>NC_143387.1:69666050-71023550 GCF_980474605.1 Leiobunum rupestre | reverse complement strand
GAGTACCACGAGTAATGACTGGAGGGCTGAATGGTTTGGCTCGTCTCTCAAAGATATGGTTGGCTTTGGGCGCTCTGATTGGAACCCTGTAGGAGTTAAATGTATCTTGTTGGAATGGCACAATGCCAGGGAGCAATGGCGCCGCGATAAGTTGCACTGACCCTTTTTACGTTTCTTGTTTTTGTCAGAGGATGCTAGGGATGATAGGAATTAAGTTATAAAAGACATTGGTCAACTTGAAGTAAGGGTGGCTGAGATGTGTAAAGGAAAAGAAGTTGAGCCGCCTAATAAGGCTAATAAGACAAATAAGACTAATAAGACTAATAAGACTTTTAATACGACTTATATTTGTATTTTATTTTTTATTGTTTTGCGTTTGTAGAGTGTTTATTGTATGAGGACGTTATAGTTTTAAATGTTGTTATAATTTTCGTAACTTTAAAACGCTAAAATTGTAGGCAGTGCTCCGGCCCTGTGTCGGAGCCGCCCTGTTATAAAAGGGTGTATAACTACGGCTACCAATAAACCTGTAAACCTGTAAACATAGAATGATTCCGTATAAATACAAAATGGGCCAATTACATTTTCGGAGGTTTCGTCATTATCAGCCAATCACGATTCAAAGAGTGATTACGGCAACGACTCGTTGCCATCTAGTTTGAGTTATTGAAAATAATAATTCGATTTTAGATTACGTCAACTTAAGAACCAGCATTTGATTGGCCCACGTCAATCGAGTTTAATGTAGTTTTTAAACATGGTAGACTGTTTCTTTACTCGTAAAGATTTTTCTCTTATATGCAAACGTTTTTTATAACTATTGCGTTGTTTGTTGTTATGGTTCCTCGATGCTTCATTTCCACATGTAGAAAACGATTTGCGGTGGACGGTAATGTGTCGTTGTACAGGTAAAAGTTTGGGTTTGCTTAAGCAATTTGAAATGTTAACAAACGGCTGGCTTTCAAATTGATGATTTGGTAAAAATTACTGCAGGAAATTCAGTGAGCCTAGTGGAACAACAACTCAGGACTATAATTACTGCAATATCCGTTTTTTGAAAAACACTTTATTTAACATTGTAAATATCGGTCTTCGTTGAGTACTATCTCTTATGTTGTTAAACAGTGGAATGTTGAATTTAAGCAAAGTGCGAGATATTTATCTTGGCTATAAGCTTCTAAGACAAAAAGCATATTATTAAATAGAAGGTAAAGTTTGGAAAAATAAGACAATTATCAGTATGATTGTTGCTGTTTAATTCAATGACTGTCGTCAATTCGTCATAATTGTCATTCGTTAGTGTAATGTATTTTTTCTGGGATATAATTACTCTTTCATAAGGTTTTTGTTTATCTAAGTTTCTACAAACATAATAATAAATATAATATTAATTACTTTAAATGTGAAATAACCTTTAAATACAAAGGTTAATACTAAGGACCTTCAGTCACTGCTTCTCCCAAAACTGCCATTGACATTGCCTGCTATCAGAATTCTCTCTGCTGCTATTTTAAAAGTTAGGCCTATGTCAGGCCTAGGCTTAAATATTTTCAAAGTGAACCAAAACGAAATCTTATTTATCTTCCTCACAATGGCATTTAAATATTCCTTATAATAAGTAAATATGACAACAAAACTAAAAGTTCAAAAAATCTTAACACTTTCATTAAATAAAAATCCAAAAACGTTGAAGTGGTTCATGTGAAAAACTCCAGCAAAAACCTATGAGAATTCTGCGAGCTTGGATCGGATGGATCCTGTAAAAATCCTCTGAGCTTCTACTATTTTTAACCGCCATGCTATGGCGCTAGCGGCTTGCCGTAGTCAATTAATGGCCGCTGATTGGCTGAAGCTTAAGCAAAGACTATATAATCATTAGTCGTTGCTACAAAATGACTTGGCGTCAGGTTCTCCCGTAGACGGGAGCATTCTAGGTAGGAGTATAAGATTTCTATGACCGCAACCGATGGAGCCTGATTTTTCTGAAGTCACGTGCCGGAAATGGGTAAACGCTTCGTAACAAAACCGTCAATGGGAAAGCTCTCAGTATTCGAATCTAGGGTACGAGTTTAAATTATCTTTGCTCGATCGCGTGGTTTTTTTATCAAAATATTACGGCTTTTGCGTTGCTAGGTAAATTCGTGACGTCAGCCAGATGAGATGGTATTGAAAATCAACGGAGGCTCATCTGGGTGACGTCATCAATTTTAACTCGTACATAATTTTTTAAAACATCTTCTTGATCGAGACCCCCTTGCTGTCTCCTAAGCCCCAACTCGCAGTGATGGTTGAACAGAATTCTTGAAGCGCTTCAAAGCGGCTGATGTACCTCAGTAAGCCTTCCGATTTAGGCCACGCCTACCGTGTCAAAATATCGGGAAAAGTGAGTCCCCGTAAATTCTTGGTCTATGATAAGAAACGCATGGCGTAACACTCACTATTAAGAAAAATAAGGGGGGAATCAATTTTTTTCTAGCCATATGTGTATTTCTAGTTTATACAATAAATTATTAAAAACACTTTTTATAATTTTCAACTTATTTATCTAGAAGTATATTGATAAATAATTTATCAGAAAATTTTTAAGACTAATAACCATCTTCAGCCCTCTATTTAAGCTATGAAAAATCGACTATAAACAAATACATAACCGTTGTAAAAGCAGTGCCTTTCTTTCTGCGCGATGTTAACATCTACCGTTGTGCAATCTTGTACGAATAATTACTGGAATCGAAACCTAAGCAAAATCCACGGTTCCACAATTTGCATCGCCCGTCAGCGCTCCTACCGAGAGAATCGCGAAATATTTTATCCAAATACAAAACACGTGCGTAAAAATGTCAGATAATCGGCACTCCGTCGTCTGCTCTGCGGTTTTTAAAACAAGTGAGGCTTTTGGAATTTTAATAGGCTTTAGATTATTCAGTAATAATTGTATTGGAATAATAATGAAAGGGTAATGATTTAATTTATTTAAATTAGAAGTTCGCTTCAATTTTTTGTATATATAGTTTGTGTGAAGGTTTAAATAGATTATAAATTTTAAAATTCCTAGTCAAAATGTAAATAAATGTGTAAGCTTTGACACAGTGACGAGCTAAGAACGCTAGGCCTAACGTCGTCCGCTAATATGGGGCACGTGTTTATTATTTGGATAGAAATCTTTCCAATACTTGACACAATGGCGCTACAAGCGGTGCTGCCGTAAAAGCAGCAAGCGCGCCATTTGGTTTCGGGTCCAGTAATTATTCGTAGAAGGTGCAATGTATTCCTGGCGTATTTTTTCTAACGGCATTTTCGTTTCGTGTGATAAAATATATAGTGAGAAAAATCTGTATTATTATATGGTTCGTAATAAGCGTCGAATGCAACGTTGGCACTAGACACTTGCTTACCATGGACTAATTAATTACTCAGCTATCATAAATCTTCCGACCAAAGTGACCAGGGCCGGCTCAAGAAATTTTATACACCCGGGCAAGGGGGATTTTTGGCGCCCCTTTTATTTTGAGACTAAATTAAACTACCCCCCTCCCCGGTAAAAAACATAACCATGTCCATGTTATAAATTTACCGTTTTCATAACAATAAATAATCCCTTTAATCACTTTCTCAATACTTTGTGTAAATAAGCAAAATACTAGTCTCAAATCCATGGGTTTAAAAAGAAACTTAGATCATGAAAATATTCTTAACCCCAAACGTACTTCAATACCTAGGGTCCCTCCTACAGGCTACCACTCCTAAAAGCATATGTAACATAATTACTCATAAGTATGCCACTAGCATTATTTCTTCACTAACGGTTTGTTTCACAGATATTGCGTCATACATACCCTTCGTAATATTTGATATCATATTTTATGTCATATTTGACGTCATCGAATCTCAAATGCCGATAATACCGTCGCCCAAATAGCTTGGGTGGGGTGCATTTGGCCGACTCCTCATTTGACCGACTTTTCATTTGGCCGACTGCTCATATGTCCGAATGCCCATTTGGCCGACAGCTCATTTGGTCGACTACTCTTTTAGCTGAAATTCTGGTCGGCCAAATGAGCAGCCCGTTTGACCGACTGCTCATTTGTCCGACTACTCATTTGACCGACTGCTCGTTTGGCCGACTGCTCGTTTGACCGACTGCTCGTTTGACCGACTGCTCGTTTGACCGACTGCTCGTTTGGCCGACTGCTCGTTTGGCCGACTGCTCGTTTGACCGACTGCTCATTTGGCCGACTGCTCATTTAGCCGACTGCTCATTTGGCCGACTGCTCATTTGGCCGACTGCTCATTTGGCCGACTGCTCATTTGGCCGACTGCTGATTTGGCCGACTGCTCATTTGGCCGACTGCTCATTTGGCCGACTGCTCATTTGGCCGACTGCTCATTTGAACGACTGCTCATTTGAACGACTGCTCATTTGAACGACTGCTCATTTGAACGACTGCTCATTTGAACGACTGCTCATTTGAACGACTGCTCATTTGAACGACTGCTCATTTGAACGACTACTCATTTGAACGACTGCTCATTTGGACGACTGCTCATTTCACTGACTCTTATACTATAGCCTGTCCTTATCTATGTCTTTAGTGTTAGGTTGACTTATAGAACGGGCAATGTATTCTAAGTATTGGCGCCCCCCCAGCCCCGTTCTTTATAACCAAGCTGGGCCTTCTAAAGCGCGACCTAGAGGACAGTACCTAGCCAAACGCACCTAGTATCGTCTAAATGACATATGAGCAGTCGGCGAAATGAGCAGTCGGCGAAATGAGTAGTCGGCCAAATGAGTAGTCGGCCAAATGAGTAGTCGGCCAAACGAGTAGTCGGCCAAACGAGTAGTCGGCCAAACGAGTAGTCGGCCAAACGAGTAGTCGGCCAAACGAGTAGTCGGTCAAACGAGCAGTCGGACAAACGAGCAGTCGGCTAAATGAGTAGTCGGAAAAATGAGCAGTCGGTCTAATGCACTGTCCATTTGGCCGACTGCCCATTTGGCCGAATTCTCAGTCGGACAAATGTTCAGTCGGTCAAATGAGCAGTCCATTTGGCCGACTGTCCATATGACCGACTTCTCAGTCGGACAAATGTGCAGTCGGCCAAATGGACAGTCGGCGTAACGTGTATTTTGTGGTCGGCCAAATGAGAAGTCGGCCAAACGAAACTCTCCCAATAGCTTTACGTCTGATAAACCGACGGCCATTATTTTAGTAAACAAACCGGTTTGAACAACCAAGGCTTGGGAGCTAAAATATAGTGTCAAGTTCTGCTAATGTAATTATTTGCCAATTAATTAAGTTCTCGGAGACTCACGTTCTAAAATAAATTTGCATTGTCAAATAAAAGAAGCAGGTTTATTGGAAAAAATAGTTGAAATTCAGGTTGATCTTTTCTGGCGCATCTATAAGGTTGGAGTCTTTGCAGATTCTTTTGAGCCTAGGCCTAACTCTTCTAGGCTTGGTATGGGATTTAATAACGCTGGTGGAATATCCCACTTCGACTACTTATTTCATTTTCGGAAAGTGATCTCTGAACCGAACCGTATTGGTCATTTTCCTTTTATTTTTCTAAACTACTCAGTATTTAACTTCATCCGCACAAACCGAGCGAGTTTATAAATTTCAATAAAGCTACATTGGGCTGACTAAAATTCCGACGCAAAAAATTCCTTCTCAATTTAGAGGTTTTCCATTGGCTTAAATAAATATGTTAGTAGCCAATAGTGTGATTCCCAAAATTACTAGGATGAATAAAAAGGTTAAAATCTAACGTAGTCCACCTTTTTACTGGTTCGTGGTGAAACAAACCGTTAGTGAAGATTTTTGAATGGAATAAAGGTACAGTGGCATACTACTGAGCAATTATGTTACATATGCTTAAAGGTACGTCTCTAAATTATTCATATAAAGACAGGATATAAGCCAAATTCTCTTAAACCAAAGAATAACAAACTTTGTTAGTCCTGATGAACTAGCTCTATAGTCTGTATGAAACGTTTGGCCGGTTTTAGGCCTATTTGATAGAACGCTTTATTGCTTTAACAACTTAATTAAAACAGTATTTGGCGGGATTTTTTAAGGCCTACACTTAAGAACTTTTTTAAGCTGTCGCTTTCTTTTCTGCTTCAACGGCTTCTCTTAATTTCCTTTTTTTATAATCTTAATTCAATTCAACGTGTCTCTAATTAATATCTATCTAACTAAAACTATTTAACTGAAACTAATAAATGGCTTTCTGCGCGTGCGCTTAAAATAGAAGTGACTAACGCTAACCACGGACACACGACAGATTAAGGGGGAAGAATACAGTAAAAGCCTCTTTTTCGTTCAACGTTTAACAATTACATAATTGAATTATATTTTTATTATTAGGCTGAACCTTCCTCTAGTGCTTAAAATAATTTTGATAATTCTGTTCCTGTTTCTCGGCCTTTTGGAGTCGCACCGGGATCTCCGGTGCCAGCTGCGCCCGTTTTATGTGGACCGCTGTGTTCCCGTCGTTCCCCTTTAGGAGCTCTCTCCAAAGGGTATGACTCTTTACCTACGTAGGTAGGGTGTCGGCTGGAGTTGCTATAGCATCCACTCTTAATCCCACGGCTGTGTGCGAAGTGAGGATTGGTCCACCCATTGCTGCACCTTCTGCTGGGTTGAGTGGTTTGCGTCAAAGGTGCAACCATCAGTAGTAGGGTACTACTACCCGAGGGGCTAACCACTTCCCGTAATCGGTGTTCACCCTAACTGTAATCTTCGGTAATCTTTTGAACTCATTTGTAATCCCGTAATCATTTGTAATTTTCGTACTCATCTGTAATCACGCGTATTCATTGGAATTACCCCGTACTTAATTACTCATCTGTAACAATTTTAAAGATTTGGGTTGCCTGTTTACTCATCGTAATCATTATGTTCTCATCCTAATCATTCTGTACTCATCGTAATCGGTCTGTACTCATCGTAATCATGTGTACTCATCTGTACTCATTATTGATTACGTAATTGGTGTACAGGCAAATTCTTACTGGCTAGCCCCTCGCTGGATTTGTCACCTGTCCGGGCTTGGGGACACTGGCGTAGGGCACTATGATGATAGGCTTCCGGTGGTATGGCCCCTGTTGCTAGGTACACCGGGCTAAAAATTCTGACACCCTTCTATTCTTGTACTATCGCCCAACCATTTTTTCTTCTTCATATTATATACCCTGGTTTATAATGAAAATACCAGGAAAATGCTTTATCCGTCAAAACTATGCACCGTAATTTTATGGTTTATTTACTTTTTAAAAAAATAGTCGCAAAAAACGTTCATCGACGATGTTGGACATTTTGGTTGGTAAAACAGTTTGTATTTCCAATTAGCTAAAGATTTTTCAAATTATGTTATGCTTTCATTAAAATTTTTATAAACAAATCCGATTCTTGGTAAACCAAAAAGGCTCACAACTCAATTTCGGCGCCCCTCTCAAACCGGCGCCCCGGGCAGTTGCCCGGGTTGCCCGGCCCTTGAGCTGCCCCTGAAAGTGACTACTTGCGTATTTCGAGTTTCAACGTTGAGCCAGTTTAGAAGCGGTATTCGGCCCACGATACAGCGGGGTTAGCTATGCCTGGGTCAAAATATTATGGCCCACGAAAAGTGGAAATTAAGGCAGAGATGAGGCTGATGAATCCACAAGAACTAAAAGCAGCGTAGCAAAGAGAGCGACAGAGAAACATGTTGTAAATATTTCAAAAGGCGCAAAGGGACGACTGACACACTTTTGGGACTTATGTCGCTTTTGGTAAAAGTAAGCCCAAAAAATGAAATCAGTCCGGTTTCTCATTGTTTCCCTACAGCCACTTTTTGCGGTTCGTAGCGTTTGGAAAACTGTTGTTCACACGTTCGATTTCCAATTAGTTTTGAAGAAAATTGGTCATACAATTAGGAGATCGTCTGCTCACGCATTTGACATTCTAAAATGCAAGTACCCAGAAAAAATTTGTTGCAATTTTTAAAGCAAGTGTCGGCTAGACGTGTACTAGCTCGTTTTTCAACAGATGTCACTAGCGTCGACATAAAAACAAGATTCTTAAGCTACATTTTGACCCAAAAGGCGGGACATAAAAGTACCCATGACGTTGATTGGCTCGTTTGTAAATTTGACAATAACTGAAATTATAGTAATTTTTAACAATATTTTGTATGGGATATATAATTTACGTTAAAGTCCACTAACGAGTAAGTAGAGTATAAGTTGTCTAATTATAATACTCTACAATCAGAAATACATGAACCGAAATTATCAGCCAACAAATTTTTCTCGGGCGGCAATTTCCCCGTGCGACAGGGGAGGGTTAAATAGGGAGGCCTTGTTAATTTTCCGCCTCCCGCGACTACAGGGCAAATTTCGAATGCACCACGGGTAACTAGACCGCCATCTAGTGAGGCTAAGAGAAATTATTTCATCGAAGAAAATCTTGAGAAACGTGGTCTGCAGACCTAGGCTTAGCCGTGTTTTGTTTTTGATAGAGGTCAGTGGAACTGTTGAACGCGGTAGCTGCAGCTAAAAGTAGATAAATTAAAACCTTTTTAACTATTCTTACCAGACCATTTGCTATTCAGTTTTATATTTCAAATAAAACAAGTACAATTATTTTAACAAATTAATACAAATATTTATTGTTTATAATTCTTAACGTAGTCAAGTAAGTCTACTTTTTATTAGTCGTTAACTGGGCTTTATTAATTAATAACAACTGATTACGATGATATTTGTTTGAGCGATTCTTGCCTTGGACGTTTCTTCTAACAGTGACAGCCTTTCTTCCACTGACACATGATGCACTTGTAATTTTTCCCCAGCAACATATTTTATTTATTTGTTTTTCGATAAAGTTTCGCTCGGCCGTCGCCAGGTAGCGTATTCAAACCTTCGCCGCGGAGGTGGGTAGGTTCTCTTATCGAGGAGGGGAAGGTGGCACGCGGCCACTAAGGTGGGGGAAAACGGGGAACTTGCCTCCCGTGTTAGAGGAATAGGACGCTGATAATTTCGGTTCATGTATTTCTGCTACAATGTTTCTCTGACGACGTCATCGTTTCGTTATTTCGAAGAATCGTCTATATTCATTGTCATCTTTAATAACAATGGCCTTATCATAATAAAGGTGGTAATGATAGAGCCGACAGTTGCTTTAAACTAATAGACAAAAAGTTTGAAGACTAATACAATCCACGATTGTCGATTTTATTAACAAAGCTCTTGGTTCACAAAAACCGACTCGATGACGTCATGAATAGCTGCCAAACTGGTTGACGAAGCCGTTCAGCCTATAGTAACCCATTTGAAGTCTTTAAAAGACTCCGTAAAACCAGAATTCTATACAATGCGAGTGTGGGACAAACGAAACGAAGTTTAAAAATAAGAAGCAAGCTAGGAGCAACAAACACAGCACCCCACACAAGGAGGACGCAGCTAGGTTTAAACACGCTAACCCAGTGTAGTGTACAATTTTCATTGGACGAACCTTTATGCTGAACGTTTTACGGAAAGGGGGGGGGGAGACAATTTCCGAATTTTCCTCTTCCGACGGGGCAGCAGGCGCTAAAGCGTCTAACCAATGAAAAATTTACGACTTTTGACGAGTTGCGTTCTCCTGGTGTGCTATGTTTGTTGCTCCTAGATGCAAGGGAAATTCTGCTGACGTCAGACTTAAGAGGTTGGAGAAATCGACATTGGCCATGCACAGTTTCCATGCATGTATCACAATTAAATCATAAAATAAATTTGGATTCCTGAAAACTTAAAAAACACGCTAAAAATCCAATAGAACTAAATATAAATGAAGCATATTTCATTAAAAAATCAATGGACACTAATATTTGTTTAAATAACTGGAACAAATTACTTCGTTTAAAAAACTGTTAATAACATTAATCTAAAAAAACGTAGATTATACAGGGTGTTTCAAAAGGTTATGCAAAAATGTTAAGGAGTTGTAGGGGGCGGGTTGAGAAGTATGCCTGTTTTTCCACATTTTCCTACGATGAGTTAAAAGAGCGCCAAAGAGCATCAAAGTCTGGCCTACTAGTCCTTGGAAGTAGGATGCAACAAGCTCCTAACCAAGCAGCAGGGAAATACGAACATTAAGGTTTGGGTTCGTGTTTTAGGTAAAAAAGGACTTTTTTAAATAAAATCTTTTGTGCACTTTTAACTCTCGTTGTATTCTCTTTTTTATTTTAAGTAATTTTGTGCAAGTAACTAGCTATCTAACTTTATTATTAAATTAACATTAAAATATTATTACTGTAAATTTGTCGTCAAAGTTCGGTTTCACCAATGTAGATGGAGACCTAAGCACCGGACTATATTTTGCTTTAGCTATCAGTGATTATTTCGACTAAATGACCCACTTATGAAATTTAACTATAGACTTATGGTATACGCGCGACTGCTTTTAAATTGCTTTGATTTTAAAAGTGAAACTCAGTTTTAGGACGACGAGAGAGCGTCGCGCATTCATATTACGTCTATGCTGATTTTAGTACCTTCCCCGATTGCTCCTTCATAGCGCTTCGTGATAAATAACGGAGGGCGAAAGCGTAAGAAGCTTTCTCTCGTGTGCCACGCTTAATTTTGGCTCAGGAGCCGTTGCCATGGTAACGTTTCAGCTCGCTAGATTGTTGTCAGTGAACCCGTCGCGCCAAGTACGTGTATTTCTAGGTAAATCTGATAATTTCGCCACTTTTCAAAGACGCTTATCGGCTTAACTCCACTTTTAAATAACCGTCATAAGAATAATATCGTTCCCACTTTGAGTTGTCACGTGCTGTTGACGTAATAGTAAACATGATTTTAAAATTTGTCGAGAGTTAGTGAATTTACTTGAAAATTTATCTTAATAGAACCAGAGCAAATTGTTTATTTTATAGAAATCTCTATAATTTGAACCAAGCATGTATCATCGTAATATTGTGTATGTTCACAAAATCTCAGGGGTTAAGCTATTTTAAGAATGTTTTATAATAATAAATGTTTTCTCCTTTTAGACAAACGAAGAACGAACTGGAGCAATACTGGCAAAAAATAAACCGTGAAAATCAAATGAGAAACCAAAGAAATCAAATGATCCTCGGTAAACTCGAAAACTTGGAAGAACACGTGCAATCTTTGTCTTCGAAATCGAATATTTTACGAAAACTCAGAGTAAGTAAATAATCTTTTACTTTTTCTGACGAGTTTAGTTCACCATTTAACATTGAAATAAATCACAGGAGCAATACTCAGAGGCGCTCGAAACACTCAACACTGTGAGCAGAACAAGCAACTCGCATTTAGTGTTAAAAGTACGTAAAGTCAAATATACCATTCCATAAATTCCTCGGCAGGTGCTTGACTCTTTGAGCGTGAAGAGACGAATGAGGGCTTTGACAGATTTTTAATTGAACCAGGGAGGCTCGTAAAGAGTTACCTCACTTATCTGGCAACCATACAAACAGTAGCCCCGCCAGTGATTTTATGCACGTAGGCCCAGCCTGAATTAGAGGCCCCATCTATAATGTTTATTTAAAAAATTCCCGAGTTTCAAGGATTTTTTTTATTTAAATGTTTTAAATTTTGACATGATTTCTATTTTCCCATTGAATTTTTTAAAGGCATTTTAATCAAGGAATGACACTCTTCGATTAGTTTTTTTTTCAAATTCGTCTACTACTAACTTTGGGTTTTCTTTTAAACAATTCGACAAATCACGATTTATCGACAGTGTAGCCAGATTTGAAAGCCTAAATTCTCCCATAGTTGTCCGTAGACGTGTTTCAATTCTTTTGAGTGAACTGAAACTTCTTTCTGAGATATTTGCCACAGGAATGCAAGAAACAATTTTGTAGTATTTCACTAGGTCGGGGAACCCATCTGCCATTTTAATTAAATAGTGGAAGCAGTCGATTACGCTGGTAAATTTCTTGGGGATAATTAAATTTCTGGCTATTTTCATTTGGCTTTTTAACGAATTCAGGTCGAATTGAAACCGATTATAAGTGTTACAATGGGTTACGATATCGTTTTCGTTAAGAAAGTTTTCCGAGTTAGGGTCAGACGAAATTATACCTTTGAATAAGCCAGAGTTTTCCAATAGTCGAATTTTCATTTCTGAAATAAATTTATCAACTAATTCGAAATAGGTGGACCTCAACTGGTCAATCAGGGTTTTTGCTTCCGTTTCCCTGCTACCCGTTGTACTCGTTACCACACTATGTTTTAATCTCTTGTTAGGGATTATTTTACGTTTCCGTAAAGCTATCGGTTCGCTGTTACGATCAGGTATTGCAATAAAAGCAGATTCTGCGATTTTAGTAGCTTCTACCCAAATTAAATCAAAACGTTCCGAGTTCCTACATTCTTCTAAGGTCTTAACGGTGGCTTGGCAAATGGCAACGGCTTCCGTTAAAATAACTTTCGAACTTTGCAAGTATTCCGACAGGGAATTCGTTACGCCTAATACTTCGTCTAGTGCGACAATTAATATTAAGTTGTTAAAGTTATGTAATTGGGATATATACCCACGACACTCAGCAGCTTCCTCTGGTTTTCCGTTTTCAATTAGATTCTCTAACGTTAAAACTACGGAATCGAGTCTATTTCTAAAATAACTATCACCTTTTTTTTTACTCCACCACCGAGTGTCGCAGCTTTGTGGCATTTTAAGTATCTCATAGCCCAGATCTTTTTGGGAGTTTTCAAAATATTCGCTTCTAATAACCGAATTGCTTTGAAAATTGTATATGGCCTGAACCAAACCAAGTAGTTCCCTAACTGCCAATATTTTGGAGCAACAGTCAACTAAAACTAAATTTAAGCGGTGTGCGTAGCAATGCACGTACGGACAATGTCCGCCTACTGCCTCTTCTACTTTCACCCTCACTCCTTTTACGTGTCCGCTCATTACACTTGCGCCGTCATATGTCTGTCCAACGCAATTCTCCAGTTTTAAACCACCCTCTGTCAAAAGATTTATAATTGCCAAGCTGATATTCTCAGAATCGAACTTATGTAAATCAGTGAAACCTAGAAATCTTTATACGACACCTATGTCAATTATTTCATTTTGTACAGTGCTGTGAATATATTTTGCATTATTGGGCATACTCTCGCATTTGGCTTTCAAATCAGGACATTTTCTTTTCAGAAGTTCTAAAATTTCAATAAAATTTCCTCTGTTTCCAATTTTATCGGCAGATGTATTCCCCTGAAGTGCTAAATCTTGTTGAGAACATAAAATTATGACTTCCACGTGTGCAGATAATACCTCTCTATTTCTAATTACGTCAAGTCTATGGTGGCCATTAACCTGACACGCTATTGATCCACGAGATTTTAATTCAGTGTAGTCTAAATACATTCTATAGGCTAGTTGGTGGGAAGATTTATTCGAAGTGAAATGTTCTTCGAATTCTTTCGCCATATTTTTCCAATCCGAAAATCCGTTCACAAATCCAGTATTTCTACTGCCTAGAAAATGACGGCAACAAAAGCGGTAAACTGCATTTTTTGCAACTGAATACTCAAGCATTCGATATTTGTCGTACCAAGAAGAAATGAAACCACGATTTTTACCACCCATTAAAGTTTTAGGAAAAGGATTGAGTTTAGGCTGAACTGGAAGGCAATCTTTATCTAAACTAATATCCAATTCGTGTAAGCGCACTTCTGTTAAATTAGTTAAATCTTGCACATCGGCAGATATAGTAGGGTTTCTAATAATTTCGGCTTCATTACTTAGTGCAATGTCTAAAGCAGAACTGACGTTTGGAAGAACCACAGAAATATTACCACCTTCGAATTCTAAACCCTCTTTATTTCCCAAGCTTTCCCCGGTACTATCATTATGACTCTTACCTGACGATTTCAAAAAACGTTCCATTGCGCCTTTCTGACTACTAACAACACCATCTTCTCTCTTGCGCTTCTGGGCCCCAGATAAAAACTTTCGGGTGCTCATATTTTAAAACTTAATTTAAACCCTATTCTAATCGAAGCTTGTAATAGCTTAGTAGTCTCGAAAAGACTGTTTGGATAAAGCCGAGCTATAGTATATGTAAATATAATAGCTAATTAGGTTTCAAAAAGGCAGTGGGAAAATCAGCTATAAATAGCAAATTAGCCTTGAAAAAGGCTGTTTGGAAAATTAAGCTACAAATAGCTTATTAGCCTTGAAAAAGGCTGTTGAAAAATCAACTATTAAATCTAGTTAAATTCTGGCCAAAAGAGACTCGAAATTGAGAACTATCTTGCTCAGGAGACGAAAACGAAATGACGATTGACGAAACGCGAGGCCCTAATCACTGACGGACCCCGTTCGATGGTCACTGAAATCACGTGACTTCGCAAAAGAGGGAAAAAGAGGAAACCCAAATTCCTCAATATTTGAAAGAATTACCCCTTCCTATCAAAGCAATAGGCTTGGGCTTTACTTCTGCTGGGACGAGAAAGAGAGAAATCCAGTTTTGGCAATCCCCCCCTCCGGTCCTCTTCACTGACGTCGTCAAATTCCAAGAAACTAAATGTCTTTGTGTGTATTGTAGCTTCTCACTGACACCGAGGCAAAAAGACAGGTGTCCCTGCACTTTGCGGCCTAGCATGACGTATTTCCCCCTCCCGGCGTCACCATCTCTTATCAGTCAATTCAAAAGAAAAAGTTTTTTCAAGGGGAAAATCTATAATCACGGACAGCGTTGCCAACCTTACTCTAATTATTGTACATTTCGATAAAATTAACTTTCGATTTTCTTCGTTTCCAATCTGTTATATTACTCTCAGTAGGCTAAAAATGGAAATATCAAATCTTATTTTACAAACTAGTAACTAAAAATATTGAGGGTTATAATAGGCACCGTTTCAAAAATTTAGAGGCCCCCAAAGTAGGCCTACACTTTTCAACGTAGGCACGTGCCTACTTGTGCCTATTGCTGGCGGGGAGCCTGCATACAAATCCAGTTGCTTGGTTTAATATGTTGATATTAGTTGCAAGCCTTTCTCATTTATCAAATCTATAAACAAATTATTGGATACAGTGAACTAACGATATCTCATTGGTTGTGTTAATATTCGTTTCGCAATAATTATATTATTTTAAAATATACTCTCTTCGTCTAAATTAATGTAGCTACGTGCAAAAATTTGACCCTCTGTCTGGCGTTATAGAGAAAATACTAATCGAACGGGATTAAACTGAAGTAGTTCTATAAACGAAAAATGATAAATAACTGAAAAACATTTTTTTTTAAATTTAAAATTTCTATAGAACATTCCTCGTGCAGGGGGACATTTACAAGTGTAAAATTGAATGACCTTGAACTATGACTTCAAGGTCATTCCAAACTATCTCGAGAACCTTTGGGTTTACGGATTTGGTTCCAATTATGAAGTTGTTGTTCGTCATGTCTTGGACTAATAATAGTAGTTCCTACCTGGATATATCACTCTAGCGTTCCGCGTGCATTTCCTAAGTGTTTGTTACGCGGGTTCTGCCTTGTAGAAGGCTACGTGTTACGGCAGTTTCGGAAATTCTCCGTTAACTTCAAATCATTTGCTTGTCATGTTTTTTTCAAGTGATATATCCAGGTAGGAACTACTATTATTAATCCAAGGTCATATTATTAGTTTTGTTTTAAGCAAATTTGACCAATCAGAAGGCGATAAATAATAATAATTAATGCACGAGGAATGTTCCATAGAAATTTTAGATTAAAAAAACGTGTTTCAGTTATTTATCACTTTTCGTTTTTAGTGGACACCCTGTATAGTCTTTTTAAAGGGTTTGACTGACTTAGTCTAATAATTTATAGAATAGTCTCCTGAAGACTTATTTAAAATCTTTCGGGTATATTATTAGGAACAGCAAAATCTGGCGAATAATGGTGGATATCAATCGTTTAAGAGCTCCAATATGCCAAACAGGCTTTTCGATGAAAGTCCAGGCGCTAGGGACTCGAAGGCCAAGTCAAAATCTGTTTCGCTGCAAACCGATTCGGAAATAAATCTTTGCGCGAATTGCAAAAAAGCCATAGACAACGTGTCGTCTATTAACTTGGATTCGATGACGACAGTGTTTGGAAATCGCGATGCGGTTAAGCAGAGTCTCTTTTTCGCTTTGGACGACATTAAATTAGATTCGAGGGGGGTACATTACCACGAAACTTCGCCAAAGAATAAACCAAACATGAAACAATTCGAGACTATTGCTGATGATACGACAAATAGAAACAGTCCCGTTTCTCCAGAATCTCAACGACCCCCTAAAATTAAGCAAAATCTATTCTTTGAAGATAATTCGTGCAAAGAAGGCACCAGTCTCGATGAACCACTCGTATACACAGAGTTACTAATATCAAATACAGCAACATCCGTGATGGAACCGTTTTTCGAACGATCCACTACAACAAGTCCAACAAAAACCATAGATCAATCTAATATCAGCCTACTGAATGCAATCACGGACCACGAAGTCCCTTCTACAGTTGCCCAATCTACAAATCAAACCGAGGCTATTGCGGAATATTTCAACCCATCTTCAAAATTAAAGAAAGAACCTGAAAATGTTTTGGGAATAGTTGAAAATCAGTCTCCAAAACCAGCTGAATTTCATTATCCCAAACCTACCGTAACCAATCCAGTCAAACCGCCAGAGACACTCAAAGTCAAACCGCAAGAGACACTCCCAGTCAAACCGCAAGAGACCCATCCAGTCAAACCGCAAGAGACCCATCCAGTCCAAACGCAAGAGACCCATCCAGTCAAACCGCAAGAGACCCATCCAGTCCAAACGCAAGAGACCCATCAAGTCAAACCACAAGAAACCCATACAGTCAAACCGCAAGAAACCCATCCAGTAAAACCGCAAGAAACCCAACCACTCAAACCGCAAGAAGCCCATTCAAATCATGGAGAAACTGTAAAGAATCTTGTTATAAGACCTTTTTAACTAGTCACCTTGCTGTTGTGGGATAATTTGGGTTGACAAAAAAGGGATGTAATGATGTCAAAGCCACAGATTATCCTGCTGGCGATCTCTCTTTGGCGTCATAAAAGTGCTTCACGCGCTACATATTTCGTAGTGTATCCCTTTTTTGACAGCTTCCATTCTCCCTCTGTCATCACATAAAATTTATTATACATCTATCATTTTCTATATATTCAAATGAACAGACCATCTCTTCTGATTCCGAGAGTGACGACAGTGTTCAAGAGGACATAATGGGCCATGATATTCCGCATTACCGTGATAAGGATGAGAGCGCCAAAAACAGTCCCATTCCAAATAAAGGTGTCTCAAAATCAGCACTTAGAAGATACACTTTATTAATATTGGCTGTTGTCTCCGCTTTCAGGGGTCAACGCTTATCAGGCGTTATTGTTAGGATTGCAGCCTTCGAATGTTGGAAACGACAAGGATGATTCTAGCAGCGAAGAAGATTTTGAAGCGCATTTCGCGTCTTCCGTGCTGAAAAAGAGGTACGCATTAACGCTAATAGCATTAAGCTTGGTTTCCACTAGTGCGCGTAACGACGCGTCACTCAACTTTCGACGTGCTTTAAAATTTTAACATTATGAAGTGCGCTAGTGGAAACTCAAGGCGGCAAGCGATGCGATGCGAAATTAGAAAAATTCCTAATCTCGCACACGCTTCGCTTGCTCGTGCACGCTCAAAATTCGCTTGCGAGCTTTATGTGCATCCACCTTAAGAATATAATTATTTTTCCGTAAGAAAATGGTGTCAGTCAGTCGGAATAATAACTGATAGCTACGAGAGAAGTGACCTAGAAATATAAAGCCCCTCTAGTGGCCAAACTAAAGGCATGAGATAACTATGACAACGAAGCAAAGATCACGCATTAGGACTAAGGACTTACATTGTTAGTATGAAGTTCACGAATAATTAATGGACATTCTTGTAATGGCTCTAAGATAAATTTTACATGTGGAAGATTGATAACTGTCTTACTTACGTAAAGTTTAATTATAAACTTAGTCGTAATTTTACTTTATGGTAATGGATAATATGTACCTTATCCTAACGCAACCCAACCTAACCTAACCTAACGCAACCTAAACTAACCTAACCCAACCCAATCTAACCTTGAAATAGGCCAACTTTGGCGTTCGTCGCGTGTTCCACTACACTCATTCCCATAATGTAAAATTTTGCCTAAACGTATGCTAACAGCCAGTGCATTTGAATATTTCTATAGCGAGCCTAAATTAGAATCTCAAGAAAAGCCAACAACGGCGATTGAAAGCTCCAAAAGGTAAACACAGAAGAGTTCTTGTATTTGTTCACGAATTAAAATGTGTTGCAAATTTATGAAGGGAGGAAATAAAGAAACCCTTAACGGCTGATGAAAGGAGAAGAATTCAAAAGAAAAGTATGCCTCTAATTAAATTATATAAGCATCCCTTTAGAAATCCAAATACACAACTTCAGTAGTACAAGCACAGTGACTGACTATAAAAATTTTAAAATTTAAATTATATTCTTTAGTGCTAAACTTGGGCCAAGATTCTGATTCTGATGATGAAGCGTTCGATTTAACTAAGAAAACTAAACCCTCCCAACAAGAGGACGACGACGATTTTGCCTTCTATGCTTAAGACCATAAAGGCTGCTCTTCATTAAAGCAACGACGCAAAAATTGTATTGACCCTCGCCATCGCAGAGTGTTTGCCCTCAAAATAAGCAACAGTTTGACTCGGTACATAAACCGCGGTTGTTAGGTTTCGAAACCCCCCTTGTGTTCTGAGCTATTATTTTGAGGGCGCTTACTGAGATATTGCCCCTGGGCGAAACTTTGCTAAATACGGCCCTGGCCCTACTGAAAACCAGACTTCAGTCTTCTCGCATTCAAACAGTACTTGTACATTTTGTTGAATAAAAAATACTTTAGTCTATTATTAGGTTATGAGTTTTGTAAAGCCCTCTTTTCGAAACCGCTAGTTGACTAGATTGTGGTTAGATTCCCACAAATGCGACCCTATACCGGTTCTATCGCAGTGTGACGGACGCTTTCACTCGCTGCGGTGATATCAACGATGCGTACCACGTCTTAATCATCGGCCAATATCACACTGGCCGTCGACCAGCGCTGGTCTCACGGCTTTCGTGAGATGAACACGTATCGAAATTTTATTTTTAGGTTGTTTTTAAATAATATAGGAATGTCAAGTGTATCTAAAGGTCGTTGACGATTAGATCACACGTATGCTGTAATTTTTAAGGAACCTTGCGGGAGTAATAAGAGTATGTATTATAAAATGTTATTTAAAATCCCTTGTTCATAGGCTTAACTGTTTTGTTTCTTTTTAAGCCAGTAATTCTACTAATTCTCCGCGCATATGTTCTTTATCTAAATACCGAGAATCACTTTTGCATTTTTTAAACACGCAAATTTTAGTTCTCATTTTATAGTTTTTAATCTACAACCAGGTAATTCGATCAATAAATAAAACTTATCATAATTTCACTTACTTTACTCAATTATATTTAAGGCTCAGTGGTTCTCTAACCCTCTAAACAACAAAAAATTTCAAATCCGCCCCTAAAAACGGTCAAAACTATTTTTCGGTAGATGGCGACATTCTAGTATTCGGTTTCCTGTTGATGACGTTTGAATCGGTAGCAAAAAACGTATTTGCCTGGAAAACCTGAAAAAAGCGTTGCCTCTTTTTTAAGAACCGATTCAAGGGAAATGAGATAGACCATGCAGGGCGTACCTGTAGTTGATTCGTCCATGGTGACAGCTAGCAGAAAACGCTATCCTTATAAGGCGCTATCTATCGGTAAGAAAGCTCGAGCTATCGTCGCGAGAGCCATTGTCTCCTGCTTAAAAATTATACTAAAAGTCACCAACAGATGGTGGCTAAAGACTACGGCCTGCGGAAAGGTCAAGCGCTTAGTACTAAAATGCTAAGAGAGCTCGCGCTCTTGGTCACGTGCCTTCCTCGGTGTCTGCTAGGTGTCAATTCCGTATTTTATGTTAGGCTTAGACGCCCCGAAATTTATCTAGACCTTTATATACATTTCTTATTCTATGGTCGAAGCATTGAGTCTTTGCTATTAAGGATCGGAATCTCCTCTTAATTTTTATCAGGTTATATATGTTATGGCTGTATACTATATACTTGGAAATTTTCATAAGGAAATGAAAAGGAATTCCGCTCCCTATAAATACAAGATCTTCAAGCTCACGAAAGAGAATCCCCGTATGTTGTTTGGTTGGGACACTGTCGCAGTCTGTAGGCTAGGAGTCGGGATTAAGATCGGCACAACTTAATCATCAAGCCGCTTTTAAAGCCATTAATTCAGGTGGCCGGATTACAATGCATAGGAGGGTATAAATTAAAAGAAACTATATGTGGGTATATATATATATATTTAGATAGATATATATTTATATTCATAATAATAATTACCACGTTTCTTTAGTGGTTTCTTTTGAATTAATAGACTTTTTTCTCTCTTATAATTTCAAGTAACGTTTTAATATAATATAATCTTGGGCCTTCCGTCAAGCCGACCTTAAAGAGTCACATAACAGTTTTCATAATTTTTTTTTATCTCCAACAGATGTCGTGGTGTGATATTCCCTAGTCAATAGCGGTTGTCTGCTAGCTGTCGCTATCGTGCCATCCCCAGGTTTAATTATAGATCTATTTTATTACATATATCTATGATCCAACCATAGAAATCGGATAAATAAGTAAATCGATTTTTATAATATTTCGGTGCGGGCCGATTAGAAGCGTAGCTTTAGCCTGACGACTAACCACGGCCAACTTTGATCTCGCGCTATAGCGGCCAACTAATTCATTGAAGTTTCTATGTTAACCTACGAGTTGAGCTCCCCTAGCGGAATATTATTTTAAAAATAGTTTTTTGAAAGCGGAAAAATTGGCATAATGTGTCTACAAAATTTTTCGATGGGCCTAAAAATAACTTTCCTTATTAGAGGTTTTCTAAAATACGTTCGGAGTTGCCGTATCCCACCCTGGCTAGTTTACTACAACTTTCAACTAATTTGATGCATTCTACATTTGTTTGACTTCAAGAATGCATTTAGACAAACTTTTTTTGTGGTATCGCTAATGCAATTATCCCAAACGCCTCGCTCTTGTTGACTCACGAATACTGCTCAAAAAGTAACCAACCAAGCGATTAACAGGGAATATATTCATAGTGCTACAACTACAATTTGGCCTTTATATTATATTCGAGAGTTTGAAGGAAACTTGCTTTAGGTTGTGATTTTCCATTTATTTCCTAGTCCAACGACGCGAAACCTTTCCCGCGCGAGTTCAAAAATAATTATATGTCAAAAGCACCCCAGACGTTTCGAATAATTGACATAGATGGCGCCATTAAAATTTATCCGCTATAGGGACTTGGCAATGCTACGTCACAGTTTTTTTTTTCCAATAGTTTTTATCGTGGCCCTCGTGGGGAGAAAAATATGACCACAATGGCGGCCATGGCCAAAGCTATGGAGTCTCTATTGTAAGGTAGCGAAAGATTAAAGCACGGCATTACCAGTCCCTCTGGGATTTATTGGTCTAAGCTTCAATATTGTAGCTCGATATTGTCAAACGGGAGTAGTGGCTAACTCCTGTAATCCCAGGCGTCCGGGAGGCAGAGATTGTGGATGGCCGTGTGAGGACGACCACCAATCCCCCAACGGGTGGTTTTCTCCATATTTTGGTTTTGTTCGTTAATGCTTTGTGCTTTGCACGGCATTATTTCAGCCCTTCTTTGAATAAAAAAAAATTGGCCAGTGAGCACCATAGATATAAGAAATGTATTAAAGGTCTAGATAAATTTCGGGGCGTTTAAGCCTAACCACGGCCAACTTCGATCGCACGTACCGCGCTTTAGCGGCCCCGTCAATCGCCTGAATTGACTGATTTTGAAATGACGTTTTAGCGCGCGACACTACAGGTACATGTCTTGGGCACACAGCCTTCTTTGCGTGCTTTTTTGACCATAACATGTAGAGGTATTTTCACGCGCAAAATGAATTTTAAAAGCCGTCAATTTACCGTGTATATATTTTCCCACCAGGCTTTCGCTATCACCAAAATTTAACGTTAGTCAAATAGGAAAAAACCACAAAAACAATTATTTTAAAATAAATTTAAAAAAACATTGAATTAAACCGAATGTAGGTTAATATTTAACTAATAATATAATATGTTTTTCATGATTCTAATTTTTTAACGGTGTTTATAAATTATAAAAGAGTTAAACCGAAACCAAGAACATCCTCTAGAATCTAGATGCTGCTGCCAGCTAGGAGCAACAAATACAAGGAGAACGCAGCTAACCTTTAAACACCCTAACGAAGGGTTGTGTACGAATTTCATTGGACGAGCGTCACGAGCCTTTACGATGAACGTTTTACGGGCGGGGGAAGACAATTTCCGAATTTTCCCCTTCCGACGGCAGCAGGTACTAAAGCGTCTAGCCAATGAAAAACGTACACAAGAAGATCCACGACTTTTGACGGGTTGCGTTCTCCTTGTGTGGGGTGTTGTGTTTGTTGCTCCTAGCTGCCAGCAACATAGTATTATTGTTTAATACTTGAAACATATGTAAATAAATAAATAAAACAAAAAGTGAAAAGAAGATTCACTGTAACTTCAGGGTAAATATATTATTTTACATTTTTTTATTAATTAATATTAACAAGAATGTATTTATTTATACTCGGGGAGAATGAATATCTCGAGACTATCGACGGACACGTTGAGCCCCTAACCCCGCCACGCTAAGGGTGGGGGGGAGAAAAAGGAGGCGGTCTTATTTTTTGCGTCCTCGCTGCAGCGTTAATCGCGTCGAAAAACGTAATTTTTAAGAACCAAGGAGATTGCAGTATTATTTGATTTTATTAAAGCGGAGGAGCATACCGGGGGGCCCAACGGGTGGAATTGGAGAAACGCTGAAAATAATCTCGACATATTCATTCTCCCTGAGTATAAATAAATACATTCTTGATATTAAGTATAAATATATTATAAGCGCAATAAATTATAATTTTAGGTTTCAACAAGTTTTAAGCTTCCATCTTTTTAAACCTAGAATAATATTGTATATTTAGTAAGGGCCGGTTTGTCATTTTTTTCCATAATAAAGGTACAAACCTGAACAGAAATCATCCTCCTTGAAATGCAGGCTGAAGACCATCTATCTTTTACCTATTTAGTTCCAAAGATGTATCTAAGCATCTAAAAGTAATAAAATTTTCACGACGACGGATACTTCATGGTACAATTAAAGAGAATAGAACCACCAACGCGTTCTTTATGGAAGACCCCATCAATTTCCTTTATTCTCTTCACAATCAGCGATTATCAGCGCCGCAGGTGTGAAAAGCCATGGGAGGCAGCGGCCAATATTGGAACCCTCGGAGGGCGACAGAAATAACAGAGGTTATATTAATAATAATAATAATAATCAGCTAGGCTAATACCCAAGGCAAAACCTTAGGCCTAAGTCATCAAGCGACTTTTGAAGCCTTTAATTCAGGTGGCCGGGTTACAATGCGTAGGAGGGTGGTGACAAGCCCTACATGCCACGCGTTCGAGCCAACAGCTCCCTACACTAACTATTACCGTTAACCTCAACAAGTTTTTATGGAAGGGGAAACCGAAGATCTCGGGGGAAAACCCCTTAACCCAGTGGGGAGAGAACTTGCAAACTTTACGCAGAAGGAGTTGTTCCGAGTTTTCACCCAGTGCCACAAGCTGGGATCGAACCCGGCTCCTCTTGCTGCGAGGCGAAAGTGCTAACCACTCCGCCACCCCACATCTAAGTTTCGACAAGACGCTTGAAAAGGTGCTACGGCCCGAAAGCTTGCGTAGTTTTTAAATATATTACATAAAAATAGTACCATGAAGTACCCGTCGTCGTGAAAAATTATTACTTTTAAATTATATTAACCATGGTAAAAAATTTCAACCTTTATGATTACCTAAGCATCTTACTCTTAAAACTAATTAGATTTACAGAAAATACTACCTATAAACTCGTGAATTTGCTATATATATATATATATATATATATATATATATATATATATATATATATATATATATATATATATATATATATATATATATATATATATATACTATGAATAAAGATTTGTTATTATTAAAGATTTATAAATTTTAAGAGAGACATTTACGCGTCAAAACGCTCTAAACGCCTCTACAGCCTTCAAAGCTAAAGGTTTAAAGGTTTTTATTGGAGCTGACACCCTTTTGAAACAGGGCTATGTATTCTAATATGGCGCCTTCGCGTAAAAAACGCGTCTCTTTTTCTTCATTTAATATTTATAAGGTAATATTTTTTTTAAATTATGAATTATACATAAATATATTGCGAAAAGATAGTGGAAAACCGAAGAAAAAAACATTTTTCCGCGATTTCGCTTGTATAGAGTAATGGCACTGTGACGTTCTAGTACGTCACCCATGCTCTTTCCTATAGATAAAAAAATTGCGACCAAAATAGCGGCCATGGCCAAAGCTACGGAGTGCTACTACTCTATTCCCCGCCTTTGGTGATAGTAGTTTTTTGGTCGTATGTAGCGCGCCTATCGGGATTATTCATACACGCAAATTAACATTAGATGCGAGGCGATTGACGGGGCCGCTAAAGCGCGGTACGCGTGATCTGTTGGCCGTGGCCTCAGAGATCCTGGCAGTTATAGAGATGCGAAACTCCCTATACCCTAAGCAAACCAGTTTTTTTCAAATTTTTGCCGATCGCAGCGACGCCTGTACGTGGGGAGTAATCGCAGAGATCCTAGGATTGTTACCGTTGTTTACAATTTTTGCGTCTCGCGGCTTGAAACGGGCGCTTCCTTCCGCCCGAAGGGCGGCGCTGATGCTTGCATTTTTTTGTTAGGTTTTCGGCGGAGTTTCGCATCTCTATAACTGCCAGGATCTCTGGTGGCCTAACATAAAATACGGAATTGACACGGGGGCTGCGTTCAACAACTCTAAAAAAGCTCAGCGCTGAGCTCAACGGTCAGCGGTTTTTTGCTGAACGGGTTTTTTGACTTCCGGTTTTGACGTCACGTTGATCATCGGAGACTCAGCGGAAACATCGGCTGAGCGAGATGGTTTTTCCGTTGCTCATCGGTGTCGTGACGTCATTCGACTCAGCGGAGAGCGTTGAGCTTACTGTAGGCTTTTTTTAACTTCCGGTTTCTACGTCATGTTGCTCAACGAAGTCAGCGGTCGGAGGAGCAGGTTTTTCCGTTGCTCATCGGTGTCGTGACGTCATTCGACAAAGTTAAAGGAGGGGTAGCAGACGATATTTTGTTCGTTAAGTCAGCGAACCAGAAATCGTACAACAACTTTTAGATTTTTGTGACGTAACGATAACTCAGCGGTTTTTCTCCGTTGATAGTTGTTGAACGCAGCCTATGGGGCACGTCAAAATTCTAAGAATTCTTCCCTTGATAGTGAGAATTCTCACTTCTCAAAATTTTGACGGTCCTTCTCACAGGGATGACGTAATCTCTTTTCACGAGTTCTCTTGAGAAGAGTGAGAATAGCTGAAAACTATTCGTGAGTTCTGAACCGTTAAGAGAACGGCTTAGGACTAAGCTGTGACGTCACGCAAAAGTTCTGGATAGTTCAGAACTTTTGGACGAATAGTTGTGATTCGTACGATTTGACGTACGCAGCCCGATGTGCAGACGAATTTTAGAGATTTCCACCTTGAGTTCCGGCCAGTACTTGCTCTTGAGCAGGTACCATTTAGAACGGTTCCGAACGGTTCAACAAGAGGTTCTTGTCTGCGAATAGTTTGCATTTGGGTAGTTCTAGAATTGTTTTTGCCGAATAGTGCGCATGGGGACTGGTTGAACGGTTCAGAACTCACGAATAGTTTTCAGCTAATAGCTGAAAACTATTCGTGAGTTCTGAACCGTTCAACCCATAGAAATCTCATAGGTAACTAGAATGCTGCCGCCTACGGCCGAGCTTGACGCCAGTTCGCCTTGAACCTTCAGCCAATGAGAGGCCGTAGAGTGGTTCCGCCAAGGAGGATAATAATCCTCCTTGGATCCGCTACTATAGCGGGAGATAGGTGACGTCATTATCTCTGGTGACATTAAATTCTTGGCAGAACCACTCTTTGAGCTCTGATTGGCTGAGATCTGGCAATCGTCTGCCACGGCGTTTGGCCCATTTGCCAGTTACACGGCAGCATTCTAGTTACCTATGAGATTTCTATGGTTCAACCAGTCCCCATGCGCACTATTCGCCAAAAACAAAATCTTTCCTTCCTTCATATATTGTCGTGAAATCCTGTAAAAAAATATTTATTGTCAAAGGCTTAGTTTATTACGTTCGTGGGATTATCGTAACTTCGTAAGCCGCCATCTTTAGAAGAATCTATTTACTTTTGACGCTTTTTAGCGAGTTCTCACGGGGATAAAAATTCTCACGAAGAACTCTTCTCAAGAAAAGAATTCATTCTCAGAATTTTGACGCGGCCATGGTGAGCACTCAGCACTGGACAGGAGAGTCGTCTGCTACCGGCTGAAAGAGCGCTCCGGGTACGACTAAAACAAGGAAAACCCGGAAAACGAGGAAATTGAAGGAAAGCTACCAAATAGTAGTATGAGGGCTTGGTCACACTGCGCCCAGCAAGTAAACCGCGGATAATAATACACGAGGAATTTTTGCCGTGCGATAAACAAACGACGGAAAAATTAAATTACTATAATTTTCGTGTAATTAAGGGTGTTTATGAAGCAGCTAAATGCTAATTTGACGATACTTTAAATATAAAATCTGAAATTCGTAATTATAACATTTGGTTGCTAAATCGAGGAAAATCTAAAACAGGAATTTTTGCAAGCGACTAAAACGAGGATTTTTTTAAATCATATTCAATCGCCGTCGCGTCGGGCGATAGATGCCGCTAGTCCTGCAAATGGAGAAACCACGGAAAAATTAAATTACGAGAGTATACGAGTAATTAAGTTTGCTTTTTAAGATTCAAAATGCTAATTTTTGCGTTCTCGTCCCTACGATACTTTAAAATTAAATCAGAAATTTGTAATTATAACATTTGGTTGCTAAATCAAGGCAAATATTAAAACGAGGAAAAATGAAATTATTTATTTATTGAACATTTTAATGTTAAATTTTATGTCTCAAACCTACACTACGTTCATTTAAACGCTTATTACGGACAATTCTTTTAAAAATCTAGGAATTGACAAAATCCCGGACTTTTCCGACCTATATAATCGAAAATCTGGGTTTTCTTAACGCTGCCAAGTAGCCTTTTAACAGTTCCGTATCCTCGACAAGTTTGATCAATATCGACGTCTCAGATCAAAAGTTGTATCAAAAGTATCGCGTAAAAGAGTAAAACGAGGAAAAATGAAATTATACGACTTTGAGAATAACTAAAGCTATTTATTAAACATTTAAGTATTTTTTGACACTCATATTTACGATACTAAAACCATTTTCTTTGAAATTGCCGAAAATAATAAAACAAGAATTTGTTTTTTTATAAAACACTGAAAACTAAGAAAAATACATAGCGAGAAAAACGCGGAATTGTTGATACAACACGGAAAAGTTCTATTGATTATATTTAAGCAGCGGGTTATGTTCGAGATTATTTTTAAAAGTGATTCATGTGCGGATTAAAACGAAAAGAGTGTTTTTTTTATATATAATAGGCCTATTTTCCTCTCTCGGGATTGTTAGGTAATCGGTGTCCATCAGGCTGCAATAGGATGGCCATGACATTACTCTTCGTGGATCTTCTACTGCTTTGACCATTGTCTTCTGATCGGAATGCCCTGGATGGATATCATCTGGCGATGAGAATCTCGTTCACGACTTGGCGCGAGGGATTCAGCGAGGGGTCTTTTCTTTTAAGTTGACCAGGAATCCATAACGCTACTTATGGATTCTTGGTTAAGTTAATAGTGATATTCGATAGCGGCTTCATCGCGCATTCTTTTACTGTCGTATTGGCTTAGACATGGCACTTGGACAGTCAGAATCTTGAAAATTAGAATTCTGAAGTTTTTGCGCTCGGTCTTCCGGTTTGGTTCTGGGGTTTGAAATAAAAACAACTAGTGACCTCATGTTTTATGTGGGTGATTGGTGAGCTAAAGACTCGTGTCTTGTGATGCTACGGATGACGTCGTCTTCGAGGGGGTAGCCACTTTGAGAAAAAATGTACACCAGATTTCTGATTTACAAATATTTTCGATATTTCTTAAATATTTCTAATATTTCCTTAATGCATTTCTTATGCATTTCTAGATTTCCAGAAATAATTATTTTCCTATTTGTATACCATATTTCTTAAGTGGGCTACCCCCTTAGTCGTCTTATCTAGGAAAATTAGCTCGTGGTTGCGGGGAAGGGGGGGGGCTTAGAGGGTCTCGGGATTACTTTTAGTTCGTTTCCAAGCAGAAACTCGTACGGAGTACAAGCGGGGGACAACGCTGAAGACGGTAGTATCTATCGCTGTAGCGAGTGACGTGTTCTTGACCTTGCAGGATTGGAAAATCGAGCTTTGGTTGGAGTCTTGTTACTTGGTCATATGACCGAGAGAAAAACACTTTAATTAGCACTACAATGCGAGGGATTTAATTTTAGCTTTGCTGAAGGCAGGGATTTAGTTTACAATTTATTTTAAGATAACTGTTTAATTAACTTAATTTTATATTATGTAGCTAGGGTATGAGTCAAGAGTGCGGGGAGGGGGGGGGGTAAATATAGTATCAAAAGTAAATAACACGAAACAAAACCAAATTACAAATTATAGTACATTTCGATAATATAACCTTTCAATTTTCTCCGTACTTTAATTTCCACCGCGCACTCTTACGCTCTTTGCGATAAATTTACTATATTTCCAATATTTGCGCGATAATTAAAGAAATTTTAGGAAGTATCTCTGTTAACTTAAAAATGCTGTTTCCAGTATGTTATATTACTCCTAGTAGGCTAAGAATGTAAATATTATACTCCTTGGAGTGTTTGGTTTGTACCTTCTTAGACTCGCTAATACAGCCGACTAATGAAGCGTGTTGTGGGAACGAAATAGGAAGTGGGTGCATTATAAATATGTGAGTACGGCCAGCTATGATCAAGTGTTACCATGGTAATCAAAGTTGGCCGTATAATTTCAGTTTTGGGACCTGGCAAAGCTGTTCAGTACGTGTTTGTTCAACAAATGGAGAAGTTAGGTGACGCCGGAACAGACGTTTCGAAACGATTAGAAAAAATAGCAGAGCAAATGAAAGAAGTTTCTTTGACCGACTGGTGTATTGAAATGGAAGCCGCAATGGTAATAATAATAATACTACATCCAAAAGTCTGTTTTTTACTTGATGGCTCAATTTAAAGACGTAAGTCGCTCGGAATGGAAATGGCACTCGATACCATTTTGAGGGTGGACGTACAATTGTTTTGTTTATCCCCGAGTTTTTCTGAAGTAACTAAGGAAAATCATGTCGATAGATATTTCCGAGGGGCAGGTCACATCCTTGATTAACGACGCACCCCTCGAAAGATTAAATCCGTTTTAATCGTTATTATATTAATTAAATTCCATTTAATCTTCATTATGTTGATTAAATCACGTTTAATCATGAGTAGAATGTTTAAATCATTAATCATGATTAAAAATTATTAAATCCTGATTGAAACGATTAAATCGTGATTAAAATGATTAAATCGTGAGTAAAATGATAAAATCGTTAATAAAATGATAAAATCTGATTAAAATGATTAAATCTGATAAAATCCTGATTAAAAAGATTAAATCGTGATTAAAAAGATTAAATCCCGATTAAAAAGATTAGATCATGATTAGAATGATTAAATCTGATTAAAATGATTAAATCACGATTACCCTGATTTAATAATAATAAATAATAATAATCAGCTAGGCTAATACCCTTGGCACCACCTTAGGCCTAAGTCATCATGCGACTTTTAAAGCCATTAATTCAGGTGGCCGGGTTACAATGCGTAGGAGGGTGGTGGCAAGCCCTTCATGCCACGCGAGCCAACACGATTACCCTGATTTAATAATTTTACTATGATTAAGTGCACCCAAAATGGAAGTGATCTGTCCCTCGGATATTTCTCAGTATTACGAGAAAACTCATTACGTTATAAGCAGTAAATCGCGAAATGTCATGTAAACTATTGTCAATTAATTAATTAGTTCTATGAATTAGTTGCGATTATTATTTTATGTTCTCTTAAAATAATTTTTTGTTTATTACGCCGAATATATTTTTAATTACAGTTAAAAGCAGTTAAAGAATTCGTTTTGCCATCCTTGGATGAGTTTATAGTGCAAAGCACTGATTGGAAAACGGAGCGAGCAGACGCTCCATATAAGAAAAGGGAAATCACTTTTTTTGGCCTCCAAAAGCACATTTTGGCTTTGGCTCAATTTACTGGAGAAATAATTACAGCGATCGTAAATTGGTTTTAATTATATACATAGTAAGTATGCCAATTAGCTTAATTCCTTAATGAGAGCTTGTCAAAGAGTAGACGACCTTATGATGTCATAGCCACCTTAGCGTCCAGGATAAGAAACCATGGGTACATAATCAGGGCCGTGCAGAGGTATCCTGAGGCCCGGGGCAAACTTACTCGCGGGGGCCCCTTCGATTTGCACCCCCCCCCCCTTGAGCCCTAAAAACTTATCCCAAGTTATCTTGATTTGCACCCCCCCCCCCTTGAGCTTCTTCGATGGGCCCTACAGCTACGGGCCCCCCTCGTGGGACCTTTTCATCCGCCCCCCCCCCTCTGCACGGCCCTGTACATAATATATTATGCAATAGCCAATTATGGGAACGCGATAATTACTCAAGTAGTTTCTATTGGCTGAAATTCACGAACAAATACCACATGGCCAATAAAAATCTACATATAGATTTTTATTTCAGACTCGGTTTAGACAATAGGTGGTAGTCCATATAATTATGTGGTCGTTCTCTGACATAGCTCATAGCTCTCATTAGAAAAAAATCTATGGAAAACCATAGAAGTTACCTACTTATCAGAGATAAGTTATCAACTTATGATAGTAACAAAATCAATCATAATTTTGCCAGAAAAGGAAGCACGCGCTAGCCTTTGAGCATTGCATGAGTTTGGAAAGAACAAAATTTAGAATTTACAGCTCAAAGGCTACTCCCTCCAAACGAAACCCCTGCTCAAAGGCTAGCGCGGGCTTCTTTCAAATCGGCGCATTTTTTAATAACTTCCCACGGGCTTTGAAAATCGTTCTACTACGTTAGTATAAATATTTTTTTTATATGCCATGAAGCATAGCCTACCTAACTATTCAAAGCCGAAAACATTTACCGCATTGATTCGCAGTGAGCGGCATTATGAGTTATTATGTTACATAGAGTATAAAGCTAGGTTAATAAGGCTATTGTAATTTTATCGTTTGCCTCTTTAATTAGGCCGAAGAAAACGAAGTTAGGGCTGCCGCCCAAAAACTCGTTAAGGAAAGTTTAGAAAAGTTAGAGGTGCTAACACAGGAACGTAGAGCGAACATAATTAGCTCGTTATCTGTGGATGGTAAAGCTCTGAGCAGAGATGCCAGAGCGGCATTATTGGCTGGGGAATATGGAGCGGGCCCGGAACTTTTTGGGCCGTCATTAGATGCAATTTTACGAAACATGAGCCGGCTCCAATTATTGGTAAGCGCCAAAAGTGGCACTGCTTAAAAATGTTATTACAATATTTGTTCGAATTTTTTTAGACACAACATCTGGCCAGTGGCCGAGATTCACATGGGCGCGGAGGTTCACGCGGAGGTGGGCGCCGAGGTGTCCGTGGAGGTGGGCGCCGAGGTGTCCGTGGAGGTGGGCGACTTGGTGGGCGAGGAGGTGGAAACAAAAAACCCTATTAACAAATATGTAAAATTCGTCTTAAAAGAAATAAAAATTAACTTTATGTAAATAGAATTCTCTTTTTCAAATCTCCTGTTTTATTAGGATCAACATAACCATAAGTTTATAATATTTTTACATAAGTATGGCACCTTATTCTTCACTTGTAAAACGTTTACAGAGAGCTAGTCACAAAAGATAGAATGTAACGGGCTTCGGCACCGTTTGGCGTCCGCTCGCTCTCGTGTCTCGCGCAGCCTTTACCTTGGCCTTTACTTACAGTGATGACGTCACTCCGTTAATAGCAATCAGTAAAATATTTCCCAAAGAGACAAACTTTTATTGAAGAATATTCTAAACTTATGACACAACTAACTGCGTTTATTAACAACCTCTAGCAACTGTTCTTACATGGGTTTTTTTTCTCAGTGCCTCGCGACAACAAGGAGTAACATATTTTGTAGAAACAATGTACATACTCTTTAAGTATATAATATAGGCTGTAGAGGCGGGAGATTCAAACATAAGTGTGAGATTTAAAAAGATTGTAAAGCGACTTTGCATTGTAGTATGTATAATAATAATAATAATAATCAGCTAGGCTAATACCCAAGGCACCACCTTAGGCCTAAGTCATCAAGCGACTTTTGAAGCCTTTAATTCAGGTGGCAGCATTTCAGTATACAAAATATGCTTTACTTTAGCTTCTCCAACCGCTTTAGTCTGTTTAAAACTAAATTCCAACAAGAATGTTTTTAAGTTTTCATCGAGCACGGATTCGGGTGATATTAATTTAACTTCTAAAACTGCTTGAATCGTGGACGAAAACCAACAATTTTGATATCTATTAACTATACCCCTTCGTATTATATTTTGACAAAACAAACATTGCGTTATTTTACCATCAGTGTTTGGAAAACGCATGCATTCCTCGTGAAAGTCGTTGTTGCACAATTCGCATCGGACGCAAAGGCGAGTTCTAGTAGGCCAGTAACAAATACAGTTAAACGGATTTGGTTTCCCACAAGAAGTTTTATTATTTTCAAATTTGCGACTCAATTTAGTATATTTAACATATTTCGGCTCTAAAGTTGATTTTATAATCTCATTGCCACTGATTGTTTCAGCCGTAATATAAGCTTTTTCATTTTCGTTTGATGTCTCTAATTTACTAGAAGCTGTTATTTTTTCGATTTGAGAACGCAAACCAATTTCAGTTTCAGGTTCTACGGAAGTTTCATCTCCTTTAAAACGCGCATAAAATCTTCGCCCAGCTTGTTCGATGTCTTTTTTACTCACATTTAATTCAGTGGCGATCGCTCTCCAGAAACACATTTTTTCGCATACTTTAAAACCTTCATCTTTATAATCCCTTTCCAAAGTTTTGCAAACAAGTAATGCAATATCTTCATTTCTTAAAAAGCAATAATCTTTTGGTTTTTTTTTTAAAACCATTTTACACTTTCACTATTAGATTACCAGTCCCAACAAAGGTTTTTGAGCAACACAGAATGTAGTTGAAAAATATTTGCGGGTGGAATCGATTTACTTGGAAAATTCTCTTAAACTATTTGACTCGAACTGTTCAACCCAGGTACATAATAGAAGGTATAATGATTTATTTTAATTATTTATTTAGTCACTAAGCTAGCGTAAGCTTATATGTGGCCGTACAGTATTGTGTATCACAAAGATTGCCTATCTTTAAATTATTTGACTCGAACTGCTCAAATAATAGTTAACCTGTCAACTACAGGTTAAATTCAAGTACAGAAAGGAGGTTATAATGTCGTGTAAGCCACGAATTATTAAATTATTTGACTCGAACTGTTCAAATAATAGATAACCTGTCAACTACAGGTTAAATTCAAGTACAGAAAGGAGGTTATAATGTCGTGTAAGCCACGAATTATTAAATTATTTGACTTGAACTGTTGCTGTTCAAATAATAGATAACCTGTCAACTACAGGTTAAATACTGCACAAGACAGATTCTTGGCAGTTACAACAAAATAATAAAGAGTATACAAACTATATATATTTGTTGAACCTTAAAAATTTAGGGAAAATTATAGCACAAGTTGTTTTTGGCGTCTCTTAAAATGGTTTCAAGGACGAAATGATTCACTGACACGTGATAGCGACATGAAATGTAAAAAAGAGCCCCTTTACCCTACGAATTCCAGGGGGGATGACACGGTACTAAAAACTGCTTATCGGGGCTTCCACATTTGATATATAAAATTTCCCTTTTGCGATAATTGCATTAAACGAAAAATCACTTTTTCCCTTTTTTTTCTTGGAAATTCCCATTTTTTATCCCTTGCTATATTTTGGAGCGTTTAATACTACTTTATATTAACATTCAGTTTAATTGTGAAAATAATTCCAAATATAAGGTTTTATTTATTTCAAAATTACTTACATTTGAATAATTTTGCCCAAATATATAAGTCGCAAATGGATATTTAGATCATAAAATTTCTTACCATCAAGATGACCACCATTTTAGGAACGTATTAAAAATATTTCTTACATCTGACTGTGACTCATAACATATTCATGGACTAAATATACAATTAGAATAGACTACAACCAGAAGAAAATAGGGGGAAGTACGCTTCTAGTCAGCTTTAGCAAGGCGTCACTTTTCACGAATTTTCGCGCCATAACGGTTTGCCGGGAAATCGCGGATGAATACATCGTTTAAAAAAACAATTTTTCTTAAATCGAACAATTGTAACATATTTTCCTTTTCATTTTCTGCTAAATGAGCTAAGGTGTCTTTGCTTTCGACGTTTATCGCCGTGTTGAAATAAAACCAAAGTGGAACTACTTTTTCAGTTTGGTTTATTTTGCGTTAAAAGGCGTTTTCGTGGGTCACACGACGACTTCTATGGCTCAAAGCTACAGATACGTACTTCCCCTATTTTCTTCTGCTACAACTTATCAGAAAAGCTAAAAATTCCCTTTTTCTCCGTGCAATGAACACTTTCCCTCATTTCCCCCCGCGAAAGCCCGTTTTCCCTCTTAAATTCCATAAATTAGAGCGTTTTGGAAGGTTGAAAAATCCCAGAAAAGGAAACAATTCCCCGCATGTGGAAGCACTGCTGCTTATACTCATATCTCCAAGATGTTTCCTATGGTCTAAAACCAAATTAGCAGTGATGCCAGAGCGTTAAAATTAAAATTTCCTTTTGGGCCATTAAAATTTATCTTTTTGAACTCATATTTTCCTTATATTCCAAACCCTAAACACAAACATATTAACGTACCATTTTCTTATAGTACCCATGAGAAAAAGTGGGTTTCGTGGTCTTTGGATTAATAATTCATCTAGAATAGAAAATAGCGCCATCTACATTTGCAATATTGAACTATTTAATTTTAAAGTCCTTAAATATAAGATAATGAGAAGATGATAAAGGTAATTCTAATATTTTGATTATTAGTTATCTTTAATATAATATGATATCCACTCAAATTTCACTAGATTTCATGAATTTCCGATCTCATTTCCTTTCTCCCTTTTTCCGTTTTTCAGGGTCAGAATTTCCCTCGATCTGGCATCTCTGTCGTACGTGTTAATAATTAAAAGTAGGGACCCTTGCTGACTGCCAACCCTTTAAAAAAAATTTGCCTAAGCACCATCGATAGTTAGAAAAAAATATTAATTATTTTTAACATTTTATTTGAAGTACACGGGTGTAGAAACCCAGGGAGGAGGGCAATGTCCCTCCCAAACATTTTACTGGAGGGGGCAACTATTGTATTTGCCCCCTCCTAACTTTTGATTCGAATAATCTTAAAATTGTCGAGAAAAGTTATAAAGGGTTTAATGAAGCAAATATTCACAAACTAGAAAAGTAAAATAAACTTAATTAAGTTATGTCTGCTAAAGTGCGAAAAATGGGGCATGAAATAGATTAAAAAAGGAAATAAAGTGTGCCCCCGTTTTTTTGGCATGCCCAAACGTTGATACGACTATATTTCCCGATAGAGGGCTAGTAGCATACGATTTTCCGGTAGCGAGGGATTTTCTTACTCCCTGATTTGGCTGTGACTCAAATGAGTTTTTAACCACCCCGCCGGTTTCAAATACTCAGTTTACTCAGACAGATTGAGTTTTACCATGGTACTGTGTACCATATTTGATATTCCTGCGCAATTCAGAGAGTATTTTTTGGAAAAACAAGAAACATTTTGGTGTTAAAAGGAAAATTTCACTTTCCGAATCTGGCAAAACTGCATTTCACTCTACTAAGAGTTGCTATAGAGTACAGTGCTACGTTCTTTGTTGGTCGATTTTGATCTAATTGTTAGATTACAATCACATCAATTTTGAATTATTTGCTGTGCTTTGCCATTGTGGTAAGATATCTTAGTTTATTAAGTTTATGTGCAGATTTTACTGTTACAGAATTAAATTTTTCCTTTGACCTAGAAACTGAGCAATTAACGCTTTAGTTTTATTACTTTCGCCCTATTTTGTAAATTTTGGGCTTAGGTCAAAACGATTAAAGTTGAGTTACAAGTTTCGTAACGTACAACTAGATCTGAATTAAAGTTGAGTTACAAGTTTCGTAACGTACAACTAGATCTGAATTAAAGTTGAGTTAAAAGTTTCGTAACGTACAACTAGATCTGAATTAAAGTTGAGTTACAAGTTTCTTAACGTACAACTAGATCTGAATTAAAGTTGATCGTTGCCATTAGTCTCTTAACATAGGCTATATGAGCACCATGGATAAAGAATTAACCGATAATAATTCTAATTTAAAGGAGTCGACTGATTCCGGAGAAAACGATGAATCCGGAAGAGAATCATTAAATTTTGATAATGATTCCGATATTTTCCGTCAATATGGGGAGTCACCCTATTATGGCAGCTTGGAGTTTCAATCCGAGCTTTCTTCGTCGGCCGCTGGTGGAAACCATTCAATCGTTGAATCTTCATCTTTGATAAACGCTAACGATAGTAATCTAAGACTTAGTGGTTCTGAAAACGAAAGTTCCGAAACTGAAGACGGTTTGCCATATATGACTGACGTGTCTAGGCTGAGTAACACCCAAGCTCGCGATATTTTATCCGCTGTGGTGGACGGATCATTTGACGGAAATGTGTTGTCTCTGCAGTGTTCCAACTAGTGGTGTGCGAGTACTCGAAAATTGCGAGTACTCGTTATCGAGTCCGAGTCCGAGTACTCGGACTCGGACTCGGAATACGTCATTTTATTACTCGCACGGGTACCCGATTCCCACGAAAAGGGTACATAATTACTCGAAGCGGACTCGAGTAAATAGATAATTTGAAAATTACCCGGCGAGTCTAATATTACTCGGCGAGTCCATTATTACTCGGTGAGTCCATTATTATTGGAATGTGGTATAAAATTAAATTGGTAATAGTCTAGATAACTTGTTATAAGTTAAAAGAAATACCTGTGATAAGTTTTTCTAGTCGAGCCCTAACCTAAACAGTATCATTTCATTTGTTCTATAGTTATATATAGTTTTAATTTTAAATATTGTTCTTGAATACCAATTGCCACAAGTTGTGTCATTGAGAATTAAGATCAAATTAAAAAATATTTTTTAACATTCTGATGCTGAATTACTGATTTTTCTATTATTTAATAAAATATAAAAGTCCTAAAAATTAAAATATATCATACTAATTAATTAGAAACCACTATTAATAAATTTACAAATTTAATGATTATTTAAACAGCGGCAAATAAATTCCAGACGAATTGGCCACGATAACTTAGGACTCGAATTGAACTCGATAAAAATTAGGACTCGAATTGGACTCGTTAAAAACATTCCGGACTCGTATTGGACTCGAAAGCTTTAAACCTAATTCTTTAGGACTCGAGGACTCGATCAAGTCCTTAATATTTGGACTCGAGGACTCGCGAGTCCAAGTTTCTAAGACTCGAGACTCGACTCGAATTTCAAAAAACAGGACTCGCACACCCTTAGTTCCAACATCAAAGGAGGCAATGTATACGTGCTTTCCACTAACGAAAAGTCGAAAATAACCGACCTGTTTTGTGACAAAATGATGTGGGTATCAAATGGTACGAGACAAGTCAAGCCTTTCAATTTGACCAAGCGATATTACTACATAAACCTTGGAAAGGACGGTGATATTGAAATTGCCAAAAATATTCAAAGAGAAATCATAACGTTTACAAATTCGGACGGGACAGTTTTCCCAGTAATCAAGTTCTACAAGGGTGACGTATCGCTTTGGGTGCCCAGAGCACACGGAAATTGCAAGACCGATAGGCTTCGACGACCATTTGTCCGTACTATTCCCTCTAGATTGGGAAGTATGAAGAATATGATAAGTACAAACAAGGAAACTCCGCAATCGGCGTATACAAACGCGCAAATTGATGGAAATAAAGAGCTAGATGAAATCAGGGAATCTGAAATCCCGGAAGACGTAAACTCATTAAAGCCAATGGTTCTACCGAGAAATCCCAAACAATCTCGAAACTTGAAGTATGTCATCGGCTTGAAGAACAGGATTTGTCCCGATTCTCTCTCGTCCGTACTTGCCTTGAAGGAAACGGTTTTTAAAGATATTATTCGACAAATTGACTTAACTGACGGTTTATGTATAGTTTTTGGACAACCGGAAGCCATTTCACTCGCTAAGCGGCTATTGCTAGCTTCAAAGGATGATTGGAATCTAAAACAATCCATTCATTGCGACACCACTTTCAAGCTGGGAAATTTCTTTTTGACCAGCGTCCTAATTCGAAATACCTTTTTCATTGACAATCCCATTGTTCCCATATTACACCTCATTCACCAAACTAAATCGAAAGAGGTACACGCTCGTTTTTGGCGCGATTACGTAGCTAAAGAACTAGAATTGGACGAACTGGGTGAAAATTGCCCAATCGTTACCGACCGAGAAACGGCGATTTCCGAGGCTATAACGGGAAGTTGCGAAATGGGTGGCCAAAACCTACTGTTTTGTCACAACCATTTGAAACAGAACGTTAAGCGCTGGCTCGAAAAAGCAAAAACCACGAAAGATAATACGCGCATTTTGCCAAGTCATATTCGCGTGTTACTTAAATCCCGAACTAGAGAAGAATACGGAGCTAAATTATCCGAATATCGACCTACTTGGCCATCCGGATTTGTTGATTACTTTGATGATCATTTAGACAATGATTTTAAAGAGCGAGGTATCGCCGAACGATTCCTCAAATACGCGGCGTTTCAAAATGTAAATGAAGGCCCGACTAATAATGCCGCCGAGAGTTTGAACCGAGATTACAAACGGGCGTTCGAAGGAAAACAGGCCGTTTTCGACAACGCAGTTATGCGCGTCTCTTTGCACCAAAACAATCTTTTGAATGAAGCCAATCGTGGTTTTCACGGAGAAGGTCAGTACGAACTGAAACCTGAATACCAAGGCATTTATAATAGGACGTTACAACTCAACGTAGCCATGACCACTAAATTCGACATAATTGAAGCAGATCGGAAGGGTATCATTCCAGTTGACTCCGAAGCCGACAAAGAGAAAGATACGGGTAGATGGTCTCAGAAAATATTAGCGAAGCTTTGCGTCAGAGATAATTTAGTAACACTCGTTTCTAATCCGCTTTTGTACCTTGTGAGAAATCCGTGTACAGAGGAGTGGCACAATGTAAATCCTAATATTAAGAAAAAGCCTTGTAGCTGCAGATTTGGAAACAGCCGCTGCTTTCACGTGTTGGCGGTAGAAATGATTCGGAGAAAGGAAGTTTCCGATCAGATTCCGAATGTTCCAACACTGGCAGCGATAATGAGAAGGAAAGGTTCTGGGAAAAAGAATTTTAGGAACCCCAAACCGGGCGGTAAAGAAAGGTTCGAGAAATTAGATTCGTATTTACCGTCGAATGATTCTATCGTAAGTAGGGAAAGTGAATTGACGCCTTTGAATACGTTAAAGCTGGGTTCCAACGATGAGAGCGACGGTTTACCGACGCCAAATTCCATTTCTAGTACCCCAAAGAAAACGGTAACTTTTAAGACGCCAGCTAAAAGAAAGACGTCAACACCGATTAAAAAGTTACAGAAAACTAAAGTGGTGAAAACTACTAAAACGGAAAAGAGAAGTACGGCGACCGAAGGAATAAACGTACGCGTTCCGAAAAGAAAGATCGCCGATAAAAGTGCAACCTTAAGCCCAAAGATTACGAAAAGAGGAACCGCCGGACCAAGGTTCGACGGTTTTGGAGAGTTAAACTTGCACGATCCTTGGGATTGTTCTCCAGAATGTCAACGAGATCTTCTTGAAAATAAAGATTTTTGTAGTCTGAAACCGACAGAGTAAATAGAAGACGTCATTATTAACCAATGTATGGAAAACTTAATAGGAAACAGCGAACGCAGTGGTACGACTCTGTTTATCAGCTCAAATTTGTACGCGTTAGCCGCGACAAGAGAGTTCGAAGTGGAATCTTTTGAGCCGGTACAAAATTTTCTCAAAGAAAATTTAAGTAGCAAAGAAAATATCGTTGTTTTAGTTACAACAAACATTGATAGCGGGTCGCATTGGCTATTAGGACTTATTTCTAAAGGCAGGAATGAAATAGTTATTTTGGACTCGCTTTCGGTGAAATTATCGGAAGACGACGCGAAACATGAAATATTGTCGAATTGTTTCATCGTTCTGGAGAAAATAGCCGTAGCCGCTTTTGACGATAAGACGGGTAATTGGAAACACGTTTATCCCAACAACGTCCCTACCCAAACGAACGGTTTCGATTGTGGACTGTACGTCGCCGCCAATCTTTATTGCGTTTTGAATAATTTGGTGCACGCAGACACGTTATGTCCGAGGTACGGCTACATCGATAGCGAAAAAGGACGCAATTGGCTACATCACATAATAAAATTGACGAGTGAAAAGACGTCAAAAACAATTGCATCTGAAGAGGATAAAGATCAGGGCAATGTCATTGAGGAAAATAAAGACCCCATTGACCCCGATTATCTTACCAAAATTTTCAGTAAACCAATAAAACTGGTTGTGTTTGAAAACGATTCTCTTGGAACCGAGAAAAGGAAAAATATTGTTTTAAAAATGATTAGTGATGCTGGGTTAGGTTTGAAAGAAATATTAAAACGATTGATGGAGATTGATAGCTATTATGACTGCTCTGATAGTGATGAGGTGCTACTTTTCGAATCAGACGTAAGGGACGCCTTCAACTCTCTGGGAAAGCACTATTTACCCGTAGATTTATTAGACATGTTGGGATATCCTGCTGACCAAAATGGTTTGGAGCCCAAAGACCAGAACAAAGAAGACCGAGACGCAAATTACCGGTGGGCCAAAGAACAATACAACCATTGGTGTAATACTGGAAGTCGATGGCCCGAAGTGTCTAGCCCTACGGGTTTTGAGTTAGTGTTGAAAAGCCCAATTCAAACTGCTGATGAAAGATGGGTTGCTTACGGAAAGCACGGGCTACAGGCCGAGTTTCATTTTCTTAAAGAGCATATCCGCTTGAAAAACCATTTAGAAGTTTGGATTAAATGCGAGCAGAGACAAAACCCGCAATTATCTCGCGGAGAAGCTTATGCATTGTTAGATATACCAGAGGATATGCTAAGGAACATAAGCACTACGAGGTTACCGTTGAAGACGTCCCTAAAGTTAGGGGTCTCTCGCCATGTCGAAGACGATTAGAATATGAAGAAGAATTAATTGAAAAAATGCCCAACCCGATAATCGATCAAGGCTATGCCTTAACTGAAGATAACAAACTGACGATCTATGACCGAACAGAAGTACAAAAAGCGGTCGACGGTCAATGTGAAAATGGACCAAACGAAGAAACGGAGAAAAACGAAAAGCTTATTCTCAAAGCATCCCATGTAGAAACTGTCGGAAATAAAAGCCACAAAATGTCGACGCAAATAACAAAGCCGTTCGAGGGTGTTACTAAAATTGCGCCAATAACGTCAATTAACAAAACCGAAGCGTTCGTATGTAACGATGAGACACTAGACTTCGATGGTCGTTTAGATAATATCCTCGTTAGAAATATTTTAAGAAGCGATTTCGATGACGAAAACTTCAAGACTTTGAAAGCTGGCGAATGGATCTCCTCGAGTGTGATAAATGAAGCAATGGAAAAAATGTTGACTTTTTCTGGGAGAGCTAACTAATTACTTGGATTGAAAATTTAATTTTCAACCCGAAGAGTTACACGGACTGAAACATATAGACTCTTCGCACGCACACGCTTATACTACTAAAAATAACTTGACCAATTTTAACTAAACAAAAAAACTTTATTTCTTATTCTCCCTCCGCCAGGGAGTCCTTCTCGCACGAAGGAGCTCTTCTCGCTTTCTATTTTAGACTACTCTTCAAAAAGAAAATCACCCCCCTTTATACCCCGAAACATTTCCCAACTTGGGCTTGGACAGTGACGACAAGGGATAAACCCCAGAGCAATGGAAAAGTTTTCGGCCGCCTGACCAAGCCCCGCGCGACATGACGACGCTACAAGATAAAAGATACAATATACATGATACATACTATACAAAAGAGAGAGAAAAGATGGACGGGAACAAAAAAACCCAATCCTTAACAATTCCAAAAGTCGTATTTACAATAAAAACATGAGAAAAAATCCCTAACCCGAATCCGACAATTTTTAAACACTTATTAGAATTAAAAACTAACATACAATCAAATTTATACAAAATTTAAGCAAATATTTGACACTCCCGCCTTGAACTACAACGTAGTTCAACATTAAAATTCCAGATTATATAATTTTTGAACTGGGCGCCTTATACGGCTGCGATTAGGTAATCTAACCAAACCTGAACGAACAACATTGTCTCTACCCTTCTTTAGAGATTCTACAACTGCAAGTTTCCACATAAGTCGAGGCATTTTTGCCTCCTCAATTAACACAACGTCGTTAATGGCCAACTCTTTCGTTTTGCCATGTACTGGGCGGTGATGGGCTGATCTCAGCTCTAAAAGGTAATTTTTCTGCCATCGCACCCAAAATCGATCTACTAAGGTTTGCCAATATCTTTCTCGTCGCTTTAAATCTTGCCTATGAACGGGCACTAGTTCATCGTCTTTAAAAACTTGCGAAGGAAGGGCGGTTAACCTTTTACCGACCAAAAAGTGTGAAGGAGTCAAAGGAGTCGGTTCCCCCGCATCGGGATAAATGAAACTAATGGGTCGAGAATTGACCATAGCCTCGATTTCTAGAAGTATCGTTTCCAATTCTTCGTATTCTAGACTGGCGTTACCTAACGACCTCCTCAGAGCATCCTTAACACTTTTTATCATTCGTTCCCAGAATCCGCCATGCCAACTGGCACGGTCGGTGATATATCTCCACGAAATTCTAAGTTTACCGAAATAATCTAATATTTCCGGACTACGCGTGTTCTTTAACAGTAAATTTAACTCGTGTTCTGCTAATTTAAAAGTTTTCGCGTTATCGCTGTATATCACTCTCACAACTCCTCGGCGCGCGATAAATCGGCGAAAGCTTAATAAAAAATGTTTTGTGGACAAACTTGAGACTAGCTCGAGATGCACCGCGCGCGTTACGGCGCAGGTGAACAGCGCGACGTAACACTTGCTCCCTTTTCTCGTATACAAGGGGCCTCCGAAGTCTACCCCGCAAATTTCGAACGGCGGCGCTGGATTGATTCTGGAAGCCGGAAGCGGCGCCATTATTGGCGTCGAACCTTTAGCGCGAAATCTTTTGCATCTGGGGCACCCGTGAACTTCTCGTTTAACTAAAGGGCGGATTTTCGGAATCCAGAATTGTTCTCGAATTTCTACGAGAGTTTGATCTACTCCCGCGTGCTTTAAACGAATGTGAATGTCATCAATTATTAACTCGGTTAGTCTATGTTTAGCCGACAAGATCCATGGGTGCTTTTGGTTATAACTAATGTCTGCTTCGCCAATTCTTCCACCTACGCGCATAAGTCCTTCCTCATCGAGGAATGGCGTCAACGTAAACAAACTCGATTGCTTGGGTAGAACGGTGTTCGTATTTAAACATTTTACTTCTTGCGGAAAACATTCTAATTGCACAATTTTAACCCAATACTTTTCGGCATCTGCTAGTTCTTCCGCGGTTAGGGGTCGTTTTTTTTACATTTTAATCTAGCATTGGTAAAAATTCTTTTAATTCTGGCGGTCATTCGATAAACAAAGTTGGCTGAGCTATATTTTGCTAAATCTAGCACTGGCGTCTTATGCTCTTCCGCTTCGGCTGTCTGTCTTTTAGTTTCAAAGGCCCCCACAATCAAACTAGCTTTGTCTTTTACCGCGCGTAATTCCTCCGCGTATTCAGACTCGTCTACCCCACGTAAATAAGCGTTAGAGTCTGAATTTTTACCTTCTATAAACCACTGCGGCCCGTTAAACCATAACGAACTATTTTTTAATTCTTTCAATATTTTTCCCCTAGAAGGCAAATCAGCGGGATTTTCAATTCCTACACAATGACCCCAGCAGGCGGCATCCGTAAGTTTCAATATCTCTAGAACTCTATTTGCTACAAATGGCTTGAATCTTTCGGGCGATTTATCTCCCTTTACCCAATCTAATACTATTGTGGAGTCCGTCCACATTTTGACAGTAGGCGCGGGAACTGGAAAAAGGTCTAGGATACAGGTCATAAGCCTAGCACCCAATAAGGCTCCCATTAACTCTAATCTCGGTAGGGTAAGCGATTGTGTTAATTTGGTTTTAGGTTTTTTCGTTGTTTGTTTTTCCAGAGGAGCTACGCGCGTTTTTGACGCCACTAACGCGGTTCTAACCTGTCCATTTGCGTATTTTCTACGTACATAAATTACAGCCGCGTATGCCTTGATTGAGGCATCAACGAAGCCATGTAGTTCTAAACTAGACTCTTCTCCCTCTGGCGCATTTTCAAAATAAAATCTGGGAATCACGAAGTTTTCTAATTCTACAAGCTCAGAGCTCCATCTATCGAATTTTATGGCTAATTCGGTTGGCAATTTCGTATCCCAATCTAATTTCTTCGCTTTATCATCCTCTCCCCATGCCCACATTTCCTGAAATAATATTTTTGCTCTAATTAAAAATGGAGATATTAATCCTAGAGGGTCATATAACCTAGCCACTGCCTGTAAGACCCAACGCTTTGTGTCTTTTTTGGTAATTAAAAATCTCAGAAGTTCTGATACGTTAAATGTTAGAATATCCTTAATCTCATCCCAAGCCATCCCCAAAACTTTCAGTGGAGAATGCCCCGGTATAGAATTCTCGCTTAGTCCTGTTGTTTGGTCTCCCCATTCTTTTCTAATTGTGTCGGAATTACTTCGCCATTTACGCAAGTTCATTCCTCCCCTGGCCATTATGACGGTCGAATCTCTGATTAAGTCGCTCGCTTTCTTAACCTCACTAGCACCTGAAATGTTATCGTCGACGTAAAGATTTTGCAGCAATGATTGACAGGCATCAGGGAATTCCCCTTCAAATTTACGGACATGGTGTTTAACTGTCGCGGACAATAAAAATGGGCTAGATGTTACTCCAAAAACCGCACGTGTGAATCTGAAGACCTTGAAATTTCCTCCTACCGAATTTTCCACCCACAGAAATCGCAGCGCGTCTCTATCTTCGGGCCTAATCCCTATTTGGTGAAATGCTTTTTCCACATCTCCGGCTATTGCAACTTCATACCCTCTAAAACGTACTAAAATTCCAAAAAGCTCGGGGGTCAAGTTTGGCCCCGCCTCTAAACAGTCATTCAAAGAAGGACGGTTCGCTGAATGCGAAGACGCGTCATAAACAATTCTTAACTTAGTAGTTAAACTGTCTTCCCTTATTACCGCGCGATGAGGAATATAATAACATGGCCCTTCTATTTCCTCACTCAAATCAACCTCCTCAACAATCCCATTTCTCAATTGCTCCTGAATGACCTCGTTATAACTCTCAAATTTAGTCTGATCCGCTCGTAATTTCCCGATAAGATTTTGAGTGCGCCTTTTAGCAACCTCGAAATTATCGCCTAATTTGTCTTTGGTTGTCTTCCACGGGAGGGATACCTCATAACGTCCCTCTTTAAACTGAATATTGTTCTCAAAATATTCTATTACGCTATCTTGCCCCGGGCCATCTTCCTTGGGGTTATCAGTTACTCCAATGGCCTCGAGATTCCAAAAAGATTCTAATTTTTCTGATACTAATTCTTCTTCGGTCCTAACGGCTACGTGCGTCACGGCTATCGAGTTAACCCCGACTGACGAAGAAGCAACTGAAACCGTGCCCTGAACGGTCCAACCTAGCATCGTTTCTATAGCTACTAGGGCCCCTTCCAAGCGTTCAATATGGCATTTAACTATTCTCCAAAAATAATCCGCGCCGATTAAAACATCTATCGGGGCGCTCTGGTTTCCGCTATTTGGAACTTCTACTTCCGCTAGCTGGAGATTTCTGAGTCGCATCTCGTTTCTAATGTTTTCTCCTGGCACCGAGAAAACAGCTCCGCAAATCTCTGGAATTTCTAGGGCTATTATTTCTATTTTTTCCCCATTACGCACGTTACTCAAAACTACCCTCACTTTTTTCCTCTGAGATACAATAGGATTGCTACCAAAAGGGTGAATGCTCAAAGACTCTACGCCCACAACCTCCAATCCAAGCTCTCGCGATACCTTTTCCCTGATAAAGCATCTATGGCTTCCGCCATCTAACAAAACTCGCACTCTAAATTTCGACCCTTTTGAATCTTCTACGTTTGCCGCCGCTGTTTGCAATAAAACCACTTCCGAACCGGAATTGTGCGCCATTGTATTTACCGCAACCACACTTTGATTTGACCTTTCACCGCTAATATCTTTTTCCTTCTCTAGCTCTTTGGGGACTAAGTTATCACTAGCATTATTTCTTCTAGCATCTGCCGATTCGCAGCATAATATTTGATGATGTTTACGTTTACAATTTCTACACTGCTGAATTTTACCCTGACATCTATCCGATTTATGATTATTTCTTAAACATAGGAAGCATAATTGCTTTTGCAACGCGATACCTCTCTTTTCATTGACAGTTTTTACGTCGCAATGATAAAATGGATGTTCTAAACTGTTACAAAATATACACGGATAAGTATTACTTCTAGGAACTATCCCCGTATTCAGAGCTGCAGCCGAAGATAAACTTGGTGGTTTCGGAGAGAAATTATTACGATTATTAAATCGATATCTATTTTGAATCTGATTATTACCACTTGCGCTACCAATATTGGATTTTTGCCTTTGCTGCGGCGCACCTCTGTGTACGGCGATGGCCCTCTCGCGACACTGTACTTCCATATTTAAAAATGACAACATTTCGTTAATATCCCATAATTCGCTTTCCTTTTTACCCCTATTAAAGGTTTGCAATAAATCCATGGGGAGAAGCCCGCCGATAATATGGGCTAAAAATTCACCGTAATTTCCCTTTAAACGACCCATGGACTCGAGACTACGCACCTCTATTTGACAGGTGTCGTGTAAATTTCTAAGGGCGTCTACCTCATCGGAACTTTTTATCGCTTGCATTGCCAAAAACTTGTTTAATCTATTACTAATTTGGGTTTCATTGTTACCAAATCGTTTACGTAATATATCAATAGCTACCTCGTAGTTAGATTCCGTTAATGATAAGCCTTCTATGGCCCTTTCGGCCTTCCCTCTTAACAAAGTCTTTAAATACTGGAATTTCTCCTTTTTACTTGAGAACGCTTCGTTGTTGTGAATGGCACTCTCATATTGTCCCCAAAACTCCAGCCACTGATCTTCGTTGCCGTCGTATTTTTTCAGCTCCAGCTTCGGAAGGCGAATCGAAGGCCCAGCGGCCTGATGCTGGACGAATGGTACTCCTGCCCGCGGCGCTGAAAAGTAGGGCTGCTGCGGCGACTGAGCTCTTGGTGTTTTAGCGTCATCCAAATACCGCTGCGCTCGATCTTTCCACTGGACTAATTTTTCGCTCCAGATTTCGATATCTTCCAGTTCTTGGTCGTAGTCGTCATCCGCGATGGTTAAGTTGAGGATTTTCTCGTTGAGGTCCTCCATTTTCTTCTCCTTTGAGTTCAGTTGAGCTATGCTGTCTAAGAGCTTTATACTGCTTATCGGTGAATTGCCCAATTCTTCTTCTATCTTTTTGCATTGCGTCGTAACTACTCCACGCTGTGTCCCTCTCTGCTTCACTAGCCTCGCTAAATCTGTCATGATGCTCCGCTACGCGACTGATACGCGTTTTCTTTTACTAAAAATTTATCTAGGTTTCTTCCCGGGTTTCGGCACCAAAAAATGTTGACTTTTTCTGGGAGAGCTAACTAATTACTTGGATTGAAAATTTAATTTTCAACCCGAAGAGTTACACGGACTGAAACATATAGACTCTTCGCACGCACACGCTTATACTACTAAAAATAACTTGACCAATTTTAACTAAACAAAAAAACTTTATTTCTTATTCTCCCTCCGCCAGGGAGTCCTTCTCGCACGAAGGAGCTCTTCTCGCTTTCTATTTTAGACTACTCTTCAAAAAGAAAATCACCCCCCTTTATACCCCGAAACATTTCCCAACTTGGGCTTGGACAGTGACGACAAGGGATAAACCCCAGAGCAATGGAAAAGTTTTCGGCCGCCTGACCAAGCCCCGCGCGACATGACGACGCTACAAGATAAAAGATACAGTATACATGATACATACTATACAAAAGAGAGAGAAAAGATGGACGGGAACAAAAAAACCCAATCCTTAACAATTCCAAAAGTCGTATTTACAATAAAAACATGAGAAAAAATCCCTAACCCGAATCCGACAATTTTTAAACACTTATTAGAATTAAAAACTAACATACAATCAAATTTATACAAAATTTAAGCAAATATTTGACATGGCCGTCTTGATTAGAAAATTTGACAAAAAAATGAATATCATGCCGTTATTTGCGTACCATTACGAATACGTTTACAGCGATCTTTTCATGGCGGCGACTAATTCTTCGGCTAACCTCCAGCGTGTAGCCACTTACCTTCGCGTTAACGAAGCGTTTAACAAAGATATAATCGCTGCCGTAATTCCAGATAAGCCATTCGAAAAGAAAGTCCATATGCTATTTGGTATCGTACATTTCATGACCAAGAAGATTTTCATACTAGATCCGTTGGGCGATTGCTCACCAACAGATTTCCATTTCAAAACCCTTCGTACGATAGTACACATGTGTCATCAAACTGCGAACGTACCATTTAAGCCTGAAGAATGGAAGTTCGTTAAGAGCACGGATTGCAAGAAGCAACCAAATTATTACGATTGCGCTTTATTCGGCCAACTATACCTTTATAGCGTTGTAACGGGAAAACGAACTAAAAAACTAGAAGTAAGTAGCTTGCGAGGTCGTAAATGGTTGTATTTGTTGGCCAAGGAATACGACCGAAAAAAAGACTACGAGAGAAAAAGCTTATCAAGAAACGCGTGCCTGCGCGATCCCCAGCTAATTATCGAAGTATCAAAGAGTGTGTGCCCTATAGAACGAAGTGATACGGATCTCGAAATGAGCGAGTGGATCAAGGGCTTAAACCAACAGGCTTGGAATACCTGCGAATCGGAGACGACATGTGTTAGTAACTAACTATTCTGATTAGGCGCTATTCCAGTTTCTGGCTATTTCGAGTACTCCCGGTTGCGAGCTTTTGACATATAATAGCGTTACTGGCTATTCCGATTACGCGCTATTAGCCTTTTCAGTTTACATAGAGTCACGTAGTGGAAAACGCGAGAAGCTCATAAACTGCTGGAATTTCCTCTGCTAAGCAGATGATTTTTTGACCAAACTTGTCGAGGATAGGGGACAGTTAAAAGGCTAAGTGGTAGCGTTTAGAAAACCCAGGTTTTCGAAAGGAATCATGGGTAAAAGCGTTGATTAATACCGAAATATTAGTTAGTCGTGGATTCCGAAACGCCATAACTTTTGATCTAAGACGTCGAAGTTGACCAAACTTGTCAAGGCTACGGAAGTATTAAAAGGCTACGTGGTAGCGTTTAGAAAACCCAGGTTTTCGATTGTATAAAACGGAAAAGTTCGGGTTTTAGTCAATTCCTCCATTTCTAAAGGAATTGTCCGTAATAAGCGTTTAATTTAAAATTATAATGTTCAATAAATAAATAAATAATTTCGTATAATTTTTTTCTCTATTAACGAAGGACCACGGTCTGAAAGCTCCCGAAAATTTTAATAAATACATTTTATATCCATGAAGTATCAGCTCCTTTGATAATTATTTATTTTTAAAGTTTTTTCTCTTCGTTTGACTATGACCGCGATTTCGAAATAAAATGTTATAATTACGATTTTTTATTTAAAGTATCGTAAAATAAGTATTTAGCTGCTTCATAAACACCCTTAATTACTCGAAAATTCTCGTAATTTAATTTTTCCACCGTTTGTTCATTTGAAGGAAAACACTACGAATGAAATACTCAGCCGCTTGACAACTAACGACATCTATCGCACGACGCGACGTGACGGCGATTGTATATGATTTAAAAAAAATCCTCGTTTTAGATTTTCCGGGTTTTCAAAGAAATTGGTTTTAGCATAAGTTAATGATACACTTATGGTTTTAGCAACGTATTTCTGATTTATATTAATGTATCGTAAGTGTGAGAAACTCGAATTAACATTTAAATGGTTAATAAATAGCTTTAATTACTTTCAAATTCGAATAATTTCATTTTTCCTCGTTTTAATATTTGCCTTGATTTAGCAACCAAATGTTATAATTACAAATTTCTGATTTAATTTTAAAGTATCGTAGGGACGAGAACGCAAAAATTAGCATTTAGAATCTTAAAAAGCAAACTTAATTACTCGTATACTCTCGTAATTTAATTTTTCCGTGGTTTCTCCATTTGCAGGACTAGCGGCATCTATCGCACGACGTGACGGCGATTGTATATGATTTAAAAAAATCCTCGTTTTAGTCGCCTGCAAAAAATCCGCGTTTTACTTGATTCCTCGATTTAGCAGCCAAATGTTATAATTACAATTTCCTGATTTTATATTTCAATTATTGTAGGTACGAGAACGTAAAATTTGCATATATTTATATATATATTACACGAAAATTATCGTAATTTAATTTGAATTCCTCGTTGATTATTTTCCGCGGTTTACTTGCTGGGCGCCGTGTGACCAAGCCCTCATGCTACTATGTGGTAGCTTTCCTACATTTTCCTCGTTTTCCGGGTTTTCCTCGTTTTCCTTGTTTTAGTCGTACCGGAGCGCTCCCGAGTCCGGAGTCTAATTTACGAAGTGAAAGAAATGAAATTTATTATTAGGGAAAACGGAATTTTCAAGAGTCGCCTTGGAAGATTGCAACTATATTCAGGAGAAGCTATAGAACTTCACAAATTTGAAACACCAACTTGTCTTTTGTACACTGATGGTGGCAATGTTCCACATCTGACTCACAACACTCTTCAAAAGTTAACAAACGTAAAACATCCAACGCAACTCCCTTTGCCCAATGTAATCGAATTTGAAGAAAGTTTATCATTGTATAAAAAAGGAATCGCAAACTATGTGGGTTTAATAGATTACCCACTGTATGTATCGGTGTCTGACCCAGCCAAGGAAACTAAAACAGGTTTCAATGTCAAAAAAAGTATAGCCATTTGGAGTAACGCTGGGAAAAACACTGTTACTGTTGAGAGATTCATGAAACTTCAAGAATCTATCCATCCCCACATGTATCAAAGCCTATGCGACAGTGACACACCGAAAGATTGTTCAAACAAAAGAATAACTCACTCAGTTGGCCGTTCCATTGAAATGTTAGATTCTTGTCTTGAAATTCACTCAAAAAGTGAAATTCTTAGAAATGTTGGCATATTTGGTACTATTCAAGGTGGCTATCAAAAAGATGCTCGGAAATATTCAGCCACTCAAACTGCTCTCCGACCAGTTGATGGATTTGTCATAGAAGGTCTACATGTCAACGGTTTGCAGGCGACCAATTTGAAGTTTGAGGATGTCAAAGACTTGATTGAAGAGGTGATTTCTCACTTACCTGATGATAAACCACGTATATTGCCTGGAGCTTTCCATCCACAGTTCATTTTAAAAGCTATTCTTTCTGGAATTGACATATTTGATGGTTCGTATCCATACTTAGTGACCGAAAGAGGGTGTGCATCAGTCTTTACTCTAGAAAAAGACAAAAACATCATACTAAGCAATGATATAGAAATCAACTTAGAAGATTCAAAATATAAGGATGATTTTTCTCCAATTTTGGACAAATGTGGGTGTTACGCGTGTAAAAATTTCACCAAAGCGTACATAAACCACCTTATAGTCACTATGGAAATGTTGGGTCCTTTGCTTTTAATGATGCACAATGTACACCATTTCCTAAACTTCTTTAAAAATGTCAGAAACGTTCTTGGTAAATAAAGTTTAAATTTTTAAAAATAAATTTTATTTCATGGTAAAAATTTTCTTAAAAGGTTTGAAAAGGGCTAAAAACAGTAAATACATAAAATGGAATGTTTAAAATTGTTTTTGAACAAATTCCAAAGTTGAGGAGCACTTTTTAATGGATTTGATCCAATTGTTCAAAGTTTTCAAGGCTGCTGTACCTTTTTTCAAAAGTTTCTTGTGACGAGTACTTAACCTAGTCATAAGGAAAGTTAACCATAATACGTTTGTAATAGGATGGAATCCTTGCCAATCATTCCTAGAAAAGAAAAATGTTATATTGAACTTATATAAAACTGGCTTTTTTAAGCTTACTTCGTAGCACTTCTCATGCTTCTGTAAACGTCGTACTGGCTATCACCATGTCCACCAAATATTCCTTGCTCGGAAAGATCTTTGTATATTGATACTCTGCCTATATGAATATAGAAAAAAGTGTATTAATAATGCAGAAATTAAATTTTTTCCTAATACAAATTGTACCTTTTTCTAATCTTGAAAGAGTGAAGTCAATAATTTTGGCAACAAAGCCATCACATGGGCATTTTATAGTTTTGCCTTCTATTATGAAATTTAGATATTTTTCAGTAGTTTTAGAGACTAATACATTTCCTTCGTGAAGATCTCGGTGCTCAAACCGTAAGGCAGTTTCCGACACAGCAATGCCATAGGCAATTTGCTTCAATAAACTTAAGATTTGCGCACTGTTATTGAACTGAAATAAAAAAGTTTTAATTTAAAATGCCTTAAAATTACCAACATAAAATAATAAGAACAGTGACTAACTGTAAAATTTTCCAAATCTTGGCCACCATAGGAATATTGAAACACGACAAAAAGCTGGTCATCCTTGAAATCTCCGGGATAGTCATTTTCCGAATTTCTTTCCTTGGCAAATTTTCTCCATTCAGTTAAAAGTTTATCGGGGAATTTGCCTTTGACAAGTGAAATACTGTTAGAAGTAAAATATTTTAGTTATTTTTTTCTTAGTTGGATCTGAAAAACTATGGTACTGATGTTATTTAGGCTAAAAGGTCACTAGACCATAATACATTTGAAAAATATTATTTTAAGAAATAAAATTGAATTTTAGCCATCAGGGCTACATTGGTTCCTAAGTTTAGGGGTAATACTACTTGTACAGAAGGGTTTCAACTTTTGCTCAACTTCAATAATATTTTGTTTCCCCGTTTATGAATTTCAACCAATTCAGCTAAATATTAATGCATTTGTAGCTTTTATTTTCCAAAATGTCATAAATTTCAACCAAAAAGCTTCATCAAGAACCTATTTATGTTACTGAGAATGTATGAATCTACTACAATAGCCCACTTTACAAAAAATATTTTAAAACAAGTCCCCAGCATTACTGTTATTCTTTCAATTCCTATATTCAGTCAGGCCTAGCTAATATTTCTAACTTCTGGAATCTTTTAGAATACCAAGTGATTTTCAAGTTATTTGAATAGTAGACTTCATTATCTTAGCTTACACGGCCAATTAAAACTGATATAAGCACCTTTTGACTTCAATGAAAATTGCAGCTTGATTTACTGGATTGTCTGATAGACCGTTAATCTCTCTGAAAATATTTGAAAATAAAAAAACGTTAGGAAAATATCCAACTTAGAAAGAAATAAAATAGCACCAACTTTGAAATTATCAGCTCTGATAATACGTCATTGTAGGTCATCTGCAACTCTCCATTAGGACTCATTCCTTCAATAGGAACAATTTTCAACACTGCAAAATTGTTCTGGCACTTAATTTTGTACACTTCAGCGTATGAACCTTCTCCTATCTTCTCTGCAGTCTTTAACTCCCTAATTGTGACAATAAATAAGTTTAAAAAATTGTACAAAAACTGAGGGGGGTGCAAAATTACCCTCGACTAAGTAACGATTTCAATTCTTTCACTTCATCTTGATCACATAATAATAAGATCTTTTCTTTAGGTGAAGATTCATTTACTTGGCTAAATGATTCCCAAATGCTGTCTAACTGTAAAAATTACATTGCACTCAATTACCAAACATTAAGGCGCCAAAAAGAATCCACTCTAACGTACAGAGTCTACTGTTTTATCACGATGAAAACTGTTTTCTAGATACGTTGGTTGGTTGAGAATTACACGACATGGTGTAAGATGAACATTGGAGGAGACCGTACTAATTTCATCAACTGATATTTTTTTATTAACAAGTGTTTCCACAGAAGGAGATAGACGTTTTAAAATGACCTAAAACAAATTTAACATCAGTTAAAAAATAAATTATCTCATAAGTATTTAATATTATTCCTCTTTAATAAATATCTTATTGGGAATATCATGAGTCACATAAACATAAGTACAACACTAATTATTATTTTTTTTAAATTAATATACCGTCAGGTATTTGGCGTGGAACATCAACATTTGCAGCTCTGGCCTTTGGCTTTAATAAAGTTTGGCGCCACTGTAGAGGGAAAGATTGCTTTGCCGGTTATATTTCCTTTAAATAATAATCAGCTAAGCTAATATTCAATTCACCATCCTATGCCCAATTCAACTAGACTTTTAATGCCTTTATCCCAGGTGGCCAGATAATCTGTATAGGAGGGTGGTACCATTAACCTCAACAAGTATTTTGGAAAGAGAAAACTGAGAACTTGACAGAAAACCCCTCTAACCAGTAGGGAGAGAGCTTGCAAACTCTAGGCAAGAGTAGTAGTTCTTCACACAGCGCCACAAGTGGGGAAGCGAAAATGCTAACCACTACGCTACCCCACTGTTCCTATTCTCCTAATGCTAATTTTTTTAATGATAGTTTGTTTAGTGATTTAACACATAAATTATAACAAAGCTAAGAACAGGCTACTCTCAGTTACAAGTCTTTTGAATTTCAGATAACGATGGCTAAAAAGTCACCACCGCCAGCCTGGTACTTATTTTACCAAAGAAGTAATGAGTTTCCCTTAACATCCAATTAGGCAATCACTCTCAGACAGACTATTGACTATCATTAAGATAATTTTTTTAGTGTCATACTTACTTATTTTATGTTAGTCATGATAAAATTTAAAAACATTCATACTTTGCATGGCTTTATAGGGTTACCATTTGAATGGCGTGAAAATGATCCAAAATCAGTGCCATTGTCTAAAAGATATTTTGAAAATGAAGTAAAATAATTTTAGAGTTAAGGTAAGGATAAATATTACCACTTAAACTTGATTCGAAAAGTTTCTTCACAGATGATCCAGGATTTTGAAAATAAGAAGAAATTTCACTGGTGTTAGTTGAGCGGGACATAGGAGTGGAAGTGTTTCTGATATTTTTCAAAGCATCTCTAGTTCTCATCGTATTTGAGAGACAAACTTGGTCTCTAAGTGACTTGCAGGTGTTTCTTTTATTGATATTTTCGCAATGTGTAACACCAGAGAGTGCAGAATTTAGCACAAGAGTCCGTTTACTGGGGTTAACATTTCGCACAGGAGTATTTTCTATCAAAACTTTAGTCGTACAAGCAGGAATTGCAAATTGGAAATTTTCCTTCTCAACTTCAGGATTAGATTTTGAATCTTTTGTGAAAACATCCTCTGAAGAATTATTAATTTCAATTAAAGAATTTGTTGATTCAAAGATATCCTTAGATTCCTCACAGTTGAGCTTTTCTGAAACACATGAAATAAATTATTAAAATCCTTACAATTAACATAATTCTATCAACACTACCGATGATTCTCTTTTGTTCATTAAGTAGTTTCCTAGCTGACAAAATTTGTTTCCCAAAAACAACAGATATTTCATCTTTCTTGGAACACTGTGCTGGTGAACCAATAGTTTCCCCATTTCCTGATTTATTTTTCGCCAGCAAACTATCAGAGCTGGTTTTGTTCCTTGTAAATTTCTGATGTTTTCTTGTGGTGATATTACCCATAATAGGAAAGTGCGGCGTGCTTGTTTGAAATATGGGCAGTTTTTTAGAGAAATTTACATCAGAGGGGTTATAGCAAACATTCAAGAAACAATTCATTGGGGGCACTCTTGGCTCAGTTCGATCACTACTAGTAGAATTGAAACTGTTCACACATTCTTTTTGAACATTTTTAGCGCTAAACTTTTGCTGTTCAAAAATATTCTTGGATTTGTTACTTAGACTTTGTCGTATAGTTTCTCTGTCATCAGGAAAAAACGGAGAACTAGAATTTTCATTGGAATTGAAAGTTTCTTGAAAAAGTGAATCCTCATCACCTAAAACAATGTTAATATTTGCACCAAAGATTTCAGCTAAGAATAATGGAAAACAGCTATTTCAACTTACCATTTTTTTTTCTCTTTGAAGGTCCTCTTTCAATAATCAACTCATAATTATCAAACTCTGAAAAATCTGGAAACACAACATTTTTTAATTGTACATTCAAGTCAGTTTTCTTTTTCTTCCTTGCGGGAGCAGCAGCTTTTGTTTTTTTTGTTTTAGATTTCCAAGGTTTAGTTTTAGATTTTACAGGTTGAGCTTTAGTTCTCTTTTCTTTTTTGGGCACTGTTACATTTGGTGTTGGAATAATAATATCGGATATTATGGGCGAGTCAAAGAGGCCAACAGATTTTTCTTTCTAAAAATATATAGACCAGTAATTAGAATTCAATCTAAAAATTTGATGCTGTCTATCACACCTCATTAGAGATACTTTGTGCAAAAGAAAGTGAAGACTCGGAAGATGACCAACACCCTCTTGGAAAGACCAGATTCTTTTTAGCTTTAACATTTCTATTCTTTGGACTAGTGATTGCATAATAAAAATAATGATTATTTAGACGAGACATTATTTTATAATTATTATAAGAAATTTTATATTGACTATACCTCAATAAATCATCAAAACATGGCTTTTTATAATCAGACAACCCAATTCCAGAGGAATAATCTTCAATAGAACGATTCGTACTGAATGACTGATTTTCCATGGTCTTTTAAGAGACTAACATCTAATTTAGTTTAAAGATCTTCGTAAATAATTAACCTAGGTTTAATGTTTGATATCTTAGTCCTAAATACAAGTTATACCCACTATGGTTATACCTTGGATTATACAACCCCTTCTATCCTTACCACAATGAGGTAAAGATAGAATGACTCAAAGTTTAAGTCTTATATAAGCCGTGGTTTAAGTTCAATGAGGTAACCTCACTAAACTTAGACTTACTCTAATTGCATTAACAAAATAATGTTGCTTAATTATAATTTTTGTAGGAATAAAACTGGATTGTAATCACGCATAGCGTTCAAGAATTTCAAAAATGTCAACGGTTACCAATAAGCAGACAACTTCAACTGAATTGGGGCTAACTATAAGCAACTTGACCCCAGGGTTGTACTTTTTAAGTAGATAAATAACGGTAAACTCTTGAAATTAATAACTTTGAAAATAACTTTGGTCAATATTTATTTATCAAATTATGCAAGATGAAATAATATATTAAAAATAAATAGATATCTAACCTCCCATAGAAATCTAATAGGTAACTAGAATGCTGCCGCCTCCGGCCGAGCTTGACGCTAGTTCGCCGTGAACCTTCAGCCAATGAGAGGCCGTAGAGTGGTTCCGCCAAGGAGGATAATAATCCTACTTGGATCCGCTACTATAGCGGGAGATAGGTGACGTCATTCTCTCCGGTGACATTATATTCTTGGCAGAACCACTCTTTGAGCTCTGATTGGCTGAGATCTGGCTATCGTCTGCCACGGCGTTTGGCCCATTTGCCAGTTACACGGCAGCATTCTAGTTACCTATGAGATTTCTATGTAACCTCCAGACTGAAATAAAGTAAACGGGAATGAACGTGAGTGAGTTAAAACATTTATTAGTCGCAAATTTATTTAGTAAACCGGGAGAGTTTCGTTTGGCCAACTTCTCATTTGGCCGACCACAAAATACACGTTACGCCGACTGTCCATTTGGCCGACTGCACATTTGGCCGACTGAGAAGTCGGACAAATGGACTGCTCATTGGGCCGACTGCACATTTGGCCGACTTCACAGTTGGACAAATGGGCAGTCGGCCAAATGGACAGTGCATTTAGCCGACTGCTCATTTGTCCGACTACTCATTTGACCGACTGCTCGTTTGGCCGACTGCTCGTTTGGCCGACTGCTCGTTTGGCCGACTACTCGTTTGGCCGACTACTCATTTGGCCGACTACTCATTTTGCCGACTGCTCATATGTCATTTAGACGATACTAGGTGCGTTTGGCTAGGTACTGTCCTCTAGGTCGCGATTTAGAAGGCCTAGCTTGGTTATAAAGAACGGGGCTGGGAGGGCGCCGGTCCGGCCCCCCAGCGCTCGAGCGAAGCGAGTGCGCGGCGCCGTCAGGCGCCAATACTTAGAATACATTGCCCGTTCTATAAGTCAACCTAACACTAAAGACATAGATAAGGACAGGCTATAGTATAAGAGTCAGTGAAATGAGCAGTCGGTCAAATGAGCAGTCGTTCAAATGAGCAGTCGGCCAAATGAGCAGTCGGCCAAACGAGCAGTCGGTCAAACGAGCAGTTGGCCAAACGAGCAGTCGGTCAAATGAGTAGTCGGACAAATGAGCAGTCGGCCATATGGTCTGCTCATTTGGCCGACCGAAAAGTCGACCAAATGAGCTGTCGGCCAAATGGGCATTCGGACATATGAGCAGTCGGCCAAATGAAAAGTCGGTCAAATGAGGAGTCGGCCAAATGCGGAGTCGGCCAAATGCACCCCACCCGAGCTATTGGCCAAATTAGCAGTTGGTCAAATGAGCAGTCGGACCAATGAGCAGTCGGTCCAATGAGCAGTCGGCCCAATGAGCAGTCGACCCAATGAGCAGTCGCCCCAATTCCGCCGTTTTAAAATGTTTGTAATGTTATTTAACGTAGAAGCTATACGGTACTATTTTCAATAATTAATTTAAAATGGATATATGTTGTGTTGTTGGTGGTAAAAGTAAAATTACGGCGGCTGTTATTAAGTTTCATCGATTTCCAAAGAAAAGAAAGAATCTAAGGACCAAAAAATATTTAATCGTAGGGATTTTAATCTGACTGAGGGTACGCGCATGGAACTAATCAAAGCGTCGATTAGTTCCATGGTCCAACCATTACCCTGGTTAGGCCTAGTAAATGAACTTTATGAAATCGTGTTGGCGCTATCTATCGTGTTATTGGAAAACTAAATTTTCTCTACAAACCTTGGTAAAAGTGTCTGCTTAGTGCTTATAGAAACAGATGGTGCCAACCCTCGAAATCGGATAACAAACTAGAACGCTTAATCGAATGGCGGGCAGCCCACCGATTAGATTCTTGACAGTAACACCCTCTACGCCGCGCGCACGAAGCTTATTTTATCTAGTGATCAGGTCCACTTTGTGAATAACGTAGGCACTGACGCAAATAACCATTTACAGGTGTTGTTGATTCATTAGTGGTCTTTTCCACTTTCTTTAACGATTCTAGCTGTAAGTACAAAGCGAGAGAAGGCTGCAACTATCCAGAATGTGGTTTTAGGATTCATATTTTTTGAAAGGTAAATACTCTTGTAAGCTAATGTTATGCAATTATCCCTAACTAGCTCATATCCAAAAGTTAAATTTTTCTTCACTGTTTGTTTGGGAATTTTACATTGGTCGCATAGGCCTAACTATTTATAATACTTAGTTTATAGTAGGTTTTCAGTTTGCTTCAGTTAAAATTAGATGTACTTTTGTTTAGAGAAATGGGCTTTGCTAAAGGATTATATAAGGTATATTCTTGCTGGCTCTGAGGTCTACATTTAGCGTTGAAATAATACACAATGTATATACTATGTTAAAGTATTAAATATAATTTATTATACGTTTGATTCGCTCGCGTTCTACATGTCGAACAGTATCAAAGCATTGTTACTGGTCTTCTGGATTTAATCCTTACGGCAGTCAATATGAACTAAAATGGAAGTGGCCCATTATTCCGACTTTCCCATCATTTTCTCTCACACAACCTTCACAATAGCTTCATTTTCAAGCGATTTATTGCAGAAATAACAAGAGTTAGCTGGCTGGTAAATTTTTAACGCGATTACATGAAGAGCGGCGGACGCGTTTTAAGACAACGAAGGCGCAAAATTGTAAGACGCGTTTCGGGTACAACGTTAAAACCGCGAATACGACACAACGATTGCTCGTATGTAAAATGTCCAAAGAACATTTTATGTAGGAAATAGCCGGGCCCTAATGTTCGTGATTGGGTTTATAGCCGTACATACAATGCTAACGTAGATATTCGCGATAAACCATAACTCTGCTCCGCTTTCCCCCATAACCATTGCGGGTAAAACAATAACTATTTCTAACACTAACCTGTGAAAAGATGTTTTCTTTTGTGTATTTACTCTTACTCTATTTATTTACGCAATTTTGAACTATTCTTCAACTTTAATTAAACATAAGTCGCTTTAAAGATGTCAAAAAACCGGTCATTTAATCTTAGGCGAAGTAGAGTGTTAGTTCACCAGTGTGGCGCTAATGGCGTAACTTTCGTTGCCAGCCAAACGAAAAGCATGGGCCAAAGGCAGGGTTCTTTTAAAGTTCTAATCGGACCACGCGACAAAATTTCAAAAATCGTTCTAGTTTGTTTTTCGATTTCTATGGTGCCAACACGATTGGATAAAGTTGAAACTTGAGCCTAATAGTTGATTTTATAAAATAAAAAGTGGTCTTGCCCAGCTTGTTAAAATGTTGCTCTTACGTCAGAAGACACAGCTTTATTAGTATATTTTGCGCACGAGCGATTTGCACGCACGATAAAAAAACAATATTCCTCGCGACTTTAGCGCGCGCTAGTAGGCTTGTGAAAGTAAGAGACTGTGACGTAAGAGCAACATTTAAACAAGAATGCCACGTTAGTTTATAAAAAGAACTATTCTCCTACTCATAGAGATAGAAAAGAAATAGAGGCACTATTGTATCTGGCGAAGCTGACCGTGAGTGCCAACCCCCTTTTCGCCAATGTAGGAATGCCTTTTTGAAAATCAACTGTTATTTGATGTAAACAAAGGAAGGATAGATGGCGTTGCAAATTCTGCCCATCTCCGCTTTCATACATGCGCGGGGGGGATGAATTTTCCCGGTCAAAAACAGGGGTGCCTCAACGCGGTAATCTTCCCTCTATTTCTTTTCTATCTCTATGCTCCTACTCAAATAAAACGTGTCCCGCGAATCCCAGATTTGTTTGTATCTCTAGTTCATATCAAAGACAAGGGGTACGTTCAGAAGCAGTCAACGGAAAAAAAACCCGATGGATTAATATTTTCCGCCGATGAGCTTTTTAGTCATAATGACGTCGTAAGTTGCTGCAGCTGAACGCTTTTATTCAATAAAACACCGGTGTCAGCGGTGAGTCTGCGGACACACCGGTGTCAGCGGTGAGTCTGCGGACTCACCGATGAGCGTTTCTGAACGCAGTCTATATAAGCTATCGCTTATATAGTCTTTGGTTCATATTCTACTGTTTCTACCATAGAGATAGAGAAGAAATAGAGGCACTATTGTATCTGGCGAAGTTGACCGTGAGTGCCGACCCCCTTTTTGCCAATGTAGGAAGCCATGAAATGGGCAGATTTAAAATGTAAAGTAACGCGCGCGGTTCAAACGGTTTTTTGTTTGGTTTCCCTTATTTTTCTAGTTTTCGTAAATTTAACTATTCTGGTCAGGTTTTTTTTCGTGTTATTGGTGCTTGAAGATTTTCTTAGCTCTGTTAGTTATTATATACGTTATTTGAAATAGTTGAGCTGGTTTTTGTGCATTAGCCTATTTTTAGGTTTATTTTTCGAGTTTCGGGCGCGTGCCGTGTCTGCCGTTTGATTTTGATACCGAGGTCGAGGCTTAGTTTTTAGCTGAGTGGCTTGTGGGTCTGAGGCGGCCCGCGCTCGACGGGAGTGCGGGTTAAGAGGCTGAGGGCCTGCAAGCTAGGATATTTATAGTTGAAATTAGAATGTTTCAATCACCGCGGAAAACCCGGAATCGTAACATTGATGACGGTAACAATTGCCGGCTCTGTCACACGGCGGACTATGCCCCTAATAAGGGTACAGGTTTACTTAATTTGTGGATTCGTTGTGTGACATGTCACAGCTGGTACCACGTAGAATGTGCCTCAGTCGTATGTGAGGGAAGTGGTGATGAAAGGAAGATCCCAGAGATTATGAAGAAAACTTACGAATGCATGGAATGCGTCTCAGTAGAGGAAGCGCATTTGACTAAGGAAGATAAAGCAAACTCTGGCGATCCAGTATACGATGACAGTCACTCAGTCCGACGCGATGCAATAGCGATTCCAGATACCATGGTTCCCAAGCCTATTGAGACTTTGGATGTCACTGCGATGAATAGTTTTCTGGCTACTATGGATAGCCTTACTGGAAATAGGTTCAATTCCTTTGAAAAAAGTTTGACGGCAATACAGAGCTCTCTTTTGTCAGAATTGGACCGTAGAGATAATGTAACAATAAAGAGGTGTGAAGAAATTGAGCAGAGGCCGCTAGCCCAAGAGAACCACACAGCTGGAATTAAGTTACAGGTGGACAAAGTCCAGGAATAAAGCCCCATTTTCATGCTCGCTGGTAGCGGATAAAAATCGTCAAAATTCGCTTCTGCCACTCGCAAGCGTGAAAATAAAGCTAAAATATCTGTTTGAAACAGATCGACGCGGAAAGTCAAAAAGTGTATAGCTGAAGCGGATTTTGACGATATTTACCCGCTACCAGCGAGCATGAAAATGGGGCTTTAGTGCAACAATTTATTTCGATCTTTCCCCCCGAGAAGCTGAAACAACAAAAGGAGGAAACGGAGCTCTTGCGTGAAACAGTTAACGCTTTATCAGGGCAAGTGGATACTCTTAAATTGAGACTAAACGAAAACACTACAGAATTGAATAACTACAAGGTGTCCGAAAGGGCTCCAGTGGAGAATCTTGTCACTTTTGGGGTTCCATTCGATGACTTGGATACGCCGATAGAAGCGGAAAATTGGTTGCGTAAGAACCTTGAGTTGGAAGAGTCTTTTTCGTTTTCTGTCTCTACGTGCACGCGTTTTGGAAAAGGGAAGGAGAAAACCAGACAACTGATTCTTCTATGTCTCGATAGTGGTGAAGGTAGACAAGTTATCCTTGCTGCGGCTAGTAAGTTAAGGAACAATCTAGTACCTGAATACAGGAGAGTTACTCTGGCTCCTGATCGCACTTTTGATTAGAGGCTGATGGCACGTCTGAATGGTTTTAAAAAACGTCAAAATAGGAACAGACCAAGCGTTGCAGTTCCTAGTGGAAAATCCAGAAGTACCAGCCCAAAAAAACTCGCACTCAGGCCTGACGCGGGGAAGTCAGGCCTATAAAATCGTGATCCCCTATATGAGGTACCTACAGATGAGAGACTACACTACTTCCCTGTTAAAGATGAGGCTCTGCCTCCGAGTCATGACCAAACCCGATCTAAGGCAAAGTAAAGGGTGGCAAAAGAAGGAGTCAAAAGGCGAACCGGAATATATCTTGTTTCCGTTTCGGGTTCCAGAATATTCAAGGTGGTGGAGTAGTTTCTAAGTGGGCTGAGCTAGCCAAGAATATGGACAACGAGAAACTGCGGTTTTTCTGCATACTTGAGTCACATCTGCGCGATGGTGAGTCACCTCCTTGTCAAGACAATTTGCACTGGTATGGTGTGAATCGTCAAGGTAAAGACAAAAAGGGCGGGGGTGTTGGAGTGCTGCTTGCGGCTTCAGAGCGTCTGTTGAGGTTCAAGGCATGTAGGGAACATTTTTGGTTTACCTTGGCTAGCCTACCGCGGGTCAGTTTTGTTGTGGTTTACTGCGCTACTGGAGAAGGTGTTCGGGTCTTAAATTGGAACAAGGAACTATATGATTGCCTCCAATGAAGAAGTGTCTACAGGAAATAGGGTGTGTATGGTAGGCGATTTCAATGGTCACATTGCGGAGTTCGGAGTGGAGAATGCGCGAGGTAAACAAATGAAGAAATTTGCCGAGAGAAATGTCTTGACTATAGCGAACTTGTCCGATAAGTGTCAGGGTCAATCTACCTGGCGTGGCCCGCGTTCCATATCTACTTTTGACTTTGTTCTACTCTCTGAGGACATCCTAGATAACTTCATTCGGATGGATGTTGACGAGTGCAATATGAAAGGTGTTAGTAGTGACCATAATGCTGTATTTTTGGAATTTGACTTTACTAAATCTTCGGCTAATAAGCCTGTGAAAATGCAGCCAGGCCCAGTGGAGCGGAAATTATTCTGGAATTTTGATGATGATATTGGTCTAGAAAATTTCACTAAAGCATTGGAAGTGAGGGCGGAGAGAGGTTTGCACACCTACGAGGAGTTTGTTTTGGCTGTTAATGAGGTGATGGAAATGACTATCTCAAAGAAAACAACGGCCATTTTTTTAAAGAATGGCTTTACTCCTAAACGCTGGTGGGACGATGAGGTAGCGAGGGTGATCTCTGATCGTAGGGAAGCTATTAAGTGGCATTGGCTATCCATCCGTGATAAGGAAGACGTTGTTATTGTTAAACAAAAGTGGTTGGCTTACCAGGAAGCTAAATTGAAAGCTAAAACGGTGATTGCCACGAAAATCAAAAACCATCACTCAAAAGTAGAGAAAGAAATTGAACGAGCAGCAAAACATAAGGGTCGTAAGTTTTGGAAGTACTTAAAGAAACTGAGACTGGCTGGAAAGCATGAAATCAAACGTCCCACGCGTATCTCTTCGAAATCTGGGGTTCTTCTGGACGTAAAATCTGCGATAGCGAGCCGAATAGTTGAATATATGCGTGATATAGAGGAAGAACTAACTGCCTCCATAGTAACAGACTGTGGTGACCATAGATATAGGAAACGTATATAAAGGTCTAGATAAAATATTTCAAAGGGAGTGAATACGGAGGTGACAGCTAGCAGAAACGCGTAATTTCTGCAGGCTATCCTTATAAGGCGCTATCTATCGGTAAGAAAGCTCGTGCTATCGTCGCGAGAGCCATTGTCTCCTGCTTAAAAATTATACTAAAAGTCACCAACAGATGGTGTCTAAAAACTAGGGCCTGCGGAAAGGTCAACCACTTAGTACTAAAATGCTAAGAAAGCTCGCGCTCTTGGTCACGTGCCTTCCTCGGTGTCTGCTAGGTGTCAATTCCGTATTTTATGTTAGGCTTAGACGCCCCGAAATTTATCTAGACCTTTATATACATTTCTTATTGGACGGTTACGCATTTGCGGTACCTGGTGATATGAGGTCTGACAAGTGCGCGGCTCCTAATGAACATGGTGGGGGAACTGCAACTCAAGTTTCAGCTACTGTTAGTGTGCTATCCGAGTTTTTCTACAAAGATGTGACCGACCTCATAGCTCGTTTGAAAACTGGACAATCTGCTGGCCTTGACGGGTTGTATGCTGAGGTTCTGAAGCGTCTTGGTCCAACTGCTAAAACGGCTCTCTGTAACATTTTCAACGCCATTCGGACTGATCAAGATATTCCGTGTGCGTGGCAAACGACTAGAGTCACCCTTCTGTATTAAGGCAAAGGAAAGAATGAACTGGAACTCGACTCTTTCCACCCAATTGCGGTGGCCTCAGTGATGTACAAGTTGCTCAAGGACATGCTTAGCGTATATGTCGAGGATTGCGGTCTTCTTAATGAGGAACAAGCAGGCTTTCGTCGGGATAGGAGGATAGCGGATCACCTTTTCGTTGTAACAAGTTTGATAGAGTTGTCGTTTAAGATCAATACACCCTTGGAAGTGTCATTTTTGGACTTAAAAAGGCGTATGACAACGTTGATAGGTCACTCCTTTGGAAAAGTCTGTTATCAAAAGGTCTCCCAGCTGAAATAGTGCGTGACATCTCTATATTGTATACCCACTGCAACTATACCTACAGAATGGACGGTATTACCACAGGAAGGGTCGAGAGTAATTTGGGCTTACGCCAGGGCTGCCCGCTCTCGCCTATGCTGTTTGTTCTTTATCTGGATGATCTTGCCATTGAAATCCGACAAGCGAACGTTGGAGCGGAAATTCATGGTCCTCACTCGAACTTTAAGCTGGGATGCTTACTCTACGCCGACGACGTGGTGCTTTTTGCGAATAATCATGCGGACATGTGCAGGCTACTGGACATTTGTTCAAGTTTTGCTTCCCGACGTGGCTTGACCTTTAGTATCGACAAGTCCAACTTTTTGAGTACAAGCCTGAAGTCCACCATCTCACCGGGATATCAGTTACAGGGCAAGCCTATGCAAAGAGTTACTAAATATACTTACCTCGGAGTTACTTTGATGGCCCAGGAAGCCTACCTTGCCCAAATGGAAAAAGACAAAATCGGGAAGTGTAATAAGCTACGTTGGATGGTAAGGAATTTGGCGGAATCGTCGTACAATAAATGTTCTGTTGGACGGACTCTTTGGAAGAGCGTGGCAGTCCCAGTGATTACATATGCCAACGAGGTCATTTGTTACTCCAAGCCAACTAATAAGATCTTTGAGTGCGTGCAGCGTGAGGTGGGGCGCACTGCACTCAATACAGGGCCAATGGCAGCAAACGTTGCGGTTCAGGGTGAAATGGGCTGGAGTTCTATGGAACAGAGGGAGGCCAAAAGCAAGCTGAAGTTCTTGGGACGGTTAAAGTTTATGCCAGAAGATCGAATCGCAAAAAGAATGATAGACTTTATCAGGTCCAACGGTTATACAACTAATGGACGTTGAGAGTGGCACAACTCGACGGCATTGGGACCCATCAGGGTACTGCTACCACGTATGACGAGTGGGTTACGACAGTTGTGAGGGAAGTCACTGCTGCGGGGCAGCAAAATTGGCGTGCTCTTGTTAAAGGAAAGAAAAGTCTGTCGGTGTACGCCTTAAAGAAACAGAAGCCAGTGAAGGAATCATGCTACGACGGTAGTTTCAGCGGTGGTTTGCTCTTCCAGGCACGTACAGGGTTGATTCTCGTTGGAACGAGGAGATATGAATTGGACGGTTCTTCCTCCGCTTGCCTCCTAGGTGGACATCCCAGTACTACCAGGTACTACCCAAGATGGATTATTTGAGGAGTGGAGGACGAAGAATCAGGCCCATAGCCTGGGGGTCGAGTTGGGGCTGGAGACCGGGAACTGGTGTCCCAGAGCGGTACAATCTATCCTGTCCTGTTGGAAGTCACAGACGTTAAAAGTTAAGAAGGAAGTTATCGATTCTACCAGTGCTTTCTCTTACTTGAGTTTGGTCCGATGATTACTATGATTTGTTCAGTGTGTTATTGTTGCATTCTAATTACTTGCTGTGCTTCATTTGGAGCCGCCCTGATTCTAAGGGGTGTACTCTGGTACGGCTTAAATAAACCTCTAAACCTCTATTACGTGGCGCCATCGACGGGTGGGGAAATGAAAGACATTATGCCTTTTTGAAAATCAACTGTCATTTGATGTAAACAAAGGAAGGATAGATGGCGTTGCAAATTCTGCCCATCTCCGCTTACATACATGCGCGGGGGGGGGGGGGTGAATTTTCCCGGTCAAAAACCGGGGTGCCTTAACGCGGTAATCTTCCCTCTATTTCTTTTCTATCTCTATGGTTTCTACCTAGGGCTGTGCGAACTTGGAGAATAGAACTTATATAAGTTGCGTATGATTTAGTAGGTTTTACCATAAGTAAAATAATAACAATAAGTATGACAATTATCTAGATTTACAACCAAACTGATTTTCATAGTTATTGCCTAATCAAGCTGTTTTTTCAGAACAGAGTCCTCTAGTGTCTAAAATATGCGAGACTTTCACTAAGCCGAAATATCTGGTTTCCGATAGATAGGCGGAATATTAGGCTAAAATGTTACAATTTATTATGTTACTTATGGCGTTACCAATAAAACACCTCGATTTTTCCCCACAAATAACCACACGACAGTAGCAGCTTACCTAGTACTCTAGTATCTACCAAAGATAATTTAAACCCGTACCCTAGATTCGAAATCAGTGTCTCGCGCGTTGCCGATAGCGTTTACCCACTTACCACTGGAACTCAGAAAAAATTCGCTCCATGGTTTGCGCCTTACCGCAACCGATGGAGCCGATTTTTCTGAGGTCACGTGCCGAAAAAGGGTAAACGCTTCGTAACAAAATCATCAATGGGAAAGCTCTCAGTATTCGAATCTAGGGTACGAGTTTAAATTATCTTTGTATCTACCAACTACCTAGTAGTAGCTGCCGTTTGAACTTTCTTCCCAAAATAGAACATTTATCTACATATATCCAGTAAAGAAAGAGGCTCACCCACCTCACCACAGTGTTCCAGAGAGCCCAAATTTTGGAATAAATTCCAGGAAAGATAATGTGGAAATATTTTTACATATTCTGGTTCAGTAAACTATACGATTTAATAAAATATAAGAACCGAAGCGCTGCGACCCCTGGCGGCGGAACTAGCTTCCGTGAAGGAGTATCGAAAAACCGCCAACGGAAATGGATAGTACACCATCAAATTAGTCAAATATAAAAATTTCAGCGTCGTAGGTATATTCAAACTCTCTCCGCAGACGAAACAGGACTGAAAAAACCCATTTTCGGCCATGTTCAGAGGGGTATTTCTAAAAAACGCGCAAGTGTCCATGGGAAATTTCTTCGAGAGTCCATAGAAAAAAACCCCAAATTTTAATTCCAATTACTAAAATTTGTTGATCTACACGCAAAATTAAAATATAGCTATTTAAAAACAGTAAAATGACTCTTAAAAACTCCCGCAAAACAAACAAATTTTGGGCTAGAAGTAGCAGAACCGCGCAGCTTTATTTTGGATATACTAGCTGGCATTTATTGGAAAACTATCACACTGTGAGAAAAACTCATTTATAGCCAGAAATATTACGAGATAAAGGTTACCGAGAAATAATGTAAATAGAGAGATTAATCAAACGCTCTAGAAGTTCCAACAAAACGTCTAGAGCCACGTGAAAAATTTGTGTTGCTTTTCTTTTAAGTTGTTCTCAGCGGTTAGTTAATATTTAAACCTCAAATATGAACTATACGCTAAAAATAAACGTGAAAGATAAATGTCAAAAATTTTCATGTGGCTCTTGACGTTTGTTTGGAACTTTTAGAGCGTTTGCTTAATCTCTCTATTATTAAAAATAAATAATATATTTTACAACCAATTCCGAAGAAAAATATTGTTTATCAAATTAATTTTGTTATATATGTCCTCGTTTAAGAAATCGGCCCGCTTTTGGATTCGCTTCGATTTTATCTTCGAACACCTATTAAATCGCTCTGATTATAGCTTTGTAGTTCAATAATTTGTTAGGTGTCAGGTTTTTCTTTCCTCGTTATTGTTGGCCTTTCTTCATTATACCGTGTTTTTATTACTTGAAAAGAGTTATTTTGACAGATGAATAGCGTCAATGAAGGTAGACGATTTGTTTCATTTAAAAAGTCTAAATTACAAGTTATTTTTCAAGATAACAAGACTGTCGATGCCTGTGTGGTTGCAGTTAGGAATTTGTTTGGAAACCAAATATTATCAAACCTCTCAGAATCGCAATTAAAACGGCTAAGGCAAAGGGTCGCCAAAAAAAATGTAATTATGTCCGTTGGTGGAAAGCCGCTGGTAGAAAGAAAGATAGATTTGAAAAACTTCACGGTGGTTGGCTAAAGTCGTCTTTTATTCTTTCCGGTGATTTTTTGGCAACTTCCAAACCTTCAACTTCCAAACCTTCAACTTCCGAACCTTCAACTTCCGAACCTTCAACTTCCGTACCTTCAACGTCCGAGCCTTCAACGTCCGAGCCTTCAACCTCTGAACTATTAACTTCCAAACTATTAACTTCCAAACCTTTAACTTCGGAACCTTCATCCTCCAAATGGCCAACTTACAAGCATTCAACGTCCAAATCGTCAACTTCCGAAACACCAATTACGGAAACAGCAACTTCTGAACTGACAACCTTAAAAAAAACCACTTCAATTTGCCTAGGAAGACCTCCGATGGAATTTTCGAACGCAAAGGAACGCTGTAAACGTAAACAAATAAATCGATTGGCCAATGATATAGATGGAGAACCTTTAACCAAATTGATCAAGTCTACGGAAGTGGTTGCGAAAAGGCGTGGTCATATAGATTTGGCTGTTGTGTTGGCAGAATTAATAAAAAGTTCGAACCGACCTTCTCTGATTAGGTCAAATATTTCCAGGGAAAAACCAACCACTTGCTCCGAAGAAGAAGCCTTGGCACTAATTATTGATTGCAACTTATCCGTCAACGCGTATAAAATGATTAGACAAACTTCAATATCCCATGGCGCTTACACATATCCATCGTACAATAAGGTCATTGAATCTAAAGAACTATGTAGACTTTTGGCAATCAACGTAACAGAAAGTATGGCGTTCGTGCCATTACAAAATCTGCTAGACCACACAGCAGGAAGAATAGTGAAATTGCAAAATGATTGTCTAATCACATACGCCCAGAAAGTAAATTTAAGTACGCTTCCAGTTATATTATCAGCTTCTTGGGGCTTCGATGGAAGCACAGGCCAGTCGCAATTTAAGCAACATTTTGATAATACTTGCGAAGCCACTGACGCGGCATTGTTTGTAACAACCGTTATTCCTCTTAATTTGCGATCGGATATTGGCCACACACTTTGGAATAATCTAGCCCCACAGTCAGTTCGTTTCTGTAGGCCATTACGATTGCAATTTGTAAAAGAATCTAAGGAAATAATTTTAGGTGGAAAGTCATGGGTGGACAATCAAATAAAAACATTGAAACCATTTACAATGGTAATTTCCGAAGTGACGATTTCCGTAACCTATCGTCTCCATTTGACGGTTATCGATGGCAAGGTTCTCAGTATTATTTCTGGAGCATCTTCTCAACAGTGTTGTCCTATATGCGGAGCTACACCGACACAGTTTAATGATATTGCACGACAAAACTTTCAACCAAAAGACGAAAGCACGTTGGAACACGGTGTGAGCCCCTTACACGCCTGGATACGTTTCCTAGAGTTCTGTCTCCATTTGGGTTATCGCAATGTAGACGGACTAAGAACGTGGAGAATAAAAGGAGGGGTTAAAAATCCAATTTTTATTGAACGAAAAAGGAAAATTCAAAGTTTACTGTGGGAGAAATTGGTTTTACGGGTTGATTTCCCTAATCCCGGTGGAGCAGGAACGAGTAACGATGGCAATACCGCGAGAAGATCGTTTTCGTTAAAAAATCAGTCTGTGTTCGCTGAAATTCTTGGCATTGAGAAATGGTTAATCGAAGGCCTACACATTATTTTGTGTCTAATTTCTTCAAGTCTGCCAATTGATTCTGAAAAGTTTGGGGTTTACTGCAAGAGTCTAGCCGAAAAATATATCGCTGAATACCATTAGTTTTATTTGCCGGTTACTATTCATAAAATTCTATTTCATGGCCACGAAATTATACGTAAGTCGACTTTACCCATGGGCATGCTGAGTGAGCAAGCGGGTGAGTCTCGAAATAAAATCTATCGCCGAGATCGAAAAATGCACGCGAGGAAATCTTCGAGGACTCACAATTTAACAGACATTTTCTGTAGAGCAATGGATTCCTCAGATCCGATTGTCTCTGACCTTTCGTTAAATAAGAGGTTAGAAAAAAGAAACACTCGTCCTTTACCTAAATCTGCCCTTGACCTTCTTAACGAGCCGGAAGAACCAACATTTCCAAACAGTTTTGACGACAATTATAATGATCTTCAAGACGACCGAAGAAACACCATTGAACACAACGAAAACATATCCATATTAAATAATCTATGTTTAGAAGTTATTTCGGAACCAGAAAATTAATATTATTAAAACCAAACTACTTTTGTAACAGCATAACAATAAAATTGGAATGAATTCGAGTTATGATTAAATAAAATAATTTTGCCATTTAGTGTAGCCCGAATATTTTTCTTCAAGCTTTTAATTTTATTCTACCCTTTTTAGCCACAATAGTGCGGTTCGGGCTATTATTTTTAAATTGTTCATAAGTTTTAAAATAAACTTTTTAAGAATATGCGTGTAGATCAACAAATTTTAGTAATTGGAATTAAAATTTGGGGTTTTTTCTATGGACTCTTGAAGAAATTTCCCATGGACACTTGCGCGTTTTTTAGAAATACCCCTCTGAACATGGCCGAAAATGGGTTTTTTCAGTCCTATTTCGTCTGCGGAGAGAGTTTGAATATACCTACGACGCTGAAATTTTTATATTTGACTAATTTGATGGTGTACTATCCATTTCCGTTGGCGGTTTTTCGATACTCCTTCACGGAAGCTAGTTCCGCCGCCAGGGGTCGCAGCGCTTCGGTTCTTATATTTTATTAAATCGTATAGTTTACTGAACCAGAATATGTAAAAATATTTCCAGATTATCTTTCCTGGAATTTATTCCAAAATTTGGGCTCTCTGGAACACTGTGGCAGCTCACTGGTCTAAATGCTGTATAATTATCTTGAGTTCCAACTAGTCTAGGTATTATGGAATCAACCCTCCCAAAATGGTTTCTTCCATTCTATAGTATACATCTACTTCATAGTTATCTTGTGCCCATATACCTATTTGCAAGTTTAAATTTTGTTTGCTTCGTCACTCGTGACCTTCGGTTTCGTCGCGCAGAAAAGAACGCTAGGTTTTTTGTTTACTAACTAAGTGCCCTCTGGTGGTAGAAATTTGATGCAAATACTAAATAATTTGATAAATTTGAATTGAAATCGACAAAATCAAATTAATTGTTTTCTAAATAGAAAAATCGGTTTTTCAAAGTTCACTATTTGGTATTCTAGAATTTTAAAAACTAGAATTCCATTTGTCTGTGCGTATACACTCTTTTTCGCGGTCTTTTCGACCCCTATTTTCGGCCACCCGCTAGTCGGCCATTACCTGGAACCACCGGTGGGGGGTCTAGGCTCGGGTCTTTGGTCCCAGGATATGGAGAATGGGGGTTAAGGGGGGTAAACTCAACATGGACGGGCCCAGTAAAAGTCCAAAAAAAAAGATTCTATAGTTTGGGCTAAAAATGACGAAATAATTTGGTCAAATCGAATAATGACGAATACTTTGCACAGCTCTATTTCTACCTCTTTGGTTTCGCGCTGAACGCATCCCTGGTGAAGGTTTCTATGGAAACTGGTTTTAACGTCACGGTCACGTGAAATTTTTCAGATGATGGCTGCTAGCTTCTTACGCCATGGCTATACAGTTTTTTAAACATTTATAAATGTTTATTATAAAATAATCAATTTTTTTTAATAAATAGTAGTTAAGTAGGAATGTTACGGAAAGTTAATTACCTACACTGGTTCCAATGTCACCCTCAAATTTCTTTTTTTTTTGGTTATTCTACTTCTCTATCCTGTATTTTGATTTAATTAGCGTAAGCAGCAATGCTTTAGGTTCGAAATCTGAATTACCAATCGTTATAATTATTTCATTTGACGGATTTCGGTATGACTATTTGGAAAAAGTCGGAAGACCCACACCTAACTTTGACAAATTCTTAAAAAATGGGGTACGAGCCAAATGGATGAAAAATGTTTTTGTGACAAAAACTTTTCCCAACCATTTTTCTATTGCAACTGGCTTATACGAAGAAACGCATGGAATTGTTGGCAATTACATGTTTGATCCAGTATTGAATGAAACGTTTTACATGAACAATTCCAGTCCTCGTTGGTGGGATAATGGTTTCAACATTCCAATATGGGTAAAACTATTAATAACATATATATCAGAGTTAGGTTTCAACTTTGATATTTCTTAGATTGCCAATGAATTGCAAGGAAATAATCGTCATAGTGGATCTGTGATGTGGACAGGCAGCAACGTCTCTTACAGGAACCACACTGCTTCCTACCACCTGAATTACAATTCATCTATGAGTTGGACTGCCAGGGTGGACAAAGCCATTGAATGGCTTACTTTGGAAAAAAACCCTGCAAACTTAGTTCTCATATACATAGAAGAACCAGACAGTGTAGGACACAAATACGGTCCTGAATCTGATCAAGTTAAAGATAAAATTATCGAGGCTGATACTCTAGTTGGACACTTAATGGCCGAATTGGATAAACAACACTTATCAGAGAAAGCCAATGTTATTATTTTAAGTGATCATGGAATGGCAGAAATTAAGGAAGAGATAGAAATGGATCTAATCTTAAACAGGAGTTCATATACTGTATACGGACGTACCCCAGTTTGGAATATTTTAGCCGCAAAAGGTAGTCTTAGACTTGTCTTAATGAGATGCATTATTTTAACTCGCATATATGATATTAGGAATGGAGGACTACGTGTATACCAAATTATTAGAAGGAAGCAAAATATATTCTTACACTCTCTACAAAAAAGAAAACATTCCGGAGGAATATCATTTTAAAAAGAACCGGAGAGTTTTAAACTTTTTGGTTGTGGCTAAAGAATCATACGATCTCGTCTTCACTAAAACAACGCATTTAAAAACAGTTTGTAAGGTTCATAATTAAACCAATCTGATAAGTAGCCTAATATATTAATAGCCATAAGTCTGACACTAAAGTTAATTTTTCATCTACTGCTTTTCAACAAAAGAAAAATATTGAAATAGCCCCACCCAGTATATACTTTGTTAATTATAGAGTAGAAGCACTCCGTAGCTTTGGCCATGGCCACCATTCTGGGCGCGAATTTTTTATGAATATGAAAAAGCATGGGTGACGTCGTGTGATGTTGCACTGCCATTACTCTATAATTCTGGGAATATAAACATCCTGATTCCCTTATTTATCATTTGAGTCTGGGACTTTTAAATTGAAAACAAACACTTTGCCAAAATAATGAATCGGAATGTAAAATTTATTATTACAAACGCACACTAAATAGTAATTGCCGAGAAGTTACATTTTTCAAATTTGAGGTTTGGATGGGTTTTGTGAGTTTATCAATGTCAACCTACTTTTTCTTGGGTATTCGGATTAGCTGCATTTGAATTTGGCTAACCCAGAGTATTTAATACGATTAAAATTACGAATTTTGTTAATCCTTCTACTAAGTTTTCTGTGGAGTAACATCAAAAACGAATGGGCAAGACTATAAGTGTCACACTCGTATGGTTATGTTACTTACAATCTGATGAAATAATACAAAATTATATCACCAGGGGGAAATCATGGCTACAACAACAGTTTCCCAACTATGCACCCGATATTCCTAGCAAAAGGACCTCTCTTCAAGAAAGGATTTGTGGCAGAACCATTCTCAAATTTGGATGTTTACCCACTCGTTTGTAACATATTAGGTATTAAAGCACCACCGAACAATGGATCATTTGAAAACATCAAACACATTCTGGAACCGCTTGGCTTTGTTGAAAATGTTTTCACTGGTTCCTGGGTTGTTGGTAAATATTCTTCAAAATTTATTAAGTTATTACAAAGAAAATTAACAATTTATTAATTCCAGGTTTTGTGTTCCTAATGTGCGTTTCTGTAAGTGTTGCTTTAGTTACGTCGATGATATCTACATTTTGCAAAACTAAGCCCCCAACTGTGGCTTACGTCACGTTGAGGCGGCAACAATTAAGTAAGGAGCGAGAGCTGTGTTCCATGGACGAGAAAGAACAATTGCTCGTGGAAGATGCCGCCATGGATTAAATTTGGTTAAAAAATTATTTTTTACTTGGACTTTAGCTAGTCAAACCTTTCTGGATACAATAGAGACCTACAGTGGCATTTTGTAGAAAATTTTTAATCTTTGAAATCACTTATTTCATTAAACAATTCAAACGCTGAATCAAACTATTTTTTTCAACTACCTGATTTCTTTTCACTTAAAGTTTTAAATACACCCTAAGCATCCGTAAAAAACCAGCCACTGAAGATCTCTAGCTAATCCAGAAATGTCAATTATGATATTTAAGAAACTGTGTGATCTGATGTTAAAAAGAAATTATGAAATATAATTTTTAAATTATTTTAAAAAAAAACCTATTTTAGTATTTTTCCAATTATTATTTTTAACTTACAATGTTAGTTTAGTGCCAAAACTTGATAAATTAAATACGAAAGGAATTATTTTATATGAACATATGTTTTATAAATATTAAACAGTTTAACAAAGTTAAAATTTAAAACAAAAGAAAAATGACTTAACAAGCTTTTTAAATGTGATAAAGTATTTCCATGGACAAAAACCGAAGGCACTCTAGGGATTTGGGGTAAGAGAAAAACACCTTCAAATAGCAGTTTCGTGTACAATGTTAAGAAATTGCACAATTATTTCCTGATCTTGGACGTTGGTTCTGAAAAATAATATACTATTATATAGTTTGTTGGTTTATGGTTCATTAATAAACTACTGGCATTAAAAAATACCTGATTTCTTTGAGCTCGTTCACTTTCAGCGAGAGCAAGCGCCAGTTGGCGATCTTCTTCTTCTTGTGTCAAACTGATAGGATAAAGGTCATTTAAAGCTTTTACTTTTTTGAGATTTGTTGAATTTAAAACAAGTAATATACCTTCCGGGTGAAATTGGTCTATTTGGTTCTGATAAAGATTTTTGAAGAGCCAAGGCTAACGCTTCATCTTCACTCTAAAAGATTAAAATATTTTCAAGAGCTTATTCAGACTCAACCAAAAAAAAATGATTTGAAACATTTGAATTACCAAATTCCCTTGAACTGAAGATACGATAGGTCTTGAAGGGGGAATAACAGGTCTGGAACAGGATACCCTGTTGCTTGAGGAATTGGAATTACTACTAGTTTTCTGACTTTTAGGGAATGATCCTCCCGTACTTTGTAATCTCGATAGAGCTGCCACGCTATATACCACGCCATACATTGATTTACACAAATGTGATGAATGAAAAGCTAATTTTTATTATTACCCAGCTTGGCTAATTGTCGGTTTTCCACCACTTTGGTTAGATTGACAGTTGTGATCCTGGGGATAACGATGTTTCAGACAAAAGTTTCTTCCACATTGAGAACAAGCAATTTTTATCATCTGTGAAAATTCAATAACTTTTGTTTAGCAAAATCTGTAAAAAATCTTATAGCGTTTTCCATTGGGAACCTCCGAGCACTCCCGGAGTGCTCCAAAATCAAAATCGTATTCCATTGGGAAAAAAGGGGCAACTCCGAGAGGGAGGATCGTCTTCCATTGACCAAGGTACTCCCTCCCGGATTACTCCCAGCTGCCCCATCTCAAGAGTCGGAGGGAACCAAAAAAGTGCTCCGAAAAAGTTTCGTATTTCATTGGGAGTTACCAGGGCGAATCCTCTGAGCGCCTCCTACAGAGAGCAGTGACGTCATTCAACAAATCCGGATCACACTCGGAGGTTCCCAATGGATAACGCTATTAAACCATAGGAATATTTACATCTTTGTGTTTGCATCCCTTTTGGTTACATTTATTAGTGTAGACTTTCCTTTTAGCTAAGGCTGGATCCGATTGGCAGTCTCTATCAATGTGTTCCCCAACTCTAATATCAGGAGCTTCTCCCCTTTTGCTAGGCACAGGTTGGTTACAAAGGGGGCATACAGGCACTTGAACATCACGCTGATATGAATTCGGACACTGATGAGCCAAGTACTGGAAATGATCTTTGCTAAATAAGAAGCAAATTTCATTAATACCACTCAATTATTTCCCAAGAAACATTAAAATACCAAAAAATCAGTTCGCACGCGTCACATTTCATAGGTAGAAAATCTGCAGAAACACAACATTAATTCAAATTAGTCCATGAATTAAGAAATTATAGGCCAAATCAAAAAGCTCACCTAATCTGTTGCAAGTTGAAGCAGAACATTGTTTCCCTAAGTCAGGAAATTCCATGTTTACAAATTTACGGAATATTTAAAAATTTAATATAATTTTGATAAAAAAGTTAAATAGGGTAATTATTTGATGTTCTGATTTTTGGGCAAGAGCTGAGCTTCTACCTAAAAACTAAGGCTTAATCACTAATCCAATATCTTAGATTTAATAGTCATCTGTACAGTAAGAAAAAAAATATTTTGTGTTTGTCTTTACGGACTACCTTGCTATTAAAGAAAACATTGTTCTTTCACGAATAATCTAGAATTTAATCAAAACAGCAAAGTCACTATGATAAGTAACAAATGGGGATGTCTGATTACTTTCTAATGAAAGGAACTTGGGTTATTGCGTCAATCTGACCCGTTGGGTAATTTGTTTTTTTTTGACATCCACACATCGGTGTCGACCCAAAGCCTTAAACACCAGCGCACAATAACTGATTAATCAGGGTGAGATATGTGTAACGGCCACGCCAACGGGGGGATACGTGGGGACACCCGTGGCGGAAGTATTCCGACCACCCGTTGGGGGATTGGTGGTCGTCCTCACACGGCCATCCACAAACTCTGCCTCCCGGACGCCTGGGATTACAGGAGTGAGCCATTACTCCCGGCCCCGTTGAGTAATTTAAGTTGAGAATATATAACTAGAGATACATATACGGCTTCCGAAATCACGGGACAAATTCTTCCCTGGTTGTAATCTTTATCATTCGGTGGTGGAGTCTTCTATCTTACCAAAAACTATCACGGCAGCTTTGACCAAGGACATTGTGGCGACTCACTCTACCCCATAGAAATCTTATACTCCTACCTAGAATGCTCCGGTCTACGGGAGAACCTGACGCCAGGACATTTTGTAGCAACGACTAATAATTATATAGTCTTTGTTTAAGCTTCAGCCAATCAGCGGCCATTCATGGATTACGGCAAGCAGCTAGCGCCATAACATGGCGGTTAAGAAATACTACATACGCCAGCATGGTGTCAACACGAGCTGGACCAGACGAATAGCTCGACTAGACCGTGAAAATGGTATCGGTACATCTAGGGGCCAGGCCACGACCTATAAGGAATGGAAACAAGTTGTGACAACTGAAGCGAATGATAAGGCTATCTCTAATGGACGCTATTTCCGGTCGGTCGGTTAAACGGTTAGAATGGCTAGCCAAAAAGTCAAATTTAAGCCGTGGAGACGCGTTTTTGCCCTCATGAGAATTTTGCGTCAGATAAGAAACGCGTCGGCAGAGTTCGGCTCACGCGTATAAGGAACATTTTAATGTTAATTTTCGATAATATATTTTAAGGTAAAATATATAATGTTACTAAAACTAAGTATAAGAAGATAATAATATTATTATTATCCTCTAATGGTATAAATAATTAAAATTATATGTAATATTTTTATAATACCAGGCAATTTTAAGAGTTCTCATGGAGGCATAGTTAATTCATTTAGTAAAAAATTATCTTTTGGAAAAAGATGAAAACTCATTCCTTTAGAACTAAACAAGTGTTTCCTTTTAACCAGGTAACTTTTTTGGCATATTAAGGCTTAGCAAAAAACCGATGATATACGTTCGAGAAAGTTTCCAGCTTTCTAATATTTCAACAAGCACTATATAAATAATAACTTATGAGTCCTGACTGTCGGAAATATTACTTCTTGGCAATTTCTGGGAAGATGTTTTATTTAAGCGCCTATTGGACGCTTCAATAAAAGATACTCGGTTTCTACTCCCCTCTCCAAATTCATCTGGGAAGGAGCTATTTCCGGTCGGTCGTTAAACGGTTAGAATGGCTAGCCAAAAAGCCAATTTAAGCCAATTGGAGACGCGTTTTTGCCCTCATGAGAATTTTGCGTCAGATAAGAAACGCGTCGGCTGAGTTCGGCTCACGCGTATAAGGAACATATTAATGTTAATTTTCTATAATATATTTTAAGGTAAAATATATAATGTTACTAAAACTAAGTATAAGAAGATAATAATATTATTATTATCCTCTAATGGTATAAATAATTAAAATTATATGTAATATTTTTATAATACCAGGCAATTTTAAGAGTTCTCATGGAGGCAGAGTTAATCTGGAGCCACGGCCTCGGCTCCAAGTGTTTTAAACCGGCTCCTGAGCCGGCTCCAATACTTTTATGGTAATTTCTTATGTCTAAGCTTTGGGAGCGTCCATAAATTACGTGAGGCATTTAGGGGAGGGAGGGCATCGAGCTGAATCTCACCCAATCTCACGTGGAGGAGAGGGGGGTTTCGGCAAATATCACGTAATTTTTTCTGCAAGAAACAGTGTAAAATTGCGATAAAACTGGGTTAAATTAAGTAATTCATCTCTTGCACACCTTCATCAGCATGCCCTATGACCTCTATTGCCCAAGTGTACGTGGTGTTCAGAAAAAGAGATGGTGCAATACATGGGGTATCTACTTTTCATCCCTCACAAGAGCTGCAGAGCACCAGCGTCCGGTCCACAGAGCACCACCTGCACCATCGCGCAAAGTGTGACCTTCACGGATTGTCAAGTAAAAATTTAAAAACCATTGAAATATATTTATTTTGATTACTTGTCAACATTCATATCTTGATAAAAATACATTTAAGTAGTCCGTTTTGCTAACCTTCTTATACGGTATAAATACTTAATTTCCATACAGTAGTTTGTTCTTTTTAACTCATTTTAAAATTATCTCGGGTATAAATGCATTCATGAATAAATATGTTAAAATTTGAACCATGCACTCACAAAAAAATGTCATCTTTCACTATTCTGATACATATTTGTTAATCTTTTTGATTTCCAGTGTACACGGAAAAATCAAGGGCTTTCAAAAGTTGTATAATAGGCACATGTGTTATTATGAATCGCTAAAGTTTTAAATAACTGAGCTCTTTTGCCCTCATCGAGAGATCTACGGTTTATTGGTCTTGGGTCGTACCGAATCTTGAGCGAGTTCTTTACTTTTGTAGGTTTTCTTGGCACACGTTTAGTTATAATTAAGTCTTTTATTGACTTGGGGTATGAAACTCTGTTCCCTCCAGGGTTTATCCATTTACAGAGCCTCCCAGTACAAGTTACGTCCTCAGGCAACTCCTTTAAGCTCATGTACTCTCTTAACGCATAGAAGGTGGCAACCGCATGATGGAATTTGCCTGTAATGTTGTAATAAATTTTGATTAATTTTAGTCTCACAAATTTAAGAAATGTTGTAATTGTCTTACCCCGCAGGACATTCGCAGTAGCTATGCAGCATTTGCCCTTTTGGCTTGGACAATCCGATTACAATATTGTAGTTGCCCTTCATCATTGACGGAAAGCAATTTAAACGAATTGCACATACCCTATTACTTTCTTTAAGAGGCTGGTCATTGTACTAGAGTTTTTGAATATAGCCTACTTCAAAGAACCTAAGCCCTTTAGCTTTTCTGTTTACATCGAATAATTTGCTAAAAGAATCTTCACAAGTTCCAGCAAAACGAGGAGGGAAACCGTTTAAAGGGAATATAACCTCAGGTATTTGGTGTGGAACACCAACGCTTGCAGCTCTGGCCGCTCTTGCCTTCGGCTTTAAAAATGTTTGGTGCCACTGTACAGGGACATTTGAAAAATTGAAGGGGTCTTCCGTAAAGATTGCTTTGCAGGTTATATTCCCTTTAAACATTTAACCCACGATTTATTCTTTTTATAATTGAAACCTGAAGTCCTCCATTTATTTGTGTCTAATACACAATCTGTAAAACTGGTACTCGCCATAGAAAAATAGGTTTAAACGAAACTTTAATTTCTTTAAATAACTAAGCCTTGGTCAAATTAAATTTTCTGAATTACTCTAGAGAGCAACACGCACAAATGATTGAAAAAATTTAATAGCAAATTCCCGTACTATAGCTTCACTTTATAGGTTATAGATGGCGCTCGTGTATTTTGCGCATGCGCAGAAGATATTTCCGAGTCGGTGTATTGTCAGTAGGTTTATTTTTTCAGATACGCTTTTTTACACACAATCCTAAGGATTTGTGTGTATTAGTATCACGTACTGTGTAGCCGTTGCCGCCGTGTCACGCATACCTCTTCAACGGTTATAACTAGAAGAGTCAATGATATCTCGTTCAAAAGTACATATATTACCATTGATAGCCTTTCATAAAGTTTTCAAATCGGAGCCCAAGAAGTTGGGAATTTGCCCAATTTACTATTTTCGGTGATTTCCTTTATGTGGTAGATATTTTGTTTAAAATTAAGTCCGATAACGTTAAAAAAAATATTATTGGATAGGTTAGGATTTAGCGGACCTACAACTTCGGTCATATCAGTAAATATTAAATTTAAGTATAGTTTTCAGGGTAATTTACGGGACCCCAATTTTCGTGGTTTTAAATTTCCGCCTAAAAATCTACATATTTAAGTCCGATTTTCATGAAAGTTATATTTTTGAATAGCTGTGGTTTACATATAACCTCGAATTGTAAAAACATTCCTTAAATTTAATTCTAAGTAAGGTTTTTGGGCAGCGTATACGGACCCCCGCAATTTCCAACATTGTAAATCCGCGTGTTTATAAAGGTCTACGCGCCCGTTTCCCTCTGGCGTTTTTCAAGGCCGTTCAGAGTGGGCCGCGCTTTCAACGTATGACCAGAAGTAACAATTAAGTATGACACTGATCTACCTAGTCTTCGGCGTATGACCAGAAGTAATAAGTGTGACACTCAACGTAACAAATAAGTGTGATCAGAAGTAACAAATAAGTATGAAACTAATCGAACTAGTCTTTGTCGTATAACCAGAAGAAATAAGTGTGACACTCAACGGCTGACTAGTAGTAACAAATAAGTGTTATCAGAAGTAAAAAATAAGAGTTACACTGATCGAAGGAATCTTCGATGCTTTCAAAGTATGACTAGAAGTAACAAATAGGTGTAAATTTGTATATATGTGTGACCGTGGATATATTTTGGTTGTGATAACGGCGCTGCAGGTTGCTGTGAATAGCTCAAACAAACTTAACACATTAGGAGGATTGTGTGTATTCTGACCGTCGTACGTCTTGTTTAATATAATATGTATCTGGGTTTTAGGCCAAGGAAGGGTCGTATGTTATTTTTACTGATCGAGATAATGTTGTTTTGGTCTATTCTTTGATCTTATATTTTTATCTAAATTTTTTTAGCTTATTTTTTTTCCCACGAAAACGTCCAGTTTTGGAGGAAACTTTATAGTGTGTACGTCGTGTTCTTTAGCTTATCCGGTTTCATTATAATAACGTCGAAATTTTTTGTTTGTTAATGGTAAGGTGTCGTACTTCTTGCTATAATTATATTTTCTATTGTTTGGTTTCTAAATTTTTGAAGGAATTGGTTGCTTGATTGCGTTATATTTTTTGTAATTTATTTCGTTTTTTCAGTCGTATATTTTTATCTATACATAGTTTGCATCCCTACGTCATCAATGACGCAGTTCGAAGTATAGATATAAGAACCAAGAATAAATATTTAATTTGAGCAAGAATGAACGATTCTTTGCCGCCCCTCAATTCGGTGCAAACTATGAATAGTGTGTTTAGCGTATTGGTTCATATGTTGGTCTGGTTTTTAACTGGGTCGTCATTACTTCGTAATTTATTTTAAACGTTTTCTCGACTGATTAAGATGTTTAATGCAGTTCATCAATTAAGTTCGTTTGTTTTTAATTATAAAAAGCCCTAACTATTCCGTCTACGTCTTTTATTGATATACGAGCTGTCGTTTCGTCAAGTGGCTTTTTGTGCTTTGTGATTGGTAAGTTTTTCGCTTCTTGTTTATACATTTTTTATTGGTGTGGATATTTGGATATCTACGATTCCCAGTGGCGTCGCCAGAATTTCCGTTTTGGGGGCGCTTAAGCGCCTGCTCAAGGGCTCACCAAACCGATGACTTTTTTAGAAATAATTTTTATCAAGAAAACTTCGGTAAAATTCAGATAACGTTGGAAAAGTTAGAGCTTCTCTGTCCTCTCCTCCCTTCACTCTCCCGAAACCAACCACCTAAATTAAAAGTATATAACGAAACGTTTTAAGAAAATAAACCATTTTATTTCCGAAATTGTCATAGAAACCCTTTTATTTCCCAAATTGTAATAGAACCCCTTTTATGAGTTTCATCAAAACAATGAAATCAATTTCGGGAATTTTAGGAGGCGCTTCAGAAAATTTTCAGGTGGCTCAAGCGCTACCTAAAACAGCCTAGCGACGCCACTGACGATTCCTAATGCAGTCATTGATTTCCTGGGTGTGCGAGTCATTATATGATATTGGAAATTGGACGGTATTGGTCTTTTTCACGCGGTATGTGTCACAACGTCAACAGGAAGTCTACGAGTCGTCCACTACCAGATGTCGAATATAGCTATTCTACGGTATCTTCATCAATGGCGAGTGTTGAAATAAAATGAGCGTTAAAGATTCGGCAAGTATTTCGTAAGCGACAAAAATACAAATAGCCTCTGTAAATATTTCTTTCATTAAAATTTGCTTCGTATTATATTTAACTGATAAACTTGTTCTGTAAATAGGGTTAAATTCAATTGTGCATTGTTTTAGTATGTCTAACTCGCTGTTGTAACTACTTAATTTATATTATTCTGAATAAACTGTTTCGTCTCAATTATTTTAATTAAAATTAAAATTCTATACCGGGCGGGATTTGTTTTTAATATAATATAATAATAATATATATTTTATTAAGAAAATCAATTGTTTCATTTACATTATAATGGCCAAGTCGAAAAACGACTTTTAGGCCGCCGCGCTGACAGAGTTATTCTAATTTAAATATTATACAAAGGTTTATTTTCACGTATTTATACATTATCTACTTGGTGGGACTCCTCTTGCGGGGCCAAAGCCAAGACTGTCCAAGCCGCTCGTAGAAAGGCCCAGCGTTCCGGGTTCTCTTTTGATCAGATTTCCTTCAAGAAAGAACGAGCTCTTTTTAAACGCCTCATCAAGGATAAAAAAAGGACAGTTGGAGACAGTACTGTGCCAGGCTTCACGCTCACACTCCTCCTTCACACTGGCGCTGACTTCCTTACGGACCAGAAGGAAGTCACGGAGTTTTTGGCTTTGACTGCCTGCTCTGACATTCATCCTCCTCCGGCGCTTTGTCCTGACCAGGAGTATGTCTCGGCTTCTTTCCTGGCTAGCCCACCTACTAGTTACAATGCTCCTTTCTTCGGAGAAGAACTCTATGGCGTTCTCTCCGGTCTACACAACACTTCCCCAGGGGTGGACAATGTATCTAATCTGATCATAAAAACTCTACTCCGGCCTATCGCGTGGCACTCTTGGCGCTCTACAACCGCGTCTGGGATGAAGGGGTGATGCCTTCGAGGTGGGAACACGCTATCTTACACCCGATCTTGAAGCCGGGGGAATCCGCTACGGACGCTACCTCTTACAGGGACATTGCTCTTCTCCCAAATATGGGGAAAATCTACCAGAAACTGGTACTTGGTCGGCTAGTCTGGTATCTAGAGCTCAACAAGGTGCTCCCTCCGGAACAATCGGGTTTCCGAAAAGGTCGTCGTGCCACTGACAATTCGTCTCACTTCTGCGGCCAGCTGCGCTCTGGCCTCCAATAAGCATTGCCTAGCGGTGTTCCTGGATGTCAAAGACGCATTCGGGAGTGTCCACCATCGCGCGCTCCTCTACAAACTCCAAAGTTTTGTCCTGGAGGGCAACCTGCTGCGGTGGGTTGAAAACTGCGTGGCGGGTCGCACTTCTCAAGTTCGCGTCAACGGTGAATTTTCGGCCACTTTCTCGGTCCAGAGAGGACTTCCTCAGGGCAGCGTCATTAGCCCTATCCTGTTCAGTGTCATGCTGGATGGGATTCCTCCGCTCTGCCCCAAGGCGGTCGATCATGGGGAGCACGCGGATGACATCGCCGTCTGGATCAGCGGTTTTGACTGGGGGAATCTTTTCAGGACTATGCAAGTCGCTCTTAACAGGATCACCGACTACGGCGCAAACTGGGGACTAAACTTTCAACCTCTCAAGTGCAATTTTATGACCTTCTCTCGCGACACCGACTTTCCGGTGGCCCTCACTCTCAAACTGGGCCATCAGCCCCTCACTAAGGTATCTGTAATATTCCGTACTTTTAATTCTCTGTTCTAATATACGTTTAAGCTTAATCTATTGAAAATTAAGGGAGAACGTGCACGAGTCCGCGCTAAAAAGAGAGGCACGTGTAAAAAGGCAGTTAGGAAACGGAACATTGGACGGAGTGGTGGATAATAAATTTCTTATACCTAAAACTTGCATAAATTATAAAACCAATAAGTTTAACTAGTATCAAATCCATATTGAAAAACGGAAGACACGATAGTATCCACCTACAGGTACCTAGGTGGCCTTTTCGATGACCGTCTCTCTTGGATTCCCCATATCGAGGACCTTTCCTCCTCTTCGATGAAGAGACTAAACCTCCTGCGAGCGGTTTCGGGTACCCAGTGGGGTGCAGGTCGTAAGGTTTTGCGGCTTCTGTATACACACCTGGTACGCTCCAGACTGGTCCCCTTTACACGTCGGCGCCCGCTTGTGCCCTCAAGAAACTAGATAAAATTCAAAATGCGGCCCTTCGAGTCATCCTCGGGACTCCACCGTCTTCTCCTATCAGTTTAATGGAGGCCATTCCACCCTTAAGCAACAGGAGAGACTATATGGATCTAATCACTCTTGCTCCATGTGGGGCGGCGGACACTCCGGACTTCTACCGCACTCTCCTGCGCCGGGACTTTGCTTCCTTGGAGATTTTGGAGCATCGCTTCCCAAAGAACAGGCCCCCTTTTCTACTTAGAGCTTGGCGCCTGGCTCAGGCCTACAATCTTGATTGGCTTTTCCACGTTACTAGTCGACACCTCGTCACTGCGGCGACCCCACCATGGACCCCTCCATCGGCGACCATCATCTCGCGTTGGCTCACCAGACCTAAGGATGACAATAACTCTTAGCAGTTACGGCATCTGTTTTTCGCAACTCTCGAACCTCACGCGGAGGACGCGATGGTTTTCTACATGGACGGTTCGGCTTCCCCCGATTCAGGGGTCGCGGGTGCTGCCTTCGCAATTCCCTCCCTCAACGTTGGTGCGGTTAATTTAGTGGAGTCCGGTCATCCAATTAATCGGGTTGAGCTATTTGCCATCCAGATGGCTCTCTCCTACGCGTCCACACATCGGCGTTCGCCGGTAGTTGTCTGTTCCGACTCTAAAAGCGCACTCACCCAACTGCTAAGTCGGTCTATGGATCCGGTGGCCATCTGTATCCAGGAGCTTTGAGATAAGTACCCGTATCCGGTTTCTCTTATCTGGTGTCCAGCACACGTGGGAGTTCCCGGAAACGAGACGGCCGATCGTCTCGCCTCGGTCACTGGGCTCCAGCGCCCTTCTAGAGTGGACTTCCTCCTCCCGTCTACTCTTGTAGAAATAAAGAGTGCGTGTCGTCGGGCTCTCTCAGCTGAGTGGAGTACGGACTGGCAGACCAGTAGGGTAGTGCGGCCTCTTCGTGAGGCTAAACCCTTTCCCGGCTCTAGTGCTATACTTAACTTGAAACTCTCGCGCAAGGGCGATACCCTTCTCTCGCGACTAGGATGTGGTCGCCTTCCCACAAACGCGACCCTACACCGGTTCAGCCTCAGTGTGACAGCCGCTTGCACTCACTGCGGAGCTATCGACGATGCTTACCACATCTTATTCACCTGCCCCTATCACACTGGGCATCGCCCAGCGCTGGCTTCAGCGCTCCAGAAGTGCAATCTTCCGAACACTCTCGTGGGGGTTCTTAAAGCAGTACATGGAGGTCATATGGACATTATTATTGCCACCTGTGCTATTCTGCGACGTGCGGTGCATTGACATTCTGATCAGTTTCCTTATTTTGTTTTCCCTTGTTTTTGGTCTAATTCTTCCATTTGTACAGTGTTCTTCGGGCTTTTTATTGTTTTTCTTTTTTGTTTTGTTTGTTTTTAAATTGCGCGCCTGGTGTGAAGGCCCCCGCTATATACACCAAAAACTTTTAAAACTTTATTCCGACCCCCCGTGTTTGTAATCTTTTACGTACCCGGCTGTAAGAGGTTAGCATCACCATTTTTTTCTATTTCACTTTCAAGATGACGTAATTTCTTTACATTAAATAAAAAAATATTTAGACTATTTTTACTGGTTTTAATTTTATGGAAACAAAACCTGTCTTGGAATGGCTTTTTGGGTGAGCCACCTTTTGCCTTTTACAATTTGTATATCCCGTTCTAAAAAGTTGATCACTACAAATGAAATCATGATTTAGAGGTGTCCAGTTTTCGCGGTTTACCGCAATTATCCATTGATAAAGTATTGAAGGTTTAGATAAGGGAAAGCTATAGTTATATAAAGATTTTAAATAAAAATGAATATTTATCTAAATAATATTATAATTTAATCTTACTTATGGAATGAAACATTTTCCGATATTGTTTTACTTGTTGAAAAGCTATTGCAATGCGTAAAAGCACAAATTTTAACCATTTTCACCAAATTTATTTATTTATTTATTTGCAATAAAAAACCACGAAGCTAGGATAGCTTAGTAGGTAGAAAATGCCGATTGAAAAACAGAGTGGCGCGTGGTGGCGCAGAGGGGCGCAGAGGGGCGCAGAGGTGGCGCAAAAGGTGGTGAAGCGTATCTAAAACAGTGGAGTAAGGACAGGGGACTGAACCCAATTGTTTACGTTATTCCATAAGAAGATAGAATTAATTATAATTTAAGAAATCAAGTACATTTTAAAATGTTAGTCAAATTAAAATATGAGCCCTTGATTGCCCCAATATTAGTTAATCAGATCCGGAAATTGAAAGTTCCGACCAACGTTAGCAGTTTAGAATATTGAATAGATATATTTAATCGGAAACCCCAATTTCCGTCCGTTTTTCTGCCCGAATCCCTTGGTTATCATTAGTGTCATAACGTCATTCAGTATGGCAATCCCGTCAGCGTTAGGAGTTAAATGGGGGCTATAAGAGATAAAAAATAAACAATATATATATATATATATATATATATATATATATATATTTTGTTTACCCTTTAAATTCTTACTCAAAATCCATGTGCTCGGAGACAATCCTACACATTGCGTTCGGTAATACCCGAAATCGTGGCCACGGGTCCAAAAAGCGCGTAATTTTCGTGTTATGTACCTTCCATCGCAGTTCTTGGTAGCCGTATATTGTTCTTCTACATCATCACCGCTAACGAAGATAGTAAATTCTATGAATAAAATTCAATAAATTAAAAATTAATAATAGTTATTAAAAAAGTAAATAAAAATTAATAATAGTTATTTAAAAAGTAAATAAAATTAATAATAGTTATTTAAAAAGTAAATAAAAAGTAAATAAAAATTAATAATAGTTATTTAAAAAGTAAATAAAAAGTAAATAAAAATTAATAATAGTTATTAAAAAAGTAAATTATAAGTAAATAAAAATTAATAATAGTGTTCTGGTAGCTACTATAGTAAGAAATACTCTTTCGGAAACAAGTATCTGTAACTTCTATAATAGTAAATTTATTCGGAAACAAGCAGTGGTAACTACTATAGTTGGAAATATTCAATCGGAAACAAGAACCGACATATTGATATTCCGCCGGATACAAACGGAAACGAGCTTCCGTCTATCCTATCTATATAAGGAGAAGACGATTGTCAACTTAGAGTATTCACTCTCCGAGTCTCCTCCGTTACCATGTTCGTTTGCAACGTTTGTTCTTCATCTTACACCAACCAATGGGGCCTTAATCGTCATTTCCAGCCCAAGCACGGTAATAATTCTTTTAAATGCTCAGTGTGTGACAAGTCTTTTACGCGAAAGGATAAATTAACCCGACATAAACGGACACATGTCCCCTCTGTATCACTACCACCCACGGTTATTCAAAGTCGACCCGCTGTTGCCGACCCATCGGGGAACTCACCCGTCGCTGATGCCAACCCATCGGGGATCACGCCCGTCGCGGATGCCGGTCTATCGAAGGATGTGCCAGGAATCAGTCATCCTACAGTTTTATCTAGGGTAACCAGCCAGCATCCTTCTGGTCAAGACGAACCTTTAGACCTCACTGTACGTCTCAAAAGATCAGCCTCTCCAATTCCTAATGAACCAAAAAGACTTCGTGCAAGTAAGATTTCTAAAATTTGATTTCTAGGATTTCGTAAGATTTTAATTAAATTAAAAAATATATATATTTGTAGACGGTGCTACTCGATGCGGCGAAGTCCCCGAGCTTCTTAGCGAAGATGACGAGGGAATATCCGACTATATGAAGACTCTAGAATTCACCGACCTCCAACAACTTATTCCAGTTCAACAACAACAACCCGTGTTACCTCAACAACCTGAACCAGACCAAGCGCAACCCATCGAAGGTGATAATCCGGGGGTACCACCTGAACCCGTAGACGAAGCGCAGCTCGAAGAAATACAAGCTCTAGGAGACGCTATCTCAGCTGTCCGAATTACAGCGCCTGATGGTGTTACGGATCCTACGTTATTCATTAACCAGCACCGTACAGACTTGGAAAACTTCCTCCGCAATAAACTGACGCAAAAAGCGGGCATAAAATGGTATTTGACCATTCAAGCGAGATACACTCGTCAACTGGCTAACTCTGTCACAGAAGTTGAATCTACCCCGTATTTTAGAGGGTAGACCCACGCTACTCTGATAGCTGACGTTATTCCCGGTCAAATAGATTTCAGTATAAATAAAATTGCCGAATCTATGGCCGAATATGAAAAAAGAGGTAGCGGCTGGATTTTAGATAGAATCCTGTATCTTCAAGTCAACATTATTCAGTACCTTCCCCTCGTGGGTGGAGCCATTTTATTCCTGTTGCCATACGGACTTGAAAAGAAAAGAGCTCTTGTGAACGTCCAGTCAACAGACAGTAAGTGTTTTTTATGGTCAATATTAGCCCGTCTACATCCTGTTAAAAATAATCCACAGCGTGTGAGACATTATTTAGAATTCGAGAGCGAAATTAACGTTTCGGGAATAACTTTTCCGTCTGAATTAAACTCCCACAAACTTAAAAGGTTTGAGGAGGTGAACAATTTATCGTTAAACGTATTCGCTTATGAAAAAGAAGTGTTCCCACGTTATGTGAGTGAGAATAGAGTACCAAAAGAACGCGAAATAGACTTGTTGTTGGTTACTAACGGGCGTGAAAAACATTACTGCTTGATCAACAGTTTAAGTCGCCTTCTAAGCAGTTTTTCAAAAGACGGACACAAATTTTTACTGTCGATACTGACTTCATCGATTTTCAGGAAAAAATGCGGAGAAAAATCATGCGGAGCATGTAAAAGAGTGTAGCAACCATGGTCCACAACGTATAGAAATGCCATTGGATGAACCTATATTATCGTTCAAGAAGTTTGGATGGCATCAAAAGGTATTTATTTAACATTTTTAGCCTGAATATATATTAAAATTTACGATTTTAGTGTCCCTACGTCAGGTTTCAACATGTCTACCCGATTAATCTTTATCTTTGTCCACCACACTCGCTTTACACGTCACTTGTGGATATTCCTACGTCGTCGTGGGTCCAACCGGTACGTTCACCCTCATTATGTATTTATGTTTTTAATAACTTTCTCTAATGTAGGGATTGCCGAGAAACCCGTAACGTACAGGGGGAAAGGGGCGGCATTGAAATTGCTTAGCGACCTCCAGATAGAGGAACAAAAAATAAAGGACAAACTTAAGGAAAGCCAGGAAATGATTTTGTCAGCCGCGGAGGAGGCAGCGTTTCGTGCCGCTACAAAATGTTACGTTTGCTCGGAACCGTTCTCCGCGGAAGACTATAAAGTGCGAGATCATTGCCACTATACGGGCACGTATAGGGGTCCGTGCCATAACTCATGTAACCTCAAGTTAAAACCACCAAAATATATTCCAGTTATTTTTCATAACCTCTCAAGGTAAAAGAAAATGTATTTAAATATTTAATCTTTTTACTAAACTCATTATGCATATAGGTACGATGCGCATTTGATGATGCAGACCATTGGAGTCATTAAAAACCAGGAGATTAAATGTATCCCGTCTAACGAAGAGACCTACATATCGTTCTCTCTAGGGAGCCTCCGATTCATTGACAGCGTTCGCTTCATGCCCGCTTCTTTGGAAACTCTCGTGACAAATCTGGCGAAAGGAGGACCTCAAATGTTCCCGTGTTTAAACTCTGTTTTCCAACCGAATTAAGTAAAGCTTTTGCTCCGCAAAGGCGTTTACTGTTACGATTACATCGACAGTGCAGACAAGTTTAAGGAGACGCGGCTTCCACTTAAAAGCGCCTTTCTCAACGTTATATATCGGACGCAGATTACAAACATGCTCAAAATGTTTGGCAAACATTCCAGATGCAAAACCTCGGTAAGACGTTTACAAATTTTTAATTTTTAAAAATGCTAGTACTAATTCGTTCTATTAAAGGGAACTACCTCGACATCTATGTTGAGTCGGATACACTTTTACTAGCCGATGTCTTTGAGAATTTTAGGACAATGTGCTTAAATTATTACAAACTAGACTGCGTGCATGCTTTCACGGGACCCGGTTTTGCGTGGGAATCCGCCTTATGCATGACCAAGGTCAAACTCGAGTTACTTCTAGATGTTGACATGCATCTTTTCATTGAAAAGGGGATCAGAGGAGGGGTTTCCATGATCAGTCATTGGTTTGCACGAGCGAATAATAAGTACCTGGAATCGTATGATACTTCAAAACCCAACAGTTACATTTGTTACCTGGGTAAGATTTGTTTTAATTATTTAATTATTTTTTTAATTATTAATTTTAATTATATTCAAGACATGAATAATTTATATGGTACAGTAATGTGCGATGCGTTACCGATGTCGAACTTCAGATGGATGAAACCGTGCGAAGATTTCGTTGAAAACATCATTCTGTGCCACCCCGATGACGAATCGGAAGGATTTATTCTCGAAGTCGACTTGGAATATCCGCAGACACTCCACGACGAGCATAACTGTTATCCTCTAGCGCCGGAGAAAATGTCCATCAAACCGGAAGACTTATCGGAGTTCTCCAAGGGACAGTTACAAAAGCTGAAAATCCCTATCAAGGGGAGTTTACCGAAACTCGTACCCAATTTGCGCAACAAAGAGAGATACGTAGTCCACTACAGAAACCTGAAATTTTACGTATCTAAAGGACTTAAAATCACCAAAGTCCACTGAATTTTACGGTTTGACCAAGGTCCTTGGTTGAAACCGTATATTGACTTCAATACAGAAAAGCGTAAAATGGCGTCGAATAGCTTTGAACGAGACTATATCAAATTAATGAACAACTCAGTTTTCGGTAAGTTCTTAAATTTAATGAAAATTAAATTAAATTTAATTAAATTAATTAATGTAGGAAAAACGATGGAGAACCTAAGACTCCGCATCGACTTTCACTTGGTTCAAACCCCTGAAAAGGCCGTAAAGAAAGCCAGTTCACCCGCTTTTGAGAGGATTACTGTTTTCGATAAGGATCTTGTTGGAATCCACATGTTGAAGAAAAAGCTGTTGTTAAACAGACCAATATACACAGGGTTTTCGATATTAGACTTCTCAAAGCTTCTAATGTACGAATTCCATTACGATGTGATTCAAACACAGTACAATGAAAAAGCTAAACTTCTTTTTACGGACACTGGTAAGACATTTAAAAAAAACACACACATTTTACGTTTAAACTAATATTTTTGTTAGCTCAACAAACTCAACGATTGAAAGAGCAGGTTTCTTCGTTGTTAAACGGAATCGTGACGTCACAGCACACGGGAAGGCTAGCTGCGGACGGAACAGCAGACGATATTTTATAAAAATTACAACAATCCTAAAAAAGCGTTCAGCAAAAGTCTCAACGGAATCAACGCAAACGTAAAACGGTATAAGACCGTTAAGCTTCACTGAACGTAGCCTTTGACAGAGCATTAATGTCTCGGGGACTTGCATGCGCGCGCAGTCTGGCGCGAGACGAGAATGCATTGTAGAAGGTAAATGATCTGGGAGGCAGAGTTTGTGGATGGCCGTGTGAGGACGACTACCAATCCCCCAACGGGTGGTCGGAATACTTCCGCCACGGGTGTCCCCACCCTGTCCCCACGTATCCCCCCGTTGGCGTGGCCGTTACACATATCTCGCCCTGATTAATCAGGTGGACGAGCGGACTGAATTTGTCCCACCCGTTACAATCCCGAATAAAAAAAAAGAAGGTAAATGATAAAGTTCCTTGATTTTCAGTTCCGTTGCCTCTAATGGTCTAGGGCTCTATATTATTATCAACTCAATTATACAATGAGGACAAACATAATTAAGAATAGGGAAAAAAGAAGAAACGTTGCAAAATAGGACAAAATAATATCAATTTACAATAAGGAAAATACCGTTAGACATTAAGGATAAAAATAAATGTAGAAAAAAAGAAGAAATGTTACAGGTTAAAAGAACCGAACGGGTTGATTACGTAAGAACTCATTAACATGTTTTCTGAAGATGAAGCGCGTGACACAGTCAAAGGCAGCCGAGGACAGCGAGTTCCATTGCTCGATGGCGTGTAACGCAAGGTGCCAACGGCGTACATTGTTTTGGAGCAGTGGCCTTGAGTCTTGCGGAGGCTAGGAAACAGGGGCAATAGCGGAATTCCCGGACCACATGTTCCAGATTTAAATTATGTCATTGACAGTATTTTCGTAACAAGCGGGCATGGATACCGAAACGTTTTTTCCGTTCCTCAGGGTAGGGTGTCGAGACCACTAGTCAGCTTAGTGAAACGGTTGTGATCCTTGGTTAGACGCGTTTTATCGCCAATCATCGACGGTGGGCTCCAGACCTCAGAGGCGGCGTTGATGTGTGGAAGCACCAAGGAATTGTACAGAGTACGAATGAGTTTCTGAGACCGAAAGAACAACATATCCTCGTCAAGCCAGTGATCGAATTAATCTTTTTAACCATTTAACAACTTTTGTTGTATGTTCACTAAAATTTAGGGAAGAATCGATCCATTTATACAAATCGCGAATGGGGACATCTGCAGACTTTGGGAGAGGGGAATTGTCGATGTGATAACACTCGCGAAGGTTGTTGGAGCCGACCTGGTTCACACCACTTTTCTTAACATTAAAGGATATACTGTGGGAAATCGGCCACGCCGACACGGCAGCAAGGTCTTTCTTCAACTAGGACCTCTCCAAGTCAGAAGCCACCGAATTCGCGAGCTTTGAGTCGTCGGCAAAGAGATAAATGCGCGAGAGTTTGACAACTCTTGGTAAAGAATTGATTAAAATAGAAAAAATAATTTGCCCCAGCACGCTACTCTGCGCCATTGAGAGGCGTAAGTGGAGGTGAGACTTGGCGTAATGCCTTGCTAAAGTCGAGGCAAATCACGACATGGCAAGTGTTGGAAATGGGCCTGAAGTTATTAGGATCGTTGCAGGCTCCCCCCTTGTGGATAGGGGTGATGAGAGCTTGCTTCCAGTCTCGTGGTATTATGCCAGACTCGAAACTTTTGGATATGATCATTGAAAGAGGGGATGCCAGAGTTGCCGCCAGGTGCTTGATCATGTAGCGGTGTAACCCATCCGGACCAGGAACTTGGAAGTGGTTCACGGCGAGGAGTTGCTTTAGGACTAGACTTGGGGTAGAGTGGAATTCCAACAAGGACGCACGTGAGCTGTCTTGAGATGGGGTGGGGGTTGGTGGTAGGGCTGCGTGTGCTGACAGGGCAACAAAGTGATGATTTAGGACAGCGGCCATATCAGTTAAGTTAAGGAGTCAACGTGAATTTGAATTTTTGGAAATTCTTAGTATGACTATTAGGGATGCAACGGTTAAACTTTTTTGGACTATCTAGGTTCCGGATCCGGTTTCGGTTCCTAAATTTTTGCTTTATCGGTTCCGGTTCCGGTTCTTAAAATTTTAATTTATCGGTTCCGGATCTCAAAATTTAGAACCGATCGGTTCCGGTTCCTAAACGGTTCCTATACGGTTCCAGTGTGTTTAGTATTAATTAAAGTTAAATACACAAGCAATTCAAATGAAGTTAAAGAGAAATAAAATCAACCACATTTATTAATTTAGAATATAAAATTTGTTTTTGATAAATTATATTTTAAAAATAGTAGCTTTCTCAGTGACGTAGCTATGGGTTCGGGGTCCTCCCGCGAAACTGTTTTTTGGGTCCCTTATAATCATTAAGGCCGAGTCGCGATGATTGCCATGTTGAGTTAGGGCTAACATGTATCGCCTTCTACAATTAGATTTACCACGTACTTGCATGTTAAATATATAAAACGCTTGAAAATGGCTTTAAGTCCTAAGTTAAACGATTGAGATAAATCACGGCAATCAGCATTAAAAACAAAGGTTCTGGTAGAACTTGGAAGTCTGGAGTTCAGACTCCCAAGTCCGACCAGAATCACGATCTAGATGACTTAATGTAAAAAAAAAAAAAAATTATTGCTACTATTCTCTCGTAGGGAACTCGTGTAAGCGCGTTATTTGCTTATTCAATAAAGTAGGGTAAAAATGAAATCTTCTGATTGAAAATTCCCACGGTTTCATCGTTTCAAGATGGAAGGGGGGGGGGGAATGATGTATTTTCAAGTTTTGGGGAGACATTTCCTTCCCTTCCGCTCCTCATTTCAGGGGCGTAGGAACGTTTTAGAAGTTGGAGGGGGCAAAGAGAAACGAAACGGGGGTTTAGGAGCTTAGCCCCCGTTGTTGAGTGAGTAATCGGTCGCGAATGTCATGAAAGGAGAACTGTCACCAAAACCAAAATTTACGAGGTTTTTTAACAGAAAGATAGAATTTCAGAAATCTCGGTTGAACCTACGTGCAGCGCCAAAAGAATGAAGCGGCAAAAATTTGAGAAAGGGCGGGGTGTAAGGCATATTAAAAACACGATTAACTACAATCTACCAATATAACTAGGTAAAAAAGCCAAGGAGAATGTCGTAGCCGACGACAGTTCCAACCGAAAAACGATAAAACCGAGGAAAATAATATTTCGTTCACGAGATGGCGCTGCAGGTAGGTTCAACCAAGTGGTTCTGAGATTCTCGAGTCGGGGGGGGGGGGGATAAAACACGAAATTTGGTTGCTTATAATAAATCAAATACTGGCAATATTAACATGAAATTTTTTGTATAACCATTTTCGGACGTCCTCTATCCATTTAAAAGGTTTTTAACCAATTTAAGGGTGGTGACAGTTCTCATTTAAGGCGTTAACAGTAACAACAGTTATCATACGAAGTGTATTTTAGTCTTAAGAGTCGTTTATGAATTTAAGATGCACAAATCCACAATAATCAAATGAGAATGTTTTTGAATTTTTAAAGGAGTGTAGCTTCACCGAATGCATGTTTTACTGTTTGACTACTATGTAAATTGGCGGGAAAAGACACAGTTGAGCTTCTATAAGATTTATATGCTTTTAAATTGAGAATTTGAGCTTTTGAAGATTTCAACTGACTTAAAAGTTGAAGGGGCAATAACATTAGTTGCCCCTCCCAGCAAAATTCTAGGGAGGGGCATTGCCCCCCTGGTTCCTACACCCCTGCCTCATTTCATTGAAAATTATAAAGACGGGATTTCTATGACTCGTTTTTTTTTCAGTTGAGTATCGTTCTAAATGGAGTCCATATTATTTCGTTCAATAAGCATTGCCATTTGTGAAATAAGCAAATGCGTAAGTTGAAATTTTAGATTTTCTAGACAAAAACTACCCAGGCCAGCGATTATATTACGCAAACGAATTAGCCTTACCTTAAAAACTTTAAATTCAGAAACACAACTTAGTTATTACTTTACAAGGTTTAACGATCTGCTATAAAACACGTGACTCGATACTTTTCAAACTTCAGTGTGTTACTTTCATTATGTACGTTGTTTGTATATTTATGCGACGGTTATTGTGGTTCTATTTATAAAGTTTTGGGCGCGCCTGTTGAAACATAAAGAAATATTTGAAGCAAGTAAAACCTTAACTTGAGCTGACAAGAGAAAAAACTAGAAGAGGCCTCGCGCGGTTGGACTGTACACAGTCCCATAGGCCATTTGGGGGCCCCTCGATGGAAGCCCCCTTCTGCATTGCCGGGGCGTTATTTACGCCACTGGCTTTTCCGCTGTTTCTCCTCTAGTCGGTTGCGAAGGGGATCAAAAATTACGCTTGCCCATTGCCAGGCTCCCCGCCAGCAATAGGCACAAGTAGGCACGTGCCTACGTTGAAAAAGTGTAGGCCTACTTTGGGGGCCTCTAAATTTTTGAAACGGAGCCTATTATAACCCTCAATATTTTATTTACTAGTTTGTAAAATAAGATTTGATATTTCCATTTTTAGCCTACTGAGAGTAATATAACAGATTGGAAACGAAGAAAATCGAAAGTTAATTTTATCGAAATGTACTATAATTAGAGTACGGTTGGCAACGCTGTCCGTGATTATAGATTTTCCCCTTGAAAAAACTTTTTCTTTTGAATTGACTGATAAGAGATGGTGACGCCGGGAGGGGGAAATACGTCATGCTAGGCCGCAAAGTGCAGGGACACCTGTCTTTTTGCCTCGGTGTCAGTGAGAAGCTACAATACACGCAACAAAGACATTTAGTTTCTTGGAATTTGACGACGTCAGTGAAGAGGACCGGAGGGGGGGATTGCCAAAACTGGATTTCTCTCTTTCTCGTCCCAGCAGAGGTAAAGCCCAAGCCTATTGCTTTGATAGGAAGGGGTTATTCTTTCAAATATTGAGGAATTTGGGTTTCCCCTTTTTCCCTCTTTTGCGAAGTCACGTGATTTCAGTGACCATCGAACGGGGTCCGTCAGTGATTAGGGCCTCGCGTTTCGTCAATCGTCATTTCGTTTTCGTCTCCTGAGCAAGATAGTTCTCAATTTCGAGTCTCTTTTGGCCAGAATTTAACTAGATTTAATAGTTGATTTTTCAACAGCCTTTTTCAAGGCTAATAAGCTATTGTAGCTTAATTTTCCAAACAGCCTTTTTCAAGGCTAATAAGCTATTTGTAGCTTAATTTTCCAAACAGCCTTTTTCAAGGCTAATAAGCTATTTGTAGCTTAATTTTCCAAACAGCCTTTTTCAAGGCTAATAAGCTATTTGTAGCTTAATTTTCCAAACAGCCTTTTTCAAGGCTAATAAGCTATTGTAGCTTAATTTTCCAAACAGCCTTTTTCAAGGCTAATAAGCTATTTTAGCTTAATTTTCCAAACAGCCTTTTTCAAGGCTAATAAGCTATTTGTAGCTGATTTTCCCACTGCCTTTTTGAAACCTAATTAGCTATTATATTTACATATACTATAGCTCGGCTTTATCCAAACAGTCTTTTCGAGACTACTAAGCTATTACAAGCTTCGATTAGAATAGGTTTTAAATTAAGTTTTAAAATATGAGCACCCGAAAGTTTTTATCTGGGGCCCAAAAACGCCAGAAGCGCAAGAGATAAGATGGTGTTGTTAGTAGTCAGAAAGGCGCAATGGAACGTTTTTTGAAATCGTCAGGTAAGAGTCATAATGATAGTCCCGGGGAATGCTTGGGAAATAAAGAGGGTTTAGAATTCGAAGGTGGTAATATTTCTGAGGTTCTTCCAAACGTCAGTTCTGCTTTAGACATTGCAGTAAGTAATGAAGCCGAAATTATTAGAAACCCTACTATATCTGCCGATGTTCAAGATTTAACTAATTTAACAGAAGTGCGCTTACACGAATTGGATATTAGTTTAGATAAAGATTGCCTTCCAGTTCAGCCTAAACTCAATCCTTTTCCTAAAACTTTAATGGGTGGTAAAAATCGTGGTTTCATTTCTTCTTGGTACGACAAACATCGAATGCTTGAGTATTCAGTTGCAAAAAATGCAGTTTACTGCTTTTGTTGCCGTCATTTTCTAGGCAGTAGAAATTCTGGATTTGTGAACGGATTTTCGGATTGGAAAAATATGGCGAAAAAATTCGAAGAACATTTCACTTCGAATAAATCTTCCCACCAACTAGCCTATAGCAGCGGTTCCCAAAAGGTGTTCCGCGGAACCCTGGGGTTCCGTAAAAGGGTCACAAGGGTTCCGAGAATTCGCAGCGTGGCCATCTTTGTTTGTGTCAAGAGTTTAAGATGAGTTAAAAAAATGAGTTGGGGTTCCGCCAGAATTAGGTGGATAATTTAGGGTTCCATAGCAAAAAAAATTGGGAACCGCTGGCCTATAGAATGTATTTAGACTACACTGAATTAAAATCTCGTGGATCAATAGCGTGTCAGGTTAATGGCCACCATAGACTTGACGTAATTAGAAATAGAGAGGTATTATCTGCACACGTGGAAGTCATAATTTTATGTTCTCAACAAGATTTAGCACTCCAGGGGAATACATCTGCCGATAAAATTGGAAACAGAGGAAATTTTATTGAAATTTTAGAACTTCTGAAAAGAAAATGTCCTGATTTGAAAGCCAAATGCGAGAGTATGCCCAATAATGCAAAATATATTCACAGCACTGTACAAAATGAAATAATTGACATTTGTGCAAATTTAGTAAGGAAACTGATTGTCGAAGAGGTCATCGAATCCGGTGGGTTTTACTTTGTAATTGCTGATGAAACCCGAGACAATGCAGGGGTGGAGCAGCTAAGCGTTTGTATTCGATATACTAGAATAGAAATAGGTGTCGTAGAAAGATTTCTAGGTTTCACTGATTTACATAAGTTCGATTCTGAGAATATCAGCTTGGCAATTATAAATCTTTTGACAGAGGGTGGTTTAAAACTGGAGAATTGCGTTGGACAGACATATGACGGGGCTAGTGTAATGAGCGGACACGTAAAAGGAGTGAGGGTGAAAGTAGAAGAGGCAGTAGGCGGACATTGTCCGTACGTGCATTGCTACGCGCACCGCTTAAATTTAGTTTTAGTTGACTGTTGCTCCAAAATATTGGCAGTTAGGGAACTACTTGGTTTGGTTCAGGCCATATACAATTTTCAAAGCAATTCGGTTATTAGAAGCGAATATTTTGAAAACTCCCAAAAAGATCTGGGCTATGAGATACTTAAAATGCCACAAAGCTGCGACACTCGGTGGTGGAGTAAAAAAAAAAGGTGTTAGTTATTTTAGAAATAGACTCGATTCCGTAGTTTTAACGTTAGAGAATCTAATTGAAAACGGAAAACCAGAGGAAGCTGCTGAGTGTCGTGGGTATATATCGCAATTACATAACTTTAACAACTTAATATTAATTGTCGCACTAGACGAAGTATTAGGCGTAACGAATTCCCTGTCGGAATACTTGCAAAGTTCGAAAGTTATTTTAACGGAAGCCGTTGCCATTTGCCAAGCTACCGTTAAGACCTTATAATGTAGGAACTCGGAACGTTTTGATTTAATTTGGGTAGAAGCTACTAAAATCGCAGAATCTGCTTTTATTGCAATACCTGATCGTAACAGCGAACCGATAGCTTTACGGAAATGTAAAATAATCCCTAACAAGAGATTAAAACATAGTGTGGTAACGAGTACAACGGGTAGCAGGGAAACGGAAGCAAAAACCCTGATTGACCAGTTAAGGTCCACCTATTTCGAATTAGTTGATAAATTTATTTCAGAAATGAAAATTCGACTATTGGAAAACTCTGGCTTATTCAAAGGTATAATTTCGTCTGACCCTAACTCGGAAAACTTTCTTAACGAAAACGATATCGTAACCCATTGTAACCCTTATAATCGGTTTCAATTCGACCTGAATTCGTTAAAAAGCCAAATGAAAATAGCCAGAAATTTAATTATCCCCAAGAAATTTACCAGCGTAATCGACTGCTTCCACTATTTAATTAAAATGGCAGATGGGTTCCCCGACCTAGTGAAATACTACAAAATTGTTTCTTGTATTCCTGTGGCAAATACCTCAGAAAGAAGTTTCAGTTCACTCAAAAGAATTGAAACACGTCTACGGACAACTATGGGAGAATTTAGGCTTTCAAATCTGGCTACACTGTCGATAAATCGTGATTTGTCGAATTGTTTAAAAGAAAACCCAAAGTTAGTAGTAGACGAATTTGATAAAAAAAACTAATCGAAGAGTGTCATTCCTTGATTAAAATGCCTTTAAAAAATTCAATGGGAAAATAGAAATCATGTCACAATTTAAAACATTTAAATAAAAAAAATCCTTGAAACTCAGGAATTTTTTAAATAAACATTATAGATGGGGCCTCTAATTCAGGCTGGGCCTACGTGCGTAAAATCCCTGGCGGGGCTACTGCCCATTGCCCCACTAAATAATTGCTCGGAAGGCACACTAGTAGCAGTAGACGACAAATATTTTTTGTGGCCTTTGCTACATTTTCAGTTTTCCGACTGAAGAAAATAAAACTAAAACAATCGCGGATTTCCGGCTTATGCCAGTTTTGAAAGCAAACATTTGGAGGACGAGCCCATTTTCAATAGGCGCTTAAATAAAACATCTTCCTAGAAATTGCCAAGAAGTAATATTTCCGACAGCCAGGACTCATAAGTTATTATTTATATTGTGCTTGTTGAAATATTAGAAAGCTGGAAACTTTCTCGAACGTAACATCGGTTTTTTACTAAGCCTTAACATGCCAAAACAATTACCAGGTTAAAAGGAAACACGGTAGTACTGCACATAGAAATCTCATAGGTAACTAGAATGCTGAATAAAGTAAAATCAAACCACTTTTGCATAGTAAAAATTAAAAGAACATTTTATTTAAAATGCTGGTCACGACTAGTTTCGCTTACCGTTCGGTAGCATCATCAGGTGTGTGAGTGAAAGCGAAACTCGGTTACAATTTCCACAAAGTGGCTAAAAAATTATTTGGACCTTCGTCACGATTAAAGATTAAGTTTGTTTTTTGTGGTCTAAAATTTCCAACGATTCCCTGAGATTAAGTTTTATATAGCTATAAATTTTACATATTATTTTGCTTTCATTAAACATAATGGAGTGGCTGAGGTTATTTTTTATATGTTCGGCGAGGGCGGAAGAATAGGTTTTATTATTTTTTACATCGTTTTTATGTTCGTTTAATCTAAATTTAAAGTTGCGTTTTGTTTGGCCAATATATATGCCTTTACATGAACAAGGAATTTTATAAATACCATAGTTTTCGGAAATTGGGATTTTATCTTTTTTGGGGGCCAACGTGTTAATTATTTTATTACATGGTTTGAAAACGGGTTTGATTTTATAGTTACTTAATGTATTGCCTAATTTTTCCGACACATTTTTTACATAAGGGATAACTGTATATATATATATATATTTTTTTTTCGTATGGGATGTTGGTGTTTATTCTTATTGAATGTCTGCTTTTAACTTTAGATAAGGTACGGTTTATTAGGGTTTCGTTATATCCTCGGTCTTTCCCGATAGCTCTTATGAAATTTATTTCATTTTCTAGAGAATCTTGGTCTGAGGAGATTTTGAAGGCTCTATATAAGTAGGAGTGAAAGGCTGTTGTTTTTTGACTTTGGGGATGGTTAGAGTTTGCATGAGGAGGTAAAGATACTGCGAATGGTTTTCTGTATACTGCTGTAGAGATTTGGATATTATTTTTTATGATTGAGACGTCTAGAAAAGAGATTTTGTTATTAGTTTCTAGTTCGTATGTGAATTGGATCGAGTGGTCTAAGCTATTAAGGTACTTTAAAACAAGTTGGCAAGCCAAAATATACCTCTCCTCGGAAGAATTGTCCCTAGTGGTATTAATTTCTCGAGATAACCCTTAAAGATATATCTCCGCAATTTAGAGTTATTTGTTAAAAATATTAACCCATTTCTATCCCGCCCGGTATAAAATTTTTATTATAATTAAAATAATTGAGACGAAACGACCAATTTTAATTTATTCGGAATATCATAAGTTAAGTAGTTACAACAGTAAGTTAGACGTACTATAACAATGCACAATTGAATTAAACCCTTTTACAGAACAAGTTTATCAGTTAAATATAATACGAAGCAAATTTTAATGAAAGAAATATCTACAGAGGCTTTTTGGAATTACTCGCTTACGAAATACTTGCCGCATCTTTAACGCTCATTTTATTTCAACACTCGCCCTTGATGAAGATACCGTAGATATCTGGTAGTGGACGACTCGTTCACTTCCTGTTGACGTTGTGACGCATACCACATGAAAAAGACCAATTCCGTCCAATTTCCAATATCATATAATGACTCGCACACCCAAGAAATCATTGACTGCGTTAGAAATCGTAGATATCCAAATATCCACACCAAATGTATTTACAAGAAGCAAAAACCTTACCATCAACAAAGCACAGAGAGCCACTTGACTAACCGCCAGCTTTTAAAGCAATTAACGTTAAATTGTCTCCTTTGAATTAACAGAACTATATATAGGTCGTTAAGAAAGTGGACCACCCACAGGGTCTACCCTTTAACCCTCTAATCTCGGCTGACTGCGCTAAAACAAGATTTAACCTTTAAAAAATATCAGATTAGGCCTTCATAAATTCATTAATAAAAAAAGACTTTATTACCTATTATGCTTACGATGCCTGTCTTAATTTCCGTGAATCTAAGCAGCTATCGGTGGTTCTGTGGTAGAGCGCTCGACTGCCAAGCCGAATGGTCTGGGTTCGAAACCTGGGTGGCGCGTTTGTTTTTAATCAATAGAGAAACGCTAAATTAGAATTTCTTCGATGCAATAATTTCAATTTCAATTCTATTTCAATTAAACCAAAATTTCCTACTCTATTAAATACGCTTCCGATAAAGCTGAAGGTCTAATTTTCAATAAGGCGTAACAAGTGTCGGTGGTTCTGTGGTAGAACGTCCGCCTGTCAATCAGGAGGTCTCGGGTTCAAATCCCGCCCGATGCGATCGCAAATTGATACTAAGACGAATACCGTGTACAACTGGTGGAAACCCTGCCATTGGACGTTGAGAGGTAGCATTACACTCAGCACTCGGTCCGTCCCAAAGTCATTAAGAAGAAGTTGGAGAGAAAACGCCCATATAAACACAACAGACTCAACATGCACAACCATCAGAACACAAACACAACAAATTCAACACTCACAACCTACGCATAAACATTACAAAAACGTAATACACCAAACCGTCACGACGGTGAGCGAAAAAACACCATCCAAACCAAACCGCAAATGCATCCGTTAACGCTCACCGTCACACGGTGGTTTTGCCAACCCTTTGAGAAACTGCGTACGCAGTGATTACACTTTGCACCGAAAATGCGAACGCGTTCGCAGTCCTGACAGACAGACAGACCCACCCACAGACCCACCCACAGACCCACAGACAGACACGGTCGTTGTAAAACCCCTCCCAGGGGACTTTGTCCCCTCGGAGAGGTAAAAATTATTAAGTTTTCTATTCCGTGTTTCCAGAGGGCTAAAATGTCATCTACGTATCTCTTCCAAATTTCTATGGTGAATGGGGAGTTTTTTAAGGCTATGTTTTCTAGTTTATCGATATACAGGGTCTTTTTTTTTGCTCGGAAAAGTGTTTTTTTTTCAAAAACTATTTATAGTACCTATTTCAAATTTGGAAGGTCAATTCTCTATACCGGGGGACATCAGTTTGAGAAATTTGAGCGTTTTCGGTAATGGTTTTCACCAATTTTGAAAAATTATTTTTCGACCACTAGGTGCGAGATAAAAAATTTCTATTATAAAGTTGTAGGCCGTCATCGAAAACCCTTAAAAATTGTTCACTCGACGAAAAACAATTTATTTATCAGTGAAAATTCGAGCTTGAAAAATTTACAAGTTGGTGAAGCCAAATTACGATTGTTTGAAACGATAATTGAAACCGAATTACCTAATCCAGTTGAAACTTTGGTTAAAAAAACGACCGGATTTAAAAAACACGAGGCTATAGGTCAATCCTAAACATTTAAAGGAAAACTTTGGGAGATTATTATCAGTGTTTGATAATATTTCGAACAATGCCTCGTTATTCAGTAGCTGAGCGTACCGAGATAGTTGCCATTTACTATGGAGAAGCAGCGCAAAACCTTAGAAGAGTGACTGAAATCTTCGCAGAAAGACATCCAAATGGAGCACCATCTGTAAATACAGTAAGACGAGCAATTCATGATTTCAATCAATTTGGTAACTTGCAACCTAGGTTTCGCGGATTGGGTCAACCGGATTTAGACTTCGAGAACAATGTACTCGCGTACTTTGTGGCATATCCTCGTCACAGTTGCGCTAACGCCGCTGCTGATTTGGGTTGTTCTGCAAATCGTGTGTGGAAAATTCTTCGTAAGAATCGCTATCACCCATACAGAGCTACGCTCCACCAAGGACTAATTGACGGAGACCATCAAAGACGTTATGAATTTAGCAACTGGTTACTAAATGCTGTCCAAGAAGATAGACAATTTTTGCGCCATGTTTTGTTCTCCGACGAAGCGTCATTTTCTAGAGATGGGCCCTTTAATCATCAAAACGGCCATCTTTGGTCTGACATCAACCCACATTGGGGTTTTGAATATCATCACCAGGTTCAATTTGAACGGGTCAATGTTTGGGTTGGACTTGTTGGAAACCGTTTGATTGGTCCCTTTTTCCTGCCGACGAACCTCAACGGCCAAAGGTATTTACATTTTCTACAGAACGAACTGAGTGACGCAATCGACGACCTTCCATTGGCTGAAAGACGTCAGTTGTGGTTTCAGCAAGATGGCGCCCCTCCGCATTTTTCCCGGCAAGTAACTGAGAACCTCAACAACGAGTTTCCTGAAAGGTGGATAGGGAGAAATGGTCCAGTGCATTGGCCAGCAAGGTCACCTGACCTAACACCGCTGGATTATTTTCTCTGGGGATTCGTTAAAGCATAGGTATACGCCACGCCCATTGAAACTAGGGAGGAACTCATTAGACGAATAATCAGTGCTTGCCGAGACGTCACACCAGAAATGGTAGAGAAAGCGTTTGAGAACTTAATTGTCCGCGCACAAACCTGTGTTGCAGCCAATGGTGATATTATTGAAAATGTTTTGTAAAAATTTATGTGAATAAAATATCTGCATTTAAAAACCAAACGTGTACATTTTTTCAAGTGTGAAAACTCTACTACGTTTGTATTAGACTTGTTCCCTTTTCAATTATCGTTTCAAACAATCGTAATTTGGCTTCACCAACTTGTAAATTTTTCAAGCTCGAATTTTCACTGATAAATAAGTTGTTTTTCGTCGAGTGAACAATTTTTAAGGGTTTTCGATGACGGCCTACAACTTTATAATAGAAATTTTTTATCTCGCACCTAGTGGTCGAAAAATAATTTTTCAAAATTGGTGAAAAACATTACAGAAAACGCTCAAATTTCTCAAACTGATGTCCCCCGGTATAGAGAATTGACCTTCCAAATTTGAAATCGGTACTATAAATAGTTTTTGAAAAAAATACACTTTTCCGAGCAAAAAAAAAGACCCTGTATAAGTCACATAGTAATGGGGAAAGAGAGGAACCCATTGCTAAGCCCTCTATCTGGGTATAGTAGTTGTCGTTAATTTTAAAGAAGGGTTGAATTATACATAATTTTACTAGGGTTAGAATTTCGTCGATTTCGATTGGGTTGTATTTATTGTCTAATAGTCTTTCTTCTAGTACCGTTAGGGCACCTTGAATCGGTACCTTAGTGAACAAGGACACAATATCAAAGGACACGAATAGGTCTTCGTTTTCTATTTTTAATTCTTGTAGGTTTGTTATCAGTTCTGTAGAATTCTTGATGGTGTGTTGAAAATTTGATTTAAGATGGGATAGTTTTTTAACGATGTATTTGGCGGTCGGTTGAGCAGATGAGTTGATATTGTCAACTATGGGGCGGAATTTGAGGACCGGTTTGTGTATTTTAGGTAGAATATAATAACCCCAGCCACTCCATTATGTTTAATGAAAGCAAAATAATATGTAAAATTGATAACTATATAAAACTTAATCTCAGGGAATCGTTGGAAATTTTAGACCACAAAAAAACAAACTTAATCTTTAATCGTGACGAAGGTCCAAATAATTTTTTTGCCACTTTGTGGAAATTGTAACCGAGTTTCGCTTTCACTCACACACCTGATGATGCTACCGAACGGTAAGCGAAACTAGTCGTGACCAGCATTTTAAATAAAATGTTCTTTTAATTTTTACTATGCAAAAGTGGTTTGATTTTACTTTATTCAGTATTTTAATGCATAGGGTTAGTTACACTATATTTAACTAGAATGCTGCCGTGTAACTGGCAAATGGGCCAAACGCCGTGGCAGACGATTGCCCGGTAATATAAAAATATTACATATAATTTTAATTATTTATACCATAAGAGGATGATAATAATAATAATATTATCTTCTTATACTTAGTTTTAGTAACATTATATATTTTACCTTAAAATATATTATCGAAAATTAACATTAGTGAGCCGACGCGTTTCTTATCTGACGCAAAATTCTCATGAGGGCAAAAACGCGTCTCCAATTGGCTTATATACGACTTTTTGGCTAGCCATTCTAACCGTTTAACCGACCGACCGGAAATAGCTCCTTCCCAGATTAATTTGGAGAGGGGAGTAGAAACAGAGTATCTTTTATTGAAGCGTCCATTGAGAATAGGGGTGTGTCAGTTGACAGTTGCGTAGAAACCCACATAGAGTTATCTGAGAAATTAGGAAGTTTAATTACTTAATTTCAACATGCGCTAAATGTTAGTAAATAAAGTTATAGAACCGTTTAAAACAATGAAAAACTCGGTTCCGGTTATCATTTATTTACAAATATCGGTTCCGGTTCCGGAGACGGTTATCAAAGTTGTATATTAACGGTTCCGGTTATCCATTGCATCCCTAATGACTATAGAAGGCTTTGGAGTTGGTGGAGATCTTTTCTGTGAGGTCATTTTCAAACTTTCGTTTGAAGTTGCGAGAGGCATTGATGGAGGCGTTGTGAGCCTTCTTATAGGTAGAATAGGCTTCTTCGATAGGAGGGTTGTAGAGTCAGCGTGCTTTGGCGCGAACATAACGTTTCCAGGCGACGGTCTTGTATCGAGTTGAGAAGTGAGCCGGGCGGGGCGGGCGCAACCGGCGGAAAGGAACAAATAAGTCTATGCCCTGATTCATGATGGCGCGAAAGTAAACCCAATAGTCTTCCACCATAGACAGTATATACTGTCTATGCTTCCACGCTCTGAAGACCCAGCTCGACCAATTGATCTTCAACGAGTAGTGTGCAAAATTTTCGTAGTCGCCATTGAAAAAGTCCTGACACTGACGGGTGCTGGAACGAATCGTGGTATAGCACGTTATGGTCACGTTTTTAAATTGCGCGCCTTTTATTCTGATAAAAAAACTGCATTTAAAATTTTTTATCCATCTTGAGCCACTAAAATTTTTTAACTTTACTTTAAAAAGGGAAAAATGTCAGTCAATTTATTAAACATTTTTTTACACTATAAAATAAATAACACTTTATTATATAAGATGGCCTTTTGTTAATAAGTAATAACAATATTTTTAAATGGAAAACAGGCAACCCTTACTTAAAAAGGGTCTTTGAAAAAAGCAAAAACAAATAATCGCTACTTAAATCTAATCCCTTTCATGTAAATAACCTTAGACATAGCATTTTTTATGAAGCGAATACTTCTGTTCTCTTATTCGCTAATATTATTATTCAGCACCTAATGTAGGTTGTAAACTATTTATATTTGTAATTAACGCCGGGCCATCTTCGCGGCTGCGTTGAACGTCCATTTTGGGAAAAAAAAGCACTCAAAACTTTTATATTTAATTGGGTGGGTTTCTTGAAAAACACGCGTGGAAAATTAAGCATTTTTCAACATTTAATTTATTCTTGATCTTTTTGTTTTTCATGATGGCCGTTCTTCATAGTTGTTAATTGCTGCAACTGCTTCAAAAACGTCTCGTACTTTTTCTTTTTGTCACGACTGTTCTTGTTAAACGTTGAAGAGAAAAAGTTCTTTTTCTTATCAGCTTCTCTGACCCTAATCAGAACAAAATAAGTTACCATCTTTTGTGAAAACGAAGTGTCATTCAAGCTTACTTTTCTAATAAATTAATAACTAATTGAGGGCTAACGCGACAGTTCTTGTTGTCCTTAGTGCCATATTCTCTGATGTAGCTTTGTATTTTATTCTCCCAATCTTGATCGAAAAGATCCATCAGTTGTCGCAGTTCACTGAAACAAATTTGCAGTTCTTCTCCGTCTTCGTCTCCTTTAGCCCACAAAGTTTGAGATGTAGCAAATTCTAGAAAAAATACAACACTTCTGAAGTATTTTGGGGTGTAATCGCAAATTTAGAAAAATTCAGCTTACGTTCACACTGAATTACATCCAGATTGAACTGCTCTATGGCCCCCATGGAAATGTACTTTAGATTTCTATCTAAAATCATTTTCATCAATTTGCTAGCCAAGTGCGCACACACTGACAAACAAGCAGAATAAGCCACCTTATCCTACGATAAGCGAAAGTTAGAAAAACATAATGCATATTTTGTTGTTCAGTATTTACATCTAAATTTGTGAATCCTTCAAAAGTAGTATTAAGAAATGAGACTAGATCGGTTAGAAATTCGCTGGCGTGTCCTTTCGTCTCTACTAAGAGCCAGTCATAGTCAGCTGATATAAAATAAAATAAAGTTAGTCAATTAAATAGAGTATTAGATAAATTGAACCAAATATATTTCTTATGAGACAGAAGTATCCATCTAAGCTATAAAAATGAAACATGTATCTACGCAGTAGTTTTAAAAGGGGTGAGATTTTCTCACCAAACGAAGGAAGTGTACGCAGCATCAGAGCAGAGAAATGTAAAAACTACTTTAGCTAGGGATTATTTACTTATTTATGAACTATTATTCCACTGTAAAAGTTTTATTGAATCAATATATAAATATTTAGGGAAATAAATACTTCTCTCTTAAGATATATATTCTATACTTCTCATTGAATTCTTTTGAGAAATACCTAAATCTAGGAATTCATCAATTTTCTTGTTTAGTTTGATGTATATTTTGTTCTCGGCAGCTTTTCTAGTAGCCTTTATTAACCGTTCAAATATAAGAATACCTTCAATTAGAACAAACAACATTTCAAATCCCCAAAAACTTACTTTAAACATAGATTGGGCTTGCAGTTTCCCAACATGTGAACTTTCACTTGTGGACCCAGTCACTTTAGAAATGTACTCTTCGAGGGAATTGCAAGCGTCTTCCAAATAATTGGTATTGATTGTCACTTGAATGAGCTAATGATAAATATTGTTAGATATTTTAATTATCAATCTGGTACAATCATTTTTACCTGTAACAAGCCCAAATTTGGTTTCTCAATTAGTCGGTTAAGGCAGTCGCTCAAGACATTTTTCAAGAGCTGATTAGTGGATTTTCGCACCATATCTTCAATCTCAGTCTGACTCAGATTCAAATCTTTGCAGAACTTCAAACACTCAGAAATGAATTCTTTGACTTTGGTAAAAACTTTTGGAACAAAACTTGAAAATGGAAGTTTCCTGGGATAGGAAGAAGTCTGAAAGAAAATGTTAATAAAAATTTGACGGATTATAATGACAGTTCTTAATTATGAACCCACTTTGTCTAAGGCAGCATCGTTGAAAGGAAAAACCCTGAGTAGGGCTTGATATTTCGCCTCCGATTCAACTTCAACCGGGCGATAATCATCTTCGTCAAAGATTTCCTCAAAAACTTTCACCCATTCTTTCATCAAAAACTCACTGTAACGATTGCGAATCTCCAACAATAGATCATTTAACCGACTGACTTGGTAGCCGTAGCTCTAAAAAAGACAATAATTAACATATACTTTCAAATTGGAGAAAATTAAGTTTGAAAAATACCTGTAACGTGTAACTGAATAAGGTGATTAACTTTTTGATGTCCAGCATCAAATCAGCATCTTCGCAATTGGCCTACAATTGAAACAAACATTTAATTTAAAAAAAAAAAACTAAAAAAATAGGCTTTTTATACAGACCAAGCTAGTTCTTAAGGAAATGTTTATTTCCGAGAGGGCTTTCTCCCAAACTTCATCTAAATAAGGCCGATTAACTAAGCCATCTGCCGTGTTTAAAATGTGATCCTCAACCACAAAAAATCCTATTATGCCACTAAAGAAATTCCTAAAATCTTCAATACTTTCCTGAAAAAAAAATAAAACTAAGATATGCAAAATGAAATGTATATTTAGTACATTAAGAACGTGGCACCATATTTGGAGGAGGAGCTAAAGCTAGTCTGGCTTGCTCTTCTCTCTGATTGCGATAATACGATTCAAACATATCCCGAGCACCCTGAAATTGGATGATCAATAAGCGTTCTCATGGTATAGTGTTAACTTTATAATAACTTAATAAGACTGATCATACCAAAACAGAATATATATGAAGGCAACGATATACAGGGGAAAAATCAACCAAGTCTTGAGCACTTCTTTCATCATCACTATCAATGTTGCTTAAGGCCGTCTCTCCACCCCAATTAGGGTCATCAATTTCCCCAGTGAAAGGATTGGGGGGTGGCGGAGCTTTTTTCTTCTTTTTCCGACGAATTTGACCCACTTCCAACCCTTGCTGTTCACTTGCCTAAAAATTGAGGTTTACTCACTTAGATTCAATAATTAAGTATAGAATTTATTAATGTTATGTTACGTGTCTCATGGCAACTTTTCCTATCATTGGCGAGCATTTCCTAATATTTTCCAAGAAATCTTTAAGATCTGACATGGAAGCCACCTTAATTTGATCACGTAACAAGGGTACAGAAGAACGCATTGTCTGAGCAAATCGATAGTGAGATACCCGAGGTAAATACGTATGTTCCAGCTGTTCTAATGTTTTTAAGGCTGGATAATACCTGAGAAAAATAAATTAATTAACCTTTTTTTCTCAACATGTTTAGGTACTTTAAATTTGTTTACCTTTTCTCTTTCATTTGTTTGCTCAGTTTTGCGTACATTTCTAAGACTGGTAAACAATGACTCAAGTTTTCTATGGCTCTTTCTATATTGTGCTGAATTTTTCTATGCTTCACCAAATCTTCAGCCATTTGTACCACTTTTTGACTGGTGTGTTGAAGGTCATCGTCAGTACTTTTAACTGTTCTCTATTGAATATTTGTTTGTAGAACTTTTTATTTTAATTTTAAACCAATTTACTACAATGTGGTATCTTACTCTTAATCTTTCAGCTTCTGTTCTAACAAGCAAAAGCTTTTGGATGGAATCTATGAACCCTTGATAATGAAAATTGCACATCCTCTCAATGTCTCGATCATGATTTTTAATCCTGGCATCAAGCCTTTCCATAAATTTTCTGTGTTCATCCCCATCATATATTGCTCTAGTAAAGGCAAAATCACTTTTTAAAACACCAAATCATTTATTTGAACTTTTAACTTGAGCGGCCCCATTCCCCAAAGGCGAAGTTGGGCGGATCTCATTTTTTAAGCCTTGTACCCAAGGTATGCGTTGCGTTATTCTCCTTATGCCATTCAATACGTTAGATTGATTAATATTTCAATAAGCAAAAGATGTTTACAAACCTTAGAACCAACCCAACGCTGCTTGTATCAGAAGTTTCTAATTCATAAAGCAAATGATCGTGCTCTGGATTTGATTGCGAGGATATGTCAGACGGATTTTCCGCCATGGTTTTTTAACAGCTACCTGTCAATTGTGATATGGGCGGAGCTAAATGATGGGGAGCAACAGGCTTAATTTCATTGGCTTTAGCACTTACGAAGCTTTCCTTTCAAACACGATAGTTGGATACTCTTCACTTGTTTGGAACTAGAAGCGTAGGGCTTAGACTATTCTAGAGGTTTACACCTTGACAATTTAAGTTTATTTTGGAATTAGAAGTATATACCTTTTACCGTTGCCTCCGTTATATCATCCACTAATCACTTGACCATTGTGTATTCCTGTAGTGAAACTAAAACTGTTGGTCAAGCCGCGGTGGTCAAGTACAGCAGCGGCCTTCGGGCTACTAGGGAATTTGGTAAAGCGAAAAGAACTGATAGTAGATATATAAATGACATCAGAGTGTAACCTACTGTTTTGATAAATAATTTGTAAAAGTGTTAATTTAGCCAACCCAATGTGAGTTGCAGACAAATATATATAGAGTGTTGTCGTCTGATACGATTTTGAAAACTTGTAACGTCACAGCTGTAGTGTTAATAGTGGCCGCCATGACAGTTACCGTTTTTTATCAATAGGCAAATTACAATGGTGACGTCGCAGGGTTTCAGACGACAACACTCTATAGCAGACTACAATTTTTTACAGGCTTTTTTATTTACACTAATTGCCACAACCATGAACTCAATAAAGCCTTATCCTCCCTGATAAGCTATCGTGTATTCGCGAAAACACGGTTTATAGAATTTACCTGTGTAAATTCTATAAACCGTGGCGAAAACTATCGCTACGCCCCCTTTGGTTCGCCATTGAAACCTAGATAGATTATCTTTGGTTAAAGCAGACGCTATTAGTTTTTCTTCATCTTTATTCGTAAATTTTACTTAATAAATAATTATACTTGCATTTTAATATAATTTTGGCATCGTTTATTATAGTTTGATGTTTATTTAAGAAAAAAGTAGAGCCCGACTATAGAAAAAACGTTCTTATATCTTTTTAATTTGTCTGTAGCAGACGCTAGATCATAGGCGCTACCTTTGACAAGCTAGCACCGTTACGCCACCTAGACTCGTTTCGGTTGTGAATAGACTTACAGCAATATGTATCTTACGAAGTAAACACGAATATCAAGTTATCAACGTCTATTCTTGACGTTAGTAAAAAAACCTCGAGCAGAGAAATGCAATTTCACGTTTACGTCATTTTCATTAATTACTGAAAGTCACTTATCACTTGATATAAAGAATTTTAGTATTATAATACACGGGCGTATTATGCAATGTCCGGTGAATTTTTTCGTCATGACTCGGGAATATTTTTAATATAATACAAATTTTATTTAAACTGTTATTAATTTATTTACACTGTGTTATTTTAGAAACTGAAATTAAACTTAGGACTCAAAATATTTGATTATATTTCGTATCTTTGACGGGAATAATGCTTTAGAAATATGAAAAAAAGTTATTGGACATAGCTTATCGGTCCCGGGATATATATATTCTTTGCTTATCTGGACTGCTAAGTTTCCTCCCTGCTAACAAGTTAGCTCGTCATTTTCGAGGATAAGAAACGAGAAAATCGGCTTCTCTTATCGTTCGGCCTCTTTTGCGACTTCACGTTACCGGATCAAGATGGTGACAGCTGGTGTGAGTAAATTAATCGTATTAATCGCTTAGTAATAGTAATTATTTATGTAAAATAACTTTAAATTTCGTTAATTAATTAAGTTTTACGAGTTAATTTTCCCCTAATTTTGGTTTTCAGACACTTTACACGTATTCAATTCCCGGTAACTTTAGAGCCCACAAAGTCCTAATCGCCGCGGAATATGGAAAAACGTCACTCAAAGTGGTTTCCGAACCCGAATTTGTTTTGGGAGAAACCAACAAATCTACTGAATTCCTAAAGAAATTTCCTCTTGGAAAGGTATAAAATCATTGTATTTTTAAGATATTTGAACCTCTACGCAAAGGCATCTTTGGTTATTATAACTTTTGGTGTAACACACGGAGGGAAATAAACATTTAAACAACCTGATTATTCAGACTTATTCCTGTTTAATCACTTTATTATGGTTTAATACCTAACCATATATATGGTTGTTTATAACAGAACAAAAATTAAAAACTGACTGTATATTCTTTCTTTCTCTTAAGGTTCCAGCGCTTCAGACTCCGGACAACCAATACATATATGAAAGCAATGCTATTGCTTTTTACGGTAAGAATTTAGTTTAAATAGTAGTAAATAAATGAGAGAACCTCGAAATACGGCACATACTACAATTTGGTTGTCATATGTGTAACCATGAGAGGAAAAGTATACAGGCTTGAAAAATTTCTAACCTTAATTAATCTTGTTTGGAGTGATATGCATCTTGCATGCATTAACCAAAAGCCTACATAACTTCCTGTTCTGAATTTCAGATTGTGTTTTTCAGTGTTCTGACATTTATGTATTTTAATTATGAGAACAAAAAATTTCAGTTGGTAGTGATCAGTTGCGAGGTAAAAACAAGCTAGACCAAGCTCATGTTGTCCAATGGCTTTCTTTTGCCGATAGTGAACTTCTTCCACCAATGGCTACTTGGGTGTTTCCTTGCCTTGGGATTATGCAATATAACAAACAGGTTAGTGTAGTGTTTCTTTCACTTGTGTGGAATTTGTAGGAATCCATTACTGCATTTAGTAATTGGATGGACTTCAGTTTCTAAGTGAATAACTACTATATAACAGCGTTCATTTACATTTTTCAGGCGACAGAGCGAGCAAGGTCTGACCTCAAAAGGGCCTTACAAGCTCTAAATGACCATCTTCAAACCAGAACATATTTAGTTGGAGAGCGTATTACCTTGGCTGATATTGCCACCAGCACAATTCTGGTTCCTCTTTATCAAAATGTCTTGGAACCATCTTTCAGAGATCAGTTCGCTAATGTTAACAGGTGGTTCACAACACTAATTAACCAACCAGAGTTTAAATCTGTCTTAGGAGAAGTGAAACTTTGCGACAAGGCTGCCCAGTTTGATGGTACAATTTTTGACTTTGTATGAAATGTTTTACCAAACTTCTCACCAATTTTTCTTAAACGCAGCCAAGAAATATGCTGAACTCCAGGGAGGTGGAGGTAAAGGTCGTGAAAAAAAAAGCAGTGAATCTGGCGGAAAAGGAGAACCCAAACCCAAAGCTGAGAAGAAAGAAAAAAATTCGAAGAAAGCTGAAAAGAAGGAAGAAGAGGAATTAGATGAAGCTGACTTGATCATCGCCAAAGAAGAGAAATCAAAGGACCCATTTGATAAATTCCCTCCTGGGTACTATTACTTGTGTAATATATTTGTATATGGACAATGAAATTACAACCAGATGGTTGCTATATTTTTAGTACGTTTAACATGGATGCCTTCAAGCGTTGCTACTCCAATAACGAGGTAGATGTGTCAATTCCTTACTTCTGGGAAAACTTGGACAAAGAAAATTACTCCATTTGGTTCTGTAACTACAAATACACGGAAGACTTAAGCATGGTGTTTATGACGTGTAACCTTGTTTCCGGAATGATGCAAAGGCTAGATAAAATGAGAAAGAACGCTTTTGGTAGCATGATTATCTTTGGAGAAGATAATAAAAATTCCATCTCTGGTGTATGGGTCTGGAGAGGTCATGAACTTGCTTTCGAAGTACGTTTTCTCTCTCATTAATTTGCCTGTTTGCTCTTGTAATCATTTTTGTAAATGTCTTACAGCTGTCACCCGATTGGCAAGTTGACTACGAATCTTACGACTGGAAAAAATTAGATCCATCGAAGGAAAGTGATAAGCTCATGGTTAAAGAGTACTTTTCCTGGGAGGGAAATTTTGATGGAAAGAAATTCAATCAAGGAAAGATCTTTAAATGAAATTCTCTAACATCCTAGGTCTAATAAAACGTAAACATTGTAAAACTAAAATGATTTGTTAATGGGTGGAAAATTGCCAAGCTTATCTTTTTAAGTTAATAAAAGTTGGTTACTGCCTTGTACTGGATTGTGGTATTTACTTTTTCAGACCTATTTGCAAATTGTTTCCCTATTTCATTACCCATGGTGGAAAACAAACGAAAGGGGAGAAAAAGTTATAGTGGGGAACTATGTTAGCTGTTTTCACAAAGACTCATTTTCGGCTCTAAAAGTAATTCTGGTGAAAACTGAGTGGCGTATATAATCCATTTCTAATTCAGTTATTATTGTGCTTATATAAATAAGCATTCATTTTGACTATGAAACTGGCCGGACTCGCTAGTAGTTGGCCCCACCGGCTATACAATCATTTTGGCCCCATTTCCCATTAGTGACAAATTTTTCCTCTTTGGCCCCGATCTGACCGGGGGTCGCCGGTTAGCCTGCTCTGAAATGGTTTTAAGACTTCTTTCTTTATCTATGAAGTTACTTAGTGGTGCACTCCAATTAATTGAAAGGGGAAGCCCAGTGGCAAGTTTATGGTCTTACCATACCCGAATTTTTATTTTACCATTCTTAATACATCAGTTTCATAATGCAATAAATATGATCCAGACTATAAGGAATTTGTCAAGAATGGTGTAGAAACATTTCCACCAAAAGAATAGTACTACTGCTAAATAGGATGTTAAGATGAAAAAAACTCAGGCAAGGTTTTGTGTAACTGCGTTTTTTATTGTTAGCCTTGTATTAAAATTTTTCAACATCAAAAAGTAAGACAAAAACATGTTCTTTTTTTCAAGTTAACCAATCTATATTAAAACCATTCTTGCGAGTTACATAAACTCAGGCTTCAGCTGGCAAGAAATTAGTTAAAAAAAAAAAGATGCACCATTATTACAAAGCTATATATTTGAAACCAGAAATAAGTTCAAGAGGGTGTTAAGTTCAAGCTGTTCATGTTTTTTTTAAAAGCTTTCTTCCAGCCATTCACTTGCAGTTTTAAATTTGAATAATAAATTTCCTATTTTCTACTGCTGCTTACATTCTGGGGGAGGTTGTTGGTTTTTTTTCCCAACTTTATCTGCCTATAAGAGAGAAAGAAAATATAGCAATCGTTTTGTATTAAGTTATAACGCTGCTTTATTTGTAATATAGAAGGTTGAAACAAATATTTTCAAATACGTATAGTTAAAAGTTATTATGCCTAGAAAGCTGATTTTATAAAAGGAAGAGAAGAACCAATAAATAAAAGTGGTAATTAAATTTACACCTGAGGAGTGAAGTCTGGATCATTCTCTTCATCAGCGTCTTTATCATCATCTAAATGGTTAGAGGTTTTAAGTTCCTTAGGGAAAAGTAAATTAATTTTGATTTACCATCATCATCATCTTCATCCTCGTCCTCCTCATCTTCATCATACTGCAAGCATTTTGTTCATAAATAAGAATTCATTGTTAATTTTACAAGAACACTTACATCATCTTCATCCGCTAACGCTTCTCCCGTGAAAAACAGCACAGCTCTAGGAATAATACGTTCCCTAATAAAATGCCCGATTTCAAAGTCAGCCGTTAATAACGTCTGCATATCTTCATCCTATATGAGAAATGGAAAAATTTAAGATTTTTAGGATCTTTGAAAAATCTAACATCTCGTTGCTTACAATTTGGTCTTCATCATCTGGAACTGAAAGAATGGAGTACTATTAGCTAAAATATGACTAAATTAAGTAAATTTCTAAAATTAGAAGAACTTACTCGCAGGTGGGTTGAAGAAGTTGAAAAATGAATCATTTTGAACAGTTTTAGTGATTGTTCGAACAGACCCCCGGCTCTTATGTTTTTGCTTCTTTTTGATGATTTTCTCAGTAACATTCTTTCCCTTCTTCCAGTCAATGGTGCATCTTAAATATTACGGGGTAAAATTTTAATACATAATGGAATGTTAAACATTATTAATTAGATTTTGGAAACATACCCTTTGCACTTGAAAATTTCTGGACCTTCGAACGAGAACGGATCATTTTCTTCAGGGACGCACTTCATTTCGTACTGTTTCGTCAACACAGTATTTGAGAAAAAGTCATTTGGTTCAAAGACAAACTCCAAAACGAAACCCATAGAATCTTTTTCAAGAAATTTAACCCTAATGTCAATTAGGTGCTTGAGAATTGGTTCATCATGTTCCTGTAAACAAATAAGACCAGCTACTCTCTGTTGGTAGAATATTAGGCAGTGCAACTAACCTGTATCAATTCAGCGAGCATATCTACATTCTTAAGAATAGTGAGCCAAAACTCTGGAACACCCTTAATATTTCCATCAGCTTCATCCTCGTTTTCCTTCTTAACTTTGTCATCTATTGTAATTTTCTTAACATCATCCTGAAATGGAAATAAGTTAATTACCAAATAAGTGATAAGGGTTCTAAGTAAGTTTTCTGACCGATAGCTCCCCCTCTGAATCCGATGGAAAATCACATTCCTCTTCTGTAGGTTCATTTTCTCCGCTCGTAACTTTGTGTCTCTATAATGTATCAACAGTAATTAGATTATTGCTTGTGATGAGGTAACAAAAGGTATGTAACGTACTTTTTCGTAATAGGGTTTATATAAAGCTTCGTATTTACATTCCAGGGTATGAATTTCTTCATAAAACTTTGCTTCTAATTTGGTACACTCTAGCTGAATTTTCTTTAGGGCTTTAATTCTCCGTTTTACAGATTTAGGCAAACTGTATTCAACAAAAAATATCACATTTAATGCTTAATTTTATCATAATCTTCCCATTGCCATTTTTATACCTTTCTATGTAGCCTGAAGGAGTGCCAACCATAGAACCTAGGCGAGACTGTAAAGCTGCTAGAACTTCAGGATTTTTCATCATTTCAGCAGTTAATTTTGAAGCTAAGTGAAATAAAATTTTTATTTATGTTTAATTTCAAAAAAACTATATAAAAAAATGTACTTTTGGCATCATCCTCAGCATCTTCCATATCTTCAACACCAGGGTCACTTTCTTCTGCTGCGTGTTCCAACGAGTCTAAAGCCCTAAAATAATAATTTAACTTTTAACTTATTTCTCCAGTAAAATAATATCCTAGTTTATTACTTTTCAGGGTCAGCCATTATAACAGGAACAAGTTTTAAACCTTTAACAATTAAATTAACGAGTTAAGACACATTGAAAACTAATGACTAATGTAAAACATGGCTTCAAGAATCTAATGATATAAAGTAGAAAGTTATAAGATAATCCAAGACCAGAAAATTATCATAAAAGAAACAATCGGCGAGTTAATTTGAAACTATGAAGATTAAGTTAATAGCGTAAATAGAAAAAACATGAAAACAAAGGACAGGCCTAGCCGAAACTGCGAAGTTTCTCTTGGTCACAATTCACAAAGCACATTTCTTAGGCCAAGGCTTACAGAATTTAATTCAATTACTTAATTTATTTTTAGTAAAAATTACTGATATACTTTGAAAATAGCGTAAACAAATCCTAAGAATATTGATATAAAATGAAGCTTACGATATCGGTAGATTTAAGCATTAAAAGTAATCTCTAAAAACTAAATGATAATTACAATTATTAGCCGACAAAGACTTGAATCCCACGAGGAGAGAGAATGAAAAGGTAATTTGCACCGATGACAGCGCAGATACGCGGGAATTTTACCACTACTAATTCAGCCAATCAACGTCGACACTGCCATTTTACAATTTCTTTTTTGGTAGGTTTTTGCAAAGAAAATATAGATATTTTCTTTGGTTTTTGTTTAGGTCAATAAATTAGTAAAATGTTATTTTTTTAAACGTAAGACTAACTCCAATACCTTTTAGTATTTACAATCGACCATATTCCTATTTACGCCAAGCGCTGAAAAGGGGGAAGCTCATCGGGGGACAATGGAGTTTTTGTGCGGGCCTAATAGATTCAGTGGGCTCTGACCGATTATTGAGTAGTCTCTGATCGTAGATTGTTAAAATGGCGGCGTAGTTACACTCGGCATTTGTTTTGACAGTTTTATCGACTGCTTCCATTACGAATGTTTGTCGTACGATAAAGATAAGTTATATATTTTATTCTTTTATACTTGCACTTTACTTGGAAAAAATTATAGAGTAAAATTCGATTTCTATCGTTTTTCCCCCCAAGCCTTTGCATATAATGCATGAAATAGAATTATTAAAGCCACTATAAAACCCTTTTCGTTTTATTCAAAATCGCACATCAAGTTTTTTTTAAACTAAGCTGTTTTGGGCTTAAGATCTTTGAAATATTTAAATCTTAAGATATTTTGCTGAATAGTTAAAAGTATGCTGTGTAACAAAATTATTAAATTTATTTAAGTTTCTAAGTGATGATGATGTTAGGATGAAATGGGCAAAAGCTGTTAAAAAACAGTCTTATGATATAAAGAACTACGAAATAGTTTGTTTGATACATTTTGAAGAAAACTCGTGTTTGAGATCATTTGGTGTTGGAAAGATACCCATTCTGAAACACTATGCTACGCTACCGATATTTCCCTGGTCAACTGAAAATACTGAAACTGAGCAACATTCAGACCACGCTTATTCTCTGGCAGCCGAACACTACAGCAAAGCTTTGAAAGAACATTCCTATGTTTATACTAGCATGACCGATAAGTATATTTTACAAACAGGCAGTAATGATGATCAGGAAACATTTCTATCAAGGACTTGGAAAATCCCATCCCACAAGCTGAAGAACCAATTATTGATTCCCAATATGCCATTAAGTAATATTGGATCTGACTATAGTACTATATCACTGGCAACTTAAAGTACCAATTTGTTTTTCAAACTGAGGCAAAAAGGGGAAATTGACTTAAAATAAATTTCTATGCAGCGATAAAACAATTACATTTTATACTGGATTTTTATCCTATGAAAAATTTTGTGCTTTCTACCAATTTTTGTTGCCCGAGGCAGCCTCCGTATCATACATTGGCCAGGAGGGTAAAACTAAAAAAGTGCTTGATGAGAACTCCTATGGAGGAATTTTTCATTGTAATAGTGCACATCTGTAAAGTTATTATTAAAGTAAATATACATTTGGAAAACTAAATATTTTATTTTGCTTCATTTTGTACATAGTATCACAATATTTGAAAATAGAAAAACAATCTAAACTTAAATTCTGATTTCTCAAAATATTTTAAATATCTCTCTACCACATTAGCTTTTTAATAAAATATGTATTGTGCAAAACACCAGTTGTTATATGGCTACATTATCAAGCTTCTGCTTATTTCATTCTAACATCTTCATCAGTTGGAAACTGAAAGAAATAATGATTTTGTGGACTGTTCCCTGGTGTCGCTATGACATCCTACCACACAGCATACTTTAACCATTCTGCAACATTGCAAAATACCTTAGACTTAAATATTAAAAGATGTTAAGTTTAAAAAAATCTAAGTTTGCAATTTTTAATAAGACAAAAAGGGTTTTATAATAATAGTAGTCCTATTATTAATCCAAGCTTAAATAACCCTATAGCTCATGCAATATTTGCCTAGGCTTAAGGAAAATACCTTTGGGGGAAAACGATAGAAATCGAATTTCACCCTAGAATCTTATTCCAAGTAAAGTGCAAGTATAAAAGAATAAAATAAATAACTTATCTTTATCGTACGACAAAAATTTGTAATGAAAACAGGCGAAAAAACTGTCAAAACAAACGTCGAGTGTAACTACGCCGCCATTTTAACAATCTACGATCAGAGACTACTCAATAATCGGTCAGAGCCCTCTGAACCTATTAGGCCCGCACAAAAACTCCATTGTCCCCCGATGAGCTTCCCCCTTTTCACCGCTTGGCGTAAATAGGAATATGGTCGATTATGGTTATATGATGTTTCCTGTTTCAAAAGAACCCATTGGTCTCTTGACATATTTAGCCATGTGCGGTACTTATATTAGACCCATTTTTTATCATACGATAATGAATTAATTAAATACCTTCGTTAATTTTCGAATACCTTTGACTATGCTGAGCAGTTTGCAGTCCATTTCTAGCTAGACATATGTTTTAGCATAAGTGTATAATATTGTTACAATATTATAGATTTATGGTTTTAGGAACTGAATGGAAAACGTTAGTTATAGTGTTGCTCTAGAGAGCGGGTGGCATTCATTTCCCCAACTTTCCATAAGCCCAACTGTCCATTTCACCAACTACTCATTACACCAACTGCCCATTACTCCAACAGTTGGAGTAAAGAGCAGTTGGGGTTGTGGGCTGTTGGCGTAAAGGTCTGTTCATAACCCCAACAAATTTCGGGATACAACAGATGTTGGCGAAATGGTCTACTCATAACCCCAACTAATTTTAGGGATACAACAGAGGTTGGCGAAATGGTCTACTCATAACCCCAACTAATTTCCGGGATACAACAGAGGTTGGCGAAATGGTCTACTCATAACCCCAACAAATTTCCGGGATACAACAGAGGTTGGCGAAATGGTCTACTCATAACCCCAACTAATTTTCGGGATACAATAGAGGTTGGCGAAATGGTCTACTCATAACCCCAACTAATTTCCGGGATACAACAGCTAGAGGTTGGCGAAATGGTCTACTCATAACCCCAACTAATTTCCGGGATACAACAGAGGTTGGCGAAATGGTCTACTCATAACCCCAACTAATTTCCGGGATACAACAGAGGTTGGCGAAATGGTCTACTCATAACCCCAACTAATTTCCGGGATACAACAGCTATAGAGGTTGGCGAAATGGTCTACTCCTAACCCCAACTAATTTCCGGGATACAACAGAGGTTGGCGAAATGGTCTACTCATAACCCCAACTAATTTCCGGGATACAACAAAGGTTGGCGAAATGGTCTATTCATAACCCCAACTACTAAATCATCCTTTAGTGTATCTACGATAGAGTTTAAACTCCTACATGTAGAGAGATCGGGAATAACTTATTATGGCGCGGGATTTTAAAAGGGAAAATCATGCAAACGTAGCTAATACAAGTCGGCCAAGGCCGTAATATTAGTTCCACATCGATGACATGGATATGTATTAATAATACGCAGTATTAATACATATCCATGTCGATGAGGTGAAATTTATTTTTCTCTAAGCCTTGGCGCGTGTCAAAAATGTTAAGCGTTTGCTTTAGCCGCTACTTATCTAGGTTTCAATGGCGAACCAAAGGGGGCGTAGGGATAGTTTTAGGTCGCGAATAAAAGTTCTCCTTACCTGTTTTTGGTATGAGGTTAACCTTTATATTAGCAACGTTTGCATGATTTTCCCTTTTAAAGTCCCGCGCCAAAATAAGTTATTCCCGATCGCTATATGCTACTGCCTCTGAATTACTTACCAAAACCCCGGATATCCAAGAAGAAATTTTCCTCCACTCGATTGGCGAAGATGCGCAAAAGGTCTATGATGATTTTATATTTGTACTTAATGATAATAGGACTGTACCTACACTGCCTACAGTGGCGTAGCTGAGAACTCAGAGGCCCCCCGCAAAAATCTCTATGAGGCTCCCCCTTTTTAAATTTTTTATGGTTAGCGGGGCCCCCCCGAAGCTCGAGGCCCCCCTTGAAGCTCGAGACCTCCCCGCACCGCGGGCCCTGCGGACCATCAGCTACGCCACTGTGTTGGATGAAATATATGCCAAATTTGATTCTTACTACGCACCATACAGTAATCCTGACTCACACCGATACAAATTCATACTAAACAAGGTCAGACGCAACCTTTTGATGACTATCTGACGGACATCAGGGGATGATCAGTGCCCAGGCAAAGAATTGCGATTTTGGTGACCGGACAGACTCTCTGTTACGCTATCAGGTTTTGGCTGGTATTCACAATTCTGAATTACGTAAGACTCTGTTTTCCTATCAAGGCTTAACTCTACTCAAAGCAATACAAATATGTCAAGCGGATGAGACTTCTTCCAGGCATGCTGCTCTAGTACACCAAATACCTGCTACTTTATCTACCTCCGCGCTTACTACTGTCCGGACACGTTCTGCATTTCGCCGGCCGGGCCATTCGGTGAGGCCTCGCCATCTCTCCTCCCGACCAAACCATCAACTCATACCCAGGTCTCAGGGTGCTTCCCACAACTCAAGCCACCTACAACCTGCTGCCCACCAGTACTATCATCGGAATCCGACTCCCCGCGGAAACCTTCGCTTCCCGTCTTTATCTGGACATCAAGCTTCTTGTACCAATTGTGGCTTGCTTCACAACCGGCAGGCCAGGTTCCAGCTGTGGCATCGACGTGTTATAATTGCCACCGCATAGGTCACTGGGCAAGCCTTTGCCAGTCCACTCAAACGGAACATCGTACTTTATCTACATTACATGTACAACCCACTGACTATTCGACTATGGACTGTTCCGACGCTGCCTACCTCACGGACGCCCACGACTCGCAATTCCGAGTTCCGGATGAGTATCTATATACTGATGCTTTTCCCTTTCCTCACTTCCAGTCAGCTCAACCTGAATATCATGAGGGCTACTTCTTTGAACCAGGGGCTTCGACCAGTAGTGTGGACTCCTTGGACTTCTCTCTAAACTCTTTAACGATCCTCGACAGTGTCACTGGTCTGGCTAGGTACCCCTCCCTGGACGATGAATGGTATGAAAACATTTATATCGATAATACTCCTATATCGTTCAAGCTCGATACGGGCTCACAAGTAAATGTTTTGCCTCAACACATCTACGAGATCTTATTGGTTAAACCACCACTTGGTCCCCCTGCCCGCAAGATTGTGGCATATACCGGTCACTACGTTCCTATACTTGGTGTCGTACACTTTCATGGTAAATCCTTGGATTTACCAAAGTTGGAATTCTACATCACTAAAGCCTATCCACACCTATATTGGACCTTCAAGCATCTGTTGATCTAGTATTAATACTCCGGACATGGAGAGACAAACAACAACCACACCTCCAGACATCTGCCCTGAGCCTCCAGCCTTCAGAAGACCCCGCGACCATAATACAACACTTCTCGGACATCTTCAATTGCGTCTGAAAACTACCTATCAAATATAATATTGACTTAAAACCAAACGTGATTCCGTATATTTCAGTTGCACACAAGCTTCCGCATGCTCTCCATCAACCAGTATATGAAGAACTCCAACAGATGCTCGAGAATGGAATCGTAGCTCCAGTTCATGGTCCGACGGAATGGGTACATCCCATGGTTGTGGAAAGGAAGCCTGGTGGAGGTTTGCGAATTTGCCTGGATCCTCGAAAATTGAACCCGGCGATAAAACGGAAACACTTTGCATTACCAACTGCGCAAGAGATATTCTTGAACTTACACGGTTGTAAAATATTATCTGTGCTAGATGCCAAGAGTGCCTTTTGGCAGGTGCAATTGACTGACTATAGAATACGCGTCAACGACTTTCAACCAGACTCAGAGGCGGTATGCCCAAATTGAACGTGAGTTACTTGGTATAGTTTACGCATGCGAAAAGTTTTCATTACTACATTGTGGGTATGCACATTAACATTGAAACGGACCATAAACCGTTAACCGCAATAGTTCACAAACCAATGCATCTACTTTCACCTCGTTTACAGAGAATGGTTATGCGTTTACTACGGTACCACTTTACTTTGAATTAGGTTCCAGGCACCAAATTGAAAATTGCGGATGCCCTATCTAGAGCACCGATGTCTCACACAACTCTTGACACTTCAGAGATGGAGGGTCCATATGCTGCAGTCCATACCGTTACCTTGATCTCTGATGGGAAACGTAAAGCTCTCCAGGAAGCAATACAGACTGATTCCACCTACCAAACACTACTGACTTACATTTACGAAGGTTGGCCAACGTCCAAAAAACGCATTCCTGCCGATATCAAGCCATACTGGCCATACCAAGAGGAACTACATGAGGCCGATGATAATACTCCCAAGTATGCGCACTGACGTGATGAGCCAGTTACATTCTGTTCACCAAGGCATTACTGCTTGTCTTGCAAAACCTAAAATACACGTTTTCTAGCCCCAGATCACGATGGACATTACCAATTACATAAGGAGCTGTAAGATATGCAGATCTCGAGACCTACAGAACCTGAGGATGCCTCTTCACCCACATCAGATTCCATCTCTTCCATGGGAGACCGTAGCCACAGACCTATTTCAGGTAGTTCAGTCCAAAATGATAATCTTAGTTGATTACTTTTCTAAGTTTATAGAGGCCCAGGAATTACGAAATACAACTGCTGAATGTGTCATAAATTTCTTAAAACCGCATTTTGCACGCTATAGCCCTCCCCAACGTCTGGTGTCTGACAATGGCCCACCATTTAGCTCATTCAGAAAAAACCAGAATTCATTTAAAATCATATCCTACAGAACTGGCCACCTCCTTTCAAGAAACTCTGGATAAAACAACTTTACCAAATCGTACTCGGTCCTCGGGTTTTTACGAGTGGCCCGACACAGAAAGAACATGGTTCAGCGTATCACCTACCTATGAAAGGGAGGGGAGGAGACAGGAAGAAACATAGGAAATGAAGATCAACCAAGACAACTACAACCTCAGACCGACAGCGCAGAGTTGGAACGACCCAAACAGCTGGAGTCCCAGACAGACCAGGAGAAGGAACACCGACCAACACAACCGGAACCTTGGATAGATGACACGATTAAACAGAATCGACTAAGGCCGCAGCCGACAATAACCTCAAACATACAACAGCCACAGAATCAATTACACCAATCCACTTCTCCAAGGCCAGTTGTGGTACATCTAAAGCCACAGTCTGGATGCTTAAACATCGTATCTCCAGCACGGGCCCAAGTTCCTCCATCACCATTTCCATCAAAGTGTCCTCCGTTTCCACGACAACTTCAAGCCCAGAGAACTGAAAATTCAACAGCGATCCAGACCAAAAACATCGAAGAGGTTATTACGCGCTCGGGCCGTGTGATCAAGAAACCACGGCTTTTTAACATTTGAATTTAATTTAGGTTCGAAAAAAAAAGTTGTAATATTGGTTAACTCTCTAAAATCTTTCGATTTAAATTACGCGCCATATGTATGGTCAAGTAGCTAGATGGCGCTATTTATGTCACGTGAGCTATACTAGATCCTAAATGTGTATGTAAACAAGTGACCCAAAAGGGAAGACTCACAATCCTGTAAATAACTGTTTCATTAAAGTACTTTTATTGATAACCAAATAGTTGTCTCTCTAGAACTTTATAACACTGATATCGAAACCATTAAACTTAAACACTTAAAAAATATTATTATTAAACATTTTTTTTACCCAACCTAGTCTAACATGCAACTTGTGAACTTTTCTCAAACATTTCAGTACAAAATGAGATTGATAAGAAAGGTCTACTACTCGTTTGTCGATCAAATGATCACGCTTAAAAAACGTTTTGATAAAATTTACTTCACTTTCGATCAAAAGGACCCACTCTCGATCGTTTGGAATTCGATGAAATGTGTCTATACCGGCTACGCGACACAATGGTGTTGGGATAATAGCAGTGGCGTAGCTAAGACCCGCGTTGCCCCCCCCCCCCCCCCCCGCAAAACAATATTCGGAATTTTATCCGGTATCTAGTATATACTTTGATATGAAATTAGGGGGCCCCTAAAGCTCCGGGGGCCCCCCGCACTGCGGGGTCTGCGGGGGCCTTATCTACGCCACTGGATAATAGTATTTGGCGGAAAAGTTGAGTGTGCGTATTTTTTATAGAACACTATAATACTACGAAATAAAGATTTTTTACTTGCCATCGTAATTCATCCCCTGAAAGCAAAACCCACGTAACTCGACTTACGTTGTTTTTTCTTTGAATAGTAATTTAAATTGTACGATGATTTCTGATACCAGAAATGAAAACTATAATTCTTTATCACATTTATTTGCGACAATATATTTTTTTTTCAAAAATCGCGTGCTTTAATTATCCCCTACCTTTTCAAATATTTAAATCGATATTTCTCAAAATGCCCACCAAAAGGTTACGTGGTTTTTGCTTTCAGGCGACGAATAGTTCTGTTTATAAAGAAACGTGGCTCTTGCACCACAATTAAGACCCAGCTTTTTTAGTGTATTTTTCGCACGAGCGATTGGCGCGCGCGCTAGAAAAAGTTATATTCCTCGCTCGTAGACTTCTGAAAGTAAGATACTGTGACGTAAGACCAACTTTTAAACAATAAGGCCACGTTAATTACTACTTAACGATTACAGCGGTTATAGACTATTTACAGCGATTACCTAACGTTTAGAGCGGTTACAAAAAGAACTATTACGATGGCATGTAAATAAAATTCTTTAAAGAAGCGTGTATAATTCTAAAACACGCCACAGATGGCGATAGTGCATTGCAAAAACCCAATGCTCTTTTTTTTTGTTTTATCTTTTGAATAAAGAGCTAATAACTTCACATTTTTTTGTATGCCGACTGATTACGGTGATTACAAACCTTACGAAAGTGATTACAATAATTAAACCGTTACGAAAATAGTTGCAGTGATTACAGACACAACGATTGCACGAACGAGTTTGGAAACTATGAACCTATAAAGGATCGCTTACAGGGTTGTTCTAGCGATAATTTGTCGATTACAGCGTTTACGGAAGATTTACAGCGATTACGACGATTACCTAACGATTACAGGGGTTACGGAAGATTTACAGTGATTACAACGATTACCTAACGACTGCAGCGGTTACGACGACTATATTTATCAATTACAGCGGTTATAGACTATTTACAGTGATAACGACGATTACCTAACGATTACAACGATTACTGAAGATTTACAGTGGTTACGGAAGATTTACCGCGATTACGACGACTACAGCGTTTATAGATTATTTACAGCGATTACGACGATTACCTAACGACTAAAGCGGTTACGACGACTTCTTAACGATTACAGCGGTTACAGACTATTTATAGCGATTACGCCGACAACCTAACGATTACAGCGGTAATAGACTATTTACAGCGATTACGACGACTACCTAACGATTACAGAGGTTATAGACTATTTACAGCGATTACGTAACGATTAGAGCGGTCACAGACGATTACTTAATGATTTCAGCGTTTGTAGACTATTTTCAGCGATTACGACGATTACCTAACGACTAAAGCGGTTACGACGACTTCTTAACGATTACAGCGGTTACAGACTATTTACAGTGATTACGATTATTACCTAACCATTGAAGCGATTGCGGTACGATTATAACGATATTAGAACGATTACCGCGATAACGGAATGATTAAAGCGATTACTGAACGATTATAACGATATTAGAATGATTACAGCGATTACTGAACGATTGAAGAGGTTACTGAATAATTGAAGTGTTAACTAAATTATTACCACAATTACGGAATAATTACAGCAATAGCCGAAGATATAACGATTATCGTGCCGATTCCAGAGGCGACGGAAATTTCACGGAGAATACCGAACGATTATACCGATTACAGAGCTATTTTAAAATTGTTACGGAATGATTTTGGCGTGTGTTAAAGGGGAACGGTCAAGCTTTAACCAGTTAGATAGCCCTATAGCCCATTAAAAACTAAAATTTATGGCGAAAACCGTATCAAAAAATATTGAGTGGTTAATTTTTAATAAAATAAAGAAATTTCCGGAAATCGAATAGCGCGCGTCCGCCGCGACACCTGGTGAGAAGTCGGTGAGACAGAAAAACAACGTAAAAGCGCGCGCTGCTGAAGGCGCAAAAAATTTGTTTTGCACTCGCAGCGCGTTCCAGTTATAAGAGACTTAAGCCTAAATTGCGCGATTTTAAAAGTTAGGATAGTTCGCAAATCGCTCATACGGGGTTAGGGGGGCTGGCGGCAGCCCCTAAGATGGCGGCGACAATTCAAACCCCGACACTTGGCGTTATTTTTCGTTTCAACTTTTTGGAACAAAAGCTATTTTTTCAAGAGTACTTTTTCTTTTTAGCAATTAATTTTATGGCACTTTTTAATATCAATTCTACTTCACATTTCTTTGCATCAGCATACAATATAATAGCATATTCTTATTAAAGTATTATATATTATTCTAAGTGTGTCATTGTTTAGATAGTATTGCAATGGTTTTAATAACCATATTCAAGTTTTCAACTTTTTCACAGTATTTTGAATGTGCGTACTCCGCTTTAGCTCCTCATCGAACCAGAGACCTAAATATTTTATACTGTCTATTCTTTCAATCGTTCCATTATCTATAGTTTTCACATTTTTTGTTTCATTCTTTCTGGAATTAAAATTTTAAAGAACATTTTGAACTTTTAAGTGTTTGAATAATTAGGGATTTTAGATGTCTGTAAATATATTAACTTAATTCTATCATTTCTATTTGAAATGATAATGTTATTGGTTAATAATAGTTAAAGTTTTGAAGTTTTTGTTATGATATAAGAAAATTTTGAACCTGAAAGTAGAATGATTAGTGATTTTAGATGAGAAAATGTCTCTAAATCTATCAACTTAATTCCGTGAATTAAGTTGATAAAACTGATATCAGAGTTTTAAAGTCTTTGTTCCATTAGCCACGGTATGACATAAGGACATTTTGAGCCTGTAGGGCGAGTACGGAGGGGGACCTACTCCGTGCCAACTATAACTCTGGGATTTTTGGGGAACTAATGAGGTGGTGATGGAAAGAAAACGCGCGTGGATGGGCTCGGATCCGTGCTAGGACCCGAGCCAGAGAGAGAGGACCAGAAATTAGGGGCGTTGTATGGCCGATCACGGAAGGTGTCCGTGATCCTAGCCGCCTTTCGCGCAAAGCGCCTGACATCATTAGTTCCTTCTGACAAAGCCAATTATTTTCTCCACGCTCGCCCGACGCCGACAGCGGATATTTGGCACACTCGCTTTCACCCCAACTAAAGGCCAGAAAGTTAAATTTTAATGGTTTGCTAACTAGTCTATTCTATTCTTTATAGTTTCTAAGTTAGTTTAGTCGAAGAAAAAAAGTCCACGCTAAGAAACTGCGATTAATTTGTTGGCAGAATGACTACCAGCATAAGTATATAAGATTGTTACATAAGTGTGACGCTTCCTATTCTTCACACGCAAAAGTTTTACTGAGAGCTATTCGCGAGACAGACTGCATTACGGGCTTCGTCACCGTTTGGCATCCGATCGCTAACGCGTCACACGTAGCCTTTGACGGCGCCTCGCTAGGGGGAGATTTTCCTCTTGTGATGACGTCACCCCGTTACTAGCTCTCAGTAAAATATTTCCCAAAGTGACAAACTTTTGAAACAATATTATAGACTTACGCTACCAGGCTACATTGATGGCGATGAATAACTGTGAACACGCGTTTTTTATCTAAAATTACAAATACGCACCTTCAACAAACGAAGCTAATGTTTGTAATAGATAATTTTACTTTTAGATCCAATAATTAGTCACTATTTCTCCAAAGTAAGCGTCATTTTTCACGATGAAAGCGTTCTAATTTTCAAAAGGCCTCGCGGTCTCGAGCAAAAATTAGCTGGCGAAGGAGATTTCTCGTCATCGTTACTTGGAAGTTACACACAGCGCCAAGTTTGTGTAGGTGTGAGCTTAGTAATCAGATCAATAATAATTTTAACTACGTATGCGTGCGCGCTCGAAATTCGCTTGTGAGCTTTATGTGAGCCGGCTTTAGTTGTCAACGAGGCTTACAGGGCCTTTAAGTGGGAAGATAACTCTAACGATTGTATAGTAATATAATGTTTTTGCTTTTATACAGGGTGTTTCAAAAGGTTATGCAAAAATTTGAAGAAGTTGTAGGGGGTGAGTTGAGAAGTATGCCTGTTTTTCCCCCATTTTCCTACGATGAGTTAAAAGAGCACCAGAGAGCTTCAAAGTGTGGCCTACTAGCCGCTGGAAGTAGGCTGCAACAAGCGCAAAACTAAGCAGCGGGGGAATGCGAACATTAAGGTTTGGGTTCATGTGATAGGTAAAAAAGGACTTTGTAAACAAATTGAGGTAACCAGCGTAAAAAAGTAAACTTAAACGGTATTTAAAGTCCATGCTGCTTGGTTTCGCGCTTGTTGCAGCCTACGTCCGGGGGCCACACTTTGAGGCTATCCGGCGCTCTTTTAACTCAATGGGAAAAAACAGGCATACTTCTCAACTCACCCCCTACAACTCCTTCAAATTTTTGCTTAACCTCAGGGGCGGCTCAAGGGCCGGGCAACCCGGGCAATTGCCCGGGGCGCCGGTTCGAGAGGGGCGCCGAAATTGAGTTGTGCGCCTTTTTGGTTTACCAAGAATTGGATTTGTTTATAATTTTTTTAATGAAAGCGTAACATAATTTGAAAATCTTTAGCTAATTAGAAATACAAATCGTTTTCCCAACCAAAATGTCCAACATCGTCGATGAACGTTTTTTTGCTACTAATTTATTTTGCAATTCTGACGGATGAAGCATTTTTCTGGTATTAACATTATAAACCAGGGTATATAATAATAATAAGAAGAAAAAGTGGTTGGGCGATACTACAAGAATAGAAGTGTGCCAGAATTTTTAGCCCGGTGTACCTAGTAACAGGGGCCATACCTCCAGAGGCCTATCATCATAGTGCTCAACGCCAGCGTCCCAAAGCCCGGACAGGTGACAAATCCAGCATGGGTAGTAGTACCCTACTAATGATGGTCACACCTTTGATGCAAACCACTCAACCCAGCTAAAGGTGCGGCAATGGGTTGACCAATTCTCACTTCGCACACAGTGGTGGGATTAAGAGTGGATGCTATAGCAACAACTCCAGCTGACAACCTACCTACGTAGAGAGAGCTCCTAAAGGGGAACGACGGGAACACAGCAGTCCACATAACCCGGCACAGCTGGCACCGTAGATCCCGGTGTGCTCCAAAAGGCCAGGAAACAGGACCACCGTGCCCTCATATGGAGGCCCGCCACCCCACAGCAGGCTACCCAATCCGCCGAGGTGGCCAGTTTGCACCGACCATCTCCGTTAGGGTGGCCCGAAGCTCAGTTTCCAGCCCAAACCTGACCGAAGTCGGAGGTGTAGGTACACCGGGCTATAAATTCTGACACACTGTCAGGATACAACATTTGAAATAATCGACTCAATTCAAGTACATTTCGTTGACCATCTCCGTAGTATAATTCGACCATCCTGGACCGCTGTTCACAGGTATAACGAGGCATCTTTTTATTTTACTGGAGTACGTTCAGAGAATAATTTTAAAACGAAGCTGTCTCTTTAAATAATAAAATGGAACCACACTTTAAGCGACAGAGTAGTGCAAAATAAAAAACACGTGGGAAATTCAGTTGGCATAAATTAGACGGTTTCGTGGACTTCTTGCAACATTCTTGCCCCAAATAAGACGCGTGAATTCTGGAATTGATCTACTATGTAAATTGTATTTTCTCTAAAAAAAGATTTAAAATGATTTGGCTTAAAAAGCAGTCCCTATTTTTATCTTTACCAACATACGATCATTTCAAACCAATTTCATTAATGGTGTTCGAGTACGCTCTACAACTTGTTGATTGAAAATTTTCGTCTACCACCTATCGTTCAATACTATACTGTCCTATGCAGCTGTAGTCTGGTGGCCAAGGGTTACTCTTAAAACGGTGCAGTCAGAACTGCGCACTCTTCAAAGGCTAGCTTGCGTTAGCAAAACAGGAGCTATGAGAACAGCCTCAACTGCTTCTCTAGAAATTCTACTGAATATTCTTCCTCTACATTTGTTTATAGAGGAAGCTGCTACTTTTGGTGCCTATAGGCTAAACCAAAACGGGTGGTGGATGGCCAATAGTTGGGAAAAGAGCCACACTACGCTTTTTAGGGATATTTCCAGTCGGTTACCTGTTCTTTCAATGGGTTCTGACAACATGGCTGCTAAACTTCGTTTTAGTAAGCCTTTCGGCGTGAACTTCCCTAGCCGCACAGAATGGTCAAATGTTACCCTCGGTACCAGAGGGGAAGTTGTCTATTTCACCGATGTGTCTAAAACCCATTTAGGTGCGGGCGCAGGGATGAACTGCCTAACGACCAAATACGGCTTCTACGAGAGCCTTGGGATTTATGCAAGTGTCTTTAAGGCAGAGATTTCTGCTATCTGCTTCTGTGTTGACTTCTGTCTTAAGAAGAACTATCGCGGGAAAGTTATCCAAATTTGTTCGGATAGCCAGGCTGCTTTAAAAGCTCTAAACCAGTCTAGTGTTTCTTCCAGACTGGTTCTTAGCTGCTTGGATCTCCTTTTCAATCTCGGTACGCTTAATAAGGTTCCACTTTATTGGGTCCCAGGACATAAGGTGTATCATGGGAATGAAAAGGCTGACATCTTGGCCAGGGAGGGTGCGACGGCTGGGTTCTGTGGGCCAGAACCTGCTGTCCCTATCCCCCGTGGCTTGATACGCAGCCTGGTTTCCAAGTACATGACTAACCATCAACTTGAGCTCTGGCTCGAGATGGATGGCCAAAGACAGGCTAAGGAGTTTATTCCTGGCCCCTCTAGGCAAAGGGCGAAAGAACTGCTTTCGCTCTCAAAATCTAGTATAAGGTGGGTTACTGGCCTGCTTACAGGTCACTGCCAGCTCAACAGACATTTAAATCTTATTGGTATCAGCGATGACCCACTATGTAGGGCCTGCAAGGCCGAGGAGGAGAGTGCCTCTCACGTTCTCTGTAGCTGCGATTTTTATGCGGCTCAAAGGCTAGAACATCTTGGGATGCATCAATTGGAAACTAACGACTTCTTTAATATGCCAGCCAAAAGTATCTTAAGGTTTGTGTCGGAGATAGGACTTTTCTAAGTCATAGGTCAGGGGAGAACAATCGACCTAGGGTCGAAGTGCATGGTTGGGCATTCATGCCGCCCCGCCCCCTCTCAACAATAATTATAATTATCGTTCAAAAAATAAAAATTTCAAAACGGTGAAACATTTAACGATTTTTCTGAAAATTCCAAAAGAAAAGGGTCCTTTCTTATAAACGCCTGGGCCGATCAAATTAGGACAACCTATATATTAACGATAATCCTATTCAGCATGGACATTATAAGTAAAGTACTTAAGGTATACTAGTCTTGCCACCTTACCTAGTGTTTCAAACTCCATGTAAAATGACCATGTACCATAAAGAAGGTATTAAATATGTTTACACAAAGTATTTAGAAAGAGATTATTTATTGTTATGAAAACGGTAAATTTATAACATGGACACGGTAATGTTTTTACGGGGGGAGGGGGTAGTTTAATTTAGCCTCAAAATGAGAGGGGCGCCAAAAATCCCCCTTGCCCGGGTGAAAAAAATTTCTTGAGCCGGCCCTGCTTAACCTTCTGGTTTTTATACCACCATTTTAACCCCCACTAGTCAGTGACTACTAAAATAAATTAAGATAGGAAACTCACTAGGGCCATTTATTTTAACTAGTTAGGTCGTGCCAAAACTCCAGTAACCTTGAGTTCGTGCAGAAAACACTTTTTTTTCTTCTAAATCACGTTTTATTGGATGCATATGGCATCGTGGCCTTTACACAATTTTTTCAAATTTAGAAAGATGTTGTTGGTGCCATTGAATTGGGAATAATACTGCTAGAATTACAATTACGATTTCGGTTGCCATGGTTACGCGGAACCTGTTCTGATAAGACTGTACGAAATTCATCTTTATAATTAGGCGGTAGCGCCATCTATATTTTGTAAAGTTATATGGCTAAAAATAAATAATTATTAGCTAACTCACCGTAACTTGAGTTAAAAAGGATCGTGTTGACAGAATAAAATTATTTTTAAACAACTTGAAAGGTTTGTTTGTTACGAGTAATCATACATTTCAATTTCGCATCAGATTCGCGAAAAAATTCTATTGCAATATAGTTTCCACCACTAGAGACAGATGCCTCCACGGTAGAACGATAAAGTTGATAAAGTCTCCTTATTGAACGAAATTGGTCCCGCGCCAATTAGTTGTACCTCTATTTATTCCCAACTCAATGGTTGGTGCATGTGGCAACGTGGCCTTTTTTTTTCAAAAATAATAAACTTTATTTTGGTGCACATGACAACTAGGTCTTCGCACCATACACACCCTGATACAGACACTCAAAAACCAAAACAAAAGAAAAAGAAAAAATATATATACAGAAAGATAAAAGTTGGCAGTCCTTTCTACTGTTTTCTCTTCTGTGTTTTTAACAAACAAAAAAAAAGAAAATGACTATTTATGTCTGCTTTGTGTTCTACTTGCGCTTTAAAAAATAGTGGCAACGTGGCCTTTTTTCAAAATAAGAAAGATATTTATTTGGTGCCTATGACAGCGGGGTCTTCGCACCACACACTCCAAAATTACATAAAAGGTCTTAGCACCAGAACAAAGAAGAGGAAAAATTAAAAAACAAAAAAAATACCAGCTACAAAATAACAAACGAAAATAGAAATCCGTATCCTATTTGAAACATAGATGGCGCCGTATTTCACTTCGCTACAAGTAAAAAAATTGACACAATTTTTGCTGAACGAAATTTGGACCCACACGTCGGGAAGGGACGTAGACGTTCGCGTTTACGATTAGAAATGGGTTGCTGAAACTCTCTAATGACAAATCATGTAGGGATAATAGTTTCAGTTGAAAGGTACTTAGTTAGTCGAAATAGTTACCTATAGAATTGACGTCATATTCACAAAGATAAGATAACTTTAAAAAACCAATTATAAGTTAACTTGCCAGACGTACTATAATTATCGTTGCACGCCGATATTAAAACTGTACCTTTTAATATTATTTTGGTTCAGATTTTTTAGATAGTCACGACTTTGTTTAAGCGTTATTAATTTTTTTGATTTTCAAGTGAACCATAATTGGTTTTTTGAAATCGATAATATTCTGAACTGAGCACGGTTTCCTGCAAACGGTCGCTATGACAACGAGAAAAAGAGCGCGTATTACCAAAAGTAATTTACACATGGTATTACCCCTTATGACTAACGACGTAAGTTTGAAGTTCACGAATGTGTCTCAGTAAATATTTTACACCCAGAAAATTTCGGACACACACATGTAAAAATTTAAAATTATAAATTTATCACGTAATCAACTTAATCAGCTAGGCTAATACCCAAAGGCATCACCTTATTAGGCCTAAGTGATCATGCGACTTTTAAAGCCATTAATCCAAGTGGCCTTGTTACAATGCGTAGGAGGGTGGTGGCAAGCCGTTCATGCAACGTGAGCCAACAGCTCCCTACACTAACTATTACCGTTAACCTGAACAAGATTTTATGGAAGGGGAAACCGAAGAGCTCGGATGAAAACCCCTTAAACCAGTGGGGAAAGAACTTGCAAACTCTACGCGGAAGGAGTTGTTCCGAGTTTCCACCCAGTGCCACAAGCTGTCATCGAACCCGGCTCCTCTTGTTGCGAGGCGAAAGTGCTAACCACCACTCCGCTACCCCCTTATGCACTAATGTCTTTCTTACAGTATCGTTTGAATTTCCCTAGCATTTTTAAAAATGTTTAATAGAAGAGATTTACCAGATTTTGTTTAGCGACAAAATCCGGTGGGGGCCTGGGCCATTTTGTTTATCCAAAAATTCATATACTTAAAACTTGAACCAGAAAATGTACAGCTTCTTAATCTTTGTTACTATATTTTTTAAAAAAAGTATTCTTTCTAAAATCTCCTCCTTCAATGACTTCATTGTTAACAAATTTTTAGTCGATGTCTTTAGAAAAATCTGTGCATAACTTAATTAAGATATATAATTGCGTAAAACATGGTACACGAAGAGGCGATTTTCTGTTTGGATGAATCTATCGAAATCAACTTAATGCTTATTACATCTTAATGTTACTCGCATCTTTAATATCAAAAAACCTTCTGTAAAAATACTGAATTCGGACGAAATTAAAGGCGACGAGGTTAGAAATTTTTCGGTGATGGCAATTTGTTATCCTGAATTTTATGTCTGTGGAGGCTCTGCCCCGTTGGTTTTTCCCCGTGGGGGTTCGACGCCCAGAGCCCCCACGAGATCGCCACCACTGAGCGTGAGGTGGATGGAGAGCAACTCAACATTGCCACTCTCCCGAAATATATCCATTCTTGGTTTATATGACCTTTAAGAGCCAAGGCTTAGGTGAAATAAATTTACCATACGCGGGTATAGGCGAAAGAATTTTACCGTAAACGAGAAAAACCCCATATGTCACTTAGACAGAGCGGAAATAAAGTGAACTAAAATTTCCTTATTGCAAAAATCTTGAAAAGCCCAACAAATGTTTTCCCTGGATTTAACGTAGGCAAATTCATTTTCACGCGGAATCGGGCAAAGTAAATTCTGTAAATACTTGAAAACCGATCAGAAGTTGTCAGCTCCCTTTTGAGCCATTGATCAGAAGTGACGCTCACAAACGCGTGGAATATAGTTAAATAAATTCCATTGTGCGCGCTCTTTTCACGCCTGGGTTCGGACACTCGAAATACGCCTTTGTCGATTTTTCTATCCACGTACAGTTGGTCTTTAGCATTAAGGTTTTCATACAATAGAGAGGTTAAGCACGACGATATAGACGTTTGAACGACAATGTCGGGTGTACCTAGACATTCGCGAAGAAAACTTCGGTTAAGGCTGGTATAGGTGTTTCTGTAAAATAAATCAATACAAAAATTAAATGTATAAAATGTTTTTTGCCGCGTCTCGAGCTTAAGCTTTTTAGTGCTTTATTGGCACGCGCGTTTCGCACGTCGACTTCAAATACCAAAATCTTTATCGACTCGAGCACGTGCTCTCTATCTTCAATAACTTTAGCTAATGACGTAGAAAAAACATTTACACGTGACCTAACGTATTTTATAGAAACACCTATTATCTAAGACAAAAATGTTATAGCTATCGGGAATTTTTTGTCGTAGAGTTTCTGCCATAAGTGAAACCCAGCCTTAAATGGCGATATCAGTTTGACTGAGACCCAAATAATAATCATGTAGGCTACCCATGCCTATAGAGCTCAGCGTTTGGATCAGAAATAATCACTTTCTTTATTTTTATCCACAAACTAAAATTATCCGGGAAAAAACTATTATTTTACATGTTAAATTGCTAAATAGCCGTGGATAATATCCATGGATAAACAGTTAATCGTAATTTTTATGCTTAATCAAAACTTTAGCGGTTAATTTATCTGTTTCGCCGAGCTCTACCCATGGATACTTTGCACGTAAAAGATACGTTAAACATTAATAATCAGCTAGGCTAATACCCTTGGCACCACCTTAGGCCCAAGTCATCGAGCGACCTTTAAAGCCATTAATTCAGGTGGCCGGGTTACAATGCGTAGGAGGGTGGTGGCAAGCCCTTCATGCCACGCGAGCCAACAACTCCCTACACTAACTATTACCGTGAACTTCAACAAGTTTTTATAATAATATAACTACGGTATATGGAATGTTAATTAATTTTAGACAATTTCGTATACGACAAAATGAAAATCGTGTTTGAACCGTACTAAAACGCGTCTTATGTACGTGTGCATTGTTTAAACACAAAATTTGGTTTTCTCGTCCCTGGGTTACATAACAAGGAACATAATAACAATAAGTATAAAAATTACAGAACTAATTTTCAAAGCAATTGCGCAATCAAGGTTAAATTCAACATAGAGTCCCCTAGTGTCTAAATAATATGCCCAAGGCGAAATATACTACTCAGTTCGGTTACTAGTGTCAGTGTACACTGAAAATAGAAAGGGTCATACTTATTATTATTATGTTACTTACGCTTGTAGCTATTTTTCTTTAGTTTCAATTTGAACCAGCATTTACTTTTTTTAATACTCACGCTGCTATAAGAACCACTTACCATAACTCTGTCGATTTGTTGAGCTAGAAAATTATAATATTCATAATTGTTTTTAAAGCTCTCTAAGTTTTATCAGGAATGTATTTATTTTTAGTGTCGGGAGAATGACATAATACTCAGAAATACGGCTGCAAGTTCTGAAAAATACGATGCATAAACGGATAAAACAAAATCGGGTATATTCCCATTCGATCGAAATCCCATTCGACCGAATTCAATGTTTCCGAAATATAGCCCAAAAGGCGGATTCGGTTCATTGGGACCTTTTGTTTTGTTTTTTACTTTTGCCCCGAGATATAGCAGGGTACGCAAAAAACGTTATACCTAAACAAAATTGCTACAGGTGTACTAACGGTAAGGTTAGGTTAGGTTAGGTTAGGTTAGGTTAGGTTAGGTTAGGTTAGGTTAGGTTAGTCTCTCACTTCCCTAGGGTGGCGCGCTTTTATAAATATATTTATGCTTTGAACTTTTTATTTATATCAAGAATACAATAATTCGAACAATTTCATTTTTTAATGTACAAAAACCCTCCTTTGTGAGCTATTTTCTCCATTTTAGCTAACTGGCTCCAATAAGACTATCAACACTTATTTATATAAGTAAACCTATTTAAAAAACGTCTCATAAAAACGAAATTTGATGTACTATAAAAAATAATATAAATGTGCAAAATTGGGCTGTAAACCGCACAATTGGGGTATTTTCGATCGATTGGGACTCAATGTTAAATCGTTTTCCAACGAATGGGATTTCGGTCGAATGGGACCAAAGCCAAAATCGTCTAGAATGATCAAGTAACTGTCGACGTTTGTCGTTCAAGCTTACAGAGCGTTTTGCTTAACCTCTCTACTCTTACACCTTATTCCCATATTTATTGTCGTCAGATTCGGAGGAGGGGTAGATTTGGAAAAAGGTTCCTTTATAAGAATGGTCCGCCGTCTCAATCTCGACACGTCGGAGCGGGCTTCCACATTTCGGGCTTATCTTTCCGTGGTCAGTTGTGACATTGCTCGTCAAAACGGACGGGATAGATTGGACTAAAGAAAGCGTGTAACATTTGGCCAGTTTGATTCGTTTCTATCGTGAGAGTTCGTGAGGTTTGTTTAAAGGTTAAATTGTGTCGTACGAGGCTTGGCTTGACTCGTGGCGCGTCCGGTTATCCTGGTAGCGCCTTTGGAAGGGTTCCCGCTCTCTTTGATGGGTCACTTTGTTAGCTATTTTGCTCGACCGTTTCGCGAGAAAGCCAAGCTTAACCCTACATGTTTCCTCGTGTTATTGTGGTCTCCGCGAAAAAAACGGGTTAAAAGAACTTCTTTTTTTATCTGATGTCTGTTTGGAATTTTGTATCGAAGATTTGAACATCCGTAACATTGTGTTAATTTTATCTAAATTGAATATAATAGCAACGATATTTGATTGCATTTAGAATTTACTAATTTCTGATTATTTTTATATTCGAAGGTTTAATTGAAACGTAATTAAGCTTGCTAATATTTAAGAATAGCCTTAAAATTTAGACTGTCTGATCAATATAATTTCAATTTGTGAAAAGGTGAGTAAAATCGATATAAATTATTTTAGAACATATTAAATGTATTATTAAAAAATATATCTTTAAATCTAAATCAGTGGTGACGTTAGGGTGTTATAAGGTTCGCTAGAGTCACCTAACACAAAATCAGTTTCTTATTTCTGAAATCACTTTGAGATTCAAAATCTCTAAAAAATCCCTTACGCAAAAAATTTCAAATATCGGACCCTTCGAATGAGATTTGACATTAATAAGTTGTGTTTTTTTGTTTAATTGGCCAAGCTAGACTTACAATGCGGTTGCAGTGGCGCCACCAGAACATACGCGACCACCTTCAATTAATTTCCCGGTACGCCACTACGCGGTCGAGAACATTTTGCCTTCAAATCAGCGTATACCGCCATAACTGTTATAGTTTTACACATATGGCTTTGAAATTGTCAACTTAGTTTAATTTATGAATGACTCGATCTGGTCAATAATGTGAACCAGATCGAATCATTCATAAATTGGATGTCCGAGGCACTTTCACTCGTGGCCTCGGTACTCCAATGGTAGACTTGGCGTTGGGACGGTAACCCAAAGGTCGGAGGTTCGATTCCTGCAAGAGGTGATGTGATGTTTCGCAGTCATTCTGGTAAGGAACCATACCCAGAGGTATACCTTGGTTTAAATGAAACTTCTAATTATGTTAATTCCTGCGTAATATAACAAATAAATTATCATTATTAAGGGTATATATTAAAATAAATTATCACAAAGTAAATAATATCATTTGGGCCTTTGGACGGAAGTTAGTGAAGCGGGTTTGAAAACGCTCAAATTTTGCCAGTTTAATTATCATTACCGCCATCTATTGGTTTAAAAAATTCAGCTGAAAGAAGCAGCGCGTTCTTTAAATTAGTCTCGAGGAAGAGTATACCATCTTGGCCAATTGCGATAAAATAAAAGCGCGTGTCAAAACTATTGAACTTGGCTGTATTTTAAAATATCTTTACATTATTGAAACTGGTAGAGCCCGGGGTTTGGATAAGAAATATCCGTTTTATTTGTTTTTATCCATAACTGAAAATTATCCGAATAAAAACTTTTGAATATTAAATCGTTTTAAAACTGTTAATGGTATCCATAAATAAACAGTTAACCGAAATGTTTATGAATAATCGAAATTTTGGCGGTTAATTTATCTGTCCCACTGAGCTCTAGAAACTGGCGAATTCGAGATTTCGTTTCCATGGTAACCCTTTCCATTTTTGGAAACAGGGTCTTACAAAAATGAGGTCTATGTAAATGATATAAACATACTTATGAGAGATTATCCTACCAATGAAGACTTTTAAATTAAGTTACCGAATAGAGTAAAATAATAAGTCCACATATTGTATAATAATTGTAATAATAATATTGTATGTAATTATTATACAATATGTGGACTTATTATTTTACTCTATTTACATGTATAAGTGCTGTCAATATTTATATTATAAGTTACCGAAAACGTTTTTTTTAATTTTTTTTTAATTCTTTAAAATTCTACTGAAATTTAATACAAGCGTAGAAAATTTAAATTTGGAGGATAAATCACTATATTTTGCAAGCTTTGGGAGGTAAAATGGAGCTCAAAAATCTTTCTAAGGCGTCCAAGAAATTAGGTTTGGGGTCCCCACTTATCTGAAATCTGAAATCTTTTACTTTCCATTACATTACACAGCAGAAATCATAGCAGACTATGCAAAGGACCTTCCTTCTATTGTGAAGTGACTAAATGTAGCAACGGTTCCAAATTTCATTGGCTACGAATTACTTCATCTTGATTATTTTCCGATGTTTATGAAATTGACCGATTTCCAAATAACGTTTTGCGCGTGATAGTACCTATGCCTTGTGAGGTATAGCAGGCTTATTTACACGCTTTTATACCCTAACATGGCGGCGTATTTTCACGCGCCAAATGAATTTTAAGATCCCCCAATTGACAAATCGATGCCTATAGGCTTAGTTTTTCTGTTCATTTAGGTTAGGTTACCGTTAATTTCTGGTTACTGTGAAGGTTAGGTAACTTAAATTAACTTAATCGCAGTTATAAATAAAATAAATAAATAACTAAATCAAAGCTTTCGTGTGTACTTCCTTCCCATAAATATTATATTTCTTAAATTAAACCATGTAAAATATTTTAAGGGTAGGCTGATGCAGGCTGTGGTAGGTTATATACTGAGGGGGCCACAGATTTGATTTTATCGAAATTCACAAGGGCACACCAAATCTAATTTTAAAAAATTCGAAACATTCAAAGTTAAGTTAACAACATTTAATGTTTTCAATTAAAAAATTGGTGTTAATATACCGAAAAATAACTTTATGAAAGACTAAAAGGAGCCACAAAATTTGTTGCCTACCTTTAAAACATTTCTAGTGCCTGTACTTTGGCAACTTGTTTTGGGTACCAAGATGACCGAAATCGGTCAAACCTCAGACCACTTACATCCCACTGGACTCGTAATGTTATAATATGTTGCCATAGATAAATTATCTACGCAGAAACGGATATTATTTTTATAAAGCCGAATGACGCGGCATCTGTTGCCTTTTTCTATATGCTTCGTAAATTGGTATTTAGTTAAAATATTAAATATTTTACGAATTATTATAAAAACTATAGCTTTAAAGGTTCTAATTAAATTAATATGTAGGCCTAGTTGAAATTTTAAATATTTTACGAATTATTATAAAAACTATAGCTTTAAAGGTTCTAATTAAATTAATATGTAGGCCTAGTTAAAATTTTAAATATTTTACGAATTATTATTGAAGGAAACCTTAAAAGTTTACTTTAACGAACGGGTATTAGCCTAGCTGATTATTATTATTATTGCGTCACTAAACTTTATAAGCTGTCGTAAATTAAGTGACTAATATTTTTGGTGTCCACGTTAGCAGTTTTGCGGGCCCAAATGTTGCATTTTATTTTCCCCTAAAATGTCCGTAACCTACCTTTAGAACAGGGGCGGATCTAGGCATGGTCTTTAGGGGCTGCAGCCCAGGGCCCAGTTCAATCAAAGGGGCCCCTTCGCGGGCAAAAAAATAAAAACAATTTAAATAAAAAATTTAAGAAATATTACATTTTCCATTTACCCTGCAAAATGCATCTGATACACCCAAACTTGGGTTAATTGGATACTAGGCCGCAACATTTAGTCAAGGGCCCCCAAATTGAAAGGTCCGCCCTTCTTTAGAATCCGGGCCCTTCGAAGTGCCTTCAGTTTCAGTAACGCTGCCACGCACTTTTATATCAGTAGTCTGAGGTTAATAACTATTTAGGCTTACGTCAAACATTACTGTATATTCATTTGAGACTAAAAGGTTGAATAGTCACTTATATATGGGGTAAGCGTTAACAATTATCAAAGACATATTGTTGAGATCTAATATTAGAAGCGAATAATCGTTATTAATTTCAAATTCAAGGAGAATAATAATACAATAGAATTTTAAGATAACGGGGAAACACCCTAAAATTTTAATTTCTCAAGGGCTCAAAACGCGCCGACGTTATAATTTCCGATGTTTAATTGACGACATTAGCGCGAGGGGAGAGAGGCTAACAACCCTCGAACGAAAAATTGACCTCTTTTATAATTGCAAGTTTGTGGAGTTAAAGCGAGGGGTGTATGGTTTTGGAAAATTTCACCAACTCTTCGTTTGTATATATTTTACTCCAATTTAGAAAATTGAAGATTCCGGCGCAAATTAGAAAATTGGTACTCTGCCGAGAGCCCTGCTTTCGACGAAATTAAAACCCAATTTACCTAAAAAGCTTTGCTCCATTATGTCATTTTCGACATTCTCTCTTCCTATATATTTATACGCGTTGCGAGGGGTCGGACATTCAGAAAATAAATGTGCGATATTTCAAAAATCCTACTCTTATGTTTTTCAAATACATGGATTTGTATTTTTTTGTGCATTTATGAATATTTCTTTTGGATTTTAGGGACTTGTGGATATTTATCTAGAGTTTTAATGGATTTGTGGCTATTTATCTTGAATTTTATGGATTTGAGGATATTTATCTTGAATTTTATGGATTTGAGGATATTTATCTTAAATTTTATGGATTAATGGATATTTATCTTGAATTTTATGGATTTGTGGATATTTATCTTGAATTTTATGGATTTGTGGATATTTATCTTGAATTTTATGGATTTGTGGATATTTATCTTGAATTTTATGGATTTGAGGATATTTATCTTGAATTTTATGGATTTGTGGATATTTATCTTGAATTTTATGGATTTGAGGATATTTATCTTGAATTTTATGGATTTGTGGATATTTATCTTGAATTTTATGGATTTGAGGATATTTATCTTGAATTTTATGGATTTGTGGATATTTATCTTGAATTTTATGGATTTGAGGATATTTATCTTAAATTTTATGGATTAATGGATATTTATCTTGAATTTTATGGATTTGTGGATATTTATCTTGAATTTTATGGATTTGTGGATATTTAACTTAAATTTTATGGATTTGTGGATATTTATCTTGAATTTTATGGATTTGTGGATATTTAACTTGAATTTTATGGATTTGTGGATATTTATCTTGAATTTTATGGATTTGTGGATATTTATCTTGAATTTTATGGATTTGTGGATATTTATCTTGAATTTTATGGATTTGTGGATATTTATCTTGAATTTTATGGATTTTTGGATATTTATCTTGAATTTTATGGATTTGTGGATATTTATCTTGAATTTTATGGATTTGTGGATATTTATCTTGAATTTTATGGATTTGTGGATATTTATCTTGAATTTTATGGATTTGTGGATATTTAACTTAAATTTTATGGATTTGTGGATATTTATCTTGAATTTTATGGATTTGTGGATATTTATCTTGAATTTTATGGATTTGTGGATATTTATCTTGAATTTTATGGATTTGTGGATATTTATCTTGAATTTTATGGATTTGTGGATATTTATCTTGAATTTTATGGATTTTTGGATATTTATCTTGAATTTTATGGATTTGTGGATATTTATCTTGAATTTTATGGATTTGTGGATATTTATCTTGAATTTTATGGATTTGTGGATATTTATCTTGAATTTTATGGATTTGTGGATATTTATCTTGAATTTTATGGATTTGTGAATATTTATCTTGAATTTTATGGATTTGTGGATATTTATCTTGAATTTTATGGATTTGTGGATATTTATCTTGAATTTTATGGATTTGTGGATATTTATCTTAAATTTTTTGGATTCATTGATATTTAACTTGAATTTTATGGATTTGTGGATATTTATCTTGAATTTTATGGATTTGTGGATATTTATCTTGAATTTTATGGATTTGTGGATATTTATCTTGAATTTTATGGATTTGTGGATATTTAACTTAAATTTTATTCGTTTGTGGATATTTCTCTAGGATTTTGTAAATTTTCTCTGGGATAAAAACATCTAGCTGTATTTGGAATCTTTGGTTGATTGGTCGATTTGTTTCGAGACTTTTGGATATTTGTAAATTTTTCTCTTGGAGTTTATCAAGACTGTTGAAAGTTGGTCGTTTTGTTTCAAATTATTTTGGATTTCTCTTAAATTTCGTAGATTTTGTTGATATTTTTATTAGTTTTCTGATTTTTTGGATCTTGAATCCTGAATTTAAAAAAAATATAAAATCATATTTTTTAGTGAATTTTTAATTTTTCTGAATATCCGACCCCTAGATATGTTGTATATTTTGAAAGGGGTTTGAATACCGCCCCTGGAAGTATAGGAGAAGGGGGGGCTAGTTGGGCTCAATATAACCCCCTCCCCCGCCCCCTGGCGATTGTAGTTGACCACTCCGCCCTACTATTCCGAATTCGTCATTATACGGAATAGCTCTAATTGTGAGGAGTTTCTCCTAATAATATACCTCGTTAACATTTGCAAATTTAGGGGTACCGTGAATGGTCATGAGCTACGTAATGATTGCGTTGTCGGCAGGGACACGGTGGTGTAACGCTGGACCGTACGTCTCACGTGTTTCCAAAAGTCTCGTCACGTAATTCATCTATAGTTCCGCTATTTTTCCAAATGAAACGAAACTTTGCCTTTTTGACGAATTCCAGACCATAGACAGACTGCCAACCGAGTGGCCTCTTTGTCAGTCATTTCGTCCGGCTTGGTAGTTGAGAGCCGCATTTGGAAGCGGAAACGTTACCATTCCCGGCCCATTATCATTTTATTTCCGTTGGAAAAATTCCCATGCTCAATCCCTTTCCGTTGGGAAAATTTCCATGCTCAATCCCTTTCCACTGGAAAAATTCCCATGCTCAATCCCTTTCCGTTGGAAAAATTCCCATGCTCAATCCCTTTCCGTTGGGAAAATTCCCATGCTCATTCCATTCCCGTTGGAAAAAATCCCCGTGCTCATTCCATTCTCGTTGGAAAATTCCCATGCTTATTCCATTTCCGTTGGGAAAATTCCCCGCGCTCATTCCATTTCCATTGGGAAAATTTCCCATGCTCAATCCATTTCCGTTAGAAAAATTCCCATACCCATTCCATTTCCGTTGGGAAAATTCTATTTCCATTGGAAAAGTACCATTTCCCATTCCATTCCCATTGGGAAAAACCCTATTCCCATTCTATTTATGTGTGTAAAATTCTTTTTTTCCATTCCGTTCCAGTTGGAAAAATTCCCATTCCCATTTCTTTTCCGATCCAGTTGGAAAAATTTCCATTCCCATTTCATTTCCATTCCAGTTGGAAAATTCCCATTCCAATTTCATTTCCATTCCAGATGGAAAATTCCCATTCCCATTTCATTTCCATTCCAGTTGGAAAATTCCCATTCCCATTTCATTTCCCTTCCAGTTGGAAAATTCCCATTCCCATTTCATTTCCATTCCAGTTGGAAAATTCCCATTCCCATATCATTTCCCTTCCAGTTGGAAAATTCCCATTCCCATTTCATTTCCATTCCAGTTGGGAAAATTCCCATTCCCATTTCATTTCCATTCCAGTTGGAAAATTCCTATTCCCATATCATTTCAATTCCAGTTGGAAAATTCCCATTCCCATTTCATTTCCATTCCAGTTGGAAATATTCCCATTCCCATTTCTTTTACATTCCAGTTGAAAAAATTTCCATTCCCATTCCCATTCCCTTTCCGTTGAAATATTTTTTACTCAAGACCTTAATTTACCATTCCATTTGATCTACGATTTATCATTCCCGTTCATTTGCTATTTTCCCATTGCCAAAGCAAAGAATTGCAACCATGAATTCGCCCGCTGCCAACTGAGTCGCTGTTCCGGGTTCCTGAACTTAAAATGACCATTTTTATTCAAATATTTATTACCTCTATTACTAGAATTATCTATCTATCCTGGGCCATTTGTTGAAGAAAATAATATTCCCAGACGACCAAAGTGAACACTTCATTTGATAATCAATCTTTAGTTTTTAACAAATTTGTATCAAACTTGAAATTTAAAAATAATCTGCTCTATCTAAATATGAACCTCAAATTTTACCACGGTACTCATTATAACTTAAATTGAATAAAAGTATCCGAAAAAATGTGTTTTAAATAATCTGCGCTTTTAAAACCACGAAATATCCGAGATTTTTATTAATTTTTTATCACGGTATAATGTTTAAATGCCGATATCGGTAAGGGTGTAAGGGTAACTTGTAAGAGTTTCGATTGTACAGAGCAGTGGCGTAGCCATGATTTTGTTTCGGGGGGGGGGCACGCCATTGAAAAAAAAAAGTAAAAAAATAAAAATATTTGTACGTTTCGGCATGTGCCCCTGTGCCCCCCCCCCTGGCTACGCCACTGGTACAGAGTAGGGTTAGTTATCACGTCACGATAAACACAGAAAGCTTTCGAGTCTAACAATACGGCGGACTCACGGCAAAACCTAGTAAAAGCCAATTTTGAAAATTTTGAGCTAGTAGTAAATTCTAGTAGATAATAGAATGGTAAATCTACTGGGAAAATTTCCACCCGCGAAAACAAATTATGTACAAGTTATACCAGTAAATAATGGTGTGGCGAAGTGGTTAGCATCACTCGCTTCGCAGCAAGAATAGCTGGATTCGATCCAAACTTGTGGCACTGGTTGAAAGCTCGGAAACACTACTTCTGCGATACGTTTGTAAGTTCTCCTTTCTTTGCAGTTGCGTGGCAAGAAGGACTTGTTATACCAATCGGATAAAATGTTAATAAAAATAAAGGAATATAAAAAAATGGCGTGTACTACTTCTTGGCATGGGACTCAAATTAATGTCGTGAGATGGCCCATAGTGGCGTATCTATAGGCGACACCTTGTTAACGCCACTTATAACTAAACCATCCGAATTAGTTGAACGCAAAAGTAAAAATTGCATGTTCGCGGAGGGCTTGCAGCATTAAACTATCATTACAAGATTCGCTTTTGTGATTAAATTGCTTACTCAACTCGGACAACACCGTGTTTGACCCTGCACGCGGACTGAACGCGTTACGAGGTGCTACCAAGAATCTATTTATATCTACTTCGTGAGAATGACTATACGTTTGATATTTAGCATGGTTCTCCTTCCGACACAAATAAAGCAATCTGATTGGAAGCCCAGTACGCCGGTGACGTTTTTCCTTCCCCCTCCACTAGTATACCGATGGTAAACTAGACCATGACACCCAAGGATCTTCTCAACACAGTCACTCTCCCGACAGTAGCAATATATCAATTCTTGGCCTTACATAGCGTAACAGCTTATATATAGCTCATCAAATTCAAATCGACGGCGGACTTTTACGCAGTAAGGCGCCTCGCCGTCTGACCATCCAAAATAGACTTTTAGTGTATAAATCCGCCGCAACATTGTGGCGCCGTTAGTCCTCCTAATAGCCCCCCTCAGTGTTCCCAAAAACTAGACAGGGCTCGACCCTTTCGTTGTTTTGAACCCTGATTTTAGTGGCAATGCGAAAATAAAGGCCCTACTTGGTAATATTCTAAAAATAAGCCATTTTCCCTCAGCTGGTGGCGGCCTCCGCGTATAAGTTCAATTTGCGATATTACTCTGTCTCGGAATGGGCTTAATCGCCCTAACTTCGCTGCTACAAACGGATAAATACGTTTTTACCTAGTTTCTTTTTTATATCTCCGCTTGGTGGCACGGCTGTTATTCCTGTTACATTGCTCCGAGCATAAGTAATATAATAATAATAAGTGTGCCACTTTCTATTCTGAAGAACGCTATATTTAAACGATAGTTGGTTTCGACAATACGCGCGTAAATCATTCCGTGGCTAAGAACTTACAACTCTCCGCGAGCTGTTACTAATAGTTTGATCATAAGTAAAGTAATAGTTAAGTGTGACACTTCTTGAAGAACGCAATTTTTTATTGATAATTTGTTTCGACAATGACCGTTTAAATCGTTAGGTGGCTAAGGACTAAGCCCTCCGAGCTGCTACTAATAGTCTGGTCATAAGTAGCGCAATAAGAATAAGTACGACAATCTGATTTTTTCGCTTTGCTATTTTTTTATTGATAGTTTATTTCACCAATGATCATATAAATCATTACGTGGCTAAGGACTGAGCACTTTCCGTGAGCTGCTCCTAAAGTCTTAGGAAATGTCAGGTAACCCATGTCCTAGAAATAACGTATTTGAGTGATCAACCAAGGCTTATTGAATATTGAAACGCTTTCAACAGTTACACGAATGTTTATCGAAAATAAATAAAATAATAATAATATTTCAATAGTAATAATAATACTAAACAATAATTTATTGAATTGGAACGTAGAATTGACTATTATAAACTATTATATAAATTCATTGATTTTGTAAAAGTTTTGGCTTGAAGAGGGACCATGGTCCGAAAGCTCGCCGTGTTTATTTTAATTGTAAATAAATTTTAAAACTTTAGTCATGAAGTATCTCGACTCTTTATTATTTTAAATTTTGTTATTATATAAACTATTATTATTTCTGAATGTATAGGTTATTTTCTAAACTTGATTTCGCTTGTATTTAATTAATAACCGACAGTAATTTTTCCAACGAAAATACGAGTAGCGTGTGACAAGTTTCCTGTTCCCACACTTCCGATTACGCAATCACAAATTATCATTAACCGAAATCACTATGGAATATAGAAAACTGGTAAAAAGGTCAGTATAAAATTTCTACTAAATTTGAAATACATTAATTGACAAATACTGATGAAATTCTATTAAATTCTTAAAGAGACCTTAAGAAAATATTACCTTAAAAATTAAGAAAAAACCTACATGAAGTTTAAAGAAAATCAAAGGAACTGTTCTTTAATTACTATTCTATGGAATCTGTAGAAAAATTTTAAACTTTTCTAAAGATATTCTAAAAACATATTTTAGAAAAACGACCCATTTCTTAAAGACAATCTATGAAATCTATACGAAATATTCTAAAGATCTTTTTCACAATTTATCTACTAACATTTTATAGAAATGTCTATAGAAGAGTTTTGTAAGAGATCAGTTTTAGTCTATGTTTTAGTGAACCAATGAGATTCCAGGCTGATTTGATTTTGTTTAGGGGGAGGGGGGGAGGAGTTTACTGTTATAGAGCGTAATGGTAATTAGCACAATAAATAAATACAATCTTGGTTTAAATACAATAATCCCAACAAAATCATTATTCCTAAGTAGAACATTCTTCGTCATACTTACGGCGTTACGTGACTTATGGTGTGAGGCGAATGAGGGTAGTTTTTTTGTCCGTTGGCGTCCATCATCTCGGGCCATGAGGAAAAGTTGTTCTTCTTGAAGCGTCACATCTGGAGCCCGAGAGATCTGCATCGGTGGCGGTGAGATCGCCGGCGCCAAATTTCATCCGCTCATCTCTATATTAACCTGCCGTTTTGCGCCTCGCATTTACGATTTTTATAGTAACACTAGCTCGTTCGAGTTTTATTTACCCAAACTGATATTCTACTGTTACGCGTAATAGACGTTAGTATGACATACTGTACGATTTAGGACTTTTTTACTTATATCTTCTTTGACAAAATCACTGACAGAAGGCAAATATTTTACCCGGTACAAAAGTAAAAATCACTAAAATCCATTTGATAATTTGTCCAAACATTTACTCCGCGTCTGTCCTCGTGTACCCTGCTTTACTACAAAATAATTTAAATTGATGAAATTGTTTGTTAATTAAATGTTTATCGTGATTTTCGTGTTTCCTCCTTTACCCATATTTTACTATAATTCAAATGTATCAGGGCTCCCAGCGATTTTTTAAAAAATATTATAGGAATTATAGGAAATTTCATAGAAAATATAGGAATTTATAGGAACATTTTTAGCCAAAAAATAGGAATTTATAGGAACATTTTAACTAAAAATAGGAATTTATAGGAACAATTTTGAAAAAATAGGAAATTATAGGAGTATATTGAAATTATAGGAATTGATAGGAACTCTGGGAGCCCAACCGTTGATGTTTTCGGGAGTAACGGACCCAAGCCAGAGCTAAGCTCTATTTAGAAGGCAAATTTTTCCCACACGTTAAGGCTGTTTTCTAATACATTATTTTTAAAATTATAGGAATTTCTGGATATAGCTATAGAAAAACTAGAAAATTTCGAAAAAATAGGAACTTATAGGAACAATTTTCAGAAAATAGGAAATTATAGGAGCATATTGAAATTATAGGAATTTATAGGAATTATAGGAACTCTGGGAGCCCTGATGTATTTGAAAAATACAAAGTTCGAAATATGACCCCTGTACCCACCTATTGCTTCGTCACAGCCAGATTAGTGTTGTAATGATAAATACGATAAAATATTTATATTCAGAAAGGGAATATATCGTAAAAGTCAATTATGTATGTTCTGGTATAATAATTGATCATTATGTATTTGCCAAAGTATATACTCGTTATTTTTATTGTTGAAAGCATTTCCGTTTTGAGTATAAGCCTTGCTTGATCCTTCTAATAGGCTGTTGGTGGCGTTTTTGCTGACAACCGTTACCCGTCACAACCAGGTTATTCGCTACCTTTGTACCAAAATCAGGTAACTTGAATTAAGTGAATATAGTTTTTTTGACTTTTGTCGTAAGAGCAGGGCCGGACTTACTTGTTAGAGATCCTGGGCCCATAGGCAGATAAGGAGTCTGGGCCCCCTTTTCACGCGCTGCATTTACTCTTATCCCTGGAACTATTCTGTGCCTGAATTTCCCTGATTCAGCGTAGAAGTCTGAGCTCTACGGTTATATTACTAAATAAAAGCTCTTAACAATCGTCGACTAAATATGCGATAATTATGCAACATTGCTATTTAAGGCTGCGCCCGTAAACTGCCAGACAGAAATTTTGGTAATTTCAAAACAAAATCTTCTACCTATAAGGAATTTCTCCAATATAAATTACGATTGATATTATAGATTTATGACTTCGAATACAGTAATTACGGTCACTGGAGGGCCCCTTCCAAGGGTGGGCCCTATAGGCCACGGCCTATGTTGGCCTAGGCGGAAATACGGCACTGCGTAAGAGCATTTCCACTGATTAAAAAAAATGAAAAAAATCTCCATTTAGTTTTAAAGTTATCGTTTATTTTAAAAATTAAACAAAATTTACTTTTTGGAAATACCGGATTTTGCAACTAACATGATTTATATGGTAACAGACTGACATTAGAAAAATTAACGTTTGGAGTATAGGAAGTGTCATACTAATTGTTTTTTATGTTACTTACGGTACCTTCAGTGTTTTTCCAAAGCGAAATTTTAAATTAGATTAGAACTAAAAATCAGCTATAGCTATGCAAGGAACCATGCAATCCTAAGTCAACTAGTGACTTTTAAATCAAATTACTAAGTAGTATATAATACTTAGTAAGTTAGTAGTATGTATACGTAACTTTGAAAATCAGTTCGGTGATATTGTTTGCTAATTGTCATATATATTATGTTAATTATTATCTAGGCTATAAATATTATTACTTCGACCTACGATGTAATATGCAAAAATTACTGATTTATAAACAGCATTATTTCTAAGTAATATTTTTATAGAAATTTCTTGCCGAACTTATTTTGAAAAATTAACGTCAGTTGGCGATGGTACATGTTTCAAGAGAAAAACATTAGTAGGATAACGTGAGAGACACTTCTATCGTAAGAGATTTTATATTATATATTTCTGATACGTGTAAAATTTACTTAAAGATGCAATTCCAAAAAAGAGCTATTAAATAAAATTAACCGAATGAAATGAAAGAAAAAAAAATTGTAAAATGTAACTCATGGTTTCAATAGTGTTTTATTAGAACCTTAAAATTGGATTGCTTGTGAGTTAGAGGAAGCTTATTAGAAATTGCAAACTTCTAATTTGATTTCCTGTGATCTGCAGCCATCGTGTTTCAATTAGCCAAGGTTCAACGGAACAAATTGCTGGCGAGATAAATTAGACTAAGCATGATGAATGTCACGTATGTAATTTCAATATTAATTTAAATCGATTTAGTTTGCCAATAATCGTCATATTTTGATTAAACTTTACTAAATGTGTTTGGCATATTTGCGCGACTGCAGCGAACGCTGCATTTTTGCAAAACCCATTTCAATTAATATACCTTTGTTTGCAGTATCGGTTTGGATCAAAATTGAAACCTTTTAATTAATTTAATCATTTAATATATTATTTGTCTACTTTTTAATGTGTAACAAATATCATCTCCCTATCCCCATCTGGTTCAATGTAATTATCACTGTACTCATCATTTTTATTTAGCAGTTGGTAAAACATTATTTGACTTATATCATATTTATATTAAAATTTAATTGAGTCTACAATTCAATTATTATGTCGTATATGTCGATACAATTTAAATGGTGGATGTGCATGGTGATGATTAAAGATACTACACTTTGATCTTAACCAATTTACCAAAAGGTTTATTAAATTTACAATAAAATTTAACGCGATGTCTTTTAATTTGTTGATTAGGCGAAGAACTAATTACTCAATTTAAAAAAAATTAAATATTTGAGGGGTGTGGTAAAATTTCTGTCTTAAACTAGCCAGAATTCAATTTATTTTATGATCGTCTGTAGATGCTTTTATACGACCATAAAAATCGTTCTTGGCATTGTTCCTATACTTAATTAAAAAAAAATCATTAATAATCACTTAAGATCCCAAAAATATGTGTAAATGTATGAACCGCTGCAAGGAAAATTATAAATTTGTAACATTATATTAAAATACCACTGTTTTTCCATGTTAAGAATAAAATGTAATAACTTACTATATTTTAAGAACACAATTTGACTACGAAAACTAGTTAAATAATAATAATGAAAATTTATACTTTTCGTTAACTACATAAATGATAAGTAACGTATTAACATTTTAACTGACTTACTGAAATTATATATATTTATACCTTATTAAGTAACATAATACCAATAAGTATGACAATTAGTATATTTTATCATCGAGCTACCAAGGGTGATAATATACTAAATTCGGTTGCGAGTCCAAGTCAGTGTCGAAAAAAGGTTATGTATGAAAATTAGCATTAAAACAGTAGGAAGTGTCGTATGTATTGTTAATGCGTAACTTATACGCTACTACTACTATAATAAAATAACAATTTTATTGCGGTAAACTCGCAGCTCACCACCAATCCTTATATAAAAGTCCAAAATCTCTCTAGTCTCTTGCAAACAACTTGTTTATAGTAAAATGCAAGCTGTTTATAATCGCCACAACGAAGAGTATTTAACATATTAACAAAAAATGCGTTTCAATTTGATAGGCCTCGGCTCTCAAACAATTACTCTGTCACCAAATATTACAAAATGAAGACGCATTTCGCATTACAATGTCGCTCAAACAAGTACTCTAATTTCGGGACACCGCGTGCGACATTTATATCTTGACAAAGACGTGACATCTCCCATTACAAAACGGGTCACTAACCTACTATATTTTAGTTATTTTGTTTTCTATTTAAAAACTATATATTTTATTTTGTGTTGCAAAAAGTTTAATAGACACCCCTGCCCGATACGGTTCGCTTCCTTACACTACTTCAAAGATACATGATTGAAACACTTCTACAGGCGTATTGACCTATTTTTGACCTACTAAATTCCCAATTTTTTACCTAACTTTTTATTTTTTACCTTAAAATTTGAATACATAACATTAATTTTTACTTAAAATTTATTTATGAAAAGTAATTCTAGAGTTAATGGATATAATTAAAAATAATAATACCTAACCCAAAAGTATCAGACGAAAAATAATATCCAAAATACAACGGTTTAAAAATCGCAATGAAATTTATTTGACTTCTTGTGGAACATTGAATTTTCAAAATTATTGCGAATTTTTAACCGTTTTTTTTTGCTGGTTCTCATTTTTAACTTACCCAAAAGCAATTTAATAAAAAACACAAAAATAAAATAAAAAAATTATAATTACTTTACTTAAAAGTATGACGTAAAAAAATTAAAATGACTTAATCACTGTGACATAGCCATCTGCGCCCCCTTCTAAACAGATGGTGTAAAAAATTTAATTTAGAATCCGTGAATATTTAACGAATATATAAAAATAAATGAAAAATAATAGATGGCTGACGTACGAATTTTTATATTACAACAACGTTAAGCTGCGGTAGCGAGGACCCCGAAAAATCAGAGTCGCGCAAAGTAGCTTTCGCCAGCACGGAGGTCCGCCCCGGGCCGACCTTACAACTCCGGCTCCCAGTTACGCCTACTGATTCGAAGAGCCATGATTTTTATTGGCTAATCCGTCGCTAGATGGCGCCGCCCGTGGCTTCCGAGTTAAACAGACCGGAGCGTCTGCACAAGGAAAGAGAGAGAGAGAGGTGTCATCGAAATGAAATTTCCCGTTGGCGTCAGATTTTTTTTATCCTCCTTGTCACTTGTCACTCATTGTTAGAGTATTGATTTTGTGTTCCTCGAAATTGCTTCTATGAAGTTCCAAACAATACTGTCTGCTAGTTTCCCAGCGAATAAAATTCGAGGAAAAAAAACATTAAAATATAGTGCTCGTACATTATACCTAAAAATTGAGGCTAAATTCTATAGACTTTGGGATTCAAATTCCGGTTTTACGCTGAATTAAAATTGAGGTGAAATTCTATAGACTTTGGGATTCAAATTCCGGTTTTACGCTGAATTAAAATTGAGGTGAAATTCTATAGACTTTGGGATTCAAATTCCGGTTTTACGCTGAATTAAAATTGAGGTGAAATTCTATAGACTTTGGGATTCAAATTCCGGTTTTACGCTGAATTAAAATTGAGGTGAAATTCTATAGACTTTGGGATTCAAATTCCGGTTTTACGCTGAATTAAAATTGAGGTGAAATTCTATAGACTTTGGGATTCAAATTCCGGTTTTACGCTGAATTAAAATTGAGGTGAAATTCTATAGACTTTGGGATTCAAATTCCGGTTTTACGCTGAATTAAAATTGAGGTGAAATTCTATAGACTTTGGGATTCAAATTCCGGTTTTACGCTGAATTAAAATTGAGGTGAAATTCTATAGACTTTGGGATTCAAATTCCGGTTTTACGCTGAATTAAAATTGAGGTGAAATTCTATAGACTTTGGGATTCAAATTCCGGTTTTACGCTGAATTAAAATTGAGGTGAAATTCTATAGACTTTGGGATTCAAATTCCGGTTTTACGCTGAATTAAAATTGAGGTGAAATTCTATAGACTTTGGGATTCAAATTCCGGTTTTCTATGAAATTGAAATTGAGTTTGCAAGTTCTCTCCCCACTGGTTTAAGGGGTTTTCCCCCGAGATCTTGGGTTTCCCCTTCCACAAAAACTTGTTGAGGTTAACGGTAATAGTGAGTGTAGGGAGCTGTTGGCTCGAACGCGTGACATGCAGGGCTTGCCACCACCCTCCTACGCATTGTAACCCGGCCACCTGAATTAATGGCTTCAAAAGTCGCATGATGACTTAGGCCTAAGGTGGTGCCTTGGGTATTAGCCTAGCTGATTATTTATTTACTTTTATCCATTTTAGGTAAAATTCTATAGACGTTAAAATTTACAATTTAGGTTTTCTGTTAAATTAAAGTTGAGGCGAAATTCTATAGACTTTTGAATCAAAATGAGGTTAATTTCTATAGTCTTTCGAATTAAAATTTCAATTTTTCTGTTAAATTAAAATTATGGCTAGATTATATAGGCTTTCTGATTTAAATTCCGGTTTTATGTTATATTAAAATTGAGGCTAAATTCTATAGAATTTTGGTTTCAAATTCCGGTTTGATGGTAAATTAAAATTGAGCATAAATTCAATAAACTTCGGAATTTTAATTCCAGGTTTTATGTTATATTAAAATTGAGGCTAAATTCTATAGAATTTTGGTTTCAAATTCCGGTTTGATGGTAAATTAAAATTGAGCATAAATTCAATAAACTTCGGAATTTTAATTCCAGGTTTTATGTTATATTACAATTCAGATTAAATTCTATAGACTTGGGGATTCAAATTCCCGTTTTATGGTATGTATTACATAGTTTGCACCGAAGGGAGGGGCCTATGGTCTCCATGGAAACCGGGAGGGGGTTAAAAACTAAATAGCTACAAAATTTTGTTGGTTATCTCATTTTTAAAATAATATCGTTATGGGCCTAAGCAAAACCAGATAAGATTTGAAACCCGGGTTATTTAAATAAATAGCAAATGACGACCGGAATATCTACGAAAAGAGGTTGGCCAAGTTGATCAAATTGGGCCTTTGTGGTGATCACTTTTACAATTACCTTCGCTATCGAATAAAATGACCATATTCGGTCTCTCTGTCTAATTGAACTAATCGAACAATTATTAACCAGCCAGGTAACCATTTTTACAGTGAAACTAAATTCTTAATCATTTGAAAATAATTAAAATCAGCAAACAGACGATTGAAACTGTTAACCATCGCGGTAAGAAATCTACACCAGCAAAATGGCGTTATTGTACGGTTCATTCTTGCTCAAATATTACATATTTATCCTTGGTGCATATATCTATACTTGGAACTGCGTTATTGATGACGAAGGGATGCAAACTATGTAATAAAATTCTTTAGACTTTGGGATTAAAATTCGGGTTTTACGCTTAATTAAAATCGAGGTAAAATCAATAGACTTTGAATTCCGGTTTTATGCTAAATTAAAATTGAAATTAAATTCTTTAGACTTTGGGATTCAAATTCGGGTTTTACGCGTAATTAAAATTGAGGTAAAATCAATAGACTTTGAATTCCGGTGTTATGCTAAATAAAAATTGAAATTAAATTCTTTAGACTTTGGGATTCAAATTCGGGTTTTATGCTTAATTAAAATTGAGGTTAAATTCAATAGACTTCAAATTCTGGTATTATGCTAAATTCTATACCTAGACTTCAGAATCAAAAAGAGGTTAATTTCTATAGCGTTTCGAATTAAAAATTCAATTTTTCTGTTAAATTAAAATTGAAGCCAAATTCGATTCGACTTTGGGATTTAAATTCCCTATTTTCTGTTGTATTAAAATTGAGCCTAAATTCTATATACTTTCGTTTTCAGGTTTTCAGTTAAAATTGAGTCTAAAATCAATGCAGTTCTTTTTTCACGCATTATTTTCCAATCTTTAGAAGTTTAATAGTTTTATTTAAATTTTTGTATAATTATAATTTAAAAAAGTTTAATTCTTGATATTAACCGTAGACTAGAACACGGTGCACTAAACGATGAATTCCTATTGTAAAATATCTTAATATTAAGTAACTTATTGTACAGTGTACACTGAATAGGTTATGCCAAAACAATTACTCTGTTTGTCAATACTGAAAAAATATATATATTCGCTACTGAATACTATCGGTACGCCCCCTTTGGTTCGCCATTGAAAGCTAGATAGGTTGCGGCTAATGCAGACGCTATTAGTTTTTGCATCGTTTACTTATTTTTTGATCAGTTTTTTTTAAAGAAAAAACGCTCTTATGACTATTTAAGTTGAAGTGAAGTGAAGAGAAGCACATTGTGAAAAACTAAATGAAAAGAGACTTAAAACGGTTTTAAAATTCACAATTTATTTATTTAAAAAATCTATATAATTTGATTGTAGCAGACGATAGATCATAGGTGCAACCTCCTAGAAGCTAGCGCCGTTACGCCACCTAGAATCGTTTCGGTCGCAAATAGGAAAGAACGTACTTATACTGTTGCTAATTGGATTTTTTAGCTTACTTTTCGAGCATGAGGGAAAATATCTAAATACAATCTTGATGTGGGCGCCATCTACAGCAATTTTTCGAAAGCCGATACTATTGCTTTTGGAGAAACGTTAGAAAAGGAAATCACACACTAAGCATTTCTCATTTCTGATAATAGGTGGCGCATCAATCACGGCGTCTGCACCGTACCGTATTACGAAGGTTTGAACCCCCCCTCTCCTCGACTGTCATAGTGAAGATGTGTATTTGATTCCCCCCCCCCCCCCAAATCCGGCGAAAATATACCAAATAATATTAACAACAATAACACTCTTATTATAAGAATAGCTAAATCGTAGCGATGAATTTCGCCATTTCGAGGTAAAAGACCGTACATAAGCTAGTTTTATTTTTCACCCCGTAGAGCAAAAAAATACGAAAACATCTTGATCCCGGCGTTTTTAAGAAATCCTAGTTGCTTCGCTTCAATATAAGCTCCTCCCGCGAGAGATAAAACGTCACATCTGGGCACGCGGGGGAGCGGCAGGTGGGGGGAGAGACACAGGGAGGAGGCGTGGTTATTTAACGCGTTATTATATAAATTCATCCATTACTCCTCCTACCGTAAAGCGAACGGAGGCCAATTGCGAGTAAGAGCCGACAATCCCGAAAGAACGGGGGGGGGGGGAATTTAACGGGCGAGGGGGGGGGGGCTGGAAGGGGAGGGCGGCACGACGCGAAACGCACGATGCTTCGTGGGGGAATAGTGTGGAGGAAGTATACGAAGAAACGCAAAACTCGGTGCACGCATCCCGCTTAGGCGCAACTTTTTAACGTATTTATTTTAGGGTGGCCTAAGCTCCCCGCGGGAACGCGCGCGGGATAGAGAGCAGAAATCAAAACTTATTTTTGTCATCCCCTCCTCTATTCCCAATTTTTACCCCGCCGAAGAGAAATTTAACGGGTGTAACGAAAGAAAAAAGCAAAAAAAAAAGATTGTTCCTTCCCCGATGATTGAATTCCTCCTTGGCTGAAGAAGAGGCTTCCATTATATTCGGAACTTCGGCTTGGTTTAGTTCGCGGGCCTAGCTTCGTCCCGATCATGGCAATTTGACAAACGCGTTTTTGAAAATTCTCCATCCGCGCGTCTTTGTGTTTCATTACAGCGACGCGAAAATATCAAAGCGACGTCCGTCGAAATCCGGAATTGAAATTCGCTCGGCAATCGCGAGTCCATCCGTCGGTGGATTTCGCGTCTTCGCGGTTCCGCGTTCATTTAGCGTTTTAGTAATTTTCGTCCGTGGTGGCCGCCATATCGGATCTGACGCCGTTACGCTTGGACTTCGGAGGTCCGGCCGGGTTCAACCCGTTCGGACCGATGGTGTCCGTCATGAACCTTCTGCACGGCGGCGGGGACCATCACCGGACGTTACCGTCGGCCGCCGCCGCCGCCCACGGACCGCCGACCGCCGCGTTACCGCAACGCTCGCCGTTCGCCATCCACGAGCTACTAGGACTCGGTAACGCCAACAACAACCATAATAATAACAACAACAGTAATAATAATAACGGTAGTAGTAATAGTAATAACAATAATACGAATAACGGGGCGAACAGCGCTTCTCCGTCGCCGTCGGTGCAACGGGTGTCGTCGGCGTCGCTTATTTCTCCCGGCTCGTCGGAACCCTGTTCGACGGTGTCTCCGTACAACCCGGCCGCCCGCAACGCGCCGACGTCTTCCGCCGGAGGGTTCCCGGACGCCGGCCGGGTGTACTTCGGCACCGCTGCCTTTATGCACGCCAACATGCCCGCCGTGGCTGGAATGGGACCTGTGCCTTCCATGCCCCTCTTGGGCTACGACCATCAGGCGGCACTGCACGGTGCTAGGGCGGACGCCGCCGCCGCGGCTGCTGCCTCCGCAGGTGAGACCCTTCACGCTCTACACTTTCTCTTTCAAACTCTCTCCCTTACTTTTATCCGCTACAATCAATACGCGTGGCCCATAGTTTGGCATTACATCCTCAGTTTTTATAAAAGGTATAATCAGAAGTATATAATAGCATTTTAGACAGAAGTATCAATAGAAAAATTTTAGTTCACCTGATTACGGTTTTCAAAAATAAACCGGGATTTTACACAATTTATTCGAGATTTCCACTTGGTTCTCACAAACATTTTACTGAGTTTTCATACTTTTTGAGAGATTCTAATGATTATATTTAATGTTATGGAGATTTCCGTTGAGTTATCACAATTTTCTGAGTTCTTACAACTGTTTCTGAGATTTCCGTTGAGTTTTCACAATTTTCTGAGTTCTTACAACTGTTTCTGAGATTTCCAGTAAGCTCTCACTATATTGGTTCTGAGATTTTAAGAGTTTTTACAATTTTTAAGAGCTTTCTTGTAATTTATCAAATTTTATTGAGAGATTTACACTGAGTTATCACAATAAGTTCTGAGATTTCCACTGAGTTCTCACAATAGTTTCTGAGATTTTCACTGAGTTCTCACAATAGATTCGGACATTTAAACTGAGTTCTTACAATTTTCCGAAGCCATACAGTGAATTATCAGAACTGTTTCTGAGGTTTACTGTGAGTTCCCACAATAGGTTCGGAGATTTCCAGTAGTTCTCACAATTGGTTCTCAGATTTCCACTGAGTTCTCACAATTGGTTCTCAGATTTCCACTGAGTTCTCACAATTGGTTCTCAGATTTCCACTGAGTTCTCACAATTGGTTCACAGATTTCCACTGAGTTCTCACAATTGGTTCTCAGATTTCCACTGAGTTCTCACAATTGGTTCTCAGATTTCCACTGAGTTCTCACAATTGGTTCTCAGATTTCCACTGAGTTCTCACAATTGGTTCTCAGATTTCCACTGAGTTCTCACAATTGGTTCTCAGATTTCCACTGAGTTCTCACAATTGGTTCTCAGATTTGTAGTGTGTTCTCACAGTTTTTTTCAGAGCTTTCCAGTGATTTATCACAATTTTTGAGAGATTAACCCTGAGCGCTCAGTTGTTGAGAGATTTATAATAAATATCTTAAGTGATTTGCCGCGAGCACACACGATTTGTACATCTGATTACTTACGTGACTTCCCCTCTTAATATTTCTATAAGGCTAAAGCTATTCACTTGAGACATGTACCTTCGTAAGCTCCCGCTGATTTTAAGTTATATCATTTATATGGCGCTACCTCAGAGCAGAAATCCAGCAAATATAAAACCCCGTTTTGATAAAAAAGAACTTTTTTCAATATCTAAAATAATTGCAATCATAATAATAACGAAAAATATAATAAAACGAAGGTTAAAGAAATATTAAAATTGATTTCAAACGCCACTTGCTTAAGCTTTGCTCTCAGTTTACCTCTATTACATCACGGAAATATGATTTGCAGATCATGGAAAATGTAATTTTTACATTTTTCATTGGTATATGGTTTGGTGATAAATTCGCGTCGATTGGCACCTGCCTTTTTTAATGAAGTAAGAGATATATTATAAACTAGCCAGATGCTAATTGTCCATCTAGTGGAACTTGACGCTCTGGTGACAATTCAATTATTTCGAACGAACAGTTACACGCGTATATGGTGTTTTGAAAACGTGTTATTATTATGAACATTCCAACGACTAGGTTTGGCTTATTAACTATTAATATTAATTAATTAATAATTATTATTATGAACCCACGTACATAATTTACTGAAAAATAATAAATACACTTTATTCATATAATCTTACATTTGGGGGGGGGGTATGTTTCCTATTCCACCCCCGAATACGCCACTGAAATTTCACGTACATAAATTAATAGTGTACATTCAAATGACATCGTTAATTTCAAAGGCTTTTTTGAGGGAAACTGACTCAATGGATTAATTTTTTAATTCTTTTTCAGATATAGTGCACTGTGATTAATGAGTTGATTTCATAGGAACTTGCTTTTTTCAAATGTATCGAGAAATCTCAATTATTCAGATTAATTTCATTATTATAAGCTATGGTGTTCACGTTCTGAAAGGGCTAGGTTTTCATCTGCCTGTCCCCCTTTCAATTAGGCCAACATATTCAGCGGTTGGCCTACCACCAGGCTATTTGTGCTCCACTAAGTTAATTTAAATGGGAACAGGCAGAAAAAAACCGAGAAAAACCTAGGCCTTTAAATTTTTTTTTTCAGTTCATAAATTCTGTTATTAGTAATATCGTCACAACTATCAACCGTGTAGTGAAAACTGTATATTTCAACTTCGTTCCATTTAAATTTATAAAATAATGCCTTATGCTGAAAAATACTTTTTTAGAAATCCACTTGTGAACTCACACAGGGGACTGTAGTTAAGAAATACGCATGTCTGTTTCAAATTTTAGTATAAAATTTTTTCAAATCTTTACAGTAGCTTTCGAACTCGATTAAAATTTCTACTTATTTTAATTTTACAAAGGCTCTGTTCTACGCACATGCGTACTATACAATATGATCACATTTTTTCAGGTCGACATAAGTCAAGATTCAGCGTTCCCAATTTTTTTATATACGCACTTTCTTTAAATAAATATTTATACCAATTTTTTTCTATACACATAATTGTAAATTTAGTAACAGATATATAGTCTCCATGGACAAAAATAGTTTTTATTTATATCGTACAGGGAAACTAACATTTAAGGGGTTGGGTCGCCTTTAGATTTATTGGCTTCATAATTATTTACCCCAAGTGTGTCAGTTAATCAGATCTACTAGATAATATTAATAGATAATTATAAAAGATAAGCGCATCTAGTGGTAAAAATACGCGACATAAAAAGGAAATTATATTTTCGGAGGATATAAGGTACAAATATCCCAATTAAATTTAAATGAAAATGTGATAATAATGTTTAAATATTGCCCACGTAAGAGCCAAACCATTTGAGCAATTACCTCCGCTAAATAACCACCAAGCAGCGCTAAAATGGAGCTGGCAATATTGGAACCTTTGGAGCAACCGGCTACAGCAATACTAGAGGATAATCTGATATTGTCTCTTTAAGAAGAGTTATTGTGGGTCCCCAATTAGAATTAAACCCCCTTATTTAAATGAATAGTTAACAATCTAATTATCTGAAATTAAAATTAATTTCTACTTTGCGGGGAAATATTGAGACGATATATTTGATAATATACGTATACTCGTAATAACAATAAGTATGTCAATTAGAGAAAATTTTCACCAAACAGATTTTCAGATCTTTGTGCAGTCAAGGTTTAGTTCTCAGCACAGAGCCCACTAGTGTCTATAAGTCGCGGCTGAGTGAGTGTCAGTGTCGAAAAGAGGTTCTGTCAGAAAATTACCATTTAAACTATGGGAAGTGTCATACTTATTGGTATTATGTTACTTATAATGCTTCTAAACCACCCAATAGTTGATTTTATAAAATAAAAAGTGGTCTTGTCCAACTTGTTAAAATGTTGCTCTTACGTCACAAGACCCAGCTTTATTAGTGTATTCCTCGCACGAGCGATTTGCACGCGCTCTAGAAAAAGCTATATTCCTCGCGACTGTAGCGCGGGCTCGTAGGCTTGTCAAAGTAAGAGACTGTGACGTAAGAGCAACATTTCAACAAGAAGGCCACGTTACTTTATAAAAAGAACTATTGAAGACATGTGCATGGTTTTTCTGAATTCGTATAGCTGCTACTTTTTGCAATTTTCGAAAATCAGATGTTCTGCCGATATTTTCAATGAAGTACTGTACCGAATTCGCATCGTGGAATTTATTTAACCCACGAATGTTGAGTTGTATCATTAAAGGATCAGTCAAGGCTTATTGAAAATTGTAACGCTTTCAACAGTAAAATATAACGTTTACTCTGACAGAATAATGATAATTTATCGAATCTCAATGTAAAATTGACTGTTCTAAACACTTGATCCATTTCTGAAGGGTGTTATTTTAGAATTTGAGACCTACAGGTATTAAATCGTATTAAGCGCAGGGCCGGACTTAGAGATCCTGGGCCCAGAGGCAGATAAGGAGTCTGGGCCCCCTTTTCATTTACTTACTTTACTCTTATCCCTGGAACTATTCTGTGCCTGAATTTCGCTGGTTCAGCGTAGAAGTCTGAGTTATACGGTTATATTACTAAATAAAAGCTCTTAACAATCGTCGACTAAATACGCGATAATTACGCAACATTGCGATTTAAGGCTGCATCCGTAAACTGCCAGGCAGAAAATTTGGTAATTTCAAAACAAAATCTTCTACCTAGGAATTTCTCCAATATAAATTACGATTGATATTATAGATTTATGCCTTCGAATACAGTAATTACGGTCACTGGAGGGGTCCCTTCCAAGGATGGGCCCCTATGCCACGGCCTAGGTTGGCCTAGGCGGAAATACGGCACTGATTAAGCGTATCATATTAAATTTATTATGTTTCTATAATTATCTGAGAAGAAGCTATATATGTGTATATTTTAATTACACTAGTTTATATCAGTTTTAAAATTAGTATATATTAATTTTAAAATTCCTCAATATTTTCGCATTTATTCCAACCAGACGTTTATAATACATCTCTTACGAGAAAAATATTCACCCAGGCCATTCAAATGAAACATTTACCACGGCTCAACGTTTACCGCACTTATTAATTTCCCTAAGCATGTAAAATGTTAAAATGACACAGCGTAGAAATAAGTATTACCAGGAATCCATACCTCTACTTGGAATGCTTATCCTGCCGTATCGCGTATGGTAAGATCACTCTGACGGCTTTGGCCCCGCCTACGAGAGAAAAAAACCCCTCACACGTTGTTGTTTGTTAAGTTAACATAGTGACGTCAAAAAAACCGTCAGCCACATCGAGACGAAAATCTACCGCGATAAGCATTCCAAGTAGAGGTATGGATTCGTGGTATTACTTAATGTAATAAATTTAGAAACTCGTGAATTTCGCCTATAGAGCATAGCGCCGATTTAATTTGAGTTGCGCCGACTTTTCAAAATTCCTAGGAGGCGTTGAATTTTTTCGGTGGCGCGAAGGGGCTAATTATCCCCCCCACCCCTTTTGAAAATTTCAAAAAAAAAAAAATTTCAAAATGTTTTTGAAGGAAAAAAAAAGTTGCATAGAAAATCTCAAAAACATTTCGGTGGCGGGATCAAAATTTATTCGCCCCGCACTATTTTTTCTCCAAAAAAATAATTTTAAAAAATCAGCGGGTGCTTGCGAAGGTACATGTTTCAAGCGGTTAACATCAGAACTATAGGGAATACTTATATCGTAAGATAAATATTATACACTTCTGCTAATACTAGTTTAAACCGATGTGTGGGCTGGAAGCGCCATATCCATAAATGTATGTCTCGTTATGCTATACTTTCGTAATACTATCGTATTTCCAAGACGTTTATCATCACTTGACCCCTAGTATCTGCGAAGGTCATTGAGTCTGGACGACGATTGTCGCAGCACGCGGGGGTCCCTGTTTCGCGGGGGGGGGGGTCCTTCGACATCCCCCCGCGCATCCGATTAAATCGTCTGGAAAAGGTTCGGCCATAGTCGCTACATTTACTTCCAAAAAGTCTTTAAGTTGTCCCCAATTTTCCCATCTTACTTGGCAGCGGGTACGAGCCCGTTTGCAACGGTGAAGTTGACCCGTTAACCTTAAGGACAATCCGAGGATGGTCAAGGGACTGGAAAATTGTCGCTCAATCCGTAACCTTACCAGAAACTTGGCGGGGTAAATCAAAAGGCGTTTACTTTACCTTCTCGTTGGCGTTTGTCAATAGTGTCCGGAGACAGCGCGGCGGCGAATGGCTCATTTTCAAGAAGACCCAATTGCCCGTTAGCGAAGGGCCTTTGATGGCGGTCGCCGCGAGATGGCGGGAGGGTGGGGAGCTTGATGGCTTTATAGAAACGGTTTTTTATTACCATTTTCTTCGATTGAGCTTAATAGGGCGCCCAATTCCGCCGCTTTCGTAACATGGCTGATCCTTGTTTTTCGGGCCATTTTGCCCCCGTCGAGTGGCCCGCGGGGGGCCCGTCGCTCCTTAATGGCCCTAAAGTGGTCTCATGATCGTCTCATTAGGGCGATTGCGCGGTTTTTCAAGTTATTAATGTTGTTCTGTCGTGGCTTCCAGAATTTATTTTTTTTCCCAGTTGAGGCAAAAATGAGTTCCAGAAACCCCTCGAAAAATAAAAATACAGTTGGTAAGAATGAGTTTTTCCGAGTCAGTGTAACGAAATTAGGCGAATAGAAGAAGTTTCTATCTTTATGATATTTGAAATTTTACAAATTCCTGAATTTTTCATTCAATTCTAAATTTATAACTTAATTGACAATTGTTTCTGAGTACTAATTTAAAAACCAATTATTATAAACTTGTAAATTTAAATTAGTTTTTTTTTCAGTTTACATAGAGCCACGTAGCGGACAATGTGTGAAGTTCACAAATAAAACACAAAATTAGGTTTAAAAATAATAATAATTAAAATATTTATTTTTCGAAAATGGATAGAAAAGGTGCTTTTGTGTTCGGGAATGACCGGGAATGGGACTTCCAATCTGGTCTTGAAATTAGGAATCGGGGATGGAAATTTCTGGAATGGTCGGGAAACAATTTTCCATCTGGTCATGATAATTTGAATCGGGGATTGGAATTTGGGTAATGGTCGTGAATAAATTTTACATCTGGTCTTTGATAGTTTAAATCAGGAATGGGAATCAATTTTCCATCTAGTCGTGATGATGTAAATCGGGAAAGGTCGGGAATCAATTTTCCATCTGGTCGTGATGATGTAAATCGGGAATGGTCGGGAATCAATATTCCATCTGGTCGTGATGATGTAAATCGGGAATGGTCGGGAATCAATTTTCCATCTGGTCGTGATGATGTAAATCGGGAATGGTCGGGAATCAATTTTCCATCTGGTCGTGATGATGTAAATCGGGAATGGTTGCAAATCGATTTTCAATCTGGTAATGATACTTTGAAGTGAAAATGGGAATTTCGGGAATGGTTAGGAATCGATTTTCCATTCGGTCGTGATAATTTTAATCGGGAATGGGTGGGAATGGTAAAGGTTCCACTGAGACCGGCTCTCTAATAAATTAATTTAGTTTATAAATTTATTATTTATTACATTAAAATTTATTTTTTCCATTTAAAAAAATCTGAATCCGAGCTAATGAGCAAAAAAACTAAAACAATGAAATTTAACATTAATTCTTTTTATTTTTATTTTTCAGATTATTTTTGGCACTACGACCGTTTCAGCAGCGGGAGTTCCAGCCAAGAATTCGTCTCGCCTCATTCTTCTAACGCCGGTAAGAGCAACTTTCATCATTATCCCCCCAACAACCCGCGGACAAACCGCAACAACTCTGGCTAATCAGCTATTACCGCAAACTCCTAGCTAATTAAATGGCGTCTTTTACGCGCAATCCGTAAACAAATATACGCTCCTGCGCAAACGACCATATCCCCACGCGTTATTAAATAAAATCGCGCGTCGACGTTAGGCTTCTAACCGCGAGTGTGCCCAAAATACGGGCTGTTTTCGATCGAATTAATTTTTTCTCCTCCTTTGGTGGAGTTTCCTCCAGGGATCGCGTTAGTGCCGAGGACTAAAATGAGATAGTTGCCCCGAAATTACCCGTTTTTCCAGAGCTCAAGCGAGAGGGAGCTGGCCACGCGCTCGATTCGCAACCGCCTCCTGGTCCATAGTCCGTCCGTCCGTCCGTCCGTCCGTGACTCTGAGAGAAATTATGATTAATGACAGATGGGGGAAGGTGGACTGGATCGTGTGAAAATGGACGTCATTCCTACTAATTGCTCGTCAATTCTTCAACGGAGAAGATGTTTTCGCGTTCCCTTTATCATTTATTCATCCGTAATAGGCTTGCGCCGAAACGTATCTGTATTTAATTCGACGCGTTTTAAAAGATATCTATAATCCTTGCGCGAAAGCACGCTATTTAAAACCATTATTATTATATAAGGAACGAAGGGTCGGACACTTACATATTTTATGTACGCGGGAAGGGTTTGGGAACTTGAAAATGGGTTTAAAAGTCGGGCGAAATGTCAGGGAATTTGAAAATGAGTGTAAAAGTCGGGCGAAAATTCAGGGAATTTGAAAATGGGTTTAAAAGTTGGGTGAAAATTCAGGGAATTTGAAAATGGGTGAAAAGTCAGGGAATTTGAAAATGAGTGTAAAAGTCGAGCGAAAATTCAGGGAATTTGATAGTGGATGTAAAAGTAATGCGAAAATTCAGGGAATTTGATAGTGGATGTAAAAGTAATGCGAAAATTCAGGGAATTTGAAAATGTGTTTAAAGGTCGGGTGAAAATTCAGGGAATTTGAAAATGGGTTTAAAAGTCGGGTGAAAATTCAGGGAATTTGAAAATGTGTTTAAAAGTCGGGTGAAAATTCAGGGAATTTGAAAATGGGTTTAAAAGTCGGGTGAAAATTCAGGGAATTTGAAAATGGGTTTAAAAGTCGGGTGAAAATTCAGGGAATTTGAAAATGGGTTTAAAAGTTGGGTGAAAATTCCGGGAATTTGAAAATGGGTTTAAAAGTCGGGTGAAAATTCAAGGAATTTGAAAATGGGTTTAAAAGTCGGATGAAAATTCAGGGAATTTGAAAATGGGCTTAAAAGTCAAGCGAAATTTAGGAAGTTGGAAAATTGGCTTGAAAGTCGAGGAAACATCATAGGATTTGAAAATGGGTTTAAACTTCTGGATTGGAAAATTGGTTTAAAAAATTGAGAATCGGTTTGAAAATCAGGAAAAGTCCAGGAATTTTTAAAATTAGTTTAAAAATCAGGAAAAGTCAAGGAATTTTTAAAATTGGTTTGAAAATCAGGAAAAAGTCGAGGAATTTTTAAAATTGGTTTGAAAATCAGGAAAAGTCGAGGAATTTTTAAAATTGGTTTGAAAATCAGGAAAAGTCGAGGAATTTTTAAAATTGGGTTGGAAATCAGGAAAAGTCGAGGAATTTTTAAAATTGGTTTGAAAATCAGGAAATTAGTCAAGGAATTTTTAAAATTGGTTTGAAAATCATTAAAAGTCGAGGAATTTTTAAAATTGGTTTGAAAATCAGGAATTTTTAAAATTGGTTTAAAATTAATCGAAGAGACATTGGAAGATCTGTGGCAACCCTGTGCTTAGTAATAGTTATAGTATGTCACTATGTGGGTTTCAAACGTTTTTGAATATATTATATATCACGTATTCCAACGGTTGTATTTTGACCGACTCTATGCCTGTAGAAGTGTTGTAACCGCATCGCAGCTGCGTACAGGGATAAGATAATTTACGGGAGTTGGAACTACTAACGCCATCTCTTGGCGTTTCTTCCCCAATGTATTCGTTTTGGTTTTTTTTTAATTTTAATTATATTAAAGCGATAATTATGAAATAAACTTTTCGTAATCAAATTATTTTGAACTTTTGAAATCGGTGACTGTTTAACGAATGCATTTTCTAATAAACGCTAGAAAGAATACCAGAATACCGTGAATGTTTTTCAAAATGCGGTTCGCTAGAAAACCAAATATGAAAAACGTTTTAAAACTATTACACCAGGGAAATATGGTTAGTAAACTAGTAAATATCCCTAAGTAGTTTGATTTCTACATTTTACATAAATGTAAATATTATGTAAATGATTTATTATTAAATTACTATGTACGCCGAGTTAGTAATTTTTATATTTTAAGTCAATAGGCGTGGTATATTTCATAGACTCAGAAGTATATGATATACCTCTGACGAGAGAAGTACCATCTAGGCCATTAAAATAAAACCTCTAAATTCGCAAATTTTCAATTTACGGCTCCAAAAGTACAACATTTTCAATAAAGTAATAATAATAAAAAGTACCACTTTAGGCCCAATTTATCAAACGACTTTTACTGTAAAATTTAAAAAATACACTGCGTAGGAATATTTATATATTTTTAAACCACATTTCCCTGTTGTAATAGTTTTAATAAGTTATTATATGCTGAATTAATGGCTTTAAAAGTCGCTCGATGACTTAGGCCTAAGGTGGTACCTTGGGTGATTAGCCGAGCTGATTATTATAATTGTTTTGTTATTATATTAAAAGATGGGTAAAAAAGCCGACCCACCCTATTAAATTTGAATTCATATGAAAGACCAATGAGAAACTGATATTTCGACTCTCGTAGTCTGAAACGCGGACGATTTGAAACCGAAATTTGGCGAGACAGGAAATTCGTTGTCATATAAATTCAAATTTCGCAGGGCGGGGCGACATTTTTACTCGCTTTTAAATATAGGCGTATATGTCTTTAATCTATTTAATCAAAGGGAAACCCACCCACGCGAATACCATTAGCAGTATATAGGGAGAGATACGTCATATACTTCTGTCATTATCTACTTCTGCTAATACGGAATCTATTTATAAAGTCTAGTAGTTTTAGGTTGAAACTAAAGGAGCAGCCTTATTTCAAAATTGGGAGCGCTTCCTCAATAAATGACACTTAGGGGAGGGGGGGGGAGTCCAAGTGACGGGACCCCTGGTGACAATTTAAAGTAACTGCAAATTCCGTCATTTAGCCGTCAGTCGCCACTCCGTTATACCGTTCGGAACGCGCAACGGAATCGCGTCGAGCGGCTAGCGGCGGACGCAGTCACATCTCAAACTGAGAACCAATTTATCTCCGTAGCTACGGCAGCCTTTATCATTAAATTCCATTCCAGGGGGGCCAACGTACCCCTCCTGCCCTTCTTAGCGCGGCGCGATCGAGAGACGGTGCTCGCGAAACTTTTCAAACTTAGGGAGGAAGATCCATAAGCGGACGTGGTGTGAAGACACGTTTTGCTCTTATTTCCATTACAGCATCCCCATCGCTAAGTGACTTCTTGACTCCATTATAAACTGCAGTAATTTGATCAAGCTCTTAAAACCTTTTTCACTCCTACAGCGCCCCCCCCCCCCCCCCCCCGGGTTCCAAATTGAAGTTTTTGTTATTTCGTAACGTTAATAAAATTGTTTTTGGGGTGCCCCATTTGGTATAAATTCGAAAATGATTGCCGTAGACCCCGCGCATTCTCTGGTTGCGTTTTCTTCTCCCTCAGTCCTAGGATGGGGGTTTTTTCCTGAAAACTTTTCCTTTATATATATTTTTAGTCAAGTGTTTTCTTTTTTGATTTAATATTGAAATTGAAGGATGCTTCTTTAAATTTGATTTAATATTTTCCGTCTCTCGGCCGCCATCTATTGGAATGTAATAAAATTGGAGAGATGTTTTTCTTGTCGCCTAGAATGTATTTATTTGTCTATAGGGCGCGTAACTATGTTGGGACGATCCGCGGCGTGTGAGGAAGGAATGGAAGACGTCAGCTTTAGGGAACCAATGAGAAACCGAGACGATTTGATTTTTAGGGGGCTTACTGTTAGAGCGACACTAAAAATAATCTCAACAGAGTCATCTTCCTAAGTAGAAATAAATAGAGTTTTGGTGGAAGGTGATCCCTGGAAGAAATACCACGCCTATTCGCTTTATCCACTAGTAAGAGGGATGACACTCCGGGACAATCGTAGCCTCTCTCAATCCGTGTAGGCGGAGAATATCTTCCGGGAATCTGGGAGGCAGAGGCCATAATGCTGCTGTTGCATATTCTCTCTTAAACTGACTACATTCTTGGTGAAAACTAGATGGAATTCATCCATATATATATAGAGTTTTGTTTTTTGGGGGGCTGTTTGTTTATATAGTGGACCGTTTTTCGGCGACGTTATTAGATTTTATTCGCAACATCCTATCTGAGTATATTGGGTTTTTCCCGGTTCGGGCAGAATGGGTTGTCTAGTTTATTTTACTCGTTTTTTTTATCGAATTCTTCTATACGTTTAATTCAACCTTCCAAAGGAATGGGGATTTTTGGTTATTGGCGAGTCTTATTCGTAAGGAACCTGTTTTGGTTCAAATTGAAAATCTAAATGTCGTACGACGAGCTGCAGTCGCTTCGAAAAAAGGAACTCCAAATTTCCGATTTCCAAATATTTGTTCTATCTCCGTTGTATTTCTGTATTTTAGGATTTTTTGATATTTCCGGTGATTTCTTCTTTGATTTCTGATTATTTCTTGAATCTTTAAAATATTTTTAAAGTATGTTCTATATTTCCCAAACATTCTCAATATTTTTCAAATACTTCCGATAATTCTAAAATAATCCCTATATTTTTTAAATACTTCCGATATTTTTTAAATACTTCCGATATTTTTTAAATACTTCCGATATTTTTTAAATACTTCCGATATTTTTCATCTATTTCCGATATTTTTAAAATTATTCCGACATTTCTCGAAATATTCCCTATAATTCCCAAATATTTCCGATATTTCTAAAATGTTTCCGATATTTCTAAAATGCTTCCGATATTTCAAAAATGTTTCCGATATTTCAAAAATATTTCCGATATTTCTAAAATGCTTCCGATATTTCAAAAATGTTTCCGATATTTCAAAAATATTTCCGATATTTCTAAAATGCTTCCGATATTTCTAAAATGTTTCCGATATTTCAAAACAATTTCCGATATTTCCAAAATATTTCCGATATTTCTAAAATATTTTTGATATTTCTCAAATATTTCCGATATTTCTCAAATGTTTCCGATATTTCTCAAATGTATATTTCTAAAATCTTTCCGATATTTCTCAAACGGCTATAATGTTATTCGAAAATCGGGTTTCTCAAAAGAATAAATTATAATAAATAATTATTTAAGTCTTAGTATTACGCGATACCTTAATCAAAATAGTAACAAAATCTATATGTGCAGTGTTGGACACTATTTATAAACTATTTGATTACGAATGAAGACTGGAATACTCTTTCGAACAATAACATCAAAAAGAAAATGATCTAAGTGGAGTTACCTGATATTGGAACTAAGGTTATAGCCCAAAATGTATTATAAATAGTAATAAGCAGCTAGGCTATTACCCAAGGTCTAAGTCATCAAGCGACTTTTAAAGCCATAAATTCAGATGGCCGGGTTACAATGCCTAGGCAAGCCTCGCGAGCCAACAGCCCCCACAGTAACCGTTAACCTCAACAAGTTTTTATGGAAGGCGAAACCGAAGAGCTCGGGGAAAACTCCTTTAAAGGCCTAGGTTTTTTTTCTGCCTGTCCCCCTTTAATTTAACTTAGTGGAGCACAAATACCCTGGTGGTAGGCCAACCGCTGAACATGTTGGCCTAATTTAAAGGGGGACAGGCAGAAGAAAACCTAGGCCTTTAACCAGTGGAGATAGAACTTTGCAAACTCCACGCTGAAGGAGTGCCACAAGCTGGGATCGAACCCGGCTCCTCTTGCTGCGAGGCGAAAGTGCTAACCCCTCCGCTTCTAAGAAGGAATTCTTCTCTTGAGAAGAGTTCTTCGTGAGAATTTTCCTCTCCGTGAGAACTCGCTAAAAAGCGTCAAAAGTAAAAATATTCTTCTAAAGATGGCGGCTCACGAGAATGCCACGAACGTTGTGAACTAAGCCTTTGACAATAAATATTATTATTATATTATATAACGGAAGAAAACATTTGATTTTAGTTTAAAAGGAAGATTTCATCGGAAATATAGTTCTTTTTATGAATTCAGCTCGCTTGCCGAACTTGTTTTTATGTTGCTTTATTAGAATAGTTTTGACACACGCGGTTGGCAATCGCACGTGAAAATTCGAGATTTCTGGCGCCCTAAGCACGCACTCGTAATATTACCAAAGTTAAAGTTGTGACGTAGTAGCTACATTCAAACAAGAAGGCCACGTTAGTTTATAAAAACACCAATTAACTTACCATTCTGCACTGGAAATAAAGGTTTTATTTTAGACCTCTAAAGTCGTTAACTTTCTCCAATATTTAAGACCATTGGGGGTATTAACACGGAAGATATTTAAACCTTCTGCTCTCCAAATTTAGTCCTTTTTTGGAGTGATTAAGTACTTATTTTACACTTTTTATTTATTTTATTTCATAAACAGTAAGTTAGACCTTTTAAACTTTATTTTCATTCATTTATACGCTCTTAATTATTAAAAAAAATTAGTTACTCAATACGGACAGATTAAGCTGGCGGTTGCAACACGGTTAAAAATTTGGGTATTTTGGTATTTGATTTAAATACAACAAAAATTCTAAGGTGCCCCTATTTAGTTTGACGCCTTAATCAATATCGGCCGCATATTTAAAATCTGTAATCAAAAATTTAAAGATTTAACTGCTGTTAACTATTTCAGGTGATTGGAATATCTTCGCATTGTGTTATTTTAAAGAATATATTAAAAAAGGAAATAACGTAGTATTCAAATGCTATAGTCTCGAAATTGGTACATATGTTTTTTTTTTCTTCGTTTAAGAAAATTAAATGGGTATTCAGCAGGACTAAATGTAAGAACTTATTCAAATTCAAGTTTATTAGGAAAATATTTTTAGTACATTTTACAGGGGTGTAAGGGCTAAGTCATTGGCTGACTTGTAAGCCCTGCTGGGTGCTGATTCAGTTATCAAACATTTAGATCAAATTAACAAAAGGTATTGTAGCAAACAAAAAAGAGTAAATTGGGTCTAATATAAACTATTAGACCTTTTTTAGTACCTAAATGTTTCGAAATAAATTAAAAGTCTAATTTTATAGTCGTTTTATAAACCTTTATTTTTAACGGTGTGTATTCTCTGAAATTAATTTTCTTCCACAAAAATACCACGCTATTTATTTTCTTCAGCATCAAGTACACTGATTAGAATATTAGCTGCCATCTTTTTTTATAATTACCTCCCCTTTTCTCAAGAGATCTCGTGAGAAGAGATGACGTCACCTCCTGTGAGAAATCCCGTCAAAATTTTGAGAAGCGAGAATTCTTAGAATTTGAACGCAGCCTGGGTTTTCGCGTTTTTAGTTTATAAGGAGCTTGCTGCTAGAGCGTGAGGGTATTGGGAACAAACAAACTAGGGTTGTTAATTTTCCGGAAAAATAAAATGCGGAAAAATTTCCAGAAAATTTTCCGGAAAATTTTCCGCAAATCGGAAAAATAAAAAATTTAAACATAAATTACTTTTCAAGGGTTTTTAATGTTTTAAACTTTTTATCGATTTAAAATGACTAATATCAGTAAACATCCTACAAAACATAAATAGTGTTACATTTCAACCAGTTTAAACTAGTCTAGAGGTTTAGTTTTACTTTTAGATTCGAAAAAATGAGGTGAAAATGCCGCTTTATTTAAATTTGCAAACAATATATTAGAAAAATCATGGAATGAAAACGTTTTTAATATTTTCCGGAAAAAAGGCCTCGGTAATTTTCCGCGGAAAATTTTCCGACTTACAACACTAGAAAAAACAATCTAAAAATCATCTCCCGAAATAAATACCTTATTTCTATATAATGGTCCCGATTTTCGACCACAAGATCGACAGCTTTTCCCGTAATCCTTACGGTGATTTTTTTCTATCCTCGATAATTCTCTCGTTTTAAAAAACCTTGACTCGTTGAAAGTTCGAAAAACAATATTGAATATTCGCGAGAGAAAAATGGAAGGAAAAAATCGTTTTCGAGGGATGGAATCCCCCCCGCCGAAACTACTCGAAGTAAAGTAAAAAAAGATGAAGAGGAAATGACAGCGGGCGGTTCAGCGTCAATCCGCGGGCTGCCGCAATTTCAACACTGAAGGCGCGAAACCCTCCCTCCGCGGCCTGACGAAGGTGTTCCCCGTCTCTTCATATTTGGGGGAAGCCTCCCCTCTGGCGTGCCCGGGCAATGGGTGGCCCGCCACTCGGCCACCGGCCATGATTTTTTATTCTTTACTCCAAGATTTAGGAATCATTTCGAAAAACATAACGCCCGTTTCCAGGATACGCTCACTTTTAAGCTGACAGGCGCTTATGACGGCATCCGCGGATGTTTGTAGTCATTCTGCTTTTTCCGTAATTGTTTCACTAGTGTTTATTGTAGGGGTTAAAAACGCCTTGTTTCAAACAATCGTGGTTGGTTACCCCTACATCAGTGGCGTAGACAAGGGGGGTTTCCTGGTTTAGACCCCCCCTGGGCCTACCTTTGACTGTACTTAATTTCCACCCCCTCTTAACATTCACGTACTTCGACCCCCCCCCCTTGACGAATTTCGGCTTACGTATCTTTTACGTGAGAAGTATCCATATTTTTAAATCGATTTATACTTCTTATTTACCAGTTGGTTCTTTCCCTACTAGCTTAAGCGGTTTTCCTCCGAGCTCTTCGGTTTTTATTTCCATAAAAACTTGTTGAAGTTATAGGTAATATTAAGGGTAGGGAGCTGTTGGCTCGCGTGGCGCGAAGGGCTTGCCACCACCCTCCTACGCATTCTAACACGGCCACCTGAATTAATGGCTTCAAAAGTCGCTTGATGACTTGAGCCTAGAGTGGTGAAAAGGGTATTAGCCTAGCTGATTATTAATGTTTAACGTATCTTTTACGTGAAAAGTATCCATCTTTTTAAATCGATTAACTATTTGGTTAACGTAAACTACATTTTAAATTGATTTTAATTCAATTTAAATTTACAATTAAAAACTAAATTAAAGTTAGTTTACTTTGAATTGACATTTCAAGAGGGCTTACTTTTGTAAATTATAATAAATGCATTGGTGCTTTAAATCAATAATATTTGATCAAACAACCCCGCTTTATACCGAAGACATTATACGCTAGGAACTAGTGCTTCCAACGGCCACCTAATCAGGTTATTCAGATCGTAATTTGTAGATATCTGAGGGTTATCCTCTAGTTGGATCAGGTGAATTTTTTATATTAACGTCACCCAAAAATCTGATTTCCAATTGTATCTGATTGATTATCTCAAGTAACCGATCTGAACAGATCTGTTATAATTCATCTCATCAGATTCAGTTATCTGAACAGTTATTTGAATTTTATGTTTAGTGGGGGTAAAAGGTGGGTTGGCGGAGAGGTGAGCACTTTCTCCTCGCGGTAAGAGGAGCCGGGTTCCCAGCTTGTAGCACGGAGTGAAAACTCGGAACAACTGCTTCCGCGTAGAGTGTGCAAGGTGTCTCCCCACTGGTTAAACGGGTCATTTCCCCGAGTTCTTCGGTTTCCCTTTCCATATAAGTTTATTGAGGTTAATGGTAATAGTGAGTGTACGGAGCTGTTGGCTCGCGTGGCAAGAAGGGCTTGCTACCACCCTCCTACGCGTTGCAACCCAACCACGTTAATTATAAAACTTTAAAAGTCGCTAGATGACTTGGGCCTAAGGTGGTGCCTTGGTTATTTTCGTAGCTGATTATTATTATCTTATTATTTCTTCTGTAAAGAAAATCAAATTAACCATAAATTTTAATTTCGAAGTAATTTAATCGATGGATGTGTAAAATCTGTGTGTCATCTGTCACCCTCTGTAATTGTAGGTGGTTAATTTTGGGTTTAAACTATTTAGTTGGAAATTGGACCCATATCAAATAATCTTAAATAAAATCTGGGCGTAAATGCGTATAATCTAATATCTGATCGATCGTTATTAACTCGGTTCAGATAATCGGCTGGAAGCATGCTTGGAACGTGTATCTATGTAGGCCCTCGCTGATTTTTGTTTTACTAAATCTATCACAAAGGAAAATATCGTTTATAAATAAGTAAATAACCCGAGGGTACTTAATTTCTACATTTTGCGTCGTTAGACGAAGTATTGCAAGTGGTACATTTTGACTTTTTTAGCCGTGAAGCCTTAACGGATACTTCGGTTATGAGATGTATATTATACACTTATGGTATTCTACGTTCAAACGAACGGCTAAATCAATTCAATACTGAATTAAAACAATCTAAAATGTTAGTTCATTCAAAGTAGTTTCGTTAGGATGGTTTGCTTATATTTTTGCGTAAAGCAGGTTACACGACGACGAAATAGTGAGCGTGGACTGCACTGAGTGCACTCTTACCGGCTATTAACCTTTGAGTTAGTTTTGTTCAATCACTTTTGTTCGTCGTCGTCGTGTACCCTGGTTTACCAAGAAAGCTAGTAAGTAAGTACTTTATCCTTCATAATCAGCCAAACACAAACGCATTTTTTGACCACTTTTAAAGATTGACCGATTGTTGTAACCGAGGCTTAAGTTCAAATATTTAAATCTAATAATTTTCGTATACGTCCTTGGGATTGAACAAAACTAAATTATAATATGAAAATAAATTACTTTTATCAGAAGTTAATGAAGTTCATTTACTTAATATTAATATAAATTGACATATTTTTTTAAATAAAAACTTGAGGAGATAAACGGTAATAGTGAGTGTCGGGAGCTGTTGACTCGCGTGGTATAAAGGGCTTGCCACCACCCTCCTACGCATTGTAACCCGGTCAACTGAATTAATGGCTTTAAAAGTCGCCAGCTTGCTTGGACCTAAGGTGGTGCCTTAGGTATTAACCTAGCTTTTCTATACGGGTAGGCCCATAAAAGTTGCAAAATTATTATTATTTATCCGTTAGTAATGGTTTTTACACTCTCAACCCCTCATTTGAGACTTTGAAAATGGCAATGTTAATTACGAAAATGCATTAAATTTTAATGTTAAATAAAATAATATTAACAAGTTAATTTGATTAATTGGAGTCTTTTCAAAAATGTACCCCTGTAACCTCATGGAGAAAAGCTCAGGAGTGGCGCTGTAAAACGATTTTACCGTGATGATCGAGTAGGGGCTGGCAAAGAAAGTGGGTAAACACCGGGTCTTTTTTGGCGCGTGGTATTAGTGGCTTTGACGCCATCACGCGAAACAAAAGACCCAATGTTTACCCCCTTTTCTTGGTCATCCCTCTGGCGTGACGGTAATCCGTTATATTTGTTAGACAAAATTAGGGATGCCTATTTTTCTAATATCGGTATGCGGAAACTTTTCTGGAAATTATTCAGCATTTTATTTTTCCGGAAAATTAACAACTCTAGAATTTTCCACTTACGCTCCACAAATTGTATGCTCGTTGGGAAACAAGGTCTCATTGAACATTAGCGGTGGTGAAAACATTGGAAATTATCCCTTATAATTCAACAGAAATCATAGACTAGCATTGAATGTTTCCAATGAAAATGTATAGAGGCATATTTACAGGGTTGCCACACGTCGGGGAATTTAAAAATGGGCCTAAAAAGTCAGGGAAATGTCAAGGAATTAGATTTTCTCTTGACACGTTTTGAAGGTATTTTTACTCTAGGTCTATGACAAATTTTTTTATTATCATTTATTTCCTTGAAAGTTTTGCTAATATTGTCAACATTGCAATAACCATTTTACTGAAATATAAGTCCATTTAATTTTATTAACTTCTGATAAAAGCGAAATATAAAATAAAAATTTGGCCATAAAAAGTCAGGGAAAATCTCTTAAAATGGTCTGGGAATAATCAGGGACAGGGTTGCCAAAAATCGTTTTTTTTTTTAAATTAAGACATCCAGTATGGTAACCGGTGACCTTAAACCGGTGAAAACCACTAATGAAAAATGATCATATTGACCGATTTCAAAATTACGTTTTTGCTTGTGACAGTACCTTTACATTGTGATGTATAGCAGGCTTATTTACCCGCTTTTATACCCTAACAAGGCGGCGTATTTTCAGGTGCCAAAAGAATTTTAAGATCCCCAATAGTTCTTTTTATAAACTAACGTGACCTTCTTGTTCAAATGTTGCTCTTACGTCACAGTCTCTTACTTTCACAAGCCTACTAGCGCGCGCTACAGTCGCGAGGAATATAGGTTTTTTTAGCGCGCGTGAAAATCGCTCGTGCGCAAAATATACTAATAAAGCTGCGTCTTGTGACGTAAGAGCAACATTTTAACAAGTTGGGCAAGACCACTTTTTATTTTATAAAATCAACTATTGCTTATATCTAGCCCTCATTACTTCGTGAGACGACAAAAAGTGAAGGTTAAGTTTTAGTTTCGTTTTGGAATAAAAAATGCAGAATATTATATTCTGAATTTTTATTTGAAATAAATAGTATTTAAATTTTCAATATTTCTATTCGCGACCGAAAACTATGGATACCCCCTCATTCGGCAGCAGATGGAAGCGGTAACAGGTCGCGCATTAGCAGACGGTACTAACAATCAAAGTTTTAAATCGCGCTGAAATATACAAAAATATATAATATTTTCCTCAGAAGTTACTAGTTTTATTATTAGAATACAACACAGAACGTCATAGAGCCCAGATGTATTTATTTTCGGCTCTAGCAGACGCTACACTCACAAGAAGTGGCGGGAAAACTAAGGCACCGCATCGCCACCTAGAGCTGTTTCGGTCGCGAATTTCATTTCTCAATATTTTTTTAATAAAAAAAAGTGGATTTGACCAGTCTGGCTAATTCTTGCCAACCCTGGTCAGGGAATTTAAATCCGTATATTTTGTGGCAACCCCGACTTATTACGTTAAATATGATTAAGGCTTTAACATCAAATAACGATTCGACGTGTATCTAGGGGTGAAATCCATCTCGCGTAGCTACCGGGGATAGTCAGGGTCATCGTACTTACGCGTGTAGAAGCCCAATAAAGGGCAGCACTCGGCCAGAAAATGATAGAAATAGAGAGTCAACAATGAGAGGAAGCAACGGCGAAGAAATCGCGTTAATTGACATTTCAAAGGAGACTCGAGTGCGGGAAACATCCTCCTTGCCGGCCGAGGGGGGGGGGGGGCTGCCAGCGGATTCGACAGATAGAGAGAGAGAGCTACGGACTACCTGCCAATTTCCTACTTGAAAAGACTTCATCTTTAGGCAGCATCGACGATCGACTCAAATCCAGCCCATTTTATTTTCCTCTGGAAAATATTTGTTCAACCACCCTGCAGCGCCTCCGAGTGTTTTCTTCCACGAACAGCTCAGAATTATATTAGTGTACTTTTTATCCCCCCCCCCCATTCAAGCCCTTCGTATTGAAATGCTGGGTTTTAAGCGGTAGCCAACGCAATACGGCCGGCTATTCTTTATATACAATTTTGAATACTTTTTATTTTGAAAGTATTTTAAATTCGATTCGAAAATTAATGTACGAAACTGAGAAAAATCAAATATTTTAATTTCTTTGAGTTACACAGTTTAAATTATGTATTGATAAAATACACATTTTTTACTTATTTCTTTGGTGAAATACACATTTTTTACTTATTTCTTTGGTGAAATACACATTTTTTACTTATTTCTTTGGTGAAATACACATTTTTTATTTTTTTTCTTTGGGTAACTACACAATTAAATTAATTTCTTTGGGTAACTACACAATTAAATTAATTTTTTTGGGTAACTACACAATTAAATTAATTTCTTTGGGTAACTACACAATTAAATTAATTTCTTTGGGTAACTACACAATTAAATTAATTTATTTGGGTAACTACACAATTAAATTATTTTCTTTTGGGTAACTACACAATTAAATTAATTTCTTTGGGTAACTACACAATTAAATTAATTTCTTTGGGTAACTACACAATTTAAATTATTTATTTTGTTAAATATACTATTTAAATTATTATTATACAAAAACCTGTTATGTCTAATGTAACAGAGATAATTCTAACCCGGCCACCTGTTTAAAGGCGTTTAAAGTCGCTCGATGACTTGGGCGTAAGGTGGTGCCTTGGGTATTAACTTAGCTGATTATTATTATTAATATACAATTAATCTTGTATTTCTTCTCTTTAAAATACCAATAATTCTAACATACTTTAAATTTACTATCAAACTCAAACGCACGTATCATAAATGACAAATTAATTTACTCAATAATTATTATTATTTGAAATATTTTAAAATTCCTTAAATGAGAAAAATTATAACGTAATTATTAGTATTGTTTATAAAATTACTAAAAAAGATACGAATTATTGCGTAAGTTTAAAATACTTTTTTTATTACATAATTAAGATATCCATATAATAAAATTGGTCGACTAGTTTCGGCATTGTTAGTGCCATTGTCAAGTAATTTTATAATCTGTTAGCGCCAGAATAGAACAAGTAAAACTGTTTTAAATTATTATTATTATTATTATCTGAACTCTTGAAATAAATATTTAAATAAAATGTCCCGGGAATAATAAATCTATTTAAAATAGTTTCTAATAAGAAATCAAAGAACGAGGAGCGCAGGCTGGCAAAAATGTCGCCGATTACCCCTTAAATACAAATTTGATTAGTCTAGAGGGCTTACCTAACTTAATCCAATTTTAAGGAAGGGCTCGGGCTTGAAATAAACTATTTGACGCTTCTAAGGCGACCGGGCCCGGCCGAGACGCGAAAAGATGCGGGAGGGGGGCGGGGGATAAAGGGTCCGTACCCCCCTCTCTCATCTCTCAGCACTCTCGTACATATTTTAGAATAATATTAAGTTAGCCCAAGACGAGTTTCATAAGCCAATGGAGCTTAACGCCCGCAGCGCCCCGCCGACGACAGTTCCGTGTAAATATAATTCTCTACTTGTCAAGAAGCATTTCGGGCGCCCTTTCGTGACGCTCGGGAACTCCGAACGGCGGCGCTGCAGTCGGTAGCCCCTGAAACGTCCCCCACTTCCACCCCCCCCCTCTCTGGGAGCTTTCCCTAATAGGGTGGTAATTTAATTATGTACGCGCTCTCTAAGTTATGACTCGCGGTGCAGTCTACTATAAAGGGGCTGCTCCTTCCCCCCCATTTTCAACCTCTCTCCCCCCTCCGTAGATTCGTCTATATATATTCATAGTAGAGTAGATCGAACGGAGACTACCGTGTCTGTTGTCAGTGTGTCGGAAAGGGGGAAACGGGGGTTTTAGTTAGTGGCGCGTCGGTTATTGATGGTACGGTCGTATTCACTGACAGCTGGGGTTCGGAATGGTGATATATCTTCCTCAAGTCATCCCCGGCCTACTCCGCTCCGAAGTCTGCGGTTTGCGCCCGCATATACTCCATTATATATATATATATATATATATATATATATATATACATATAGCATATAGGATCCTTGATTGTAGATTATCTATACATCTTTTGGAAGGACGGTTACGGCTTCTACATTCGCTATCTACATGTATACCTCTCTCTTTCTAGCTCGGCTCTTTGAACGGTTTTCTTTACGCGCGCTTAAAGGATTAATGTATTGGCGCGTTATTTCCGACTGTCCTCAACCAATGTCTTTATGGAGTATCTTTTTTTCGGAAGAAATACTCAAATATTTATTTTTCCTTCGAAAGGATAAATTTCAGTCCATTTTAAAATAGAAGGCAAAAGGAATATTTATGCGCCACTTAACTTTATATGTTAATTTTCTATATGTACTGGTATTTCTGGAAAGTCGTTATCAATAATTTACTTTTACTTCCGGAAAATGACTAAAGTCGAGACGATTAAGGGGCACCGTGGTCGAGTTTTTCCTCGGCGCGAGAGGGGTAGACACAACGTCACCGGCGTGTGTTTCAAACGCGTCAGATTTTGAGAGCCAATTAAATACAGGGCATATTTGATTGACTTGTAAGGGGAGGAGCATACTGGTAGATGGTGAGTGGATTAATTAGAACAAGATGTGCAAGAACGTTTAAGTACACACAATCCCCCCGATGTATTAAATATATTTTAAACATTAAATTTAAATTTGAACAAATTCTTTAATCATCTTGTAACTAAATAAACCCAAGGGTATTTGATCTAAAATTAATTTTTCGGGTTACCGGGTTTGGAAATAAGGTAGCGAAACGCGAACACGTGAATTTAAATTAATTTTTAGACAAACCGAATTATTCGAGTTACCTAGTTTTGGAAATAAGGTAGCGAAACGTGAACGATTTAGATGGCGCCTGTATCAATTGACACGAAATTAAAATATCACAATAATGCGTACGCGGGCTATGAGGTCCAGAAATCTCATTTAAAATTAAAATCTCTTAATGCAACCGAAAACGTAGTTCACAAATAATCAGTACTAACTAAAAATATAATTTTCATACCAAGTCGCTCTTAATTAAAAAAAAAGTATAGATTTCAAGTGAGTGTAGCGAGCTGTTGGTTCGCGTGTCATGAAGGGCTTGCCACCACCCTCCTACACAATTTAACCCGGCCACCTGAATTAAAGCATGGAAAACTTTGATCACGCGCTGTTCGCGCTACAGCGGCCAACACATTCGTCGAAATTCCGCGAGCAAGGATTTTCCCCCTGTAAACTGTACTATAACGTGTAGGAGGTCAGCGCCACGCTCGGTTGTTATATTGGCTTCAATGTAAAAGCTATTCTAAAAATAATAATCCGCTAGGGGCGCTGACGTCATACACATCTTTTGCTCATAGGTTAACACAGAAACGTCAACGAATGAGATGGCCGCTGTAGCGCGAGAGATCAAAGTTGGCCGTGATTAAAGACATTTAAATTCGCTAGATGACTGATGGGGCCTACGGTGGTGCCTTGAGTATTAGACTAGCTGATTATTTTTATTATTATTTCGTGGTAAATAGGCCTTTCAATAAATGCCACTCTCTTTTTCTTTCCTCCATACGCGCGAGTCACTGAATAAAATAGTCACGTGTTTAAATTAGTTTTATTTGTAAGGCTTAAGTTGATAGAGCGCGCGCATTTTCTTTCTTTGATGAGGCGCTCGCGAAATTGAACGAGCCCTTCTGTATTGAAATATTAAGCAGCGCGCGCTTTAAAATAAAACGCTTTTACAAGCATGTCCTGGCTCGCTTCATTACTACTTCTAGGCAAATCGCTGAACAGGTTTTATTTAAGCGTCTATTAGTAACGTGGTAGTGAAGTTAAAGGATTGATTAATTATAATCGTGACACTACGTAATACCAGAACTTACAAGGAGAGTACCCGAGGTGTTTATTGCCGATTTTGTTCAAAGTCGGGCGTAATGTAGACCTATATGAAATATGAAATTTCCCAAAAGGAGACGTTGCACTACCCATTCGATTTGCTATGGCAACCAAAAATGTTTTTGATCACTTAAAACAATAAAATCTCAATTTAAAAAATCATGGGATTTTCTCGGTTTCACAGGGTCCTAGCTACGAAAATTTGAAAAATTTTGAAAATCACGAAATGTGTAATTTTGACCACATTTAGGTAAATTTCATCAAGTTTGGGTAAATTGAAACATTTTTAGAGTAAATTTGTAACAAATTTTGGGTAAAATAAGGAAAAAATATTATTTTGGTTGTAAGTGGTCAAAAACATTTTCGGTCGCCATGGCAAATCGAATGGGTAGTGCAACGTCTCCTTTTGGGAAATTTCATATCTCATATAGGTCTACATTACGGCCGACTTTGAACTAAATCGGCAATAAACACCTCGGGTACTCTCCTTGTTAGTGCTTAGTTTATTTTTTATTTTGGCTGATAACACCAAGATTTCAACAGCAATAAATTCGTATTAATTTTTTTTTAATTTAGCCTAAAATATAATAAACCATTTTTCAAAATGACCTATTTTTTAAATTTGAACCACGTTACGACAGAGTATTTGAGGTTAAAGTTCACAACAAGTTAGTTTATGGGAACCCACGACTATAGCTAAAACCAAAAGTTTGCGACGGCAAAAATATCTGTCTCCTTTAAGCCAATAGTAAAATTATTTCAACTACGCATCGCGTTTTGACACGCACTGGTATTTGAAATAGTTATTTTTATAAAGTAACGTGGCCTTCTGGTTTAAATGCGGCTCTGACGTCACAGTCTCTCACTTTTACAAGGCTACCAGCGCACTATACACTCGCCAGATGAATATAGGTTTTTCAAGCGCGCGTGCAAATCGCTCGTGCGAGGAATACACTAATAAAGCTGGGTCTTGTGACGTAAGAGCAGGATTTTAACAAGTTGGGCGAGACCTCTTTTTATTTTATAAAATCGACTATTGTACCGCAGCGCTATATCAAAGAATTCAAATGAAATAATATTAATAGGGAAAAATAAAACATGGCGTCTAGAAACACCTGACTGCGGTAAGATAAAACGTTTTCCATCTGGTTTACGCTGTACTTTTACGATATTTGTTTTACAAATGCCATTTATAAATCAGAAAATATTACTACGTAGTGTAATTTTAATATTTTGCATTGCTAGGTGGAGAAAAACACCAGACCTAAATTTGTTGTGGTTTATACTTCTAGAACCTCCCTGGGGTACGTCGGGGTTTCTTATAGCTTATAGGGGGGAACCAAATTATCTCTATTCGCTTAATAAAGTAATTGTCATTGAACATTTTACTATATAATTATATTACATTACATTATTATACCATTATTATTACATTATTATTACATTATTATACCATTATTATTACATTATTATACCATTATTATTACATTATTATTACATTATTATACCATTATTATTACATTATTATACCATTATTATTATATTATTACATTATTAATACATTAGTACATTATTAATACAAAAGTACATTATTATTACAAAAGTACATTATTATTACATTATTATTCATTATTATTACATTATTATTATATTATTATTACATTATTTATACATTATTACATTATTTATACATTAGTACATTATTATTACAAAAGTACATTATTATTACATTAGTACATTATTATTACATTATTAAAAAAATGTATCCTTTCAATCTCCTCTCTCTGAAATGCATACTTTGTGAAACTCCTCTCACGCTCCTCTCCTTTTGAAGTTTTGCGCATCTCACCTCCTCTCAGATTCTCAAACTGTTCTCACAGGGGTAGAACAACGACCATCACTGGCCGGTGGCCTCATTAGATTTACTGTCTTTAACTTCTTTATAGCCTTCTAACGTCAGCATATTATGTTATTGTACGTTTGGTACAAGAAGGTCATGTTTTTATATTTTCTTAGTTTTGGTTTCCTTACATCTAAGCTCAAACTCACCTCCTCACACCCGCAAACTAACTTTTTAGCTGATCTCCTCTCATCACATTTCACTAAATAAATTAACCTCGCTCACACTCCAAATACATTCTTTAAAAAATCTTATTTCCACTCACTCTCCTCTCACTTAAATTCGTAGCTTGGAAACTCATCTCACGCTCCTCTCCATTGGAAGCTTAGAGCATCTCACCTCCTCTCAATTGGTGAGAGGAGAGCGCCCATCAATGCTTCCGGTTATATTAAATATGCGAATTATTTTTAAAAAAGTGTTCTGCAGTATTACATTTTAGGATGTAATTGAAGGGGTGTACAAAAGGAATGTTGATATGGCCAACTTTGTAATTTCACCAAACACCAATTCACTTGGCGAATTGTTTTTAAAAAAGGATTTTTATTAAAAGTTCGACAAAATATTCATTTTGACAACTGAACAAAATTATTAAGAGAGGGAATTTTTGTAAACTGCCCCGAATTAACTGCTTACTTCCCTGACGACAATGTCTTGATCCAATGCCATATTCCGTTTGAATCCAATTTAGTTTGTATCAAATTATTTTATAATGGCATTAGTATTACATCACCCTATTTTGATCAAATATGACACATTTTGGTGGTCTTGCCCAACTTGTTAAAATCCTGCTCTTACGTCACAAAACCCAGCTTTATTAGTGTATTCTTCGCACGAGCGATTTGCACGCGCGCTAGAAAAACCTATATTCCTCTGGCGACTGTAGCGCGCGCTCGTATAGCTTGTAAAAGTAAGAGGCTGTGACTTAAGAGCCGCATTAAACCAGAAGGCCACGTTACTTTATGAAAAGAACTATTCCCATCAAAATCGGGTTTGGAACTGCCCAATTTTGGGTATAAACTTGACCCACCATTTTCGTAAGACCTATAGACAACTAAGATTTACTTTCAAAACGCGGTATTAAACGTCTGAAAATGAAATATGTTTCAAATCAAAAATCCCACGTTTGACTTGTGACGTCATAAAATTATAAAATAGCGTACGTGTATCCGTTTGTAAAGTACGTATTAGTCTCGGCGTAGGTGATCTGGCGAGTGAGAAATATTTCATTCGACCTTCCCAGTTGCTTAGAATGAAGCCAGCCTGCCATTCATTGTACGGGCTCTTATGGATCGTCGATTCGCCCCCCCCCTCCGCCTTCGAGGTAACCCCCCCCCCGCGTTCCTGCAGTTTACGATGAGACTGCGCATTAGTTGGCTTAATAAGCCGCTTCTAATAACTAATAACTAGATGGAGCTTCGACATACCAGCCTTCAACGTTTATGGATTAGCCGCTCCCTCCTCCGCGCGCGCAATGGACTGGGCCGCGCTCGGAATGAACTTTGGAGGCCCAGCCGCCATCCCCCGCTCGTAGGTGAAGCCGCATTCCAGGGGCCGCCCAGAGATATGAAGGATGGAAATTGGGATGCTGGTTAGAAGACACGCTGGCCTGACACTACCGCCGCGGGCCGCGAGTCGGGACGTTCGTAAGACGCGCGCTGCCAGGTGAGGCGCCACCAGTGGCTATTATTAGGTGGCGTGTAGCTCGTGTCACATTCCGGGCCACTTTTCAGCGTCGAACAATGCGCCGAAATTTATTGCCTCCATCTAATAACCTTCAGCCATTTAATATATTTGGCGCGCTCGGCGACATATTTTGGGACGCGCGTCGGCTGAGGATAGCCTCCCTATATTTAGCCTCTTCATTATTTACCATCAGCGGCGAATTCTTTTTCCAAAATTAAAGATATTAAGCCGCCTACATTGAAACCTCTAGTGTCCACGTCTAAGAGTAGGTTCATTTCGCTACAGAAATAATTAAAATTGTGATTATTTCGTTTGTCATCATGATTCAGTTAAGGACAGGGGGTCAGGGAATATAAACATTGGCCTAAAATGTCTGTGAAAAGTCAGGGAATCTTAAAATAGGCCTAAATAGTCGGAGGAAAGTAGGGGAATCTTAAAAAACTAATAAATAGTCGTGAATCTTACGAAACGCCTAAATTGTCGGGCAAAATCAAGGAATATAAAAGTATTCCTAAAAAGTCGGGGAATCTTAAGAAACGCCTAAATAGTCGGGGAAAAATCAAGGAATATAAAAGTATGCCGAAAGAGTCGGGGAAATCTTAAAAAAAACCCCCTAAATAGTCGGGGTAAAATCAAGGAATATTAAAGTATGCCTAAAAAGTCGGGAAATCGTAGGAAACGCCTAAAAAATCGGGGGAAAATCAAGGACTATAAAAGTATGCCGAAAGAGTCGGGGGAAAATCAAGGACTATAAAAGTATGCCTAAAAGTCGGGGAATCTTAAGAAACGCCTAAATAGTCGGGGGAAAATGAAGGAATATAAAAGTAAGCCTAAAAAGTCTGGGAATCTTAAGAAACGCCTAAATAGTCGGGGGAAAATGAAGGAATATAAAAGTAAGCCTAAAAAGTCTGGGAATCTTAAGAAACGCCTAAATAGTCGGGGGAAAATGAAGGAATATAAAAGTAAGCCTAAAAAGTCTGGGAATCTTAAGAAACGCCCAAATAGTCGGGGGAAAATGAAGGAATATAAAAGTAATCCTAAAAAGTCTGGGAATCTTAAGAAACGCCTAAATAGTCGGGGGAAAATGAAGGAATATAAAAGTAAGCCTAAAAAGTCTGGGAATCTTAAGAAACGCCTAAATAGTCGGGGGAAAATGAAGGAATATAAAAGTAAGCCTAAAAAGTCTGGGAATCTTAAGAAACGCCTAAATAGTCGGGGGAAAATGAAGGAATATAAAAGTAAGCCTAAAAAGTCTGGGAATCTTAAGAAACGCCTAAATAGTCGGGGGAAAATGAAGGAATATAAAAGTAAGCCTAAAAAGTCTGGGAATCTTAAGAAACGCCCAAATAGTCGGGGGAAAATGAAGGAATATAAAAGTAAGCCTAAAAAGTCTGGGAATCTTAAGAAACGCCTAAATAGTCGGGGGAAAATGAAGGAATATAAAAGTAAGCCTAAAAAGTCTGGGAATCTTAAGAAACGCCTAAATAGTCGGGGGAAAATGAAGGAATATAAAAGTAAGCCTAAAAAGTCTGGGAATCTTAAGAAACGCCTAAATAGTCGGGGGAAAATGAAGGAATATAAAAGTAAGCCTAAAAAGTCTGGGAATCTTAAGAAACGCCTAAATAGTCGGGGGGAAATCAGGGGATATAAAAGTAAGCCTAAAAAGTCTGGGAATCTTAAGAAACGCCTAAATAGTCGGGGGAAAATGAAGGAATATAAAAGTAAGCCTAAAAAGTCTGGGAATCTTAAGAAACGCCTAAATAGTCGGGGGAAAATGAAGGAATATAAAAGTAAGCCTAAAAAGTCTGGGAATCTTAAGAAACGCCTAAATAGTCGGGGGAAAATGAAGGAATATAAAAGTAAGCCTAAAAAGTCTGGGAATCTTAAGAAACGCCTAAATAGTCGGGGGAAAATGAAGGAATATAAAAGTAAGCCTAAAAAGTCTGGGAATCTTAAGAAACGCCTAAATAGTCGGGGGAAAATGAAGGAATATAAAAGTAAGCCTAAAAAGTCTGGGAATCTTAAGAAACGCCTAAATAGTCGGGGGGAAATCAGGGAATATAAAAGTATACCTAAAAAGTCGGGTAATTTAAAAATATTCCAAAATAGTCAGGCAAAAGTTATGGAGTACAAAAATAGGTCTAAATAGTTAGGAGAAAAGTCTGGAAATCTTAAAAAAGACCTAAAAAGTCAGGAAATATAAAAATAAACCCAGCTGAAATTTTGGCTATGGTACAACCTGTGAAATTGCCCCAACCCCTCTGACAAATGTATGGTTTCAATTGAGAATGAAATTTGCAGTTTCTAGTTAACAGGTTTGCGAAAATCGACATTCTTTGCGCAATCAACGACGAACATTTACAAAAATGTTTTTTAGGTAAATATACATGGAGTTTGTAAAATATAATATAATTTCGTGAAGTTCCGAATTAAAACCTTGCTACGCCCATGATATAAGCTTATCATTTGGGTTTACATAGAGCCCCTTAAGCCACAATAAAACCAACGCTTGAAACCAGTTTTTCTAAATTTCATTGGTATAAAACTGGCAATCAATTAGATTTAAGCTGGGATTTAAGTTCTGGTTTGACGAGGGCTCTAGAGAAATTCAATTAGTTGTTTTTAATTTAAAAATGCCACAGCTTGGTCTAGCGAATGTAACCGAGCATCAAAATGGCTTCCGGCGTTGACCACTAATTGTGTTTTATAAGCATTCCATAATAATAAAATTGCTATTGACTATTAATTCCGAAAGAATTTTAAAGCTGGCGTTATGAAATATGTAAAATTTATAATTATCTCTTACGAAAAAAAGTTAGCCCCAATCCTCTATGTTGATTTCTAGGATATTCTACAAGATATTTTATATTGCCTCTATAGAGAAAACTGAGAATACCCTTTAGAATTTTACAAAATTCTACGTATTATAACTCAAAATTCGTTCTTTAAAAAAGATCTATAGATAAGGCAGCCTAGAAATATCTATAGAGCTTTTTCATAAGGGAGTTCTTCTTATTGAACGCGCTACAGTTTTGATGATAATGAAAGAGTGAGGAGCCGGTTCAATTTACAGGGGCCCCTGCGGTGGAGGGGCCCGAGTTTCACTCCATAAACGCAGTAATAACGTCTTTCAGGGGACCCGTAATTATTTTACTTTTACTGGGCTAGGGCCCGCTCTCGGCGGCCTTGGGTGAACTTCGAACAAAGTCATTAGGCCTAATACGCTTTGAGCGCGTACTGGGAATTTCTAAATGTAGATAGTTTAGTATATTTCTCGCTAGAGGCGTTAACTTTCATTCTCCACACGTAGCTAATAGTAATTATTTTACTAAATGATACACTTATAGATTATGATAATAGAAAATACTTACTAAATATGTCAATATTGGTAATTACTAATTACTGGTAAATTAAAGAAATATGTTGGCTTATCCCTGAACACGAATGTAGTGCGTGTACAACACTTTTACAGGCGCTAGTAGGTCGAAAATAGATTAAATAGATTGTGTCAGTGGCAATTTCTAGGCTAGGTAGTACATCCCCTAACCCCGAAATTTGGAAATGGGCTAAAAATTCCAACTAATATACCCAAAACAAACAGGCAAAACCTTTGTACGTTAACTGCCAAATAAAAGAGGGCGGAGATAGTCCCAAACTAATAAAATTAGGTAGTCCACTTACTAAGCCTACCTACCCAAAAAAAAACATGTCGGCAGTACTGCAAATATTTCCAAGAATATAATTTAACGGACAATTAATTGATCCAATCGAAATAGCTTTTAAAAATGGATAACTAGAATAGCTAAAATAAGAAATTGGCCAAATAATTGCTCGATAAGTTAATTCCACGATTTCCATCCACGCTAAAATACCGGTACACGTATTGTACGTAGCTTCTAAAAACGACCACCAGAGGGGGAGAGTAAGAGACGGCGATGAATATATAAGATTTCTCCGATCATGCGGTGAATCTCCCCGCGAACGATAATCCGTTCTAAATCCGCTTAATCCGCCTCTACAATTTCATTCTCCGCCCGTTCCGCCGTCGCCACACGCAATAAGGAAGCCGGGGGGACAAAATCAGGTTTTTCCGCCATTTTCCAAATCGGAAGCGCGCAGGAAGCGAGACGTCTGTTGTAGGAAGTTATTGGAGAGGAGAAACCAATTGAAACGGGTTGGGACGCGCCCGATACAAGGGGGGGGGGATACTCTCGAGAGAGGGGGATTTCGGCGAAAAGCAACATGGCGATTACGAGGCAATCAGGGAACTGGGCCTGTCGGTCTTCATTTTTGTACATGGGCGACGTATAAGCGCTTATCGGATTAGCGTGGTCAACTAAATCCGCTCAGAGAGGCGCCACCGCTGCCGCCCTCATCTGACCAGAAAAGAACGGAGTAGCCCCCGCCCAGGCGCGCCGATCGGCTTAGCGTTCCTATCTTCGGAAGATTGTCACCCGTAAGCGCTTTATTAGGGGCGAACTACCGATTGAATGCTAATAGATTAATCAGAATTGATTTCTGTTTCAATGGGTCGCGCATACGGCGCACCGTATGCGACAGCCATTGCTCTCGGGGCTTTGGAGGTCCCTGCACTCGCGGCTATATCAGTCTTAAGACACCTTTCAAAGATTGAAAAAATATATCGAATTTAATCATGATTAAATAGTTTGAGATGATTAAATAATGATTGAAATGGTTAGTTACTAATTGAAATGGTTAGTTACTAATTGAAATGATTAAATAGTTTGAGATGGTTAAAATGAAGAAATAATGTTTGAAATTGATATAATTAAATGATGATTGATATAATTAAATGATGATTGATATAATTAAATGATGATTGATATAATTAAATGATGATTGATATGATTAAATGATGATTGATATGATTAAATGATGATTGATATGAGTAAATGATGATTGATATAATTAAATGATGATTGATATGAGTAAATGATGATTGATATAATTAAATGATGATTGATATGATTAAATGATGATTGATATGATTAAATGATGATTGATATGATTAAATGATAATTGATATGATTAAATGATGATTGATATGATTAAATGATGATTGATATGATTTAATGATGATTGATATGATTAAATGATGATTGATATAATTAAATGATGATTGATATTATTAAATGATGATTGATATAATTAAATGATGATTGATATGATTAAATGATGATTGATATGATTTAATGATAATTGATATGATTAAATGATGATTGATATGATTTAATGATGATTGATATGATTAAATGATGATTGATATAATTAAATGATGATTGATATTATTAAATGATGATTGATATAATTAAATGATGATTGATATAATTAAATGATGATTGATATAATTAAATGATGATTGATATGATTAAATGATGATTGATATGATTTAATGATAATTGATATGATTAAATGATGATTGATATGATTTAATGATGATTGATATGATTAAATGATGATTGATATAATTAAATGATGATTGATATTATTAAATGATGATTGATATAATTAAATGATGATTGATATAATTAAATGATGATTGATATAATTAAATGATGATTGATATGATTAAATGATGATTGATATGATTTAATGATAATTGATATGATTAAATGATGATTGATATGATTAAATGATGATTGATATGATTTAATGATGATTGATATGATTAAATGATGATTGATATAATTAAATGATGATTGATATTATTAAATGATGATTGATATAATTAAATGATGATTGATATGATTAAATGATGATTGATATGATTTAATGATAATTGATATGATTAAATGATGATTGATATGATTTAATGATGATTGATATGATTAAATGATGATTGATATAATTAAATGATGATTGATATTATTAAATGATGATTGATATAATTAAATGATGATTGATATGATTAAATGATGATTGATATGATTTAATGATGATTGATATGATTAAATTATGATTGATATGATTAAATTATTAACAGTTGGTAACTGGGATTCAATTCGAAATCGCAGAACATACGAAACATTCTTCAGACGCCCGATGACTTTATCTTCTGGGTACTCGCGTTTGAGGAGTAGTAGAAAGTGTAACCAAATGTCCCGCCCTTGTCGTCTAATTCAGTGTCTTCTAAAAACGAGTAAGACATGACCTATTTTTAAAATGTGCGTTTTCATTTTTGTGTCCATAGGCATGGTGCAAGGAGACTACGGCTCCAAAAGTGGCTTGGGAGTGGCCGGCGGAATGAACGACTTGGGTCCTGGTGCTGGCAACCTCGGAGGACATTGCAAGAAGAAGAAGAAGAAACGGAGGCATAGGTTTTTTACTTTTAACACCTATTAGTCCCTTAACGTTATTCGCACTTTAACACGCACTCTCTTCAATATGTCTTATAACCAATTTTCATACAAATTTGGCCTATTTTTGGCGAAGGCATACTATGGACTCGCGGATCCCTCAATTAGATTACAACGGTACACTGCATCTTAACCGCTGTTGTAAATTAGGAAGATATAATAATATACACTAGATGGTAACGAGTGGTCAATTATTTTAAATCACCATCGGATTCTTGATATTTCAACCATTTTACCGGTCAAAATTTCAAGTTATTTCCGGTTAATTGAAATTATGAAATCATTTACTTAAAAGAAATCCAATAATTTCCACGTCCGCCCGTAAAACGTTCGGTATAGCCGGGGCCGTAGTTGGGGCAGCGAGGGGGTAGCACCGGCTGCCAGAAAGAAAAATAAGATTGTTATTAAGTCTTCCCGCGAAACATTTCAGAAAACTATTCATACCATGAAATTGCCATTTTATTATGATTTTACTTTGAGGCGAGCGTGAGGGGCTAGGATCAACGCTAAAAATGCTCATATAAAGTAAAAAATTGTCAAGCAGAATATCTAGTACATTTGGCGGAAAGATCCTAGCACGAATTTCCCGTAAATTGGCGGCGAGAACTTCTAAATTGGCCTGTTTAGTGTTTACGGTTCAATTTCTAACAATTGTAAGTGTACCCGCGCGCGTTATATAATTTTCGAAAATAACGTTTATATTTCAAAGTGATAATTAATTAAGTAACATAGATTAGAATTTAAAACACAGTTGTTATCATTTATTTTAGTACTAAGTGAGGCATACCTAAAGAAATTCCGTTTGGCGAGTAAGGCTAGGCGCCCACTGGCTCTCCGTTTCGTATCCGTCCTGCCTTCCACAAGGCATTGTCTCCGTTACGAAGCAAAGGCTTGTTAAAGGTAGGACGGAGACGTTACGAAGAGCAGTGAGCGCCTGGCTTTAATCACAGAAAATAAATACCAAATTAATATTACTCCCGCTGTAACTGGGTACATAGTCATAGTTTTTACAACATGGCGGCGCTTACTTTTTGACGCAATTAGGTAAAAAGAAATGAGCGGACGATTGTCACTATCCTGTCAAACCTAGCGTAGCTCCCCCTCTCTTCTAACGCGCGAAACAGTCGCAAAAAAATCTATTGACTCCGCTCCGTAATAAGAAATATACACAGACTCTCCGTGATAATGAAAAATGTTCCCCCTCCGCCTTTTTATAATATAATTGAAAGTGACAGGACGGCCGTCCGCCTCACAAAGGCCAGCAGGGATTGAGAGAGACCGAATAATTTTAATCATTCTCCGTATTATAGGCTTATCCCGTCGACTTTTTCCATCCCAATCTTCACGGACAGGTTAAACAAAAATAATGGCGCGCGACCAAGATGAAGACGGTTTTTTCCCCCGACGAATTTTAGTAATTAGATGACAATTGAAAAGGGGGGAGGTTAACTTTATTCACCCCCTTAAATGGGTGACTGGGGGGGGGGGTGAAGACACTCAACGTTGTCTCCCCCCCCCGAAACGTTTTTCTGTCCTCGGATAAGTGAAAAATTGATTTTTTTCTCTTATCTCGTCTTTATTATTTTTATCGCTTGGATGATTCGTATAAAAGTATTTGGAAATGTTTGCTGGAGAGATGGAAATTGTAATTGCTTTTTAATACCACGTTGACGCTAAAACGACATTGTACAAAAACACTCCTCGCGTATTAGGGAGGTTAAGCTCTCTAGAAGTTTGAACGGCAACGTCGGGAGTATCTAGACGTTTTCGTAGAAACTGTAGACAGTTTTAGCAACTTATGTAAATGACGTGCACGCGATAGTCTATCTACGTTAAATCGGATAATAAAAACAATTACGGTTCTTATAGCATTATACACATTTTAGACATTTATGATGAAGCAGGGTACGCGACGACAAGACAAATGTGCTTAGACCATACTAAAGTTCGTCTTATGAACCTTTTAATTGTCTAAACACAAAGGTTTGTTTTCGTGTACCCGTGTTTACCGCTAATATATCGACCTAATTGTACAATGCTTAGTCCTAGTCGATACTATGACGAAAAATAATACTTTCCTATACTCAGTTACAGGTTAAGAAAGGCAAACTATCTAGTACAATTGGCGGAAAGATACCAGCATGATTTTCCGGTAAATTGGCGGCGAGAATTTCGAATTTCACCTATTTTCAGTTGAGTTCCTAAAGGTTTCCACGCGTGTTATATTAATACATTTTAGAAATGTCTATTCCGAGTGATCAAGAAATATTTCATGTGGATTATTATTTCTAAGCTTCATTATAGCGTATTTTTGGTATTATGCATCTAAACTTTACTCAAATCGCACGTGTACGTACGTGAACGTGGTAATCTCGGCATTACCCGTTCTATACTTACCCTGGACTCGCCAAACTGAATTTTTTTTAGGTATATGTCTCACTTGTAGTACTAAAAATATATTATGACAACGGTTTTTAAATCTTATCTATTTTAATTAATTAATTATCACTTTGAAATATAACGCAATAGACGGTATTTTCCAAAATTATATAACGCGCGCGGGTATACTTAGAAATTCAACCGTAAACAGGCCAAATTAGAAGTTCCCGCCACCGATTTACGGGAAATTCGTGCTAGGATCTTTCCGCCAAATGTACTAGGTATTTTGCCTTTCTTAACCTGCAACTGACAATTGTGCATATTTAAGCGGAAAAACCGAAAATGGCGACAGTTTGCGCCGACGAAATATTTTCGGCTGCTCCGATCGTTATTTGGAATTATCAACGAAGAATTTTAAACCACAGAAATATGACATAATTTTCAAGTTCTGAAATATTCAACTCTGAACTAGAAACTTGAAAAGAAAACCGTGTGAAAAGATGACCTGACTCTCGACGTTGGCGTCCAATCTTCTAGAGCGCTTTGCTTAACCTCCCTTTTTAACTCGCTGATGGGTGTTAAGTGGGAGGGGTTCTATATTTTTTGGGATTAGTTTTTGGGGTAAAATGTAACGCCTTCATATTTTTTGTTATTGCTTAAGGCGTTGTATTGTTCGAGGGTGCAGACGTATTTCTTAACACTGTTTATATTGGGTTATACCCATTTTTATGAATGACGTGAATTGGAGTTTTACACGAGAGTTTTAAATCTTTCGCATTTAATCTATATTTATTTAGTGTTTATCTATAAGTAACGTAATAGAGTAAGTATAACACGTTCTATTCTACTAAAGTTTAATGTTAGTTTAATGACAGTCTGTATGGCGTTGTTGACAACGTCTGACCTACTTTTCAAAAAGGAAAATAAGAGAACAACGCCTACTAGGAAATGGAAATAAGTAGTTCAGATTTTTACAGAGCTCTACATTATCTTTTCAGAAATGTATCTGTTTTTTTAACTAAGCATCCAAGTCCAAGACTTATTCGAAATTTAAATGGTTCAAAAGTAAAAATAAAGTTTATAACGAAGAGAGTTGACAGATTATCCCTAACCGATATCATTCAGTATCATACCTTGGATTAACAATAGTAGTGCCTACCTGGATATATCACTCTAGCATTCCGCGTGCATTTTCTAAGTGTTTGTTACGGGTTCTGCCTTGTAGAAGGCTACGCGTTACGGGAGTTTCGGAAATTCTCCGTTAACTTCGCCGAAGCGGCGCTGCTGTCGCAAAAGTCATTTGATGGTCAGGTTTTTTCCAAGCGATATATCCAGGTAGGCACTACTACTGTTAATCCAAGATCATACAAATAACTAACACGTCACTTATGATCACGACTTCGAGATTTCGTATAAAACATTAGAAATCTGAAAGAAAGAAAAATTCCATTGGGTGCGAACCTTCCGCCAAACCGCTTCTACATTAAAAGGATCATGGCAACTCTGTTTTAAAAGATTTTACAACAAAGAACTAACGATTGGACAGAAATTAAATTAAGATGTTAAAATAATTAAAAACCACTATTGTACAATTAAAAGGTTTTATTACAAAAACACAGCTACGGCCGTTTCGACGCCAACACCAGCGTCGTCGTCAGGCTAATACAATCATGGACAGTAAATTAAGAGTACAGGTTTTCGATACCCTTCCACAGTGCATTTTATTTCTCCCCGCGTATCAATCAGCTCGAGCTTTAATTTGCTCGGGTATTGTTAATAAATAGTTTTCCCGATGTAATCGTATTAAAAAGGCTTTTTATAATGAATTTTAAACAGCATTTTGAAAAATCAGCGAATAACATCAACAGTTTATTGAGATGAATACTTATGTCGTAAGAGATATATTATACGCTTCTGCTACAACTAGTCTAGTCTTATCATTAGTAACATAATATCTATAAGTATTACCAGGAATCCATACCTCTATTTGGAATGCTTATCGATTTTCGTCTCAATGTGGTTGACGGTTTTTTTGACGTCACTATGTTAACTCATGGGCCAAGTAATGATAAATCCAGGACATCACTTTTCTCCAAAACGGGTATAGCCGTGTTAACACGCGACTACTATCGCCACCTATCGGAATTATGTTTCTTTTGCGGAAATACGTCATTTTCGGAACAAAATTTAAAAAACCACGTGACTGGAAAATCTATGGTGGGAGAGATAGTAATATTTTAAACACCGCTTGATGGCGCCCAAGAAACAGGAAATTACTGCTGGAATTTGTCCCTAATTTGTTTTTCATCCACTTTTAGTCCCTCCTCAAAATGGTCGCTTGTTATTTCTAGTAGATGTCGGATTTAGTACGCGCGAAGGTACGGCAGTCATGTCCTGGATTTATCATAACTTGGCCCATGGTTAACTTATCAAACAACAACGTGAGAGGGGAGAGCGCGCAGAGGGGATTTTTCTCTCTCTTAGGCGGGGCCAAAGCCGTCAGAGTGATCTTACCACACGCGTAACAAGTAGAGTTATGGATTCCTGGTATGAGCCTATAGATTATAACCGAACTGATTTTCACATTTATTGCGCGATCCAGGTTTCCTTCAGCACAGAGTCCCCTAGTGTCTAAAATATGCCCAAATAGAAATATACTAATGCCAAGGACTCAGTTCAGTTGCGAGTCCCAATCGGAGCTGAGCAGGGGAGTCAGTGTTGAAAATAGGTTCGGTTAGAAAATTAGCTTTGAAACAAGTGTCATACTTATGGTTATTATGATACTGATGGTCTTATCTAGGTGGAGAAGAAATCAGCTAGGTTAATCATAATCACAATCATAATCAGCTAGGCTAACACCCGAGGCACCACCCTAGGACCTAGGTCCAAGTCAGCTAGCGACTTTTATTGCCTTTAATTCAAAACAAAAGACCAAGAACTTTGCAATGGGAAATGTAACTTTATTAAACATTATACGTGGTATTTCGGCCGACTATCCTTCTGGGTTAGAGGTCAATTGAAGACTAACAAATGAAACATTCCACTAAGACGACGTGACCCCTCAAACATCCTTACCGCCCCTCTAGTTTAAACCTAGGAGCAACAAACACAAGGAGAACGCAGCTAGCCTTTAAACACGCTAACGCAGTGGTGTGTGCAAATTTCATTGGACGAGCCTTTACGCTGAATGTTTTACGGAAAGGGGAAGACAATTTCCGAATTTTCCCCTTCCGACGGCAGCAGGCGCTAAAGCGTCTAACCAATTAAAATTTTACGCAAGATAAACCACGACTTTTGACGGGTTGCGTTCTCCTTGTGTAGGGCGCTGTGTTTGTTGCTCCTGGTTTAAACTGACTGTCTCCTTACAGATTCGAAGGGCCAATCCACAATCTCCCATCACAAAGGACACTTTCGCATCTTCCATGAAGATAACATCTCAACACTTGATGGTTTCTTTGCTATAGTTTGGGTATTTTCAAATACCCCCCCCCCGCAGAAACTTACAATTGCGAGAAAAACGTCAAAAGCCCAATTTAAGAATTTACCACATCAGAAGTAAATGAACCGAAATTATTGAAATAGCGCTCATAATCGGAGGGCGTTTTCCTTATGAAAATGATGAGAAAATCGAGTCAAATAAAAGCTAATTTCCATCCCTGTCTTGTGACACGATAAATTTCACTTAGGAATTCTGTCTATAGCTATTAATATGTATAAAAAATGGTTTCATAAAAACAAAAACGGTATTTTTCGGCCTAGGAGCGCGCAAAATTTCAAATTCGAGGTCAAAATGTAACTTCATAAGGAAAACGCCTCCAACATGGGGAGTATGGCAGTCGGATAACTTCGGCTCATTTACTTTTGACCACGTTTGCCTGGCTTTTTCGTCAACTTTCTAGATGAGAAACGGAAGTTAGGGAATTGGATTTGGAAAACGCGCGCTATTCCGGAAAGCGTTTCTGGTTTCGACAATCTTATCGTTTAGCTCGTGCCTCGCGATCACGAGCTTTGGTTTCCATGGTAACCCTTTCAATAGCGCCTTTAAAGCTGATAAATAGCGGACGATATTTTTTGCTCTAATTTATTTATTTAACACCATAAAATTGACGGGCAACCCTGTTTTCCAGTCATTGAAGGACATCCGCCGCTTGAAAGAAATAGTAATAACGTCCATTGACGGCTAGGCCTAGTTTTCATGCTGCTTAGATTTTGGTTAGGCTAGGTTAGGCTTAGGTCAAGTTAAGATGCACGCGAATAAGTGGAATAATCCATAATGAAAAAGAATAAAAAAGCTAAACTCTAAACACATTTGAAGAAAATGTAAAACAAATAGCTCGTTAAGGTTAGGTTAGCCTTTGGGTAGGGTTAAGCAAAAATAGGCCTTTCCATAAATTCGCTACGACTACCCAGCTTGTTCTTGAAATTGTGCAGTCAAACCTATGGACGAATTCATTCGCTCTCTTAAGTGGGAGAGCTGGGGAAGCATTGTAGAAGTGAGAAAAAAAAACAGTAAACAAGAGGGCCACGTTAATTTATAGAAAGGCCTATTGGTATACTATAAAAATACTAAGGTGTTTTGGTTGAAAAATTACTTTGGGTTAGAGGTTTTTAGACCAATAATAATTGGTCTCAGTAATTTTTTCTATTTAAATATTATTCAGAGGCATACTTATGAGTGGTTGTTACATATGGTACAACCAAAATGGAAATGCGCACAGAAAGCCGTGTCTAGGATTATTTTTCTCTCTAGAGGTGCTTATGGCTTGGGCTAAAACGTGATTTCACGTAGCTATCAGTAATTCTTTCGACTAACTGTCACAAGGTGGGGTGGCGGAGTAAGGTGGGGTGGCGGACTTAAGGTGGGGTGGCGGAGTGGTTAGCACTTTTGCCTCGCAGCAAGAGGAGCCGGGTTCGATCCCAGCTTGTGGCACTGGGTGAAAACTCGGAACGACTCCTTCCGCGTTGAGTTTGCAAGTTCTCTCCCCACTGTTTTAATGGGTTTTCCCCCGAGCTCTTTGGTTTCCCCTTCCATTAAAACTTGTTGAGGTTAACGGTAATAGTTAGTGTAGGGAGCTGTTGGCTCGCGTGGCTTGCAGGGCTTGCCAATACCCTCCTACGCATTGTAACCCGGCCACCTGAATTAAAGGCTTTAAAAGTAGCTTGATGACTTAGGCCTAAAGTGGTTCCTTGGGTATTAGCCTAGCTGATAATTATTATTATTACTCTTAGAACACAAATATAGACCTATGAAAATACTTTTTAAAAATGTCGATATTTGTAATTTCCAAAAAATAATTCAATAAATGTTGGCATCTCCCTGAACACCGATGTAGTGCGTGTACAACACTTCTACAGGCGTTGGTAGGCCAAAAATAGATAAAATAGACCTATCGATGAACCGACTTCCTTGATAACATATAACATATAAATTGACATAATTAAATTAAATTTAGACGTCTAACACGCTCTTTTTCTATTTCCTTTGTACAGGACAATATTTACTAGTTATCAATTAGAGGAATTGGAGAAAGCCTTCAAAGAAGCTCATTACCCCGATGTCTACGCTCGGGAGATGCTCTCGCTCAAAACAGACTTACCCGAGGATAGAATACAGGTAAGACACATTTTTCCACCTCGCAGACTTTACCGATGTGCGTTATTTAACCACTATCTTATATGTCACAATGATAAAAAACACATTTATATATGTATAAACGAGGGGGATTATTGACTTCGCTGTTTGTTCATGATCAAAATACGTCCATTTAACCGGAACTAGACCAATTTCGCTAATTCAACATTCAAATACAAGTTCACTAACATAAATTTATTTTTTTAACCATCTAAATACGCGAATTTATGAGGGACTTAAACAATTTTGAGAAGAACATTTAAAATTATCTAGAGTTGTTAAGAGATTAAAATAATTAAAAACCACAGTTGTACAATTAAAAGGTTTTATTACAAAAAAACACAGCTACGGTCATTTCGACGCCAACAACAGCGTCGTCGTCAGGCCGTAGCTGTGTTTATTGTAATAAAACCTTTTAATTGTACAACTGTGGTTTTTAATTATTTTAATCTCTTAATTATGTACAAGAACTGTCCTTTTATTAGTTTAGAGTTGTTAATTTCTCGGAAAAATTAAAAGAGGGAAATTTTTTCACAAATCGGAAAATAAAAATTGAAACATAAATTACTTTTTAAGGGTTTTCATTCTAGACTAGTCTAGAGTTTTAGTTTTACTTTTGGATTCGACCAAATGAGGCGAAAATGCCGCGAAATTTAAATTTGCGAACAATATTTCGCTAAACATTGAATGAAACCTTTTTTAAATTTTTTCGTAAAAATACGGAACATTTTTCGGAAAAAAAGGCCTCTAAAATTTTCCAATCGGGGTTTCTTTAACCCATTTTCTAGTAAGTTTATTTTCCTAGTGAACGTCTTCCATTCCTTTTTTTTGGGGGGGGGGGGCTTTTTAGTTACGTTTTAAGGCAATGGATCCTAAAACATTCCTAGTGTGCACATATATAATTTCCAGGTACATAAAATAGAAGAAGACCGTCACGACATCGCAGCAACCGGTCCGTATAATGGTCAATCCATAAACGTAAAATTCCTCAATTACCTTATTCCTTTTTAGTATTATTCGAAAATAATATCGCGAACATCGCCCTCACCCGTAATTACCGTGAAATAGATTTTCAACCTCCCCCCTGAGCTCACTCTCCCATCCTCCGCCATCATTGTTAAAATAAAAAAATGGAATTCCTAGAACGCTCCTCCCTCGATTTCTGTAGCCGTAATAAGCGCGTCACACCTACGGGTCGTTAAGCGCGAATTTTTCTCGCCAAGGCCCGACCGAGGCTTAATACGCTTTTTAAAAAAATAGCGTTCACCCCCGTGGCGAGAGTATAAAAGTGAAAAGAGGGGTGGTTTTGGCGCGGATATTTCGAAGTCGACTCGCGGGTATAACGATCGAGCCATTATCTCCTTAATTTGCTAAGTCGCGCCGCTCCTCGCCAGATAGCGCTCAATTCGTATATAGATATAAAGCGCGCTCCACCATTTTCATTTCGCGCCTTTTCTTTTTTTCTTTCCTTCAAAGATCACGTGACTCGCTCGGGCACGCCGCCACGCGCCCTAATGGCACGAAGCGCGTGCTTGGGGAGGGAGGGGGGGAGCGGGAAAATGGCACCTCGCGCTTACTAACAGGGGGGAAAGGAAGAGGGGGGTAAGAAAAATCTGCCGCCATTTACGACGCGTTTTTCGCTTTATGTGTGTATTTCATTTGCACCTATTTTTCTATTTTTAACGAGCTACGAGGACGGGAATTTTTCGTGAATCTTCTACAAGCTTTGATTCTGGAGTGAATAAAATTGGCGCAAAAATATATACGTATACGTTCCGAGGGGGGGATGGGGCTTATAATAAAAAGGGGGGCTTCCTTTTGTTCCCGTTTTTCTTGTTGGGTAGAAAACCCAGCCTGGGTCACGAATCTCTCTCTGGCCGCACGTGTCTCGCACTCTCTCTTTCACTCTCGCGGGTGGCGCCTTCTTTCGTCTATTCATTACATCACGCTCTTTCAATCAAAACTAAAATGAACTAGTTCGCCACATGTACAAGAGTTTCGCGTATACTAGAAAAAAGGATTAGTTTATAGAGAGGTTTTACTTGGCGATATCGCGACGTCACTGTAGTTATTTACCCCATAGAGAAAATAAAATGTTATAATAATGGCGACCACTACTAAAGCTACAGCTGTGACGTCGCCCAATTTGAAAAACGTCATACTGAAATCCATATCGAAAATAGTGAAATAAAATTTATATAAAATAAAAGAGAGTGCGAATAAAACGCGTTTCCGTGGCAACGCTTTAGGATAGTAGATTAAACTAAATAATAAGAAACGTAACAATTATAAGTAGGATACTTGTAGCCTGGTCGGTACACCTTTCTTCGGAGTAACTTGTCAAACGACGTCTAACCCATTTTCTTGCTCGCCTCTTCATCGTATTATGGTACCAGTTCGCCCCCAACTGCTTTCTTGCACCTCACTTTTCCCCGTTTCCAATTCATACTGAATTTCCAATTTTACACTAAAATAATAGATAAGGACTACTTTTCCATCTAGTCACTTGTACCCCTGTAGTATGAGCTTTAAATTTGCTCGTGGAGCAGGGGTCTATAAATACCAAACTAATCTTCGCCATGGACAAATTAGTAAACGGATTAGCAAAATCATTACGGAAATTAAATAGTCTTTCCAATGAGTTAGATTTTAACTCCGACTTGTAGATGGCTCTAGGCAACATTAGGGAAGCTTTCTCGGTTCTATTTAATAAAGGCACGCAGCGCACGCTCGTTGTCGCGTCCTAGGGTTGCCGCAGTACAGGGGAAACAGGAGGAAAATGGAAATGTGTCTAAATGTGAGAGAAAAATAAGGGAATTTTAAAAACTAGTAAAAAAATCAGATAATTTAATTTGGGTTTCAAATGCAGAATGTTTACTGATTATTGCCAAATGTTTCGAAAGTCAAGGAGAATATCTGGGAAGGTCAGGGAATTTGGCGAAAAAAGTCAAGGAGAATATCTGGGAAGGTCAGGGAATTTGGCGAAAAAAGTCAAGGAGAATATCTGGGAAGGTCAGGGAATCTGGCGAAAAAAGTCAAGGAGAATATCTGGGAAGGTTATGGAATTTGAATTTGGAACAACTGTGTTAACCCTGCTGTTACTTGGAACGTGCCACCGAACGCGCGTCGCGTGCTGTTATTCAATATAAGCGAGAAAGTCACCTGACGTTGCGCAGGGCCCTCTTCAATAATAATCAGAAAATGTAGGTCTAGGCGTTTAGGCTTAGAAACATATTACATCCATAAACGAAGCTAGATTTTACTTAAAAAATTAAAATTGGCGTATACCTTTACGTGGTACTGGTTACTTTACTTAAACTTGCCTTGAAAATTTTTACAGGCGTATAAATTAAAATGTTTAGGATGAAACATCGAATTTTGCTAGCTTTAGGAAATCAAAAAATGTCTCAAATTCCCCCTACGTATTGGCGCAGGAATCCATAACGCTACTTGGAATGAGTATCTCCCCATATCCCCTTGTGGGAGGGGCTAAAAACGCTTATACCGCCTTAAATGACGTCAAATTCAGTGACAAATAAAGGCTTATAAGCTCCGCCTACTATGTTCCGCCACAACGGCGTGGAATCGAAGCCGTTATTCATTCCAAGTAGCGTTATGGATTCCTGATTGGCGCTAAGGGCTGATACAAGAAGCGCCACCTACACTCGTTTCAGTCGCAAATTGAAAACTTGAAACTCTTTCCAAAATAATCATCACTCTTGCTCTGAAATATCTATCAGTAGCGTAATATTACTTTACTGATAGATATTTAGTGATAAGTATAACCCAACGCTAATTTTTAAATTAAGTCTGTTTCTAGTGACAACATAATTGATAATTTTGTAAACGACTGACGATTCGACGCGTGTTGATATTATTATTGCCAGGGCTCTCTCAGAGATCTATCTGAAAATGAAATCTCAATTATAATTGACACACTGAAGGTTTTCCGATAAAACTTCCTAGAACCTTAACAAATACATACGTATCCTCATAAATTTTATTTAAATTCAAATTTCAAACTAATTTAAATATAAATTGATTAAATTATAATATAGATTGATTAAATTATAATATAGATTGATTAAATTATAATATAGATTGATTAAATTATAATATCGATTGATTAAATTATAATAAATATTAGTTGGATTAAATTATAATAAATATTATTTTTATTAAATTATAATAAATATTAGTTTGATTAAATTAAAATAAATATTAGTTTGATTAAATTATAATAAATATTAGTTTGATTAAATTATAATAAATATTAGTTTGATTAAATTATAATAGATATTAGTTTGATTAAATTATAATAAATATTAGTTTAACAATCTTATAACACTTAATTTCTTTTAATTTTTCGATTATTTTCATGTCAAATAGATAAGTAGGTTAAGCCCCTGTAGAAGTGTTCCACTCGTAGCGCTTCGGTGTTCAAAGTGAAGTTAAATTACAGGGTGTGCTCCACCTAACGCCATCTATAGAGTGCTGATTTAGTTATTTTATTGCAGCTAATTAAGTTTTCCAATGAAAGATCTGATAGTAATAAGCGTAAATTCCAAATTAACCCGCAACGGGATCCCTTATGTAGAGGTTTGATGGATGCGAGAGCGGGGGCGAACGCCAAGTCTGCCTACAAAAAGGTGTTTCATTCAATGAAACCTGTCACGGAATTATCATGACAATTTGACAGACTCATCCAAGGGAATAATTTATATTGTTTTTCTCCCTTTCAATAAATATCATTGCTCAAGTGGATATTATCGGACAAATTCGCCCTATTTTTAAAATTATTGACTGAGCGAATGTCAGTTTTAAAATATTATTTGAATGCAGATTTTCTCAATTTTGCTTAAGTTTGTTTGTTTAAAATTCTGGTATAGTTTTTTTTAACCAACTCTGCCTTTAACAGAAAATTAAAGCTATTAGTTAATTAATAATAGGTATAATCAATTAAACAGAAACCAAAATTAGTTTAAATTAATTTAAAGCATTATTTCAAATGAAACCGCTATTTGAGATTAAACATGCATTTGAAGTTAAATTTTCATTTGAAATTAAACTGATATTTGAAATTAAACTGGCATTTGAAATTAAACTGACATAATAATAATAATAATAATAATCAGCTAGGCTAATACCCAAGGCACCACCTTAGACCTAAGTCATCAAGCGACTTTTGAAGCCTTTAATTCAGGTGGTCGGGTTACAATGCGTAGGAGGGTGGTAGCAAGCCCTGCATGCCACGCGATCGAGCCAACCGCTCCCTACACTAACTATTACCGTTAACCTCAACAAGTTTTTATGGAAGGGGAAACCGAAGAGCTCGGGGGAAAACCCCTTAAACCAGTGGGGAAAGAACTTGCAAACTCAATGCAGAAGGAGTTTTTCCGAGTTTCCACCCAGTGCCACAAGCTGGGATCGAACCCGGCTCCTCTTGCTGCGAGGCGAAAGTGCTAACCACTCCGCATTTGAAATTAAACTGGCATTTGAAATTAAACTAGCATTTGAAATTAAACTGGCATTTGAAATTAAACTGGCATTTGAAATTAAACTGGCATTTGAAATTAAACTGGAATTGGAAATTAAAATGACTTTTGAAATTAAACTGACATTTTAAATTGAATTGCATTAGATTACATTGCTTTATATTACATTACATAGCGTTATATTACATTACATCGTGTTATATTAAATTACATTACATTATATTACATTAACATGATCAGGTAGATGGATAGAGTTAAATATGATGGATACTTCTCTCAACGAGACAAGGTATATACTTCTGATAATAGGGAAAGTTGAAATGGGCTACGCTAGCGCATGTGTTTTCATCCAAAATGAAATTAGATTGAACCGTTTACTGCGCGAATAAAAAAACTATTAATTGGATAATTCCGCGTTTGAAATTATATTAATCATAAAATTCAGTTTGAGCAGCTGTGTTTTAACATTAGATACGCGAAGGTTTGGAATTTTAGGTCTCTATAAAATTGTGTTTTTGCAATAGAACCAAATAAATGTTACACGCCCATTTTTGACTTTATTTCAAAACAAATTTCGTACCCATTGTTTAAATATTTCGTCATTATTTAAAACTTTATTAAAGACGAATGATTTTATCACTCTTTATTATTAGACACCTTGTTATGATTAAATCATAATTAAATTCGTTTAAAATCAAATCTGTAGCTTTAGCTGTATAAAGATTAAAAATTGTTAAATCATGGTTACATTTTTAATTTTGGTTATAAGGACAGCCTGTAACTGATAAAAATTATATTAAAATAATATTATCATAAACTGCGTTTTTATATTAAGTTTTCAAATTTGAAATAGTTTTTTTCATTGAAAAAGATCCATAATGGGATGTGAAATATGTTTCATGAGTATTTTGTGATAGCTTATGAACAGAACTTTCAAATGATCAATGATTTAATTACGGTATTTAAGTGTGTGCACGATTCCCGTAATCGTAATGAGTATTTAATTTCGATGTAATCTTCGTACTTTGCGTAATCTCTTCGTGCTCCTGCGTTATCTCGGCGTACTCCAGCGTGATCTCTTCGTGCTCCTGCGTTATCTCGGCGTACTCCAGCGTGATCTCGGCGTATTTCAGTGTAATCTTGGCGTATTTCAGTGTAATCTCGGCGTACTTCAGTGTAATCTCGGCGTACTTCAGTGTAATCTCGGCGTACTCCAGCGTGATCTCGGCGTATTTCAGTGTAATATCGGCGTACTCCAGCGTGGTCTCGGCGTACTCCAGCGTGATCTAGGCGTACTCCAGCGTAATATCAGTGTACTACTGCTAATCGGTGTACAGGCAAACTTGAACTGCTCAGCCCCGAAAAAAACTATTTCAAATTTAAATATTTAAAAACACAAAAGGCGGTAAAATACCGAATTATTTCGACAGATAGCATTCAGAGCGATAAAAGTTTAGTGAACACTCGCTTCCCCTACGTCATAAGGTCGTATTATCTCTCACTCTGATAAAGACCACGGATCCGACGACGCTATGACGTAGCGGAAGTAAATGCTCATAAGATAAGGAGAAGGGAATTTTAACACACTGACTTCCGTAATTAACCTATTTTCAACGATTTTTTAAACTTTGATTCAGCAACTCGATTACATTCAGTACGATAAAATCATCCATCTCATAAAGAAATTTAAATTATTTCGAAATTTTTAGTCTAATTTAATTTAATCTAAATAGATATTTCGTGGTGAAGTAACTGGTCAATTTAACATAATTAGATATCTCGTGGGGAAGTAACTGGTCAATTTAACATAATTAGATATTTCGTGGTGAAATAACTGGTCAATTTTACATAATTACGTGGAGAAATAAGCTATAATTAAAAGATCGTAGAAGTATAATAGATCTCATACTTTCGCTCCTAGTCATACTTAATCTATTATGTTACTTACGTTATGAAGAATATGAGAAAACGAGAGGTCCGGTGAAATAGTGTGAAACTGTCCCCGGGGGGTGGTGGGCGGAAATGTCTCTCTCCCCCCTCTCACCGGGGACGCTGGCCCTTCTCGCCGGGGCCTCTATTGGCCCCCGAACGACTCCTCCGGGGCGCTGCGCCGAGAGAGAGAGACGGGGAAGCCGAACACAATGGGAACGGAATTTAATTAAACAAATGACTGATAATCGTGACTTTGATCCGCGCCAATCTTTTCGCCCCCCCCCGCGACTAATTCTGACGCTATAATAAAAAGATCACGCTTCGAATTCTGACCATTTATCATCCTGCACAACCCCCCAATCCTTCTGATAATAGTTTGGTAGGCCTATCGGATATTGGATATTATTACACCAAGAATTTATTGGGGTTTACAGAGAATATGCAGCTCCAACCAAAGATAATATCAAGAATGTATTTATTTATATTTAGGAAGAATGACAAAACGTCACCGGCGTTTGATTACCATCGCGTTAGGTGACGTAAATTTTAAGCAGCCAATGAAATACCGGGACTATTCGTTTTATTTTAAGTGGAGGAGCGTACTGGGGGGACAAACGGGTGGATTGAGAGAATGGCTAAAAACCGTCTCGACATAGACATTCTCCCTAGGTATAAATAAATACATTCTTGATAATATAAACATCGTACCCTAGACTCGAAATGCCTCGCGCGTAGTCAATAGTGTTTACCCACTATCTGCCGTAACTCCGAAAAACATTAGCTCCTTAGTTACCATGGTAACCAACTAGCTAGAGATAAACCACCAAAATTTCGATTATTCATAACAATTTTGGCTAACTCTTTATTTATGGATATTATTCACTGTTATAAAACGATTTAATATGCAAAAAAAACTTTTAATTCGGATAATTTTCGATTATGGATAAAACATATAAAACGGATATTTCTTATCCAAACCCCGGGCTCCAACTATACACTTTTTTTTTGGGAATTTTGCTGGGCGCGTTCATGTTAAGTTTACCCCCCTTAACCCCCATTCTCCATATCCTGGGACCAAAGACCCGAGCCTAGACCCCCCACCGGTGGTTCCAGGTAATGGCCGAAAAGACCGCGAAAAAGAGTGTATAGCTAAGACCACGGCCAACTTTGATGACGCGTTGTTGCTCGAACAGCGCGTCATCAGAGTTGGCCGTGATAGGACTATGGCAGCTAGGAGCCACAAACGATTTGGTAGCATTTGTCCGAATCGAGGCGCATTTGTCCGAATACTCATTTGTCCGAACTGCAAAAATATGGCTCAGATGGCCGAATTACGGTTTCATTTGTCCGAAAATTATTTTGTATAATTTGTTGGCAATTTAACCGTTTTATCCGTTTGTCAAATGTCCGAAATGTCTTTTGTCCCAACGTTATACATTGGCTTTGGTCAAATTCGATAGAATCACATTTAAAGGAATCCGTCAAAAATTGAGTCCCAAACGTGCAGTTTTTTTACCTTAACTATAATTGTGGAACTTCAATCTAACCTAAATTCCAATGAAAACAGACACCTAACCTAACCTAACCTATTTAACCTAACCTAACGGAATCAAAGCCAACTCTGAATTTTTGGTTGGGATATACGAAACACTATTTTTGCGATGGAAATTCGAACAAATGCTACTACTCGTTCAGACAAATGACACTCAAGGTCATTAAATTCGTACAAATGGAACAATTTCGGTTTTCGAGTTCGGACAAATGAGTATTCGGACAAACGCGACACTATTCGGACCAATGCTATTACCCCCAACAAACACAAGAAGAACGCAGCTAGCGTTCATAAACGCTAAGGCAGTGTTGTGTACAAATTCCATTGGACGAACCTTTACGCTGAACGTTTTACGGGTGGGGGGGGGGGGGATAGAGAGAATTTCCGAATTTTCCCCTTCCGACGGCAGCAATGAAATCCGATTTATTCCTTTACACCTCCTTTTCAGTAAAAAGAGTAGCCCTAATACTCCGGAACAAGCGAATAGTTTATGGGCCGGAATAATTTTCGTCTCCGGAACAGGCGAATAAAATGTTTTAGGTTAAAAAGAGTACACTTTTACTCGGAGAACAGGCGAAAAGAAACCAGCTACTATGTCTTGTTCAACTCGTTAAAATGCTCCACGCGTAACAAGTTGAACAAAACTTAAAGAGTTTATGCTAGCGCCTATTGTCAGAGATGCTATGACCTAGGAGCAGCAAACACAAGGAGAACGCAGCTAGCCTTTAAACATGCTAAGGCAGTTTTGTGTACAAATTTCATTGGACGAACCTTTACACTGAACATTTTACGGGCGGGGGAAGACAATTTCCGAATTTTCCCCTTCCGACGGCAGCAGGCGCTAGAGCGTCTAACCAATGAAAACTGTACGCCAGAAAATCCACGACTTTTGACGGCTTGCGTTCTCCTTGCGTGGGGTGCTGTGTTTGTTGCTCCTAGCTATGACTACCCACTAGATGTTTACGACGAACTGCTTTATTTACTCGCTGTTTTGCTCAAACGATGGCGTTTTTTTTTTCACGCGCAAAACTACTTTTAAAAGCCGTCAATTTCATTAAGTTTTACAACTAATATTGTGTTTTAAATTCTATTGTTTATGATCAGGAATATGTACCTAGCATGAAGCGCAAAATATTTTTTGAAATTGCTCTATTAATAAGTACACGTTTTTAGGCGCACGTGCGTTGTATTCTGGTCCTGTAGTTTATTTATCTAAGGGGATTTCTACAATAAACCAAAATAGACAGGTTCAAATTTGTAGATGAAACTTGTAGTAGTGTAGACGTAGCTTTATTATGTACAGCCTCGGTCAAACTAAATAGGATATTACATATATCTAGACCCGGAATGTCTAAGATTCCATTGGCACCGAATGTGGCTGGAAAAATGGATGAATGTAAAACGTTGCGCTTATTCTTAAAATCATTGGCTGTCCGACCTCGTGAAGCGAAAATCTCGGCTTTAAACCACGCCCCTTTCTACGAGAATCACCAGGGCCAGCGTAGCCTCGTTTCGAAATTCCGAGTTTATTGTGACAAATAGGAAACGCTGTAACGTATTTTACTCTCCCTGAACTTATAATGATACCTCGGGCGTATGGTGTCGCCAAAAACTTTGTTCGCTCCGGGAAGGAGGTGGCCACCGATTTCGCAATACCCATCGTAGGGGTTAAACCTCCGACCCGAGCGAGGAAAAGAGAGAATTGAGAAAATCGACGAACTAAAAAGACGCCATGTCTTAGGAGTAGTTTTTGGTGCGCGTCGGAACGGCGGGGCCTTAGTGCCCGGAGTGTGGGCCGAGTGTTTCCGCCGGTGGACGTTAATAATAACCAGCTAGGCTAATACCCAAGGCACCACCTTAGGCCTAAGTCATCATGCGACTTTTGAAGCCATTAATTCAGGTGGCCGGGTTACAATGCGTAGGAGGGTGGTGGCAAGCCCTGCATGCCACGCGTTCGAGCCAACAGCTCCCTACACTAACTATTACCGTTAACCTCAACGCCATGGACCTTTATCGGTTGTAAATATATTATTTTCATTGTATATAATTATTTTGTTTTTGTGTATATTTTTAATTGTGGCCTGACCAGCCTTTATGTTTTTATTATCATTAATTAAATTACTTCTATAACCATTTATTTTATTTCTCCAATGTAACAATTTAAATTTTAATATAACCTTAACCCCTAGACAACGAAACCAATAATTTAACTTCCCTAATAACATTTAATTATAATTCCACATATATATAAAAATTGTTACAACGCGTTTTTCCAGATGCACGCGTGAAACTGGTGAAACATTTTTCGACACATGCTCGTTTTAAAATTAGATAGATGCGTATTTAGAAATGTCTGGTTTCATTCCAACAAGATTTTTTCCCCTTTCAAGAATAAATTCTCGTCACGTTCACCAGAACGAAAGTAAAAACAAGCGTGAAAAATATGATATTTGTCACACCTGTGTAATGAAATAATATCTATCTATTTTTACATTATACAAGGTTTTATTTCTAAGAATATTATATTGCCACACCTCAGACCTTAAAGGCCTAGGTTTTCTTCCGCCTGTCACCCTTTAAATTTACTTTCCTTCCAAACAAATACACTGGTGGTAGGCTTACGTTCACGTTTTCAAGCGGAAACTTAACATAGCTCAGGGCTCCCACCAGGTCCCTAAAATGCCTAAAAGCCCCTACTTTTTTTCGAGGCCCCTAAACCACCATAAAATCGGGATTTGGTCACTAAATCACCCTATTTCTAGTAGATTTGGTGAAAAGTACCATCGGCTTAAAATATTTCGTAGAAAAGCGAAAAAAAAACCCCGATTTAATGTGATAGAATTATTACAAAAAATTTATAGTCATTTTTGGGATTGATAAAAGTTTTTTTAGATATTAAAACTAAGTACTTAATTTTTGTGATAAAACATTTTTTTAAATTAAAACTAAGTCAGTTTTAAAAATTTGCTGCTTTTAAAAGTTTAAATAAAGATCTTATTTTTGTTTATTAAAATGGTCCCTATTTGGTTCCTATACTTTAAAATATTTGGTTCCTATTTCACCCTATTTCTAGCCAGAAAAATCCCCTATTTCCCTATTTTTTTTTTTGAGATTTTGGTGGGAGCCCTGCTAGCTAGTCATATTTGATGTATTATTTCAAATAATCGGTTTATGGTACACAAGTCTATAATATATTATCCGTAAGTGTGACAGTCAAAATTGGGACGAAATGCGAGAGACACAATCTATTGTGTCGAATATTGTTATTTCTACTTTGGTCAACTGGAAAGCAAAATTGACGGGTGAATTTTTTTCCATTTTAAATTATACCTATCATATTGTTCATATCATATTCGTACAATGTGTCATATGTATTGGGACGAAATGCGAGAGACACAACTTGTCTAGGTTAACGGTAATAGTAAGTGTAGGGACAGTAGGGAGCTGTTGGCTGGCGTGGCATGAAGGGCTTGTAACCCGGCCACCTGTTTAAAGTCGCTCGATGACTTGGGCCTAAGGTGGTGCCTTGGGTATTAGCCTAGCTGAATATCTATTGTGTCGAATATTGTTATTTCTACCTTGGTCAACCGCGGAAATCAAAATTGGCTGGTGAAATTTTTTCCATTTTAAATTAGACTTATCATTTTTTTTGTTAAATTCGTACAATGTTTCATATGAGGTTTATTAGGCCATAAAAACGAAACTTCACGGGTTCTAATTTCTCACTACCTAATCACCGTTCCAAATTTACCACGGGTATTATTATTATTATTATTATTATTATAAATCAAGAATGTATTTATTTATACTCAGGGAGAATGAATATGTCGAGATTATTTTTAGCGTTTCTCCAATTCCACCCGTTGGGCCCCCCGGTATGCTCCTCCGCTTTAATAAAATCAAATAATACTGCAATCTCATTGGTTCTTAAAAATTACGTTTTTCGACGCGATTAACGCTGCAGCGAGGACGCAAAAAATAAGACCGCCTCCTTTTTCCCTCCCCCCCCCCCTTAGCGTGACGGGGTTAGGGCCTCAACGTGTCCGTCGATAGTCTCGACATATTCATTCTCCCTGAGTATAAATAAATACATTCTTGTATAAATATAATGTAAAATTATATTTATTTATTATATATATATATTAAATATAATAACTGCTAAGGTACGTGCTTCAAGCGAAAAACACGATCAGGTATATAGATACTTCTTTCAAGGAGTTAAATTATATACTTCTGATAATAGGGTATGTTGAAATGGGCTAAGCTAGCGCATGTGTTTCCATCAAAAATGAAATTAGATTGGACCGTTTACTGCGCGAATAAAAAATAATTAGCTGGACGAATAATTCCAACCGTATTCCACGCCGGGAATTATATTAATCATCAAATTGTTTACGTCGAAAAATTTCACTTTCAGCAGCTGTTAAAAACGTGTAGGGTTGACAGCCTGACAGTAAACCTAACTTGATTGTTCGCAAACTTTTTACGCTTAAGCCTCGCTATCGTAAGTACCACTTTAATTATAATTTCTTATTTACAATTTCAAACGATATAGCAGCTTATGGTAGAAAATATTCAAAATTTAACATTCGGGTTCTGGGTGAAATTTGGCCAATTCTTCCTGTCACACCTGTTGGCGTTTTTACTGGAATAAAAATTGGTACGCGTTATTCGTATCTGGATTATGTTTCCCCCAAAAAGCTGTTTTTTCATTCTTATCAATTTTGCGATCGGCTTAGACGAGGCTTAACGTCGATTTGTATTTTCGTTTGTGATATCTGTCCCGTTTTTTGATCTCTGTTATTTTCGTTATAGCGCTAACGTAATAACCCAGAACAACTCCCTCCGCGCTGAGTTTGCAAGTTCTCTTTCTCTCCATACTGGTTTAAGGGGTTTTCCCTCGAGCTCTTCGGTTTCCCCCTCCATAATAATTTGTTGAGGTACCACCACCCTCCTACGCGTTGTAACCCAGCCACCCGAATTAAAGGCTTTAAAAGTCGCTTGATGACTTAGGCCTAGCTGATGATATATATCGATTTTAAAATAATGTAATATAAATATTGAGATTTATAAGAAAAATACTGTTAGTTTTATTTTTCAAACGCTACCTTACGAAGCTGAGATGCAGCCACTACCGAGATTTAATCACGATGGCCTATGCTATAGACAAGGCCTGAGCAGTAGATTCGACGTACAGGCGCACCTAGCGGGAATTGGCGGCGAATTCGAAGGACCAGGAAATATATATTTTTTCGAGCAAGCACGGGCCTTGATAAATTACGCGGGTACTTCGCTTTGTCATTGACCTCCGTGACATTTACCTAGTTTAAAAATACTTGACATCATCGCAAACCGTTTTACCAAACACAGCGTATTAAACTTGCAACCAACCTCCCTTTATATCAAAATATTTTTACAGTCTATGCAGCATTTAAGTATAAAACTAAATTTCACATAAGTGTGCCAGTTCCCTATCTTCGCGGATATCTATTTCTACAAACAACCAACATTTTTGGTGAACTTCAAACGTACATACTTATTTAATTAAAGTATGACCGATTGAAAACTTTTGTTTAAAAATCGCAGTTTTAACTGGTTTTCAGCCAATTAAAAGAATTATCGTACATTATCGTACGCGTGAGCTGAATTATCGAAAAATGCGTACTATATAGTACGCTATTGAAAATATCGTACGTCCCAAAAATATCTTGAAATTATCGACGTGTATGATAAATATTGTACGTCTGGCAACGCTGATCGGTGGCAGTGAAGTGAAATAGGGGGTACAGGAGTACATTGTAACCCCCAGATTTTATTCGGGGGGGGGGGGGGTACAATGTAGGTACTTTTACCGATAAAAATTACATATTTCATAAATAACATAAAATTACGTAATAAAAAGACTGGATACTTCATGGCTAAAATTTATATATTTTTATTTACACGGACGAGCTTTCGGACCGTGGTCCCTTTTCAAGTTTGATTTATTTTTCGAGAGTCAGACGTAAAACAATAAATTAATTAATTTCGAAATAAATTTAGTAATTTTAATATTATACGTAATTTCTTTTTTACGAAGGTGAGGGGGGAAAGTCGATTTTTGGCACAATTATGGAAAATAATTATGGACTTACGATGTATTGAACAAATTTGAAAATATAACAGTGTGTCAGAATTTATAGCCCGATGTACCTAGTAACAGAGACCATACCACCGGAGACCTATCATCATAGTGCCCTACGCCAGCGTCCTCCTAGCCCGGACAGGGGACAAATCCAGCATGGGTATTGGGTAGTAGTACCCTACTACTGATGGTCGCACTTTTGACGCAAGCCACTCAACCCAGCAGAAGGTGCAGCAAAATATAACAGTTAAAATATTAGAAAAAATTTAAGTGAATATAAAGTAAAGTTTTTCTGCCACCATATTACCCGAAGCTAAGATAATTGGCCCTAGTTACGTTAAAAACGAGTAATTAGTTTTTCCATTTGGCATATACCCCATTTAAAAATAATAATAATAATCAACTAGGCTAATACCCTTGGCACCACCTTATGCCTAAGTCATCAAGCTATATTTTTAAAGCCATTAATTCAGGTGGCCGGGTTATAATACGTAGGAGGGTGGTGGCAAGCCCTTCACGCCACGCGAGCCAACAGCTCCCTACCTTTAACATCAACAAGTTTTTATTCAAGGGGAAACCGAAGAGCTCTAGTGAAAACCCTTAAACAATATATCCATGTCTATACTAACCTGAAACAAAATAAATCCTTTATAAACAGTGAAACCAAAAGTAAATAAGATAAATCTTCTAAAATAAGTATCCATAGATTTCTACTGTTATTAACGTCCAAAAGCCAAAACTACGTCCTCTTTTGTTTGCCGTCGAAAACTAGATAGGCATTTTTTATTCAATTTCGCACCAGCAGACACTGGATCATAGACGCTACCTCGACAGAACGTGGTGATGCAACGCCACCTATACTCGTTTCAGTCGCCAATTGTGAAGAAAAAATATGTAGATACGGAAAACATCTTAATATAGCGACTTTCTAAAAATATGACTAACATCATAAGTAACATAAAAACAATAAGTAAGACACTTCCTATTGTTTTATTGTTAATTTCCTGGCCGATCACTGACATTCTCGTCATGTTCCGACCTGAACTCGCACTCGAACTGTGTAGCCTGGTATTGTCCTTGGTATTAGTATATTTCGTCTAAGTCATATTTAGACACTAGGGGTCTCTGTGCTGAACTAAACCTAGATTGCGCAATAGCTCTCAAAATCAGTTCGGTGATAATGTTTGCTAATTGACATACTTATTGTTATTATGTTACTTACGCTAACATGTATTGTAAATATCACCCAAAAACATTTCTCCCAAACTACTTTTCACCCAATCCCATTTGACCAGTGGCGTAAATACGGCTATGCGGTGCATTGGGGCCCACCCCAGTAATGGGGCTAATAAACCTTTACTTAGTCTTCTGTCCGATCGGCTGTCTCACGAAATAACGCCGTATACGCACCCAATCGCGTACATTGGAACGCGCAAAAATTGACATGTCACACGAGACCTTTTTCTTATTTTGCATTGGGGCCCAATTTTCCTAGCTACGCCACTGCATTTGACCCAAACCCATTTCACCCAAATCTATTTATCCCAAAAAGATATCAAAACGACATCATACGATTCTTCGAACTTCTAACCCATTCCATGTTAACCAAAACACCAACTGCGATAAACCTACTATTTTAACATCTTAATATATGCAACTTAAAAAATTGTTTTTTTTTAAGATTAAACATGCAATTCAAAAGTATTTAAATTTAATTTAATTTTTAATCTATTTTAACTTGTTTTTTCTTAAAGATTAAACATGCAATACAAATGTATTTAAATTTAATTTATTTTTTATCTATTTTGACTGGTTTTTTCTTAAAGATTAAACATACAATACAAATGTATTCAAATTTAATTTAATGCCATAAATAAATAACTTTAATGAATTTTGGGTGAAGCGGGAATTGAGAGAAATGGCTTTGGTTCAAACGGTACCACTCTTATCTTTTGGGTGAAGTGGGAATTGGGATAAATGGGTTTGGGTCAAATGGGAACATACCATCCCTAGTCTGTTGCGCGGGAAATTCGGACACGGTTACTTCTTTCAGAATATATATTATGTACTTCTGATGAAACCTCAATACTTTCCCGTTTTAAACCAATGTAAATAATTATTTTCCGTGACTACATAAGCCTATTCCTAGCCATAACATTTAGAATATATCCATAAATTTCACAGCCAACAGGCGCGGGTCAATTAAATTAGTAGGCTAATGTATGGGTTGAGCGTCATGGGAACCCGCCAATATTCGCGCATGGTCCCATCTTTGCTCGTACGAGTATGCACAAACCGGTAATGACCCGAAAACCCGACACCATTTTAGGCGATGTGCTAAAGGACGAGTACGCTACATTAAACTAGAAACGACGCGGTATAGAATAGCGATGGGCATGTTTGGCAAAAAGCCGCTCAACTCGCGCTCGTCACTTTTTGAGCTGCTTTCTAACCGGTCTGTTTTGAGCGGATAAATTGACGCTTCTTTATTACAGCTCTGTTTGGAGCGATGAAATTGGTGCTCAGCTCTTTCGATCCATTTTGAGCGATTAATTTGGCGCTCTATTTTGAGCTGTGAAATCGACGCTCCTCTCTTTGCTAGTGATGCACCGATATATCGGCCTATTTTTCAAATATCGTTATCGGCGAATATCGGCTAGCGAATCCGATATTGACCGATACCGATATTAAACAAATATTTTCAGAAAAACATTTAACTCTCGATTAACTAATGATAATATTTTATTTGATTGGCCGCACCACGTACCCCAGACTTAAAAGTCGCTCGATGACTTAGGCCTAGGGTGGTGCCTTGGGTATTAGCCTAGCTGATTATTATTATTTATTATTATTTAAGTTAGATCAAACCTTTTTTTAGACAGGGGGTTACGAGTGTAAACAAATAAAAAACAACGATAGAAAATATGTATCAAGTAAAATGAAAAGAAACATATTCGGATATGCTCTTGCAAACTTTTTTTTCATGAAAAATTAAAATAAAATGTTATGACAGTGCACTGAACCGTCTTTTACAATGATTTTATCATACACACTACTGTTATGATAGATATCTTGGTTAATATCGGCCGATATTCACGCTGATATATCGGCTGTACCCATATCGGTGCATCCCTACCCTTTGCACTCTTCTCCGAACGGTAAATTTGGCGCTCCGCACATTTTCTTCCGTCGCTCTTTTAAAAAACGATATTTTAGCGCTCAATTTCGCTCAAAATGAGAAGAGGCCGCCCATCGTTCGTATAAACCGATTATCCGATATAATTTACATCCATATCATCCGATGGGACAAAACCATTTAGCATGATGACAAAATTTGGGCAAACCACCGTCCGAGGCAGCCTAACTGAAAAGCTCGGTTACGCTATCGAGTGAAGCGGCACCCCGGCACTCGCCTCTATTAAGCGTATCTGGTGACGCGTAACGAATCCACTCTACGGCATGACGTCACCGGGTAGCCCTATCACCTACTTAATTGCTATTTTGCTATATCGGGAGGACACCCTCGATTTCGGGCGGGGGGCTTGTTGGTGGCCGATTCAATCTGACCTTTGACAGCGGCCGTTTCCGGCGCTTTGGCGGGCGGCTCTCCACGCCAGAGTTGATTTGTTTCCAATCATGCAAAGTAGAAGCGGAGTTCAACAGCTTTGACATTAGATTAGAGAGGGAAGACTTTCGCAGTCAATTGCCGAAAGTGGATATAGCCCCCCGCTCTCCCACTTCGTTTTTACAGTTTTTGGTCGTTCGCGCCGCCAGAGGGAGTTCTCGGGAAATAGTGGCCGCTCTGGGGGGAGGGGTTTCGCGCTTTAAGTTAATTAATTTGTTTAGTCGGCGGCGGAAGATCGTGATACAACGAAAAGTTGTTGGCGAAATTAGCGTTTCGAGCGTTACCCTTTGGGACTCCGATAGAAGCTCTCTCGCGTGGCGTTCCACCTCACTGGATACTTTTCGTCAATTCCGGGATTAGGGTAGACCTTTGACTTTACTCTCAATTCTGTCCTTGGGAATAGGTGCATTTGGCGTAAGCAGATTTACGCTAAATCCTGAAATTGAATCATCTTTACTCTAAATCAAACTATTAATATTAAGAATAATGTATTATATTTAGGGAGGATGTCTATGTCAGACGATTTTTACGCTTGAAGAGTGAGCTCCTTCCCTTTAAAATTCAAATCAGCCCAGTTTTTTATTGGTTTCCTAAAACTGACTAAATTAACCCTAACCTTAATTTAACTAATCTTAACATAACTAAGCCCAACACAATCTAACCTTAACATAACTAAACCCAACCAAACCTTAAGAAAACTAAACCTAACCTTAACATAACTAAAACTTAACCCAACCTAACCTTAACATAACTAAACCGAACCAAACCTAACCTTAACATAACTAAACCTAACAAAAAAAACCAACCTTAACATAACTAAACTAAATCCAACCTAACCGTTGGCGGCTGTGTACGGGCCTGATCCAACCTAACCTTAAAGTAACTAAACCTAACCCATCCTAACCTTAATTTAACTAAACGCAACCTAACCAAACCTAAACTAGCCTAATTTTAACCTGACCAAACCTAAACTAGCCTAACTTAAGTCAACGTAACCTAAACTAACCTAATTTTAGGCTAACCAAACCTAAAATAGCCAAATTTTTACCTAACCCTACTTAAACTAGCCAATTTTTAACCTAACACTACCTAATCTAACCTAACGAAACCCAATCCAACCTAACCTAACGAAACCCAAACCAACCTAGCCTATTGCCATATTGGGGAAATTTAGGCACCACGGATATAAAGCCGGTGCCGTAATTCTTAGCCAATGAAATTGTAAAGCTTCGCAACGTGTTGCTAAAGATATCGTCGTGAACCTTTCGGTCCGTAAGACTCCGTTCGAATCCCGCGGGATCTCGCTCTCGCCTGGCCTATAAACAAAAGAACAAAATTGCTGGAATGAAATAAATAATTAGTTAAGAGAGAGAGAGAGTTTCCTCGTAAATAAAAGAGTCGGGATGGTTCGGAGACAATCCTAAGGAGAAAAGCAATTACCGCGATAACTAATAATTGATTAAAGAGGCACCGGCGCACGCGGGGATTCCTCGTGTGCTCGCCAACAATTAATGACTACTCCCCCGTCCGCGCGACTCCCAAATGAATACTATCGTATCTTCTCCCGTTACGTCGACGGGTGAAACAATGGGGGGGGGGCTTTCTCTCGAGAGTCGCTGCGCCATTGAAACGCGACCTTCCCTTTGATTAAGATCGGACGCGTGTGAATCTCCAGTTTGATTATTATTATTCGCTTATGCCACCGGGAAATTCGAAGAGCAGTTTTTCCTTAATTAAAACGAAATCGGATGCCGCGAGATCGAATAATTCTACTTTTCGCCCGTTCTTCTCCCCTTTCAAAAGATTCGTCGTCTCGCCATTTGATATTCTTCTTTTTCAAATTTAATTCGCCTTAATTTAATTATTGGGACGTTTTTTTTCCGTTGATTATTATCATATGTAACGTCATCGCGAGGGGCTGATCACTATCAGCGTAAGTGTATAATATTGTTACGTAAGTGTGACACTTTCTATTCTTCACACGCCAAAGTTTTACTGACGAGGAGACGACCCGAGGTGGTTCTCACCGATTTGGTTCAAAGTTGGGGGATTGTTAGACCTAGATGTAACATGAAACCCGTTAAAGGGAAAAGTTACGCTGGGCTTCCGTTTTGCCATGGCAACCAAAAATTTTTTGACAACATAAAATAAGAAAAAGTCTATGTAAAATAACATGCGAAAATGACAAAAACTTCAATTAATCAAAAAAGATTATTTAAAAAAATTTAAAAAAATAGTAAATTTAACATTTTTGGATTATTTTGGACAAATAATCATAAGTTATATTTATATCCACCATTTTCAAAATGGTGTCAGATTATTATTGGAAAAACTATAGGTCTAATTAACTCGCGCAGATAATGAAACGTAGAAAATTCCTGATTAATCGACGAATATTTACGGAACTTATCGCACGATGAGTTTTATTGATATCTATAGTATACGAATTCATTCGGGCAGATAATGTAACGTAGAAAATCTTAGGTTAATCGGATACAAATTACCTAACTTTTGCACTTATTATAGTGAGCCCCTCGCGTAATCGTAAATATGCCTTTGTATGACATTTCCATTGACAAAATTTCAATTAAAATTAAACTGATTTAAGGGGTTTTCCCCCGAGCTCTTCCATAAAAACTTGTTGAGGTTAACGGTAATAGTTATTGTAGGGAGCTGTTGCCTCGCGTGGTATGCAGGGCTGGCCACCACCAGGGGCGTAGGAACCGGGAGGGGCAGGGGGGGCAATGCCCCTCCCTAGAATTTTGCTAGGAGGGGCAACTAATGTTATTGCCCCCTCCAACCTTTTGGTCAATTGAAATCTTCAAAAGACTCAAATTCTCATTTTAAAAGTATATAAAGGTTATCGAACCTCAACTGTGTTTAAATTTCAGTCTTTTCCCGCCAATTTACAGTGTTAAACAGTACACATGCATTCGGAGAAGCTACACTCCATTGAAAATTCAAGACCATTCTCCAGACACCTGTTCGTTTCACTTTGCCCCCTCCAACTTCTAGGACGTTCCTACGCCCCTGGCCACCACCCTCCTACGCATTGTAACCTGACCACCTGAATTAATGGCTTCAAAAGTCGCTTGATGACTGTCTTAGGCCTTAGGTGGTGCCTTGGGTATTAGCCTAGCTGATTATTAATTAATTGAGTTAAACTATAGGTTGTAACAGTTCGAATTAACTACTCGTTAGCTAAAACTATCGCTACGCAACCTTTGGTTCGCCATTGGAACCTAGATAGGTAGCGGCTAAAGCAGACGCTATTAGTTTTTCCTTGGCATCGTTATTCGTAAATTTAAATGTATAAATAATGATACTTGCATTTTAATATAATTTTGGCATCGTTTGCTTTTATTTTTAGAAAAATCGTTCTTGTGACTTTTTTATTCGTCTGTAACAGATGCTAGATCATAATTAGAATAGATCGTAGGCGCTAACTCGGAAAAGCTAGCGCCGTTACTCCACCTAGACTCGTTTCGGTCGCGAATAAGGATAGTACTGGTCACAACCAAGGGAAGCCTAAGTTGACGGAAAAGGTCACCGAGGTCACGCTGAGGTATGACGTCAAAGTACCATCCTCGTCTGCTTTGGCGTCTAACTGCGCATGTGTTGATATCACGCGTGTTTCCAAAATCCGCTTCACTAACTTCCGTTTCCCTTTGATGACGCTTTTTTCGTCACCGAATTGGAAGTGACTTCATATCCCGTGAAAGAAAATGCTTTTATGGCATACTTACGAGTAGAAATTCACAACTTTTAGAGTATTCTATCTGAAACTTCAAAGTGGCGTAGTTTTTAAATACACTTTATTATTTTTTTATTAAATTGATGGGTTTGCCATAAACAATTTTGTTTTTAAATAAACAATTCGTTGATTTAAAGGGGAACGGCCAAGCTTTTCCAAATATGGCTTTATTTCCGTATCAAAAAATTAACAAGACGTTCAATATACTAACACGTACCTTTTTTGTCTTGAAAAAAAAACTTTTGGCCCAAAAAGTTGAAACGAAAAATAACGCCAAGTGTTTGGGTTTGAATTTTCGCCGCCATCTTAGGGGCTGCCGCCAGCGCCCCTAACCCCGTATGAGCGATTTGCGAACTATCCTAACTTTTAAAATCGCGCAATTTAGGCTTAAGTCTCTTATAACTGGAACGCGTCGCGCGTGCAAAATTTTTTTTTGCGTCTTTAGCAGCACGCGCTTTTACGTTGTTTTTATGTCTCACCGACTTCCCACCAGGTGTCGCGGCGGACGCGCGCTTTTCAATTTCCCGAAATTTCTCTATTTTATTAAAAATTAATCACTCAATATTTTTTGATGCGGTTTCCGCCATAAATTTTAGTTTTTAATGGGCTATAGGGCTATTTAAATGGTTAAAGCTTGACCGTTACCCTTTAAACAGTTTAAGTCAACCAAAATGCTCAACCAGGACCTATTTTGGTCGGCAACTCTGCCGTATTTGGGTAGTTTTAAAATTGAATACTACCCAAAATATTTCAGATTGGAAATCATTTTTGGCCATCAAAATTTTGCATTTTACCAATCATATCACAATTTTGTTTAGTTTTGATTAATTTTTGTTATTCCTTTTTATTTTATTGATCACTGTAACGTAAAATAAATTCACTAATACCATAAGTTTATTATTATATTGGCATCGTAAGTAAGTCGTTTGGCCTAATACACTCTCTTTTCTTCATATTCGTGATAACTTGTTTTTCAAGTCACATATTTTCCCCCCTAGAAGCTTATATTTTTAATGGAATGACTTCAGGTGAACGTCACTCCACACGTAGCTATTAATAATTATTCCGACTATCTGACACGCTTAAAGGCCGACTACATAAATCTGCGGTTTACTCTGTCTTTCACTGGAAGTAGGCTTACTGCAATACACGTCTGCCATGCAGCCAGCCTACTTCCAGTGAAAGACAGAGTAAACCGAAGATTTATGTAGTCGGCCTTTAAGGAATAGAATCATATAAGAACAATTTACTGAACTTTGGAAAAATGTCATGACAGACTTAAGCGAGTGACGGTGCAAAGAAAACCTTTTGTAGGCTTTTCCGTATTACACCAAAACGACGCCCGTAAAGTATCACCCCCTATTGTAGCTGCAGCGCGAAATATTTTAACTACCGGCGAAGAATATTAACAAAATATTTAATTTACAATATCTGTTGAAAAACGTAATGTAGGTGAGTACCTTTTCCCATTTTAACTTATTTTTACTCAATTGAAAAACTGTTTATTATAATATACGATTAAAATTTGAAGTTAAGCCTCGGTCATGCGACGGTGAACGTGTTAAATTTGAGAGACTAGTTCTTGAATAGCGACTATACAGGTACTACATTAGAGCCGTCACTTGCTTTAAAGAATAATACCACGCCCCCTATAGTCTTACGGTGATAATAATCGTAATCAGTGCCGTATTAACCATGGCAGGGCCCCTAGGCTTCTTTAGAGGTCGGGGATGGTTAACTTTTATTCAATAGATAAAGCTCTCAAAATTATTCGTAAAATGTTTTGATCAAGTAATTTATATTTCTGTATTATCCGATTAATTTTTTCGATAAATTTGTAAAATTAATCGGAAAAACGACGTTTTTTTCGATAAAAAGCTCAATTTACGAATAATACATGTTTTTTAATCATTTTCCGAAATATTAACCGGTAAATTTCTTTGTTTAAATTTTTTTCCCAAAAAAATCAATTTAATCATGGATAATGATTAACCGTTACCGACCTCTAGGCTTCTTTGGGCCCCTCGACATACACCTGCCCCTAGTGGAACATAAATACAAATAATTATCAGCTAGGCTAATACCCAAGGCACCACCCAAGAGACCCATAACAAAAGAGGGGCCGCAGACGAGGCTTAAGTGAGACCTCTGGACGGAACATCCTGTTTGTGACGTTTTGAACCACGTGACCACCATTGAAATATACAGGCGGAAGTAAGGAAACGGATGTTCCCTCCAAATGCTGAGTTGCCAGGTAAAAATTTTAATTTTCGGCCCCCAACTTTCATCATGGGTCTAGTCATCTAACGACTTTTATTCAGGTGGCCGGGTTAAATTGCGTAGGCCATCCAACTCTTGGTGGGCCCCTAGGCTTCAGCTTAGTCAGCCTAATTGGGGGCAATGCCCTTACCGGAAGGCTACAAATGCGGTTGCAAGAAAATTAAATTACTCAAAAAAAAAGAAAACAGTTTCGAAAGGGTCTCATGGGTAAAAAACTTTTTATTAAAACCAAAAAGCCGTGGCAAGCTTTCGACCGTCCTCGCGGTCTTCGTCAGGCACACTAATTACAAAATATACAGAAAACGTCCCGACAATACATATTTTTTACAACTGACACCAAAAATTATTTTTTAACATTCGTTAATATTCCCCATAGTTTCGCCTCACTGTTCCCCTCATCCATTAAATTACTCAGTCAATGCTCCCAGAGTTCCTATAATTTCTGTAAATTCCTATAATTTGAATATGCTCCTATAATTTCCTATTTTCTAAAAATTGATCCTATAAATTCCTATTTTTTCGAAATTTTCTAGTTTTTCTATAGCTATATCCAGAAATTCCTATAATTTTAAAAATAATGTATTAGAAAACAGCCTTAACGTTTGGGAAAAATTTGCCTTCTAAATAGAGCTTAGCTCTGGCTTAGGTCCGATGTTCCCGAAAACATCAACGGTTGGGCTCCCAGAGTTCCTATAAATTCCTATAATTTCAATATACTCCTATAAATTCCTATTTTTAGCTAAAATGTTACTATAAATTACTATTTTTTGGCTAAAAATGTTCCTATAAATTCCTATATTTTCTATGAAATTTCCTATAATTCCTATAATATTTTAAAAAATGGCTGGGAGCCCTGTACTCTAGTTAAGAGTATAAATTTAGAGGCAAGTCATTGAAAGTTGGATTTTAATGCTTTTAGTTTTACTAAATGGCGACCATTTCACACTTTTTGTTTGCCAACGGAATAAAATATTCGTCAATTTATAAACACTTTTTTAATATAAATTTAAAGTTCAACTCAGGAGCAATTGTCGTTTTTTATATAATTTACAGCTCCTACGACAATTTTTACCATCTGGTAAAACATTGGTTATTTAAAAATGGGCCTAAAATGGCGTTACGCCTGTGACAGGATCTTCTCCCTTGACAAATCGCTGTATTAGTTCCAAAATCAGGTATCTGAAATAATCAATTTTTGTTAAAAAAATCATTTAGTTTTAAAAATACTAAAAAAATCGATAACTTAGAAACTAAATAAGCACTATCATAGGTATATCAATTAGCAAACATTCTCACCGAACTGATTTTCAGAGTTATAGCCCAAACAAAGTTTAGTTGGTCACCCCCCCCCCCCTGGTGTCCAAATGCTCTTGTAAGTCCAAGTCCGAAAAAAGGTTGGCCCAGAAAATTTGCATTAAAACAATACACGTCATACTTATTATGATTACATTAGTTACGCTATTAATAAAAAACAACCCCATTAAAGGTCCCTTAATACACGTGACCGATATCACAAACCAAATCGTCTACGTTATTAAGCTACTTAATATTTTTACTATAAACGAAGCTTGAAATTCTCTAAATTTAAGTCGAGTTAGCTGGTTTTGGAATGAAGCTAGCGATTTTCGGGGAATTTGTTTCGCAAGACGTTGCGACAACCGGCGTCGGGAGGAAAATCCGCACGCGCCTAATTGAAACGATCCACGTGCTTGAGCACGAGCTGACTATAATTCGGGGGAGGAAATGTCCTATTAAGAGCGGGCCAGCTCTTTTCGCGTTCGGGCCGAAGGCTCATGTAATACGATTAACAAACGTATTATTAAAGGCCCCCGCCCTCGCGGACCGCATTCTCCAATGAGTATATTATTAAGAGTGGCGCCCCCTATCGCCGAGAGAAGGATTTTTCATCAGATCCTTTTTAAAATAGCCGACCTCCGCATCAACGGGGATCATCCGGGATGCTGATTTTTAGGAGAGGGAGGGGGAAAAATTCTCCCCGGATGGATCGTATTTCCGGCCGTAGTTCCTGACCTAACAAGTATCGAGGGCTCATTAAATATATGCTGAAGTCGGGAGTAAAATGAGACGGGATTCACTAGACCCTTACTTCTAATTCTTCCCCTCCAAATACCCCTAAATATGTTTTCCGCTGGGATTTCCAAAAAAAATGTGGTTTTTTTAAACCATTTGTGTTTTAAACTGTTTAAGTCAACCAAAATAATCAACCAGGGAGGCTTTTCGTTAAAAATAAAAAATGTCAAAAAAATCATAATCAGCCAAAAATGACAATGCGCGTGAGCAGAACACGTTGCTATCGAAATGTCAATTCGCTAGGAGTAGAGTAGTATTGGTCAAATTCCAAATCGTGGCGGTCTGTTATGCCGACGTAAGTGATTTGCCTTTTCCACCAAAAATAAACAGTTATTTGTCCTCCGCGTAATAATTTAGTTTATGATTTGACTAAAATACCGGATATAGCGTAACATACTGCCATTACTTAAAATTGAAGTTACACAATCGATAGGTTGATACAAGGGGTGCTCACGCTTGAATTCAATTCAATTCAATTCAATTCAATTTCCATTTATTAGTTTCTTTAAATAGATCATACAAAAAGGGAAATGGTAATTTTTTTGCCTTCATGTTTCATGTTTCAAGGGTCTGTCACCGACGTCGCGAATTTAAAGAAGTGGTTTTATGTCCTCGGACTATATTTGCTCTTAATTTTGCCGTACCCAAGCAATGTATTTTTGATATACATACTAATAATAATACTTTCATCTCGTATCTGACTAAGTTTTCATGAAGGTAGGAAATGCGGATTTGAGGAAATCCCGATTTTGTTCTCAGCGGGGAGCTTTTTAAGAAACTCGTATTTGGACGTTTTCATGGAAGTCCACTCTTTACTTTCAAACGGGTTTCACACCCCAGAAACCTCTACACTTGGAATGTTCAATGTTCTAACCACTCTCTCGACTTCCTTCGGATAAGGGCAGCTGGCCGGTCGTTTAATTTTGCAGTAGCGCGTGATTACTGTAAACTCCAAGCAAATCGATCCCCGTTTAATGCTAAAAACTGCTTTAGCTTTATTAATTTCCCAATTTATTAGCTTAGGAAAATTAATACGTCAACGAACACAAACTCAATCCTAAGAAGGAGAAGCATTCTTTCGTTGGCCATTACTAAAATTAAGCTATATTCAGAATTAGGTTCCACTAAGCACTAACTTCTTCAAACGAGCCCAATCCTACTTTCGAGTTGCTCACCCCCTCCCCAAACGCTGTGTTTAAATATTAACAAGTTGATTGAAAGGCACCCATTTTGCACCATCAGTAAACCATTACGCACCCATGGTGTTCAGTAAGAAATTGCAATTTCAAAGGGGGGGGGGCAACTTTATCCGAGCCCCCCCCCCCCACTTCCACTTTTCTCTAAAACTTGTTAACCAATCAAACGCACCGTTATGCACCACAGTTGAATTAAAAAGTGGGGGCTAGGTTAACCCCAGCGCCCCCCTTCACCATTGGCATCGTAAATGGTGCCATTCAAACGCACCCATTACGCACCATTATGCACCACAGTCGAATCGTTACGCACCATACTAGTTAAGGAAATAACTCAATTTTTACATTTTGATCTATCCTAAATTTTAGAAAACAGACGGTGAAAGGGGGGGGGGCTGGGGTTAACCTAGCCCCCCTAATTAATATTTGATGTAAGGGTGCCTAATGATTCGACTGTGGTGCATAATGGTGCGTTATGGGTGCGTTTGATTGGTTAACAAGTTGTAGGATAAAGTTGGCCCCCCTTTGAGATTGCAATTTCTTACTGACCACCATGGGGGGTGCGTAATGGTTTACGGATGGTGCAAAATGGTGTATAATGGGTGCCTTTCAATCAACTTGTTAATTTTTGAACACAGCGTTTGGGGGGGGGGGCAAGTTAACTGAGCCCTTTCGAGTTCTTATCTGTAGTTTACGTCACTGCGAATTTACCAGGTTAAGGCCCCTTTTCCGCGGCTTATTTTAAATAAAAATTAAAGATGTAAACATTGAAATGTTCGCGTACGATTACAAAAACCTATTCGCAAAATTTACTAATTTAATCACGTCAACAATTAAATGTATTGTTTATATCTTTATATTTCTGCTTACATTTATTTTTTAATTTAAAAAGTGTCGTTAAAACCTAGGTTAAAACATGTGAAACCACAACCTTTTAGTAGTGCTCGGAATTATTAATTCATTATCATAAATTGCGATATTTTTTTCCTCATCGTATTGAAGAAATAAACTTGTTATGTAACCAACGATTTCGTTAATCTACTACTCATTCTACTTATTCAAATAAATAATTGTTTTTATTAAGTTTTAGGTGTATTTCAGAAAATACGTGTTTTCTCAAATACGAGCGTTTTCATTCAGCGTAGCACGGATTTAGGAAATCCGTATTTCCTACCTCCATGAAAACATAGTCTCTTATTGGAAGGCTTTAAAAAGGGCTGCGCGAGCACCCCTATATTAGTATTATTTATTAATCAAAAACAAAATAATAAAAAAATCATTTTAATTCAACGTAAAATCAATTTAAAAAACAAATTTGATGATGAAATTTTTAAAATTTTAAATATTATATCATTATAAGCAGAAGTGTATAATATTTACCGTTCGAGATAAGTATAAAGCTAAACCCTAAACAAATTTGAAGAAATTTAAAAACTTACAAATAGCTCGTACTAATATAAGTTTCGAGTAAAAAACTAAATTAAACTAAAAAAAACTATGAACTATTCGCGTGTATTACTCAACTTAACGATCAAATTTGTCAACTCTACCTATATATATTATATATTTCTGATAATATCGAAAATAATATACACAAATATAAACACATACTATCTACTTCTGGTAATATTAATCCCAAAAAAACTAATTAGACTCAAGATGATAAGCCTATCTATAAAAAAAACATAATTAGGTACGAGACCCTTATATTAGAATAAAATAAAAACAATGTGGAATTGTTATTATAGATGGCGCGACGATATTACCGATAAATACCTTAATAAACATTATCAGTAAACGAGCCTAGATAGAACTAATTTGAGAAAGTGCTTCTTGCATACGCGTTACTCTCGGAGTCCCGAAAAATAGGTTCGGCTAATACGCCAAAGGAATCAGCCGCTAGTTAATTCCCCCGCCGATAGGAGGCGCACCCTATCGCGTCATCCGCTAACACGCGCCACACGACTACGTATATCTTATATAGGTATAATTTTATCAGAAATACAATCTAGTCGATAGAATCTATTCCGTCGCCGCACCTGTTAGGGAGCTAGTCGACACCTGTACTCTAATTACCGTTACATCCGAGGCCTCGCCGTGTATATAATCTTGCCTCGTTACACTCAGGCGATCACGCGTGGGGCTGCCTCCCCCTCCGCTGACGGACCCGAACCGTCTCCCTTCGCCGCGACCCCTGGTGTTGACTTTCGGCGGCTAACGGTATAGATTCCATTAAGAATATTAAATCGGACCCCTTTTTTTGGATATTTCTTGTTGACGTCGTTACGCCCTTTATGAAGAACCGTAAACAACGAAATCGTGTTGCCTGGTAACACCGCGCCTCCGCCTTTGATGAGAAGTAGGAATTTAGTCGTCTGGCAGCCTGGCATTTTGGTGAAACTCGGACGCGTAATAAGGGTGTGTACGCCGGATTTGGATCGTTTCAACGTAAAACGGTAGCGTTAATAAAGGCGAAACACCTCCCTTATTTATATCAATTATATCCTCTTTAGTTTGGTATTTGTTTATCAGTAAACGCTTTAGTTGATTCCGGTTTACGGCTAATATAAAGAATTAATATATTCCGGATTGGCCGAGAATGGGGTACGGCTTTATATAGATTGTGGAAAATGGCGATTAGGACGATGGGAAGCTTTTAACGGACACGCTCGTAGCTCACTCTAGGATGCCAGTTTTATTTTAATACACTCCTTGGAAAGTACTCGGATAAACGAGAGAAAAAAAGTTTGCCAAAAATTAATTTGTTTAAAAGCATTTGTTTATGTCGGAGGTTTCGCCTAAGGATGGTAGGTTAGTGGGTCGCCTTAGTGAGAGTAGAGGAGACGGTGCAGTCTGTAAGTACCGTGTGGGTGAAGGGAACCAAGTAGGGTAGCGGCCATTGTCCCTTTTCGCACCGAGGCGGATCGTAGGAACAGACAAAAGCTAATATGAGTCAAAAAGCTGTTGTATTTATTAAGGGTGGAGATTCTTTTAAGGGAAGGGGGTAGGGTGGCTGCCCTTAATTAGCTACAATTTATAATGGGGACCAGATAAATGGATTTCATTAAATAAACCATTCGTTATGATTGGCTGATTTCATTTATCGATCTTTCGTAACATTTCGTGACAATTAAAAATACATTTATTTATGGATCTTTCGTATTTCACTTAAATTTAATTTAATTTAAAGTATAATCATAATAATAATAAAATGTTGTAGAACAGGCGTTCGAAAGTTTCAAATTGAACAGAACGCAATTTTGAAGTTCGATATGACCATTTTGAAGGTTATTTTTTAGTGTTGATGGAAGTCGGAAAATGACAGAGGCCTTTTTCCGGAAAATTTTCCCTATTTTTCCGAAAAAAAATAAAAAAAGTTTTAATTCCATGATTAGTCTAATATATTGTTTGCAAATTTAAATAAAGCCGCATTTTCGCCTAAGTTTTTCGAATCTAAAAGTAAAACTAAACCTATAGACTAGCTTTAAACTGATTAACAATGTAACACTATTAATGTTTTGTAGTATGTTTACTGTTATTAGACATTTTACATTATCGTTAAAAATGTTAAAAACCCTTAAAAAGTAATTTATGTTACAATTTTTTATTTTTCCGATCTGTGGAAAATTTACCGCAATTCGGAAAATTTTCCACAAATTTTTCCGCTTTTTTTTTCCCGGAAAATTAGCAACTCTATTATTATAATTAATAAATTATTAGATTTATTATAATATTACATTACATTTTAGAAGTAAAATTTTTTTAACTCCTGCTACACAGAAGATTTAACAACACTGCCTTCGCGTAAAGGCAAATAGAGTAGTGCCTAAGGGTCACACATGAATCTGGAAATCAGCAACGCCACTGACTATAGTGGGGTGGCGGAGTGGTTAGCACTTTCGCCTCTTAGCCAGAGGAGCCGGGTTCGATCCCAATTTGTGGCACTGGGTAAAAACTCGGAACAACTCCTTCCGCGTTGAGTTTGCAAGTTCTCTCCCCACTGGTTTAAGGGGTTTCCCCTTCCATAAAAACTTGTCGAGGTTAATGGTAATAGTTAGTGTAGGGAGCTGTTGGCTCGATCTCGTGGCATGCAGGGCTTGCCACCACCCTCCTACGCATTGTAACCCGGCCACCTGAATTAATTTCTTCAAAAGTCGCTTGATGACTTAGGCCTAAGGTGGTGCCTTTATTATTTTATATTATTATTAATTGGGTCGCTTTGCCTAGGGCTTACACGGCGGTGTTAAGACTGACATAATGTGTGCATAGCGTTCAAGAAGCTTATAAATTATTAACAGTAACTTTGACTGCTCGTAGCACAAGTTTTAAATTAACAGATTTAAAACCAAATCATCGATTTAAATCACAATGTATTTTAATGACGGAATAAAAAATGGCAAAAAATAGGTTCTTAAGAAATTCAAATACTGAGCAAACTAAAATATTAAATAGTAATTAATTTAATTAAAATTTAATTTAATTCAAGATAAATGTAAATTATCCGCTAATTATACAGGAAAAGAACCATTAATTGTATTCAGTAAAATCAAAAAAATCCGATTCAAAAGTAAAATAAATAAATCCGATTTAAATAAAAAAAATCGATTGCTTTGATTTTTATTAAAAAAAATAAAGTGCCAACCTTGGTTACAATTGTTATTTTGTCTAATAACACCCATATTTTTTTCAAATGTATCAAAATCGGAGTAATTCAATTTTTAACCATCTGCAATTGGTTCGCAGTAATCTGAATAAACAAATAAAAATTAAAATGCATCCATTTTCTTTAACTGTATTTCTCACATTTCTTTTCTCCAGATAACAGATCAGAAATTAAATTAAAACATTTATCTAAAGGTTTTTATTATTTACTAATAAGCCAACATAATATTATTAAAAATCTGTATAATTAACGTATTTTTAACTTAAAAAGCAGATCAGATAACAAACTCAGATAAAGCTAAGATTAAGTAGGGTGAACGTTATTTGTATGAAAAGCGTATAGCAGATATTCCTTAACAGATAGAAACGAGAACCAAATAATAAAAATATTTTGCGCTCAAGTTATAAACTAGCGTGTCAATAGGGCTTGAAAAACTCTCTACAATAAAATAGAATTTATTTTGAATCCCCCCCCCCCCCATTTTCCATTCTATAAGTTTATCGAGCTGATATTTTGCGTCGCTTATATGGATCGTCGCAGAGTTTTTTTGGTAAAATAAGCCGTTACGCGTTGAGGACTCCGGATTCACCGGGATATGATCCGCTCCTGACTGTCGGAAACGCGCCGTCGTCATGGTAACGATCCCCGTGGCTCATCGGCCTCCCCGCGGACAGGTAGCGGCCTCGCCAAATACTAGCGTCACTTTCTCCCTCCGACCAACCTCTTGCAGCCGCGCGCTGGTCTCTCCGAAATAGTTGATTCCTCGTACGCCCAGGGTACGTAAGGGTCTTCCCCGTTCGCTGGTAACCGTTCCTAATTAGAATTACTGCGACGAAGCGCAGAAACTACCTTATATGCCCCATTCTTTTGTTCAGCCAAACATTTTTGACTATTTTTCAGTTTAAAAAAAAAGTTTTACTCTCGATTTGAATAACTTCGCTTGTCCTGATTAGGATGAGGAAAATTTCAAATTGATTTTTTGCGTGGTGCTTCTAAATACTAAAAATTTAATCATTTTAAGTCTTTCTTAAGATTATGCTGTTTGAAATTTTATGGACGGGTGTGTAACGTCTAACCATTATCCCTCCTAAATTGTTTTGTTTTGGTCTCGCTTGGCATTCTTGACATTCTAAGGGGTTGTTTGCGAGCGACGTAACGCAAAAATCATAACAAAGAAATACTCAAACCCCTCAATTATATTAACCTTTAAATTATTATATTTCTTTCAGCATTAAGCCTATTTATTTATTATTATCTCTAGAAAAGAATGCGTACCATTATCAAGAATGTATTGGTTATATTTCGGTTAAACCCCCTCAATTATAATAACCCTTAAATTATTAAATTTATTTCAGTACTAAGCCTATTTATTTATTATTATATCTAAAATAAATGCGTACAGTTATCGAGAATGTATTTGTTTATATTTAGGGAAAATGGCTATGTTGGCACGATCCGAGGGCATCATGGCTTATTTTACCCCCTCGCACAAGAGGGTGGAGAGCTAGCAGCTAAAACTCGTCTCAACATAATAATTATCTCTATGTATAAACAAATACTATAAATTGCTGTCATAACTGTCAAAGTTTTGTAAATACACTAGCGCCATTTCTGGATTTGATTGCTAAAAGACAGTTTCTAGAATACCGCTAATTCATAGTTCAACCTAGAAGAAATAAACGCAGCGCCCCACACAAGGAGAACGCAACTCGTAAAAGTCGTGCATTTTCTTGCGTACATTTTTCATTGGTTAGACGCTTTAGCGCCTGCTGCCGTCGGAAGGGGAAAATTCGGAAATTGTCTTCCCCCTTTCCGTAAAACGTTCAGCGTAAAGGCTCGTCCAATGAAATTTGTACATACTACTGCGTTAGAGTGTTTAAAGGCTAGCCGCGTTCTCCTTGTGTTTGTTGCTCACAGGTTCAACAACGAATTGGTATTTGTTTGCGATCAACAACGAATAGTTATTTTTATAAAGTAACGTGGCCTTATTGTTTAAATGTTTCTCTTACGTCACAGTCTCTAACTTTTACGAGTCTAGCCCGCGTGCAAATCGCTCGTGCGAAGAATATACTAAAAAAGCTGTGTCTTGTGACGTAACATTTTAACAAGTTGAACCACTTTTATTTTATAAAATCAACTATTGAATTTGTTGGCGAACTTTGCTAATTAATAGTTCAGCAACGAATCTAGGGACGACGCCACCAGTGCCATATTAAATTGTTTTTTCGCCGTACTAATTTTGGTGTAATTATTTATCTTCCTCGTCATTAGGTGTGGTTCCAGAATCGTCGCGCGAAATGGCGCAAGACGGAGAAATGTTGGGGCAAGAGCACCATCATGGCCGAGTACGGGCTGTACGGCGCCATGGTGCGGCACTCGCTGCCGCTGCCCGAGAGCATCCTGAAGAGCGCCAAGGAAGGCGACGTGTCCTCGTGCGCCCCCTGGCTACTGGGTGAGAAGCTCCGCGAACCCCCTTCTTGTTCTTCTTCTCCTTCTAGCCTTGTTAAGACGGGCCCCGCATTCCACCAACACCTCCAACACCACCGCCACCAACACCACCCTCTGAACTCGACATCCGCAGGGCGACACAAAAGTGAGAGCAGTCACTGGCCCACGATGGTACCCAGGGTCTGCCAAAATATTACACATCTCGTACAGTTCCCCCTCGCTGACGTCTCCTCTTAACGTCTGTAATTAATATCTTAACTATTTCATTGACGCGTAAAGTGTTTCATTTTCTTAAACCCTCGCGCGATACGAGATCTATATGGACTTTTGTCTCACCCTGTATACTCAGGCCTATTTTCTTTACTTATATACGCGAATAGACCGATTTGCTGATATTGCTTTGCGGGGAAACAAACGTATATGGAGCGGCCATTAGAGGTTCAATTTTAATGTTTTTTATTTATTGTAGATGGCGCTATTTTAACAGTTTTAGCGGGGAATTTATTACCAAGAATGTATTGATTTAAAATGTCGGGAATGACTATATTGGGACGATTGCACGAAATCTCCCTTGGCACGAGAGGGGAGGGGGAGGAAAAACGTCACTAGTGTGCGCTTCAATCGCGTCAGAAGACTGCAGTTTTACTGAACCAATGAGATACCTAGCTGATTTGATTATTTTTAGGGGGGAGGAGCTTACTGATAGAGCGTCAAGGGGATTTATACCGACGCTAAAAAACATCTCAGCGTATTATAAATTGCAGGTATTAAAGGCCAAAAATCTAGTACATTTGGCGGAAAGTTCCTAGCACGAATTTCCGGTAAATTTCGAATTTGGCCTGTTTACGATTGAATTTCTAAGTTATATAAATTTGAAAAATAACGTCTATCGCGTTATTTTTCAAAGTTATAATTAATTAATTAACATAGATCAGATTTAATAACAGTTGATAATTAATTAATTAAAACAGATGAGATTTAATAACAGTTGTCATAATTTATTCTTAGTACTACAAGTTAGGCATACCTAAAACAAATTCCGTTGGCGAGTCCAGGGTAAGTATAGAACGAGTGATGCCGAGATTACCACGTTGACGTACATGAACGCGCGTTTGATGATCGTTTGGGAGCATAATACTAAAAATACGCTTTAATGAAGCTTAGAAATAATAATCTAAATTAAATATTTATTGATCACTTGGAAATTTACGCAATCGACATTTCTAAAATGGATTAATATAACACGCGTGGAAACTTTTAGGAATTCAAAAGAATATAGGCGAAAATTCGAAATTCCCGCTGCCGATTTACCGGAAATTCGTGCTAGTATCTTTCCGCCAAATGTACAAGATTTTTTGCCTTTCTTAAACTGCAACTGAGTGTAGTCATTATCCCGAAGCAAAATAAATATATTCTTGTAAACACTTACGTCCCATTTTTCTGGAATTTCATATTTATGTCACCAGGTTTAAGGAGTGATTGGCGCTAGTTACTTTAAAAATGAGTCGTAACACGTGTTAGCAGACGATGTTTCGATTTCGTGTCTACTCCCTTTAACCGATTCGTTTTGTAAAAACTATAACAAAAGTAAAATTCGACATAAAATTCATTTTCATATATAATTGAAAATTACGTTTCTGATTGCTGGTGCCATCTGGAAATACTTCGAGTATTTAAAAATTTGCCTCCAATGGCGGTACCCCTATAAAAGGATCTTCTCCCTTGAACTTTTGATATTATCAGTAGTATCTTAATAAATGAAGTTCCCAACTCTCCTTATATACTGCTGATTATATAATGTAACCAATGCATACGAAAAACATTGTTTACAATTCTTCAGTACACGCACGATATATTTTGGACACATTGATCCTATTCACATTTTGATATAAATTTGTAAATCTCGAAATCAAATTTTGAAATGAACTTGGAAATCTCGAAATCGCATTTTAAAATTAACTTGGAAATCTCGAAATCGCATTTTGAAATGAACTTGGAAATCTCGAAATCGCATTTTGAAATGAACTTGGAAATCTCGAAATCGCATTTTGAAATGAACTTGGAAATCTCGAAATCGCATTTTGAAATGAACTTGGAAATCTCGAAATCACATTTTGAATTGAAATTGCAAATCTTGAAATCGCATTTTGAAATTAACTTAAAAATCTCGAAATCTAAACGAATTTCGGTTCTAAAATTTCGAAATTATCTTAAAATTAGGATGAAATTATACTTGAAAACCTGAAAATCGGAATTCAATTGGAATTTTTAAATAACTCGCATAGGTACAAGTTTCACTTTTATCATGAGCTAAATGGATAAGGTTTCCAAACGATTCTCAAATAAACAGTTGCGTTATCTGACCTGAAAAAAATTATTACGATGAAATCAGGTACCAGATTATCCGCATTTACGTCAAGATAACTGAATCTGATTAGATTAATAACAGCAGATCAGTTCAGATCGGTTACTTGGGATATTGAATCAAGATTACTGAAGGAAGATTATATTTAAATTAGATAACTGTTCAGATAACTGGATCTGATCAGATTAATAACAGCAGATCACTTCAGATCGGTTACTTGGGATATTGAATCAAGAGTACTGAAGGAAGTTTATATTTAAATTAGATAACTGTTCAGATAACTGAATCTGACCAGATTAATAATAGCAGATCAGTTCAGATCGGTTACAATTGGAGATCAGATTGCTTAATCTAGGAGAATATAAACCTGATCTGACTGAATTATTATTTTCAGAAATCTGATAATTACGACCTAAATAACCTGATCAGGTGACCGTATTAACTTTTCGATTGAGCCCTACGGCTTTGAAAAGAATCCCAAAAAGAATTTGCTTAAGAACTCGGTATCGAGGTTTTTATTGACTTATCGATCCGTACCTTTCTCCGCTAATAATCCCTCGACCCCTCCGTGAAAAATATTTTCCTCCTCTCCCCTATCTTTTTATTTTTTTTTTGGGTGCGCTGGGCGCTTTGAGAAATAAACTTCGTCCCTATTTGGAGGTTATTAGAGAGGCAATTTCCAGTAATCGACTTAGAGCCCGAATTAGGTTTCTGAATTTTTTCCCATTTCCCCCCCCCCCCAATCCAAGGCCCACATCCACACACACACACACAGAGAGAGAGAAACTTCGAATCAATCCAAGTCAATTTGCGCAACCGGAAATAAAGTAGCTACCCCCTACTGGCCACCCCCTTCTTCAAAGTAGCTTGCTTCCGCTCTCTTACGTCATACAATTTGAGGGGGTTTTCGGGGTCACCCCCGACTGGCTTAGGTTATATCAGAAGTAACGTCATAAGTATAGCACGACTCAAATTGATCTAAATTAGCAAATTTTGCGATTTTAAAATAATTTTTTGTCAAAATTCCGGTATCATAAGTAACATATTAAGAGTAAGTTTGACAGGACTTAGGTTAGTTATATCGTAAGTAATGTAATACAAGTTAGTATAACTTTTTTGTCAACATTTCTGGTATCATAAGTAACATAGTAGAGGTAAGTTTGACAGGACTTAGGTTGGTTATATCGTAAGTAATGTAATAAAAGTTAGTATAACTTTTTTGTCAAAATTCTGGTATCATAAGTAACATAGTAAAGTAAGTTTGATAGAGCTTAGGTTGGCTATATCGGAAGTAATATAATAAAAGTTAGTATGACTGATTTTTTTAATGATATTATGCTTCGCCTATGATGTTATTTATAAATCTGAGACCTAAACAGGTTTTAGCTCGTATTTATCGTCATCACACAAAGAGAGGAAAGTGAGACTCGTTTCCTCTTCCGATGACGCAATCACTCCACGACAGACTATTATTAACCGAATTCTTTCAGTGTCATACTTATAACTATTATGTTACTTCTGGTTATACGGAAGAGAGCTACTCTCATAAAAATGGCTCAAAAACATTATATTTGTCAACTTTGAGGTCTATCAAAAGTAATGTTTAAATTAAATTAAATTACTATTTTTCTTTTAATAAAATTTGGTCCAATAATTGTTGTTATTTCTTAAAATGCCCTTATAAGTGAATCAATCAAAAAGCATTAAATTGGCGCCATCTAGTATAAAAAAAGCGTTAAAATTGTTGGTTTCCCTGAAGCATCAAATAAACTATAACGGGTATCAAGAATATCTTTATTTATCTTTACGAAGAATGACTACATTGAGACCGATTTTACCCCTGGCGCTTGAAGGGGGGAAGGAAAAACGGTACCGGCGCGTGCTTCAAATTTAGAAAGGCTTAGACAACCCATTTACAAAACGTTTCCTTTAAATGGAATATAACCTCAACGCGGAAAAAGGTTTTATTCCATTTAAAGTAAGTGTCGGCTCGACGTGTACTAGCTCGTTTTTCAATAGATGTCGCTAGCGTCGACATAAAAATAAGATTCTTAAGCTACATTTTGAAGCAAAAGTCGGTACATAAAAATGATAAAAGTACCCCTGACGTTGACTGGCTCGTTTGTAAATTTGACAATAACTAAAATTATAGTAATTTTTAGCAATATATTTTGTATGTGATATATAATTTACGTTAAAGTCCACTAAGTAGAGTATAAGTTGTTTAATTATAATACTCTACAATGTTTCTCTGGCGACGTTATCGTTTTGTTATTTTGAATTTTAGCTTCCTGTGCTATTTATAGATGGCACCACGCTCTCCACTAAAGTCGCTTTTTCGAAGAATCGGCTATATTCATTGCCATCTCTAATAACAATGGCCTTATCATAATACAGGTGGTAATGATAGAACCGACAGTTGGTTTAAAAGGGAGTAGAAACTAAATAAAAAAATCGTGCGCTAACACCGACTTTTACTGGTTTTGAACGTAACTAGCGCCAATCAGCCTTTGTTTACGAGCCTGAGTATCCCTAACAATAACGCTTCCCGACTAATAACGAATACAACCCTCTTTAAACAGGCGTGATATTAACCCTTTGTTTTGGGTCTCTCTTTCGCGCTCGCAGGCATGCACCGGAAGAGTATCGAAGCGGCCGAGAAGCTGAAGGACTCGGACACGGAGGAAGTGCCCGAAGACGGCACGAGCCGAGACGGCACCCAACACGAGCCGCAGCGGCACCACGCCGCGCACCTCCTCAACCAGCAACTGCAACAACAACAGCCGCAACACGCGCACAGCCAACACCCGCACCTGTCCTCCCACGGAGGGCACTTACAACACCACCTTCTGCCGTTGCACCAAGCGGGAGGGGGTCCTCTTCTCAGCCCCTCCTCGCTGCGCAACCCGCCGCCGGGCCTGGTGCCTTTGCCCGCCGGTGCCGGAAGGGTTTCGCCCCCGGAACATTCGAGGAGGGACTCGGTCTCGGAGAGCCCGTCTCCGCCGCCGTCGTCAGCCGCGCCCGAGCCGCCTTCTTCCCGCAAATCGCTGAAGGAAGAGTTGCGCTCGACGAGCATCGCCTCTCTGCGAGCCAAGGCTCAAGAACACAGTGCCAAAGTGCTAAGCGAAGTTACCGCCAAATCGGGGAGTCGCTTGCCCGACGGAAGGGCCTCGTCTCCCGCGGCTCAGGCGACGCCGACGCCGTCTCCGTCGCCCGCCGTTCCCGCCACTTCTTCCGCCGCGCCGACGCCCCGGAGTACGCAAAGAGTCAACCTGCACTCCATTAGCTCTCTATTCTAATTTACAATCGTTATTTATTTTTATTCCGTTCCGAAGCTCCTATTTTTAGGACGACAAATAATTTTACCGTGTTTAATTCATTGATTTCATCAGAATTAAATTAGTTAAGTATATAATTTAACTTTTTACGGGAGGCGTATTCGTCTTAACGGTATTTGCTTGAAACGTGTACCTTCGCCGGTTCCCGCTGATTTTTTATATCGCGTTTTCGAAGAACAAATATTGCGAGGCGAAAAACTTCATCAAATGACTTACTAAAACTTTTACATCGGGAAAAATTGTTTATAAATAAGATAATGTCTTTAGTTTTATTTTTTAACTGAATTTTTTCGTCGTAAGGAGGAGTAATATTTTGGCCGTGATGGGGTATACTCCTCCGCGACCTGACGGGAAATTGGTGATCAATAAAAATTGCGAAAGGTACATGTTTCAATTTTTATGTCTTAGATGAATACTTCTCCCGTTATTTATTATAAACTTTTGACAATGAACTGAATTTATATTCACAAGGAAGTTGGCGACTTTGAGAATTTTAAATTAAACCTTTACACTTTCAATGAAAGCCTATTAACGTTAGCTTCATTTCGTGAGATTTAATTTCTTATTAAATTAAAGACATTTAATTGGTACTTACGTAGTGAAATATCGTCATAATTAATTCAATTTCGAATTAGAAAATTACTCTGGTTTACAAAAAACAGTGACCTTTTTTGTTTAAAAAATTTAAATAATATTTATTTTAGTGAATTTTCCAAATCTTTCCGGCTTTCATGTATTCTTGTAAACTGATTTAAAATTGTATATTTATATTACGAGAAAGTATGTATTTATACTTAGAGAAAATGCCGATGTTGAGGCGATTCGTGGACTATTTTTCCCCCCTGCCACTAGAGGGGGAAAGGAACGTAAGTTTTAGGGAACCAATGAGATACCGAGTAGATTTGATGGGCACTTAAAGGGCGGAGAATAGTGACAGACCACGAGGAGAAAACCGTCTCAAGATAGTCATTCCCTCTAAGTATGAATAAATACATCCTTGTCTATTCTTGGATTTAATTTAAGACGATTTTAATATTAGCCTATTTTTTAAAAAAATAATAATTACGCTACAAATAACGTTCCTCGATTTTACATCCAAATCGGAGGCGATTTTTTCTGATGGTTCTACTATGACATCCGGGTCGAAGATTTAATAATAAATAATAAGAATTTAAAACCTATCTTTCGTATTATATTCACGTAACAAAAATTATAATAATAAATCTGGATGACAAAAATGAGCGTTCCTCGAGTAATATCCAAAGTGACGCCGAAAACAACAAAGATAATTGTTTTTAGATGTAATTTGTATATAATATAAATGATAATTAAAAATAATAATAATAAAAATACCAAGAAAATGTAATTCGTAGTACTTCAACGTGGATATAAATTATTATTATATATAGTAACAATTTATGGTATTTCAATAAATATAAGTATTAATACTGAATACTAGTGTTCATTCTTTTAGTTTTTAAAGAGTGTTTTTTGACTATTTAAATTTAATAGTTAGCTACTTATAACGTATTAAACATCATTAACTAGTGATTCAGGTTACAACTAGATATTACTGGCATCTAGTAGCAGCAAACACAAGGAGAACGCAGCTAGCCTTTAAACACGCTAACGCAGCGTTGTGTACATTGTACAAATTTCATTGGAAGAGCCTTTACCACCTTTACACAGAACATCTAACGGGCGGGGGGAAGGCAATTTCCGTATTTTCCCCTTCCGGCGGCAGCAGGCGCTAAAGCGTCTAGCCAATGAAAAATGCACATAAGAAAATGCACTACTTTTGACGGATTGCGTTATCCTTGTGTGGGGTGCTGTGTTTGTTGCTCCTAGCTAGCATTTAGGCTGTAAATCAGGTAATTTAAACCCGAAACTAATCTGAATTTATCATAAACCGATAGATATATTGTGAGAGGATTTCAGATACATCTCAGTTATCGATTTTACACAAATTAAATTATTTTCGAAATTTTGATTTCTGTTTATTTTGAGTATTTCTAGAAGATTTTATAGGTATATTCAAAAAAATCTACAATTATTTTCCGTAAGTGTGTCAGTTAGTCGAAACAATTGCTGATCGTCATGTGTGGAGTGACGTAGAATTAGCGTCATACCCAAAAAGATAAGCGCCTCTAGTGAGGAAAATACGCAACCTTTAAAACAAACCCTGATTAGCTTAATTCTAGGAAATACATTAATATTTTAACACAGGGTAATATAGGAAACTGTCACACTTATGCGAAAATTTTTTATACACTTATGGTAATACACCTAAGGTTTTAAGGATGTGCCAATCGAAAAGTAAGCTTCCAGAATTCAAGACCGTCCATGCTGTAACAACCAGAAAACTGTATGTATCCTTGGGAGCGGACACACTTATGATAAACATTATTATAAAATTATTGGGGACTGTTTAATCTTTACATACAAAAATTATTGTAACTGTAAGCCCTTTTTTTAACAGTACCATTTTTCATTTTTAAAAATACCGTTCTAATCTGAATATACATATCTTAATTTCCTGAAATCGTAATATCCTAATTTCCTGAAATCGTAATATCCTGATTTCCTGAAATCGTAATATCCTAATTTCCCGAAATCGTAATATCCTAATTTCCTGAAATCGCAAAATCCTAATTTCCTGAAAACGAAATACCCTAATTTCCCGAAATCGTAATATCCCAATTTCCCGAAATCGTAATATCCTAATTTCCTGAAATCGTAATATCCTAATTTCCTGAAATCGTAATATCATAATTTCCTGAAATCGTAATATCCTAATTTTCCGAAATCATAATATCCTAATTTTCCGAAATCGTAATATCCTAATTTTCCGAAATCGTAATATCCTAATTTTCTGAAATCGTAATATCCTAATTTCCTGAAATCGTAATATCCTAATTTCCTGAAATCGTAATATCCCAATTTTCTGAAATCGTAATATCCCAATTTCCTGAAATCGTAATATCCCAATTTTCTGAAATCGTAATATCCTAATTTCCTGAAATCATAATATCCCAATTTCCTGAAATCGTAATATCCCAATTTCCTGAAATCGTAATATCCCAATTTCCCGAAATCGTAATATCCTAATTTCCTGAAATCGTAATATCCCAATTTCCTCAAATCGTAATATCCCAATTTCCTGAAATCGTAATATCCCAATTTCCTGAAATCGTAATATCCTAATTTCCTGAAATCGTAATATCCCAATTTCCTGAAATCGTAATATCCTAATTTTCTGAAATCGTAATATCCTAATTTTCCGAAATCGTAATATCCTAATTTTCTGAAATCGTAATATCCTAATTTCCTGAAATCGTAATATCCCAATTTCCTCAAATCGTAATATCCTAATTTCCTGAAATCGTAATATCCTAATTTTCTGAAATCGTAATATCCTAATTTTCCGAAATCGTAATATCCTAATTTCCTGAAATCGTAATATCCCAATTTCCTGAAATCGTAATATCCTAATTTTCTGAAATCGTAATATCCTAATTTTCCGAAATCGTAATATCCTAATTTTCTGAAATCGTAATATCCTAATTTCCTGAAATCGTAATATCCCAATTTCCTCAAATCGTAATATCCTAATTTCCTGAAATCGTAATATCCTAATTTTCTGAAATCGTAATATCCTAATTTTCCGAAATCGTAATATCCTAATTTTCTGAAATCGTAATATCCTAATTTCCTGAAATCGTAATATCCCAATTTCCTCAAATCGTAATATCCTAATTTCCTGAAATCGTAATATCCTAATTTTCTGAAATCGTAATATCCTAATTTTCCGAAATCGTAATATCCTAATTTCCTGAAATCGTAATATCCCAATTTCCTGAAATCGTAATATCCTAATTTTCTGAAATCGTAATATCCTAATTTTCCGAAATCGTAATATCCTAATTTTCTGAAATCGTAATATCCTAATTTCCTGAAATCGTAATATCCCAATTTCCTCAAATCGTAATATCCTAATTTCCTGAAATCGTAATATCCTAATTTTCTGAAATCGTAATATCCTAATTTTCCGAAATCGTAATATCCTAATTTTCTGAAATCGTAATATCCTAATTTCCTGAAATCGTAATATCCCAATTTCCTCAAATCGTAATATCCTAATTTCCTGAAATCGTAATATCCTAATTTCGTAATATCAAAAAGTCCTAATATCATAATGTCCTAATATCCTTAGTGCCTCACTGAAAAAACTGTTTTGGCAAAACCCCGTTTTTTGAACTGTATATAATAAAGTTACTTGTGTTTGATACTTTGCCGAGGTGAGCTCCCAATAGAGGCTCGTGCCTTTTGACACCTTATTTGAAGACACTCCGTCCCTTTCAGGAGGACGCTAGATCCGAATGTTTCCGTGGGCTCTGGTCCGTCCCCGAAGATTTCCCCGAAATCGCTTAGCCCGGTAATGGCGCGTGGCTTCTATCCACTTATGACGCCGGATGGAAAAACGGAGAGGACGCGTTAGGTAACAGCGCCCTCTGCTCGACTTTACCCGCCCCCAGGCTTCCGGCTCGACTGTCAACTTGAGCTGCCCTTTCCTTTATGGTTCGAGGTAGTCATCGTCTTGTTTTCTCTCCGGCAAATATGGGATTCGCGACAGAAGGAGTGGGTCGCCGGAGAGACAGTCAATGGCGGGGGACCGGGCCCGGGGGGAGCGGCCCCGGGGGAACCCGCCAACGGACATGATTAAATTGGAATAGGTGTGTTTCTGCCGGTTTTTGGGCTTTACAGGCTGGAGACGCGTATAACGGGTAGTTCGCCAAGCCCACCTCCAAGTTTTTGCGTCATTTTGTCCGTTTTCTAATAATTCAAATACCGACGGAGACGCTACGAGAGTTAAGGTTTGGTCAGAGTTATTCAACCGCGGGTTGTTTGATTACTGAAGTTTTTTATTATATCCTCCCTCTTTTACCGTTATTACACGATAGCGCCATCTAAGTAACAAATTTATTAACTTTGTTAATTACACTGAGTAGAGATATACCTAATTTGAATATAATATTTTTACGGAAAATATTAAATATGTAAAAAATTTCTTTATTATAAAATGTATATAATTTTATAAATTATTTTCACAATTAATCGACCCCACCATTGTTTTCTTATTTTCCACGAGCTTCAGTTATCTGCAACGAAGGGCGCTGTTGGCAAATCAACTTAAATTTTCCATCCTTCACCCATTTGAGGGGCAGAAAGTCTGACTTATTTCTGGTATAGCGACGTAATCTAACCTTCTATATGTTGAATAGCCCTGGTTTGGTTATAAAGTAAGTATAAACATGGAGAAATGATAAGGAGAGCCAACCACGCCTTGAATATGATTTTCTTGAAATGCAATGCTGGCCTTTATTACTCGTCAGCTATTCATGTTAGTGTAATTTTAAAAACTTGGCAGAGCAGATGAAAAATACATACATAGAGCTCAGATCACATTAATCCAACAAGACTGTTAATGTCATCGTGAAATTCGTTACCTTAGTTTAAAAACATCGTAACTTGGAAACTTGGCCTTCCTCAAAGCTAGAGTTACGAATTTTTAAACTCTGGTAGCGCATTATCATTGTTAAAAACTGAATAGTTTTTTTAAAAGTCGAGTGACGCGACATCTGTTGTCATTTTCTAGAACCTTCGAAGGTGCTTCGTTAATTACTATTTAGTTAAAATATTAAATATTTAAAATTTATTACGAATAAAAGCTTAATTTAATATTAAATATTTTATAATTATATATAAAAGGTCCTTCAAAAAATTTCCATTACGGGACAAATGATGGAGCCACCAAAATGTATCCACTGTCAAAAGGTGACAAATATTTTTAGTGTGACATTACCAGTCCAGTTTGCTATAAGTGGTCTGAGAATAGTGGCATCTCGTGGTTTTGCTGACAAAATAATTTTAGCAGAGCTACCAGCCGCTTTTGATAGAATGGGCTGATAGAATATTTATTTTATCCTGTAACCTTTGAGTTACTGCTCCAACGTCACTTCCGACGATCTACCAAGATCACTAGTGAACAGTCCACTGATGTTCAAATCAATTTGATTTAAATCAAGAATTAAATCAATCTATTTTTTTAAAAAATCATTGATTTAAATCACAATGTATTTCAATGGAGGAATAAAAAATGGCAAAAAAAGGTTTTAAAAAAATTAAAATACAGAAAATTTAACTAAAATATTAAATAATAATTTAATTCAAATAAGATTTCATTTAATTCAATTTTAGATAACTGATAAAAGTAAAATAACAGTTAATTATATGGGAAAAGAGCCATTAATTGTATAAAAATTAATAAATTCAATAAAAACCAAAAAATCGATTGATTTGATTTTTATTAAAAAAATCCAAATAGTGCCAACTCTGCTTCCAAGTACATTTTCAGGCCTCTGCTCGCTTATTCACGATTTGAGGACAAGGCTTAGCGAAATTTAAACACTTTCAAATTACAACTAACGCTTACATTGGTAAAATAATGATAAATTATTGAATCAGAACATAAGAAAGATTATTAAAAACGTTTCTAAAGATATTTATTTCAACCCTAAACACATTTTGTGCGCCCCTTGAAAATGTGTAGGAGAAACTTGTAGGTGTTTATAATGCACAGAATAAAGCTACGTCTACAAGTCTTCCATACACGTTTCTTAGGGAAGGGCTTAACCCGTTTATTGCCGGATTTCAATTTAAAACCGCAAGCAGGGTTGTTGAGTTTTTTTAGGTTAAAAAACAATTCGTCGAAGACCCTGTAATATTTAGTAACTCTTACACGAACCCCCTCCCATTAGTGCGTTGCGTAATTTGTAGCCCATCGAGATGAATTTCGAATACCGAGACGAATAGTAGTTTTCGAACCAAATACCGAATAGTTATGCTTAATGCAAATTCTACCATATCGAATATGTGTCGAATAATAAGCTCAAATATTCGTCGAATAATATGCCGAATATTCGTCGAAAATAGGCCCAAATATTAGTCGAATAACAGGTATAATAGTCGAATAACAGGTCTAATAGTTGAATAACAGGTCTAATAGTCTAATACTAGGTCTAATAGTCGAATAACAGGTCTAATAGTAGAAATATTTTAAATTTGAATATCTAAATGGTAGAACTGAATTATTTAAAAAAACTAACTATCTGTACACACAAAAAAGTATCTACTGGGGGTCAACTACGTTCTTTTATATAGAATTGCCAGGAATCTATACCTCTACTTGGAATGCTTATCACGGCAGAATTTCGTCTCGATGTGGCTGACGGTTTTTTTGACATCACTATATGTTAACTTAACAAACAACAACGTGTGAGGGGTTTTTTTCTCTCGTAGGCAGGGCCAAAGCCGTCAGAGTGATCTTACCATACGCGATACGGCAGGATAAGCATTCCAAGTAGTGGTATGGATTCCTGGAATTGCCCTATAGATTATTTTATTTGAATTTTACTGGGCGCCGCCGTCCTAGCCGACAATCGCCTAGTGAGAGCTCTACCATAGAAATTTCTTTCCCCTCCCCCCGAAACCGGTTTTGGCTTCACACTCCCCATAGAAAAAGGCACACTGACAATCCGTGATTTACCCATGCTATTTTACGTAGAGAAAGTTTAATCTTGAGTTGAAAAAAAAATTTGGTTACAAAACGAATGTCCATTGAAACTTTTCCCCATATAGGAGCTTTCAAGGTACATGAAGGTCTACTTAACCCCCGAGTTTGAAAAAAATCGGGGATAAACAACTCGGGATGTCTCATTGTTAGCCATTCTCCCGCAGTAGAACTATATAAATTCTTGGCGTAGCTCGGGAAAAACCATAACATCATTTTATGTTGGTCTTGGCCAACTTGTACATATCTGCTTCTGTTATTTCTTGGAGCCGTTCCTTCTTTGATGTCTCCCTAGCCGATTGCATCCTGCCATGGCTTCTTCCAAGCTCCCCCGCTACCAGTCAGTGGCAGAAAGTTGTTTATAAGTTCCGATTGCAAGGTACATTACCCTTATGATTGCCCTTTAGAAAGCCCCGGGAACCTCATCTTCTCAAAATCTCCCTGGAATGCCTCGCGAAGAAATAAAAAGCTTTCACGTTATCAGGCCTCTTTGCCAAATGACAGTCGCCTAAAAACGCTGCAATATTACTTTTTCTTCGCCGTGTTAGCCGTGTATATGGAACAGTAACTTGCTCTGAGAGCCCTAAGAGGTTTAAATTAAATTAACTACAAATTAAAAATCTAATTATAAATAAGGTAGATAAAACGCCAACCTAATTATTTAATTTTGCCTCTTTTCCAGTTTGTTTTTACGTCTTTATTTTTTTGTCGTACATACGACTGTTGAGCAGAGAGCCTATATAGCTACGCTAAGCGAGATATGCAAGTATTTCGGAAGGCCGTACACCCGTATCGTGGTGCCATCCAATGGAATGGAGTAAAACTAACCAGAAACAATTGTTAATGTACGCGATTTTACCATTGCTCTAGCGTAGTGTTCCATATCTCCCTTAGCTGTTGAGTCAATTCAGTATTAGCAGAGATCCTGGCAGGAAGCGCCCGTTTCAAGCCGAGAGACGCAAAAATTGTAAACAACGGTAACAATCCTAGGATCTCTGCGATTAGCAAAAATTTGAAAAAAACTGGTTTGCTTAGGGTATAGGGAGTTTCGCATCTCTATAACTGCCAGGATCTCTGGTATTAGCGTCAAATTAAATCATTTTGGCAGACGTGCCGAGTGAATTCTGTTTTTGCGTCAAATTAAATAATTTTATGGCAGACGTGCCAAGTGAATTCTGTTTTTGCGTCAAATTAAATCATTTTGGCAGACGTGCCGAGTGAAGTCTGTTTTTGCGTCAAATTAAATAATTTTCTGGCAGACGTGGTGAGTGAATTCTATTTTTGCGTTAAATTAAACCATTATCTGGCAGACGTGCCAAGTGAATTCTGTTTTTGCGTCAAATTAAATAATTTTCTGGCAGACGTGCCGAGTGAAGTCTGTTTTTGCGTCAAATTAAATAATTGTCTGGCAGACGTGCCGAGTGAAGTCTGTTTTTGCGTCAAATTAAATAATTGTCTGGCAGACGTGCCGAGTGAATTCTATTTTTGCGTCAAATTAAATAATTGTCTGGCAGACGTGCCAAGTGAATACAGTTTTTGCGTCAAATTAAATAATTTTCTGGCAGACGTGCCAAGTGGATTCTGTTTTTTTTTTGTCAAATTAAATCATTATCTGGCAGACGGGCTACTGTTGAGATAATTCGGTTACGGCGTCTAATTAAGTCATTGTTTTTCGATTTGTAGGTTGGTTGGTCACATCCACTAAATCCAAGGTTTTGTTCAAATATGATTTGTTCTGGAAAATGGCGGGTTCCATATTCTAAAACTCACGTCGTTGTTATAAGATTTGACTGCAGTTTTCTTCGTTCGTTGGCCAGATCAAAGATAATCGAGAATTCCGTACCCTAGATTCGAATTCTGAGAGCCTTCTGATTGACGATTTTGTAAGGAAGCGTTTACCCACTTCCGGCACGTGACCTCCATCTGTCACTGTATTGTCCTATAAAGGCCAACTTTCATGACGCGTCATCAAAGTTGGCTGTGGCCTTATCTATAGTTGGTTACCATGGTAACAATGGAGCTAATTTTTCGGAGTTCCGGCAGAAAGTGGGTAAGTAAATGTTATTTCGAATCTAAGGTAAGAGGTTCATATTATCTTTGTCCAAATCCAGAAGAATAAACCTTATGCTTTGGGTAAAATCCGACGCCATCTTGGAAAATGGCAATTGGTTTTTCATCTATAACTCCCGTAATATGTACAATTCAGCGTGTGGACACTTAATCTAAAGGCCCCCTCCAACATTGTCCTTGTTTCAAAAACACTAAATTGACAAGTTAAAGGGTCACCAAGGTTTTTGAAATTTGAGGGTGGAGCTAGAGAATCACGAATTTTGTGAAGCGGTAATTCACGGGAAAGAACGGGATGAGCTACCTTTAAACTTCATACAAGAAAAGTTAACACTTTCGAAATTTAGTTCAGTCAAAGTTACGTCTATAATGGGGGGTTTTAACCCTAATTGTGTACGCGACGTATTTGAGTTGCCTTGCCCAGGGCCGTCGCCAGGTGTAGGCAGGCCCAGACTGGCTTGTTTGGGGGCCCTCGTCTAGAGACTGAACAGGGGCCCCTTATCGGGCGGTGTGGGGGTATGGAATAAAAATCTAAATGGTTATTTATAGGACAACAAATAACGTTTAAAATGTACTAGATTCTACGAGCACATTAATTTGAAACGTCAAACGCCTCTAAAGGACCTTTAGGAAAAATTTATTATAAGCAATTTGGGGTCCCTCGGTGATCGCCGGTGTAGGTTAATAATGTTTCTCAATTGTGGGCCCCCTATACAGGGTGTTAATTAAAAAATGGACCAGGGCGAATATCTCAAAATGTGTTTTAGCTACGATTTTGAAATTTTAGGTTGTTATAGAGCGCTCAGGGAGTCACCCAACTATGAAAATTTCAATGACCTTGAACCATGTCTTCAAGGTCATTTGAAAATTAACTTGAGAACCGTAAGAGCTACGAAGTTGGTTCCAATTAGAAAGTTGTTCCCCGTCACATTGTATGGTTAACTATCTTTGACTCGATCTGATTTGCGATATAGGAAGTCGAGAAATGTTAGGCCAAAAACAAGACGGTCGTTAAGTTGATAACTTGTAGAAGACGAGTTTTGGGAGCTGAAATTTTCAAACTAAAGACCCTCAAGCACGATGAGGTTGTCTAACAAATTTCAGTACTCTAACAAGAGTACTTTTAAAGTTATCAGTTGAACATCGTCTTTAACACGTTATCAACTTAACGGCCTTCTTGATTTTAGCCTAACATTTCTCGACTTCCCATTTCGCAAATCAGATCGAGTCAAAGCTAGTTAACCATAAAATGTGACGGGGAACAACTTTCTAATTGGAACCAACTTCGTAGCTCTTACGGTTCTCAAGTTAATTTTCGAATGACCTTGAAGACATGGTTCAAGGTCATTGACATTTTCATAGTTGGTTGACCCCCTGAGCACTCTATAACAACCTAAAATTTCAAAATCGTAGCTAAAACACATTTTGAGATATTCGCCCTGGTCCATTTTTTTGTTAACACCCTGTATAGTGACCTGATATATAATAGCCTCGAACTAATTTCACGACAATCACGACTTTTCGATCCGTTGTTGCGAGCAGAATTTATAAAAATAAAACCTGCCTACTTACTCACAACCATAGCTCTCAACATTAAAATCGTAAGGATTTGTACAACTAATTTTGCTTGTCAATCTGCCAATGTAAGTGAATTCGAAAAGCGTACGATGTCTACTAAGTTTTCGGTTATTTTGTCTAATTTCCTAGTTTTTGTTATTTTGCATAATTTCCAAGTTTGTAAATTTGACTAATTCTTAAGTTTATTTGTCTTTTAACAAGCTTTTATTAAAAATCCCACATAAATTCCAAGATTTTGTTATTTTGTCTAATTTCCAAGTTTTTGTTATTTTGTCTACTTTACATGTTTGTTCCTTGGTCTACTTTCCTAGTTTGTTCTCTGGTCTAATTTTGAAGTTTGTTCTTTTGTCTAATTTCCAAGTTTGTTCTTTGGTCTAATTTCCAAGTTTTTGTTATTTTGTCTACTTTACATGTTTGTTCTTCTTTGGTCTACTTTCCTAGTTTGTTCTCTTGTCTAATTTCCAAGTTTGTTCTTTTGTCCAATTTCCAATTTTTTGTTCTTTTGTCTAATTTCCAATTTTTTGTTCTTTTGTCTAATTTCCAAGTTTATCTTTTGTCGGGTAATTTATTTTATTATTGGGGTTTTAATACTTTTACAGTAGTAACTATTATCAAATATTTTATTTTAATTTAAGGCCCTAAAAATCGATTTGGGGGCCTCGAAGTGAAATACCACGTAGGCCCGTCTCGGCTACCCCTAGCGCCTTTGGTAGGGCCATGATAGGGCACAATTTTAAAGTTATAGTGTTAGATTTTTAATTATTTATTTCGTACATAACTAAGTCAATTTCCTATTAGTCAATAATTTGTTGGGCATAAAACCGCACAACAGAATTTTGGGTAGGACCTATTACCTATAAAGGTTTTTCAGTATTTCGTAGGCTAGGCCAAATGAACTGAGTAGTATGATATCGCCCTTGGTAGTAATATAGTATTGGATATCTAGATATTAGGGGGCAGGCCCGGACTGGCCAGGTCGGCAGGTCGGCGATCGCCCCAGGGCCCTCGGCTCAAGGGGCCCCAAATTACTCATAAATTATTTTTCATAAAGATCCTTCAGACGCGTTTGACGTTTCAAATTAATGTGTACATAGAATCTAGAATAACCAATACTTACATTGGCAGATTGACAAGCAAGACTGTCGCGAAATTAGTTGTACAAATCCTTACGATTTAATGTTGTGAGCTATGGTTGTGAGTAAGTAGGCAGGTTTTATATTTGTAAATTCTGCTCGCAACAACGGATCTAAAAGTTGTGATTGTCATGAAATTAGTTCGAAGCTATTACATATCAGGTCAATATATAAGGGGCCCACAATTGAGAAACATTAACCTACTACACCCAGGCTGGTCGGCAATCGCCGAGGGCCCGCGACTCAAGGGGGCCCCAAATTGCTTATAATAAATTTTTCCTAATTGACCTTTAGACGCGTTTGCCGTTTCGAATTAATGTGCACGTAGAATCTAGTACACCTTAGACGTTTTTTTTGTCCTATAAATAACCAATTAGATTTTTATTCCATACCACCACACCGAGGGCCCACAAAGGAGACACTCCGGGCCGGCTAGGGGGCTCTGTGCTGAACGACGGCCAACTTTGATCACGCACTGTTCGCGCTACAGCGGCCAACACATTCGTCGAAATTCCGCGAGCAAGGATTTTCCCCCTATAAACTGTACTATAACGTGTAGGAGTTCAGCGCCACGCTCGGTTGTTATATTGACTTCAATGTAAAAACTATTCTAAAAATAATAATCCGCTAGGGGCGCTCACGTCATACACATCTTTTGCTCATAGGTTAACACAGAAACGTCAACGAATGAGATGGCCGCTGTAGCGCGAGAGATCAAAGTTGGCCGTGGCTGAACTAAGTGTTGATTGCGCATTAGCTCTAAAAATGTTTGCGATACTTTTTGTAAATCGTCACACTTCTAGTAAGTTAGGACCGAAGAATTGTGTTATAATTCCGTTAACATCGTGTATAATGACGTCAAAAGCGATTTATCTCGTATAAAGGCAGCGTGGGAATTCCTTAAACGCGGGCATAACTAATAGGTCGTTTGTCGTCATCGTCGGAGCGAAAAAATAGAGCGAAAGTGGCGCATCGGCCACTCCATCTAGCGACCATAAAGAGAGATAGACGCAAAAAGGGGAGCACCCAATAAATTGCCGATCATTATGCTAAATGAATCAAGGAGGCCTCGGAAAATAGATGGCGCGGTTGGCCTCTCCGTTGACTCGTTTTGCCTAACGCGGATTCTCAATATCAAAAGCACTGAAACAACGAACGGGGAGGGGGGAACGTGGTCGCTCTTTACGCCATTTTGGATCTGCTCGGAGATTTTGGCCATTTATCATCGTTAACCCATAACCCAATTGGTTTTTTGTGCGCGCGCGGGGGTTCCAAAGCAGCCTATCGTCGCGGGTTCTTTGTCTCAAGCCTCCAGCCATATACGACGCTTTCTCGAGAAGGCCCGGGCTATCAAAGGACGCGATTTTTATTCCTCTCAAAGGCGGACGCGCAGTGTTACCAGGCGCTGAAATTTATATTTCCTTAATTGAGTCAAAGGCTAGCGATGACGTCGAACTAAGATTCTACTGATAGCGTCCTCCACTGTTTCAAAATTCAGTCCAGCCTACCGGACTACGTTACGCCGGGCCTTTAATCGGATTTCGTTTCTTTCTGTTTTAACCCTCTTCGCTTTGGTTTGGTGGACGCTTCACTGACAGGCTGGAGGACGGTACAGTTTCCGTCTCGTACTCCCCCCCCCCCCATCCCGGAAGCCCCCGTTGCGAACCACCCCGATTAGGATCACCCCAACCCCCGCTAAACCCCCAATTTCGTTCTAATTTACTTTTCGGAACTGACGAAATTGCGCGTCGCATTAGAATAACTGGGTGCCCGTCTCTCTCGCGCAGTTCAGTTCGGAGTCTCTCCCTCAAGAATCTTCTCCTACACCGGTGGCGCCATCTCGGTTCTATTAGCGGCGGCGGGCGACGCGTTTTCCCGCGGCTTTATCCATTGTTTATGGGCTTAGTTCCGCGCTAAAGCCCATAAGCCTCGGACCTCTCTTTGGGATGGGTTTATAAGCGTTAATTTCGCGCCGAGTCTTCGGATTTTAGGAGAGTAATTTCAGGGGGCGGCGTGGTTTCCTTCCCCCTTTCGTCCTGTCCCGGTGCATGCTGGAACTGGAAGAGAGGGGGGCACGAGCGGAGGAAGGAGTTGCTCTTGATAAAGTGGATTAATTCGTTACTCGCTTCCATACTTTACTACTTTCGCGCTCTCGACGCCCACTCGCGCGCGAAGGACGCATTTTTAATTGGGTTTCGCGCCATTTTCTCCCCTCTCTTAAGTACCCCCTTGATCTGATTAATTTTCGCGTTTTTTGTCATTTTTAGAAAGAAGGGAAAAACTTTTTGTGGTAATTATTGTTAATTAATACTGGTAGGCAGTTTTTTAACGCCCCCCCCTCTTCAGGTCCTTTTTTGAGCGCGTTTTGTTAACCCTGCGGTATTAGCTCATCCATACAGCCCCGACTAGAGGGGTAGAAACAGGTATATATTACCAGGACTGAGCAGCTTGAGGGGCCCGACACTGGATTATATTATACAGAAAAATATATACATATAATATTGTATCGACCAACACTTTCTGTCATCGGGGTCCGTAATTTTGGTTGTACTCGGGCCCAAACAATCTGAGGGGCCCGACTCTAGATTATATTATACAGAAAAAAATATATATATATGTATAATATTCTATCCACATTCCACAAACACTTTTTATCATCGGGGCCCGTAATTTTTGTTGTACTCGGGCCCGAATAGTCTGAGGGGCCCGACTCTAGATTATAATATGCAGAAAAATATACATATATATAATATTCTATCCACATTCCACAAACACTTTTTATCATCGGGGCCCGTAATTTTGGTTGTACTCGGGCCCGAATAGTCTGAAGGTGCAATTCTAGATTCTATTATACAGAATATATATATATATATTCTGTATAATAGAATCTAGAATTGAACCTTCAGATTATATTTAATATTCTAATATTATATAAAAATATATGTTATTTGAATTACGCGCACTTTTTGTCAACGGGGCCCTTAAATTCGGTTTTACTGTTGCCCATATTTGCTCTTGGCAGCCCTGTGTCCTTAGTACACCGCTAGATTGCATCTACTTAGCCTAACATGTTGATGGAAAAAGTATTTATATCTCTATTTGACGAAATGGGAAATAGAGAAATGCTTCAAAACCATATCGATAGAATCTTTAATAGTTGTGATTCACTTATAGTTGAAGCAGGCCCGTAACCAACCGCCAAAACTCGGGGGCACTCAATATTTTAGGGGGGGGGAGGTAATGCCTTGATACTAAAAATCGTCGTTTTTAACTCCCACTCCTGAAATTAGTAAATATTCCGAAATTGGCTTTATTTTGTATGAATTTCATAATATTTTATTAAAAATACAGGTAATCAATATTATATGATATTAGTCGGTAGTTGAGCATTCAATTATTTTGGGTCGGTCGGGTTGGAGATGCTCAAATATTTATTTGGGGGTGTTGAGCATCCCCTGCCCCCCTCCCTAATCCCTATATGCGGGCCTGAGTTGAAGTCATTGACTCCATGGTTTCATTGCTCAACGTGACTTAGAACCTTGTTGAACGAATTCATTTTGTGCAATTTCCAAGTTTGTTCTTTTGTCTAATTTCCAAGTTTTAGTTATTTTGTCTAATTTCCAAGTTTTTGTTATTTGGTCTAATTTCCAATTTTTTGTTATTTTGTCTACTTTCCTAGTTTGTTCTTTGGTCTAATTTTGAAGTTCGTTATTTTGTCTAATTTACATGTTGGTTTTTTGTTTAATTTCCAAGTTTATACTACATCTTTTACTTGAGAAGTATACTCACTAACGTTATTAGTTTCAGTTATTGTCAGACCAAATAATTCAAGCGTTAATTTAATAATAATAATAAATTGTGGGTAAAGCTATTTCTATGTATAAAAAATGGTTTCATAAAAACAAAAACGTTTTTTTTCGACCTAGGAGCGCGGAAAATTTCAAATTCGAGGTCAAAATGTAACTTCATAAGAAAAACGCCAACAACATGGGGAGTATAGCAGTCTGATACCTTCGGTTTATTAACTTTTGATATCAGTTAATGGATACTTCTCTCGTAAGAGATATTATGAGCTTCTGGTGTTAATTAACCCGTACCTATCACGTGATAGACCTAATTGTAGGGTAATTTATCGCGAATACCTTATGATTAGTCAGAAAAATTAACTTAACAAGAATATTCCAAAATATTGTAATTATAATAAGTGAATGTTATACAGGGTGTTTCAAAAGGTTATGCAAAATTTTAAGAAGTCGTAGGGAGTGAGTTGAGAAATATGCCTGTTTTTTTTCCCATTTTCCTACGATGAGTTAAAAGAGCGCCAGAGAGCTTCAAAGTGTGGCCTACTAGCCCCTGGAAGTAGGCTGTAACGAGTGCAAAATCAAGCAGCAGGGAAACGCGAACATTAAGGTTTGGGTTCATGTGATAGGTAAAAAAGGACTTTGTAAACAAATCGAGGTAACCAGCGTTAAAAAGTAAACTTAAACAGTATTTAAAGTCCCTGCTGCTTGGTTTTGCGCTTGTTGCAGCCTACTAGGCCACACTTTGAAGCTCTCTAGCGCTCGTTTAACTCATCGTAGGAAAATGGGGAAAAAACAGGCATACTTCTCAACTCGCCCCCTATAACTCCCTCAAATTTTTGCATAACCTTTTGAAACACGTACCTGTATTATGAACTTCTGGTGTTAATTAACGCGTACGTATCACGTCCTAGACCTAATTGTTGGGTAATTTATCGCGAATACCTTATGATTAGTCAGAAAAATGAACTTAACAAGAATATTCCAAAATATTGTAATTCTAATAAGTGAATGGTATACAGCGGTGATCTCCGTTTGGATCAATGTTTGGGCGCCCTCTCTGTGTTGGGGGAAACCAAATTGAGAATGAATGTGACGAAACATTGAGTGTGACACGCGCGGTGGTCGACCATCGGATTTCGGCGAGAGGGACAGAATGCCCCTCCCAGTTCTCGCTTCTCTCCGGGCCAAACCCCCCTCGCCATAATCGAATTGATATTAGGTGACCGCCACAGTCCGATTTATTTTAAGTCTTATTCTCTCTTCTTTGGCTCGGGCAAACTGAATTCCTCCGGCTCCTTGAGAACGGGAAATAGAAAAACGATTGGCCACAGCTCCTCTGGAATGGGCAGCCTGCGATGGAGAATTCCACTTCTCTTCCGTATCGAGAGTCGTAAACCATTTTCCTCGGTCACTTACGAGAGGATTGGGTGCCAAATGCCAATTTTGGAAATAGAACCATTAATCCGTAAAGCGAAATACAAATTAATTCGGAATAAAATAGCTTTATATTTATCGAAAACGAAAGTTTTAGCTTTTAACAAAATAAGCGTTATTAAAGAGTTTCAGCCAGCGGCGTAGCTGATGGTCCGCAGGGCCCGCGGTGCGGGGGGGCCTCGAGCTTCAGGGGGGGCCTCGAGCTTCGGTGAGGGGCCCCGCTAACCATAAAAAAATTAAAAAACGGGGCCTCATAGATATTTTTGCGGGGGGGGCCTCTGAGTTCTCAGCTACGCCACTGGTTTCAGCAACCCATTTCTAGAGGTGAACGCGAACCGTCTACGCCAGATTCGAGAAATTACACTGGCGTTGGGAACGTCGGGAACACGCGAATCCAGCTTTTGAAAAAGCAGACGAGTTTTGGCATAGTTTTTGGTATACATTCAGGCTTGATTTAAAAGGTAAAGATATTTTTTTGCAGACTTTACTTTTGGAAATATCAATACTAAGTAGATATCGATGTTTTAGAGTTATGAAACTATTATACAAAGCCGCGTAATTCAAATAGTGTGAGTTCTGGAAAACGACGTTAAAGGTCTTAAACTAATATTTTCCTTTTAGAATTAATGTGACTTTTAGTTATGAATTCAGATAGGTTAAGTTACAATTTTTGATTTAAGTTCATGAATGTTCATTATTTATCACAATATCGATTAAAAATGTTGCCTATTTTTGTACAGATTTTCAAAAGATATATGAAATCAAAAAGGGTGTCCAATTTAAAAACGATCCATGGCGATAACATCAAAACCGTTTCCTGCGCTAATTTAAAATTTTTGTGGCACTTAACACGTGTTGGAGAACAATTAAAAATGATAATATCGATGACCTTGAACCGTTTCTTCAAGGTCATTGAGAAATTATCTCGAGTACCATTAGATTTAGAAACTTACTTGATGACCAACTTGTTTTTCGACTTTCAATTGATCAAATGAATTCAGACCAACATTATTTAGACATAAAATATGATGAGGAACAACTTTCTAATTGCAACGAAGTTTCTAAATCTAACGATTCTCGAAATGATTTTTCAATGGCCTTGAAGACTTGGTTCAAGGTCAGCGATGTTATAATTTTTAATTGTCCCCCAACACGTCTTAAGTGTCACAAAAATTTTTAATTAGTACAGGAAACGGTTTTTGAGATATTAATTTTGACCAGGTTTGGGCTCAGTTTGCCCCACTGTGCGACGAGTGAAAGTAACAACAAAGGTCCTTTTTTTTAACTAGTTAGGTCGTACAGCAAACAAAATGTTGTGTGTAACTTTTTTTTCATAAATGAAGTTTTTTTTGGTGCATATGGCATCGTGGCCTTTATACCAATTATTTCAAAGTTAGAAAGATGTTGTTTTTGCGTGTGACAACGTGGCCTTATCGGTATCTTATTTCCAACATAGATGGCTAGACGTAAAACATTTTAAACAATTTTTGATGAACGAAATTTTGACCCAAACGTCGGGGAGAGACGTAGACGTTCGCGTTTACGCCCAGAAATGCGTTGCTGAAACTCTCTATTAAAATGAAAAGTGTACCTTCGCCGGCTCGTAAAATGCATTAACATTTACCCAGTCTATTACTTCGCTTAAAGATGTAAATTGTAAAATGTGAAATTTATTTACCTATTGATAAAGCATATTAACCCTATGAAATAGTATAAGAAAATCAATATATGACGGTCTTCGCGCAAATTTTAATTCCCAAACATGTTTTGAAAGATCAACCTTATAGAATACGAAGGTACATGTTTCAACTGATTAACATTAAAAATAATTTACTTATCTTATACTTTTGATGTTATCTGTTATTTATCTAATAACACCTAGATTTTTTCAACTGTCTCAAAAATCAGATAAACCAATTTTTTAAAATCATCTGCAGATAACAGTAAGCCAGGCCTGGACTGTCCCGGGTGGCTAACCGGCCATCGGGGCCAACTCAAATTGGGGGCCATAAAGGAAATATTTTGCATTAATGGGAGATGGGGCCTACACGATTGCATAGCTGGTGGGGCCAACTACTAGTGCATGAAGGGCTTGCCACCCCCCCCCCCCCGTCCTACGCAATTTCATTCGAGATATCAGCGCAAAATTCAAACATGACATGAGCTGATGGGTTTAAAAACATTTAAGTAGCCAAAAATTGAAAAACCATTTTCTAAATGTTTTTAGTGTAATAATATTTTAAATTCTGTAGCAGATAGCTTTTAAATTTATGTTATCCGCAAAAAAGAAGATAATTAGGAGCAAATTTTTTAGAGATGGGAACCACAATATCAAAAATAAATAGAGTGAGGATTTTTTGATAATGAAAATTAAGCAATAAGCGAGTTTCAATAACCACACAGCCATCTATCGGCGTTAAAATAACTATTACGATGGTATTTGTCACAACAAAAGAAGACTAAGGCTGACGTCATAGGTCACCAAGGTCACGCTGAGGTATATGACATCAAAGTACCATCCTCGTCTGCTTTTAAAATTTAAATTAACCGATTTAAAAAAATCATTGATTTGAATCACACAATGTATTTTAATGTAGGAATAAAAAATGACAAAAATAGTTTCTTAAAAAATTAAAATACATTGAAAATCTGGGCAAACGAAAATATTAAATAGTAATTAAATTCAATTACGATTTCATTTAATTCAAGATTAGCTAACTGATAAAGTAAAATATCCGTTAATTATACAGGAAAAGAGGCATTAATTGTATAAAAATCAATAAATTCAATCAAATCCGATTTAAATAAAAAAATAGATTAATTTGATTTTTATAAAAAAAATCAGATATTATTGAAAATCCCTAATTATTTAATTATGTTGAATTAATTTTGAATTATATTAGCGATATTAAAGAAATTGATTTCGTAAATACTCGCAATTTTAGTACCGCTTTATTGGAAACTCAAAAAGTACTACTTTTTATAGCGGAAGAGTAAACTTTTCTATAATAGCCCCGTAAACAGGTATGGGAGGCTGGGTTGTTAATCGAAATCTTTCAATTCTAATAGTTCATCGCTGTAAGCGACCCAAGTCCGAGACATTTTGACTGTATCTACTTTTGGTTTGTACGTAATATATATCCTTGTACAATCGAGTTTAGCGCTACTTATAAAGCATTTTCTAAGTGAAAGCCGCTTAATTCTATTACGGCACCCTTTCCCACTTTGGCCTCTAACGACGTTACGAGGCGTGAAAGGGCTGATCCACTCCGAATAATTTCGAGACAGCCCGCCAGAGGGAGCCTGCGAGCGACAACAGCACTGCATTCGGACCAAATGCGCGACCTCTCTTCCCTCCTTTCTACTTTAATTCGGTTAACAATGTTTTTAGGTTGCGCGGGCTGATCGTCACTTTTCTCAAATATTTGCCGACACCAGAAGTTCATAATCTAGCTATAACTAGAGAAGTATACCTCTAAGTCATCGACCCATATTTTATTTGGCCACAGTTGAAAGGGGCGCCAAAATGGTAGTAAAATCATACAGTGGTGCACCCAAGATTTTTTTCTGGGGGGCTGATAAGTTCCAAAACATTTTGAGGTAGTGATAAGCAAATAACGTTTTATGAAGGCTTCGGTCATGCTTATTTTCTTCTGGGCCCATCCCTGGGTATAATATTGAAGTGTGACACTTCCTATTCTTCACATGCGAAAATTTTAGTGAGAGCTATTCACAAGACAGACTGCATTACGGGTTCGTCGCCGTTTTGCGTCTCTTTGCTAACGCGTCACACGTAGCCTTTGACAGCGCCCGTGCAAATCGCTGGTGCGAAGATTATACTAATATAGCTGGTTCTTGTGACGTAAGAGCAACATTTTAAAAAGATGGGCAAGACCACTTATTATTTTATAAAATCCACTATTCGGCTCAAAGTTTTCAAACGATTCTGGAGACCTTTAAAGATGAAAGGCAGGCTATTTCGGAGGTTTTTATTTCTTAAAAATAAATCTGATTCGCCGTAATAACTCGGTATGTGGCGCTACAAACGCTACTTTTTTTTTAATATTTTGAATATTATAATGAGGTATTCTATTGGTTGGAAAAACTGAAACCAAAATGAAGATGTGAAAAAGTGCGGTGCAACTTAGATTATGTTACGTTAAAATTTATTGCTCTTACTAAACTAGATGTTTTTATGGAAAATATTTCTAGTTATTTATTATTAAGTATCTTAAATCTTTCATATAAAAATTATAATACTCTTAATAGTCTGTATTTAGATTCAACTTTCAAGTGGAAGCGCTAATTTTTGTCATGGTAGTAATAGTAGTTATTAATTTTCTTACGGAATACTCATGAGATAAATAACTGTATTTAATAAGGACTTAATAAAATCAATATAACAATTCTAGGTTCTTTGACAAAGGCTTGAAACTTGGTGTCCAGTTTTTATGGTTTTTAAGTTGTAAATAAAGTAAAGAATTGTTATATTGATTTTATTAAGTCCTTATTAAATACAGTTATTTATCTCATGAGTATTCCGTAAGAAAATTAATATCAACTCTCAAGTGATTAAAATATTTGAAATCTAAATTAAGAATTTCAATTTAATACTAAATTTCAAATTACTAGCTTATAGCAAAATTTTGGTAATTTATTGGATATTTGAAATACTATTTGGTAATTTATTTGATATTTGAAATAATATTTGGTAATTTATTTGATATTTGAAATAATATTTGGTAATTTATATGATATTTGAAATACTATTTGGTAATTTATTTGATATTTGAAATACTATTTGGTATTTGATTGTTTAATTGGTGGGTATTTATTCGACGTTTTCAATTATAGATTTGGAATTTGACGTACCTAGAAGTATTTCATATTCGATTAGATCTTCAAAATACAGTATTTGCAAATTATTGTCTTGGAAAATAGTAAAATGCGTTTTAAAATCTTATATAGATTTAGATTAGGTTAATCCAGTGCTACAGTCGGTTGCGGAAATTATATATATCTACACTGTTTTCAAATTCATTGGCTGACCGCTGCAGAAAACAAATAACCAGAAAATGGATTTAAAAAATCATAATTCTTTATCACACTGAAGCAATTTAAAATTATAACTTTAATTGTTCTAGTTCGTCATAAATTCGCTTATTTAGATGGTTAAAAATATGGAAATTCAAATAAGTGAACTCTTATTTGAACCAAGGATTAACGTCACGCCCATTCACCAGAGCGGTCTTCCATTCCAAGTGTATTGATATATAATTTCCAGGTCGGTGTTCTACAGGCTGTTAGAGGAGACTAGGGCCTATCTGCCGCGACTAGCTCAAGTCCCAATTTATTATAATAACGTAAGAAAAAGCAGGAAGAAACCGATAAAAACCAATTTCTGGGGATCGTGTCGAGTTATCCCTTGGAACAAACCTTGTTTGAAACCTCGAATAAGGGAAAGAAAATCACGTTTGACAATTCCAATTTTTTTTCTGTCGTTATTTTCTTTACGGAAATTTTACACCCACTTTAAACTTTATTCAAATTTTTGGAGAACCGCTCACGTGAAATCGAATCAAACTTTATCCAATTTTATCATTTATGTCGTATTAAATAAATATTATATATTATATTATATTATATTATATTACATTACATTACATTACATTACATTACATTACATTACATTACATTACATTACATTACATTACATTACATTACATTACATTACATTACATTACATTACATTACATTACATTACATTACATTACATTACATTACATTACATTACATTACATTACATTACATTACATTACATTACATTACATTACATTACATTACATTACATTACATTACATTACATTACATTACATTACATTACATTACATTACATTATATTATATTATATTATATTATATTATATTATATTATATTATATTATATTATATTATATTATATTATATTATATTATATTATATTATATTATATTATATTACATAAATAAATGCATTCAAACTAAATACATCATAAATGTATTCAAAATAAGTGGGTAAATAAATATATACAAAATCAATATATATCAAAATACGCTCGTAGATGCAAAATACATAATTTACTAAATATTTTAAGCTTAAGAAAGTTATTTAAGCGAGTATATTTTACCAAAAAAATAATTGTGATAAATCAGAAATCAGATTATCCGCATTTACGTTCAAATCTTATCAGATCAGTGAATTCTTCACAGCTATAGATTTTACAAGTACCTATTTATTTTAATTTGCTCGCACAAGATCATATATATTCTAAACATATAATTCAGCTAATCGAATCTGCTAACTGATGGCGTACTTGGAATAAGGCAAGCGTCGTCGCAAAAAGTCTCTAATACAATTTTTTGCTTCAACGCTCACCGTCGTTGCGTTTTTGCCCAATTGAAAACTAGTCTATGAGAACCAATCGTGTACTACTAGCAAATTAATTTTTGAGATAATAATAAATTAATTTTTGTTTCTAGCTCCGAGATGGCGCTAGTAGTAACAAAATCCTGTAAAGCTACTTCACCCTGAACACTGACGCGTTGCGGCTGGAACACCTCTACAGGCGACTGACCTAAAAACACTGCGAAATTTATTAGTAATAAAACACGTCAAAAAATAATTAAATTATATAGGTATAATTGATCGTTAAGGCGAAAGCATCGTTATAATGGTACCTATAAACTTAAAGAGAAAAAGGTTATTATCCATTACCTTCGTTTTCGTCGAATTATCAGAGCCGTTACCGCAATTCTACGGGGAATAATTGAACGGAAATGAGCTATTAATAGTTCTATGATAGTAATCACTGGGCGACCGACTCTAATTCTCGCATTTGGACTATAGAGGCGCTTAATTTCCCAGGGGTGTAGTTGAAGATTACCCCCCAAGCTGGCCCCTCTGTGGATGGATCAGAAATTAAAAGGAACAAATCAATTGCGAGACCCCCCCTCGGTCCCCCTTCTATCTCTCCGAAGATATCTCTTTCTTACCCCCCCCCCCCCCCTGTTACAGTACCACCCCCTTTAGTCGGTTCTCTCGCCGCTAGAGGGACTACGCGCTTTTTTATGGCGGAATGGAGAATGAGCGCGTTAGCTAGAACGCTTCGAAGTTGACCGTTGAATTACAAGTACCCGCCGAGGTAAAGTCTGTATATTTTGGTTCGTGTCCGGTGAGAGAGGTAGAATGTCCCGAGTAGAGCGTGAGTGAGCGGATGATTTGTAGGCTGGGGGCAGTCAGTGGCTTTCAGAGAAGGATCCAGTCATTTATCAGCGGAGTAGTCGCTGGCTGGCTCGCCGCTAATGCCCCTCGCGAGACTAGCGACGCCTTCTCTAATGAACTAATTACTAAGATTGTCGGAGCACGCGTCTCGACCACCAATCGCCGGAGAGAGCATAGACGGGCCCTGCTATACGGATTCTTTCTACCCCCCCCCTCCCCCTTTTCGTTCTTACTGCCCCCCCCCCCCCCTCTTTCCAATATAGAAATTGTGTCCTCCAAGGATGGATAGTGTTCTCTGGTAGTTGAGGGATGAGTTACTCCGTGGACGGTCTTGGAGATTGCTTCCACTCGGTTTATTAGAACGTTAGCATAAGTGTATAAATATGTATGCCATAAGTGCGCCCAACTTCCCACGAGTTAAATTTTTACCGAGAGCCATTTCTTTCTAGTTTATGAACTTTGCAACAAGCTCCCTAAATAAAATCCAAGTGGGGGCAAATAGTTTTTCAGTAGAAAATTATTAATTTCGTCGCCTACTCACGGTTTACGAACTTTGCAACAAGCTCGCTAAATAAAATCCACGTGGGGGCCATATCGTTTTTCAGTAGAAAGTTATTCATTTCGTATATGTATAAAAACTTGTTGATGTTAACGGTAATAGTGAGCGTAGGGAGCTGTTGGCTCGCGTGTCATGAAGGGCTTGCCACCACCCTACTACGCAATGCAACCCGGCCACCTGAATTAAACGCGGTAAAAGTCGCTAGATGACTTGGGACTTGGGTATTAGCCTAGCTGATTATTATTATTACCATTGGTTTATAATTATTTAGTGCGTTGGTTAACTATATTCCACGATTTAAATTTTTTTTTGTCATTGTGATGTAAATAATTTTTAATATAGTTATAAATCCATGACTAGAAAAACGATTATAATTCAAGATTTTATCATTTTTATTAATTAAAATTTTTCATTTCTAGACTTGCTTAAAATTAATTGCGCTGATGTAAAGGCAATATTTAGATAAATACTTGGAACCGTACAAGATAGTTTTTATCATGAATGAACCCCCAAGAATATCCATAAGTTTAACGTTTTTAATTTTAAGGTCCTTAAATTTACTACGCCATCATAGGAGACTGAAATAAAGCTTAATTCGTGCGTTACCTTAGTTCTGAAACCAGTTAACTCGCTTCAAGGGAATTGCGGTTTTCGTGGCGTTTTCGAAAGATAATTTCATCTTTCGTTTATACAAAATGTATTAAAATAGTGCCATAAGTAACATAGTAACGATAAGTACGACATTTCCATTTTCAACACTGACACTCTTGCCCAGTAAATTATCGTCCTTAGTATAATAGCATATTTCACCTTCATATTTAGACACTAGGTGGTTCTGTGCTGAGCTAAACGTTGATTGTGCGAGAGCTGTAAAAATCAGTTCGGTGATAATTTTTGCTGTCATACTTACGTTAATATGTATTAAATTACGGTACGGGGGTATACAAATAAAGATAACGAATGTCATACTTAGTGTTATTATATTACTTGTGATAGTTCCCATACAGTTATCGATTTTTTTGTCTATTTTAAAAAAGAATGTTTTAAACTGAAAGATTTTTTAATCAAATTAAAATATTTCAATTGCTTGATTTTGGAACTATTTGTCAAGGAAGAACCGAAGTAGATCCTTTCACAGGGATAAGAAGCCAATTTGTAAATACACGAAGTCTTACCAGATAGGACCAGGACTGTGTCAATAGTAGACATTTTAAATTAAGTAACTTTTTACCAACAATGAATTTTTTCAGATACTTGATTTTGTAACAAAAACATTAGGGGCCAATTTTTAAATACTCGAAGTTTTACCAGATGACGGACATCATTATGTTAATCGTAGAAATTTGAAATTAAATAATTTTAATCAAAATTTAATTATTTTAGATAATTAATTTCGGAAATAAAATGGCGAAGTATTATATACAGGGTGGAAGCCTCAGCCGTGGTCCAGCCTCGGTACTTCTCCTAGTACACCAGTGTGCTGCGGGTGGAACACTTCTACAGGCGCTCCGTTATTTAATTATCGGTTAACTAATTTCTACAAATTCTAGCTGGCTTTGCATTTTTGGTTTTAAATCTATCGCGGAAACCAAGTGCGTAACTTTGTTCTTACCAAAATTAGTTAACCGATAATTAAATAACGGATTAAATGGCCGAAGCAGCGCCTGTAGAAGTGTTCGACCCGCAGCACTCTGGTGTACTAGGAAAAGTACCGAGGCTGGACCACGGCTGAGGCTTCCAATTCTCCCATTGGTCTATTTTTAGCCTACCAGCGCCTGTAGAAGTGTTTCACCCGCAGCTCTCTGGTGTACTAGGAGAAGTACCGAGGCTGGACCACGGCACAGTGTGTCAGAATTTATAGCCCGGTGTACCTAGTAACAAAGACCATACCACCGGAGGCCTATCATCATAGTGCCCTACGCCAGCGTCCCCCTAGCCCGGACAGGTGACAAATCCAGCATGGGTAGCAGAACCCCACTACTGATGGTCTCACCTTCGACGCAAGCCACTCAACCCAGCAGAAGGTGCAGCAATGTGTGGACCAATCCCCACTTCGCACACAGCAGTGGGATTTAGAATGGATGCTATAGCAACTCCAGCCGACACCCTACCTACGAAGGTAAGGAGCCAAACCCTTTGGAAAGAGCTCCTAAAGGGGAAAGACGAGCACACAGCAGCCCAAGTAACCCGGCACAGCTGGCACCGGAGATCCCGGTGGGCCCCAAAAGGCCGGGAAACAGGACCGCCGTGCCCGCATATGGAGGCTCGCCGCCCCACAGCAGGCTACCCAATCCGCCGAGGCGGTCAGTTTGCCCGGACCCTCTCAGTTAGCCTGAACCGAAGTTCAGTATCCAGCCCAAACCTGACCGAAGTCGGAGGTGGAGATAGGACCATTTGATCAGAGCTAACATCTCCCAGTGCGCCACCGCCCTTATGGGTTACAAGAGCCGGACCCCGACTCCCCGGTAAAGCCACCAGTTATTGCACACTCTAACCCATTTAGGGCCTGGACCACGGCACAGGCTTCCACCATAGACTAAGAAAGGTTTCACAAGGACATTTCGCGCACGAAATTAAAACCATGTAAAGTCTCAGCACGGGAGGGCGCCACGTATATCAAAATGCTGGTGCGAACCAAAGACTAGTTAAAGTTTACCAAAACACGTGACAGCATTATTCTTATTAGCACGTGTTTTAGAAATCAGATGTGATACACGTGAGGTACTATATGGGTTTGAAAACGTATATATTTAATTAAAAATGAATTTGAATACAAATATGGATGACTTGGATACTAATATGCATGATTTGGAAAGTCTCTTCAATCATGGTATGTATTAAGTTATTAAATTAGCTTTCCAGTACTAATAATAACTAATTAAATAACGAACCAGGGGGCCTATTCTGTAAATATTCGAAATCCAATTTTCGATCGAAAACTAGATTTTGAACTTCTAGATCTCGACGAATGGTATTCGATAAAGATTTTGAATAAGCATAAATCAATGCAAATTGTCGAAATCGATCTCGACATGGTATAGGGTATCGATTTTTTACAGAATCGCCCCCCAGAACGCACCCCTTGTTTTTCGGAATTTTCAACATTTAAAAAAGAACTAAAAATAATAAAGGTCATTCCAAAATGTGAGAAAAACTTAATTTACCTTTTCAGTTTATTGTTCAGGAATAAATTTCCTAAAATTATTAAATAATTCTAGAAAATATAACCATTTCCAAAATGAAACTATGAAGAAGAGCAATGCAGACGAAATTCTGTTGAAATTCAAATGAAAATAATATGCACGTGATCACCACTTTCTTTAAAATCCGCTAGGCGCGGCCGTTCGCACCATTAACGAAGTCGGGGGTCTCGCACCGCCGGTTATAGAGGAAAAAGCTAAGGGGGGTCACACGCGAAATGTCCTTGTGAAACCTTTCTTAGTCTATGCTTCCACCCTGTAGTTATCTATTCCAATACGACTGACGTATATATATCCTTGGTTGACTCGTTACGGCAAGTCCAAACTTCGAAGGCGGCGTGGTCACGTATTTCCTTAGAAACGGGGGGGGGGGGGGGCGCTATAGGAGGGGGGCCAGGGGGGGCAGAGAGTTAATAACGAGGTGTGAAGAGTCGCCGCCGCTTGAATAGCCCATTTTATGGCCGGAAAAGCTTCATTAATAATTAGACCAAATTAGTCCGTCTCGCCATTATCGCGAGCCCACTCTTCCTCTTTTCAAGCGCGCGCTGCCACGGGAGGGGGGAGCGGTACCTGGGGGGGGGGCACGGACAGGACAGGTAAGAGCGAGTCATCTCTTCCAACCCCTCTTCGAAACCCCCCCCCCCCCAACGCCAGCGAGTACATAATTAAACGAATTAATAATTTCCCAAACGTGCTCCGTTTAGTGAGAGATGTAATGGGTCGGTGTATTTGGTGCGGTACCAGGGCTGCACTGGTACGCTCTGAAAATAGTCCCTTTTCCCTGGACTTTAATTAGAGAAAAGCTGATTAAGTAAACGCGCCACTTTTAGAACTTCACTTTCAAAATCTTCTCCAACTTCACTCCGTGCGGGATTATCCTATTCTATTTTTGAACGCCTATTTCGAAAATAGATCGGTTTAAATACAGATTATCACACGTAACGTAATACTTATAAGTGTGACACTTATAGCCTAGTGTTAAATTAATACGAACCATCGATGGACTGGAATTCGTAGATTGATTTTACATATGCGAAAACGGTTTATTGTTGCTAATTCTGCTGGCTGTTTTCTATACTTTTTAACTGGAATAGTTAGTGTATAGGGAGCTGTTGGCTCGCGTTGCATGAAGGGATTACCACCACCCTCCTACGCATTGTAACCCGGCCTCCTGTATTAATGGCTTTAAAAGTCGCTTTGGCAAAAAACCGGCTTTTTTAAAAATTGAAAAATCCAGTATGGTTAAATCGGGCTGTAACCGGTGGTTTAAACCGGTTAAATATATTAATAAAAAATTATCAAATTGCTTATATCAAGCCCTCATTGCTCAAATTTCCCGATTTAAAAATTACGTTTTTGCGCGTGACAGTACCTTTACATTGTGAGGTATAGCAGACTTATTTACCCGCTTTTATACCCTAACATGGCAGCGTATTTTCACGCGCAAAATTAATTTTAAGATACCCTAATTGCTTATATGTTAGCTCTCATTACTCGCGACAAAAAGTGAAGGTTAAGTTTTGTCAATGTTTCTAATTAATTTCTCAATTTTTTTTATAAAAAAAAAGTGGTTTTAACCATGGAATTTATTTGGTGGTTAAATCCGGCTTAACCCAGGGTGGTTTAATCCAGTCTGGCTGGCTCTTGCCAACCCTGATGGTGGTGCCTTGGGTATTAGCCTAGCTGATTATTAGTATTATTATTAAGATCTATTGAGAGCTTAAGCAAAGCGCTCTAGAAGTTTAAACCAGAGAGTGTAAAGATTATGAGAGGCGTCTCTTCCTATTCCCGTAACGTTAAAATTTCGTACAAGATTTTGAGAGCGCGCGCCCATAGGAGAGGTTACGTTACTATCCGACACACGATGTCGCTACTGGAAATTTTTTAAATTTTGTAAACATCCGGAAAGTTTTTCATCAGTCATGGCTGTTAAACATAGTTGAATTATGCTAATTTAAAATTAATAAAATTCAATTCCATGAAAAATAAAGAAACGTAAGTACAAGAAAGCGGACTAATTATAATATTTTGATACTAAAATAATTATTTGTTTGATTAACCAAGGAAATTCATTGGAAATTTTATGAAATGGCCGAGGCTTAACGAGAACAGAGTGGTATAAATTAAAAAATACGAGGAAACATTGAAGTTGGTAAAATGAGATTAATGTTGTATTTTTAACAGTTTCCTATCTAATCTTTTCTGGGTTTTCATGTATTCATGGTTGAGATCTTGTTTTTTAAGGGAACTATGTATGCAGAATTCTATCATGTTTTGGTATGCAGTTGCACATGGAGAATCTTCATAAGCTTTAAAATATTTATTGTCAATTCTTTGAATGATGAATCTCTCCAAACGTCCTTTAATATTTGTCATGCGCGATAAAAGCTTAAAACTGGTGTCAAATACTTCATTTGTCTCCGTTACAAATTTGAAGAAACTACCAGTTGGTACAATGAGGCTGCTGAGCAGCTGATAGAAGAATTCTTTGCTGTTTTGAAAGCTTTAAAGTAAAAGAGCAGATTTGTTGGGTCAACAATTGGATTGTCATTTTTGAGTTGACTTATGCAAGAAGAGCATTGAAGGTTTGAGTAGCAGCGGTGAATTAGATATCCTGAAATGTAACTAAGAACATTTTGTTTTAGCAGGTTTGGACTTCCAATAGAATTACAAAATTCTAAGTCTTCATCTGAACATTGCCCCTGGCTTTGCGAGACTACAAGATTTTCAAAATTAGAATCCGGTGGTTTCAAGAGATTATTCACAGAGGCAGCCCTGTATGCAGCTCGAAATTGTTGTGGATAGGGATGCTCACGGTTGCCTCCTTTCTGTCTTATAGATCCAAGAAAATTATCTACAAAATCTTGGCTAATCCTGTCCGTTAATAAAAACTTAAAACCAAAATTATTCTTTAGATCTTCCCAGAGGAGTAGCAAGGCTTGAATTGAAATTACCATTTTCTGAAATTTCCAATGGTGTAGAGTCATTAAGACTGAAAATTGTTGGCACAGCGGATGGTGTGAGCCTATTTTTAGTTCTAATATTCATGAAACTGGCATCAATGAAATGATTCGCGCAAATTCTATGGTTAACGTGTAAATATTCCGTAGTTTTATTTGTAAGCCCATCATTATTTACATTTTTCAGTCACAAAATAGAACTAAAATTTATATTAAGTAAATATGCCAATAAGCCTATCTAATGAAAATGCGAATTTACCAGTCTTTTTCCTATGGAAACTTATAAAAAGATAAACAAGGATTTCTTGTTTTCGATATTTCACAATTTAAAACGGAACAATATACCCCAGACACACTAAATTATTTAAAAACCTTGTAAAACTAGCATTAAAAATCTGGAAAGTTTTTGCGTCTCTTTTAAACCTAACATCGAAACGCACGCGCTGTGAGAACGGTGCCACTGGTGGCGCCATCGCTCTTACGGTAGTAGTGGACATTTTTGGGAAAAAAAAAGTTAGTACGCTTTTTTGAAAGAGAGACGCATCTCATAATCTGTACACTCTCTGTTTAAACAACCTCGGGAGTACTTGTCCGTTGAGGAGAATCAAGTTCGTTCGCAATCGAATTTTAAAAAATTTCGCACCTTTCGCTAACCCAGGGTACACGAAGAATTAAATACGTCGTTTGAACAATACTAAAACAGGCGTTATTTAAGGGTATAAGTCTTGTTGAAATACAATTATTTGTTTATTCGTGTGGTCGGGTGTACCGAAAATTAATCGCCTGAGGTATTTCAATTCAAAGTATTTACGCTTTTTAACAAGCACGCTGCTAGATAAATTATAAGTTTTCATAACTCTGTCTCGATTTGTTGAGTTGGGAAATTATAATTATTAATATTTGTATTTGTATTTAAACACTTTAAATATATTACGACGTAAGCTTGATCTACAGAAATATGGCGTCGTCTTGAAGTTGTTGAATATATATAAAAAAGTTTTTCAGTTATTTATCATTTTTCATTTTTAGTGGATATATATATAAAACGAAAAATGATAAATACATTTTTTTAAATTCAAATTTCTAAGGATCATTCCTCGTGCAGGGGGACATTTACTAGTGTAAAATTGAATGACCTCGCACCATGTCTTCAAGGTCGTTCGAAAACTAAATCGCGAACCGTTGGGTTTACGGATTTGGTTCCAATTATAAAATTGTTGCTCGCCATATTATTAGTTCCAATAACTTTGATTTGACCAATTAGAAGCCGAGAAATTGAAGGTTAATGAATTGAACCTGATTTCTGTAATATTGGTTATCATGACAACAAGTTTTATAATAATTGAAATCCGTCGTTAAACGAGCTCAAGCATGTATCGTAGCCGACGGGGGCATGATCGAACCGTTGTAAACTATTCAGTATTTATTTGATTAAGTCACATCAAAACTACTCAGATTATTTTATTATCAAACACGGAATTCATTAACCATCAATTTATCGGCTTCTGATTGGTAAAATTTGGTCAAATCAAGTTATTGGAACTAATAATATGGCGGGCAAAAACTTTCTAATTGGAACCAAATCCGTAAACCCAACGGTTCTGTACATCGTTTTTGAATGACCTTCAAGGCGAGGTTCAAGGTCACTCCATTTTACACTAGTTAATGTCCCCCTGCCCGGGGAATGTTCCATAGAAATTTGAAGCGCCCTGTATATGAAGTACGAGTAACTAGAATTATTTTAATATCTTTAAATATTCTTCTCTAGGGTTTAGCTTTTTCACCCTTTTTATTTATTGTTACTTCTTTCATTTTTCGTAACTGAAAAATTTAGTAGTCTTTGTGAGTTTAAAATTTTAATATTTGATAATCAAATTTTATTTTAAAGAATCCGATCATGTGTTCAAACAAAAATTTATTTATTTGTTCTGTAGGGAGAATGACTGTATTGCTAGCATTAAGATTGAATTTCCGCCGTGGCACGAAAGGGGGGAGGGAAAACGTCACCAGCGTGCGCTTCAATGGCCTCGGAACAGGGCCGTCTTAAGGCATGGGCTAAGTGGGCTACAGTCCAGGGCCTCCAGCCAGTTTGGGGGCCCCGCAAAGGCCATCCATACTCTAGGGATAAGGGATTAGTTAATTAAATATTATTTATACTCATTTAATATTATGTATCTTTTAGCTACGTTTAAAGTAATTTGACTTATCGCCACATCGCGTATCATACGGTACCAACAATTTCTAAAACCTAACAGCGAGTCACTGTCAGTAAAAATCTTATTTTCAGTAGGACTATGTTACACTTTTGAAATTAAAAGTTTTGGTTTGATTATTGTGTAGTTGAATTTAGACAACGGACATACAAAGGCTGACCGTTGGGGATCGCAAAGGTCTTAAGAAATAATTTAGCCCATGGCCCCAAAAGGTCTTAAGACGGCCCTGCCTCGGAAGACGTCAGTTTCAGGCAAACAATCATTGCATTTTGTTAATGGAGCCGAAGCAATTTACCAATAGGTAAAGATTACCAAACTTGAACATTTCTAAACCAACGCCGCTTCCTGAAAGCTTATTTAAAAGCTAGGAGCAACAAACAACACCCCACACAAGGAGAACGCAACCCGTCAAAAGTCGTGGATTTTCTTGCGTACATTTTTCATTGGTTAGACGCTTTAGCGCCTGCTGCCGTCGGAAGGGGAAAATACGGAAATTGTTTTCCCCCCCGCGCCCGTAAAACGTTCAGCGTAAAGGTTAGTCCACGTTTTTGCCACCAGTTTGTGATTGACGCTAGTTACGTTCAAAGCAAGTCATAGCGCGTTTTAGCAGACGATTTTTGATTTAGTTACTTATACATTCATCCGAATTTACCATCTGCCTTTTCGTTTACTCAACGCTTTTTAAGAAAATTAAAATAGAAACCATTTATCTAAATACTAGCTTTAATACCTGGCTTCACACGGCGTCTTAGTTTTAATGAATTAAATCTGAGTTGTACGTAAGAAAGGTAAACGTTGTAGCCAGTGGCGTAATGGGGCCCATAAACGTTTACGCGGTATATGTATATTTTCATAGAGAGTATTACGTTGATGTCATTATAACGATATTGGAAGCCGTTGACGTAAATAGACTAACGCACAGAATCGCGTACATTGAAACGCACAAAAATTGACATGTCACAAGGGCCCATTTTCATATCTTGCATTGGGGCCCAATTTTCCTAGCTACGCCACTGGCTGTAGCAAAAACGCAATACGCGTAGCAAAAACGTAACACACGAAACACGCGTAGCAAAATGTTCTCGTAGCAAAAACCTAACACGCGTAGCATAAAGTCCTCGTAGCAAAAACGTAACACACGTAACACGCGTAGCAAAAAGTCCTCGTATAGAAAAAACGTAACACGCGTAGCAAAAACGTAACACACGTAACACGCGTAGCAAAAACGAAACACACGTAACACGCGTAGCAAAAACGTAACACACGTAACACGCGTGGCAAAAAGTCCTCATATAGAAAAAACGTAACACGCGTAGCAAAAACGTAACACACGTAACACGCGTAGCAAAAAGTCCTCGTATAGAAAAAACGTAACACGCGTAGCAAAAACGTAACACACGTAACACGCGTAGCAAAAAGTCCTCGTATAGAATAAACGTAACACGCGTAGCAAAAACGTAACACACGTAACACGCGTAGCAAAAAGTCCTCGTATAGAAAAAACGTAACACGCGTAGCAAAAACGTAACACACGTAACACGCGTAGCAAAAAGTCCTCGTATAGAAAAAACGTAACACGCGTAGCAAAAACGTAACACACGTAACACGGGTAGCAAAAAGTCCTCGTATAGAAAAAACGTAACACGCGTAGCAAAAACGTAACACACGTAACACGCGTAGCAAAAAGTCCTCGTATAGAAAAAACGTAACACGCGTAGCAAAAACGTAACACACGTAACACGCGTAGCAAAAAGTCCTCGTATAGAAAAAACGTAACACGCGTAGCAAAAACGTAACACACGTAACACGCGTAGCAAAAAGTCCTCGTATAGAATAAACGTAACACGCGTAGCAAAAACGTAACACACGTAACACGCGTAGCAAAAAGTCCTCGTATAGAAAAAACGTAACACGCGTAGCAAAAACGTAACACACGTAACACGCGTAGCAAAAAGTCCTCGTATAGAAAAAACGTAACACGCGTAGCAAAAACGTAACACGCGTAGCAAAAAGTCCTCGTATAGAAAAAACGTAACACGCGTAGCAAAAACGTAACACACGTAACACGCGTGGCAAAAAGTCCTCGTATAGAAAAAACGTAACACGCGTAGCAAAAACGTAACACACGTAACACGCGTGGCAAAAAGTCCTCGTATAGAAAAAACGTAACACGCGTAGCAAAAACGTAACACACGTAACACGCGTAGCAAAAACGTAACACACGTAACACGCGTAGCAAAAAGTCCTCGTATAGAAAAAACGTAACACGCGTAGCAAAAACGTAACACACGAAACACGCGTAGCAAAAAGTCCTCGTATAGAAAAAACGTAACACGCGTAGCAAAAACGTAACACACGTAACACGCGTAGCAAAAAGTCCTCGTATAGAAAAAACGTAACACGCGTAGCAAAAACGTAACACACGTAACACGCGTAGCAAAAAGTCCTGGTATAGAAAAAACGTAACACGCGTAGCAAAATTGTAACACACGTAACACGCGTAGCAAAAAGTCCTCGTATAGAAAAAACGTAACACGCGTAGCAAAAACGTAACACACGTAACACGCGTAGCAAAAAGTCCTCGTATAGAAAAAACGTAACACGCGTAGCAAAAACGTAACACACGTAACACGCGTAGCAAAAAGTCCTCGTATAGAAAAAAACGTAACACGCGTAGCAAAAACGTAACACACGTAACACGCGTAGCAAAAAGTCCTCGTATAGAAAAAACGTAACACGCGTAGCAAAAACGTAACACACGTAACACGCGTAGCAAAAAGTCCTCGTATAGAATAAACGTAACACGCGTAGCAAAAACGTAACACACGTAACACGCGTAGCAAAAAGTCCTCGTATAGAAAAAACGTAACACGCGTAGCAAAAACGTAACACACGTAACACGCGTAGCAAAAAGTCCTCGTATAGAAAAAACGTAACACGCGTAGCAAAAACGTAACACACGTAACATGCGTAGCAAAAAGTCCTCGTATAGAAAAAACGTAACATGCGTAGCAAAAACGTAACACACGTAACACGCGTGGCAAAAAGTCCTCGTATAGAAAAAACGTAACACGCGTAGCAAAAACGTAACACACGTAACACGCGTAGCAAAAACGTAACACACGTAACACGCGTAGCAAAAACGTAACACACGTAACACGCGTAGCAAAAACGTAACACACGTAACACGCGTAGGAAAAACGTAACACACGTAACACGCGTAGCAAAAAGTCCTCGTATAGAAAAAACGTAACACGCGTAGCAAAAACGTAACACACGAAACACGCGTAGCAAAAAGTCCTCGTATAGAAAAAACGTAACACGCGTAGCAAAAACGTAACACACGTAACACGCGTGGCAAAAAGTCCTCGTATAGAAAAAACGTAACACGCGTAGCAAAAACGTAACACACGAAACACGCGTAGCAAAAACGTAACACACGTAACACGCGTAGCAAAAACGTAACACACGTAACACGCGTAGCAAAAAGTCCTCGTATAGAAAAAACGTAACACGCGTAGCAAAAACGTAACACACGAAACACGCGTAGCAAAAAGTCCTCGTATAGAATAAACGTAACACGCGTAGCAAAAACGTAACACACGTAACACGCGTAGCAAAAAGTCCTCGTATAGAAAAAACGTAACACGCGTAGCAAAAACGTAACACACGTAACACGCGTGGCAAAAAGTCCTCGTATAGAAAAAACGTAACACGCGTAGCAAAAACGTAACACACGTAACACGCGTAGCAAAAACGTAACACACGTAACACGCGTAGCAAAAACGTGACACACGTAACACGCGTAGCAAAAAGTCCTCGTATAGAAAAAACGTAACACGCGTAGCAAAAACGTAACACACGAAACACGCGTAGCAAAAAGTCCTCGTATAGAAAAAACGTAACACGCGTAGCAAAAACGTAACACACGTAACACACGTAACACGCGTAGCAAAAAGTCCTCGTATAGAAAAAACGTAACACGCGTAGCAAAATTGTAACACACGTAACACGCGTAGCAAAAAGTCCTCGTATAGAAAAAACGTAACACGCGTAGCAAAAACGTAACACACGTAGCAAAAACGTAACACACGTAACACGCGTAGCAAAAAGTCCTCGTATAGAAAAAACGTAACACGCGTAGCAAAATTGTAACACACGTAACACGCGTAGCAAAAAGTCCTCGTATAGAAAAAACGTAACACGCGTAGCAAAAACGTAACACACGTAACACGCGTAGCAAAAAGTCCTCGTATAGAAAAAACGTAACACGCGTAGCAAAAACGTAACACACGTAACACGCGTAGCAAAAAGTCCTCGTATAGAAAAAAACGTAACACGCGTAGCAAAAACGTAAAACGCGTAACACGCGTAGCAAAAAGCCCTCGTAGCAAAAACGTAATACACGTAACACGCGTAGCAAAAAGTTCTCGTAGCAAAAACGTAATACACGTAACACGCGTAGCAAAAAGTTCTCGTAGCAAAAACGTAATACACGTAACACGCGTAGCAAAAAGTTCTCGTAGCAAAAACGTAATACACGTAACACGCGGAGCAAAAAGTCCTCATAGCAAAAACGTAATACACGTAACACGCGTAGCAAAAAGCCCTCGTAGCAAAAACGTAATACACGTAACACGCGTAGCAAAAAGTCCTCGTAGCAAAAACGTAACACACGTAACACGCGTAGCAAAAAGTCCTCGTAGCAAAAACGTAATACACGTAACACGCATAGCAAAAACGTAATACACGTAACACGCATAGCAAAAACGTAATACACGTAACACGCGTAGCAAAAAGCCCTCGTAGCAAAAACGTAATACACGTAACACGCGTAGCAAAAAGCCATCGTAGCAAAAACATAACACACGTAACACGCGTAGCAAAAAGTCCTCGTAGCAAAAACGTAACACACGTAACACGCGTAGTAAAAAGTCGTCGTAGCAAAAACGTAACACACGTAACACGCGTAGCAAAAAGCCATCGTAGCAAAAACGTAATACACGTAACACGCGTAGCAAAAAGTCGTCGTAGCAAAAACGTAATACACGTAACACGCGTAGCAAAAAGTCCTCGTAGCAAAAACGTAATACACGTAACACGCGTAGCAAAAAGCCCTCGTAGCAAAAACGTAATACACGTAACACGCGTAGCAAAAAGTCCTCGTAGCAAAAACGTAATACACGTAACACGCGTAGCAAAAAGGTCTCGTAGCAAAAACGTAATACACGTAACACACGTAGCAAAAAGCCCTCGTAGCAAAAACGTAATACATGTAACACGCGTAGCAAAAAGCCCTCGTAGCAAAAACGTAATACACGTAACACGCGTAGCAAAAAGCCCTCGTAGCAAAAACGTAACACACGTAACACGCGTAGCAAAAAGCCCTCGTAGCAAAAACGTAATACACGTAACACGCGTAGCAAAAAGCCCTCGTAGCAAAAACGTAATACACGTAACACGCGTAGCAAAAAGCCATCGTAGCAAAAACGTAATACACGTAACACGCGTAGCAAAAAGTTCTCGTAGCAAAAACGTAACACACGTAACACGCGTAGTAAAAAGTCGTCGTAGCAAAAACGTAATACACGTAACACGCGTAGCAAAAAGTCCTCGTAGCAAAAACGTAATACACGTAACACGCGTAGCAAAAAGTCCTCGTAGCAAAAACGTAATACACGTAACACGCGTAGCAAAAAGCCCTCGTAGCAAAAACGTAATACACGTAACACGCGTAGCAAAAAGCCCTCGTAGCAAAAACGTAATACACGTAACACGCGTAGCAAAAAGTCCTCGTAGCAAAAACGTTAAACACGTAACACGCGTAGCAAAAAGCCATCGTAGCAAAAACGTAATACACGTAACACGCGTAGCAAAAAGTCCTGAACTACTTAAAAATCCCAACTAAACCTCCCCTTCTACGAAGACCCTTTCTTTCGCACTAACTCCCCTTCTACGAATTTCACACTGACCCGTTAAAAAAGATTAAAGGTCAGGACGGGTGCGAGAAACTCAAGAAAGGAGATAAGGGAAGCAAAGGTGTTCGGCCTCTCCCTCCTTCCCTCACCACCTCGAACCACGTAATACTACAGAGATATAGACAATATGTCAAATTAAACCCGTTTTACTGTCAACATTTATTACATTAATTAAGTGCTCAAAATAGGCTGTATTGTGATTGTCAGTTGTGATTTCGTAAAATGCCTCCCATATTTCTACAGTAATTATACAGGCTTTGTACCATTTTAATATTAAGGGATCCGAGTTTTTTCTAAATTTAAATATGTAGATATAAATGTGAAACCACACTCATTTCAAAATTATATTTTCTAAAACAAACCTTTGAATGCAGTGGAATAACGATTTCTTAATTTTGTTTTATTATTTCATTTTGAATAATCCTATATTTTTAAAAATATTCTATTGACGTAGGTCACCTTAGCTATATTAAAAATATATATTCTGGCTGACTGTAGCGGTAACGTTACCAGACTTACGATAATTATCGTACACAGTAATAACTTCGATCAAATTTTTGAGACGTACGATATTTTTAAGGCCGTGTTGTATAGAACGCGTGCGATAATGTACGATTATTTTTTAATTTGGCTGTAAACCAGTTAAATCTGCAACTTTTAATCACAAGTGTGAAATCGGTCGAACTTTAAAGTGTTATTAAAACAAATTATTTAACAAGCTTAACGTATGATAATATTTTTCTGAATAGGCGAAACTATAAAGTCCAGGGGGGGGGGTGAAAAGATGGTAGTCACGTGACTTTTTGGAGAACTGCAGTGCTATCTATCCTAAGAAATACGAACTATTATTCATTTTTTTTTGCTAATGGTGGTTTAAATTTTGATCGATTCATCTAAATTACAGAATTATAATTATTATTTAAACCATTTTGTAAAAGAAAGGTGTAAGTTAATTAGTTGTCTGCAGTATTTAGTGTATTTGGAAGGAATAATTTTTTCTTTACCGTCACACGGCCAACTATGAACATGAGTTACCGAATCGAAGTTGGCTGTGAAATGGTAGTCACGTGATTTTGTTTTCCCATTTTAACAAGTTGGTTAAGACCAAATTTACTTTATAGTTTCGCCTATTCGATAATTGTTTACTCTGATAGGATAATTTGAATTTTAGGAACTGGAAACACTGATTGGAGGATAACAAAGAGTATTCCTTTAAAGCTAAACTGAGAAATATTAGAATAAAATACTAATTAGTATTTAAACCATTTCTGGTATTTAAGTGGTAATAAAAATTCTACAATTTAAAGGTAATTGTAACGCGAGAAATTTTCAAAGTCTACCCTGGATGAAAAGCTGACTGAAATTGACGATGATTGACGAATATTCAATAATAAAAAAAAATTCAATAAATATATATTTTTTCTGTCAGATATCGAGTTAAATTTGTTATTTGCGGTGTTGCCACCATCAGCCCCTAATCATGGCTTTTCAACAATCTCCTTCTGACAGTTTTGGGTACCTTATTAGGAGCCAATCTCCCCCCCCCCCTCCCCCCCGCTATATACATAGTGAAGAAAAAACCTTCTGTTTCGTTCCGTTTCTCGAGGCCCACGTGATGAGGGGGGGGCAGGGGGTGAATAATAGCCTCTTTAGAATGGTCCGCTCACGATTTTAGGCGGCCGAGCGATGGCTGCAGTAATCATCAGACATTTCTCGAAATTGAAAAGCGAGAAAAAGAAAACTGTCCGAAAGGGCCGTCTCTTTATGATTTGACAGCTGATTCGGCTCGTCAATGCGCGGGTTTTGATGGGAGCTCCCCCTGCTGAGAGATAAGCCGAGCTTCTCCTCCGTGTTTGCTTTGCCAGTTGGATGCCCTCTTCGACACCTTCTGCTCGCTCCGGGCCACAGGACGTTATTCTTCATTGCGGATGAAAAACGTGCCCAACTTATAAGAAGATCCAGATGAAAAAAATATATTTCTTTTATAGTTCCAAAATTCTTAACCAGAATAAAGATGGTAAGGTAATACAATTTATTATCAAGATTAAGAATCAATTGAGGATCAATGTTTCAGTAGGTGAAAATTATTCGATTTTCTGGGGCATTTAGTTAAAGGGCAATTTAGATTCAAGATATTTTCAATGATGATGTTAGAATTTAACCTAAATGCTCTGACAAATAATTTGTAAGATCAGAAGTTGATAATAAATCTCTGAGGGTAGAAGTATCCTTCTAGGTCAGTGGTTCCCAAACGTTTTCTGTGTTTTGGTTTTTTTATATCGACAAAACCCCCGGATTTCATTTTGAAAATAATGTTTAACTATTTATTAGCGCAATTTACGGTTTTATTTATTAATTTTTTATTTAAATAAACAGTATACGTTTTACGTGTTACAAATTTAAGCCCTATGAGTTAGTAGCACTTTCTCCTTTTTTCCCAAATACACAGTTTGGCCTTAGAAATGATAGAGAGGAACGGAAAGTGTAGCCTCGGCAAGGCATTATATAACCCTCGCGTCTCAAAGCTACGCGGTGGGCCCATTTACTTCCGGTTGCGTTCCGGCTGATCGAGAAAGTTAAATAATTTCAGTTTCTACACTCATTGGCTGATTAAAATTCTTATTTGTTAATCACTGATCCGGGAATCAGGATTTCGAGGGACGTTGATGAGAGTATTTACATTAATTTAAATTAATTTTATTAGATATTTATTATTATTTATTAGTAATAAACTTTTGAATATGTGTTGAAGAAATCTAAACAGAAAACACATTTATCAAATCTTAAAGCTTAGGACACAAAAAATTATTTACCTTTTCTAGTCTCTATACATTTAATTTGTTCCAATCATCGATAAATTATTTATCGTCGATTGGAACCAATTAAAAGTATAATATTAATCGGTAATTTCTATTAAAAATGAAATTGTTAGACTTTAGAATTTTATTAACCGAGTTAGATCTATGCGAAATTGTAGCAGACAACGTAAGAAATGACCGTGTAACGTCACAAACTTTAACCGGAAAAGAGTAGGCCTAATCTACTTGAAGTTGGAAATGCGACCGACTTTCCGTTCCTCTCTATCATTTCTATGGTTTGGCTCGACACGTATGTTTAAATGAAACTGCGTAGGGATACCTATTGATAAACCGTATTTTCCCGATGAAATAGTATTACAAGACGGTTTTCACCTCGCACTATTTTTTCTTCCCAAATGTTTTATTGAAAAATCAACTGGACCGTGCGTAGGCACATGTTTCAAGTGAATAACATTCGCAAGAATGGGTAATTTAATACTTATCTTGTTACATATATAGTATATACTTGTGGTAAAATATAATATGGTTGCATTAGCCAATCCAACAGGAATCAAACTGCAATTCAAACCTATCAGAAGTTTACGGTATAGTTAGTGTCAAAGTATACATGTAAGACTTAACAAGATGTCACGGACATTTAAGTACACACAATCTCCCGATGTATTAAATATATTTTAAATATTAAATTTAAATTTGAACAATTTTCCAATCATCTTCGACATTAACTTAAATAAACCCAAGAGGAATTTTATCGAAAAATTAATGTTTCGAGTTACCTGGTTTTGGAAATAAGGGAATGAAACGCAAATGTTTTCTGGGCCGCGTTCAGTAACAGCAAACGGTTGGACCGTTGAATGCGCATTCGCTACTGTACGACTTTTTTCACTTCCGGGATTGACGTCACGTTTGCAAACGGAGAGTCAACGAAATAAGCGGCTGGAAGAGCCGCTTATTTTGTTGATAAACGCAATCGTGACGTCACAGCACGCGGGAAGGCTAGTTGCAGACGATATTTTATAAAATTTACAACAATCGTAAAAAAGCGTTCAACAGACGTGGCGTCACGATTGCAAACGGAGATCATCGGTTAATTAACAATTTCCCCTCCCTCAATTGAGCGTCACTGAACGCGGCCTTGGAGTTAAATGGTGCCTGTATTAATTGGCACGAAATTCAAAGTGCGTACGCGGGTTGTGGGGTCCCTCGAATTGGCCAGTTCAGAAATTATCAGTACTAACTAAAAATGTAATTTTCAACCAAGTTGCTCTTAATTTAAAAAAGTATGTAGATTTAAAGTCGGATATCGCCAAAAGCACTAAATGGGTGAATGAGCAACTTGCGGGCCCCGATCGACCACCTTGTGGGTTCAAGATCTTCAAAATTCATAGCGTGCTAGCGATGGCATGATTTTTCCTTTCGATTGCGAAATCCCTGGCCCTTCTAAACCTAACTCTAGGAGAGTGATGTGGAATACGGCGTCATCGGCAATATTGTACGTGGGCCAAGTACGCGCAAATCCTTTATAATCCATTCATAGAATTTGCACAAATGCACTAGGGAATTGATAACACTAATTTTGGGTATTTTCAAATAGCAATAGTAAAATACCTACTGTATGGGGAAACTTTCGGATAAATGCAGTAAGTTTATTTCTGATAAAGTTGAAATCAATTGGCATTCAAACGCTTCGTTTTATATGAATGCAAGACTACAATACTATTTCGATTTGGGTACATTTGTTCAAATTTCATTCGTCCGAACGGTGGTACAAATGTCCGAATGATCATTTGTCCGAATGCCGGAAAACAGGATCGTATGTCCGAAAACGTATTTCATTTGCCCGAAAAATTTATCACAACTTTTGTTGGTGATTTAGTCGTTCAATTTATGTTAACTTTACTGGCAAATTTCATTTGTTCGAATAATCGTTTGTCCGTTTTTTCGAATATTAGGAATTGGTTGTTTTTTTTTTAAATATTGTTAATATAAGAAAATAGTAACATTAACGTGAACCTAACCTAACCTAACCTAACCTAAAATATCCACAACATTCAACGCAATTCCCACTTACTAACAAACAACCATATTTACAATGTAGTTTTTTATTTTTAATTCTTGCACTAAAATAAAATCCGAACCAAAAAAAAACAGCAATAAGAAATACTAATTTAGCGACAAAATTCGGACGAATGAAATTCGAACATTTGTTCCACCGTTCGGACGATTGAAATTCGAACAAATGTACCTACCCCACTATTTCGCTGTTACAAATATGTTTTCCTAAAATATTTCCTTTGAGTCGTTCTTTGCACAGCAGATAGAAATATCTCTTATGAAACTAATTTTAATATCCACAAAAATTCCAGTTATATTTAATTAAATTACATTTAAAATTGTTTGAGAAAATAAAAATATTATATAAAATTAAAGCCGTCAACATTTATTACCATAATTTTTTAGAGTACTCTAGTGCTTAATTAAAATAGTTTATCTAAATAAGCTCGATTCGTGACAATATAAGTGTATATTCTTGTCAGGGTGGTATAGATAATAATATGTTTATTGTAGTTACAGAAAATGCATGACCTTCAAAAGTAATTTTCAGGTTTGTTCAAAATGCATTTTGAGTTAGAAAAAGTATTTTACATTTTAAATTTTGCATTTTGTGTGGAAAAACATTTTCAAAATGTTTTACTCTGGTACCATCGTCGTAGCTTTTGTAGAAAAAGCTCGTCTGCTATTTACTCGCAAGTAATCATAGATGGCGATACTAAATTACTCACTCACTCAGAAGCAGACGAACAATCGTACAGAGCCACCGCATTATTTCCCACGATGGCTGCGAGGATGGTTTTCAAATCTCTACGTAATTATTAATTACTAATTAATATTTAATTAATTATTATTAATGAATAATTACCAACTATCTGTTGTAACTAATTAATATTAAGTTACCACAGTTAGGGGTAAAAGTAAATAGACTACATTAAGAAAAAACAATTTCCAAATGCATTTTGTATTTTTCATTTTGAGTTATGGAGAAAGTATTTTGCATTTGGAGAAAAAAAGCATTTTGAACGACCCTGGTAAATTTATTAAATGGTTTATAATTTTAATACTTTAAATAATTACGAAAGGCATGATGTTGTTACAAACATCTAATTACGGTGACACAACGTTTAGAATCTTAACGAGATTCTTTATCAACTGTGACCATATAAGTATGTTAATTATACAAATAATTACCAATAGGTACGTGTGAAAATATTCGCACTTATGTATAACATAATTGTGAACTTACGATTGAACGCAATACAAACGTAAGCCTAAATAGGGCAATATTGGAAATGTTTCCATTGTGCGTTTGAATGCGTCGATCTGACGGGGAGGGAGTGAGGGTAGGGCAGAGCCCCCCGCGCCCGGGGCACAATTGGTGCTTGAACACTCTTTTATATCAATTTTTTTCCTTCATTTCATTTCGTGGATTGACACGGCCTCCGCTTCTAGGATGGTCGTTGACAGGCGCACAATGGGCCCAGTCCGGAGTGGGGCCCTGGCTGGCCCCTCTCTTCATCATCTCGCGGAGTGACATCCTTCTGGGAGACCTACATCGCGGGATAGCTTTAAAACGGTTAGACCAAGACGAGTTCCCCCCGTCGACGCCATTGTGAGGGAATATCCCCCCCCCCCCCGATATGGGCTTTTCTAAACCGTTTATAATATAATTTTTTATAGACATCTCTCGGTGATCTCCCTCCCGATTTATTTCGGCCCCTCTTTTGTCAACACCTCTTTCGCGGGGCTAAAAGCATCGCGCTTTCTTGTCAAGAAACATCATCATCGATTTTTATATCCTCGTGTTAAAGTGGTTAAAACGGGGCCCCCAGAAGGAAATCTCCCACTCAGGTGGTTTCTTTTTTTTATTTATTTGCTGATTTTTGGTACCGGAGGAGAGGTTGGATTTTGGGCCCCCCAATTTCGAGTTGTTTACTTACTGTTAGCGCCTTTTCCACTTCAGATATGACAAGCTACGATTAGAGAGGTTTTCTCCCGCCCTTATTTCCAATTTCAATTCTCTCTTTTTTCTTGCGTTATTTCGTTTTCTTATACACTTTGTTTCGCTTCAAAAACGTGCGCGTCTTCGTGGCTAAGACCAAAATCCTTCCAAAAGAAATATTTACAATTTTATTATTTATTTATAGTTGGGGATAATGTTGAGGCAATTGTTAGCAGGCTAAGACTGGCAAAATATCTAGTACATTTGACGGAAAGATACTAGCACGAATTTCTGGTAAATTGTCGGCGGGAATTTCGAATTCCGGCTCTTTTATGTTGAATTCCTAGAGGTTCCTGGGCGTGTTATATTAATCCAGGCTAGAAATATCTATTGCGTAAATTTCCAAGTGATCAATGAATATTTAATGTTGATTATTATTTTGAAGCTTCATTAGAGCGTATTTTTAGCATTATGCTCCTATAGAATCATCAAATTGGACGTTCTAGTACGTCAACGTGATAATCTCGGCATTACCCGTTCTATACTTACCCTGGGCTCGCCAAACGGAATTTTTTCTTAGGTATGCCTCACTTGTAGTCCTAAAATTAAATTGTTACAACTGTTTTTAAATCTAATCTATGTCAATTAATTAATTATCGCTTTAAAATATAACGCAATAGACGGTATTTTCGAAATTTATATAACGCGCGCTGGTATACTTAGAAATTCAATCGTAAACAGGCCAAATTCGAAATTCCCGCCGCCGATTTACCGGAAATTTATATTAGGGTCTTTATGAAGCATAAATCGGTTACCTCGATACCTGACTACTAAGTTGTTAGTTAATGTTCCTACAAGTTTTTTGTAATGAACTTGATTACTTAATTACTAAAAAAAGTAGCTATTTAATTGATTACAAATAGCAAAATAATACGTCGATTCTCAACAGGTATTTTTATAAAGTAGGGTGGCCTTCCTGTTCTAATGTAACTCTGACATCACTTTATCTTACAAAGGCTACGAGCGCGCGCTAGAATCGCGCGTGCGAAGACAATACGAATGAAGCTCTGTTCAACATTGTATTTCTACTTTTTACTCATTGTATTTGAATTGACCTAGGTATTACCAAGGATACTGTATACTCCCCCTTCCACTAGTACCAGGGTTAAACCAAGTAATTATCCCTAAGTAAAAAGAAAATAAATTCTTGCTATGACTATAAACTATTAGTGGTGGGGTGGCGCTTTCACCTCGCAGCAAGAGGAGCCGGGTTCCATCCCAGCTTGTGGCACTGGATGAAAACTCGGAACAACTCCTTCCGTGTTTACTTTGGAAGTTCTTGACCTACTAATTTAAGGGGTTTTCCCTCGAGTTCTTCGGATTCCCCTTTCATAAAAACTTGTAGAAATTAACGGTAATAGGTAGTGTAGGGAGTTTTTGTCTCGCGTCTCATGCAGGCTACCTGAATTAATGGCATTATAAGTCGCTTGATGACTTGGGCCTAAGGTGGTGCCTTGGGTATCAGCCTAGCTGATTATTATTAAATACCCAAGGCACCACCGTAGGCCGAGTGGCTTCTAAAGCCCTTAATTCAGGTGGCCGGGTTATACTGCGTATGAGGGTGGTGACCTGTGGCAAATTATGATCCTTTGAGGCCCTAGGCGCCATTTTCTCATAAGGCACTTTTAAGTCAAAGTGGTTTATATATATTTTTTGCTATGCAATTCTTAAGGCCCCTTGAGACGACGAGGATAGGATAAGCCGCCACTGGTGGTGACAAGTCCTTCCAGCCAACAGCTCCCGCCACTCACTATTACCGTTAACCTCAATTGAGAGTTACTCTCAATTTCATTGGTCACAACAGCCATTCAAACCGACTTCAGCTCTAGTGCGGGGTCAAGCTACTAAGAACATTTCATTAAAGTACTGTAAAGAAATTTTCAAATAAAAGTCTTTTTAACCCGATTCAAACGAGTGAATATCGAAGTTCTTCCAATTGTTATTAATGATCTACGCTTTCTGGGTAAAATTTAATTATTTATCCTTCATTAAATTCATCTTTTTTGTTCATCTCTCGGCGGCGGAGGAAAAGTGAAGATACAAAATGGGAAAGCGTTGAGTTTTAAGAACGAAATGAGTGTTTAGTCTTTCCCGGGTATGTGCCATAGAAAAAAAAACTGCACCCTCAAATTTTTTTCCACAATCCGATTTTTAAGTTTTCCGAACGGAGACAAATTAAGTCTTCGGCACCCTCTCCGAGTACTTCACTAATGATTTCTCTTCGAACTATTTTTAACGACTTTGTAAAGAAAGTTTCCTTGATTTTTTTACGCGCCGATTTTTTTTAAAGTGTACCCATTAATATCGCGTTGTCTTTTTTGGGGAGGGGGTTAAGGGTGAAAGATTCGGGGAGAAAGGATGTTTTAAAAGTGTCTCCACATTGATGTCGCGGTCCCTGTCTGTCGTGACAAATTAATATTTTTATTTTGAAATAATAAAAAAAAATATTTTAATTTGAAATTGATTAATAAACAGTATTATTTTAATTTGAAATTGATTAATAAACAGTATTATTTTAATTTTAAATTGATTAATAAACAGTATTATTTTAATTTTAAATTGATTAATAAACAGTATTATTTTAATTTGAAATTGATTAATAAACAGTATTATTTTAAATTTAAATTGATTAATAAACAGTATTATTTTAAATTTAAATTGATTAATAAACAGTATTATTTTAATGTTAAATTAATTAATAAACTAATATTTTTAATTTAAATTAATTAATAAAATGTGATATTTTAATTTTAAATGAATTAATAAAAAGGAATATTTTAATTTTAAATGAATTAATAAAAAGTTATATTTTAATTTTAAAATAATTAAAAAATGAATATTTTAAATTAATTAATAAAAAGTAATATTTGAAATTAATTACTAAAAAGTAATATTTTAAATTAATTACTAAAAAGTAATATTTTAAATTAATTAATAAAAAGTAATATTTTAAATTACTTACTAAAAAGTAATATTTTAAATTAATTAATAAAAAGTAATATTTTAAATTAATTATTAAAAATTAATATTTTAAATTAATTATTAAAAACTTTAATTTTAAATTAATTATTAAAAACTTTAATTGTAAATAATTATTAAAAACTTTAATTTTAAATTAATTATTAAAAACTTTAATTTTAAATTAATTATTAAAAACTTTAATTTTAAATTAATAATTAAAAACTTTAATTTTAAATTAATTATTAAAAACTTTAATTTTAAATTAATTATTAAAAACTTTAATTTTAAATTAATTATTAAAAACTTTAATTTTAAATTAATTATTAAAAACTTTAATTTTAAATTAATTATTAAAAACTTTAATTTTAAATTAATTATTAAAACTTTAATTTTAAATTAATTATTAAAAACTTTAATTTTAAATTAATTATTAAAAACTTTAATTTTAAATTAATAATTAAAAACTTTAATTTTAAATTAATTATTAAAAACTTTAATTTTAAATTAATTATTAAAAACTTTAATTTTAAATTAATTATTAAAAACTTTAATTTTAAATTAATTATTAAAAACTTTAATTTTAAATTAATAATTAAAAACTTTAATTTTAAATTAATTATTAAAAACTTTAATTTTAAATTAATTATTAAAAACTTTAATTTTAAATTAATTATTAAAAACTTTAATTTTAAATTAATTATTAAAAACTTTAATTTTAAATTAATTATTAAAAACTTTAATTTTAAAAAAGTGATATTTAAATTTTAAATTAATTACTAAAAAGTAATATTTAAATTTTAAATTAATTACTAAAAAGTAATATTTAAATTTTAAATTAATTACTAAAAAGTAATATTTAAATTTTAAATTAATTACTAAAAAGTAATATTTAAATTTTAAATTAATTACTAAAAAGTAATATTTAAATTTTAAATTAATTACTAAAAAGTAATATTTAAATTTTAAATAAAAAATGGTTTCATAAAAACAAAAACGTTTTTTGTTCAGCCTAGGAGCGCGCAAAATTTCAAATTCGAGGTCCAAATGTAAATTTATAAGGAAAACGCTTCCAACATGGGGAGTATAGCAGTCTGATAACTTCGGTTAATTTACTTTTGATTATATAGACAAAATATGATATGAAGTTGGTTCATTTTGGAAAAAACACCTCCAGTTGAAATCCATAGGTGCTGTGTAATTTTGGAGACAATTTTGTACGTCTTCAAGTTCTACGTTTTCACCTCCAACAACAAATAACACACAATGTTACAATGTTTCGACACTAATGCATGTCTTTCTACTGTCGGGAGAATGACTGTGCTGAGACGATGTTGTAACGGGGCTCCCAATCGCCCTCACCCTTACAAATCAGGACCCAAGGCGTAACATCCCCGCTGAACCTGTTTCTCAGCTTCTTTCAAATCGGAACACATTGTTCTAGTCATTTGTAAGGAGATAGTCAAAATGCGCAATTAATATTTTTTCGAAGATGAGGGGGGGATATAGAAGATGCGTTCCCTCCCCTTTTGCCGAAATTCCCGATTTTCTATTAGTAAATTTGAGAGCAGGTTTGCTTGTTATACTGATGGCTTTATTGTTTTTAATGAGAATAATTTCGAATCTTTTTGTCTCGACTTTTGAGAAAATTAATGGGAAGACAATGTGCGTGGTGATTTACAGAAAATTATTATTTTACAATTATTACTGGATTGTCTCTATTTGGAAGCGAAATATTATCATCTTCGAAAACTATATTTCACGTCAAGCCACTGATATTAACAATTCTCTTAATAAAAACCATCTATATACAGGGTGTTTCAAAAGGTGATGCAAAAATTTGAAGGAGTTGTAGGGGGTGAGTTGAGAAGTATGTCGGTTTTTCCCCCATTTTCCTACGATGAGTTAAAAGAGCGCCAGAGAGCTTCAAAGTGTGGCCTACTAGCTCCTGGGAGTAGGCTGCAACAAGCGCAAAGCCAAGCAGGTGAAACAGGTCTATCGTTGGAAATTCTGAATATTTTATTTAAATTTTAATTAATTTTTTACTCAAATGTGACGTCACATATCATATTCATACACTGAAGCCTAAATTTTAAATTATTATAAGGTACATTAGTAAATTAATGCTTGTTTTAATAATAGTAGGACTATCTCTCCAGGTGCAAAACAAATAGTAAGTTAAAAGGAATCACCTATGGACTGCATTGTAAAGGATGATAAAATTGGCGGAAACAAATAGGCTTAGTTTTGAATTAAATTTAGGCATTTTAAAGAATATGGTGCAATTATAACTATCTGATTCATTATTTCAAACCGCATCTGATTCATTATCTCCAACCGTATCTGATTCATTATCTCAAACCGTATCTGATTCGTTATTTCAAACCGTATCTGATTCCTTATCTCAAACCATATCTGATTCGTTATTTCAAACCGTATCTGATTCCTTATTTCAAACGGTATCTGATTCATTATTTCAAACCGTATCTGATTCCTTATTTCAAACCGTATCTGATTCATTATTTCAAATCGCATCTGATTCCTTATTTCAAACGGTATCTGATACATTATTTCAAACCATATCTTATTCTTTATCTCAAACCGTATATGATTCTTTATTTCAAACCGTATCTGATTCATTATTTCAAACCATATCTTATTCATTATCTCAAACCGTATCTTATTCATTATTTCAAACCGTATCTGATTCATTATCTCAAACCGTATCTGATTCATTATTTCAAACCGTATCTGATTCATTATCTCAAACCGTATCTGATTCATTATTTCAAACCGTAATTGATTCGTTATTTCAAAGTGTTTCTGATTAAAAATTTCAAACCATATCTTATTCATTATCTCAAACCGTATATGATTCTTTATTTCAAACCGTATCTGATTCATTATTTCAAACCATATCTTATTCATTATCTCAAACCGTATCTTATTCATTATTTCAAACCGTATCTGATTCATTATCTCAAACCGTATCTGATTCATTATTTCAAACCGTATCTGATTCATTATCTCAAACCGTATCTGATTCATTATTTCAAACCGTAATTGATTCGTTATTTCAAAGTGTTTCTGATTCAAAATTTCAAACCGTATCTGATTCCAAATTTCAAACCGTATCTGATTCATAATTTCAAACCGTATCTGATTCATTATCTCAAACCGTATCTGATTCATTATTTCAAACCGTATCTGATTCATTATCTCAAACCGTATCTGATTCTTTATTTCAAACCGTATCTGATTCATTATTTCAAACCATATCTTATTCATTATCTCAAACCGTATCTTATTCATTATTTCATTAAGTTAAAAGGAACCACCTATGGACTGCATTGTAAAGGATGTTAAAATTGGCGGAAACAAATAGGCTTAGTTTTGAATTAAATTTAGGCATTTTAAGGAATATGGTGCAATTATAACTATCTGATTCATTATCTCAAACCGTATCTGATTCATTATTTCAAACCGTATCTGATTCATTATCTCAAACCGTATCTGATTCATTATTTCAAACCGTAATTGATTCGTTATTTCAAAGTGTTTCTGATTCAAAATTTCAAACCGTATCTGATTCCAAATTTCAAACCGTATCTGATTCATAATTTCAAACCGTATCTTATTCATTATTTCAAAAAAGCGATCTCAACAGATCTGCTATAATTAATCTCATAAAATTCAGTTGTTTGACATAAAACTGCTGAAAGCGAATAAAAATAAACAGTGATTAAAATTTAAAGGGGGAATATGTCAAATCGAGAACTGTGAAGCATCTGAAGGCTGTTCACCTTCTTTCTGTCGGCTAACGATAAATTCAGATTAGTTTCGGGTTTCATCTATTTGGTTTGCATTTTGACCCGTATCAACTGATCTGATAATATCAGAATGTAAATGCGGATAATCTAATATCTGAATTATCATAATTATTCGCTCGGGTAACATTGAATTCGTTAAAGGCCTAGCTTTTCTTCTGGCTGTCCCCCTTTAAATTAGGCCTACCACAAGGGTATTTGTGTTCCACTAAGTTATTTAAAGGGGGACAGGCAGAAAAAAACCTAGGCCTTTAAGAGGGTGAAGTCGAAAAATTGAGATAAAACTACGCCATCTAGGGGATAAGAAGTTGTCCCGGTATTTTCGGAAAAAGGTCAAGTCAACCCTTTTAAAAGGAAACAGAATCGTTTAAATTTTGAGGGTGTGGCTAAAGGGTCACGCGTTTTAAGAAGCTGTGACGTATACCCCAGTGACATGACGGAAGGGGAGGAGCTAACTGAAATTCAACCAGAACTTTTCAAACGGTTCTGCGCACTCACTTTCCCACTTACGAGGAAACTACCCGAGGTGATAATCACCGATTTTGTTGAAACTAGGTGGGTATGTAGACCTTATGGTAACATGAAATTTCACCAAGGGAAAAGTTGCAATGGACATTAGTTTCGCCATGGCAACCGAAAATGTTTTTGACAACACAGTACGTATATTTTCTCATTGAAAATAACATGGGAATTCCCCCCTGTGAAAATTTTCAAAACCAAAAAAAAATAGATCAAAATTGACAAATGAAATTAATTTTATGATATTTTGGTCAATTTGATCAAATTTGATCAGAATCGGTAAAAATGGAGAAAAGCGAAATATAAAAATAAAAAGTTGTATTTACCAACTAATCGCCAAATCGACGGTAATAAATGAATTTCATCAAAATTAATCAAATAGAATTTAGTTGTTTGAATTTGATCAAAATTAATAATTTTAATTAGAATTATTATTATTATTTTTTAGAAGTGCTCAGATTCCCATGTCATTTTCAATGGAAAAATATACATACTGTGTTGTCAAAAACATTTTCGGTTGCCATGGCAAAACTAATGCCCAAATTGCAACTTTTCCCTTGATGACATTTTTTGTTACCATAAGGTCTACGTACCCACCTAGTTTCAACAAAATCGGTGATTATCACCTCGGGTAGTCTCCTCGTTAGTAGCGCCATCTAATCTTAAAAATTTCCCTAATTAGTAAAAACGTATCACCGATTTGATTTGTAGAGTAATCGCGTATTCCAGGTTTAGTTCAACACAGAGCCCCCTAGAGTCTAAATATGCGCAAGGCCCCTTATTTCTTATCATGAGAACCATTTTTGTAGGGAATCTTCAGTTACGCCACTGGCGCCATCTGAATATTACCAAACTGAAACCCCCGTTAAATCTAGCGGTCGAAATGTGAAATTCGTTAATATTCCCTTTAAGCCTAAATATTTATGCTGTCATCAATGACGTCATATTCGATTCTTGGTCCAATAGGCGAAACTATAAAGTCCAGGGGGGCTGAAAAGATGGTAGTCACGTGATTTTGTGGAAAACTGCAGCGCCATCTATCCTAAGAAATACGAACTATTATTCATTTTATTTTGCTAACAATGGTTTAAATTTGGATCGATTCATCTAAATTATATAATAATTATTATTATTTAAAACATTTTGAAATATAATGGTGTAAGTTAATTAGCTGTCTGCCGTATCTGGAAGGAATAATTTTTTTCTTTACTATGAACACGAGTTACCGAATCGAAGTTGGCTGTGAAATGGTAGTCACGTGATTTTTTTTCCATTTTAACAAGTTGGCTAAGGCCAAATTTACTTTATAGTTTCGCATATTGCATTGGTTAATACGTTCTTATTTTTATTTGTCATTTTCTCGATTTCCGAAGTTGGTTCGTGAATGGAATCTCTAGCGCCTTCTAACGACCAGGAACGTATTTTAGAATTCGAATTTGCTAATTGCTAAATGTAAACTACAATATTTACACTTCGTAAAGATTAAAGCTAACTTGAATTAATAAAATTAAATAATTATTTAATTAAATTTTTTTATATTACCTCGCATGAAATATTCATTACTAGTGATAGATGGCAGCGTGAAGCGAAGCAAACTAGTTTACTTTCCGATCGATAAATACGATGCTAGTGAGTTTGAGCATGGACTAATCAATACAGGGACGGAAGGCAGATACATTTTCGCGGACAGCGATTGTTAAATGTGCGCTCTGGTGGCTTTTTCCGGAACAAAATGAGTCAAGGGGATGAAACGAAAGGGGGTAGGGGAATTCTAGTCATGTTGAAAACCAAGAATGGCGCGTTGTGTAAGGTTATTTTTTAATTTAATGTAGATTAAGTCGTATATTTAGAAATATGAATTTTTCTTCATATACATACGAAACTTTTTCTCTATTTTACCCGAAAAAAAGATAATTAAAACAGATTTATACATTGAATCACTTTTGCAAGTGGGGTAGACACAACTTTTTCCTCATATTTTAAACGAAAATTTTACGTAATAATGTTCAATCAAACTATTAAAATATAATATTTCCGCCGTAATTCTGTATTTAAAGTCAACTTGAAACCGTTAGAGCAGAGTTGGGGCCTTTATATAGCTATATAGCAGACGACAAAAGGCAATTCTATTTCCTTTTTGACTCAGGAAAAACTACAGTGAAAGGGGGTAAAAATTGGGCCAACCATTTAAGTGTTGGCCGCGGCTTTCTATGGGAACTCTTACTCTGCCTTCCGTCCCTGTATTGATTAGTCCATGGTTTGAGAACCCTACGTAAGCTTCCACCTTGGAGGAATAATTACTGGACTCGAAACCTAAGCAAAATCCCCGGTTCCACAAGATTATTCAGTAATGATTAAATTAATTTAAATAGGAAGTTCGCTTTAATGTTTGGCATATATAGTTCACTTCATAATTTGTAAATAAGGCATTTTTAATCACAGTCAGGTACGTTGAGTTGGTTGAGACCGTTTCTAAATTTAAAAATAAAGTAGGTATTTGAAATATAATATTGCTTTAAACTTAATGAAATTATTACATTACCTTCAACAGGTTCCCAAAAGCATTTGGAAGGTATATCCATTATATTTTCTGAATTTCCTAAATATTCAATAACAAAAATACTTACATTTATTATATCATTCCCAAAATTGTAATAAAGGCTCGAATAAAGGTGTAAGCATTGAGTTGGGAAAATCTATTAATCTAGAGATCCAATCAAATCTGCCCCCCGCGAAACAAGTTTTTGAAAATTACGAATGTGCCGTCTCCTCTAAAATGACGAGAAAACGTTATCATATGACCCGTGGCACCGTCCATTATTTTTGAAAAAAAATCTTTTTGCCGGAAAACGCGTCTTATTTGAACGAACCATTGAGAGATAGACGGCGCCACGGGTAGAATGATAAAGTTTTCTCGTCATTTGGGAGCAGACGGCAGTATTCTTATTTTTTAAAAACTTGTTTCGCGAAATACTGAATTCCGACGTTTTGATTGGACCTCTAGATTAATATTCCCAACTCAATGGGTGTAAGCTTTGGCGACAGTGACGAGCTAAGAACGCTAGGCCTAACGTCGTCCGCTAATATGGGGCACGTGTTTATTATTTGGATAGAAATCTTTCCAATACTTGACACAATGGCGCTACAAGCGGCGCTGCCGTAAAAGCACCAAGCGCGCCATTTGGTTTCGAGTCCAGTAATTATCCGTCCAAGCTTCAACAGTTGAGTCGTTCGTCGATCTAACTTGCCAGTGCCGTCAATGAATGATCACAGTGCTATACCGCTTTGCTAACTTTGCTTACCCTCCTTAAGAAATGTCAAAGCCGTCAACTTTTACAATTTTATTTGAACGCAAAAGATTCCCATTAGGCCACAATATTTTTTTTTATTAATTGGTTTGAAATTAAGCAAAGTTATTTATTGTTTTAACTCTAGAAAACTAATAGTACTGTTATTAATGAGAACAAGATGTCACGGACATTTAAGTATTAACATAAGCCTATCATAAGGTCCCCATAAGTAAAGGTCTAGCATAGAGCCCCATGTTTACGGCATTGTCCTGGAGATAAGAAAATTAACGTACGACGATAGGGCAGTAGCGACATCTTCTTTTCAAAATTTATACATTTGAAATATTCTCTTACTCGGGTTGATAAATGCCACACAAAACGCGTCTAAATCTCAAATTTGAAAAATAAATACCCTCAGAAACGCAACTCTTATTTCTAATAGCCAGTTTTAGGTTCTGATGAATAATTTTTCAAAGATAAGTGTTAATTTTAAGTTTTAAAGCGATAAAATTTCGAATTGACAATCTTGCCTAAGATAGAGACCTCTAGTGGCGGCGCTTTGCGTCCTCCCAAAGGTAAATATTATCCAATTAAAAGTTTTTCTCATAGCGTTATGCATGTTTTAGTAAAGTTTTAACAATGAGTTATGCTAATTAAAAATTGTTAATAAATAGGGAAAACTAGTTCAACGGCTTCAGAAATGTTCGGAAAACGAACTATTATCATTTTTAAGTAAGTGAATAAACAATTTTCATCTAATAAATTCCATGAAAATAGGGTGAGTTGGCGATGTTACTTAAGCCTCGACGGAGTAGGCGGTAATTTTCAAAGCAGACAGCAGGACGCAAAAATAAAATTTTGACGTTCTGCTATCTGCTTAACCCGCGTTTTTCAAACAAAATAGACGGTTCACCCAAGGCTTCCACTTGTCAGTCTGGTGAAATTTCAAATATTTCTAAGTATGTTTAAATAAAATATGTTTTATAATTAATTGGGTCACTTTTGAGAGTACTTAAAGATTATGTTAACCCAAAGGACCATGGACAAAACATAAGTGGCATGACCAAACAATTAAAAGATTTTCCACTCTCCTTTTCAGAAAGTGATATTAATTTGTGCTTAACCCACTTTATTTAAACAAAATGGACAGTTCCTCCAAGGCTTCCACAAGTCAGTCTGGTGAAATTTCAAATATTTCTGGGTAAGTAAAATACCTGCAGGAGCTATTATTACATTTAGCCAAAATGTAAATGCTGGGTCACTGTATTATTTTTATTTCAAAGACATGGTTACCGGTTAGTATTACTTACAGCCCTTTATATTTTTAATTAGATTTAGAAATAAATTGAAAATATCTGGTGGAAAATCTTGCTGCGTCCCTGGTTGTACAAACAATTCAAGGAAAACTACCCACACTAGCTTTCATACTTTCCCAAAAGATAAGAAACTATGTAAATTATGGGTAACTCGTATCAACCGTCAAGGCTCATATGGGAAGTATAGCTTGTGGACTCCATCACTATCAAGTAGAAATTGTGGAGCTCACTTCAACCTAAATGGAATTAAAACACGTTTGGATAAAGTTCCTAAATATTTTCCCTGGAAAACATACTCGGATGAGCCACCATTGAACACCCCCACAAAACATATATAAAAAAAAAGAGCGGACCAAAAAGTAAAGATTTCTTTGGCTATACTTCACATACTAATAAATATTTATTTGGTTTTAGGAAAGTTGTTTGATTCTGGTTTAAACCAAAGTCCAGATATAGTAGACAACCTCCACTCTACGGAGCTTGACTTTTCAATGGGGGCTGAAGTAACAGTTGAACTTCCTATAAAAAAAATGAAGAAAAAAAAAGATAGTAAAGATGTTTCTATTGGTGAAAATACCTCTTCAGGGAGTGATTGCGATCATTTAAAAGGTAGTGTACATCAAGGGGCACGAGGCAATGGTCAGGGCCTCCGAGTGTGTTATGTTATATCGTTACTTGAGAGCTGAGATCAACTAAATTGGTAAAAACTAGGGGCGTGCAAATACCTTTTTTTGAAGACCAAATCAAATATCAAATATTTTTTTTCAAGATCATCAAATACCAAATCAAATATTTGAAAAGTCAAATAATTTGGTCAAATAGTATTTGGTTAAAAATATTTGATCAAATACCATACCGTATTCAAATATCAAATACTAATTTGGTTTTCAAATACTGTCAAATAATTTAACTATTTGGTTCTCAAATAGTGTCAAATAATTTAACTATTTGGTTGTCAAATAATATGCATATTTGGTTTGCAAATTACTAAATTATTGAAATCATGCCAAAATTGAAGGGAAACTTTTTTAAAGGTTAAAAATAGTAAACAAAACACTAGTAATTTAACAAGAGTAAAAACTTAATACTAAGTACTAATCAGTCTAACTATTTATAAGTATTAAGTGACAATTAAGTCTAAAAGAAATATAATTTTAAGTGGTTTCTTACCATTAGTGGAACTTGTTAAAGTTGAAAGTTTAATCCGTCTTAATCTTGAACTTTTAAAATTAAGTCTACTTTTTAAATGAAACCATTTAAACCAGCATTATTAATGCGGGTTTGGAGGTTTAACATAAATAAATTTAAATAATTAATAAATCTAACTAGTAACTAAATAGTATTATAGTAGTAAAGAGACCTCAGACCAAGTTTATTTTACACTATTCCAGCTTATATTGATTCTTGCTTTAAGTTTTAGCTTAATTTTCGCTTTCATTTTTCCATTTTCAATTTTTGCCAATGGCAAAAGCGCGCCAGCTTTAAAATATTTGGCGGGAAAACCCAGACAACTTCTAGCTGTTAATTGATTATTTGAGAAATTAATAAAATATTTGAAATCAACAAATACTATTTGAAGACCCCAAATTATTTGATTTTGGAACTATTTGACCAAATACCAAACTATTTGATATTATTAAATACATTTTATCGTTTAATTTCAAATATCAAATTATTTGATTTGGTATTTGGTCCAAATAATTTGGCAGTACCTAATATTTGGCACACCCCTAGTAAAAACAACCAAGATTTATTTTTGTTGTTCGTTAAATTTCGAAATTTTACACTAAAATAAGGTAGAATTTATTTCATTTCAATTACAAATGAAATATTTATTCTAAACTAACTTACTCCTCCTTGTATAAACTTTGGGGGCAATCCCCCCCCCCCCCCCCCCCATCAACTGCTCCTCCTGGATCTTATGCCTTTGAAATGTAAATGGCGGGTACATAATTTTATTCTGTTTTAGATCATAACTACTCATATACAGAATCAGAACGAACTGAAGATTTAATCAAATCAGTTTTGGAAAAGAACTTATTAATTGAGACATTACTAGAAGAACTGAAAATTTGTAAACAGAAAAATGAGGACTTAGAAAAAAATATTAAAGAATTAGAAACTGCACTCCATGAAAAGAGTTGTAAAGTTATACAGATGGACTTGCAAAACCAATTGGAATGTGCTAAGAAAAAACCTGAGTTTAAAATTGAAGCTATTTTGGGAAATGAAAGTGCCCTACATTTTTACACGGGTTTTGACAACAAACACATGCCCCATTCTTTCAAAAATGTTTATCCAACAACCAGAATGATCTTAGATTGTTCTGAGATTTTTATTGAAACTCCATCAGATTTCAGAGTGCAGAGTCAAACTTACTCAACATACAAGTCTCATAATACAGCGAAGGGCCTTATAGGTATTGCACCCAATGGTTGGATTTCTTATGTTTCTGACTTGGCACCTGGAAGGCTTTCGGATAAAGTAATCACCGTACAAAGTGGTGTGATTCGTATGCTGGAAAAAGGGGATTCCGTAATGGCAGATCGTGGGTTTTTAATTAAAGAAGAGTTAAATGAGAGAGGAATAACTTTAAATATTCCACCATTTCTGCATGGAAAAAAACAATTAAGTGTAGAAGAAGAAAACATGACTAGAGAAATTGCAAGTGTAAGAATACACGTAGAGCGTGCAATACGATAAATCAAAACCTTTCGGATTTTAAAATATACATTCCCTAACTCTATGAGTGGTAAAATGAACAAAATATGGAAAATTTGTTGTTATTTATGCAATTTCTCTCGTGATCCATTGCTAGATAGATAAATGTTAAAAATAAAAATCATACAATTTCTTTAAAGTTATATTAAAAAAAAACATTGAAATGTTGCACAGATAAATATTTTTTTTTATTCAAAAGACTGCGGTAAAGGAACTTTAGTACATTTTATTTTACTGAATTGCTCAAATAAAGTCTATGTAGACTTTTGTAGAGTGTACTGGATATAACAAATATGTAAATATAGTAAGAACTGGTTATAATAAATATGTAAATATAGTAAGAACTGGTTATAATAAATATGTAAATATAGTAAGAACTGGTTATAATAAATATGTAAATATAGTAGGAACTGGATATAATATGTAAATATAGTAGGAACTGGTTATAATAAACATGTAAATATAGTAGGAACTGGTTATAATAAATATGTAAATATAGTAGGAACTGGATATAACAAATATGTAAATATAGTAGGAACTGGTTATAATATGTAAATATAGTAGGAACTGGTTATAATAAACATGTAAATATAGTAGGAACTGGTTATAATAAATATGTAAATATAGTAGGAACTGGATATAACAAATATGTAAATATAGTAGGAACTGGTTATAGTAAATATGTAAATATAGTAGGAACTGGTTATAATAAAAATAATTTTTAGCTAGGCACTACCATCAGCCAGCGACCATAAATGCCATTACAGGTGGTTGGGTACTTATATATAGTGTGGACTAGTTATAGTAAATAATAATTGTATAATATGGACCAGTAACAATAAATAAATGTGTGTGGTAGATTATTCATATGAGATTAAATTTTTAAATCATTTGATATATAACTAGTTTAAAAGGTATCACAGTGTGGTTTAAAATGTATTTTTCTAATTTATATAATGATTAAAATAAAACTCTGTTAATTTTGGTTGATAGTTGTTTGCCCATAACTCTGGTTCAAATTCTATTCTTTCTAAAATATAACCTTCACCAATGAAAACAAAGAAGTCGCACCATTTAAGCTGAGTAATTGCAAGTTGTCCCTGCATTTGAAAAAAAAAATTGTGAGATCTTTTTAAAATAAATTTTCCATCTTGTTTTTTTAAATAATCAGGTTTGAGTTTTTCAAAACATTCCTCAAGAGTAAATTTCAAATCTCTGCCCTTTGCCAAAGTCTTTATTTCTAAAAGACCCCATTCTTGGATACTTGTATCGTATACTAGACGGTCAGGGCTAGCTCCCAGAAAAGGTAGTTCTAGATTTACGCAAAATCCTACTGGGTAGACATATTTCACAGCATTCTGAATCTCAAGGTACTGAGCCACAGCTTCATTTTCACAACTTAGTCCATCCTTCATAAACTTAGTTGCTACAGTTTTCTCACTCTTCAATCTTTTAACAAAGCCTTCATTCACTTCCTTTCTCCTTTGAATGATCTCCTTGAACTGTGAAGCTGTTATCCTTAATTTTCTTTCAGCTTTCCACTCAAGGCATTCTGATTGGATTCTTGTTCTCTCTTCTAAGGCCCAAGCTTCTTCCATAGTTAAAATTAATATCACAGGTAGTTTGGTTTTAAAACTTTCATCCAATTTAAGATCGCATAATTTAACTGGCAAATTTGGAGGTATTATATTTTCTAAACAGCTTTGAACTATATTTTCAGAATCTTCTATTCTTATTTCAGAATTTGAAGTTGGCATTACTGGTTGAAAGATTATTTGATGTTTCGTAGAGATTTATTAAAGCTGATTGTGAAACAATAGTATTTGATAGTTGATATTTTTCCCGGCGCTTTGAGATTATACTTCTCTGCCTTTCATCAGATTTCCCTGGTCTATGTTTGACAAATGTCAATTCATCAAAATTTACGTTGACCTTATCAGCTGGTGTCAGGTGTGGGACACCCCATCCACGCTCTTTTTCAGTACAGGAAACATCATTAATTAGATAGGTGTTACCCATCCTAACATTATCAATCAAAAACCATAGTACAGCAACAATATGCTTACATCTACCCCCATTTCCAGCTACACATTCACAGTTGCCAACTTAAATTTTTCCAAGATAGTTTAATTTGATAAATACTTTGTATTTTTTTTTAAGTAAATGATGCTTCTACATCAGCTTTAATTGATATTAAAGACTCTCCATAATTTAACAAAACATTTCCCGCCTTATTACTTTTATACATTTGATACCCCGATTTATTATGTTTTTCCGCTTTAGTTTGCCCTTGATAAAAATTAATATCACTTTCTGAAAAGGAGAGTTTAAAATCTCTTAAGAGTTTTGCCCATGGTCCTTTGGGTTGACAATTTATGTCGTAATCTTGTTATTACTCTCAAAGGAGACCCAATTAACCTAGAAATAAAATATATCAGTATATTAATTATAAAACAAATTTTATTTAAACATACCCAGAAATATTTGAAATTTCACCAGACTGACAAGTGGAAGCCTTGGGTGAACTGTCCATTTTGTTTGAAAAACGCGGGTTAAGCAGATAGCAGAACGTCAAAATTTTAGTAGAAATTATGTTTAATTCAGAGAAAACGGCATGGTATTAGAATATAAAACTTATTTTATACAAGACGTTTCGAGCCGAGGCTCTTCTTCAGTCGTTCGTTAGTTTTAACAAATTAAAACTAACGAACGACTGAAGAAGAGCCTCGGCTCGAAACGTCTTGTATAAAATAAGTTTTATATTCTAATACCATGCCGTTTTCTCTGAATTAAACATAATTTCTACTATTATTCACCATGGTAAATAATAAGTCAAAATTTTATTTTTGCGTCCTGCTGTCTGCTTTGAAAATTACCGCCTACTCCGTCGAGGCTTAAGTAACATCGCCAACTCACCCTATTTTCATGGAATTTATTAGATGAAAATTGTTTATTCACTTACTTAAAAATGATAATGGTTCGTTTTCCGAACATTTCTGAAGCCGTTGAACTAGTTTTCCCTATTTACTAACAATTTTTAATTAGCATAACTCATTGTTAAAACTTTACTAAAACATGCATAAGCTATGAGAAAAACTTTTAATTGGATAATATTTACCTTTGGGAGGACGCAAAGCGCCGCCACTAGAGGTCTCTATCTTAGGCAAGATTGTCAATAAGCCTTGGCTACTGTGCTAATGGCTCGCGGCGGAGATTTAACCCTCGTGGTTCCAAGTTTAACAAGTTGGCAAGCCAAAATATACCTCTCCTCGGAAGAATTGTCCCTAGTGGTATTAATTTATCGAGATAACCCTTAAAGATATATCTCCGCAATTTAGAGTTATTTGTTAAAAATATTAACCCATTTCTATCCCGCCCGGTATAAAATTTTAATTATAATTAAAATAATTGAGACGAAACGACCAATTTTAATTTATTCAGAATATCATAAGTTAAGTAGTTACAACAGTAAGTTAGACGTACTATAACAATGCACAATTGAATTAAACCCTTTTACAGAACAAGTTTATCAGTTAAATATAATACGAAGCAAATTTTAATGAAAGAAATATCTACAGAGGCTTTTTGGAATTACTCTCTTACGAAATACTTGCCGCATCTTTAACGCTCATTTTATTTCAACACTCGCCCTTGATGAAGATACCGTAGATATCTGGTAGTGGACGACTCGTTCACTTCCTGTTGACGTTGTGACGCATACCACATGAAAAAGACCAATGCCGTCCAATTTCCAATATCATATAATGACTCGCACACCCAAGAAATCATTGACTGCGTTAGAAATCGTAGATATCCAAATATCCACACCAAATGTATTTACAAGAAGCAAAAACCTTACCATCAACAAAGCACAGAGAGCCACTTGACTAACCGCCAGCTTTTAAAGCAATTAACGTTAAAGGGTCTACCCTTTAACCCTCTAATCTCGGCTGACTGCGCTAAAACAAGATTTAACCTTTAAAAAATACCAGATTAGGCCTTCATAAATTCATTAATAAAAAAAGACTTTATTACCTATTATGCTTACGATGCCTGCCTTAATTTCAGTGAATCTAAGCAGCTATCGGTGGTTCTGTGGTAGAGCGCTCGACTGCCAAGCCGAATGGTCTGGGTTCGAAACCTGGGTGGCGCATTTGTTTTTAATCAATAGAGAAACGCTAAATTAGAATTTCTTCGATGCAATAATTTCAATTTCAATTCTATTTCAATTAAACCAAAATTTCGTACTCTATTAAATACGCTTCCGATAAAGCTGAAGGTCTAATTTTCAATAAGGCGTAACAAGTGTCGGTGGTTCTGTGGTAGAACGTCCGCCTGTCAATCAGGAGGTCTCGGGTTCAAATCCCGCCCGATGCGATCGCAAATTGATACTAAGACGAATACCGTGTACAACTGGTGGAAACCCTGCCATTGGACGTTGAGAGGTAGCATTACACTCAGCACTCGGTCCGTCCCAAAGTCATTAAGAAGAAGTTGGAGAGAAAACGCCCATATAAACACAACAGACTCAACATGCACATCCATCAGAACACAAACACAACAAATTCAACACTCACAACCTACGCATAAACATTACAAAAACCGTAATACACCAAACCGTCACGACGGTGAGCGAAAAAACACCATCCAAACCAAACCGCAAATGCATCCGTTAACGCTCACCGTCACACGGTGGTTTTGCCAACCCTTTGAGAAACTGCGTACGCAGTGATTACACTTTGCACCGAAAATGCGAACGCGTTCGCAGTCCTGACAGACAGACACACCCACAGACCCACCCACAGACCCACCCACAGACCCACCCACAGACCCACAGACAGACACGGTCGTTGTATAACCCCTCCTAGGGGACTTTGTCCCCTCGGAGAGGTAAAAACGTTCGCGCACGGCTTGCGCGCATTCATAATGCATTTCGCGAAATTTATTTCAGAAATGCATAGTTGAGGACGTAGCCACTAGGAGGTGCAGATTTTGAATACCCACCTCCTAATAATGGGTATGTGCTCGTAAAACATTTGGCCTAGACATTTGCTTATGGGAACCTTATGATAGGCTTATAGTATTAAATATATTTTGAATATTAAATTCAAATTTAAACAAATTTTCAATCATCTTGTAGCTTAATAAACGTACTATAATAGCCCAAGATAAATTTTGTCGAGAATTAGGGTTTTCTCAACCACCCTGTTGTTTAACATAACTATTAACTAACCCACTAAGCATTAACAACCAAAGAGTAATTTGAATCACCCTGTCAATTAATTATGAACAATATTTCAATCATTAATTAAATTAATAATCGCACTATAACAACCTAAGTATAAATTTCACCAGATATCAACCGCCCTGTCAATGCTTTTGTCCCATTGGGTCAGTGCCCATTGGGTCGATTCTCATTCAACCGAATCCCATTCGACCGCCTGTCCCATTCGACCGACATTTTGTTTGCTCACAACTGAAAGCATGAAACCTAACCTAACCTAACCTAACCTAACCTAACCTAACCTAACCTAAACTAACCTTACCTAACCTAAACTAACCTTACCTAACCTAACCTAACCTAACCTAACGAAATAAACAGATTTCAATTTTATATTGCTTTCTTTATTGACCTTTGTATTATATAGAATTTAAAGTTCATTCAACCAACATGCAAATTTAAAGATACAACATCGAGTAAACTGTAATGCTAAATCAAGGTTTGGTTTACTCGCGTTTACAAAACCAATTTGGTAATTACTTACAGCGGTTTTATTGGTAAAAAATATTCTATAAACTTTTTTGAATAAATGGGATTCGACCCAACGGGATTTCAAAATTAGAATTCGATCAATTGGGAAAGTATATTTTTCGATTCGATCCATTGGGAATTCGACCCAGTAGGATTCTATCCAACGGGAATATACCTATCTCAATCACCCTGTCCTTTATCAGGGCACTTAACAACCGAGGAGTAGCTTTAGCACACAAAAAAATCATTACATCGCTAAACAAATCACCCTGTTTATTAGAAACAATATTTCAATCACCCTGTACATTAACTTGATAAGCGCACTGTAACAACTTAAAGTGAATTTTTACCAAAAGCAGCGCTTTCTCAACAAACTAGCGCATTAACAACGATCCTAATCACCTTGTCATTCATACGGTGAAAAATCAATTTTATCAATGAGCATAATGTTCAAAACAAAGACAATGGACACAGTCTTTAGAAGGGGGGGTCAGAATAATTAGAAGGGAAATTGGTGTATACAGCTAAAAGCCTTCACTCCAGAGGTTTCCAAGGTTGAAGATCAAATATTTGGAGACAGATGGCGCTTGTATTCTGAATCTTGAATCGGTACGAATTTCAAATTTCAAAACGAAAATGACCAACTTCTTGGGCCCCGATTTAAAATTAATTGGGCTACCGAGGGTTTGATACTGGCTGTCGATTAATGTATAATTTACCATTTTACTACAAACCTGTCGAGAGTTATACCCCGAACGGCGGCGGAGACGGCAGCGGCGGCTACGTACCAAGTGTAAATATATAGTAGTACACACAAATCCCTTAAGGATTGTGTGTAAAAATCTATAGTTATAGTTTTGCACCATTAGAAAAACGTTTTTGCGGTTTAGCAGAGCCGGAATATCCCTGCGCGTTAAATGATCCACAATTATGAACTTTTCAGTCCAATAAAAGGTTCACTCCCCGCAGTCAGATGTCGCCACTGCCAGCGAAATAAATTTAAAAAACGAGTGTTGCTAGGTTGGGTTGGTATAAGGCGTTTCACATCTCTTTAAGCGTAGCTACTCCGTTTCAGGTTCATCCAGCGTCCCGAAACGTGAACGGGGAACTTGTAGGAGTGTTTATTGTACACAGAAAAGCTTGCAAATAAAATACTGTACACGAGTCACAAGCCAAAACCCCAATCTTCAAACTTCATCGCCCACCAGCGCTCCTACCGAGAGAATCGCGAAAAATTTCCACCCATTTACAAAGCACGTGAGAGGATAGGCCTAACGTGCTTCATATTGGTCGAAATCTTTCCAATATCAGACACGGTGTCGCAAGAATCCAAGAATCCACATACTTTGAAAGAAACAAGTTAAAAATTAATCCACCAATTCTTAAAGCGATACTTTTGTGGGAAAGGTTGTAAAATATCCAACCAACACTGTTCGGAAATCAGCACTAAAATCTATTTCTACCTTGGTATTTCTTGGTCGCAGTTCGCACGCGAGCACGCCCGGAGAAATCAGGTCATTTTCGCGCGCGGGTCAATCGTGTATTTATTGTTAGCTAGGAGGTTACCATGACAACCAATTTAAAAGTTGGGGCGCGTGTAAACAGAGGAGGGGCGGGGATCAGTGGGGGCCCACTTCGAACGAGCCGGGTTTAACGTTTAACTCATTTTACTTGTAAAGTTTACTCGCCGAGCCGGATTTCCAAACTTTCTCAACAACGCCCAGGCCGAAGCGAAAACAGAACGCCATTTTGGCAACATTCCGTACTTCACTACCCACACTCCCACGTCCTATTAAGAGTATAAACATATGTAACATAATAACTCACAAGTCCCAAAACACTTTTAAGTAGTGATGAAGGCTTCGGTCATGCTTATTTTCTTCTTCTTTCTGGGGGACCTGAGCTGAAATCATAAGTATATAATAGTGTAACATAAGTATGACATTTAATATTCTTCACATGCAAAAGAGATCAAATCAGCGCTACGCGCTATCGGTGCATATGTTTACCGAAATACGTCTACATTTAAATAGAAAAAGAACAAGTGTGTTGATCGAGCGTCAGTAAGATCATAAGTGTATAATATTGTTAAATAAGTGTGACACTTCTTATTCTTCAAGTGGCAAAAGTTTTACTGGGAGCTATTAACAAGACAGACTGCATTACGGGCTTCGTCGCCGTTTGGCGTCCGCTTGAAAACGCGTCACACGTAGCCTTATAAGCTCTCAGTAAAATATTCCCCAAAGTGACAAACTTATTATAAACAATATTATAGACCAATCTGAATAGTTTGATTATTAGACCAATTTTTAGATATTCGCGTCCAAATATTAATATTCCTATTTCGGTTTCTGAATTTTCTAATATGCACTCCCTCGTAAACCCATTGGGAACAATAGTCCCTGACTTTTCAAGTTACCAAACTGTTTATTTGGACTAGTGACCCCAATTAAAGGGCATTTGAATGTTAAGTCTCACCCACGACATCCGAAAAGAAGAGCTGGAAATTTTCCCGAATATGGTTGGACGGAAGAGTTGATTCTACGACCTTTTAAGCTACCCTTACCAAAATTATGTTTCGAAAATAAAACCTTAAAAAAGACTTATTCAAAGCCCATAATAAATCATGAATAAGTCTCTCACAGTCCAAAACTCAGACTAAAAATATACTTAAATCTAGATACAATCAAGTTTTATTTACGTTTCTTTAAGCTAGCCTTAAAGAAGACTCATTTTTAGCTCTATTTAAGATCTTGCAATGAGACCTAATTTAGATTTGTTTTTTGCGATTTGTTTGAGACTTGATTTAAACCCAGATTTTTTATTTGTAGGGACCGAATTTAGTCCCGCGTTTTACTATTTGTGGGAGACTTAATTTAAACTTGTTTTTTGCGATTTGTTTGAGACTTGATTTAAACACTATTTCCGTGATTTCTAGGAGATTCGGTTTAAACCCATATTTTTTAATTTTTAGATAACTCAATTTAGACATGATTTTTGTGATTTGAAAGACACTGCATTAAAATTCGCTTTCTGTAGGAGCCTCAATTAAGACCTGTATTTTACTATTTGTAGGAGACTCTACTTATACCTGCGTTTTACTATTTGTAGGAGACTCTATTTATACCTGCGTTTTACTATTTGTAGGATACTCTATTTATACCTGCGTTTTACTATTTGTAGGAGACTCTATTTATACCTGCGTTTTACTATTTGTAGGAGACTCTACTAAAACTTTTTTAATGCGATTTTTAGGAGACTCGATCTAAACTCTGGATATACTGGTAAATCTGCCGATATGAGTACAACCAGGGTGCCCTATATGTGAGCAGTCCACTGTGATTTATAGTTAAATTCTTCACCAGTTATTGCATGGCGGTCGCTATACAGCAGACTACTTTCACGGTCGGGCGTCCGTTAAAATCCAACGTTAAAATAATTATTAAACACTGAATCAAAAATGACTACTATGTTCAGCTGCCATGCTGGATTGCAAGTTCTAAAATCTCCAGACTTCATGGCTGGCTCTAGATGCTAGGCTACTTTTAACTCAGCTCAGTTTATTTACACACTCATACGGAATAAATTTTACTTGAAAGGAAATATCCTAGTTTAAAAATTTATATATATTTATATTATTTAGTATACTTAAAAATTTTAAACGGTTATTTTATTACAAAAATTTTAGGGTTTCAAGTGAGTTGAGCTTAACCAAAATTAGCCAGCCCATCCCTTATGACCATTTTGTAACCAAGATTCAAGTTGCAATTCATCATGGCGGTTGAACAATAAGATTTTAATAACCTGTTTAATATCAAACTTAAATGACCATTATATTTACGATTACTTTTATTTTAACTTCAAATTGTAACCTCTAAGCAACTTTCAAGTCCCCAGAAATGAATCTCCCCATATGAGACTAAAATGAAGTCTTAAATGACTCTTATTTTAATCTAAAATTGTAACCCATAATCAACTCTCATTTAAGCCTTTTTCAAGTCCTCAAAATTGAGTATCCCAATATGAGACTAAAGTGAAGTTTAAATAACCCTTATTCTAATCAAATATTTTAACCCATAATCAACTCTCATTTAAGCCTTTTTCAAGTCCCCAAAATTGAGTCTCCCAATATGAGACTAAAGTGAAGTCTTAAATAACCCTTATTCTAATCTAATATTGTAACCCTTAATCAACTCTCATTTAAGCCCTTTTCAAGTACCCAAAATTGAGTCTCCCAATATGAGACTAAAGTGAATTCTTAAATAACCCTTATTCTAATCTAATATTGTAACCTCTAAGCAACTCTCAATTAAGTCTCTTTTAAGTCTCCAGAAATGAATCTCCCCATATGAGACTAAAGTGTAATCTTAAATAACCCTTATTCTAATCTAATATTGTAACCCATTATCTACTCTCATTTAAGCCTTTTTCAAGTCCCCAAAATTTAGTCTCCCAATATGAGACTAAACGAAGTCTTAAATAACCCTTATTCTAATCTAATATTGTAACCTCTAAGCAACTCTCAATTAAGTCTCTTTCAAGTCCTTAAAAATGGGTCTCCCCATATGAGACTAAAGTGAAGTCTTAAATAACTCTTATTCTAATCTAATATTGTAACCCACAATCAACTCTCAATTAAGCTTCTCTCAAGTCTCCAGAATTGGGTCTTCCAAAATGAGACTATAATGAGTTTCATCTAAATATATATTAATAAAACTCTTTTAGTGAGACTAAAATAGATTTTATTTAGGACCCAAAATTCGGGTCTCAGTTTTTTATGCTTACATAATACTTAAAAATCCTTCATCCTTCATTGAGACTAATTAGCGACTAAAGTAAGACTCACATTTTGGTAAGGGTAGGAGCAACAAACACAAGGAGAACGCAGCTTGCCTTTAAACACGCTCACGCAGTGTTGTGTACAAATTTCATTGGACGAGCCTTTACGCTGAACGTTTTATGGGCGGGGGGGGGGAGACAATTTCCACCCTTCCAGCGTCAACAACCAATGAAAACTGTACATAAGAAAATGCACGACTTTTAACGGGTTGCGTTCTCCTTGTGTGGGGCGCTGTGTTTGTTGCTCCTAGCTTTTAAGTAAGCTTAGCCAATTATCGATTTTTGAATTCTGCGCATAAATCGAAAATACGTAATGGTGTCACTGAGAAAGCGCCCTCTATTCCCCAAAATTGGCACTAATTCTTAATCTCGTGTGTTCGTGTCGATCGCGTATCGGCGAAATTCACGAATACTTTGACGCTTGTCACGCTTCTCTCTATAACACCATAAGTAACGTAATACCCATAAGTAAGGCACTTTGGGAAAAACTATTTTGCAATATCTTTTCTCCAACGTGAGTTTCAAAAGTATAGAAATAACGCCACCTAGTAGAGACTTCGTGGACTAAAATTCCGAGAATGTAATATCTACCCCTAACTTGAAGCCAAATTATCGAAATTTAAGACGCTTTGAAAATGAAAAATACAATTTATTTTTCAAAATAAAGATGAATTTATTGAATCGAAATATAAAACCAATTATTAAAAACACTAATGGTAAAACAAACAAAAAATACAAGATGAATTGAAATTATACTTCCTCGACGTTTGAAAGATAATACTTTTTTCCGTTTAAAGGTAATAAAACCTCTAGTATTTTCTTTACTCCTCCAAAGGGTTCCAATGTTATCCACTTCCAGCTATGGCTTTTGACATTTTCGGCGCTGCCTAGTGGTTTGTAGCGGAGGTTTCCCTCAAATGGTTCTTCCGTAAAGAACGCGTTTAAGAATATTTAAATATTTATTTATGTACCAGGGTAGGACATAAGGCACTAGTCACGGCATTTGACTACTAAAATAAATGGTCTGACTACTAAAATTGATCGAAATCTGGTGGCTCACTAGTCAATTTGACTAGTGGAAAATTTACCTAAATATTCATAAATAATGGCGAATATGGCGTATCATAAATTCATCATTCATCTATCCCATTTTATTTAAAAACAAATTGTGAACGGCCAAAGTCTTGTAACTCAAGTGATAATTAACTGCTACTTTAATTCTGACGGGCAAAGCAAAATGTTGGCTGTCCTTCTTGTTTTTATACCCCCATTTTTACCCCCACTAGTCAGTGACTACTAAAATAAATTAAGAAGATAGGAAACTCACTAGTTAGGCTGAATATATATAAAAAAAATCCTTATGTTCAACCCTGATCCCGACCTCAATTTTTATTGATGCTATACACTCTTTTACGAAGTCGGCCATTTCAATACAGGCCTAATTTAGCATAGTACAGGCAAGGGCGCCTGCACGTGCTCATCAGCTCGAGACGTCGCGTGCACTTGACCGCGTGAAGCGGCCTTGCATGCACTATTTGAAATCAGACCTGTAATAAAATGGCAGCTCTCACAAATAAGGATATAAAAGAGTGTATAGTTAAGTTTTTATTGCATATTATTAGTGCATCTTCCCATTGGCCACATGAGCAAAATTGCTCTTGCATGGCCAGGAAATATTAAAATATACAGTTTAACTTTTACTTAGAATATAATCAAAAAACAAATTTAATCGAAGTGGGCAGGCTTATATTAGAAATTCATAACATTATTTAAGTTTTCAATCCCAAAATTAATCAAATTTTCAAAAGATTTTAACGTTGTACATTTTTTTATATTTATAACAATTTCATTATATAGCTTTGGACTTAAATAAAGTACATGTTTTTTACCACGACTCTTTTGCATTTTTTTTACTAGATTTTGACCCACAACAACTGATCTCAGAGCACTATAGCTTCAATTAATCGCCAATTCTATAAAATCAGAGCAAAACCAACCATATATTTCACAAAAACTATTCGACCAAGTTTGTGGGACTAGCAACGTTCTCTATTCTTTGGTTTCAAAACCTTAGCTTATTTTCGGTCTTTGAGTGGGCCAGACATATTCTATTTTTGGAGGTATTTCTTGACATTTCTTTTTCAAAACTGAGCACACGTTTGCCAGATAATCTGGCCAAACTTTCACACTCCTTATACTTCAAAAAGGAAAGCACTAAAGAACGGTCTATTGCGTCATGAGACTTCAGTTGTAGAGAACCAATGAGAAACCTGACTGTATGGATTTTTTAGGGGAAGGAGGTGAATCGCTAAAAATCATCATTCTACTAAAGTATAAAGAAGTACATTCTGGTATTTCTAAATAAAAACACACGGCTACAGGTGTCCCACTTAACAGATATTATGTTACTTATGATACTACGTGATGTATTGATTTATGAGAAATAAAGGGGGAGGCACTTATTGGTATTCCGAAATAGTTGGACCCGCCAACGATCGTAAAACGATCCTTGTACGAAAACAAGCGCATCGCTTTCTCTAGCACTCAAAGACAGATCTTCGCCTTCATTTGTGGATAAGATAGCCTAAAATGTTGGCGAAAAATGAGAAATTTCAATCTCTCTAATAGATTTTTGTTAAAAAGGTTTTGAAAGAAAACTACATTGAGAGAGACCGAAAACCATTAGACGCTATTAGACCATCATCAAATGGTTTACGTCTACGAGAAAACGCAACGCTGCTTCAAGATTTAATACTAATGCTCATCTAACCTGTAGGATCGTTTTGCCGATAGTGTGTATCAGAAGTTTGTAGTATACCTCTTATCTAGACTTTGGAAGTGAACAAGCACATTCTAGCCATTTTTTCCTGGGTTATAATTTTTCACACAATCAGCGGAAAATTCCCACGAATGAAGAATGTATCCATAATTTTATTTTGGATGGGGATCAAACTAAGCACCTCTCATTTGAGACTTACAAAAAATATTACTTTTTACACCCTCTGGAGACTGGCCAAAAATTTTACTTTTTACACCCCCCTTGAGACTGACAAAAAAATCTCACTTTTTACACTACCCTGGAGACTGACCAAAAAAATCTTACTTTTTACACTCCCCTTGAGACTAACAAAAAATCTTACTTTTTACACTTCCCTTGAGACTGACAAAAAATCTCACTTTTTCCACTACCCTTGAGACTGACAAAAAATCTCACTTTTTACACTACCCTGGAGACTGACAAAAATCTCACTTTTTACACTACCCTTGACACTAAAAAAAATCTTACTTTTTACACTACCCTGGAGACTGACCAAAAAAATCTTACTTTTTACACCGCCCTTCGATTTACTTCTAGGCGGTTTGATCCTAAAATAAAAATACGCCCTTTTACGGTTTTTCAATGTAGTAGTTTTTAGTTTATAATTTCAAGAACGTATTCAAGATAACAGAAAATATGCCACAGCAACTGTAGCCCCTCAGCTAGGCTAATACCGACTGTCTGTGGAGGTACACGTTTCGCAACAATAACAGTTTATTTGAGATGAATATTTCTGTCTTAAAATTTATTTTATTTACTTATGTGTGTATATCATTCTTGATCGTCGGTGGCCACTTGAGATAAATATATTTTCTTTTCGAATCTTTATCTTTTGGCTCCGCTGCTGGTCAGTACATGGGCTGGTCAGTACAGAAGCGGGTCAGCAGAGCGTTTAGAGAAGGCCTAGGGTACATTGGGGGGGGGGGGGGGCTTTAAGCGATGATTCTAATGATTGTTATTACATTCGGGAGACCTGCTCAATTTTTCCATGTTTTTCTTCTCCGCGGAATTCAAGGTGTGGCCGCTTTTTTAGGTAAACGAAAAAAAACTCCTTCCTCGACTTTCATATTAAATTAAAAATTGTCACGGCATAAATAAAGTCACATAAAGTATGACACTTACTATTAGACAATGTTTTTATATTATATTAAATTAAACATAAGAAAAAATCCAGCTAGAATTTGTAGAAATTATAGCTGGATAATTAAATAACGGATTAAATAGCCGAGGCAGCGCCTGTAGAAGTGTTCCACCCGCAGCACTCTGGTGTACTAGGTGAATACGGAGGCTGGACCACGGCTGAGGCTTCCACCCTGTGTATTATATTAAATTAAAAATAAAAATAAAATATTATCTTTTATATAAACCGAAACAAAAGTAACGTAATGTTCTGCGACGGTACTATTTTACATTAGGACGACTTGTTCACTTTATTAGAGAAATCAGAAATTGTTGTCCTGACGGTACTATTTTACATTAGGACGACTTGTTCACTTTATTAGAGAAAATCAGAAATTGTTGTCCTGACGGTACTATTTTACATTAGGACGACTTGTTCACTTTATTAGAGAAAATCAGAAATTGTTGTCCTGACGGTACTATTTTACATTAGGACGACTTGTTCACTTTATTAGAGAAAATCAGAAATTGTTGTCCTGACGGTACTATTTTACATTAGGACGACTTGTTCACTTTATTAGAGAAAATCAGAAATTGTTGTCCTGACGGTACTATTTTATATTAGGACGACTTGTTCACTTTATTAGAGAAAATCAGAAATTGTTGTCCTGACAGTACTATTTTATATTAGGACGACTTGTTCACTTTATTAGAGAAAATCAGAAATTGTTGTCCTGTTGTATGGGAAAATAACATGGGCTTCACGCTATGGGGAAATGAGCGAGCGATATCTCGAAAACGGCTTTATGAGCAAGCTTGAAATTTTACATGGATATTCTTTACAGTATTGGGGTGTGCCTTTTGACAATTATATGCAATTTAATTAAAATTAAGGCACAGAACATTAATTTTAAAGATCATTATTGTTAATAAAATATACCAGATGGCGATACTTCTACCACTGCCAATTTTTTTGGCATTATTGTTCTGACCTGATTGGTTCCATTTCGTAGTCCATCAACAATCAATAATTAATAATAAAATGGCCGACCTAAGCTCGAGTTATTTTGGACCTTTTTTTTTAAAGTATAAAAACTTCTTGTAGGTTTACTGTGGAAATGGCATCGCTTGGTAGGTAGGCCCGCTGATCTCTAAACCTTGAATCTCGTGTAAACGGTTTATTTTAGAAAATTATTTTATAATTAATGTGTTAATTTTAGAGTGAAAAAACCGAAGCCTGAAAATAAATGAATTTTGTCTTCTCTTATAAAAATAAAAAATAAATAAAACCATATTATAACGGTTCAAAATGTAACCCAGATGGCCATACCGCTATCGTGTCCAAAACAATTACCATCACTGATCTAGTCCCTGTTAGGCCATTCTGTAGCTCCATCAGTAAAAATATAACAGCAGCGGGCCGCAATGCACAAGTAGAAGGAAAGTGAGGGTGTGGCATCGATCCCGGGTTCGGGTTTGGGTTCGGGATCGAAATCCGGGATTTAAGGGATGAAATGGGGGTAAAATCATCGAAAAGTCAATGTATTTAGGGTATTTCTCGCGACGATTTGTTTTCCCGTATATCAACATATTGTGTCCAGGCCAACTTGTTCATTTATCTACGCTTATCTCGAAAGATACTTGAACGTATATCTTATCAAGTTTTATCGTACGGAATAAGTTGAAATGATGTAAAAATTGATAACCTAGGCGGCGCGTGCGCAGATTCCCCGGGAGGCGCGGTTAATTTGAATTGAAGTGTTTTGACGTCATGGAATATTTGTTGTTAAAGTAGAATGGAAATATTTTTAAACTTCATTTTAATAGCATTAACGCGTAAGTAGTACTTAAATATGCTTAACACTTGAACCTATCTCACGAGTATTTCAAACGAATATTTTAAGTATGAGAAACGTATTGTTCTCAAATGATACTTGAATATACTATAAAAGAGGTTGTATAGCGTTGTAGGAGGTCATTCCACGGTTAACTGCGGTAGCTATATTCAAGATGCCTAAAGCCCAACATATTTGCCCTACGTGCGCGAAAAGTTTCACTACCAAGTCCTCCTTAAATCGGCATGTTAGAGAAGTACACGGTGATAGACATACGTTTGTCTGTGAAGTATGTGGTAAGAATGTTGCTAGATTGGAACATTTCAAGAGCCATCAACGAACTCATGACTTGAACGCACCCGGCCCTTCCGAACCCATGGACCTGTCTCGCACACCGTCACCAATGCAACGTTCGCTAGCATCTTTCCGTCCACCATCGCCATACCGTCCACCTTCACCTAGTCTGCTTCAAGAAATTCAACTGGAATCTATCCAACCATCTACAGCGGATTTACCCAACAACCCAACGCCATCACCTGTTCCCGCCTCATCAATACTTGATGAAACACCACCAGCATCTCCAAGTATGGTCCAGGCCTTGAATGATACGTTAGCATCTATCCGTTACAATGCTGAAGACTATGATATTGATGCGGGGATGTTTATCGGACGTTACCGAGCCGCTTTCAGTAAATTTCTAATGGAAAGACTCACCAGTAAACGTGGAATTAAATGGTTCCTACTCGTAAGATCTGTTTATATGAGACCTTTAGGGGGTGAGGAACAAAGAGCGGAAGTACGACCCTATTTCCGGAGCACTATGCAAACAACATTAACGCCCGATGTCATTGAAAGCCAGCTGAATGAATGTCTTGAAACAATACAGTCAGCAGCGGAAAACTTTGAAGCGACAGGTATGTACTAAAATTTATAAGTTATATTTTGAACTAAAACATTATATTTTTGATAGGATCGGGTTGGGTAATTGACCGTGTTCTGTATGTAGAATTAAATGTAGCATCTTACCAACCGTTGCGAGGGTCATCGTATATGGAACTACCTGAAAAACTATCTCGACGTCACGCGATTCTTAATATTAGAAACGAAAATGACGAGAAATGTTTTCTCTGGTCAATTCTCGCTAAACTTCACCCAGTTCCTCGGACTCAAAACGCTAATCGTGTTTCCAAATATACACCTTATGAAAATGAACTTGATACCAGTGATATATCTTTTCCTTTCAAATTAAACGCTACGGAACTTAAAAAATTTGAATTAATGAATAATTTATCAATATCTGTGTTCGGCTTTTCGGGAGACATATTCCCCCTTTACGTAAGCGCTAACAAGTGTTGTAAGGAAAGGGAGGTTGATTTGCTATACATCACCGACGAAACTAAAGATATTGACGATGGGAATAGACATTACTGTCTTATACGAGACCTAGGAAAACTGCTACAGCATCTAACAAAACACAGAAATACAAGTTATTATTGCAGGTAATTTAGTTTCCAATATATTAGTTTGAAATATACTAATTATTTTCTGTATTAGAATGTGTCTTCACCGATTCAGTGGAAGCAACGCTGAACAGCGACGTGATGCGCATATCGAAGAATGCGCCACTCACGGCGTCCAAAAAACAGTTTTCCCTACTAAGAAGAAGACGGTTTATTTTGATAAATATGAGTGGACAGAAAAGGTAAAAATAAAAATTATTTAATTTAACTCTTAATGAAATGAAATTATTAGGTGCAGTATGTATTTTACGCCGATTTTGAAGCAATCCTACCGAGAGTTCAAGGATGTGATCTAGATCCCGATATAAATACCAGCAAAGTAAACATGCACATCAGCTGCGCGTATTCGTGGGTGTTTGTTGGACCTGACGGTAAGTTATTTGACAAAATTCCCTTTTAGATATATTACAATAGGATACTTATAGGTGTACCTGTTCGAACCGATTGCTATCGAGGACAAGATGCAACTCGAAGATTTCTGGAGTCTATTCTGGAATTAGAGAAGGAGTTGATGGAACTCATTGAGACAAATGTACCAATGATTATTACCCCGGAGGAGGAGGAACAGTTTCAAGCTGCTACGCATTGCTACATTTGTCAGAAGCAGCTAAATCAGGGAAATATGCCCGCTGTTCGAGATCATTGCCATTTCAGCGGCAAATATAGGGGGCCAGCGCATAACGTCTGTAATCTTCAAAAGAAAGTTCCAGAATTTATCCCTATTTTCCTTCATAACCTTAGCAGGTGAATTTATTAAGTTAATTAACCAGGAAATAAACCTAATAATAATAAATCTTCATAGATACGATTTACATCTTATATGTCAGGAGATTGGTCATTTTAAGGAACAGACACTTGACTGTATTCCTTCCACTAGCGAAAATTATATTTCGCTGAAACTAGGTAAAATATATTTAATTATGAATTTAACCTTAACATTAATTTTATTGTTTTTTAGGGAGATTTCGGTTTTTAGACTCTTATCGATTTCTAAGTGATAGCCTCGATGCTCTAGTATCTAATCTCGTTTTGGAAGGAGCCAGTAAATTCCAGATTGTTAAGAAATATTTTGAAAGTGAGAAAGTTCAACTGCTTTTGCGGAAGGGGGTCTACCCATACGAGTATATGGACGATGAAAAGAAATTTGACGAGACGATGCTGCCACCTAGAGAAGCGTTTTTCAGTTCATTGAAAAATCAAAATATTTTAGAATCTGATTATTTACACGCCCAAAATGTTTGGACAGCGTTTAATATTCAAACATTAGGTAAAATTACTATAGTATAAATATTTCAAATCTCTTAACCTCGGTTTTCGTAGGGGAATACACCGACTTCTATGTGAAAAGCGATGCGTTGCTCTTAGCCGACGTTTTTGAAAATTTTAGAACATTATCTATAACCCATTATAAATTAGATCCCGCTCACGCTTACACCGCACCAGGTTTAGCCTGGCAAGCAGCTTTGAAGATGACCGATGTTCGCCTCGATCTCATACTTGATATAGATCAACACTTATTTATTGAAAAGGGTAACGCTTTTGTGATATTTTAAATATTATTGTATTTACATTGAATTTTTAGGGATTCGAGGCGGTGTTTCAATGATCTCAACTCGTTATTCTGAAGCGAATAACAAATATATGGCCGACACATATGATTCGTCTAAAGAGAGCAGTTATATATGCTATTTAGGTAATTTACATTTTTAAAAAAATAAATAATTTTTTTTATTTTTATTTTTTTATTTTTATTATTTTAATTTTAATTATATTAATTAACTTAATTTAACTTAATTGAAGATGCTAATAATTTGTACGGTGCTGTTATGTGTGAACCACTACCGCTAGGCGACTTCCAGTGGGTTCAGGAGGATGATTTGCAAACACTCAGTGAAAATATTCTGAGTATTCCCAATAACGTTGAAAACGGATACATTTTAGAGGTAAATAACAAGTGTTATAATTATTGAATTATATTTTTAAAGAATTGTTTCCTTTGCAGGTGGATCTTGAATATCCTCCAGAGTTGCATGACTTACATAACGATCTCCCAGTAGCGGCGGAATCTAAAGTTATTACACATGATATGCTATCTCCATACTCCAAAGATCTCTTAGGAAAATTAAATATTAAGGAGAATCAAAGTCTACCAAAACTTCTTCCTAATTTAAATAATAAAGAGAAATACATAGTACATTACCGCAATTTAAAATATTATGTAGAATTAGGTTTGAAAATAACCAAGGTTCATCGAGCTCTAACCTTCACTCAAGGAAAATGGTTAGAAAAATATGTTAGATTCAACACTGAACAGAGGAAATTATCCAAGAGTTCATTTGAAAAGAATTTCTGGAAACTAATGGTTAACTCTGTTTTCGGGTAAATCAATTTAAATAATTTATTGCTGTTTTTTCCCTTACTTCATTTAATTCTTTAGAAAAACAATGGAAAATTTACGGAAGCATATAAATTTCGAGTTGATTCATAAACCAGAAAGAATGTTAAAAGTTACAAGTTCCCCGCAGTTTGAACACTTTACCATCTTTAATGAAGAGTTAGCCGGCGCTCATAAGAAGAGAGCTAAAATTGTTCTTAACCGGCCTATATTTACCGGATTCACCATTCTAGATTTATCCAAGGAGCTCATGTATCGGTTCCATTATGGATTCATAAAAAATACGTACGGGGACAAAGCATCACTATTATTTACAGACACTGGTAATTTAATTTAATATGCATTTTTTATTTAAATAGTACTAATATATAAAATATTTACAGACAGTTTAACGTACAACATTAAGACGGATGATGTTTATAAAGACTTTGAAGTTCATAAAAACCGCTTTGACTTCTCTGATTATCCACCTTCGCATTTCCTTCATTCTAATCAGAATAAAAAAGCTCTCGGTTATTTTAAAGACGAGACAAATTCGCAGTTAATTCAAAGCTTTGTAGGACTTCGTCCAAAGCTTTATTCTATTAAATTGTACGGGGAGTCTAAGACCGCTGAAGAGATAGAAAAGGAGTTGCGATTGGGGAAATCTTTAGAGTCAATTTTAAACCATAAAAAGGTTTGTAAGGGCGTTGCCATGAACGTTATTAGAAACGTCATCCGCCACGAAGACTATGAACGTTGTCTTTTTAATCAAGAAACCATGTCAGCCGAGATGATGCGTATAGCTAGTTTCAAGCATGAACTATTTACTATAAATACTAGAAAACTTTGTTTATCACCAAATGATGATAAGAGATACATTCTACCCTGCGGGGTTCGTACATTAGCGCACGGTCATAAAGATATTGAAAAATTATAATGAATGCTTGTATTTATGTATATATAAAAAAAAAACTGCTATTGCTATAAATTGTAAAAAATTATTTTATTGAATACATTTTGCACATAAACTCTTTAATCATTTTATCGTTTACATATTTATCTTTCTTAAACCTAGACACAATGTTATACATTTCTATTCCTTTACACCTGTTTATAGCAAAATAGATACAGAATGCTCCACACGTATTACTAGAATTACTCTGTAATTGATTAGAATTAAAAGTTACAGTTTTACTGTTTCGTTCAATAAAGTCATTAAATTTAAAATAATCTGGCGGGTTTCCAAAGGAATCCATGAATTCACAATTTTTATGTTTAGAAAAATATATTAGAACCCAGTGTTCTCCAGGTTCAGCACTCGTATCGGTATTTACAATAAATAGAGAAGGGAATATTTTTACGTATTTAGGTAGCTTGTCAGCCGCGAACACGCCTTGAAATATACTTTTAGTACTTAAATCTTTTTCAAGTATTTTAGTTATCTGTAGCGAATCCATTAATTACTGTAATCGAAAATCACGGTTCGATTTTTATCAATTTCAATCAAATTTTGAAACTCGGCGTAAATTAGAATGGAAATCGTCTCCGGTAACGGTTTTGCAAATTTTAATTCTAATCTCAGGTTACTGTTTTTTACAAGATGCAAGTGATTAGCGTTGTTATTAAGATCCGAGGTTAAATTGTACGCGAATAAACAATTTCCGTTAGGGTAATCTTCCCGACTTATCTGATTCCCTTCATCTACGTTCCACTGATTAGTTTGAATGAAAAGATTGCAATACGCTTGAATATATAGATTTTCCTCAAAGTTTAGAGATAACGCCTTATGAGGGACGCTGCTACCGTCAATGTACAATCCAATGCTTGATAAATCGAAATGTTGAAAGTTGTACGGGGATTTTTTCAAATCTCCTAGAAACGCTTTTTGTTCCACAAACCCGATAACAACTTTCTTAGGTGCTTGTCCGGTAAATAAATGATCTTGCACACTAGCCATAAGTCCAGCGGGTATAGAAAATGAGGTGCACTCCGAACGAGTTACAGGATATTTAGCGGTTCCATATTGTAACGCCTTGGCTTGAGCGAGCGATAGTTCCGGTATCACTTTAACTTTCCTCAGATAAAGGGAAGCTGATAAAATCTCCACTTTACATTTTACGTCGGAATGAACGCAAAAAGCTGCTCTATTTTTATCGAATTTAAATTTCAAATCAACCATATTTAATAAAAAGCGTGGTTGTTGACATAAATCAGTATGGACTACGCCTAACAAGTCAATCGCCCCTTTTTGCGCTAAACTCGCTCGTTTAGAGAAACCATCGTTATCGAAAAATGAATCGAACTTTCCAGGCGTATCCCGATAGAAAAGTGAACTCGTTAAATAACTTTTTTTCGCAGAATCTCCGAACGTTAATAAAGTTTGTATCATACTTTTATAAGCGTAATTTTGACTGGAAGGTGTTACTGATCTTTCATTAAGAAATACGTGGACGTCGCTAAAAAGCGAATGAAGAAACAAATTCTCGGGGGCGATATTGTCGGCTGGAGTTCCGGCGGCCCCACCCGCAACACCTGGAACCGCGGGTTGCGGTAGTTGACCATTATCTTTAGTTACCTTAACTCGAACGTGCAGCAAAGTTTGTGAAAGGTCTATATACGTTTCAGAGTTACCGTTGATAGAAAATGTAATTGATGCGTTATCAACTATATTTGATATTGGATTATACTCAACCCATTCTCCACCAATAATCGAAGATTGTGTCATAGGTACTTGAAACAAATCTAGCTCGGAATTTATACACTCAACTGAGTGCGGGTGTAAAAGGGACATTATGAGAATATATCAGAACGTTTAGGGAACCGTCCTTTCGCTATCCTGCCTGCTGTTGAAATGGCGCTTTTCGATTGAGTTCGTTTCCTTTTATTTCCGGAACCCGTCATTCTTTTAATATGATCCGTAGCTGAAGATGTTAGTCTCATGGCTTCATCAGCTGCTGAAGCTAAAGTTTCCCTTCCAGCGTTAATAGAATGCGATTTAAGCGCTGTTTTAATTGGGACTCCGCTAACAACATCGGTCGCTACTTTCGCTCCGGTACTTAAAAGTTTTTTTCCCAAGTAAGTAGCGCCTTTCTTCAGTAAAGGTACCGCGAATCTAAACGCTGAAGATAATATATTTCCTAGTCCATGTCCTCTTTGCACGGCTAAACCTCTATATACAGGTATTCCACCGAAACCAACCTGGTTTAAATAGTAACTTTCATAATCAGTTCTTGAAGGTGAATATTCAGACCTCATGATGTTAACTGTTCGCTCTCTTAAGCTAGAATGAAGGTGTGTCCTGAATGATTAAAGGTTTATAGTGAAGTCCACATTTTACGGGGTTTAAAATGTAATACAACGTGAGCTTTTCCACTATGAAACTGTATTGGCTCACCTAAATCATCTGTTATATTAATCTCTATAGTCTTAATATTATTACACACGACTGGTAGGTAATGAGGTTGTGAAAATATTTTTGTAGTTGTTTTCCCATTAGACTCGGCTTTCTCTTCGACGCTTATGATTCTTAATAGAGGTGCTAAACTATCCCCAACAACGCTATTTTCAACCAGATCGGAATAAACGAATAAGGAATGTAACCCAGCGTTCATATCAACTGGGTAGGGGGTTATCATTGAATTTAAAATGGTGAAATCATTATCTCTTCTATCCTTAAAACCTAGTAAAATCGATAGATCGGGGCCAATTACAGCTCTGATTTTCGGTTGCAATTTAACTTTAATTCGATTAGAATAATTTAAATAAGCGAATGTAACTTGTTCTTCTTCTTGGTTGTGGACGTTCATAACATGTAATAGTTCTTCCGGAGTTTTATAAAAACCCGCGGGAACTTCAATTATTTTATCATATTCGAGAGGGTCTTTAACTAGAGGGTTATCAGTCATTTTATCATATTCGAGAGGGTCTTTAATAACCAATAGATTAGGTTTTCGAACGTTATGCCATGTCCGAGGATAGCTTATTTCCGCTAACCCAACTTCGTACTGTTCCTCAAATCTTAACGGTTCAGCTAAATACGTTCGAAATTTACCAACGCTATTATCTTGGTAATATAATGACGAGGAATCTGAAGGTAGCGTTACGTAAAAACTCATTTTAAATCCACTTCTTGTATCCAAGAATTAAATGTAGGGTCGTAATCTTGCCACTTGACATACAGTTCTACGCGACCGTCCGATTTTTTCCTCTTTTTTATTACTTTTTCGATTATGAAGTAACAGTCTTTTAAATCTCGACCAACAATCTGAACCTCCTCTCGATAGAATACTCCTAAAATGGGGTTAGAATTTAAATCCATCAGCTTATATACAGGTGGGTCACGTGGTAGTCTCTCAGCTATTTTAAACAATTCTGTAGTAAAATTCGGGTTATATTTCTTATCGAAAATTGATAAATTTCTACTTATTCTACAAATATCTCCAATTTCAAACGCGTATGTTAACGGAGGAGAAAAATTTACCGAACCGTAAAGATTTTTCCATATTTTAGCAGAGTTATCTAGAGTAACTTCCGCGGGTTTACATTTAATTGATCTATGATAACTATTGTTATAAGCGTTTATAATATCATCTAAAACGTCGATATATTTAAGGGTGTTATTCTGCGTGAAATAGCGATATAAACGAGATTTAAAACTTCTAATGAATCTTTCAATAATGGACGCTTTCATTTCCGATCGGGTAGCGAAAAATTTAATGTTCCTTCTTTCTAATTCACTCTGCACTTCTTGACAGACAAATTCGTTTCCATGATCACTTTGAATTCTTTTCGGTTGACGGCCTTTTTCAAAAACGTTACGTAACGCTTCTAAAATTGTTACACCTTTCTTATTTTTAACCGCTACAGCCATAGCGTATTTGCTAAATATGTCGATAATACATAATACGTAGCGAGATCCTGAATTATATTTAGACAGCTTCTGAAAATCTGCCAAGTCCGCTTGCCACTGTTCGTCAATTCCATAAACAATAGTTCGATTTCGTTTGAATCGTCTTCTAGCAGGTTTATGCAGCGTATATGTATCCTGCTTTATTAGAAATTGTTTTACTTTTTCCAATGAAACCTTTAAACCTTTATGTCGAGCTGAATTATAGAGCGCTTGAACTCCAGCGAATGACCCTGGGTCTGCGGGGTTAGTATAGATCTGCTCAAGTTCTTTCTCCATATTGGGTAATATTTTGATGTAATGGCATGTAACGCCAAAAAAGGAAATTAAATAATTCTAATATTATAATAACTATGATAATTAATACAGCTGTGATAATTTTCGGTGATTTTGAAAATGATTGTGATAAATAGGCTAAAAGTCCTAAAGAGACCGTTTCTGTACAACCTTCCATTGTAGGCTTATACTATGAAATGAGAACAAAATTATCAGGTTAATATATTTTATTTAGTATGTATCCAAGATCTTAGAGGACTAGGTGAAGATGATGATAACATTGAACTACTTGGTGGTGTATGAAATACAGCGAATGTTTTTAACAGTGTCAATCTTACAGGATTTTTAATTAAACGTTTTGAAATATTTGACTTATGAATGCCCTCGTAAAACTCTGTAACTCCTATAGGATCAATCGCTGTTCCAGGCGTTTTTCTCACAGCGTCATACAAAAGATCGATTATATTAGATCCTCCAATCACTTGTCCTCGAATAGAAAGCTCTCCTGAGTTAGTCCATCTAATATATCTCGGATCTTCCGTAGTCGCTCGGTATAATGAAATCGCATCACTAACATAAGTTGCAGGTAGAGAATAAGATATTTGCGCGAACCAGGTTTTAGGCCGTTCAGAGTTTTCAATAACGGGAGAGATTTGCTCTTTACGTACGTAAGTTAACCGTCGTTGGAGAGTTTGATTGTATAATGCTAATTTCTCTGATTCGTTTAAATCTGGATTATCTAGAATAGATTTCATTTCATCATCGAGTGTCTTCTCTTTTTGAAGTTCAGGTGTTTCTTCTGTTTTGGAAGGTGGAGTGTTTTTTAATCTCTCCATTACATCTTCAGGTACTAGAAGCATTTTTCGAGCCATCATCGGTTTATAGCTCGGCTTATTGCACTTCCGGCGACTGAGCTAACGATAGATAGCAGTGGCGCTAATAAAAATGGAAGAAAACCACCTTTTTGTACCAGTATCTTTCGTCGTTTTGATATAGGATTCTTCTTCGACACGTTTCGTATAACCGCGCTATGTTTCTTTAACCGCTTACGATGACGTTCTGACAGTTCAATTGTTCCGTGTAATACATTTATACAACATTCAACGAGAGCCAGTATAGCTTCCTTGCTAGCGTATTTAATAGCTGTCTTTCTTTGATTTAGATTACAGGATGTCAGGAAACGTAGAAAGTCTAGGTTTTCCTTTACTCGTTTTGAGACATCCATTTAGAGATTTTCTTAGCCTTTCTTAAAGCGCAATGAACAGTTTCGGAATGAAAAGGGCAGTTTAATTCAACGTCTTCTAGTTCTGATAATTTAGGACAACCGGTATCTTCGATGTTAGTTACTGGAACACCGAGGAGTGTCGATAATACTGCAGCTTTTTCTAAACCTTTGGTGAAAAACGAAGTAGCTTTTTCCGCTATCTGATTGCAAATGTCACGTCTCGTTCTGTAAGGACGTTCGCCGTCATCCCATCGAAGATGACAAATGTTATGAGATATCCATCTGCATTGTCTTTTATTTTCGTTTGAAAGCTCTTTGAAAGGGCATGGAGATTTGAAAGTAAACACTTCCGATTCTTCAGTTTCTAATACTACGTAAGCTAATTCTTTAATAATCCACTCTCGATTAACCCTAAAAAAATTCCCTTCTATAATACACTTCATTTTGGAATAAAGACAGCCGATTCTTCACCCGGTATTAAACCTGTTCGTAGTAAATACTGATCTGGGGTGTGAGGTTTCAAGTCAACTAATAAATACCCAAATTTCCGTGACGTAGCTTGTTGAAACGCATCAATAACGTATTTGCTATTGGTTGGAGATATCTGCCTCGCGAGATGATAAATTGTTGATTTATCTCGTGGTGATTTAAAAATAAATAGATAATGAGCATTTAAATTTAAAGTTCTTATTTCTTTTCCGGGGTAATAAAGGTTTTGCATTAAAATTAGTACGGAGGTGTTTCTGTGATGAGATCCACGAATAAATAAATTAGTTACATCTTTATTATTAGATATCTCGCATAACAAATCGTCTAAAATAACTAAATTCCTAATTTGCGGGTTTAATATATTAACATCGAGTAACCCTTCGTGAAACTCGACTGAAGGTGTGTGTTCTAATATTGATTGAAATAGTTTCGGCTGATACTCGGTATAACACCATATTATCCTCTCCGGAGGAGGGGATATACAGGTCTTCTTATATTGAATCAACCGTCCCACCAGGAATGACTTTCCGCATTGGGTGGACCCGGCTACAAGCCCATTCATTGGATGTTGTAAGCTTAAATCCATAATGGTAAATGAGAATCGGAACATTAGTGCAATCAATTTTATTAACTTTTTAACAAGTTTTTAGCATTGCATATTATTAGTGACATTATATTATTTAAAATTTCTTTCGACAATTCACAGCGAATAGTAAACATTTCAATAATATTTTCACAATCTACCGACATAATTATTTCATAAAAATGCAAATCTACGCGCTTAGAATAATCCGTCATGATACAATCATGCTGGAGTTGAGATGGATGATCAATTTGACAGCCATTGCACGCTTTCTTAAGAGCTTCGTGTAATTGTTTAATTACAACGTTAGTCATCGCCTCCTTTATTTCCTTGATTTTCTTTAAACACTTCTGAATAGACTTGTACTGGTCGAGGAAATTCAACCAAGAAGATTGAGCGAAAGCTACCCCCTCTTTAGTCGGTAACAGTTTTCCATAGTTTACTCCATAACCATGGTACATTTGTCTAACATCTAAAACCTTTTGTTCGGCAAATCTATGAACCGAAAACCGTTTAGTTTCAGAACCTGTGAAAACCCACGAAGTTTCAGCTTCGTTATTGAAATAAGCTTCAATGGCATCTTTCTTTGTCCATAGCTCTTGCAGTTCCGCTTCTGTTAGTTTGATACCCTTTGTTAAATCTAATAGACCGCAGTAGATGGTTTCATCTGCATAAACGATTAACCCTTTGTCAGCAGACACAGGAAATGAACAATTCCTATAAAATAAATACATTAAGACAAAGTTAAGAATTATCACTGAGTATTCCTACTTACATTTTAAGGTTCCTCGAAGTCACTTCCAATACAATTCAGATGGTGAACTTTCTAAATATGGTCTTACTATTATACGGTTTTCCCTTTTTATACTCTGAAATTATTTATCTTCGATATCTTATTTTTTAAAATGGAGTTTAAAATTAATTCCATTCTACGTATACGCATTTTGAAGTGTATCGCGTTACGTATATAGGAATTTACCCGGTCCTCATACGGAATCACGTGTACAATTACAATACTTGAGAACGATACGTTTCTCATACTTAAACTTTAGATATTCGTTTGAAATACTCGTGAGAAAGGTTCAAGTGTCAAGCATATTTAAGTACTACAATGATATTAAAATTAAGTTTAAAAATATTTCCATTCTACGTCATTTTAACAACGAATATTCCATGACGTCAAAACACTCAAATCTATGTTTTAAATTCAAATTAACCGCGCCCCAATCCGCGCACGTTAACCGCGTCCCATATTCCATGACGTCAAAAAACTCTTAAATTCAAATTAATCGCGTCCCCCGGGGTAATCTGCGCACGCGCCGCCTAGGTTATCAATTTTTACATCATTTCAACTTATTCCGTACGATAAAACTTGATAAGATATACGTTCAAGTATCTTTCGAGATAAGCGTAGATAAATGAACAAGTTGGCCTGGACACAATATGTTGATATACGGGAAAACAAATCGTCGCGAGAAATACCCTAAATACATTGACTTTTTGACGATTTTACCCCCATTTCATCCCTTAAATCCCGGATTTCGATCCCGAACCCAAACCCGAACCCGGGATCGATGCCACACCCTCACTTTCCTTCTACTTGCACAAGCTCGATTTTAGCTAAGCCTTAGTCAATCAATTAATAGTTAAAAGCAACTGTCGGTTCTATCATTGCCACCTGTATTATGATAAGGCCATTGTTTTTAGAGATGGCAATGAATATAGCCGATTCTTCGAAAAAACAACTTTACTCGAGAGCGTGGTGCCATCTATAAATGGCACAGGAAGCTAAAATTCCAAATAACGAAACGATAAAGTTGTCGGCGAAACATTGTAGAGTATTATAATTAGACCACTTATACTCTACTTAGTGGACTTTAACCTAAATTATACATCCCATACAAAATATATTGCTAAAAATTATTATAATTTTAGTTATTGTCAAATTTACAAACGAGCCAATCAACGTCAGGGGTACTTTTATGTACCGACGTTTGGGTCAAAATGTAGCTTAAGCATCTGGTTTTATGTCGACGCTAGCGAAATCTGTTGAAAAACTAGCTAGTACACGTCGAGCCCACACTTGCTTTAAATGGAAATCAGAAAGTGCCCGGCAGGCAAGAGTGGCCGAGGGGTTAAATGCGCGTTAAATTAAGTGATATGAAAAGTAAGAACCAAACTTTATTAGACTTTTTTCTATAAAGGTAAAATTAGAAATATATAAATTAAGAATTGTTGGTATTTATTGCTTTGCCACTAACCTAAAATTACCCACATATACACTACGAATAAAAATTTAGGGATTCGACTTAGGATTAGATTTAACTTAAAAAAGGTTCATTTGTTAATCTACAAATATTATAGAAACGTTCTTTCCGTAAATATCTATGAATTGTTTTTATATTTATGGGAAATAAAATTAAGCTCTGGAAAATAAATTTTAAAAATTATTTTTAGTAACAGATACCGCTATCCAGTGCAAATAATTTGACGTTACTGAACAAGGCTCTGCTGCGGCAATTAAGAGCTGGTTCATTAAGTTAATTTAAAATGAAATGTGTGCGGCATTTGTAAAACAAGTCGGAAAACCAAAATAGTACGTCTCCTCGTACGAACGCGAGTTCATCAAGCGGAAAATTCTCTCGGGCTCTATTTAAAGCAAGTGTCGGCTATTTTTTCAACAGATGTCGCTATCATCGACATCAAAACAAGATAGTTAAGCTACATTTTGACACAAAGGTGATACTTATAAGTACCCCTTGCGTTGATTGAATCGTTTGTTAATTGGTCAATAACATAAATTACAGAAATTTTAAATATTATTATTATTATTATTATTATTATTATTATTAATAGATGGCACCACGCTCTCTACTAAAGTCCCTTTTTTTCGAAGAATAGGATTAGTAAGAGTTGGGGTGGTTGGGTTAGCCCTAGCCTATTAAACATGGAAAAGCCCAGTCTCTGAAACGAAGCGCAAGATTTGCTTCGCCGGGATGTTGGAAAGATCGCTCGTTTCCAGCCTCTGCATACCAAGGTACTCAAACCTTTGAGCCGCATAAGAGTCACAGACACAAAGGACATGAGAGGAAGTTTCCTCCTCTGCAAGGCATGCCCTGCACATAGGACTCTCACTGATACCAATCAGATGCAGATGTCTATTAAGCTAGCAGTGACCTAAAAGTAGGCTCTTAACCACCCTTATACTACTCTTAGAGAGCGAGAGCAACTCAGTTGCTCTTTCTTAGAAGGCCCAGGAATAAACTCCTTGGCCTGCCTCTGACCGTCCGTCTCAAGCCAAAGCCTGACCTGCCTCTTAGCCATAGCGCTATGCACATGGCTGCGAACCAGGCCATTGGGTATTGGAATAGTAGGCTCAGCACCTAAGAACCTAGCCTCCGCACCCTCCTTGACCAGAGTGTCAGCCATCTCATTACCTTGATGCCCCTTATGACCAGGCACCCAATATAGATGAACCCTATTATGGGTGCCCAGTTCAGTAAGGAGATCCAGACAGCTAAAAACGAGCTTAGAAGTAATACTAAACTGATTAAGAGCCTTAAGGGCAGCCTGACTGTCTGAGAAAATCTGAATAGTCTGAAGACAGAAGTCTACACAGAAGCAGATGGCTGAAATCTCAGCCTGAAAAACCGTAGCAAAAATGCCAAGACTCTCAGAGAAGCCAAACTTCTTAGTCTGACAATAAACTCCAGCAGCCACCCCTGAGTGAGTCTTGGAGCCATCCGTGAACCAAACAATTTATCCCTTGGTTCCAAAGACTGTGTCGCCAGACCAGTCTAGACGACTTGGAAAGTAGACACTAAACTGTTTTTCAAAGTGTAACTTTGCAGCCATGTTGTCAATAAGATCGGTAAGTGACCAGAATATTGCCGAAACAATTTGGTGTGGCTGCACTCCCAATTAGCAGACCTCCACCAACCATTATGTAGTAGGCGATATGCTGACGTATGCAGCAGTGGTTTGGTGGCCGAGGGTATGCACTCATAATTGCAACCTCCTCTATATAAAGATGAAGTGGTAGAATATTCAGGAGCACCTCCAGAGAAACGCTTGGGGCTGTTCTCATAGCTCCTGTAATGCTGACACAGGCCAGCCTTTGCACCGTGCGTTGTTCAGCCTGAACTGACTTAAGCACTATAGGCCTGATTATCATTGTATAGATCTAATACACAACCTTTGGGCTGAGACCCCAAGACTTGCTTATGGTACCCCTTACTCTCCAGAATAACATTTTTGCCTTCCTGATACTGAGATCAAGATGTGGCTTCCATGTTAGTTTACTGTCGAGAATAACACCGAGGTATTTTACCTCAGTTGATTTGACCAAGATGGTCCCAAAGAAAGAAATATCATTAAACAATTAGTCATGTACCTTCCTTCGAGTGAAATCAATCAGGCTCGTCTTGTCCCTACACCAGAATTCCACAGAGATGAAAGCTTTTCTCATCATAGCCGAAATGGTTCCTGGGAACTTCCCAGTAATTATCACTGCGACATCGTCAGCATAACCAAAGCCGCGACAGCCATCCCTGTTTAGCCTCACCAAGAGTTCGTCCACAACCAGGCACCATAGCAGGGCTGAAAGACCACCCCCCTAAGGGCAGCCCAGGCTAGTGGTGACCCTCAGCGATTCGCCAAGCAAGGAGGCCGCCGCGACCCGATCAGTCAACATACACTCTTAAAAAATGGGTTTCTTTTCAAACCTTTAAGGGTGTTTTCTTGTCCCATATTTAACACCTTAAGAGGTTTATAAAGGATGTTATTCTACACCTTAAAAAGCAGTTTTCCTGCTAGGGTGTTTATTTACACTGTTTGGGGTGCTTATGTCCTGCGTTTTTGGTTCCTTTGTTAACAGTTTGTGGTATAAAACTATTCCCTTCAGGGTTATTATCTACTCCCTCTAGGGTACAAGACGACTCCTTTTAGTGTACCAAACGACTTCCTTCAGGGTGTTACACTACCCCCTTCAGGGTTCTACAATACTCCCTTAAGGGTTCTATAATACTCCCTTTAAAGTTTTATCACTACTCCCTTTAAGGTTCTAAACTACTGCCTTAAGGGTGCTACAATACCCCCTTTAAAGTGTTAAAATACTCCTTTTAGGGTACTAAACTACTGCCTTAAGGGAGCTACACCCTTACCAGGTGTTAAATCACTCAATTTACGGGGTAATATAACACCCTTTATACACCTTTTCAGGTTTTTAATTTGGGACAATAAAAATCCCTTTAGGGCGTTTAAATTAACATTCAAGAGTGTTTTTTTACAGATATTACACCCTTAATATACCATTAAAACACCCTTTTTTTTAAGAGTGTAGAATCGATCCAAAGACACAACGTGTCATTGATACCAAAACCTTTAGCAGCCTTAATAATGACAGCCTTAGAGACTTTATTGTAATGAATGAATGAATGAATGATTTATTGCGCGGCAAAACCATACAAAAGTATCAGCAAGTTGGCACACAGACAGAACAGTCAAATACTAAGGCACCTTGCAATCGTTTCAGATCGCAAAGTGTACAGTTATACATATAAATCAATGACCTTTTTATATTTGTTGACCGTTATTTGCATTCGGTTTACGGGATTGATAGTAGAGTTTCCAACTTTATACAAAGCAGTATTTCTAGGCAAATGAAGGGCTACCTATACAGGGGTTTCAAATTAAATACTCCCTTTATTTTCTGGTCTCAGTGTCGTAACTTTAATAAAATTTTACCCTTAATTTGTATGTTTTTATAATACCCATTTGTTTTTCACCAGTAAACTATACAGGGTGTTTCAAAAGGGAATGAAAATTTTTTAAGGATTTGTAGGGGGTGAGTTGAGAAGTATGCCTGTTTTTTCCCCATTTTCCTTCGGTGAGTTAAAAGAACGCCAGAGAGCTTCAAAGTTTGGGATACTAGCCCCTGGAACAAGCTCAAAACCAAGCTGCAGGGACTTTAAATACTGTTTAAGTTTACTCTTTAACGCTGGTTACCTCGATTTGTTTACAAAGTTTTTTTTACACACAAGCCTAAGGATTTGTGTGTATTAGTGTCACGTACAGTGTAGCCGTTGCCGATGCCGATGCCGCCGCGCCGTCTCGCAGATCTCTTCAACGGTTAGGGCTAGAAGAGTCAACATTTTGATATCTCGTTCGAATGTGCATACATCGCCATTGATAGCCTTCCATAAAGGTTTCAAATCGGAGCCCTAGAAGTTGGGCATTTGCCCAATTTTTTTATTTTCTGTGGTAGATATTTTATCTAAAATTAAGTCCGATAACGTTAAAAAAAATATTATTGGATAGGTTAGGTTATATCAGTAAATATTAAATTTAAGAATAGTTTTCGGGGTAATTTACGGGACCCAAATTTTATATTTTCGCCTAAAAATCTACATACAGTTCCTTAATTTAAGTCCGATTTTCATGAAAGTTATTTTTTTGAATAGCTGTGGTTTACATATAACTTAGAGTTGCAAATACGTTCCTTAATTCTAAGTAAGGTTTTTTGGGCAGCGTATACGGACCCCCGCAATTTCCAACATTTTAAACCCGCGTGTTTATAAAAATTGCAAATCAATCAAGTAGCCGGGAGTAGTGGCTCACTCCTGTAATCCCAGGCGTCCGGGAGGCAGAGTTTGTGGATGGTCGTGTGAGGACGACTACCAATTCCCCAACGGGTGGTCGGAATACTTCCGCCACGGGTGTCCCCACCCCTGTCCCCACGTATCCCCCCGTTGGCGTGGCCGTTACACATATCTCGCCCTGATTAATCAGATGGTGTTTCGCCGGGCTCGCGGTATTCTCAGACTCAATCAGCCCTTTCTTCCTTGAATAAAAAATCAATCAAGTACAAATTAAATAAAAGTGGAGCTATAGGGAAGAGCCCTGGGGGCGCCACAACTAACGCCATAGCAAACATCCGTTACGACACCATTGCATTTGATCATATTTCGCCTCTCTCTGAGATAATCCTGTAACCACGCAGCTCAGGAGATTGCCATGTTGTCCATATGTATCTAGTTTTTTGAAAAGGTACGGTTGTGACACCCGGTCGAAGGCCTTGGATAAATCTAAATATATATATATATGACATCGACCCGTTGTTTGGTTTCAACCTTTGTCGCAATGTTAATTAGAAAGTCCATATGATTCGTTTCCACACTTTTCAGAGAGGAGATATATTAATAACCAGCTAGTCTAATACCCTTGGCATCACCTTAGGCCTAAGTCATCAAGCGACTTTTAATTAATTCAGGTGGCCGGGTTACAACGCGTAGGAGGGTGGTGACAAGCCCTTCATGCCACGCGAGCCAACAGCTCCCTACACTCACTATTACCAGAAGGAGCTACTGTAACGGCAGTCCGACCAACCTCAAAAAGGAGCGAAAATATGGCGGGAGTACACACTTGTTCAAACCAATTTACTCCCAAAAACAAAACGTAGTCCCGAGAGATCTCCGCGGTACAATTCCGCCTTGTTGTCTCTGCTTAAGTCGACTCGAGTAACTGGACGATGTAGACTTTGTTTGTTTGGAAACCTGGAGGTATGTATTTTATCTCAGATTTTAATTAAAACTATTAATAGTTTTGACTATTACCTTTTAAAGTAGTATTTGTTTATAATTAAATTATTTAAACTGGAAACTAAGGACTAGTTTGGGTCAGGATCAAAGTTAGAAAATTAGTTATTAAACAAGGCTTACCGAATCGTTTAGTTTCCTCTTTTTACTATCGCTTTCCTGAACTTTAAAGCCGTCAGAGATAAGGGATGTCCTTTCGGTGATTGAGAATTTCATTCTCAATCACCGGAAGGACACAAAGCTGTTTGCTTGGCTCCCACTGCTTTCCCCCGTTCCTCCCCCACCCGCGCCCCCATCTCAATCACCAGAATTTCCAATCACCAGAATTTCTAATCACCAGAATTTCTAATCACCAGATTCCCCCGTTCACGGGTTGCTTTCCCCCACCCCCCCATTCACTGGATACTTTATCTCTCGTTCACCAGCTCCTTTCCCCCATTGCGTTCACCCCTTCTAATCACCAGTTGCTTTCCCCCATCCCCATTCTCCAGAATTTGTTTTCCTCGCGCAGATATCTGGAGATTAGATTTTTACCCGTTTGCTTATCGCTTCAGAACTCCTTAATTTCTAATCTCTAGGCAATAATAACAAGTTATTTTCAATTTAATTAATTTTTTATTTTATTTTAGAACTTTGTTTACATGTTAGTAGGTACTATCAGATATTCCATTAGATGGTTATCTTGCGCATTACACAATGAAAACAAATTAAAGTAGCTAAGTTTACAGGTTAATTGATTATCTACGAGTAAATTAGTAAAATCTTGTAGTACTTCCGAGGGTGATTTAAAACAGCCAAAATAAGATTTTACTTGATGGTACGAATTAAATTGATCTGGGTACAAAAATAAACCCTCGAAAGGTTTTCCATATAATAATTCGTGAATTTTTTTAAGGTTTTTAACAATAGCTAAGTACATGCATTCGATAACATTTTTATGTTCGTTTAAAAGATTTATTTGAAACCGAATAAAATCAATTTTTTTTTGGAACTCACCGATTTCGCGAGCTCCCAGATCCAGAACATGACCGTAGGCTGAGCTAAATTTGATGTTGTTGTTGTTCGTGGCGACGACGGATACGTTGTTGCCGTGATAGTCGATGATGTTGTGGGTTAGAGACGATGCTCCGGTTTGCGTAGCGGCGAAAAGCTCCCCCCAAAGAGAGAGTAGATTGGTGAAAGCTTCGGAGGTCAGGAACAGAATATTTTCGTTCGATTTTTTGAAGAAGAGAACTTGTAATTTTGATCCGTCGAAACCAAAAGAAATGTAGACTGATCCTCCTAACGTGATTTTTATGTTGATACGTCTTTCTTTGCCCATGCGTTTGGATACGGTATGCGTCTCGGCTATAGAAAATGAAAATGTTAAGCCTTTGTCTATTGAAATAGTAATAGTATTAATAAAATAATGCTTACCAATAGATCGTTTTTCCATGTTTACGGTAGATGACGAGAGCAAAGCGGATGCACTTCTTTTCAGTTCAGCGTCTCAGAGAGAAATGACGCATGGGAGATTAATCAGTTCCTATCTTGTTGAGATTAATTCATCACGTGATCTAAACTTCAAATAACCCTCAAATTCTATCGGCTCTCTCTCTCAGAGATAACTGTTCTAGACACTCGAAATTAAACCGTCCCGTTCTCGAAACTACCTCTAATTATTCCCATTGACGTCACATATTAATCCACTTGGAAGAAGAAAAAAACCCATTGTAGTTTCCTCTCGAGAGCTTGTGATGCAATCATATCCTAGAAAACAATACAATTAATAGAAATTAACATAAAATTAGTATACTTTTAATACCATTTTGTGAACTACAGTGAAAAAAGTTACAATTTTACGGTAGAAACGTTTTCAAAATACCACAAAATGAACTCAAATAAGAAAATTGTAATTAAAATAATCACTAAGGCTATAATTTTAGAAGGTTGTTTCAGGACGGTGATTATGGCTGATGTTTGTACTTCAGTGTCCATATCGGAAATGAAGTTATATGGAATATTTTGCGTAAATAAGTATAAATTTTAGCATAACCCAAATATATTCTCGAGAACTGAACAAGTTCTTTGGGAATAAGAGATAAGCTTACTATCTTCCCCTAGGCCCTATATAAGGGGGTGCCTGAACCGGGGGAACGTCACTCAATTGTTGTTCTTTGTGCGTCTAGTACCAGGATTTTTTTTTGAAGCGCGCTCTCTCTCTACGTAAGTTTATTTTGATTTTTTTATAGTAATTTTTTTGAATAAGGTTTAAGTAAATTGGCATAAAAATGAAAGGTGTACATTACCCAGAAATTAATTTAGTTGATACCCCGGAAATGATTATAATCGACTCCCCAGAATTGATTGATATAACTGATAACGAGCTCCCGGAAGTACCCATAGTAACTTTACCCGATTCTCCAGAAATGGAAATAATAGATTTAACTGATACCCAAGATCCTACCCTTTCCTTAACTACAGTAACTGATTCGCAATTGGAACGTTTAAAAGAAATGACAATGGTACGAGATTATCTTAGAGAATATCAACTAACCCATCAAATTTGTTCGCCCCCTATCGTTAATTTACCTTCACCCCTTTTAAGACCTAGTTCTATCCCACCTGACGAAGTACGTTATTCGCCCTCGTATACGCCTATGGATGCTCCCTCACCCTTTCTAGAATCAGATGACACGTGCCACTCTTTATCTTTGGAAGATAATTTTATCACGTCGCCCCCCAGTACGGACAGCATTCAGCGTTTAGCTGAGAACGTACAAGTTGCCCGACGGGACGCGGAGGAACTTGCAGCCGCAGCAGCAAGAGCAGCCGAAATGTTCGAGGAAGCTAAAGCGTTGTTAGCTGCTCGTACGGCTAGTAGTAGCAGGCCACATCATAATATTTCCCCTCAGCGTAATAATGACCCTATAGCGGTCGCTGGCCCCTCACGAGCTCCGCAGTATTCACCTCCACCGTCTCAGACTGCTGAGAAAAACGCGAACTCCGAGAACGCAAATTTGGCTGCCCCCACTTCGTCTCCTCCTCAAGTTGGAGGTGGGCTGGTTGACGTTCCAATAACGCCTCCATCCTTTCCTAATTTACCAGGTTCTATTAAAATATTAAATAATAATATCCAAAATTTCCCAAATTTTGGACTAATGGGACGGACTTTAAATGTCCGGTTAGAAAATAATATAGAAAACGGTATTTATATATTGATGGAAACCCTATTGGAGGACTGTTTGCCTTCAGATATGGTTTCGGTTTCATTCGTGAACGTTACTAACCCCGGTTTTCAAATTAACGTCAGTTTCCGGCGTCGGGACCAATTAGACTTGCAATGGTTGATGACGTATATCGATGAAAAAAGTTATAGATCCGAGAACGATGGTAGTTTTTTTGAAGGAATAGTTACGGTTACGTTTAATCGAGTCAGATTACCGCAAGGAGGAACTAGATCAGTTAGATTAGGGATTTCCCTTGAAAAAGAGTTTTCTTTTTATAAACATTGCACGATAACGATAAATAACCAGGATAAAATTTGTTTAGCACGCGCTCTTGTAGTAGCCATAGCTCATAGAGAATACATGGATAATAAAAATGATGTAGAACTTAAAAGAAAATATACTACTATAAGACAGTGTAGAGGAAAAAATATTGAAACGCTATTACAGACCCGCGAAGCTAGGACCCTTTTGGTATATTCTGCATTAACAGACGAAGAATGCGCTGGTCCGGACGCTTTAACTCGCTTCCAAGAAATCTTACCTGAATACAGTATTATCGTTTTTCGATTACACGATCCCGTACCCTTAGTTATTTTCGGCGACATCGAAGAAGAGAGGGAACTAGAAGGGCCTCTCCGCAAACGTCTTTATCTTCTAAATATTGACAGACATTTCAACGTAATTACTAACCCCAAACCCCTTTTCGCGTTTAATTACTTTTGTGAAAAATGTTTAGTAGGTTTTAATAATCTCAGTGAGCATAAATGCATTCTTTTCTGTCACGCTTGTTGTAGAAAACAAGATTGCAGGAAGGACGTGGATAAAATAACTTGCCAAACATGTTTAAGAGTTTTCCCTAATCAAAATTGTTACGATTACCATTTATCAGGACCTGAGCCCTTATGTAATAAAATTTACGTTTGTAATCTTTGCGGAAAATTTATCAGTATGTTTAAGCGTAAGGCAGTACACGTTTGTGGAGAGACCTATTGTCTTTCGTGTAGTGAGTTTAACCCCGCAGGTCATCTATGTTACATGCAACCTTTAAAGACCGTCCGTAAAGATTCTGCCGATAAAACTACTCGCTCTCGAATAAATAGCAATAATAAACGGGTCCACGACTCCGACAATGAACAATCTCCACTGACCAAGAGAAGTACTCCAAAAACGGAAGTCTTTGTTTTTTATGACTTGGAATGTAAACAAACAAATCGTACTGACGCCAATGCTTTGATTCACGAACCAATTTTATGCGTTTCGCAAAAAGCGTGTAAATTCTGTTTCGAAGAAAAAGATAGTCAGTACGCATGCGCTAAATGCGGTAGTGGTCCTCGGGAGAAAATATTTCTCTCAAAAGACCCCGTCGGCGATTTTCTAGAGTATCTTCGTACGCTTAACAGAGTGGCTGATAAGATAATATGTATTGCCCATAACGCTAAAGGTTACGACGCGCAATTTATAGTACGTAAAATGATCGATTTAAAGTGGACCCCTAAAGTCTTGACAGACGGGACCAAATTCATGTATGTACAGTATAAAAAATTAAAATTCTTAGATTCCTTAAATTTTATGCCCTTTGCCCTTTCTCAATTCGTTTCCACATTTGGTTTAGATAATAATTTAAATAAGGGATATTTTCCGCATTTACTGTTTAATACCGTAGACCATGAATTTGATCCAGCCCGTTCGAACGAAACCAATTACGTACTACATAATGACATGCCTCCGATGGACGCGTACGACCCTAATCGTTTAAGCGGTAAGGCCTACGATGAATTTATCCAGTGGTATAACGATTCCCTGTCCGAAGCTTGCGGTAATTCGGACCCCAACTTTAATTATTTTGATTATAAAAGAGATTTAATCCGGTACTGTCGCCAGGACGTAAACATTCTTTTGCAAGGCTGTTTATCATATCGTTCTATTTTCATGGATAAATTTGAAATAGACCCGTTCTTAACTGCGATAACGATTGCGGGAGTATGCAGTTTTATCTTTAGGAAACACTTTTTACAGTCCGATACGATTGGTGTAGTGCCCCCTTTCGGCTATCGTATGAACTGCAACCAGAGTTTTGTAGCGATCGAATGGCTTGAATGGATGTCTCACTTACGAGGGAAGGAAATTCAGTCTGCTTTTAATGGATTTGAACCTAGAATTCTTAACATTAACGTGGACGGACTTCTCGATAACGAAGTCTTTCAATATCACGGATGTTATTTTCACGGGTGTAAAAAGTGTTTTCCTATCAATAGAAACTTAGCGTTATACGGCGACCACACTCAGACCCATAATTCGCGATACGCGTCAACCATTGCTACCACTAACCGTTTGAAACAATTGGGATACACTGTCCATGAAAAATGGGGATGTACCTTCAAAGCTGAGCGGAGTACTAACCCCGCCATCAACGCATATCTTTCTACCGAAAATTTAAAATTAAAAATTAAAGAACCAATCTGCCCCCGCGAAGCCTTTTTCGGAGGACGTACGTCAGCCTTGAAATTACATCACAAGTGTAAAGAGGGGGAGGAAATTAAATACATTGATATTTGTTCACTCTATCCGTGGTGTAACAAGTATTGCAAGTTACCCGTGGGACACCCTAAAATACATGTAAAAGCTCCTTTCCCTGACATTTCTACCGTAAACGGATTAATAAAAGCCACAATGTTACCGCCTCAAGCTCTCTACCATCCCGTTTTACCCCAAAGAATAGGATCGAAACTAGTGTTTGCCAACTGCCAAAAATGTAGTGAGTCTCGAAACCAGCAGGATTGTCCCCACGAAGACTCAGAGCGACAAATAACAGGTACTTGGGTTGCAGACGAGGTACAGTTGGCAATCGAAATGGGTTACAAGGTCATTTCTATTCACGAAATTTGGGAATACGAGGTAGTAAAATACGACCCGATATCGAAAGAGGGCGGTCTTTTCTCCGAGTACGTCAACGCGTTTCTTAAACTCAAACAGGAATCCAGCGGCTTACCCACGGGAATAGAGACCGATGAAGAGATTAAGAAATACGTTGACGAATATTACGAAAAGGAAGGAGTAAAACTTGATCCTACCAATATTAAAAAGAACCCTGGTCTTCGTACCATCGCGAAGCTTTGTCTTAACTCTTTTTGGGGTCGTTTTGGTTTAAACCCTCGCAAAGACCAATCGGCTATTATTAGCGATCCCAAAAAGTTTTTCGATTTATTCTTAGACCCCGACATAGAAGTTAAATCGGTTATTCCCTTAAGTCAAACGCATTGCGTGATCAAGTGGGCGTTTTTGAAAGATATTGATCTTGTTTACCCAAACACGAACGTAGTAATTGCCGCCTATACGACCGCAATGGCTAGGATCAAGTTATACTCTTATTTAAGGAGATTAGGCCAGCTTACGTATTATTATGATACGGATAGTTGCATTTATCTAAAAGAACGAGATGGAATAGAGATTGATACGGGCAACTATCTCGGAGACATGACCGATGAGTTGGCAAAGTACGGAAAAGGCTCGTACATCCAAGAATTGGCAACAGGTGGCGCAAAAAATTACGCCTTTAAAGTACTGAACCCTACGACCGGTAAAGTCTCCTACGAAATGAAAGTCAAAGGGTTCCGTATAAATCAAGGCATTAAAGATTTGGTTAATATGGACACGCTTAAAAGATTAATAGGTGTCGACGGAGAAACGAACGAGCCAGTAACCGTACCCCAGCCGAGGCAGATTTTGCGTCTACCTGATCATACGGTCGTTTCCGTCGACCGTACTAAAATCTATAGACCCGTCGTAGACAAGGTACGGTTACTGGACGACTTCACTACGGTACCCTACGGCTATAAAGCGAATCTAATTGCTAATTCTCGCTAAAAATTAGTCTCTCCACTCTAAAGTGAATATAGGTTTCAGTCTTACGACTCTAAAGTAAATATAGTCTTGCGACTCTAATGTGAATATCAAACCTATACGGGGTAAGGGATGAAATAGGTTATTCGATTATATTTTTCCTCCGCTGAAGAGTCCCATAAATTTAACCGAATTTTAATTTACATTTTCATTTGTACGCTAGTACTCGAAGAGAGATAACCATGCAATTTATTCATCCGTTTAATTGCGTAACGGCAGGCCCGAGTCAGAGTGGCAAAAGCTATTTAATTGAATCTATAATTAATCACGAAGAGGAAATGTTTGTTCCGGGTTTCAAAGAAATACATTGGTATTACGGAGAATGGCAAGCTCTATACGATAAAATGAAGCACAGGGTAGTTTTTAAAGAAGGATTGCCTGTTTTATCTGATTATGACGGAAAAGATCCTATATTATTAGTTATCGACGACCAGATGAGCGAGAGTAAAGGTCAAATTGGTGATTTATTCGTGAAAGGCACCCATCACCGTTCTCTAAGCGTTATTTTTATTACACAGAACTTATTCCATCAATCAAAAGATAGCAGATCCATATCCCTGAATTCGCATTACATAATTTTATTGAAAAGCCCACGAGACCGTCAGCAAGTGGCTTATCTCGCTAGACAAATGTTCCCTGATAAGTGGCGTTTTGTAGTTGACGCTTACGAAGACGCGACTTCGAGACCTCACGGTTACCTAGTATTCAATTTAACTCAAACTTGTCCCGAAGATCAAAGAGTCTTGACTAATATTTTACCTGGAGAAACGTGCTACGGTTATCTCCCTAAATAAATAAATAAATAGAACTTACATTTCGTAACTTCAATCAGTTATGAATCATGTCTCGTAGAGTACGTATCGAGAGAGACGCTCTCCGATATCTCGGTCGTTGCAAACCCGTTCAAAGAAAAGCCATTTTAGCTAAAGCCGACAAATCCCTCATAGACGCTATCAGTGAATGTATTCATAACACTTTAATTGGTAACGTAAAACTATCAAATACCCAAAAAACCAGGTTATCTCGTCATAAAAATACCCTTCGAAAACTAGCTAGTAAGCGGGTGGCTTGGAAAAGTAAAAAGAAATTGTTAGTTCAGTCTGGGGGCGGATTTTTCTCGTTTCTTCTACCCGTCGTTTCAACCCTTCTTGGTTCTATATTTGGTAGTAAACAATGAAACACGCCAGAAAAATGATTCTCGTCCCTAGCGGCGTTTTAAAGCCAGACCCGTTCCCGCACCCCCTCGCTCTGACAGTCTCTGAATTAGACGTTAAGATGGACCAAATATTAAATATGAAAGATTTAGACGACGCCTCGAAATGGATTTTATACGAACAAGCTTTAATGACACACGGAAATCTACGTAAGCAAGCCTCGGCTCCTAAAGAAATCGAAATTGCCCCCGCATTCGACTCGCTAAGTAGGGACTGGATAGACGATTTGCCTTTGATATATTACCAAAAAGCGCAAAGCATGGTGGATCAGTTGGAAACTGTACCCGAAAGAATACGGTGGGATGAAAACGGGGAGCTCGTAATAAACGGTCGACCTATTAAAGGTTCCAATATTAGCGAAATTACCAAAGCGTATTTAAATCCTAAAACCCACCCAAAACCTATCGGATATTTCGCGTTTATTTCCAATTTAACCCAATTTAACTCTTCACCGGCTATCCAAGGCTTTCCCTCCCCGATAGCTCCGAGAACCCGACAACGACGTTCTCCCGTTAAGCGCGAGTATCCGGTTCCTCAAAGTGGGCGTGCGCGCAGGACAGATAAGCCCCGTCCCACTCGTAGCCTCGACCGAGATCACTCCTCCACGTCTGACTCTTCTCTTCACTCTTATAAACAAACAAGGAGTCGCGCGCAAAAGTCTAAAGTATGGGCGAAGCTATTTTAGAAAAAATATATTTTAACCCGAAGCATCCGGCTTCTTTCGGAGGCGCTGAAAGGTTATTCCAGTCCGTAAAGTCTCACGGCTTAAGTAGGGAAACTGTAGAAAAATGGTTAAGAGGAATCGACGCTTTTACGATGCATAGGCCGAAATATAAAAAGTTTCAACGAAATAAAATAGTAATTAGTAATATAAGGGAACAATACCAGGCTGATATTAACGATATGCGTTCGTTAGAGGCAGATAATGACGGATACAAATACATTTTAACAATTATAGACTGTTTTAGTAGAAAAGCGTGGGGGTTACCTCTTAAAACTAAATCGGGGAAAGAGGTTTTGAAAAATATAAAAATTGTTTTTAAAGACGGAATTCCATATAAATTTCAATCGGACAAGGGCACGGAATTTAGGAATAAAGAAGTACAAGGATATTTCAAAAAGAATAAAGTTAAATTTTTTAGTACCGAAAATGACGAAATAAAAGCCTCTATCGTAGAAAGGTTTAATAGAACGTTAAAAACAAAAATGTATAGATATTTTACCCATCACTCCACAAATAGATATTTGGAAGTCTTACAGGACTTGGTCGAAGCGTACAATTCCTCTTATCATAGCTCAATTAAAATGGCCCCTAATGACGTTTCGGAAAATAACGTATTACGTGTGTACAATAATATCTACTCTAAATATTATGCCGAGAAACTGAAAATGAAACCGCAATTCCAAGTAGGGGATTTGGTTAGAATAAATACAACTAAAATGATATTTCAAAAGGGTTTCGAAGCTAATTATACCGAAGAAATATTTAAAGTCGTAGCTATAGTTAAAAGACATCCCCCCGTTTATAAAATAAAAGACTTGGCAGAAACCGATATAAAAGGAACGTTCTATTTTCGAGAGCTTCAAAAGGTCAGTGCGCCTCGTTCGTTCAAGTTAAACAAGATTTTACGTCAGAGAACTAAAAACGGAGTAAAACAATTGTACGTTAGTTGGCTAGGATATCCTCCATCGTTTAATAGTTGGGTTAATCAAGATGACGTCTGGGATTTACATAACTCTTCCTAGTAATACTAGAGATAAGAATAAGAATAATTCAGAAAATACTCTAGCCTCGTATTCTACAACGTTGGCCAAACCCATTAGTTTACGCGGAGATTGGGAAATTGCTCTGGTAGAAATTATTTATCCTTTATCTTTTTATAACGTAAGCGAGCCAATGGGATGTGGAATAGAAATTAAGCAATTACTATCGAAACCTCCAGCCCACATAGTAGATTACAAATATACCTACGACTTCCGCGAGATACCTCAGGGCTACTACAAAAATCCTCATGAACTTTTGGCAGTACTTAATGAAAGTATTAAAAGTTTGAACCTTGATTTAAAGGAAAGCGCTAATTCAGAGTTCGATAATGATTCATTAGGAAAATTTGAATATAGTTTAGAAAGTGGACACGTACAATACACTTCCTATAGTAAACATTATTATCAACTCGAGTTAACGCCAAAGTTGAGGAAAATTTTAGGATTTAGAGATAATGTTACTGATATTTCACCTAAGGTAGCATTCAGATCAGATTCCCCTATGCAATTAAACTTATTCATCCCCGATCTTATGTTCGTGTATTCCGATTTGGTAGGAAATGAAATGGTTGGGGATACATTAGCCCCCCTTTTGCGAACAATTGTTGTAGACCAAAACGCCCCCAATGGATCAACCGTTTCAAAAACTTTCGATTCTCCGCATTACCTTAAACTGAGTAGAAATTATTTTGACTGTATCGACATTAATATAAGAACTAGTTTAGGTGAATTCGTGCCATTTCAGTTTGGTTCAGTCACGTGTAAAGTACATTTACGACGAGCTCAGTAAAAAAAAAAAGAATGGCTTATCAGTACGTTGATAGAAATTGTCCCTACATGCAATATTATTTAAATCAGGCGGGGGGAGGAGTAGATTTACCTTATTTCTCTGGGTTTGCGGGACAAAAAGGACACGGAATTGGTAGCTTTTTTTCAGGGCTAGCTAGGTTTGTATTCCCATTCCTAAAACAGTCTGCCAAATACGTGGGAAAAAGGGCTCTTTCTACAGGAAAGAAAGTACTCGGAGACGTCTTGCAAGGTCAGGACTTAAAAACGTCAGCCAATAAACGAATGACAGAAACTGTGGACGAAATGGCAGCGCAAGAAGGTTCGGGTCGTCGCAAGAGAAGAAAAACTACTAAGAAACCATTGAAGAAGAAAAAGAGTTCAGTTAAACGCCGCAAGTTCACGCGTACGGTTCGCGATATTTTTGCTCTCTAAAAAAATGGAAGTACTTAAAAGCGAATTAAATATTTTCAACGAACTACCAACTCAACTCAGCGTTGAAAAAGGTCAAACGGTATGGTGTAAGCCAATTTCATCTATCGACAGCAGTTCTATCATCGAATTCGTGGTACCGGGTACGGGAGACTCTTACACAGATTTGGCAATGACAATGATATATTGTAAAGTAAAAATCGTCAAAACCAACGGTGACAACTTGGATGCCGGGTCTAACGTTTCGCTCGTGAACAATTCTCTGCATTCGCTATTCAAACAATGCGAAGTGAAACTCAATGATACGACGGTTTCACCATCGGCCTCAAATTACCCCTATAGGGCCTATATCGAAACCTTGCTCAACTTTGGGTACGATGCAAAAAACACTCACCTTGCGACATCTGGATGGTACGATGACACGGCTGGAAGTATGGATCTGATAACAAACGCCGGATTCATAAAACGTCAGGTTCTAGCTGCTGAATCAAAAGAAATTGAACTTTACGGGAACATTTTTTGTGACATTTTTAATTTCAACAAATATTTAATTAATGGCGTACAACTTAAGGTTTCACTCACTAGAAATAGCGATAATTTTACCCTTTTTAGCGACACTGTCGACGCGTATAAAGTCGAATTTATAGACGCTGCTCTAATTGTACGTAAAGTTAAAATTATGCCTAAAATTTTATTAGCCCATCAGCAAGGATTATTACGTAGCAATGCCAAATATCCCTTTACTCGTACTGAAATTAAAGTTAAAACATTAGCTAGTTCTATTCAGAACGATAGTTTTGACAATATATTCTTAGGTCCGATGCCCAACAGAGTCATTATTGGTTTAGCCACCAACAAAGCGTATAAGGGCTCCGTTAAGTCTAATCCTTATAATTTTGAAAATTTCGACCTAAATTATCTGGCTCTATACGTTGATAACGAACAAATCCCTTCGAAAGCGTTGACCCCTAATTTTAATAGTAAACAATTTACGCTGGCCTATCATTCGCTATTCTCGGGATCTGGGATACTCTACCAAGACGGGGGAAATCACATTGCGTTGGCTCACTTTCCTCTAGGCTTTGCCCTATATGCTTTTGATTTAACCCCCGACAATTCGGCCAGTGACGTCACGTTTTGGAACCCCGTAAAGAGAGGGCAACTACGTTTAGATTTAGGATTTGGTACCCCTTTAAAAGATTCTACGGTCGTTATCGTGTACGCTGAATTTCAATCTTGTTTACAGATAGATAAAAATAGGAACATTATTCGAGACTATTAAAATGACTACGACAAACGTGGACTTATCTCAGGCACTGTATAAAACACCGAACTTTTTAGGCGTGTTTTCTTCAGATAATTTAAAACCCATGGTGAAATATCCGCAATCGCTTATCATTAATTTTGATAAAAGGGGCGAAACAGGTTCTCATTGGATTTGCGTCTACGTCGATGGCCGAAAACGGGGATTCTATTTTGATTCAATGGGGCTTCCCCCATTTTTACCCACAATCAGAAAATATTTAAATTCAATGTGTAAGACGTGGACATTTAGCAAAAGACGATTGCAAGGACTAACTAGTAACGTTTGCGGCGAATATTGCGTAATGTATATTTTGCATAGAACTAAAGGACAGAGTACAAAAACGTACTACCAAAAGTTTTCCAAAAATTGGGAAAAAAACGACAGCAAGATATTTTTATCTTTCGCAAATCATGCTAGAAAAATCATCACATCGAATTTAGCGAATCCATTAGCTAGAGAGAGAGGTATGGTGACTGACTGGAAAAAATCCGGTTCCAGAGGATAAAACAATATATTCCCACGCTATCTGGTATCTTTTAGAGATATGACCCGACCTCTCTCGAAAACATGCGCGCGCTTCTATGGGCGCCAAACCATTTACTTTCGAATAAAATAAACCATCCAAAAACAAAAAAATTAAAATAGAATCAGAAAGTATTGGTAAACTAGTTAGGACAACGTGGGTGGTTTACGCAATCTAGCATGAAAACAAAACATTGGTAGAAATATATTATTGCATTATTCCTGTACGTTCTATTTAAAGTACTTTCTAAAAGTCATTGAAATCTGTTACCGTCTTGAACCATTGAAATATGTTTTCTACCCGTCATTAACAAAATATCTTTAGTACACGCAAAATAAGATTGGTGAAAAAAACATTGCCTTAGATAATTTAACAGGGATTTAGTTAGCTTTGGGTCTTGTAATGATAAAAAAAAAAGATTGAAATTTGACTCTGCCATTTTATTTAATAATATAAACTCATGTACGCGAAAAAAAACAATTGTAAACAATTTTTCCTATGTAACTTTTTTCACTCTTAATAAATACTTTAAAAAAACGTAACAAAAAAAAGACTCTTTATTGAAAATCGCTTACCCTTTTTTTTCCAGAATTTCGTTAAGTCAACCAGTCCAATGCAAGAACGTACTACAATGCGGACTCTTATCTGTAAATTTGTTAGACTTTGCACGAACCTAAACCATCTTCTCGTGACGTACGCTAAGAGGAAGATGGTGGAAATTCCCAGTCTCACGAAATTAATTATCTACGAACACTATTTAACCAATGGAAAAATTTACAGACTTTACCCACTTATTTACACACTGAATAGATTCCACACTCAATCACTAACTTAGATTTCATCACGGAAAAGAAGGAGATAGGATATAGGGGCTAGGAATTGGTGGGGATGGAAAATGGTATAAAAAGGGAGTAAATCAATTAGAACAAATTATTCCAACCTTTTTCTTTGCTTGGAGCAAAAACTAAATTGAAATCAAAAATGAGGTAAATATTATTTTAAGATTTAAATAACTTTTAGAACAAAAATTTTAGATTTTAATTTTCTTCATGTAGAATTGAAGAATTGAAGGGAATTGTATTGCAAAGCGCGAGCGATGATACAATTAAATTTGAGATTAGAATAAGGTAATAAATTAAATTTCACGAATTATTTATACTGTACTAAAGTTAAAATTTTATGTATTGTTCTGTTAGCTTTGAGGTTGGAGAGCCCAGGAAGCTTCTTCAAGTCTGGGAACATCAATTATATTGGGACGATGAGGGCGAAATACATTCCAGTAGGATACTACTCATCGTCCCAATTATTTTATAATAAAAAAATTAACATTTATCACGATTCTTTTATTTTCCTATCCAACAATAATCATTTCAGTATATATCAAACATTACAATAACAAGGATTATATGCAATTGCAATTGCTAAAATAGTGTATTCTACCGAGTTAATAGTCTCTAAGATTTCCTCCTGGGGGGTTCCCCCCGAAACAGGATTAATTTTTATCAAAGTTGTATCAGAAGTAAATTAGTGCGAAGTAAGCGCAATGTATTTTCAGCTATTCTAATTTGCCTAATTTAACACGTGACGAATTTTTTTCGCTAACCGATGAGCAGTAACCTCTATTTTTGGTTACATTTTACATTCTCCCGTGACGTCAATTGGTTTCAGCCAATGAGAAATCAGGATTTACTTGAAGTTTCGAGTGTTATTTGATCTCTAGATATACGACTCAGCGTTCTTTTAGTTCCTGGACCTCATCGAGAAGAGACACGTAGATTTTCGCGCTCCGTACCCCGCCTTCTCGACTCTATTTACAGGCAAAGGCTTAAGGATTTCCGTAAAAGTAAGTGACTTTATTATTTTACTGTAGAGGGAAATTAGGCCTTGTTTAAATTGAAGTAAATAGACTTAGATTCTAGTCAAATAGTCTTAGAGTCTAACCAAAATAAATAGAAAAAACATTTATTGAAATTTAGGCTTAACCAATTAGGCTTAAGAATGTTGACAATAGCTTATAGAAACTATCAGTTTACAGTATGGACATCGAAGCGTATCGACTTGAAACTTTTCGTCACTGGAGAAACCCCCACGTTACTAAGGAACAACTAGCGAAGGCTGGATTCTACTATATTCAGCGGGGCGATGAAGTACGATGTTACAAGTGCCATGGCGTATTAGAAGGATGGGAATCAGGAGACGTACCAGAATGGGAACATGCTAGATTCTTTCCACACTGTCCGTCGAGGGATAATTCACCATCGGAAAAAAAGTACCTTTCGCAAGAATGGGAGATCCCGGCACCACCAAGGGCAGCGGCACTGGAGGATGACGATTTCATATCTATTCCGGTCAGACGTGGTGAGGTAGAACTTTTATTAAAATTATTTATACAATCCGCACTTGCAGAAGGTAGTTCGTTTCAGCCCATTAAATGAAATTGTACATATTCCTTACGAAGATCGAGTTAATTTTTTTTATATTGATAAAATGCGATTTAAACGCGTTATTTATAATGTCGGTCTAATATTAGAACCTGTTTTACGCAATCATGTAATTAAAAGTAAAATAAAATTGGAAATTAATTAAATTGAAAATAACTTGTTATTATTGCCTAGAGATTAGAAATTAAGGAGTTCTGAAGCGATAAGCAAACGGGTAAAAATCTAATCTCCAGATATCTGCGCGAGGAAAACAAATTCTGGAGAATGGGGATGGGGGAAAGCAACTGGTGATTAGAAGGGGTGAACGCAATGGGGGAAAGGAGCTGGTGAACGAGAGATAAAGTATCCAGTGAATGGGGGGTGGGGGAAAGCAACCCGTGAACGGGGGAATCTGGTGATTAGAAATTCTGGTGATTAGAAATTCTGGTGATTGGAAATTCTGGTGATTGAGATGGGGGCGCGGGTGGGGGAGGAACGGGGGAAAGCAGTGGGAGCCAAGCAAACAGCTTTGTGTCCTTCCGGTGATTGAGAATGAAATTCTCAATCACCGAAAGGACATCCCTTATCTCTGCCGTCTGTTTGCACGTATTTACTTAAACATTTAACTTGACTTGGCTTTATATTAACTTGGGTAGATTTAAACCTTTTACCCCGCGAAATTAAATCAACTTGAACAGATTTACTAAGATTCGCCGCCATAGCAATCTATTTTCGCGTCTTTCGCGACGTCAGTGAGTCCCTTGAGATGACGATTCTGACGACATCGTATGTCATCATTACGGCATACGCTTGTCAGCCAATTAGAAAAAATCGCGAAATTCGAGGTTGGTTGAACTGTTGTTACACTCGTAAAGCATTATAGCATATGGGCAGTGCCATCCTTCCCCTTTATCTCCTTCTGCTATTACCGTTAACCTCGACAAGTTTTTATGGAAGGGGAAACCAAAGAACTCGGGGGAAAACCTCTTAAACCAGTGGGGAGAGAACTTGCAAACTCAACGCGGAAGGAGCTGCTCCGAGTTTTCACCCAAAGTCTGGGAAATCTTTTAGTTCTTTCTTCTTTGATATCAGACCCGTTTATAGTCAGATTGCTATAGGTTGAAATTAGTATTGTCGACAGCAATATTCGAAAAGTTATCCGAGAATGCGGTAGCGAGATCTAGTGTTCGGCAGTCGATTAATTTTTATCCACGAATAAAATAAGCTCGGCTATATTTAAATAATATTTATTTAACTAACCAATAAATGAATAAAAATTGTAAAATGTTTAAATAATCGAAGGTGAATAAACCTATTATTTAAATAAATTAAACAACTATTTAAATAAATACCACTTTTATTCAAATTAATGCTTGGTTGCGTAAAAAACATAATTAAATAAGTTAAAATGATATTCGTTTTACCAACGTTTTTTTTAAATAAATCGGAAAATTTGTGGATAATGAATAAACAATTCCGAACACTAGCGAGATCAGTAGGATTAGGTACAAAAGAATTGCCATGTTTTAATTTAATATCCATTGGTTTACCTTTGATGTTGCGATTAACGTATCCCTAAAACATTTTGGGGTGTTTAACAGCCATATCGCGTACGTTTTTGGTTATAATATTATGATCCGGTTTAATGAAAGTTTTAGAACAATAAGTTTGCCGATCCTGAATATTGCCCGTTCGTTTCCTTTTTTTGTGATAATACCTCTTGCGTTTAAGACAGCAACCATCTCTGCCGAGTACCAGTGTGGCATACTTAATGATAATAATAATGATCAGCTAGGCTAATACCCAAGGCCCCACCTTAGGCCTAAGTCATCGCGTGACTTTTAAAGCCTTTAATTCAGATGGCCGGGCTACAATTCGTACTTTTGGAGCTCTTGTGGGGAGATATTGGAATGTGTAGATCAAGAATGTATTTATTTATACTCAGGGAGAATGAATATGTCGAGATTATTTTTAGCGTTTCTCCAATTCCACCCGTTGCCCCCCCCCCCCCCCCCCGGTATGCTCCTCCGCTTTAATAAAATCAAATAATACTGCAATCTCATTGGTCCTTAAAAATTACGTTTTTCGACGCGATTAACGCTGCAGCGAGGACGCAAAAAATAAGACCGCCTCCTTTTTCCCTCCCCCCCCCTTAGCGTGACGGGGTTAGGGCCTCAACGTGTCCGTCGATAGTCTCGACATATTCATTCTCCCTGAGTATAAATATTCTTGGTATATTAAAAAAATATTATATAGAAAAAATAAATTAAATAATATAAAAATATTATATTGAATAAATAAATTAAATATTATAATTATAATATAAAAATAATATATAGACTATATAAATTAAATAACATAACTCGAGGGAAAACCTCTTTATTCAGTGGGGAGAGAGTTGTTCCGATGACGACAATTTAAACTTTTTGGTGTAAGGCAATAAACGAATATTCATTTTTTTTTTTCAAAAAAAGCAACTGCTAACAGTATTTTTTGTAACTTTGTATGTAAAAACTATAAATAAAAGTTCAACTTGCGACAATTTCTCCATAAAAAGAAATATGAAAAATATAGTTTTAGTATTTAGAGGAAGAGCTACGCCATCTTTCGACAGCGGGAGACATTAAAAAGAGAGCGCCATAAGTTGACGAAGATAAAGACAGACATCAAACAGATCGCGCGGAACCCGAAACTTTTATCATTTTATATTTATTCCGCTGAACTATTGAAGGCGCTTTAAACGTACCATAGAAAGGAATAGCGAGCTTGCCTTTCAAATGACAAATGAATTATTTTTTGTGCTCCAAAATCCTCTTATAACGGCAAAGTAGTAATAGTAATTTATAGTAAATATAGTAATCTATAGTAAATATAGTAATTTATAGTAAATATAGTAATTTATAGTAAATATAGTAATCTATAGTAAATATAGTAATTTATAGTAAATATAGCAATTTATAGTAAATAGAGTAATTTATAGTAAATATAGCAATTTATAGTAAATAGAGTAATTTATAGTAAATATAATAATTTATAGTAAATATAGTAATTTATAGTAAATAAAGTAATTATAGTAAATAAAGTAATTTAAAGTAAATAGAGTAGTCTATAGTAAATATAATAAATGTACTAAATATAGAAATTTATAGTAAATATACTAAATATAGTAATTTATAGTAAATATACTAAATACAGTAATTTATAGTAAATATAATAAATATAGTAATTTATAGTAAATAAAGTAATTTAAAGTAAATATAGTAATTTAAAGTTAATATAGAAATTTATAGTAATTTAAAGTTAATAAATATAGTAATATGAAATGAAATGTGGTGTTTATTGTGCATTACAACAGAACAAATAGTACCAACAAGGTAATACACAGAATGAAAAAATACCAAATGAAAAAATACAAAAGTTAATAACTATGAAATTTGTAAAGTGACTAATTTAGATAATTTTAAAAATGTGCGAGAATTTGCATGAGAAAAGATCTAATTGGTTGTTATAAGAGTTACAAGTTTGTTGCATTCTTAAAATGGGGCTAATAGGTTTAGTGCTGGAGAATGTAATTTTTTGACGCGTACAGTGGTTAGGTACGTGAAAATTTAAAGAGGGCGTTAAGTCAGGTATGTGTAAGTTGTTGATTTGTTTAAAATAAAAATGATTTGACGTTTGTCTAAAAATAATTGAATTGTCTCTAGGCCCAGGTAGTTCAGGAGATATGCATAATCGTACGGTTTATTTTTAAGAAAGTTCGTGTGCGCAAGTTCAATAAACTTTCTCTGTACGTTTTCAATTTTGTTGAAAAGATAGCTTGCACAACCGCCCCATGAAAGAGCGTCGTAGGTGAGTTTAGAGCGCACTAAGCTGAGGTACAGTGTACGAAAACACGCGATGTTTTTTCTAGTAATTTATAGTAATATCTAGTAATTTATAGTAAATATAGTAATATCTAGTAATTTATAGTAAATATAGTAATATGTAGTATTTTATAGTAAATATAGTAATATGTAGTATTTTATAGTAAATATTGTAAAACCTAGTAATTTATAGTAAATATAGGAATATCTAGTTTTTTATTGTAAATATTGTAGTATCTAATAATTTATAGTAATTATAGTAATATCTAGTATTTTAAAGTAAATATTGTAAAATCTAGTAATTTATAGTAAATATAGGAATATCTAGTATTTTATAGTAAATATTGTAGTATCTAGTAATTTATAGTTATATATAGCAATTTATAGTAAGGTGGTGCCTTGGGTATTACCCTAACTGATTATATCTATAGTGAATTATTTAATATCCGTTATGACTCTAAATTCTAAAATAGTTTAAAAATACGAAAAAATTAAACGCACGTTTCTCAAAAATGAAGATTATAGGAAATAGTAACTTTCTTACTTACATTTGTTAGTTTCCCCTTCCATAAAAACTGGTTGAGGTTAACGGTAATAGTGAGTGTAGGGAGCTGTTGGCTCGCGTGGCTTGCAGGGCTTGCCACCACCCTCCTACGCATTGTAACCCGGCCCCTGAATTAAAGGCTTTAATAGGCCTAAGGTGGTGCCAAGGGTATTAGCCTAGAGGATTATTAGTATAAGTATTAGTATTAGATATAATATAAAACAAATATAATGTTTCTTAACATAAACGAAGATAATATTGACCTTGTACCCTAGTTTTAAATCACTGGAACGAGTTTAATCAATAGCGTATACCCACTTCCGGTAAAGCTTTTAATTGGAAATGTTTCCTAAACAGATTTGACATTATTTCATATTTCACAAAATAAAACCAACCAGATCCATGATCATTAATTATTTATTTAAAAATGGTCAAAATGCATGGTTCGTCAAGTTTAAGATTTAAAAAAATAACTAACGGGTTGGTAAAGAAATTGCTCTGAACGAATTCGTGAATGCGTATTAGTTTGATCCAAAACTGACATAAATCTGCGCATTAGTTTCTTTTATAAATTAATTTTTCTTGCTAAGCTTTGACGCAATAGGCGCTTCAATAAAAAAATTTCAAGGTAACTTTTCACCTGCAAATAGAACGTCGTGTTTTTTCTAAGCCTTAATAAAAAGCTACCTGGTTAAATGGAAACACTTTTTGCACACCGTACAAGTGAAAAGTTTCCATTATTTCCAAAAGCACTATATAAACAGTAACTTGCCAGTCCTGGCTCTCGGAAATATTACTTCTTGCCAATTTCCTTGAAGATGTTTTATTGAAGCGTCTATTAAAGGTCTAACACAAACATATATTACACCCCCCTCATAACAATGTTTGCCGAAGTTAGTCCCCCTCAAAATGAAAATCTTAGCGACGCCACTGTTAGGGAAAAATTTTATTTCCTTCTGCCGTTACGAACGGTTGTTATTTGGTTTTCGTTATAGCATATGTAACATAATTACTCATAAGTATGCCTCTGTATAACATTTCCATTGAAAAAAATTCAATGAGACCTTGTTTCACGCGGAACATACATTAAGCGGACCCAAAAATGCAAAAATGCTTATAATCCTTGCGCTATTGAAAAGGTTACCATGGAAATGAAATCACGTGATCGTGAGGCACGAACTAAACTGGACACGGGCAAAGCCAGAAACGCGCGAGGAATTCTCACTAACTTCCGTTTCCAATCAGTAAAGTTGATGACGCGTATTTCGTCACGGAATTGAAAGTGACGTAATTTACGTCATATCCCGTGAACAAGGTTTCATTAACGAAAATGTTTTTATGGCATACTTATGAGTGATTATGTTACATATGGTTATAGCAATAAAGACTAAAAGAGATTTAAAATATGTTCTATTTTGGATCACTATAAAAATAGCCAATTCATCGTCCAATCAATGGAAAACGTTTACGCGATTCCCGGAAGAGTGGTCGTAGGCGAAGGATTGTTACGGCCGGGATAACCCTCGACCTTTCAGCGCGGATAAAGGATTGGCCATTTATTTTGGCCATCTCCGAGAATTGATCTCCATAATTCCAAAGAAACCTCTGCTAATTGGAAGCGCTCGCCTCACCACGATGACCAACGACATTCCGACTAATTTGCCTAACCACTATTTCTTTTACGAGGGAATAAATATAGTTTCAAAACCAGAAGTAACGTGACAACCATAAGTAGGCCAAACTGTAGTGCTGCAAGTCGTAAAATGACCGAGGCCTTTTTCCGAAAAAAATTAAAAAGTTTTCATTCCATGATTAGTCTAATATTGTTTGCAAATTGAAATAAAGCGGCATTTTCGCCTCATTTGTTCGAATCTGAAAGTAAAACTAAACCTCTGGACTAGCTTTAAACTGATTAACAATGTAATACTATTAATATTTTGTAGTATGTTTACTGTTATTAGACATTTTATATCGATAAAAAGTTAAAAACATTAAAAACCCTTAAAAAGTAATTTGTTTCAATTTTTTATTTTTCAGATTTGCGGAAAATTATTTAAAAAATTTTCCGCATTTTATTTTTCCGGGAAATTACCAACACTAGGCCAAAGCCTATTGACAAATGAAAACGCCTTTATCAGGAAATAATGACAAACTACCCGAGTTGATCAAAATGCATTTTGAAAATGCAAAATGCAAAATACCAATTTGCATTTTGCATTTTGAGTTAGAAAAAGTATTTTGGATTTTGCATTTTGCATTTTGAGTTAGAAAAGTATTTTGGATTTTGCATTTTGCATTTTGAGTTAGAAAAGTATTTTGGATTTTGCATTTTGAGTTAGAAAAAGTATTTTGTATTTTGCATTTGGCATTTTGAGTTTCAACTATTTTGGATTTTACAATTGGCATTTTGAGTTTCAACTATTTTGGATTTTACATTTGGCATTTTGAGTTTCAACTATTTTGGATTTTACATTTGGCATTTTGAGTTTCAACTATTTTGGATTTTACATTTGGCATTTTGAGTTTCAACTATTTTGGATTTTACATTTGGCATTTTGAGTTTCAACTATTTTGGATTTTACATTTGCATTTTGAGTTTCAACTATTTTGGATTTTACATTTGGCATTTTGAGTTTCAACTATTTTGGATTTTACATTTGGCATTTTGAGTTTCAACTATTTTGGATTTTACATTTTGCATTTTGAGTTTCAACTATTTTGGATTTTACATTTGCATTTTGAGTTTCAACTATTTTGGATTTTACATTTTGCATTTTGAGTTTCAACTATTTTGGATTTTACATTTGGCATTTTGAGTTTCAACTATTTTGGATTTTACATTTTGCATTTTGAGTTTCAACTATTTTGGATTTTACATTTGGCATTTTGAGTTTCAACTATTTTGGATTTTACATTTGGCATTTTGAGTTTCAACTATTTTGGATTTTACATTTTGCATTTTGAGTTTCAACTATTTTGGATTTTACATTTGGCATTTTGAGTTTCAACTATTTTGGATTTTACATTTTGCATTTTGAGTTTCAACTATTTTGGATTTTACATTTGGCATTTTGAGTTTCAACTATTTTGGATTTTACATTTTGCATTTTGAGTTTCAACTATTTTGGATTTTACATTTGGCATTTTGAGTTTCAACTATTTTGGATTTTACATTTGGCATTTTGAGTTTCAACTATTTTGGATTTTACATTTGCATTTTGAGTTTCAACTATTTTGGATTTTACATTTGGCATTTTGAGTTTCAACTATTTTGGATTTTACATTTGGCATTTTGAGTTTCAACTATTTTGGATTTTACATTTGGCATTTTGAGTTTCAACTATTTTGGATTTTACATTTGCATTTTGAGTTTCAACTATTTTGGATTTTACATTTGGCATTTTGAGTTTCAACTATTTTGGATTTTACATTTGGCATTTTGAGTTTCAACTATTTTGGATTTTACATTTTGCATTTTGAGTTTCAACTATTTTGGATTTTACATTTGCATTTTGAGTTTCAACTATTTTGGATTTTACATTTTGCATTTTGAGTTTCAACTATTTTGGATTTTACATTTGGCATTTTGAGTTTCAACTATTTTGGATTTTACATTTTGCATTTTGAGTTTCAACTATTTTGGATTTTACATTTTGCATTTTGAGTTTCAACTATTTTGGATTTTACATTTGGCATTTTGAGTTTCAACTATTTTGGATTTTACATTTTGCATTTTGAGTTTCAACTATTTTGGATTTTACATTTGGCATTTTGAGTTTCAACTATTTTGGATTTTACATTTTGCATTTTGAGTTTCAACTATTTTGGATTTTACATTTGGCATTTTGAGTTTCAACTATTTTGGATTTTACATTTTGCATTTTGAGTTTCAACTATTTTGGATTTTACATTTGGCATTTTGAGTTTCAACTATTTTGGATTTTACATTTGGCATTTTGAGTTTCAACTATTTTGGATTTTACATTTGCATTTTGAGTTTCAACTATTTTGGATTTTACATTTGGCATTTTGAGTTTCAACTATTTTGGATTTTACATTTGGCATTTTGAGTTTCAACTATTTTGGATTTTACATTTGGCATTTTGAGTTTCAACTATTTTGGATTTTACATTTGGCATTTTGAGTTTCAACTATTTTGGATTTTACATTTGGCATTTTGAGTTTCAACTATTTTGGATTTTACATTTGGCATTTTGAGTTTCAACTATTTTGGATTTTACATTTTGCATTTTGAGTTTCAACTATTTTGGATTTTACATTTGCATTTTGAGTTTCAACTATTTTGGATTTTACATTTTGCATTTTGAGTTTCAACTATTTTGGATTTTACATTTGCATTTTGAGTTTCAACTATTTTGGATTTTACATTTTGCATTTTGAGTTTCAACTATTTTGGATTTTACATTTGGCATTTTGAGTTTCAACTATTTTGGATTTTACATTTGGCATTTTGAGTTTCAACTATTTTGGATTTTACATTTGGCATTTTGAGTTTCAACTATTTTGGATTTTACATTTGGCATTTTGAGTTTCAACTATTTTGGATTTTACATTTGGCATTTTGAGTTTCAACTATTTTGGATTTTACATTTGGCATTTTGAGTTTCAACTATTTTGGATTTTACATTTGGCATTTTGAGTTTCAACTATTTTGGATTTTACATTTTGCATTTTGAGTTTCAACTATTTTGGATTTTACATTTGCATTTTGAGTTTCAACTATTTTGGATTTTACATTTTGCATTTTGAGTTTCAACTATTTTGGATTTTACATTTGGCATTTTGAGTTTCAACTATTTTGGATTTTACATTTTGCATTTTGAGTTTCAACTATTTTGGATTTTACATTTGGCATTTTGAGTTTCAACTATTTTGGATTTTACATTTGGCATTTTGAGTTTCAACTATTTTGGATTTTACATTTTGCATTTTGAGTTTCAACTATTTTGGATTTTACATTTGGCATTTTGAGTTTCAACTATTTTGGATTTTACATTTGGCATTTTGAGTTTCAACTATTTTGGATTTTACATTTTGCATTTTGTGTGTTTGATATGTGGAAACCAAATTTCAAAATGCTTTTTCAAAATGTTTTTACTCTGGTACTATCATCGCGGCTTTTGTAGATAAAGTTCGTCTGCTATTTACTCCCAAGTAATCATAGATGGCGATACTCAGCTACTCACTTACTCAGAAGCAGACGAACATTCGTACAGTGCCACCGCTTTATTTCCCACGCTGGCTGCAAAGATGCTTTTGAAATCTCGGCGTAATTAATATTAATTACTAATTAATAATAATAATAATTAATTAGTATTTAATAATAATAATAATAATTAATTAGTAATTAATAATAATAATTAATTAATAATTAATAATAATAATTAATTAGTAATTAATAATAATAATTAATTAATAATTAATAATAATAATTAATTAGTAATTAATAATAATAATTAATTAATAATTAATAATAATAATTAATTAGTAATTAATAATAATAATTAATTAGTAATTATTAATAATAATAATAAACTAGTAATTAATAATAATAATAATTAATTAGTAATTAATAATAATAATAATTAATTAGTAATTAATAATAATAATAATAATTAATTAGTAATTAATAATAATAATAATTAATTAGTAATTAATAATAATAGTTAATTAGTAATTAGTTATTAATAATTAAAATATAAGTAATTAAAAGTAAACAAAGTGCATTTGAAAAAACTATTTTACATTTTGCCTTAGAAAAACCAATTTTTAAAATGCATTTTGTTTTTTGTATTTTGCATTTTGAGTTATGGAGAAAGTATTTTGCATTTTTCTTTTTGCATTTTGAAAAAAAAAGTACCGGGCAAATTATTGAATCGAAATGACCAGCTGATTACTATATACTTTAGCTTCTTTCCGAAAGCTCCGAACTGGTTAAACTGTTATGATGTCAGTGGGGAAGAAATTATCATGTTAATTTCGTTAACGTTTGATATACAATAGGTGAAACATAATGTTCTATTTCTCGACCAAAAATGGTATCAGTAGTATCGTTCTGTACCTCAGTAACCTCACCACTATATATATACTTAATTTTAAGTTTATTTATAATGAACTTGATTATTTTATTACTAAACCATTCACCATTTAATTGATTATAATTAATAGCAAAATAATAGGTCTATTCTCAACAGGGATTTTTATAAAGTTAGGTGGCCTTCTTGTTCTTATGTACCTCTGACGTCACTGTCTCTTAATTTTATAAAGGCTACGAGCGCGTGCGCGAATCGCGCGTGCGACGATATTACGTATAAAAGACGTAAGAGCTTCATATTTATTTCCACTTTTTATTAATTTTATTTTAAAGAAATATCTTCTATTGCGCTAACAGATGGCGCTACTGTTGACCAACGTAGTATTAAAAGTAAATATAGGAAGAAAGTTTCGCTTTATTTTGAGGGATCCAACTCTTTTCTTAGTTGGAAGAACCAACACACCACCTTAGACGACAGTTATCGAGCGACTTTTAAAACCTTTAATTCAGGTGGCGGGCTGTAGGAGGGTGGTGGAAAACCCTCAATGCCACGCGAGCCAACAGCTCCCTACACTCACTATTACCGTTAACCTCTACAAGTTATTACGGAAAGGGGAAACCGAATAACTCGAGGAGAAACCCCTTTCCCTCACAAGGAGACGACCCGGCGTGATAATCACCAATTTTGTTCAAACTCGGGTATAGTGTACACCTCCATGTAACTTGAAAAACCTGCGACGGAAAAGTTGCGACGGGCTTTCGTTTTGCCATGGCAACCGAAAACGTTTTTGACAACATGATTTGGAATTATTTCCATTGAAAATAACATGGGAATATGAAGGATTTTAGGGGTCCCCCAATTGACCAAAATGCATTTAAACTTGATTAAATTAAAATTTTTTTAAATCAATTGAAATGTATTTTTAACGTTTTTGAAATTTTCTAAATTTTTCAATGGAAAAATTCCAAATCATGTTGTCAAAAACGTTTTTGGTTGCCATGGCAAAACGAAAGTCCGTCGCAACTTTACCCTTGCAGGTTTATTTTTGGTACATGGAGGTGTACACTATACCCGAGTTTGAACAAAATCGGTGATTATCACCTCGGGTCTGTTTGATTGACCTTTAATGGGAGGAGCTTACTAGGAGACCATCAGATGAATTGTGATAAGCCTTCTCAACGTAGAAGTTCTCCTTAAACGCAAATAAATACTCTGAACGTTCTCAGGGGCCTAAATACGTTCTGGCAACCATCCATCTTGTTAAGTAAAGAAACGACTTCGCGTTTCGTTTTCCGGGAAAAGAGCGAGCCAACCACTATAAACACGTGTTGAACGAAGCGCCCTGTTTGGAGAGATTCAACCGGAAGTGGGGAAACGGAAGTAGTCGCGGCTTTTCCCGCACACATACTTGGTCCCAGCCGTGAGCACCCCCTTCATTTCTAATGAGAAACGAGTGTTAGCCTCGTTTTCTCCCTCTCACCGCTTCTAAACCCTATTGTACCATAAGTCACGTAATCGCTCGTAAGTATACCTTTATGTGACATTCATAGCTTTAATAAAACCTGTTCAGTGATTTTCCTAGAAGTAGTTATACAGAAAGCCAGGACATACTCGCAAAAGCGTGATATTTTAAAGCGCGCGCTGCTTAATATTTCAATACAGAAGGGCTCGTTCAATTTCGCACGCGCCAACTGGAAGAAAAAATTACGAGCCTTACAAAAAAAAACTACCGTATTAATACGTTACTATTTTATTCAATGACTCGCGCATGCGCGTCCGGGTGGAAAGAAAAAAAGAGCGGCATTTATTGAAGCGCCTATTAGTGGACTGTAAATAAAAATGATTATCTTTTGGAAAGGTTACAGTGGAAACAAAATATTGTGATCGCGAAGTAATAGATAAACCATGCTTTGGCAAGGTCGCAAAATGGGTAGGGCATTCTGCGCGTCTTCATTATCAACTTTTCTAACTTCCGTTTCCGATCTATAAATTGTTGACGAGTTTTCCGTCACACAGTTGCAAGTGACGTAATTTACGTCATATTCCGTGAACAAGGCTTCATCACAGCGGCGGCGATTGGAAAATATTTCTGTGGGGGCACGGGCCATAATATTTTCATCCAAAAATTCATATACTTAAAACTTAAGCACGAAAATGTACAGCTCTAAATTTTTATTACTATAAATATTTTTTAAAGCGTTTTTTTTAATATCTTATCCGTCAATGAATACATTGATAATATCGAAATTAATTTCACGGTTATATCATCTTAACGCTACTCGCATCTGCAATCTCAACATAACTTCTGTAAAAAGACTGAATTCGGACCCAAATTAAGGCAGTGAGATAATAAATATTTTCCTGGTTGCTAATTTTCCTCAATTTTATTTCTGTGGGGGCTCAGCCCTCGTTGGTTTTTCCCCCACGGGATCGCCGTCACTGCTTCATCATGGACCAAGAATCTAAGGGGACTAACAGTTCCCGAAATTTTGACACGGTAGGCGTGGCCTAAATCGGAAGGCTTACTGAGGTACACCAGCCGCTTTGAAGCGCCTCAAGAATTCTGTTCAACTATCACAACGAGAGGCTTAGTTCATTAAATTTTTAAGTTTAGAAATGAAATTGATTCCAGTGAATTTGATTAAAAAACCTCAGCCATACGCGGCTTACTGGTTATTTTTACTTAACACACTGATTAATTACCATTACTTAACCTTTTAAGAAACAAATTTCAAAAATAAAAGGTCTTAAACTTACTAAGCCTAATCATTTAACCGACAACAACGGCGCCATTTTATCCAAATTGAACGTGAACGCTCCAGCTTCTCAACGAAACTACGCCGGAAATCGACTTCAGCGACGCCTAGTTTGTCCACATTGAACTAAAATTAATCGAGATTTTCCTATTCCCAGTATTCTTGAGTATTAGATTCTTGGTCCATGATCTTACATCATAGTCTAGTTTTTCATTAGTAGTCAACGGGGGGGGGGGGCTTAATACCTTAAGCTTTAGTAGTGCATTCGTAGCTCATCAAAGGGGGGGGGGAATTATCCCCATCTGCCCCTACCCCATGGTTTTCCCCAGGAACGAGACAGGTGGGGGACGTCTTCAGTGACGTCAGTTTTAGGGACCCAATGAGATATGAGATAAGCAAGTAGCGCCAGTGTTGTTCCTAGCGGTACATTTGAACTATTTTAATACGTTTTATTGATACGAAAATACGTTTTGATGTTTTGTGGCATATATTTAGTACGTTTGAACTTTTTGGAGTTCGTTGAAAGTCTTATAAATAGTATGTGGTCTAATTTAACCACCAAAGCAACTGTGTTTCTCCGAATTCCTCTTGTATGGTCCTCTAATCATCTAATGAAAGCGACATTCACGCTGTTTTCAAGGGCATTGTAATAGTCCTTTAAATAACAGATCATTCATAGCCGATTATAGAGTTTGTGCTGCTGCGACTGGACATATAACCAGTTTGTCTATGGTTTATCTTTATACTGCCAAAGCTGAGAATTTTCTACGCATCGATCTGGCAGCATTTTTCAACACGGGGGCCAGACAGAGGTTTATTTAACCACCTATTGTTGGCAGCAGTTACAATGCTGGATTCAATCTTTTGACTTTTAAAAAAGGGAAAAAATTTGTTTCATAGATAGCGTACTAAGCGAAAAATGTTTTTCACAACTTAAAAACTGATTACTCGTATTTACCCAATATATGTATATTTTATCATATTTACCAAAATTGACGTATATTGGTCCAAATGTACCAGATTTAGCCATGATCTGAATTATGTATCTAAAAATATTGTTAGGGGGGACCCTTAAAATCTTCGATTTTCCCATGTTAATTTTCATAGATAAAATCAGTTTTTAAGTTGTGAAAAACATTTTTGGTTGCCATGGCAAAACGAAAGCCCATTCTTGTCCACCCTTTTAGGAATTTTCAAGTTAAATGAAGGTCTACTTACCACCCGAGTTTGAACCAAATCGGAGATAACCACCTCGGGTAGTCTCCTTGTAAGTGACGTATGCTAGTACGTAAAGAGAAAATTCATATCGTTCCCCGTAAAACCTTTTCCTCCCTATTTCTCGTTGGTGGCGTATCGCGGCAGTCTCATCCGCGCTATTCTCGAGTTCGCTCGCTCGAGTAGTAGCGTGCCTCCAATTTCGCGTCTAGTTTATTCAACGGGTTATAAAGCTTTGGGCTTCTAAATAGTCTACAACCTCGCTTCAAAAAAAAGTGTGTTTTTATTGATCGTATTTGAGCGCTGTTGGCGTCGGGTTCCGTTTGGTGGACACGCGTTTTGTAAACAAAAGGGGTTTCGCGGAGAAAAAGAATTTTGATATTATTCTCCGTTGACGTAATCCAGCCTGTTGTGACGATTTCCCTCGCGTCAGTTCCGCTTTCACCTTTTCCGGGCGCAGTCTGGTCTTTTCGCTCGCCTTGATCTTTGGTTTTTAGGAAATTATAAACTATAAGTAAACTTTCTCCGGTTCGCTTATTATCGAGGGAATCGTTTTTATCGATTTAGTTTTTAACGACGACGGAAATTAAAAGTAGTTTGGTCGTCGGGGAAGGTCCTTTGACCTCGCTTCTCGTCGAGAATGATTCGCGTGTTTGAGGCGGTTCATGTTTTCGCGGTTGATAATTAATTAAATAATTAATATAAGCAGCGTTTTAGTCAGTTAATTCTGATTAGTACACGCGTAAAATTCAGACTTTATGGGAATCCGTATCTCTTCAATTTACAGAAGTGTAAGTACAGTTTTTTATCCGAATGTATTTTGGCTGTTTTCTATCATTTCCTTACTAAACATTATCTTTAGAAAATTTATAGAATTAGCCTTTCAACTTACGTAACGCCACGTAGTGGCCAACATAATATGTGTTATTTTCTTCCTCTAAGCGAAGCTTTATGATTTATCACCTGCTTAGCAGACGAAAATCCAGCAGTTTATGAATTTTTCACGTTAGTTAATCCTATTGAAAAACTACCCAATTTTTTAGATAATATATAAAGATTTGAGTAGTTATTCGATAGACATAGGGGGGAAACATACATTTCTATGTGTTTTATAAACTAACATGTAACTCTATAGTATATAGAAAACCTTAGATTTTCCAAGGTTTTTTTAAGTTTAAAAACAAATGAATCTATAGAACTTTTTGTAAATTGTAGGTTATTGGAAAATAATGAGTAAAATGTTTGTGGTGGTTTCACGCGACTGCTTTTGGCTGACGAAAATATATTGGTAATAATCAAATTATCACGCATTAAATTGTAAATATCTTCTTCGTATAGAGTTCGCACGATTCAATTCAACAAATCTAAATTAGACGAGTTAGTCGAAAAATTAATTGGCTCACGTGAAACCATATTCGGTGAATTCGAGTTGGCTGAAATAGTTATTCCTTTCGAATAGATAGTTATTCGAGTTGGTCTTAAAAATCTTACCAATTTATATTCAATATAATCTAACTGAAATCAAATTGAATTGATCTTGAAAATCTCACAAAATTTCTATTTAAAACAATCGATCTGAAATTCTATTGGGTTGATCTTGAAAAATCTTACCCAATTTCTGTTGAAATAATCCATCTTAATTTGAGTTGAGTTTGTCTTCAAAATCTCACAAAATTTCTATTCAAAACAATCGAACCGAAATCGGTTTGAATTGATATTGAAAAATATTATCCAATTGATATTCAAAATAATCAAACTGAAATTTGTTTAAGTTGGTTTTAAAAATCTCATCAAATGGCAAATTTATATTCAAAACAATCTAACTGAAATTGGATTTAGTTGATCTTGAAAAATCTTATCCAATTGATATTCTATATAATCGAATTTGTTTGAGTTGGTTTTAAAAATCTCAACAAATTTCTATTCAAAACAATCTAACTGAAATTGGGATGAGTTGATCTTGAAAATCTAACAGAATATATATTTAAAATAATCGAATCAACTCGACATGACTATAAATCGGAAAAAAATAGTGCAAGTCTTAGTTCGTAGAATACTGTAAATGCATGGTCGTTGTATTATTATTATTAACATCAGACTTTCAATTTATAAAATACGTATTTCATATTAAGGTTATTTGCAAAAGTGGTTCAGATGACAAGATAGTGATTGGGTAATAAAGAAGATGATATTTATAGCTTTACGTGAAAGATACTTATATAAGTAATAGCAGAAGTTTATAATACACTCTTATGAGAGAAGTGTCCATTGAAATGAAACAATACACCTTACTAAACTCAAGGAGCTTTTCAAAAGGCGCGAATTTCCCGTCAAACCGCGTCATGGGTCGAAATTTAAACGATGCAAAATGTAAACATTAAATCGGTTAGGGTACTGATGTCCAAATGGACGATCTTAATTGTTAGTAATATCAAAAGTGACATAATTACCAAAAGTGTGACAATCCCTGTACTTTCGTACGCTAAAGGTTTAATGAATGCTCGACTCGAGATCGACCACATAAAAGACTATTAATGTCGTCCTTTCTGGTTCTTTTTTTAGTCTCTGGTATTATATCGTAGGTAGATGGCGATAGCGTCTCCACAGAACGACCAAAAAACAAAAAATTCAGTAGCTTTGATCAGTGCTACTTAATTCTGCCGTTATTCACTAGGAGGTGTTATTTGTTGGTTTTAACTTCCTTCCCTCCCCAAGGCATACTTTCTCTTCTCCCCTCCCAACTTGTATTTCGCTCGTAACATTCATTAAGAAAGAGGGTCGATTGACACACTTTTGGTAATTATGTCACTTTTGGTAATATGGAGATTCGAGTTTCAAAATGTTTGAGTGTAAAATATACCAAATTTCTTAACCCCTGGCGTAGGGATATTTAATAATAATAATAATATTTATAAACCATATTATCCCTTCTGTAAATATTGACGATGGCATTATATTAAACGACGTGTTATTATACTTCAGGTAATAAAGATTCCCAAGTTTGTAACATCGTATGGGTTTTATTGGACTTATTCATAAGCGAGGTATTCCCGAAAGAGTGATTTCGGGAACTTTGTTAACTACGTGACTTTTTTTGTAGGGAACCCTCCCCCCCCAGGGAACCCTCCCCCCCCCCCCTTTGCTCCGAACTTCGGGGCCATCAAAGTTCACTAACTTGATCCGACCTGAGTGTATATCATTGCGTAATATATTTAGGCCGCTAGTATTATTCGATTATTTAACGCGGACGTCACCGAGGTTTCGGGGACCTACTTGTCCGCTACGATTATAGCTTGATATAAATTAGAGAACGCGAAATACATCGGGAAAATCATACTTTGTCAGAGCAATTCCTAAGCCTAACGACGTCCAGCGGAAATGGCACGACAAAGTTTCGTATTCTAGGACGTTTTCTCCAAACGTTTTCCGCGAAACTTAACCTCTGAAATCTAGAGAACCGCGACCTTCGACATTTTATATATATATCCTCTGAATAATGAAATAACGGAGAGGTTAAGCCACCGGTCTTTGAACGGAAACGTGAACTGCGAGTGTATAGGAACTTTTACATGTGCCGAACTTAAACTCACTAATATCGATAAACAATGGAATGTAAGCGGAAAACATTGTAATGTAATGATTTTTTCAATATAGAGGTCCTTTCGTACAATAATTACAAATACGTAGAATTCTTTTGGATTCGTAAAAAAAGTATAAGACAGTTTCTACAAGATAATTTAATGATTTATCAATTTGATTTTTCCCTGATTTCCACAGTGTTCCAAAGATCCCAAATTTTGGCAAAAATTCAAAAATGATTCTTTGCAAATAAAATTTATATTTTTGTAATAAGGAAATAATGGAGAGTGACACAGCAGCAAAAATATTTAGCTGTGACCCCTAGCGGTCAAGTTACCTTCCCTGAAAGAGCAAAGCAAATTTAGAACGCGGAAAAAAAATCACAGTAACAAGTTATTTCAAACAATAGTTACAACTAGTTAATAATAATAATAATAATAATCAGCTAGGCTAATACCCTTGGCACCACCTTAGGCCTAAGTCATCAAGCGACTTTTATAGCCTTTAATTCAGGTGGTCGGGTTACAATGCATAGGAGGGTGGTGGCAAGCCCTGCATGCCACGCGATCGAGCCAACAGCTCCCTACACTAACTATTACCGTTAACCTCAACAAGTTTAAGGGTTGGAAAAGGCAATTTTGCGGATATCTATAATATTTCCAACGTTAATTAGTAAACGTTATAATTAGTCCATTTAACAGTTTTTTAGGTTTCCTTTTGCTACCTTAGGATAAAGTTGGGTTTTTAAAATTTTGAGAATATTATGGAAAAACTAGGCTAAAAACGCCATATTTAGGGCTGTGCGATTAGTGGTTTTAGGCAATCGAGTCGGTTATCGAGTATCAATTTTTTTTCATCGAGTATTCGAGTCGAGTAATTTTGAAGTACTGGATTAAGGGACAATTTTCTCTTATTCGAGTCGAGTAACTAAAAAAAACCTCGAGTAATATTTTTAATGAGTCGGGGTATCGAGTACTTGATTAGGAGCTGGTTTTATTCAAGAAATTATGAAATTAAATTTAAAAGGAGTTTAAAGTAACTTTCAATGCTGAAAAATATTGCTTTAATTTAAATGAACCACAGTTTCCACAACTTTGTAGGTACCGTTCATTGCCCCCAAAACGTTTTAAAAACCCCTCTTTGAACTTTGAAGCAACGAGGATAGAAAAAACTAATACTCGACGAGTTTAGAGAGAAGCTCGAGTAATCGAATATGCAATTTTTTAGTACTCGGCAATCGACTAGTATTCTCCAATTACTTCTTCGAGATCGAGTTCGAGTACTCGATCTCAAAAGAAACCGAATACTCGATTATGTTCGAGTATTCGCACAGCCCTAGCCACATTTGATTAAAAATTGTATTAGCTGGCAATGAAAGGAATGCTTAATCAATTGGGTAAAACTAATTTACAGACGTAAATTAAAAGTAAATAAAGTTCCCTGAAAGAAAAGAAAAAAAGTTTCAATATTTTAAACGTATTTTATCTTTTTAATGAAAGACTCTTAAAAAAGAGAGCTGAAATTTAATTTAATATCTTAAAATTTGTTAACTATAAAACTGGTAATGAGTATTTATCTGATAATATTTTTTTATGTGCCCTAGCGATTACTGCACTTTCTCTAAAGGTTGCGGCGGAAAACTTAAAAAACTGTTAAATGGACTAATTGTAACGTAAACTAATAAACGTTGCAAATCACCACGTTAATTTCCATAGAAAAACAAACAGTTTTCAATCCGATATGTTGTCGTTGTCATCGTTTTTCTGTATTGGGCAGGTATAACCGTGTAATTGATAATTTAATTGCAATGACTTTTGAAACTGGACTGTAAACTCTCCATTTCTACATATAAATTAGCACGGCGATTTTTTTCCACACGAGCTTGATTGAACAGTACGTCAACTGTGAGGTGGTTGTTTCGCTAATATTTAAATTAATAGCTCAGTTATTTCACTGTGAAGTCTACAAACGAAAAATCGTCCTTCCAAATGGTTTGTTCCCGATTTTAAAGAAAAAATTGGAAACGTAGTATCTTATTGTAAATAAATTGCTTACTCTGGAGGGAAAACCATAAAATTATTGCATCCATTGTGGATAAACACGAGCCTTTATTGAGCAATTCTCCTTTTATTAAATTGGGGAAAATTATAGGTTCCTGCGGGTAAACATTTTCGCAGTCCACCAGTCGTAAAATCGGAGGAGCTGTAATCAGTTTGGAGCGCTGATAAGGGAAAGGAAACTCGGTGTATATATTAGCGGCGTATTTGCTAGGGTGCCGAAGGAAAGATAGTTTTATTTGCGCTAATCGAAATAAATAGGCCTTCGCTTCGATGTTTCGTTCCATCTGTTTTCATTCCAATTTTAGAGTTTCACAAATTCGTCCCGAAGTTACAGTTTCCCATTTTTAATCAGGCGACATCTAAGATGTCCACGCGAATTATACTCTGGTAAAATAGCCAAATTTTATAAATTTCGGTTTGTTTGACACCATTGTCAATATGGCTCCCAGGGTATTGACGGAGAGTAAATAGAGGGCTTCGTCGTTGTCTGTTCTATGAATATGGAGCCCTCTAACTAGGGGGCTGGCGGATAAACTTAAAAGCGCAATTTTAGCATTATTTTAATTACATTAAATTAATATTATTCATAATTAAATAAAATGAAACTAATATTTTTAATAATTAAATAAAATGAAACTAATATTTTTAATAATTAAGTAAAATGAAACTAATATTTTTAATAATTAAATAAAATGAAACTAATATTTTTAATAATAAAATAAAATGAAACTAATATTTTTAATAATTAAATAACATAAAACTAATATTATTAATAATTAAATAACACGAAACTAATATTTTTAATAATAAAATAAAACGAAACTAATATTTAATAATTAAATAACACGAAACTAATATTTTTAATAATAAAATAAAACGAAACTAATATTTAATAATTAAATAACATGAAACTAATATTTTTAATAATTAAATAACATGAAACTAATATTTTTAATAATTAAATAACATGAAACTAATATTTTTAATAATTAAATAAAATGAATTTAATATTATTAATAATTAAATAAAATGAATTTAATATTATTAATAATTAAATATAATGAATTTAATATTATTAATAATTAAATATAATGAATTTAATATTATTAATAATTAAATATAATGAATTTAATATTATTAATAATTAAATATAATGAATTTAATATTATTAATAATTAAATAAAATGAAATGATATGCTTTTATTTAAAGTGCCCAACATCAGTTACGTATTGAACCAACAAGGCTGTACACACAGTGGGTAAAAATTACAAATAAAACAATGGATTATTCGTGGAGTTTGAAATATTTAGAAATGTATACACTTATATGAAATTAATATTATTAAGAATTAAATGAAATTAATATTATTAAGAATGAAACTAAATTAATATTATTAAGAATGAAATGAAATAAATATTATTAAGAATGAAATGAAATTAAATAAATATTATTAAGAATGAAATGAAATTAAATAAATATTATTAAGAATGAAATGAAATTAAATAAATATTATTAAGAATGAAATGAAATGAAATGAAATGAAATAAATATTATTAAGAATGAAATGGAATGAAATAAATATTATTAAGAATGAAATGAAATTAATATTATTAAGAATGAAATGAAATTAATATTATTAAGAATGAAATGAAATTAATATTATTAAGAATGAAATGAAATTAATATTATTAAGAATGAAATGAAATTAATATTATTAAAAATGAAATGAAATCCATATTATTAATAATTAAATAAAATGAAATGAAATCAATATTATTAATAATTAAATAAAATGAAATGAAATCAATATTATTAATAATTGAATAAAATGAAATGAAATTAATATTATTAATAATTAAATAAACTGAAATTAAATTAATATTATTAATAATTAAATAAACTGAAATTAAATTATATTAAATTATATTAATAATTAAATAAACTGAAATTAAATAAACTGAAATTTAATTAAATTGTATTAATAATTAAACGATGTGAAATTAAAATGATTAAGAATTAATATTATTATAAAGAATGACGTTAAATGAATATTATTATTAAGAATGAGGTACCGGGCTGACTTGGATATGTGTAAGGAGGGATGGAGCTTACTGTTAGAACGCGGATCGAATTGAGAGCAATTCTAAAAATCATCTCAACAGAGTCATTCTCCCGAAGTAGAAATAAATCTATTCTTGCTTTAACTTTTCTCGTCAAATGTTCAAGAACGTAGACGTCCATTGAAGCGCCGCACTATATTTTGTCTTTTCGGCAGCTTGTTTTCTTTTTGAGCGCAGACGGAAAAGCGGAAGGGTGGTAAGTCATGCCCCAAAGTAGCGAGCGTCTGTTGCCTTCGTGGCGGGCGTAGAACAAAAGAACCAGGAATAGAAAAGCGAAACGGAATATGCTTTCCTAGTTCAAAGTTCTTCAAACTTACAAATCGAAACAGCTTTGCCGAGACAGAGAGGGGGGGGGGGCAGGTTTCCCATTCCCTGAAAACGTGCCTTAAGCCCCAAGAAAACCAAATACGACCTTCATTTTCCTAAACTAAGTGCTATATACCACGTACCATAAGTAACGTAACACCAATAAGTTAACGGTATGTAGTGAATGTTGGGAGCAGTTGGTTCGCTTAGCATGAAGAGCTTGCCACCACCTTCCTACGCGTTGTAACCCGGCCACCTGACTTAAAGTTATTTTTAATGGTCGCTAGATGATTTGGGCCTAAAGTTCTACCTTGGGTATTAGCCTAGCTGATTATTATTATTATTATTATTATTATTAAGTTACAAAAATGATCACCGAACTGATTTTCAGACCTTATTAAACTACTCAGATCGGTTGCGTGTCCAAGTCGGAGCTGGCTTAGAGTGTCAGTGTCGAAAAAAGATTCGATCAGAAAATTAGTAATATAGGCACCACCTAAGGCCTAAGTCATCATGCGACTTTTGAAGCCTTAATTCAGGTGGCCGGGTTAAAATGCGTAGGGGGGTGGTGGCAAGCCCTGCATGCCACGAGATCGAGCCAACAGCTCCCTACACTAACTATTACCTTCTGTTATTATGTCATTTATCAAGTATGTAATCTCAGAAGTCTATACTATATCCCTAAAGTAAAGGTCTCTATATACTACTAAAGTGATTCGTTTGGAACGTGTTTTATCGTCGGCTTTCGTTGATTTTTCAAAATACACCAGGCAGTTTTACTTTCAAAAACTATTATTTTAGCAACGAATGGCTTAAAAATGAAAAAATATCCATACCCATTTTAGCAGTGACTAATATATTTGTTTGTAGTAGAGCACCCAATGAAACAAAAACTAATTTTTCATCCCACAGTGTGCCCCGAACCAGACTATTGTAATTTAAATTTTTACATCAACTGACGTACATTTCAGTAATAATACGGTATTTGCTTAGGCGTTTTGTAGATAAATTTCGTAAGATACTGGTTTTATTTTTATAGTTAGATACTATATACTTCTGGTAGTATTAAATTATATTACGGAAAGTGCGTATCCTTCTGAAGGCTAAATAGTTAAATCATTTATAACTTATAGACGCATACATCTGTCGTTAGAGATGTATTATATGCTTTTGATAATATCAAATTATATTGAAGAAAGCAGGTATCCTTTTGGGGGCTAAATAATGGAACGAAACCGTCAGATGCAAATGAACCATCCATTAAAAAGATGAGGCGTATGAATAAAAAGGTACGCGTGGCTTAATACCTTTTTTATCTCGCTTGCCTATCGATTTTTCAATTTTTATCGTTCATTTACGTTCGCGTTTCGAAATTTACTGACCAAGTGTAGTCCTCTTTCCCTTGCCGAAAATTGGTAAACGCCATTTTCAAAAATTTCGAAATCATTTCATTTCTCCAGTGTTCCTGAAACGCTACTTTTGCCATCAAAAGCCCAGAACAATGGCCAAAGTGGGAAGATATGGTGAACAGTGGGAAATTATGGAAAATATTGTAAAAGTGGGAATTTATGGAAAATATTGTAAAAAGTGGGAAAAGTGGGAATTTATGGAAAATATCGTTAAAAGTGGAAAAAAGTCGGAAATTAAGGAAAATATGGTGAGCAGTGGGAAATTATTTAAATTATGGTGAAAAGTGGCAAAAAATCGGAAATTATGGTGAATATAGTGGATAAAAAGTCGGAAATTATGGAAAATATGGTGAAAATTAGAAAACTAGGAAATTATGGAAAATATAGTGAAAACTGGAAAAAAGTGGGAAAATATGGCCAAAAGTGAAAAATAATGGTAAATAGTTGAAAATATGGTCTAAAGTGGAAAATAGTTATAACTATGCTGAAAAGTGGGAAATAGTGGGAAATATGGCAAAAACGGAAAATATGGTTAAACGTAAAACCGTGTGAAATATGGCAAAAGTGAAAAATAGTGGGAAAGAAATATCGCTAAAAACGACTAGTTTGAAATTCTCAAACGATTTATTTTAGAATAATAACATTATCCTTTAATTGACCATACTACAATAAAACTTTTAAAAAAATTTATAAAATCATTTATGGTTCACAATTCGGCACCCTTGACCAGTAAATTACTTATTGTCCAGGCTGGCAAAATCTTTACTATTTTTCATATGCATTTTTCAACAGTATTCTTCACGAAATATAAGTATACTAAGATTTGGCAATTACCCTTTTTTCCTGCTAAGCTACCTCAAAAACTTACTAATATACCGGTGTACCATGGTGAAATTAAATTTCCATATAATTATTATTGTTATTATTAATACTTTTTGTTTTAGCAAAACAATGTATATTCCACTTATTTTGTTATTACTTTTTGTTTTAGCAAAACAATGTATATTCCACTTATTTTGTTTCACCATTAGAATACTGAATTTGTGTACGTTTTCGTAATAGAAAAACTAAGTAAATCCCATATATTTGGTTTCGCCGCGGAATTGTTGAATATTTCGTTTAGACCAAACAATGTAATTCTGACTTAATAGGTACTTCCCTATAGTAAAACAAAGTACGAAGTATTTTAAGAAATAAATTAGACTAATTAAAACGAAAGCGATCAAATATAATAAATTTTGACTTTTGGCGTTTATAAGGTTTTGAAATTGAATAGCCGCGTACTTGGTTTAACTGCATTCAAAATAAGGCATTAGCTTTCAAGGTGGCGTCTTAGTTTTCGAGAGATTCTTATCACGTCGCTAAACAAACGCCGATCCATAAAACCTCTTTTATCTTAAAAGCAGCATCCGGATTTTAATGGCGCCCAAGTCCGTAAACTCTGAAAATTTGATGTCCCGAAACGTTCTACGAGTTTCAATAAGCCTTTTTATTTTTTTGAAATGATCGACAATTTAAGATGTTTCAATGCTTCGTACATGATCGAAAACTGAAGATTTTATTCGATATAGACTCGACAAGTATGAATTTATTCCTACTTGTAGGCACCACCGTAGGCTTAAGCCATCGAGCTAGTTTTAAAGCCTTCAATTTGGGTGGCCGGGTTACAATGCGTAGGAGGGTGGTGGCAAGCCCTTCATGCCACGCGAGCTAACAGCTACCTACACTTACTATTACCGTTAACCAAACCATTGTGACACGCGAGTGAATTTCTCTCAATTTCATTGGTCAAAACTGTCATTCAAACCGACTTAAACTGGGTTTTAAGCTCTAGTGCGGGGTAAAGCTACTAAGAAAATTTCATTCTTTAAAGTATTTCATATTTTGTATACTTTTACTAATCTAGGCTTATTTCAGTTTAGTAAATGTACAAGATGTAGTGTTAAGCCTGGTTTTCACTGGGCAAAAAAACAGCGGAATTGGCTTTCCGCGCCGTTTGCGGAAAAATAAAGCTTGCGATATTCCGCGAACAAGCGCGGAATGGAAGTTCTATTTTTCCGAATTTTTAAAACGCAACGCAATGTGCTAACCAATCAGTGAAGATCGTGCGTTGACGTCACTTGCTCACCACTCTCGGTTTGATTCAATTTGTTAGGCTTAAAAGCGACCCGTTTATTTTATAAACATTGTTATTGTAATTTAGTCAGTTTGTCACGATGACTTCTAAACAAACAAGTTGGCAAGCCAAAATATACCTCTCCTCGGAAGCATTGTCCCTAGTGGTATTAATTTCTCGAGATGACCCTCTAAGTTATATCTCTCCAATTCAGAGTTATTTACTAATAACGTGATCCCGGTTCAATCCCGCCCGGTATAAAATTTTAATTTGAATTAAAATAATTGAAACGAAACAACAGAGATTAATTTGTTCAGAATATTATAAATTAAGTAGTTACAACAATGAGTTAGATGAACTAGAACAACGCACAATTAAATTTAACCCTATTTACAGAATAATTTTATCAGTTAAATGTAATACGAAGCAAACTTTAATAAAAGAAATATCTACAGAGGGTTATTTGTATTTTTATCGCTTACGATATAACAACACAGAAAACCTTCTTTAAACCACTTCACACGAAAAAATGATAATTAAAGCCAACAATACCGCCCAAAAGCTCAACACAGTCAAAATTAAAATACAACTAGCGGTATTAATTTCTCGAGATGACCCTCAAAGTTATATCTCCCCAATTCAGAGTTATTTACTAATAACGTAATCCCGGTTCAATCCCGCCCGGTATAAAATTTTAATTTGAATTAAAATAATTGAGACGAAACAACCGAGATTAATTTATTCAGAATATTATAAATTAAGTAGTTACAACAGTGAGTTAGACGTACTAAAACAATGCACAATTGACTTTAACCCTATTTACGGTACAAGTTTAGCAGTTAAATATAATACGAAGCCAATTTTAATGAAAGAAATATTTACAGAGGCTATTTGTATTTTTGTCGCTTACGAAATACTTGCCGCATAGTTAACGCTCATTTCATTTCAACGTTCGCCCGATCAAGATACCGTAGATATCTGGTAGTGGACGACTCGTAGACTGTCGGAACCTGTTGACGTTGTGACACATACCGCATGAAAAAGACCAAAACCGTCCAATTTCCAATATCATATAATGACTCGCACACCCAGGATATCAATGACTGCATTAGGAATCGTAGATATCCAAATATCCACACCAACAAAAAACTTATTAACAAGAAGCGAAAAACTTACCATTCACAAAGCACAGAAAGCCACTTGACTAAACGTATATCAATAAATGACCGTAGAGGGAATAGTTAGGGTTCTTTATAAATAAACACAAACGAACCCAATTGATGAACTGCATTAAACATCTTAATCAGCCGAGAAAACGTTTATAAATAAATTACGACCGAGTTGAAAACCAGACCAACTCGATTTGTTAATAAATGAATTATTAAGCTTGAAAACCAATACGCTAAACCTAATAGATAAGAATATACGACTGAAAAAACTAAATAAATTACAAAAAACTAACGGGTTCTACCCTTTATCTTATCTGCTGACTGCGCTAAAACAAGATTTGACCATTAAATTTTTTGAAAATGCGACGTATACACTTTGAAGGTTCAGTCAAAAATTATCCTTTCCCAAACGTAAAGGTTCTCAAAACATTAATACACAAAAAATAAGTAAAAAGGTTCCTCCAAAAAATGAATCATTTTGCGGAAGAAGTAAATAATTTTAAAAGAATAAAAGATAAAACAAATATACAACCGCAAAAATAAAACGTCAAATAATAGAAGAAAAAAATCTTTAACTCCATTCATTAAAAAAACCCTAAACAAAAGTACCAAATTTAAATAAAGCAACTTATTATATTAAACAAGATTAAGTCTTTATAATTTTTTCGTAAAAAAACACATTAGGCCTTCACAATTTCATTCGCAAAAAAATTCAAGACTTTGTTAACTATTATGCTTACAATGAGTGTCTTATTTGCAGTGTAGCTTGAAGTTATCGTTGGTTCTGTGGTAGAGCGCTCGACTGCCTAACTGAATGACCCGGGTTCGAAACCTGGGTGACGCATTTGTTTTTAATCAAATGAGAAATCGCTAAATTAGAATTTCTTCGATGCAATAATTTAAATCTTTCACGAAATCTTGCTCTATTTCAATTAAACCAAAATTTCATGCTCTATTAAATACGCTTTCGATAAAGCTGAAGGTCTAATTTTCAATGAAACGTAATAAGTGTCGGTGGTTCTGTGGTAGGACGTCCGCCTGTCATACAGGCGGTCTCGGGTTCGAAACCCGCCCGATGCGATCGCAAATTGATACTAAGACGAATACCGTGAACAATTGGTGGAAACCCTGTCATTGGATGTTGAGAGGTAGCATTACACTCAACACTTGGTCCGTCCCAAAAGTCAATAAGAAAGAGTTGGAGAGTTACCACCCGTACATACACACCACAAACTCAACACCCACAAACGTCAAAACAGTAACACAACATTACCACCCTACACATAAACATTACAATAGCGAAATATCCAAACTACTGAATTAAACCTGTCGTGACGGCGAGCGTTGACGAAAAAAAAACCACCAAACCAACCCCTGCTGCAAATTAATCCGTTAACGCTCACCGTCCCACGGTAGTTTTGCAAACACGGTTTTTCGACTTTGTTCCCTAATTACTAGCAACTGCGAACGCAGAGATCTCGAGAAACTGCGTACGCAGTGATTACACTTTGCACCGAAAATGCGAACGCGTTCGCAGGCCTGACAGACCCACAGACCCACAGACCCACAGACAGACACGGTCGTTGTATAACCCCTCCTAGGGGACTTTGTCCCCTCGGAGAGGTAAAAAGAATGAATGAAGAAGAGGTTCGCGCTTCTCCTTATTTATAAGACAAAGCAAATAGAGGTTTTAAAAACCATGAAATGAAAGAAAATCGGTGGACTGCTATTGTAGCTATCTATGGCGTCCATTTTAATTCTGTGAGTCAGTAAAGATACAATTTTCAGCGCATGCGCTATCGAAACCTCCAAATAACAAACCTCTTGAAAAAATCCCCAGTGAAAACCAGTTGCCGAAAAGCCTTGGAAAATCCGCCGGAAATATATTTGCGTAAAACAGTTTCCGCCGTTTTTTAGCCTAGTGAAAACCAGGCTTTATTGCGCACATACAATTTTGCGTAGAAAAAAAACCCTAAATTCTAATATGAAAACTTTTGTGAAATAAGAATCGATAAGAAATATCGCGATATTTTAATGTGGGCAATCCGTCGATATCAGTTAAACTATAAGTAACATAAAATAATTTTTAGAAGTTTCATTTTGCCCAGGAATACTTCTGCGCAATTTTCCATACCAGAGTGACTGAGAAAAATCAAATCATATCAATAATATAAAAAATATACAGGTTGTCTGATTTTGCTCTGAAATCGCATTTTTTTCAAAAACTATAAAAAGTAGAGTTGTGAAATTTTAAAACGAGTTTCATGTTTTTCAAAAATTTATTTTTTGACCGGTAGGTGAATAGACGAAATCTTTCAATGAGAAATTTGTAGAGCATACTTGAAAACGTCCAAATAATGTTGGTTCGGTCGAAAAAGACGGATTGTTAATAAAGATATGAGGTCGCCGGGAGTAGTGGCTCACTCCTGTAATCCCAGGCGTCCGGGAGGCAGAGTTTGTGGATGGCCGTGTGAGGACGACCACTAATCCCCCAACGGGTGATTGTCATACTTCCGCCACGGGTGTCCCAACCCTATCCCCAAGTATCCCCCCGTTGTCGTGGCCGTAACACATATCTCGCACCTGTTTAATTAAATGGACGAGCGGACTGAATTGTCCCACCCCTTACAATCGCTCATAACGAGATTCTAAAAAAAAAAAAAAGATATGAGGTCATGAAAAATAGGAGGCAATAGCTTTTTCGGGCACTGTAAGAAAACCTATTAACGCTACAGGAGTAAGTGGTATTCACTATCTGAACAGAACACCAAATCGTAACACCATTCTCGGAGCGGTTAGAGATTTCAACCACCAATTCCAGGATCCGTGGAGTAGGTCGTCAAAACATGGACATGGAAGACACTGTCCTGGCTTACTTTGTCGCTTACCCTCAACGCAGTATCTGGAGTGCCAGTAATGACCATCCATTTCGAGTGACTCTTCAGCAAGCACTTAACGATGGTGATACGGAACTTCGATGACTTTTGTAACTGGCTGGGCATCATGCGTGATTTTCTTCATCTATTCTTCGTGTCCGATGAATGATGAATGTACGTTTTACAGTGATGGGATGATGTTAACCCACACTGGGGATTCAATCACAATCATCAAGTCCAATTTCTACTGAACGTATGGGCGGGTATGGCTGGTCCCCTCTTTTGCCACATCGTCTGAAAAGACAGAGCTGTTTGAAGCTCTTGCTGATCGAAGTAGCGAATGCGTTGGACGGCATTCCTCTGGTCCACTACCACCGGCTGTGGTTTCAGCATGACGGTGCGCCACCGAATTCGTAGGACGGCATTCCTCTGGTCCACTACCACCGGCTGTGGTTTCAGCATGACGGTGCGCCACCGAATTCGTAGGACGGCATTCCTCTGGTCCACTACCACCGGCTGTGGTTTCAGCATGACGGTGCGCCACCGAATTCGTAGGACGGCATTCCTCTGGTCCACTACCACCGGCTGTGGTTTCAGCATGACGGTGTGCCACCGAATTCGTTGGACGGCATTCCTCTGGTCCACTACCACCGGCTGTGGTTTCAGCATGACGGTGCGCCACCGAATTCGTTGGACGGCATTCCTCTGGTCCACTACCACCGGCTGTGGTTTCAGCATGACGGTGCGCCACCGAATTCGTTGGACGGCATTCCTCTGGTCCACTACCACCGGCTGTGGTTTCAGCATGACGGTGCGCCACCGAATTCGTTGGACGGCATTCCTCTGGTCCACTACCACCGGCTGTGGTTTCAGCATGACGGTGTGCCACCGAATTCGTTGGACGGCATTCCTCTGGTCCACTACCACCGGCTGTGGTTTCAGCATGACGGTGCGCCACCGAATTCGTTGGACGGCATTCCTCTGGTCCACTACCACCGGCTGTGGTTTCAGCATGACGGTGCGCCACCGAATTCGTTGGACGGCATTCCTCTGGTCCACTACCACCGGCTGTGGTTTCAGCATGACGGTGCGCCACCGAATTCGTTGGACGGCATTCCTCTGGTCCACTACCACCGGCTGTGGTTTCAGCATGACGGTGCGCCACCGAATTCGTTGGACGGCATTCCTCTGGTCCACTACCACCGGCTGTGGTTTCAGCATGACGGTGCGCCACCGAATTCGTTGGACGGCATTCCTCTGGTCCACTACCACCGGCTGTGGTTTCAGCATGACGGTGCGCCACCGAATTCGTTGGACGGCATTCCTCTGGTCCACTACCACCGGCTGTGGTTTCAGCATGACGGTGCGCCACCGAATTCGTTGGACGGCATTCCTCTGGTCCACTACCACCGGCTGTGGTTTCAGCATGACGGTGCGCCACCGAATTCGTTGGACGGCATTCCTCTAGTCCACTACCACCGGCTGTGGTTTCAGCATGACGGTGCGCCACCGAATTCGTTGGACGGCATTCCTCTGGTCCACTACCACCGGCTGTGGTTTCAGCATGACGGTGCGCCACCGAATTCGTTGGACGGCATTCCTCTGGTCCACTACCACCGGCTGTGGTTTCAGCATGACGGTGCGCCACATAATCAACTTGACGCTGTTGCAGTTCATTTCCTTCAGCGATGGAGTGGAAGGAACGGTCCCATTCGATAATCTCCAAGACTTTTTCCTCCGGGGCTTCATCAAGGAGCACGTTCACCAGATGCCTATTGCGAACCAGATAATTATTGATACCTTCCAACTTGTCACTCCCGATATGATACAGCGTTCGTTTCGAGACACGCTTCATCATGCATAAACATGTATTGCAGCAAACGGAGAAATAACCCGGCCACCTGAATTAATGGTTTTAAAAGTCACTTGATGACTTAGGCCTGTGGTGGTGCCTAGCTGATTATCAATTGAACCCACCTGTAATTTATTTTTTAATGGATTTGATTGAATAAAAAGATCAGTCTTTGGTACATTTGTGTTACGCTTAAAATAGGTTTTCTTACTGCGCTCGAAAAAGCTATTGCCTACGATGACCAACTTGTAATTTTTCATGACCTCATATCTTTATGACAAATTGGTCTTTTTCGACCGAACCAACTTAATTTGAACGTTTAAAGTATGTTCTACAAATTACTCGTTAACAGTTTGCGTATATCACCTATCAGTCAAAAAAATAAATTTCTGAAAAACATTAAAATCATTTTACGAAATTTCTGAAAATTATTAATTAAAAGGTTCCCTATGCCATACGTATACCCTGATAATTTTAAAACTCTACTTGTAATAGTGTTTGAGAAAATGCGATTTCAGAGCAAAATCAGACACCCGGTATATATAAAATAAACATCGTAATATTGATTTTCAAACGAATTTTAAAAACGTCCCAAAAGTTGAAATATTAAAAAAAAATACAAAACTGAAAATTGCGTGCATAGGCCAAGGACGCGTAAGTGACTTCCTGGAATCCTTAAACGTTGCAATCAGAAGTATAAAAAGTATATCTTTACAATCTCCCAAATGTTATTAAAGGGAACTTCATGTTTTTACCGCTAGGAGCTAGCTGTTTCTTCTAAACTTGAGGAAACGTATTATCATTGTTAGGGGTTCTCATTTCTATCTGTTAAAGAATATCTGATGTCCGCTTCTACATATTCTTGTTTTATATAAGTATCATTTGAAAGCAGAAACGCTACCATTTCCGCCCATGCCCGTTTCCGTTTAAATATTTGTCAACCAACCATTATCATTCCATGGTTCCCATTCCATTGGACATAGTTTTCGCATTTCCGAACATTCCCGGCCGTTCAAATTCCCGATCGTTCCCATTCGCGATCGTTCCCATTCCCGATCGTTCCCATTCCCGATCGTTCCTATTCCCGATCGTTCCCATTCGCGATCGTTCCCATTCCCGATCGTTCCCATTCGCGATCGTTCCCATTCCCGATCGTTCCCATTCCCGATCGTTCCCATTCCCGATCGTTCCTATTCCCGATCGTTCCCATTCGCGATCGTTCCCATTCCCGATCGTTCCCATTCCCGATCGTTCCTATTCCCGATCGTTCCCATTCCCGATCGTTCCTATTTCCTATCGTTCCCATTTCCGATCGTTCCCATTTCCGATCGTTCCCATTTCCGATCGTTCCCATTTCCGATCGTTCCCATTCCCGATCGTTCCCATTTCCGATCGTTCCCATTCCCGATCGTTCCCATTTCCGATCGTTCCCATTTCCGATCGTTCCTATTCCCGATCGTTCCCATTCCCGATCGTTCCTATTTCCGATCGTTCCCATTTCCGATCGTTCCCATTTCCGATCGTTCCCATTTCCGATCGTTCCCATTTCCGATCGTTCCCATTCCCGATCGTTCCCATTTCCGATCGTTTTCATTCCCGATCGTTCCCATTTCCGATCGTTCCCATTCGCGATCGTTCCCATTTCCGATCGTTCCCATTTCCGATCGTTCCTATTCCCGATCGTTCCCATTCCCGATCGTTCCTATTTCCTATCGTTCCCATTTCCGATCGTTCCCATTTCCGATCGTTCCCATTTCCGATCGTTCCCATTTCCGATCGTTCCCATTCCCGATCGTTCCCATTTCCGATCGTTCCCATTCCCGATCGTTCCCATTTCCGATCGTTTTCATTCCCGATCGTTCCCATTTCCGATCGTTCCCATTTCCGATCGTTCCCATTCGCGATCGTTCCCATTTCCGATCGTTCACGAAATTCCCAATCCCGATTAAAAGTATAGCGACCAGATTTCAAATCCATTTCCGACCATTCCCGAACTTAAAATTACCTTTACCAACGAGGGGTCAGACTTTTGGTTGCGGTAGTTTTTTAAGGATTTTCTGTCTTAGTCTATGATAAGTCTATGGGAGGAAAGTTCTAAGAGATGGGATTGGTTGATGGATTTTTACCCAACTTTTCTACGGGATTTTGTTAAATGTCCGACCCCTAAGCGAAAATACAATTTCCATCTGAATCCCGCCCATTGCCGACTGTATTTATGCAATTACTGTGGTAAACTTTAAAAAGAAAAACACATTCATTTCCTTTTTCTTATCTGATCGGATAAAATATGATGTTAACTGAATTCAAATTATCGCAATCACTTCGAACTGCAGTGTTATGTAGTTATACCAACGCTCCACCCCTTTTCAGGATTCGTCTTAATTTATGGTCTAGAGCACCATCTCTTGAACGGACTACGAAACATTATTTATATAAATTTATATTATTATATTATATTAATTATTAAAAATATACTATTTTTCATAAATTCGTTATATTTCATAAATATAGCAAATTAAACACATTTAATTCATATTATTTTGTGGTTTTTATATATTGAAATTCTACTCATTAATAATTAATAATTGATTAAAAAGTACTAATTTTAGATAAACAAAATTATCGTTACATCTAACAAATAGATCGAAATTTTAAAAAAATTGTATTTTTGAATGTTTCCATTATTAATACTTTCAATGTCGCTCAATAGATGGCGTCCTTTTACTTGTACAAAGATAAATAAAGTTCGTGAACCTACATGGAAAGTTCTCCCTTGCGTAAATATGTTCTTGACTACAGAATTTAGAATAATATTATGTTGTTTTCTTAGTAAATAATAAAAACATAAAAGGTTTTTCTATTTTAGTCTTAAACGACTGTTTTTAAAACGCATTACCTCTCGTCAAGTAAACATAACGATTATTTTCTGATCTGATATCTCCGATAAAAAACATTATAAATTCGTTTAAAGATAAGGAACACTTATCTGCAAACTGTTAAAAAATTCGTTAAAAAATCGTTTAAAATATTTGGTTAGAAATTTGTAAAAAAAATCGTTTAAAAAATCGGTAAACAAAACGGTTAAAAAATTTGGTTAAAAATTTGTAAAATAATCGTTTAAAAAATCTGTAAGCAAAAAAGGATAAAATATTTGTAAAAAAATCTATTAAAAAATGATTGATTAACAAATAATAAAAAATATATAAAAAATCGGTAAAATATTGGTTAAAAATGGTTAAATAAATTGTTTATAAAAACGGAAAAAATAGGTTAAAAGTTGTTTAAAAAAACGGAAAAAATAGGTTAAAAGTTGTTTAAAAAAACGGAAATAATAGGTTATAAATTTTTTTTTAAAACGGGAAAAATAGGTTAAAAATGACGTCACTGCCCCTCGCAATTAGTACCTCAATTTCAAAACACTGAATATTCCCTATAATAGAACTCGGAATTGTCGCAAAGTAGATTTCGTGTTAAAATCTGTCACGATTTTCGATACCAAAATAGTAGCGAACATTTTATTTTTTTTCAAATTATTAATATTTTATCGGTTAGTAGGGGGCGAGGGTGGGAGAGTTAATAGTCAAAGTACGGGTCACGTGACCGGGATATTACGTAGTCTACCTACTCGGCGAGTAATGGATCATGCAAGAAGCTCATTTAGGCGCGTGTTTCTTCGCTTGTTATACAGTTTGTAATTTGAGGGCGTCGTTGCGTGGATCGAGCTCGGAAATCTCCCAAAGCCCCGTTCTCATCGCCGTTAGTCTGGCGCGGATTAGAACTAACAGTCGTCGCCTTATAGCCGTAGCGACAGCTTCCAAACGACGCTTAATACCATCATAAGTAACGTCATATGATAAATAACGTGATAATAGAAAGTACGACACAATGCCTATTGTTTAAATGCTAATTTTCCGATTGAAGCTTCTGACACGTTTCCTATTGTTTAAATACTAATTTTCAAATCGAAGCTTCTGACACGTTCCCTATTATTTAAATACTAATTTTCCGATCGAAGCTTCTGACACGTTCCCTATTGTTTAAATACTAATTTTCCGATCGAAGCTTCTGACACGTTTCCTATTGTTTAAATACTAATTTTCCGATCGAAGCTTCTGACACGTTCCCTATTGTTTAAATACTAATTTTCCGATCGAAGCTTCTGACACGTTCCCTATTGTTTAAATACTAATTTTCCGATCGAAGCTTCTGACACGTTCCCTATTGTTTAAATACTAATTTTCCTATCGAAGCTTCTGACACGTTTCCTATTGTTTAAATACTAATTTTCCGATCGAAGCTTCTGACACGTTCCCTATTATTTAAATACTAATTTTCCTATCGAAGCTTCTGACACGTTTCCTATTGTTTAAATACTAATTTTCAAATCGAAGCTTCTGACACGTTCCCTATTGTTTAAATACTAATTTTCAAATCGAAGCTTCTGACACGTTCCCTATTATTTAAATACTAATTTTCCGATCGAAGCTTCTGACACGTTCCCTATTATTTAAATACTAATTGATTGCGTAATAAGATAACTTTTTTTTATAATTCTGATCGTTTTTATATTTTGTTACTAAGTATGGCACTTCCTATTCTCCCAACGATTGAAGAACCAGCCAAGTCTTATTGAAAATTGAAACGCTTTCCAGAGTTTAATTTGGCGAAATAATGATAAAAATCAAAATTTACATTTAACATCATAACCTATCATTAACCGAAGTCTTCCAGTGTCATACTTATATTATTATGTTACTTATGAGAGGATGTAGGAAAGAAACGAAGTCAACGTTCCTTGAAATTTAATATTCTTCCAAAACAGCGCAACGACCACTCTTATAGCCAAGATTTAAATTATGTTTGGGAAAATTACTTCGCCATCTATGTTACAGGCAATTACAGCCCGACTGGAAGCTAATTTCGGAAACGCAAAGGAAACTTTGGACGTTATTAAAACTAATTATTTTTTTCATTGATGTGAAGGAGGAGCTCAAATGTCGTGTTGAAATGGTACTTATTATTTTTGGGTGGAGTTGACTTCAGTTCATGGTAAAATTACGCAACGGTTAGCCGCTAATGAATTTAAAAACCGAATGGGAACGATCGGGAATAGGAACGATCGGGAATGGGAACGATCGGGAATGGGAAACGAAATTAACCGAACCAATAAGGGAGAAACTATAAACGAAAAGTAACCGAACCAATAAGGTATAAACTAGAAACGAAATTAACCGAACCAATAAGGTAGAAACTATAAACGAAATTACTCGAACCAATAAGGTTGAAACGAAATTAACCGAACCGATATGAAAGAAACGAAATTAACCGAACTAATAAGGTATAATTTAACCTAACCGAACCGATAAGGTAGAATTTAACCTAACCGAACCTATAAGGTAGAAACGAAATTAACCGAACCGATAAGGTAGAAACGAAATTAACCGAACTGATAAGTTAGAAATGAAATTAACCGAACTGATAAGGCACAAACGAAATTAACCGAACCTATAAGGTAGAAACGAAATTAAGCGAACTGATAAGGTAGAAACTAAATTAACCGAACTGATAAGGTACAAACGAAATTAACCGAACCGATAAGGGAGAAGCTATAAACGAAAAGTAACCGAACCAATAAGGTATAAACTATAAACGAAATTACTCGAACCAATAAGGTTGAAACGAAATTAACCGAACCGATATGAAAGAAACGAAATTAACCGAACTAATAAGGTATAATTTAACCTAACCGAACCTATAAGATAGAAACGAAATTAACCGAACCGATAAGGTAGAATATAACCTAACCGAACCTATAAGGTAGAAACGAAATTAACCGAACCGATATGAAAGAAACGAAATTAACCGAACTAATAAGGTATAATTTAACCTAACCGAACCTATAAGGTAGAAACGAAATTAATCGAACCGATATGAAAGAAACGAAATTAACCGAACTAATAAGGTATAATTTAACCTAACCGAACCTATAAGGTAGAAACGAAATTAACCGAACCGATAAGGTAGAATATAACCTAACCGAACCTATAAGGTAGAAACGAAATTAACCGAACCGATATGAAAGAAACGAAATTAACCGAACTAATAAGGTATAATTTAACCTAACCGAACCTATAAGGTAGAAACGAAATTAACCGAACCGATAAGGTAGAAACGAAATTAACCGAACTGATAAGGTAGAAACGAAATTAACCGAACCAATAAGGTAGAATATAACCTAACCGAACCTATAAGGTAGAAACGAAATTAACCGAACCGATAAGGTAGAAACGAAATTAACCGAACTGATAAGGTAGAAACGAAATTAACCGAACCAATAAGGTAGAATATAACCTAACCGAACCTATAAGGTAGAAACGAAATTAACCGAACCGATATGAAAGAAACGAAATTAACCGAACTAATAAGGTATAATTTAACCTAACCGAACCTATAAGGTAGAAACGAAATTAACCGAACCGATAAGGTAGAATATAACCTAACCGAACCTATAAGGTAGAAACGAAATTAACCGAACCGATAAGGTAGAAACGAAATTAACCGAACTGATAAGGTAGAAACGAAATTAACCGAACCAATAAGGTAGAATATAACCTAACCGAACCTATAAGGTAGAAACGAAATTAACCGAACCGATATGAAAGAAACGAAATTAACCGAACTAATAAGGTATAATTTAACCTAACCGAACCTATAAGGTAGAAACGAAATTAACCGAACCGATAAGGTAGAATATAACCTAACCGAACCTATAAGGTAGAAACGAAATTAACCGAACCGATAAGGTAGAAACGAAATTAACCGAACTGATAAGGTAGAAACGAAATTAACCGAACCAATAAGGTAGAATATAACCTAACCGAACCTATAAGGTAGAAACGAAATTAACCGAACCGATATGAAAGAAACGAAATTAACCGAACTAATAAGGTATAATTTAACCTAACCGAACCTATAAGGTAGAAACGAAATTAACCGAACCAATAAGGTAGAATATAACCTAACCGAACCTATAAGGTAGAAACGAAATTAACCGAACCGATAAGGTAGAAACGAAATTAACCGAACTGATAAGGTAGAAACGAAATTAACCGAACCAATAAGGTAGAATATAACCTAACCGAACCTATAAGGTAGAAACGAAATTAACCGAACCGATATGAAAGAAACGAAATTAACCGAACTAATAAGGTATAATTTAACCTAACCGAACCTATAAGGTAGAAACGAAATTAACCGAACCGATAAGGTAGAATATAACTTAACCGAACCTATAAGGTAGAAACGAAATTAACCGAACCGATAAGGTAGAAACGAAATTAACCGAACTGATAAGGTAGAAACGAAATTAACCGAACCAATAAGGTAGAATATAACCTAACCGAACCTATAAGGTAGAAACGAAATTAACCGAACCGATAAGGTAGAAACGAAATTAACCGAACTGATAAGTTAGAAATGAAATTAACCGAACTGATAAGGCACAAACGAAATTAACCGAACCTATAAGGTAGAAACGAAATTAAGCGAACTGATAAGGTAGAAACTAAATTAACCGAACTGATAAGGTACAAACGAAATTAACCGAACCGATAAGGGAGAAGCTATAAACGAAAAGTAACCGAACCAATAAGGTATAAACTATAAACGAAATTACTCGAACCAATAAGGTTGAAACGAAATTAACCGAACCGATATGAAAGAAACGAAATTAACCGAACTAATAAGGTATAATTTAACCTAACCGAACCTATAAGGTAGAAACGAAATTAACCGAACCGATAAGGTAGAATATAACCTAACCGAACCTATAAGGTAGAAACGAAATTAACCGAACCGATATGAAAGAAACGAAATTAACCGAACTAATAAGGTATAATTTAACCTAACCGAACCTATAAGGTAGAAACGAAATTAACCGAACCGATAAGGTAGAATCGAAATTAACCGAACTGATAAGGTAGAAACGAAATTAACCGAACCAATAAGGTAGAATATTACCTAACCGAACCTATAAGGTAGAAACGAAATTAACCGAACCGATAAGGTAGAAACGAAATTAACCGAACTGATAAGGTAGAAACGAAATTAACCGAACCAATAAGGTAGAATATAACCTAACCGAACCTATAAGGTAGAAACGAAATTAACCGAACCGATAAGGTAGAAACGAAATTAACCGAACTGATAAGGTAGAAACGAAATTAACCGAACCAATAAGGTAGAATATAACCTAACCGAACCTATAAGGTAGAAACGAAATTAACCGAACCGATAAGGTAGAAACGAAATTAACCGAACTGATAAGGTAGAAACGAAATTAACCGAACCAATAAGGTAGAAACTATAAACGAAATTACTCGAACCAATAAGGTTGAAACGAAATTAACCGAACCGATATGAAAGAAACGAAATTAACCGAACTAATAAGGTATAATTTAACCTAACCGAACCTATAAGGTAGAAACGAAATTAACCGAACCGATAAGGTAGAAACGAAATTAACCGAACTGATAAGGTAGAAACGAAATTAACCGAACCAATAAGGTAGAATATAACCTAACCGAACCTATAAGGTAGAAACGAAATTAACCGAACCGATAAGGTAGAAACGAAATTAACCGAACTGATAAGGTAGAAACGAAATTAACCGAACCAATAAGGTAGAATATAACCTAACCGAACCTATAAGGTAGAAACGAAATTAACCGAACCGATAAGGTAGAAACGAAATTAACCGAACTGATAAGGTAGAAACGAAATTAACCGAACCAATAAGGTAGAATATAACCTAACCGAACCTATAAGGTAGAAACGAAATTAACCGAACCGATAAGGTAGAAACGAAATTAACCGAACTGATAAGGTAGAAACGAAATTAACCGAACCGATAAGGTAGAAACGAAATTAACCGAACTGATAAGGTAGAAACGAAATTAACCGAACCAATAAGGTAGAATATAACCTAACCGAACCTATAAGGTAGAAACGAAATTAACCGAACCGATAAGGTAGAAACGAAATTAACCGAACTGATAAGGTAGAAACGAAATTAACCGAACCAATAAGGTAGAATATAACCTAACCGAACCTATAAGGTAGAAACGAAATTAACCGAACCGATAAGGTAGAAACGAAATTAACCGAACTGATAAGTTAGAAATGAAATTAACCGAACTGATAAGGCACAAACGAAATTAACCGAACCTATAAGGTAGAAACGAAATTAAGCGAACTGATAAGGTAGAAACTAAATTAACCGAACTGATAAGGTACAAACGAAATTAACCGAACCGATAAGGGAGAAGCTATAAACGAAAAGTAACCGAACCAATAAGGTATAAACTATAAACGAAATTACTCGAACCAATAAGGTTGAAACGAAATTAACCGAACCGATATGAAAGAAACGAAATTAACCGAACTAATAAGGTATAATTTAACCTAACCGAACCTATAAGGTAGAAACGAAATTAACCGAACCGATAAGGTAGAATATAACCTAACCGAACCTATAAGGTAGAAACGAAATTAACCGAACCGATATGAAAGAAACGAAATTAACCGAACTAATAAGGTATAATTTAACCTAACCGAACCTATAAGGTAGAAACGAAATTAACCGAACCGATAAGGTAGAAACGAAATTAACCGAACTGATAAGGTAGAAACGAAATTAACCGAACCAATAAGGTAGAATATTACCTAACCGAACCTATAAGGTAGAAACGAAATTAACCGAACCGATAAGGTAGAAACGAAATTAACCGAACTGATAAGGTAGAAACGAAATTAACCGAACCAATAAGGTAGAATATAACCTAACCGAACCTATAAGGTAGAAACGAAATTAACCGAACCGATAAGGTAGAAACGAAATTAACCGAACTGATAAGGTAGAAACGAAATTAACCGAACCAATAAGGTAGAATATAACCTAACCGAACCTATAAGGTAGAAACGAAATTAACCGAACCGATAAGGTAGAAACGAAATTAACCGAACTGATAAGGTAGAAACGAAATTAACCGAACCAATAAGGTAGAAACTATAAACGAAATTACTCGAACCAATAAGGTTGAAACGAAATTAACCGAACCGATATGAAAGAAACGAAATTAACCGAACTAATAAGGTATAATTTAACCTAACCGAACCTATAAGGTAGAAACGAAATTAACCGAACCGATAAGGTAGAAACGAAATTAACCGAACTGATAAGGTAGAAACGAAATTAACCGAACCAATAAGGTAGAATATAACCTAACCGAACCTATAAGGTAGAAACGAAATTAACCGAACCGATAAGGTAGAAACGAAATTAACCGAACTGATAAGGTAGAAACGAAATTAACCGAACCAATAAGGTAGAATATAACCTAACCGAACCTATAAGGTAGAAACGAAATTAACCGAACCGATAAGGTAGAAACGAAATTAACCGAACTGATAAGGTAGAAACGAAATTAACCGAACCAATAAGGTAGAATATAACCTAACCGAACCTATAAGGTAGAAACGAAATTAACCGAACCGATAAGGTAGAAACGAAATTAACCGAACTGATAAGGTAGAAACGAAATTAACCGAACCGATAAGGTAGAAACGAAATTAACCGAACTGATAAGGTAGAAACGAAATTAACCGAACCAATAAGGTAGAATATAACCTAACCGAACCTATAAGGTAGAAACGAAATTAACCGAACCGATAAGGTAGAAACGAAATTAACCGAACTGATAAGGTAGAAACGAAATTAACCGAACCAATAAGGTAGAATATAACCTAACCGAACCTATAAGGTAGAAACGAAATTAACCGAACCGATAAGGTAGAAACGAAATTAACCGAACTGATAAGGTAGAAACGAAATTAACCGAACCAATAAGGTAGAAACTATAAACGAAATTACTCGAACCAATAAGGTTGAAACGAAATTAACCGAACCGATATGAAAGAAACGAAATTAACCGAACTAATAAGGTATAATTTAACCTAACCGAACCTATAAGGTAGAAACGAAATTAACCGAACCGATAAGGTAGAAACGAAATTAACCGAACTGATAAGGTAGAAACGAAATTAACCGAACCAATAAGGTAGAATATAACCTAACCGAACCTATAAGGTAGAAACGAAATTAACCGAACCGATAAGGTAGAAACGAAATTAACCGAACTGATAAGGTAGAAACGAAATTAACCGAACCAATAAGGTAGAATATAACCTAACCGAACCTATAAGGTAGAAACGAAATTAACCGAACCGATAAGGTAGAAACGAAATTAACCGAACTGATAAGGTAGAAACGAAATTAACCGAACCAATAAGGTAGAATATAACCTAACCGAACCTATAAGGTAGAAACGAAATTAACCGAACCGATAAGGTAGAAACGAAATTAACCGAACTGATAAGGTAGAAACGAAATTAACCGAACCAATAAGGTAGAAACTATAAACGAAATTACTCGAACCAATAAGGTTGAAACGAAATTAACCGAACCGATATGAAAGAAACGAAATTAACCGAACTAATAAGGTATAATTTAACCTAACCGAACCTATAAGGTAGAAACGAAATTAACCGAACCGATAAGGTAGAAACGAAATTAACCAAACTGATAAGGTAGAAACGAAATTAACCGAACCAATAAGGTAGAATATAACCTAACCGAACCTATAAGGTAGAAACGAAATTAACCGAACCGATAAGGTAGAAACGAAATTAACCGAACTGATAAGGTAGAAACGAAATTAACCGAACCAATAAGGTAGAAACTATAAACGAAATTACTCGAACCGATAAGGTTGAAACGAAATTAACCGAACCGATATGAAAGAAACGAAATTAACCGAACTAATAAGGTAGAATATAACCTAACCGAACCTATAAGGTAGAAACGAAATTAACTGAACCGATAAGGTAGAAACGAAATTAACCGAACTGATAAGGTAGAAACGAAATTAACCGAACCAATAAGGTAGAATATAACCTAACCGAACCTATAAGGTAGAAACGAAATTAACCGAACCGATAAGGTAGAAACGAAATTAACCGAACTCTTAAGGTAGAAACGAAATTAACCGAACCAATAAGGTAGAATATAACCTAACCGAACCTATAAGGTAGAAACGAAATTAACCGAACCGATAAGGTAGAAACGAAATTAACCGAACTGATAAGGTAGAAACGAAATTAACCGAACCAATAAGGTAGAAACTATACACGAAATTACTCGAACCGATAAGGTTGAAACGAAATTACTCGAACCGATATGAAAGAAACGAAATTAACCGAACTAATAAGGTATAATTTAACCTAACCGAACCTATAAGGTAGAAACGAAATTAACCGAACCGATAAGGTAGAATATAAACTAACCGAACCTATAAGGTAGAAACGAAATTAACCGAACCGATAAGGTAGAAACGAAATTAACCGAACTGATAAGGTAGAAACGAAATTAACCGAACCAATAAGGTAGAAACTATAAACGAAATTACTCGAACCGATAAGGTTGAAACGAAATTACTCGAACCGATAAGGTTGAAGCGAAATTAATCGAACCGATAAGGTAGAAACTAGAAACTAAATTAACCGAACCGATAAGGTAGAATTTAACCTAACCGAACCTATAAGGTAGAAACGAAATTACTCGAACCAATAAGGTAGAAACGAAATTACTCGAACCAATAAGGTAGAAACGAAATTACTCGAACCGATAAGGTAGAAACGAAATTACTCGAACCGATAAGGTTGAAATGAAATTAATCTCACGTAAACCGTTATATTATATGAAAAAGAGGCTTATTAAACCGTTTTAAACCTGGTTTAGGACGTTATTGAAATAATAGTAAATAAACAATAAAACTATAAACCTATTTATCCTTCCAAAAAGCCAATAGAGACTTGGCAGCGTGACGTAGATAATACGTCACCCATGCTTTTTCTAATTGGAAAAAAAGGCATACCAGCATGGCGGCCATAGCCAAAGGTACGGCTTGACGTCATGCTTCCAAGTCTCTATTATGATCCGAGTTACTTCATTTGAAAACTTCAAAGAGTGAAGCGATGCTGCTAGAATATTTTTAATAATCCCCGAGGATCTTATATCCAAAGTATATAAGATACCTTTTAAGAGATAAGTTTCAATCTTCCTATCCTACTAATTTTTATACGTTTGAAGCATGCAAATTCCCGTTGCATTTTCAAAAAACATTCATTGACTTTGTAAAACAATTACATCGGGATACATATGCTTTTTTATATATAAATACCATAATTATACAGTAGAATTTTTCAAAATCCCTGCATGCCTCGCGCTTAGTCAATAGCATTTGCCCACTTCCTCCCAGAACTCCGAAAAATTAAGCTCCATGGTAACCAACTAGAGATAGCCCATCCCTGGCACATTACATCAACCAGGAATCCCTACCTCTGCTTGGAATGCTTATCGCGGCAGCTTTTCGTCTCGATGTGGCTGACGGTTTTTTTGACGTCACTATATATTAACTTAACAAACAACTACGTGAGAGGGGAGCGCGCCAAAGCCGTCAGAACATTTTGGATTAAGGGGGGTACAGCTGGATGCTAAATTTGGCGTCCCCTCATCAGCATCCTTTTTTTTTTGTAAAACAATTTGGCGCCCTTTTCATAGCACTTTGGCCCCCCTTTCCAATTTCAAGAGGGTACATTGTACCCCTGTACCCCCCAGTTCCTACGCCACTGACAGAGTGATCTTACCACACGCGATACGCCAGGATAAGCATTCTAAGTAGAGGTATGGATTCCTGCAGCAACTAATTGACGCCGATTTTTTAGGTGTCAGAAGGGGGTAATCGCTTTGTTACCAAACCGTCAACCTGAAAACTCTCTGAATTCGAATCTAGGGTACAAGTTTCTTATTATATTTGGTTAAACGCTAGTGCTTAAAATTTGTATCTTGTATTTTTTACATCTTATTTTGATATGTGCTTTTAAAACTCGTTAACAGTATATCCGTTAGCGATAACTGATAGACATTCTTAGCTAATATCTGCGCATTCAAAATATATCTGAACATAAAACTGTTTTTTGATATATTTTTTATAAAAGGGTTTTTTTTTATCCACGGCAGGTATAGCTAAAATAATACTAGGTTTCGATAAAAAATAAGTGGTTGATAAATAAATAAATGAAACCTATTACAACAATATATCCCATCCGATAGTGCCACAGATGCTAAGTTAGTCGATCTGAAAAATTTATCATGGATAGAAATTAATCCGACTTTCAGACTAAAAAGGAAATATAATCTGCGCAGATAATGACGTCCAAATCTAAATCCGATATCTGAACTGACTGAAAAATTTCTGTTCTCTTCGGATCACAAATCAGATTGATCTGATTTCGGTTTGAAGCACTACGTGCTCTTCCATGGCGTCGGAAAATTCAGTTTTAGGGAACCAATGAGCTGATTTTATTTACACGAAGGAGATAACTCTATGAGCGTGATTAGGATTGGCGGAAACTGGATTTCCTAGTCCTTCTACTAATTCGTCAGTGGCGCCGAAAGACGTGATTAAGTATAAAAATATTATTACTTATGATAATAGAGCTTCTGAAACGGGCCTTTCAAATTTAGTGGCTTAGATGTCTACTTCTATCAATACGTGTTTTTGTTCCTTTTAAAAACCTTTTTTGTTTAAACTCTTATGATTGATAATGCAGAAGTGAAACTCCCCGGTAAAGCGGTCAGCCCTAGAGATAACTTCAAATCCATATTTATGAGATGACCCAAAGCCCATATCCGATACCCCTCTCTCCCCCGTCTGTTTAAGTAGTTGTAGTCTTAAAGGGAGGAGTAGAAACTGGGACGATCGGCGAGTTTCACGTTTTTGCCGCTAGGAGAGCTGGTAGATTGACTGTTTGGATGAATGTTATGAAGGCGTTACTACAGAAGCTACTAAACTTAGCAACGGTTTCCATTTTCATTGGCTGCCGACTACGTCATCGGGTTTAGGTTAAGGCTAGGTTAAAGTAGGTTAAGGTTAGGTTAAAGCAGGTTAAGGTTAGGGTAAGACGTTAGGTTAGGTTTGGGTAAGACGATAGGTTAGATTAGGATAAAACAGGTTAAAGTAAGATTAAGTTAAGTAAGGGTAAGACGATAGGTTAGGTTAAGGTAATGCTAGGCTAGGGTAAGGTTAGGTTAGGCTAGGCTAAGGTAAGGTTAGGTTGGGTTAAGGATATGTTAAGGTAAGGTTGGGTTAACGATATGTTAAGGTAAGGTTGGGTTAAGGATATGTTAAGGTAAGGTTGGGTTAAGGATATGTAAAGGTCAGGTGGGCTTAAAGACATGTTAAGGTAAGGTGGGGTTAACGATATGTTAAGGTAAGGTTGGGTTAAGGATATGTTAAGGAAATAATAATAATAATAACTATAATAATAATAATAATCAGCTAGGCTAATACCCAAGGCACCACCTTAGGCCCAAGTCATCTAGCGACTTATAATACCTTTAAACAGGTGGCCGGGTTACAATGAGTAGGAGGGTGGTGGCAAGCCCTTCATGCCAAGCGAGCCAACAACTCTATATACTAATTATTACCGTTAACCTCAACAAGTTTTTATGGAAGGGGAAACCCCCTTAAACCAGTACCACAAACTGAGATCGAACCCGGCTCCTGTTGCTGCGAGGCGAAAGTGCTAACCACTGACCGAATAGTGAAACCACTCCCCCGAATACTGAAATCACTCCCCCGAATACTGAAACCACTCCCCAGAATACTGAAACCACTCCCCCGAATACTGAAACCACTCCCCCGAATACTCAAATCACTCCCTCGAATACTGATACCACTTTCCCCCGAATACTGACACCACTCCCTCGAATACTGACACCACTCTCCCGAATACTGACACCACTCCCCCGAATACTGACACCACTCCCCCGAATACTGACACCACTCTCCCGAATACTGACCCCACTCTCCCGAATACTGACCCCACTCCCTCCCCCTAGAATACTGCCACCCATTTCTCGTAGCATTTACACTCCCTTTAAAGTGACCCCGGCGGAGGAATACGTAAGGGCACTAGCTCGTGCGATGCCAACCGTGACTGATAGAAAGTAAACATCGTGCTGGTAATATTTCGGTGAATTGGCAGTGGCATAGCGGAGCCGCTACTCGGAGCTACCGGGATACCCAGCCACTATAAATAATCACTTTGCTAATGTGGTCGCTATGAGGTCAGTCGGCGCCGTCGTTATAACTAATCGCTCCGCAAAAGAGTATTTAAAAGAGGCAGCCCCGTTCCCTGCCCTACAATATTCGACGGAATTAATTTTTTGGCAACGCGTTTATGGAGAACAACTCCACGACTCCCTCAACGCCCCCTGGGTAATGATCTTGAAACTAATGCCGCCAGGTCGTCGTTCACTCGTAACGTCTACACGTATAGCTCGTATCGGCGCCACATCAGACGTGTAAGGAATTGCAACGGGTGGATACAGTATGCGGAATACCACTTTGCCCCTTTGGAGCGGGTCGCGCTTCCCTGTAGCACGCTGTTGTATTGTAAGTTTGTTGACAACTCGTGGAAATTCGAAGGGTCTTGTTTTTAACGTAACTCTCGTCAATCATCCCAGCTTCTGTTAAGCCTGGTGATCCACCGTAACTGCATATTCCCTTTAAGCTAAAATGTTACAAAATTTTAACGTCTGTCAAGTGAAACACGACGCCATCTGTGTTTCCAATAGAATACTATTTTAAAATCTAAATCGTAATTATTAGTTAAAATGTATTAAATTACGTTTTTTGGCGTATTTTCACTTCAAATCTTTTTTCTGTTTCTCAATTTTCACACATTTGTAGTTAAAGCCATGGTTTTCATGTTGTTATACTAAAGTAAAAAGCAATGGCAACATTCTATGACGTCATAGTGCCAATTCGCTATTATGCCAGAAGGAGAAATGAAGTCTCTGACTCCCTTTTTAGGGTAAGAAGAGTAGGGTAAGAAGAGTAGGGTAAGAAGAGTAGGGTAAGAAGAGTAGGGTAAGAAGAGTAGGGTAAGAAGAGTAGCGTAAGAAGAGTAGCGTAAAAAGAGTAGGTTAAGAAGAGTAGCGTAAGAAGAGTACGGTAAGAAGAGTGGGGTAAGAAGAGTAGGGTAAGAAGAGTAGGGTAAGAAGAGTAGGGTAAGAAGAGTAGGGTAAGAAGAGTAAGGCTATGACGTCATTTTATAGTTTGAGTCGGAGTAAAAAGGTTTTTCCAAAATGGCTGCCTGTGGTCTTTTTAGCAGATAAATTCTGGCTAGCAGACGACAAAATCCGATTTCCTCCTTTACACCTCCTTTAAAAAGAGTAGCCCTAATACTCCGGAACAAGCGAATAGTTTATGGGGCGGAGTAATTCTTATCCACGGAAAAAGCGAATAAAACGTTTTAGGGTAAAAAGAGTACTTTTAGTCAAAGAACAGGCGAAAAGAAACCACCTATTTTGAGTTGCAAAAACCTTTTTACATTTTACCTTTTGCATTTAGAAAAACCAATTTTCGAAATGCATTTTTTATTTTGCATTTTGAGCTATGGAGAAAGTATTTGGCCTTTTTGCAATTTGAAAAAAAAAGTATTTTGAACAACTCTGTAGAATATGTGGCCACAACTATGTTCTCTGTTTTCATGATTTCCGGAAGATAGTCTGAGCGTGCCTGAAATCGTACGGGAAAAGGGGCAAAGAACACAGGGGGGGGAGGCGAAGGGGCGTGGTTTATCTGACGGGGAATCACGAGACGAACAAGCTACTGCCCACACATTCTCTGAGGACTTTCTGTTTTTCAGCTTCGTTACGTGAAGCTCTCAGGAGGGGCTCTTTAGTAAGTGTCCGAAAATTGGGGAATAAAACGGAAGTAGGCGGGGAAGGTGACCTCCCTGTTTTTTTTTGCTAAGTGTCCAGAAACTGCCCATCGCTCCCTTTGGTCGTTGTCGGCCTTAATTTTGACCCCAAACTGTCCATTAAGTATCGTCCTTTTTCCCGCTAATGACCCTTCGTTTGTTGGACAGGCGGGCTGCCGAAAGTGAAGTAGTTTGGTCAAACATTTTAGTCGCCGCCCGTGTACGTCATTAAACGGACTCTATTGATTAGGAGCGACATCTAACGTAGACCGTGGGACAACTTAAAAGGGGCCACACGGTAACACGAGAGGACTGCCCACGAAATCTGTTGTACAAGTAGCGACCAATACCATTGTTTTTAATCTAGCAATTTCCGAGATATATAGGAAATTTTAGAAATCCGGAGTAATATGTGAAATATCAGAAATATTGATTAATTGTAAATATATGTGTAATTTTGAATGTATGAGTAATATCGGAAACATGTGGGAAATATATCGGGGACACGTTGGGAAATGTATCGGGGACACGTTGGGAAATGTATCGGGGACACGTTGGGAAATGTATCGGGGACACGTTGGGAAATGTATCGGGGACACGTTGGTAAATGTATCGGGGACACGTTGGGAAATGTATCGGGGACACGTTGGGAAATGTATCGGGGACACGTTGGGAAATGTATCGGGGACACGTTGGGAAATATATCTTGGACACGTTGGGAAATGTATCGGGGACACGTTGGGAAATGTATCGGGGACACGTTGGGAAATGTATCGGGGACACGTTGGGAAATGTATCGGGGACACGTTGGGAAATGTATCGGGGACACGTTGGGAAATGTATCGGGGACACGTTGGGAAATGTATCGGGGACACGTTGGGAAATGTATCGGGGACACGTTGGGAAATGTATCGGGGACACGTTGGGAAATGTATCGGGGACACGTTGGGAAATGTATCGGGGACACGTTGGGAAATGTATCGGGGACACGTTGGGAAATGTATCGGGGACACGTTGGGAAATGTATCGGGGACACGTTGGGAAATGTATCGGGGACACGTTGGGAAATGTATCGGGGACACGTTGGGAAATGTATCGGGGACACGTTGGGAAATGTATCGGGGACACGTTGGGAAATGTATCGGGGACACGTTGGGAAATGTATCGGGGACACGTTGGGAAATATATCGGGGACACGTTGGGAAATATATCGGGGACACGTTGGGAAATATATCGGGGACACGTTGGGAAATATATCGGGGACACGTAAATTTCGGCAAATAACGTTAATTCCAAAAATATAATGAAAATTTTATAAATATTTAGAGATCAGTCATTTTTATGATTTTTTTCGGATGTGGCTAAGCACCTCCGGGTCAAGGTTTCTAATTTAAATTCGTCAGTTAGTATGTAGTAGGCCAAACGTTGGTCAACCGCCTGTAGAAGTGTTCCAGGGGACGCGCTCCGGCGTACAGGGAGAAGCGACATACCGAGGAACTCTCTCCCTCTTTGAGCTGCTGCTGGGAGTGAAAACGAGAGTTGAAATGAGCGGATTGAGAATTTCAGAGAACAGCTGCTTACATTTATTTTTCTTCGCGCAATCCAACGTCAAAGGGACCCCATTTCATTAACATTCCGCATTCCTCGGATGCTATTTTAAACTGTTTTCCTCGCAATTTAGGATGGCCCGCTATCATCCCAAAGTACGAGTGTATTGCACTCATTCTAGAATATGTAATACAAAACTTTTCATATCATAACGTACGAATTAATTTCAATTCTTGCCATCCTAAATGTTATTAACATAATTAGAATAAATAAAATTAGCCACGCATTCGTGGGGTGGCGGAGTGGTTAGAGCTGTCGCCTCGCAGCAAGAAGAACCGGGTTCGATCCCAGCTTGTGCACTGGGTGAAAACTCGGAACTACTCCTTCCGCGTTGAGTTTGCAAGTTCTCTCCCCACTGGTTGAAGGGGTTTCCCCCGAGTTCTTCCGTTTCCCCTTCCCATAAAAACTTGTCGAGGTTAACGGTAATAGTGAGTGTAGGGAGCTGTTGGCTCGCGTGGCATGAAGGGCTTGTCACCACCCTCCTACGCATTGTAACCCGGCCACCTGTTTAAAGGCATTATAAGTCGTTAGATGACTTGGGCCTAAGGTGGTGCCAGCTGATTATTATTATTTTACAATTGAAGCGAATTTATATGACTCAACCGGACTATGTTAAATGCATACTTATTTGTGAATTATACTGTGTTCAGGGGTGTAACGTACGTTTTTTTCTCTATTCCATATCCAATTCTCTGATAGGTGATATATTAGTGTGCTCCCCCCGCCCTGATGACACTTTCATCCTCCTAGATTGGACATTTTTGCCGCGAATAACATTACCAAAATAAGTACGTGGATACTTTTGTTTTAAATTTAACTAGCGCTAATCATCCTAAGCTTCTGTTACACCTGGTGGCCGAAATGCGAAATTCGTTGATCCACCAGAAACAATAGGTGGTTTATTTTCGCTTGTTCCGGGATTTCGGAGTAGGGTAAGAAGAGTAAGGCTATGACGTCATTTTACTCCGATTCTGTGGTGGAAAATAGTTTGAGTCGGAGTTAAAACCTTTTTCTAAAATGGCTCTCTTTGGCCTTTTTAGCGGATAAATTCTGGCTAGCAGACGGCAAAATCCGATTTACTCCTTTACACCTCCTTTCCAGAAGGAGTAAAAAGAGTAGCCCGAATACTCCGGAACAAGCGAATAGTTTCTGGGGTGGAGTATCATCCCCAGAACAGGCGAATAAAACGTTTTAGGGTAAAAAGAGTACACTTATAGTCCGAGAACAGGCGAAAGGTTCATACTGCCTTTAGCATAAACTAAAGCTGATTGGCTAATAGGGACTTGGGAGCATGACGTCACGCTGTACCTTTGGCTATGGCTGCCATGCTGCTATGCTTTTTTTTTCAATTGACAAAAGCATGGGTGACGTATTATCTACGTCACGCTGCCAAGTCCCTATTACGTTAAAAACAATTGGATGATTTCTTAATTTAGTTTCTACCCTTTTAATGAACTTCTCGCGTTCGCCGCTACGTGGCTCTATGTACACTGAAAAGGCTTATTAACTCATTCAAAATATTTAATCAGTTAAGGTATTATTGAAACGGACAAATATTTTTATTCTTAACCGTCGCAGTGTTACCCGATGACCAAATTAGGTTTAGTTATTTGATTGAAAGGCGGGCGATGACGTCAACGAGTGAACATCCTCTCAGGTTAAAAGGGTTGATAGAGGGATTGTCTGTTTTATTTGTCTTTGGTTTATCTCCGGCGTTCTATGACGTCATCCATTGTTTGACGTCGAAAGGAGCTCTTTACGGAGCTCGCATCTCGGTAAGGCCATAAAAGATCGGCCAGACTCGTCTCATTTCGTCATTGCATAGCGTTATTTGAGTTTAAAAACAGCCTAACTCTAATTTTATTTTAACTCTTTATATTTCCCATAACATACTCCATTTCATCATACAGACAATATATTTTGCTTTAAAATCGTAAAAAATATGTTGCTGCTAGATATTTTCTGAATGTACCTTTATAGAACACGGAAACGTCCTTTTTGTACTTTTGTTATAAAAAACAGGGCGCCATCTATTTCAGTATATTTTAAATACCCAAAATTTTCGATAGATGGTGCGTAACTTAATTTTTTCGCAGAAATGTTTAAATTTTAAATAGGTGTTTCGGTAAAATAAAACCATAAAAAAATTAAAAATTTAAATGTTGCAACTGATCGATGTAAGAAAAGTTGCTCTTTTAAACAATGTATTCATCCGCGTTTTACCGCCAAAATCCATGAAAATGACGCCTTGTCAAAGCCGCCTAGATCTTTATAGGTGTGTGAAATTTCATTTCAATAGGTGGGGTAGTTTCTGAGAAACAGCGTTAAAGACATACAGACATTTGACTCGCTAGAGAGGGAGCTTCGACAAAACACTAGTCAATTGTTTTGCAAGTTGTAATTAACGACCAATATTATGGAAAACGTTGAAGTATGTTTTTTCAAAATTGGGGTTTTTCGGATGTAAACGAAAGGGTGGTTTTTAACGAAAAAATCTTTAAGTTATATTAGTTTTCGTTATTAATTAGTTTACGAAATTACAACGAAATCGATAACTTTTTAGTTTTTACTTTTGTAGGTTTTCTTCAGTTTATCTACTTTTGGTCCTTCATCACTTTTGGTAGTTTGACAGATTTATTTTAGTCAATTTCAATTGATTTAAGACGATTGTAGTCGAAACTTATTTATTTTAAGTAAATACTGCTCTTTTTATCCAATTTCGTTCATTTTAGTCAATCCAATTAATTCAACACGATTCTAGTCAATTTCATTCATTTAACCCAAATTCCGGTTGTTTAACCAAATTTCATTCATTTTATTCAATTTTACTCATTTTAGCCACTTTTATGGCTGTTTTACCCAATTTTTTTCATTTTACCCAATTGTAGCCGATATTAGTTGTTTTAACACCATTTTACCCAATTTTTGTCATTTGGACGAATTTTAATTATTTTACCCAAATTGTATCATTTTATCCTATTTTAGACGATATTAGTTGGCTTAACACGATTTTATCCAAATTTAAACATTTTAGGTCATTTTACCCAATTTTGGTCAATTTATCCAATTTTTGTCGATTTAAAAAAAAATGATTTGACAATACCCTATTAGGTAAAATTTTGCAAATATTCCTTCATTTATCAAATTCATTGAAATTTTCTCAATTCTACACAAATTTGGATAAAGTTTACCCAAACTTGATGAATTTCACCCAAAATAGTTCAAATTTAGCATTTTACTTGAGATTTGAATTTTTTTTTTGATTTTTCGAAAATATTTTACAGCCCTGGGAAACCGAGAAAATTCCATGCTTTTATAAATGTAGATTTTTTCATTTTAAGTTGTCAAAAACATTTTCGGTTGCCATAACTTTTCCCTTAGTGAAAATTCATGTTACCCCAAGGTCTACAAAATCGGTGATTAACACCTCGGGTACACTCCTTGTTAGTGGACTTTAACGTAAATTATACCTCCCTTTCAAAATAAATTGTTAAAAATTACTATAATTTAAGTTATTGTCAAATTTACAAACGAGCGAATCGACGTGAGGGGTACTTTTATGTCCCTTTCGAGTCAAAATGTAGCCTAAGCATCTTGTTTTTATGTCGACGCTAGCGACATCTGTTGAAAAACGAGCTAGTAAACGTCGAGCCGACACTTGCTTTAAACTTTTAAAGAACCAATTTCAAAAATAAAAGGTCTAAAACTTACTAAGCCTATTCATTTAACCGACAACAACGGCACCATTTTGTCAAAATTGAACGTGAACGCTCCAGCTTATCTACGAAACTACGTCGGAAATCGACTACAGCGACGCCAAGTTTATCCACATCGAACTAAAATTGACCGTGATTTTCCTATTCCCAGTATTAACGCGTGCCTTTTAAAGCGTTTAGTTTCTTCAGTGGTTCCCAGGCCACTCGTGGTGCCATCTGTATACGATAGAAATCACTAAATTATTATTTTTCCTTAGTTATCTGCACAGCATAGTGATGGCGCTAAAAGCGTTGGAGTCCCTCTATTGGGGCGGGGCTCCAGCCTCCTAATAGACACTGATGAAACCTTAGTTTCCACCCGTTCGCTACTTTTGTAAGCTTTATTACCCATAGTCTTAAAACAATCTACCTAAACCAGTTTATCTCAAATATTATTAAAAAAATGTATTATTAAATAAAATTAAAAAAATAACAAATTCGAAATTATATTAGCACCTATTTTTAAAACTAAAAAGAGTTGTAATGCTATTTCGAAAAAACCGCAAAAAAATCACATGTAAGTCGAGTTACGTCAATTTGGAACTAAGGTTGCGAGAGATATATAAAAATAAAATAATTCGATAGACTTTTCAAAAAAGTAAAATTTTAAAAATGTTTTGAAAACCGAACCGTAAATAATGCTTATTTTAAAAATATTATTTTACAAGTAAAAATGTATTTGATGATAAGGTATTTTATACAATTTTTAAACATTTGCGCTGCTTTTATCTTCTCCAAGCATCTTATAGAAAAAATAAGTAAATGCCAGAAAAATATCTTTCAGATTCCGCCACAGGTGGAGCCAGCGTCTCTACAAAACGACAATCTGACTGAAAATATCGGCAAACTCAAACGAGAAAACTCAAAACGATCTAATCAGGGAGAACCCGCGAATTATCTGGAAAAACGCTTTAGCGTTTACACGGTACTAAACGTTACCTTATCGCATAGAAAAATAATGCTATTATTCTATTTAATATAAGACAAAAAACCCCATCATGTTTCAAGTAAAAAATATCCTATTTTAGTTTCGTAGCACCAGGTTTAAAACATAGATGGTGCCACGTTCTCCATCGAGAGAGCGCTTTCGATCGGTTATGAAAAGAACATCTTTAGCTTGGTTTATAGTTTCCGCTACCACACGCTGTACCTGCCAATGTTTAGTAACACACCGTTCCGCACGTTAAAGAAAATCAAACCTAGGAATTTACCTTCTTTCTGTAACTTTCCAATGATTTCAGTATTTCAGGTCGTGTACTGAAAAATTGTTCGAAACTTAACTTTTATATGCAAATACTTAACACATCATGGATAACGTGGTTACTAAAATGCCTGTGATATCTAGACTGTATAGAGGTTTATAACCGTTTCCTACGTTATTATTTTTTTTTTCAGTTTATTTCTGGAATTGATCGCCAAAACCAGGGCCGTTTTAACCCTTCAGTAGGCCTTAGGCAAAAATCTCAGTCACCATGTTTTCGGACATTCATAGGCTCTTAATATATTGAATCGTAGGCCCTTAATTATCCTAAAATTTCTGTAGGCCCTAGGCACTTTGCCTAGTCTGCCTTATGGATAAAGCGGCCCTGGTATACGTTCTTCCAGGCCAAAACTAGCCACTCTAGTACCTGGAGTCCTGTACCCCTTAATTGCCAAAGCAACGTAAAGGCTTTGCAAACTGTTGCATTCCAAAAAAAATCGGATGTAATTTACGATTTTTTACCTTCTCTTTAGAAGTTTTATTTCTAGAATTTAAGAAAAAGATGTGACGATACATTTTATTAATTAAGAACTTAATGAAAACTTATTATTCGTTCCAGATCAGAGAGCCACCTATCGTGATGAATCAGAATTAGAAAAAATTACGTTAATAAAATATTAGCTTCGCGTTTGGTAAAATATAACATGAAGAAAATGCGGTGTTACTAAAAATATATTTACTAGTAATAATTCTAATCTGATAAAGTCATTTTCATTAACATTAGAGCCATTTTTCCATTAAATGTTTTCCGATATCGAGAAATAGAAATGATACTCCATTAGCGAATCAGCTACAAAAATAGGTCGACGCAAAAAAGGGTTTGAATGACGGCAGCTAATTGAGGCTAAATAACTGAAATAAATGCATCCCAATATTTTGCTAAAATGTAGCTCTTGCTTTTTAACCATCAAGCCAAGGTTTTTTTTGCATTAGCTAAAAAAATAATAGAAGAGAGAAAGGAAGCCAATTTAAACTCGTCCCAGTTAAAAGTCTCATACAGCAAAAACATCTCTATTCAAAAGGCCTATTCACACGAGCCAAAACTTTCATTCCCACGCTCCACGAAAAGTTACTGAAATTACGCGCGTTAACCGGCGAAACATATTACTTTTAATTCTTACAGAAACACCTCATCTACTATGCAATATGCCAATTTACAATAAAAAGACGTATTTAATATTAATATTATCATTTGGTTTTGTGTAATCAAAAAGACATGTACGAAAATTAATAGATTTAAATATTTGACTCTAAGCCTCGGTCACAAAACCCTGCCGATGTGTAAAACCTGGCCACCAACAAAAACCTTTCTGCATGTTCAAAACGTTGCGGAAATGTTTTCCGAATTCACCCGGAGAGACTCGGTTTAACCGCATTGGTTAGCAATGTTTTGCAAAATGTAGGCTCGTGTGAATAGGCCTTTAGTTCTCTTTCCTCGACTGCGAGATAAGAGAGGCCTCGGAGTGATCGGTCGCAGCAGCTTGGATGGGGTTTGCGTTACGTCGTTGTGTTACCGTAACTTTTCTCTCTCTCGCGTGATCTCCTTGAAGGAGTTTGTTTTGGTTCGTCGTAACCCTTTCCCAATTCGAGATCTTCTTGACAAATAGGCCCAGATTACCGAAAGTTGTAAATAACTTTGCAGCCTTTCGGAGATAGATGGTGAAAACGAGCTGGTGGAAAGGCTATTTTGGCCCCTTTTTGTCTTACATCTAGTTTTCTATTTTAAAGGGGTTTTGAACTTCGATTACAAAGACGAAACAGTATATTGCAGCTACTGAGGACACGTTTCAGATTTATCTCTTTTTGCTCGCAGAATGACTACCAGGTCAAATTTCAAAATAAATACTCGCACAAACGAAGCGAATGTTTATAAAAGTCAATTTGACATTCCGATTCTATAATTTATCATTATTTTGCCGAAGTACTCGCCAGTTTCCATTACGAAAGCGTTTCGATAGGCCTTGGCCTCAATCAAACATTACCTGTAGAATTCTCGTCAACGTGACCTTGAAGCTACACGCAACGCCGTGTTCGCTTAATTAGGTCGATAATTGTTTTCGGTGTAGTTTAAAGGGCCACACCGGTGTTTGAAAAATCTGTATAAAAAATCCAGTAGCTCCTCCTCTTCCGTAGCACGTAATTCAATATCCGGTCAATCATATTTAGTAGTTCCATCTTCTTTGAAATGCCAGATGAATAGGCGCACGTGCTAGAATGTGGAATTTGGCGGTAGAAGAATAGGATAGATTTTCACCTTAGAAAAAACACTCGGCAGCCCTCCTAGTGGCAAAAACATGGCGGCCGACCAATAAATTTGAAACCAAGTGTTACGTCTTCTTACATTCGACGTAGTTTGAGCTCAACCCGTTTCTTCGGTAAAAATTTTCAGCTTTGGACATTCCTGGTGTATACGTATATTATACAGGCCCGTAGTCAGTGAGGGGGCCAGAGGAGGCCCGGCCCACTCAAAATTTGAGAGTGCCCCCTCAAAAAGTATCTGTGCTCCTTAAAATATCGTAGTGTCCCTACCAAAATATCAAAGTGCCCCTACTAAAATATCAAAGTTAGTAAACAAAATCAATAAATAATATCCTACTCGCATATTATATTTAGTTAAGTCCAAACTAGTGTTGTAAGTCGGAAAATTTTCCGGAAAATGACCGAGGCCTCTTTTCCGGAAAACTTTCCGTATTTTTACGAAAAAAATAAAAAAAAAGTTTTCATTCCAAGATTAGTCTAATATATTGTTTGAAAATTTAAATAAAGCGGAATTTTCGCCTCATTTTTTCGAATCTGAAAGTGAAACTAAACCTCTAGACTAATTTAAACTGATTAACAATGTAACACTATTAATGTTTTGTAGTATGTTTACTGATATTAGACATTTTATATCCATAAAAAGTTAAAAACATTAAAAACCCTTAAAAAGTAATATATGTTTGAATTTTTAATTTTTCCGATTTGCGGAAAATTTTCCACAATTCGGAAAATTTTCTGGAAATTTTTCCGCATTTTATTTTTCCGGAAAATTAACAACCCTAGTCCAAACTATATTATTTAGTTAGCGAACTTTCACGTACCTTGGGTTACTATATTAGTATCACTTCCCCCATTTTAACTCGACACAGCTACTTGTGTCAAATTTTAAGTTTACACCATTATAGTTTCTCTTTCGGCTCGCACGAGATTATTCAATTAATGGTAACTCAATGTACAGCTTTTCGATTTACCTTTTATGTAAATTTTATTTTATTTTAACCACGTGTTCCAATGTCAAACGCCAGTGAGGTCATTTAAGCTAATTTTAAAGGTCTTAGGAAATTAATTGATTTTTAGGAATCCTGGCTACGGGCCTGGGTATATAATTTCCGGATTAAAGTCTTTTCTCTGGATTTTTATTGGGTTGAAGTCTCGCGTCAGTCTGAATAGAGGCAATCTGAGGAATTGGGTCTTTATTTTTTCATTGGGAATAAATACCTTGCGTTTGACATCACAGAGATAATATTTGGCTTAATTCCCGAATTCGTTCTCTCGCTTCATCGGTTTCTTGTCTAGCTTTATAGCTCTCGCTAGACCTTCAGTTGTTCCGCCTGAGATTGTTAGTGCCAACTATTAGTTACACTCGTGCTATTTAGTGTAGCCCAAATGTGTAGTATTTAACGTTTTCTATTATTGGCAGTCTTCATTTTCTTAAAGGGAAACGCCAGTGGTCGGGATGGGATAGTGTTTCCAGCCGATTCACAGATAACAGCTATGTTATCTGAACTGAGAAAATGATTAAAATCGATTTACTCATAGCTTTTTTCAGATCAGTTGGTATTGGTCGAATTGCAAACCAGATACAGTAGTTTAAGCCCGAAACTAATCTGAATTAATTTGTAAGCTTACGGACAACAGGTGAGCAGATTTCAGATGCCTTACAGTTATCGATTTGATATAGGCCTATCCACCGGTTAATCACTAAAATTTCGAAAGGAATTTATTTATTTTGTTTTCCAGAAGATAATATAAACTAAACGTATAAGTCAGGTAACTGTTCAGCTAACGGAATCTGATTAAATTAATTATAGCAAATAAGATACAATTTAAGATCAGATTGCTGAGTGACCAGGGTGAGGGTAATAAAAAGATTAACGTGATCTGGCTAACTGATTATCTTCAGTTATCAGAAAAGAACGACCTGAATAACCTGATCAGTTGGCCGTTGTAAGCACTAGATAAAAGAAAAACACTTGGTGGGGGAATAAACTTTCTGAAAGGGAAGGGAAAAAAATTGGTGGGGAAAGAAACTTTCTGAAAGGGAAGGAAAAAACCCTTGGTGGGGGAAGAAACTTTCTGACAGGGAAGGAAAAAACACTTGGTGGGGGGAGAAACTTTCTGAAAGGGAAGGGAAAAAACCCTTGGTGGGGGAAGAAACTTTCTGACAGGGAAGGAAAAAACACTTGGTGGGGGGAGAAACTTTCTGAAAGGGAAGGGAAAAAACCCTTGGTGGGGGAAGAAACTTTCTGACAGGGAAGGAAAAACCACTTGGTGGGGGGAGAAACTTTCTGAAAGGGAAGGGAAAAAACCCTTGGTGGGGGAAGAAACTTTCTGACAGGGAAGGAAAAAACCCTTGGAGGGGGAAGAAACTTTCTGACAGGGAAGGAAAAAACCCTTGGTGGGGGAAGAAACTTTCTGAAAGGGAAGGGAAAAAACCCTTGGTGGGGGAAGAAACTTTCTGACAGGGAAGGAAAAAACCCTTGGTGGGGGAAGAAACTTTCTGACAGGGAAGGAAAAAACACTTGGTGGGGTGAGAAACTTTCTGAAAGGGAAGGGAAAAAACCCTTGGTGGGGGAAGAAACTTTCTGAAAGGGAAGGAAAAAACCCTTGGTGGGGAAAGAAACTTTCTGAAAGGGAAGGAAAAAACCCTTGGTGGGGGAAGAAACTTTCTGACAGGGAAGGAAAAAACCCTTGGTGGGGGAAGAAACTTTCTGACAGGGAAGGAAAAAACACTTGGTGGGGGGAGAAACTTTCTGAAAGGGAAGGGAAAAAACCCTTGGTGGGGGAAGAAACTTTCTGACAGGGAAGGAAAAAACCCTTGGTGGGGGAAGAAACTTTCTGACAGAAAAGGAAAAAACCCTTGGTGGGGGAAGAAACTTTCTGAAAGGGAAGGGAAAAAAATTGGTGGGGAAAGAAACTTTCTGAAAGGGAAGGAAAAAACCCTTGGTGGGGGAAGAAACTTTCTGACAGGGAAGGAAAAAACACTTGGTGGGGGGAGAAACTTTCTGAAAGGGAAGGGAAAAAACCCTTGGTGGGGGAAGAAACTTTCTGACAGGGAAGGAAAAAACACTTGGTGGGGGGAGAAACTTTCTGAAAGGGAAGGGAAAAAAATTGGTGGGGAAAGAAACTTTCTGAAAGGGAAGGAAAAAACCCTTGGTGGGGGAAGAAACCTTGGTGGGGGGAGAAACTTTCTGAAAGGGAAGGGAAAAAACCCTTGGTGGGGGAAGAAACTTTCTGACAGGGAAGGAAAAACCACTTGGTGGGGGGAGAAACTTTCTGAAAGGGAAGGGAAAAAACCCTTGGTGGGGGAAGAAACTTTCTGACAGGGAAGGAAAAAACCCTTGGTGGGGGGAGAAACTTTCTGACAGGGAAGGAAAAACCACTTGGTGGGGGGAGAAACTTTCTGAAAGGGAAGGGAAAAAACCCTTGGTGGGGGAAGAAACTTTCTGACAGGGAAGGAAAAAACCCTTGGAGGGGGAAGAAACTTTCTGACAGGGAAGGAAAAAACCCTTGGTGGGGGAAGAAACTTTCTGAAAGGGAAGGGAAAAAACCCTTGGTGGGGGAAGAAACTTTCTGACAGGGAAGGAAAAAACCCTTGGTGGGGGAAGAAACTTTCTGACAGGGAAGGAAAAAACACTTGGTGGGGGGAGAAACTTTCTGAAAGGGAAGGGAAAAAACCCTTGGTGGGGGAAGAAACTTTCTGAAAGGGAAGGAAAAAACCCTTGGTGGGGAAAGAAACTTTCTGAAAGGGAAGGAAAAAACCCTTGGTGGGGGAAGAAACTTTCTGACAGGGAAGGAAAAAACCCTTGGTGGGGGAAGAAACTTTCTGACAGGGAAGGAAAAAACACTTGGTGGGGGGAGAAACTTTCTGAAAGGGAAGGGAAAAAACCCTTGGTGGGGGAAGAAACTTTCTGACAGGGAAGGAAAAAACCCTTGGTGGGGGAAGAAACTTTCTGACAGAAAAGGAAAAAACCCTTGGTGGGGGAAGAAACTTTCTGAAAGGGAAGGGAAAAAAATTGGTGGGGAAAGAAACTTTCTGAAAGGGAAGGAAAAAACCCTTGGTGGGGGAAGAAACTTTCTGACAGGGAAGGAAAAAACACTTGGTGGGGGGAGAAACTTTCTGAAAGGGAAGGGAAAAAACCCTTGGTAAGGGAAGAAACTTTCTGACAGGGAAGGAAAAAACACTTGGTGGGGGGAGAAACTTTCTGAAAGGGAAGGGAAAAAAATTGGTGGGGAAAGAAACTTTCTGAAAGGGAAGGAAAAAACCCTTGGTGGGGGAAGAAACTTTCTGACAGGGAAGGAAAAAACACTTGGTGGGGGGAGAAACTTTCTGAAAGGGAAGGGAAAAAACCCTTGGTGGGGGAAGAAACTTTCTGACAGGGAAGGAAAAACCACTTGGTGGGGGGAGAAACTTTCTGAAAGGGAAGGGAAAAAACCCTTGGTGGGGGAAGAAACTTTCTGACAGGGAAGGAAAAAACCCTTGGTGGGGGGAGAAACTTTCTGAAAGGGAAGGGAAAAAACCCTTGGTGGGGGAAGAAACTTTCTGACAGGGAAGGAAAAACCACTTGGTGGGGGGAGAAACTTTCTGAAAGGGAAGGGAAAAAACCCTTGGTGGGGGGAGAAACTTTCTGAAAGGGAAGGGAAAAAACCCTTGGTGGGGGAAGAAACTTTCTGACAGGGAAGGAAAAAACCCTTGGTGGGGGAAGAAACTTTCTGACAGGGAAGGAAAAAACCCTTGGTGGGGGAAGAAACTTTCTGACAGGGAAGGAAAAAACACTTGGTGGGGGGAGAAACTTTCTGAAAGGGAAGGGAAAAAACCCTTGGTGGGGGAAGAAACTTTCTGACAGGGAAGGAAAAAACCCTTGGTGGGGGAAGAAACTTTCTGACAGGGAAGGAAAAAACACTTGGTGGGGGGAGAAACTTTCTGAAAGGGAAGGGAAAAAACCCTTGGTGGGGGAAGAAACTTTCTGACAGGGAAGGAAAAACCCTTGGTGGGGGAAGAAACTTTCTGACAGGGAAGGAAAAAACACTTGGTGGGGGGAGAAACTTTCTGAAAGGGAAGGGAAAAAACCCTTGGTGGGGGAAGAAACTTTCTGACAGGGAAGGAAAAAACACTTGGTGGGGGGAGAAACTTTCTGAAAGGGAAGGGAAAAAACCCTTGGTGGGGGAATAAACTTTCTGACAGGGAAGGAAAAAACCCTTGGTGGGGGAAGAAACTTTCTGACAGGGAAGGAAAAAACCCTTGGTGGGGGAAGAAACTTTCTGACAGGGAAGGAAAAAACACTTGGTGGGGGGAGAAACTTTCTGAAAGGGAAGGGAAAAAACCCTTGGTGGGGGAAGAAACTTTCTGACAGGGAAGGAAAAAACCCTTGGTGGGGGAAGAAACTTTCTGACAGGGAAGGAAAAAACCCTTGGTGGGGGAAGAAACTTTCTGAAAGGGAAGGAAAAAACCCTTGGTGGGGGAAGAAACTTTCTGAAAGGGAAGGAAAAAACCCTTGGTGGGGGAAGAAACTTTCTGACAGGGAAGGAAAAAACCCTTGGTGGGGGAAGAAACTTTCTGACAGGGAAGGAAAAAACACTTGGTGGGGGGAGAAACTTTCTGACAGGGAAGGGAAAAAACCCTTGGTGGGGGAAGAAACTTTCTGTCAGGGAAGGAAAAAACACTTGGTGGGGGAAGAAACTTTCTGACAGGGAAGGAAAAACCACTTGGTGGGGGAGAAACTTTCTGAAAGGGAAGGGAAAAAACCCTTGGTGGGGGAAGAAACTTTCTGACAGGGAAGGAAAAAACCCTTGGTGGGGGAAGAAACTTTCTGACAGGGAAGGAAAAAACACTTGGTGGGGGAAGAAACTCTGAAAGGGAAGGAAAAAAAACTTGGTGGGAAAAGAAACTTTCTGAGAGGGAAGGATAAAAAACCTTGGTGGGGGGAAGAAACTTTCTGAGAGGGAAGGAAAAACACTGGGTGGACAGAAGAAACTTTCTGAGAGGGAAGGAAAAAACACTTGGTGGGGGAAGAAACTTTCTGAGAGGGAAGGAAAAAACACTTGGTGGGGGAAGAAACTTTCTGAGAGGGAAGGAAAAAACACTGGGTGGACAGAAGAAACTTTCTGAAAGGGAAGTAAAAAAACCCTTGGTGGGGGAAGAAACTTTCTGAGAGGGAAGGAAAAAACACTTGGTGGGGGGAGAAACTTTCTGGGAGGGAAGGAAAAAACGCTTGGTTGGCAGAAGAAACTTTCTGAGAGGGAAGGAAAAAAAACCTTGGTGGGGGGAAGAAACTTTCTGAGAGGGAAGGAAAAACACTGGGTGGACAGAAGAAACTTTCTGAGAGGGAAGGAAAAAACACTTGGTGGGGGAAGAAACTTTCTGAGAGGGAAGGAAAAACACTGGGTGGACAGAAGAAACTTTCTGAAAGGGAAGTAAAAAAACCATTGGTGGGGGAAGAAACTTTCTGAGAGGGAAGGAAAAAACACTTGGTGGGGGGAGAAACTTTCTGGGAGGGAAGGAAAAAACGCTTGGTTGGCAGAAGAAACTTTCTGAGAGGGAAGGAAAAAACCCTTGGTGGGGGAAGAAACTTTCTGACAGGGAAGGAAAAAACACTTGGTGGGGGGAGAAACTTTCTGAAAGGGAAGGGAAAAAACCCTTGGTGGGGGAAGAAACTTTCTGACAGGGAAGGAAAAAACACTTGGTGGGGGGAGAAACTTTCTGAAAGGGAAGGGAAAAAACACTTGGTGGGGGGAGAAACTTTCTGAAAGGGAAGGGAAAAAACCCTTGGTGGGGGAAGAAACTTTCTGAAAGGGAAGGGAAAAAAATTGGTGGGGAAAGAAACTTTCTGAAAGGGAAGGAAAAAACCCTTGGTGGGGGAAGAAACTTTCTGACAGGGAAGGAAAAAACACTTGGTGGGGGGAGAAACTTTCTGAGAGGGAAGGAAAAAACGCTTGGTTGGCAGAAGAAACTTTCTGACAGGGAAGGAAAAAACCCTTGGTGGGGGAAGAAACTTTCTGACAGGGAAGGAAAAAACACTTGGTGGGGGAAGAAACTTTCTGACAGGGAAGGAAAAAACACTTGGTGGGGGGAGAAACTTTCTGAGAGGGAAGGAAAAACACTGGGTGGACAGAAGAAACTTTCTGAGAGGGAAGGAAAAAACACTTGGTTGGCAGAAGAAACTTTCTGAGAGGGAAGGAAAAAACACTTGGTGGGGGAAGAAACTCTGAAAGGGAAGGAAAAAAAACTTGGTGGGAAAAGAAACTTTCTGAGAGGGAAGGATAAAAAACCTTGGTGGGGGGAAGAAACTTTCTGAGAGGGAAGGAAAAACACTGGGTGGACAGAAGAAACTTTCTGAGAGGGAAGGAAAAAACCCTTGGTGGGGGAAGAAACTTTCTGACAGGGAAGGAAAAAACCCTTGGTGGGGGAAGAAACTTTCTGACAGGGAAGGAAAAAACACTTGGTGGGGGGAGAAACTTTCTGAGAGGGAAGGAAAAAACGCTTGGTTGGCAGAAGAAACTTTCTGAGAGGGAAGGAAAAAACACTTGGTGGGGGAAGAAACTCTGAAAGGGAAGGAAAAAAAACTTGGTGGGAAAAGAAACTTTCTGAGAGGGAAGGATAAAAAACCTTGGTGGGGGGAAGAAACTTTCTGAGAGGGAAGGAAAAACACTGGGTGGACAGAAGAAACTTTCTGAGAGGGAAGGAAAAAACACTTGGTTGGCAGAAGAAACTTTCTGAGAGGGAAGGAAAAAACACTTGGTGGGGGAAGAAACTCTGAAAGGGAAGGAAAAAAAACTTGGTGGGAAAAGAAACTTTCTGAGAGGGAAGGATAAAAAACCTTGGTGGGGGGAAGAAACTTTCTGAGAGGGAAGGAAAAACACTGGGTGGACAGAAGAAACTTTCTGAGAGGGAAGGAAAAAACACTTGGTGGGGGAAGAAACTTTCTGAGAGGGAAGGAAAAAACACTTGGTGGGGGAAGAAACTTTCTGAGAGGGAAGGAAAAAACACTGGGTGGACAGAAGAAACTTTCTGAAAGGGAAGTAAAAAAACCCTTGGTGGGGGGAGAAACTTTCTGAAAGGGAAGGGAAAAAACCCTTGGTGGGGGAAGAAACTTTCTGAAAGGGAAGGAAAAAACCCTTGGTGGGGAAAGAAACTTTCTGAAAGGGAAGGAAAAAACCCTTGGTGGGGGAAGAAACTTTCTGACAGGGAAGGAAAAAACCCTTGGTGGGGGAAGAAACTTTCTGACAGGGAAGGAAAAAACACTTGGTGGGGGGAGAAACTTTCTGAAAGGGAAGGGAAAAAACCCTTGGTGGGGGAAGAAACTTTCTGACAGGGAAGGAAAAAACCCTTGGTGGGGGAAGAAACTTTCTGACAGAAAAGGAAAAAACCCTTGGTGGGGGAAGAAACTTTCTGAAAGGGAAGGGAAAAAAATTGGTGGGGAAAGAAACTTTCTGAAAGGGAAGGAAAAAACCCTTGGTGGGGGAAGAAACTTTCTGACAGGGAAGGAAAAAACACTTGGTGGGGGGAGAAACTTTCTGAAAGGGAAGGGAAAAAACCCTTGGTAAGGGAAGAAACTTTCTGACAGGGAAGGAAAAAACACTTGGTGGGGGGAGAAACTTTCTGAAAGGGAAGGGAAAAAAATTGGTGGGGAAAGAAACTTTCTGAAAGGGAAGGAAAAAACCCTTGGTGGGGGAAGAAACTTTCTGACAGGGAAGGAAAAAACACTTGGTGGGGGGAGAAACTTTCTGAAAGGGAAGGGAAAAAACCCTTGGTGGGGGAAGAAACTTTCTGACAGGGAAGGAAAAACCACTTGGTTGGGGGAGAAACTTTCTGAAAGGGAAGGGAAAAAACCCTTGGTGGGGGAAGAAACTTTCTGACAGGGAAGGAAAAAACCCTTGGTGGGGGGAGAAACTTTCTGAAAGGGAAGGGAAAAAACCCTTGGTGGGGGAAGAAACTTTCTGACAGGGAAGGAAAAACCACTTGGTGGGGGGAGAAACTTTCTGAAAGGGAAGGGAAAAAACCCTTGGTGGGGGAAGAAACTTTCTGACAGGGAAGGAAAAAACCCTTGGTGGGGGAAGAAACTTTCTGACAGGGAAGGAAAAAACCCTTGGTGGGGGAAGAAACTTTCTGACAGGGAAGGAAAAAACACTTGGTGGGGGGAGAAACTTTCTGACAGGGAAGGGAAAAAACCCTTGGTGGGGGAAGAAACTTTCTGACAGGGAAGGAAAAACCACTTGGTGGGGGGAGAAACTTTCTGAAAGGGAAGGGAAAAAACCCTTGGTAAGGGAAGAAACTTTCTGACAGGGAAGGAAAAAACCCTTGGTGGGGGAAGAAACTTTCTGACAGGGAAGGAAAAAACCCTTGGTGGGGGAAGAAACTTTCTGACAGGGAAGGGAAAAAACCCTTGGTGGGGGAAGAAACTTTCTGACAGGGAAGGAAAAACCACTTGGTGGGGGGGGAAACTTTCTGAAAGGGAAGGGAAAAAACCCTTGGTGGGGGAAGAAACTTTCTGAAAGGGAAGGAAAAAACACTTGGTGGGGGAAGAAACTTTCTGACAGGGAAGGAAAAAACCCTTGGTGGGGGAAGAAACTTTCTGACAGGGAAGGAAAAAACACTTGGTGGGGGGAGAAACTTTCTGAAAGGGAAGGAAAAAACCCTTGGTGGGGGAAGAAACTTTCTGAAAGGGAAGGAAAAAACCCTTGGTGGGGGAAGAAACTTTCTGACAGGGAAGGAAAAAACCCTTGGTGGGGGAAGAAACTTTCTGACAGGGAAGGAAAAAACACTTGGTGGGGGGAGAAACTTTCTGACAGGGAAGGGAAAAAACCCTTGGTGGGGGAAGAAACTTTCTGACAGGGAAGGAAAAAACACTTGGTGGGGGAAGAAACTTTCTGACAGGGAAGGAAAAACCACTTGGTGGGGGGAGAAACTTTCTGAAAGGGAAGGGAAAAAACCCTTGGTGGGGGAAGAAACTTTCTGACAGGGAAGGAAAAAACCCTTGGTGGGGGAAGAAACTTTCTGACAGGGAAGGAAAAACACTTGGTGGGGGGAGAAACTTTCTGAAAGGGAAGGGAAAAAACCCTTGGTGGGGGAAGAAACTTTCTGACAGGGAAGGAAAAAACCCTTGGTGGGGGAAGAAACTTTCTGACAGGGAAGGAAAAAACACTTGGTGGGGGGAGAAACTTTCTGAAAGGGAAGGGAAAAAACCCTTGGTGGGGGAAGAAACTTTCTGACAGGGAAGGAAAAAACACTTGGTGGGGGGAGAAACTTTCTGAAAGGGAAGGGAAAAAACCCTTGGTGGGGGAAGAAACTTTCTGACAGGGAAGGAAAAAACCCTTGGTGGGGGAAGAAACTTTCTGACAGGGAAGGAAAAAACCCTTGGTGGGGGAAGAAACTTTCTGACAGGGAAGGAAAAAACACTTGGTGGGGGGAGAAACTTTCTGAAAGGGAAGGGAAAAAACCCTTGGTGGGGGAAGAAACTTTCTGACAGGGAAGGAAAAAACCCTTGGTGGGGGAAGAAACTTTCTGACAGGGAAGGAAAAAACACTTGGTGGGGGGAGAAACTTTCTGAAAGGGAAGGGAAAAAACCCTTGGTGGGGGAAGAAACTTTCTGACAGGGAAGGAAAAAACCCTTGGTGGGGGAAGAAACTTTCTGACAGGGAAGGAAAAAACACTTGGTGGGGGGAGAAACTTTCTGAAAGGGAAGGGAAAAAACCCTTGGTGGGGGAAGAAACTTTCTGACAGGGAAGGAAAAAACACTTGGTGGGGGGAGAAACTTTCTGAAAGGGAAGGGAAAAAACCCTTGGTGGGGGAATAAACTTTCTGACAGGGAAGGAAAAAACCCTTGGTGGGGGAAGAAACTTTCTGACAGGGAAGGAAAAAACCCTTGGTGGGGGAAGAAACTTTCTGACAGGGAAGGAAAAAACACTTGGTGGGGGGAGAAACTTTCTGAAAGGGAAGGGAAAAAACCCTTGGTGGGGGAAGAAACTTTCTGACAGGGAAGGAAAAAACCCTTGGTGGGGGAAGAAACTTTCTGACAGGGAAGGAAAAAACCCTTGGTGGGGGAAGAAACTTTCTGAAAGGGAAGGAAAAAACCCTTGGTGGGGGAAGAAACTTTCTGAAAGGGAAGGAAAAAACCCTTGGTGGGGGAAGAAACTTTCTGACAGGGAAGGAAAAAACCCTTGGTGGGGGAAGAAACTTTCTGACAGGGAAGGAAAAAACACTTGGTGGGGGGAGAAACTTTCTGACAGGGAAGGGAAAAAACCCTTGGTGGGGGAAGAAACTTTCTGTCAGGGAAGGAAAAAACACTTGGTGGGGGAAGAAACTTTCTGACAGGGAAGGAAAAACCACTTGGTGGGGGAGAAACTTTCTGAAAGGGAAGGGAAAAAACCCTTGGTGGGGGAAGAAACTTTCTGACAGGGAAGGAAAAAACCCTTGGTGGGGGAAGAAACTTTCTGACAGGGAAGGAAAAAACACTTGGTGGGGGAAGAAACTCTGAAAGGGAAGGAAAAAAAACTTGGTGGGAAAAGAAACTTTCTGAGAGGGAAGGATAAAAAACCTTGGTGGGGGGAAGAAACTTTCTGAGAGGGAAGGAAAAACACTGGGTGGACAGAAGAAACTTTCTGAGAGGGAAGGAAAAAACACTTGGTGGGGGAAGAAACTTTCTGAGAGGGAAGGAAAAAACACTTGGTGGGGGAAGAAACTTTCTGAGAGGGAAGGAAAAAACACTGGGTGGACAGAAGAAACTTTCTGAAAGGGAAGTAAAAAAACCCTTGGTGGGGGAAGAAACTTTCTGAGAGGGAAGGAAAAAACACTTGGTGGGGGGAGAAACTTTCTGGGAGGGAAGGAAAAAACGCTTGGTTGGCAGAAGAAACTTTCTGAGAGGGAAGGAAAAAAAACCTTGGTGGGGGGAAGAAACTTTCTGAGAGGGAAGGAAAAACACTGGGTGGACAGAAGAAACTTTCTGAGAGGGAAGGAAAAAACACTTGGTGGGGGAAGAAACTTTCTGAGAGGGAAGGAAAAACACTGGGTGGACAGAAGAAACTTTCTGAAAGGGAAGTAAAAAAACCATTGGTGGGGGAAGAAACTTTCTGAGAGGGAAGGAAAAAACACTTGGTGGGGGGAGAAACTTTCTGGGAGGGAAGGAAAAAACGCTTGGTTGGCAGAAGAAACTTTCTGAGAGGGAAGGAAAAAACCCTTGGTGGGGGAAGAAACTTTCTGACAGGGAAGGAAAAAACACTTGGTGGGGGGAGAAACTTTCTGAAAGGGAAGGGAAAAAACCCTTGGTGGGGGAAGAAACTTTCTGACAGGGAAGGAAAAAACACTTGGTGGGGGGAGAAACTTTCTGAAAGGGAAGGGAAAAAACACTTGGTGGGGGGAGAAACTTTCTGAAAGGGAAGGGAAAAAACCCTTGGTGGGGGAAGAAACTTTCTGAAAGGGAAGGGAAAAAAATTGGTGGGGAAAGAAACTTTCTGAAAGGGAAGGAAAAAACCCTTGGTGGGGGAAGAAACTTTCTGACAGGGAAGGAAAAAACACTTGGTGGGGGGAGAAACTTTCTGAGAGGGAAGGAAAAAACGCTTGGTTGGCAGAAGAAACTTTCTGACAGGGAAGGAAAAAACCCTTGGTGGGGGAAGAAACTTTCTGACAGGGAAGGAAAAAACACTTGGTGGGGGAAGAAACTTTCTGACAGGGAAGGAAAAAACACTTGGTGGGGGGAGAAACTTTCTGAGAGGGAAGGAAAAACACTGGGTGGACAGAAGAAACTTTCTGAGAGGGAAGGAAAAAACACTTGGTTGGCAGAAGAAACTTTCTGAGAGGGAAGGAAAAAACACTTGGTGGGGGAAGAAACTCTGAAAGGGAAGGAAAAAAAACTTGGTGGGAAAAGAAACTTTCTGAGAGGGAAGGATAAAAAACCTTGGTGGGGGGAAGAAACTTTCTGAGAGGGAAGGAAAAACACTGGGTGGACAGAAGAAACTTTCTGAGAGGGAAGGAAAAAACCCTTGGTGGGGGAAGAAACTTTCTGACAGGGAAGGAAAAAACCCTTGGTGGGGGAAGAAACTTTCTGACAGGGAAGGAAAAAACACTTGGTGGGGGGAGAAACTTTCTGAGAGGGAAGGAAAAAACGCTTGGTTGGCAGAAGAAACTTTCTGAGAGGGAAGGAAAAAACACTTGGTGGGGGAAGAAACTCTGAAAGGGAAGGAAAAAAAACTTGGTGGGAAAAGAAACTTTCTGAGAGGGAAGGATAAAAAACCTTGGTGGGGGGAAGAAACTTTCTGAGAGGGAAGGAAAAACACTGGGTGGACAGAAGAAACTTTCTGAGAGGGAAGGAAAAAACACTTGGTTGGCAGAAGAAACTTTCTGAGAGGGAAGGAAAAAACACTTGGTGGGGGAAGAAACTCTGAAAGGGAAGGAAAAAAAACTTGGTGGGAAAAGAAACTTTCTGAGAGGGAAGGATAAAAAACCTTGGTGGGGGGAAGAAACTTTCTGAGAGGGAAGGAAAAACACTGGGTGGACAGAAGAAACTTTCTGAGAGGGAAGGAAAAAACACTTGGTGGGGGAAGAAACTTTCTGAGAGGGAAGGAAAAAACACTTGGTGGGGGAAGAAACTTTCTGAGAGGGAAGGAAAAAACACTGGGTGGACAGAAGAAACTTTCTGAAAGGGAAGTAAAAAAACCCTTGGTGGGGGAAGAAACTTTCTGAGAGGGAAGGAAAAACACTTGGTGGGGGGAGAAACTTTCTGGGAGGGAAGGAAAAAACGCTTGGTTGGCAGAAGAAACTTTCTGAGAGGGAAGGAAAAAAAACCTTGGTGGGGGGAAGAAACTTTCTGAGAGGGAAGGAAAAACACTGGGTGGACAGAAGAAACTTTCTGAGAGGGAAGGAAAAAACACTTGGTGGGGGAAGAAACTTTCTGAGAGGGAAGGAAAAACACTGGGTGGACAGAAGAAACTTTCTGAAAGGGAAGTAAAAAAACCATTGGTGGGGGAAGAAACTTTCTGAGAGGGAAGGAAAAAACACTTGGTGGGGGGAGAAACTTTCTGGGAGGGAAGGAAAAAACGCTTGGTTGGCAGAAGAAACTTTCTGAGAGGGAAGGAAAAAACACTTGGTGGGGGAAGAAACTCTGAAAGGGAAGGAAAAAACTTGGTGGGAAAAGAAACTTTCTGAGAGGGAAGGATTAAAAAACTTGGTGGGGGGAAGAAACTGTCTGAGAGGGAAGGAAAAAACACTGGGTGGACAGAAGAAACTTTCTGAGAGGGAAGGAAAAAAACTTGGTGGGAAAAGAAACTTTCTGAGAGGGAATGATAAAAAAACTTGGTGGGGGGAAGAAACTTTCTGAGAGGGAAGGAAAAAACACTTGGTGGGGGGAGAAACTTTCTGAGAGGGAAGGAAGAAACACTGGGTGGACAGAAGAAACTTTCTGAGAGGGAAGGAAAAAACACTTGGTGGGGGAAGAAACTTTCTGAGAGGGAAGGATAAAAAAACTTGGTGGGGGGAAGAAACTTTCTGAGAGGGAAGGAAAAAACACTTGGTGGGGGGAGAAACTTTCTGAGAGGGAAGGAAAAAACACTGGGTGGACAGAAGAAACTTTCTGAGAGGGAAGGAAAAAACACTGGGTGGACAGAAGAAACTTTCTGAGAGGGAAGAAAAAACACTTGGTGGGGGAAGAAACTTTCTGAGAGGGAAGGAAAAAACACTGGGTGGACAGAAGAAACTTTCTGAAAGGGAAGTAAAAAAACCCTTGGTGGGGGAAGAAACTTTCTGAGTGGGAAGGAAAAAACACTTGGTGGGGGGAGAAACTTTCTGAGAGGGAAGGAAAAAACGCTTGGTTGGCAGAAGAAACTTTCTGAGAGGGAAGGAAAAAACACTTGGTTGGCAGAAGAAACTTTCTGAGAGGGAAGGAAAAAACGCTTGGTTGGCAGAAGAAACTTTCTGAGAGGGAAGGAAAAAACACTTGGTGGGGGAAGAAACTCTGAAAGGGAAGGAAAAAAACTTGATGGGAAAATAAACTTTATGAGAGGGAAGGAAAAAACACTGGGTGGGGGGAGAAACTTTCTGAGAGGGAAGGAAAAAACGCTTGGTTAGCAGAAGAAACTTTCTGAGAGGGAAGGAAAAAACCCTTGGTGGGCAGAAGAAACTTTCTGATAGGGAAGTGATTTTCCGAAGTGAACTAGCCCCTCCTCTTGTATGCTAAGCATGCGAGAAAATTTTGTACATTTCCGAAGTGAACTAGCCCCTCCTCTTGTATGCTAAGCATGCGAGAAAATTTTGTACATTTAGGTCAGTTATGGGAAAGCTATCGTCATCCAGTAAACAAACTGGAACTAAAATTTCGCCCTTTAATATTTTCTCGCCCTACGTTGCTCTTTAAGTGGTGCTTGAAATTTTGTCACATGAAGATTATTTCATAACAGCCACCATATGCTTCCATTGAATATTTTTGCATTTAACTCCTGGCCGTTAGTTGCTTCTTGATATATAACAGTGTTAAATTACGCTTAATAGCGATAAAAATATTAATTTGTTCCGTAGGTCGTTATCGATAAAAATGTTCCCCGTATCTTGATAAGAGATTTTCATTTCGCCCGGATTGACATTGATACGGCTAAAAATACGTGTTAGAAGCGTATATGGAAGTTTTGGTTGGTCAAATCGATTTCAGGGATTGCAGAGAAACCTTCATTGGTACGATTTTAGTGTTTTTATTTATACCAGATGGCTCCAAGGGTATCTTTTTGGTGGAAAAGAATAATGGTATATTTTTAAAACTTGCTCAAGGTTTATGGGCATTTCGGTTGGTCAAATCCGAGAATCGGTTCCAATAGACGCATTTAATATTTGCTTACAGGGAAACAAACATTTAAAGCGAAGCCCATAGAGGTACGATTTTATTGCTTTTATATATACCAGATGGCGCCAAATTAACACTTAATGGCGCGAACGGAATAAATACTAACTTATTTATTATAAAACAAACACTATTTCAAGTTGCTTTTATGTAAAAAATATTAACTATAATATTTTTGTTAAATTAAAATTTTCTACGTTTCGGACTGGTGGCGCCATCTGGTAAGACTTCGGGTATGCAAAAACCGTCCTCTAATGTCGTTATCTCCGCGAAAGAATCTTTTCCTTAGCTAAATGTACGTACCATAAAGCCGGCAAACATTTCCGAATTTAGTCATTAGACCAACCAGCGCTTGTGATGACGAAGATGGCCAAGACCTTCAAAAATGCGTTTGGTTTTAGGATGACTAAGAACAGACTGTCTGTATCGGGCAGGCTAAGTAGCCTGGCGTTTCGTGTAAATAAAAGCTTGTTTTATGGAGTCGGGAAAGCCGCCTTGAGGGGATAATCCAGGGGCGCTTTAAGGCCTACTACGTACCCGCCTCGCCCGTAAATTTAAGAGAGCAGGCGACGCTTCAACACCCCGATTTCTCTCCCCCTCGTCCCCCCCCCCCTCAGTAACAACATCTCAACCTAGTTTCTCCTCGAGGGAAAAAGTTCTCTCTACGGCCATATCTTACTAGGTTTAACCCTGTTTTGAGTCAATCGTTATTCCGCTGGCATTTTCCATCATCTTCTCGCCTCCAGGTCTCCAAACATCGACGCTTATATCTACAGGGGGAATAGCGAAAAAAAATCTCGATAAGTTCGACGAGCTTTATAGAAATCGAACTTTCGTTAGCGGCTACTCCTCCCCCGATAAAGGCTAGAAATAGGCGTTAGGGAGTTTCGTACTCCGCCTCACTTTATATATTTTAACGCCAACGATAGCCCAGAGTGCCGTAAAAATTCGTATCATTTATTTCGCGGAGTGCTTCCCAAATCGATTAGAAAAGTTTATTGGGGGAGAGAGAAGTACTACACGGAGACCCGGTTTTCGGTGCCGATTCGCGTCCGCAATTTTTACAAGGAGAGATCGGGCCCTTTACGTTGGCGTCAGCGCGATTTCCCCGTCCGTTTCTTACCTGGTGGCCGATTTAAACCGCGACACCGGCGAAGAGCGTTAGCTATTCCAGCCGCGGATGGTGCCGTGGATCTCCCCCTTCTCGGCCTTTGTTATGAAACTTGGCAATCCGCGTCTCACATCTCGAGCGGGGCCCGTTCCGATTATACGGTTCGCGCGTTGAGCCAAACATTCCAACATGCCGTCGACTGAGATCTTTCACAATCTCAAGGAACATCAGGTAACTCACTTCTATAAGTTAAAATTAATAAATTTATTATCATTTTTATTTATTTTATCGTATATTTATGTATTTAGTCATTTATTTATTATTCATTTTGGCATTTCTATGTGGATTTATTAATTTAGTGAAACATTCATTAATTTATTTAGTTATTCATTAATTAATTTATTTATTTAGTTATTCATTAATTAATTAGTGTATTTATTTATTAATTAATTAATTAGTGTATTTATTTATTCATTCATTAATTTATTTATTTATTTATTCATTAATTTATTTATTTATTTATTCATTAATTTATTTTTTTACTTGTTTATTTAGTTATTCATTAATTAGTTTATTTATTCATTCATTCATTAAATTATTTTTCTTTAGTTATTCATTAATTAATTTAGATATTCATTAATTAATTTATTTATTCATTCATTAATTTATTTATTCATTCATTCATTCATTTATTTATTTATTCATTAATTTATTTATTCATTCATTCATTCATTTATTTATTTATTCATTAATTTATTTATTAATTTATTTATTCATTCATTCATTAATTTATTTATTTGTTCATTAATTTATTTATTCGTTCATTAATTTATTTATTTGTTCATTAATTTATTTATTCATTCATTAATTTATTTATTTGTTCATTAATTTATTTATTCATTCATTAATTTATTTATTTGTTCATTAATTTATTTATTCATTCATTAATTTATTTATTTGTTCATTAATTTATTTATTCATTCATTAATTTATTTAGTTATTTAGTTATTCATCCTTTAAATTTTTATTTAGTTAATCATTCCTTATTTTTTATTTAGTTATTCATTCATTAACTTTTTTAATAATTCATTAATTTATTTATTCGTTCATTAATTTATTTGTTCATTAATTAATTTATTCATTCATTAATTTATTTATTTATTGATTAATTAATTTATTTATTCATTCATTAATTTATTTATTTATTGATTAATTAATTTATTTATTGATTAATTAATTTATTTATTCATTCATTAATTTTTTTATTTATTTATTTATTAATAAATTTACTTATTTATTTATTAATTAATTTATTTATTCATTCATTACTTTATTTAGTTATTGATTCATTAATTTATTTAGTTATTCACTTGGTTATTCATTAATTAATTCATTTAGTTACTCATTCGTTAATATATTTATTTACTTAATATATTTTATATAGCTATTATCTTGCACGAATTAAACTTTTAATGCGGATTTTTTTATGGTATTTTATATATCGAATTGCGTTATCACACTTTTTGCCCAAAACATTTTTTACAATAATGCATTTTTTTACTGCCGGAGAGCGAGTCTAAAAAATACTATTTGAGAAAAGGTTTTTAATATCTATACTAATGCATATAATGATATAGTATAAAAGCTTAAAATATATTAAAAAAATCAGTGAAATGTGAAAACTGGAGAGGATTTTTATAATACGAATCTAATTTCGAATTTATTTCGAAAGTCACTTATCTCAACTTGTTTGACTTTTGTGGCTAGCCATTAGCGTCTTTACACTTACTTTAATCTCTTCAAATTAAGCGCTTTTATTGAAATATACGAGATTCGAGTAATTAGTCTAAATAGTAAAAATATTAAATATGAAATATTCAAGTTATCTAGAACATACAAGTACCTCTCGTCCCAGGTTCTTGACGTGATAATTGAGAATCTAACACCTGTATTCCTATTGGTGATTTATTAAAATAAATTGTCAAATTCAGCTTCAATTAAAGTTGTACCAAGTATTTATACTTAGGGAGAATGCCTATATTCATGGACCAAGAATCTGATAGGGGACTCACTGTTCCCGATATTTTGACACGGTAGGCGTGGCCTAAATCGAATTTTGCTGTTCAGGGCAACTAATTTTATTGCCCTCTCCCTCAAAAGGCACAAATTCTCATTTGAAAAGCATATTTCAGTCTTTTCCCGCCAATTTACATAGTAGTAAAAAGTATACACATGCATTCGGAGAAGCTACACTCCATTAAAAATTCCAAACCATTCTCCAGACCACTTTTCGTTTCTCTTTGCCCCCTCCAACTTCTAGAACGTTCCCACGCCCCTGCAATGGTTAATTACCATTACTTAAACTTTTAAAAAACAAATTTCAAAAATAAAAGGTCCAAAACTTACTTTTTTAAAGTCTGAACAGTGAGTCCCCTTAGATTCTGAGTCCAGGCTATGTTTGAGATGATTCGTGGGTAAAGTTTTCAATAGCGTCAGATTACGTGAAAACTCGGAACAGCTCCTTCTGCGTTGAGTTTGCAAGTTCTCTCCCCACTGGTTTCTGGGGTTTTCCCCCGAGCTCTTCGGTTTCCCCTTTCCATCAAAACATGTTGAGGTTAACGGTAATAGTTAGTGTATGGAGCAGTTGGCTCGCGTGGCTGTCATGGCTTGCTTATTATTATTATTATTATTATACGTCTTTTTAAGCAGTGGCGTAGCCAGGGGGGTAAACGTATGGTCGTAAGTACAAATATTTTTATTTTTTTACTTTTGTTCAAAGGTGTGCCCCCCCCCCCCCCCGAAACAAAATCCTGGCTACGCCACTGTTTGGATTGGGAGCCACGCTAACAAAATTTTGCGTACGGAATTTCCGAAATCAAACTGATTTTGAGATTTCAGAGCTTCGATTTTCGTGACGATTTCTGGGTTTTTAGCCTGATTTTCGTCCAGATCTCAGGATTTTCAAGTTGATTTCTAAAGTCATTTTCCCTAGAGTGTACGGGATTTGTGGTAAATAATGATAAATAACGTTATTTTATAAAATGGGAAAAGTGGTAAATAATAGTAAATAACGTAAATAATATGTTTCCATGATTTATTTACAGTATTTAAAACTGAAACCTACATTTATGGAGATAAAACCTCTTAAGATTGAGAACAGACTTGCAGAGTAACGAAAATAAAGTTTCAGATCTTCTAAAGTTGATATATTCCGTTTTTTGATTTAACATATTATCATGCAATATAAACCAATATTTACCATATTTAACAATGGCATGGGCAATTTACGAAAAAAGTGTTATTTTTGGAACACTGATTGCCGTGGAACAATCCGCTTCGTGGTACAAACCGAGCATTTATAGAAGTGAACTTTTTTTCTTCAAGATCGAAATCCAGTCGAACTGCAGCGTTATTATTATTCGTAAGTTTATTTTTAACGGTCAATTCGCGTGTGCCATTCTGTACGTCCAAACAAACGGCGCCCATTTTCCGGCTTCCCGCTTAATGGTTCTGATTGGCGGACGCGACCGGACTGCCTGCCAGAGTGTAGGTCACTCGTTCGACGTCTTTATTTTTCCATATTAATGAGAATTTGCCAGCTATAGAGATTAGAAGTTGACAGCTACTCCGTAACGCCACTAAATTCACCTTCCCCGGAAGTCCAGGTTGACCTATTCGGATAAGTTAAGGAGTTGGAGATGTGGACGCGATTAGCCTTCCAGTCGTATCGAGTTTTGGACAGTGAAGGGCGGAGATCTGGTGTTTAAATGCCACAATTTTACGCAGTTTTTGCGAATAATATACAGGGTGTTTCGAGTTGATTTATGAGATTTAGCATAAGTCTACCCCATTCAAAAATTGCTTACAGGGAAACCAACACATATATAGGGAAGCCCTTAGAGGTTTGATTGTAATGTTTTAATAGATGGCGTTAGTTAAAATTTCTCGGAATAAATACTTTCAGATCTATGGCCAAAAATAACAATTTCTACTCTTCCATCACAATTTTAAGATATGTTAAAAAAAAAACTATAAACAACATATCAACTCAAGTAAAATTCCAAATAAAAAGAAACACGAAGAAAAATAAAAAATGTAAGCATAAATACAAGAGCCACTAACTAGAAAAATATGCAACTCGAAAAACCAAATCTTAAAAATTCAATATGCAAAAGATAGGAAACTGAGATCGCTTTTAAATAATACGTAGTTGATTTTATGGACAGGTACACCGATAAGCGGAAAATTCGACCAATTGAATTAGAAATTCAGCAATTAAGTATTGACATTTTTTGTGCAAATTGTAATAATAATAATAAAATAATCAGCTAGGCTAATACCCAAGGCACCACATTAATCCCAACGACTTTTATTGTCTTTTATTCAGGGTAATTCCCTTTATTTTTGAAGGTTGCAACTGTGTATAGTCAAGTATTTAAAATAATATCGCTCGAGACCATGATATTTTTTGCTTCACCCCAAATAGCGATATTATTTTAAAATGGGTTGTTAATTTTCCGGAAAAATAAAATGCGGAAAATTTTCCGAATTGCGGAGAATTTTCCGCAAATCGGAAAAATAAAAAATTTAAACATAAATTACTTTTCAAGGGTTTTTAATGTTTTAAACTTTTTATCGATTTAAAATGACTAATATCACTAAACATACTAAAAAACATTAATAGTGTTACATTTCAACCAGTTTAAACTAGTCTATAGGTTTAGTTTTACTTTTAGATTAGAAAAAATGAGGTGAAAATGCCGCTTTATTTAAATTTGCAAACAATATATTAGACAAATCATGGAATGAAAACGTTTTTAATATTTTTCGGAAAAATACGGAAAATTTTCCGGAAAAAAGGCCTCGGTAATTTTCCGGAAAATTTTCCGACTTACAACACTATTTTAAATACTACTTTCACGCTTGCTTTGTTTCACTTAAAAATTAAATTAGAGTTAATTTTCATGTTTTCTGTCATCACTATTTCTTCAATAACTTTACAACCACAAATCCGATTTGAAAAATGAAACCAAAGTATGTTTCCGAATATTATGACATTTCGAATAAGCGTAGGCACGACATATTTGATTTATTTTTCATGACGTCAATTTGGAGGGGTTTGGCTATTTCCGGCTAGGACATTAATTTTCACCTATATTATTTTCGTGGGGTTTTCTACCTAAAATAGAAACAAAATGGCTGCCAAGAGAAAACGGCCAGAAACTTTTGATGTCAAACGAAAAAGCAACTCATGCGATTTATCGTCCCGAAGATACTTCAGGATCATCAGCTTCCGGTTGGGCAAGCGTAAAGACATTTTATGCTTTCTATATTTTACATAACGGTAATTATATTATATTAATAATATTAAACTTCTTTTTAATCAAGTAAATTGACTTGTAGTTATAATATTGTAAGATCCAAGTCGTTAACCCTAACCGCCGTTATTTTCAAAATCCCGATCGCAACTTCGCAAGAGCAGAACCAATAACCAACGGAAACGGACTTCAAACGATTTGGTTCAAAAACACATCGTCGCGTTCTCATTTCTTCCCCCTCGCAAATGCGCATCGGCGGACGCGAAGAAATGCACGCGTTGACAGCGAGGGGTAAGACAGTCTCGGATAATCTGTACACCGAGTTCGTGCATTTAGCACTGTTAAAGGTACATATTTTCAAGAGTTCGCAGTGTCTTACCCCTCGGTTGACAGTAGAATGATATAACCACGTAACACTATTATTAATCCAAGTTATAATCAACTTTCGGAGTAGGGTAAGAAGAGTAACCCTATGACGTCATTTTACTCTGATCCTATGGCATCGAATTGTTCGAGTCCGGGAAAAAAATGTTTTCCCAAAATGGCTACCTGTGGCCATTTTAGCAGATAAATTCTGCATAAGCAGACGATTTTATCAGTTTACTCTCTTTACTCCCGCTTTTGAGGAAGATAAAAAGTGTAGCCCAAATTCCCCGTAACGGGAGTACACTTTTAGCCCGAGAACAGGCGAATAAAACGTTTTAGGGTAACGAGAGTACACTTTTAGCCCGATAACAGGCGAATAAAACGTTTTAGGGTAACGAGAGTACACTTTTAGCCCGAGAACAGGCGAATAAAACGTTTTAGGGTAACGAGAGTACACTTTTAGCCCGAGAACAGGCGAATAAAATGTTTTAGGGTAACGAGAGTACACTTTTAGCCCGATAACAGGCGAATAAAACGTTGTAGGGTAACGAGAGTACACTTATTACCCTAGAACAGGCGAAAAGAGAGCGTCTCATGATAGGGGCATAAAGGCAAGGTCACGGTTTTTAGAAAATGGTGGAGCACACATTTTCACGACGTGGTGTACATTTACAAAAAGAAATCAGTAAAATTTCCAAAAATATTTATAATTCTTAAGAAATCTCTAAAATTTTAAGAGGAATCATGGAAAATGAAAAAAATTATTGACAATTGCATAAAAATCGGGAAATCTTTTATGAATATCTTAAATTTCTTATTAATTTAGAAATTATAAAATCATTTGGAACTTAATGAAATCTTTAAATAATGGATATACCATAAAATATTTCATTTTTTTTTGTTATTCTTAAAAATCCAAGATAATTTTCGAAATCATAAAATCACTGGGAATCAAAAGAAATCTTTAGAAATTAAGGGAAATCTTTGGGGAAATAGTTTTAAAAAAAGGGAAATCTTTAACGGAAATCCTAAAAATTAGAGTTTTTATGGTTGAAATCATAAAATCCGTGGGGAACTGGGGATGGAAATAAATCTTTAGAAATCGACGGAAATATTGGTCGATCAGAAATATGGTGTACAATGGTGACTCCAGGCATTTTGACTCGAAACCAAGTCTATTTGTTAGAATCAGCTATTGACATTTGGAATGCGTATCACCCTGTATTGTTTCGACGCGTTCTGTGTCCATAGAATCTATCGACTCGGAAGGTAGACAAACACGGGTTCGGCGCGTTTTCCGGACACAGTCCGCGGAAGGTGTTTTGGGGGAAAGCGGCTGTATAGCTTCGGTCACGGAGGCCAATTGAGATTATTTCAATACCCGCCTTCTGGCCCTTCGCGACAGTCGGCCTCCGGACTGCAGCACGCGCCCATTCCGACCATGTATCCGCATACCAAAGTAAGTTGCCGACGCACTCCACTCGCAACGCCGCGATTTGTTTTGCCTTAAAGACTAATCCGCAGCTTTGCTTCGTTTCATTTTTCAGCGCTGTTCCAGATTATGAAATATAATCATTGTAATAACACCTAAAATATCAACAGACGTCCGAGCTTATTTGCATAGCGGGAAAACTAAAATTTAGGGGAATATCCGTTCAGGGTTGGTCGTTTTCGAGGGGTCGAACATTTGTACAAATCCCGTACACTCTAGAGAAAATTATTTGGTAAATCGAGAAATCACCTTGAAAATCCAGAAATCTGGGTGAAATTCAGTTCCAAAATCTCAAAATTATCCTAAAAAAGGCAGAAATCAACACGAAAATTGTGCTCAGAAATCTCAAAATCAGTTTCTGATTTCTGTAATCACTTTGAGATTCAAAATCCCGTACGCAAATATCGTACTCCTCGGTCATGTTACTAAATTTACTTTCATTCGTACACCTCACAAAAATGAATATATGAATTAAAATATCGCAATTTAGAAAAAAATATATAACCGTATTCAATTTAGAGTCTGCATGACTCATTTATTGGTGAAAGTTTTAAAACTACTATTATACGTGCAGTGAAATAACGATATCTCATTGATTATGGTAATACCCCATTTATAATATCGCTATATTTTGAAAAATACAGAATTGCTAATCTATATTCTGCAAAACAAGGACTAAAATTGAACCGAATTCGAACGGTTCTATAATATGTAAATTAAGGTGAATGATTTTTCCTTAGGCCTTGAGCAAACAGTCCGTAAACGATGAGGTCGTTGTTATGCAAAGTTAAAAGCTTAACAAATACGAACGCAGATTTTATCAAAAACGGACATGGATTATATGACTATGTTGAAACGATGTTGCTCGAAGAGTAAGCTCCACCCCCTAAAACAAACCAGTCAATTCGACCAGGTATCTCGTTGGTTCTTTAAAACGTACGTCTTCCCCCGCCGGTAAATAGGCGCTAGCATAAATTATTCATGTCTTGTTCAACTTGTTAAAATGTTCCACGCGCTCTTTTAATATTTTAGCGTAAAAGGCTCGCGCGTTTTTTTATATTTCAGGGAGCACGCGCGAAATCGCTCGAGCCCGTTTACGTTAAAATATCAAGACGCGCGTGGAACGTTTTAACAAGTTGAATAAGACATAAATAGAGTTTATGCTAGCGTCTATTCCACCAGATGCCCAGTGGTTCGTCTCAACATAGTCGTATTTCTCAATTTTATTCGAACTAAACAAAGGAGACTACCCGAGGTGGCTATCACCGATTTTGTTGAAACTCGGGGGTTAGGTAGACCTTATGGTAGTATGAAAATTGCCATAGGGAAAAGTTGCAATGGGCTTTAGTTTTCCTATGGCAACCGAAAATGTTTTTGACCTCTCAATTTAAAAAAGCATGGGATTTTCTCGGTTACCCAAATTTTGTTAAAATTTAACCAAAAATGATTAATTTTACCCAAAAGCCTTGATCAATTTTACCCAAAATAGGTCAAATTCATCTTTTTGGGGGAGGTTCTGAAAATTTAATTTTTCAAATTTTTTAAGTGAAACCGAGAACATCCCATGCTTTTTTAAATTTAGATTTTTTTTGTTTTGAGATATCAAAAATATTTGCCATGGGAAAACTAAAGCCCATTGCAACTTTTCCCTTTGGCAATTTTCATACTACCATAAGGTCTACCTAACCCCCGAGTTTCAACAAAATCGGTGATAACCACCTCGGGTTGTCTCCTTGTCAGCAGTGGCGTAGCTGATAACTCAGAGCCCCCCCCCCCCCCCCCCCGCCAAAATCTCTATGAGGTCCCCCTTTTTAATTTTTTTATGGTTAGCGGGGCCCCTTCCGAAGCTCGAGGCCCCCCCCCCCCCCGCACCGCGGGCCCTGCGGCCCATCAGCTACGCCACTGCTTGTCAGCTGCCAGTTAAGAAAGACAAAATATCTAGTACATTTGGCGCGAAAATACTAGCACGAATATCCGGTAAATCGGCGGCGGGAATTTCGAATTTTACCTGTTTACGGTTGCCTTTCAAAGTATACCCGCTCGCGTTATATATATTTGCCTTATATCTCAAAGTGATAATGAATTAATGAACAAGGTAACAATATAACAAACTTGTTGGAACATTAACTAACAATTTAGTAGTCAGGTATCGAGGTAAACGATTTGATTTGGGTACATTTGTTCGAATTTCATTCGTCCGAACGGTGGTACAAATGTCCGAATGCCGGAAAACGTATTTTATTTGCCCGAAAAATTTATCACAACTTTTGATGGTGATTTAGTCGTTCAATTTATGTTAACTTTACTGGCGAATTTCATTTGTTCGAATAATCGTTTGTCCGTTTTTTCGAACATTAGGAATTGGTTGTTTTTTTAAATATTGTTAATATAAGAAAATAGTAACATTAACGTGAACCTAACCTAAAATATCCACAACATTCAACGCAATTCCCACTTACTATATCGGCCAAAGAAAAAATGGACATAATAGGACAGCAATAAGAAATACTAATTTAGCGACAGAATTCGGACCTACCCCAACGATTTATGCTTCATGTATACTCAGTTGCCAGTTAAGAAAGGCAAAATATCTAGAACATTCGGCGTAAAGACCCTAGCATGAATTTCCGGTAAATCGGTGGCGTTAATTTCGAATTTGGCCTATTAACGGTTGCATTTCTAAGTATGTTGTATAATTTTGCAAAATATACCGTTTATCGCGTTATATTTGAAAGTGATAATTAATTAATTAACATAGATAAGATTTAAAAACGGTTGTAATAATTTATTTTTAGTAATACAAGTGAGGTATACCTAAAAAAATTCCGTTGGGCGAGTTCAGGGTAAGTATAGAATGGGTAATGCCGATATTACTACGTTGACGTACATAAACGTGCGATTTGATGATTTGTTTAGTCCTGAGCATAATACTAAAAATACGCTTTAATGAAGCTTAAAAATAATAATCTACATTAAATATTCATTGATCACTTTGAAATTTACGCAATAGACATTTCTAAAATGGATTAATATAACACGCGTGGAAACTTTTAGGAATTCAACAGAAAATAGGCGAAATTCGAAATTCCCGCCGCTGATTTATCGGAAATTCGTGCTAGTGTCTTTCCGCCAAATGTACTAGATATTTTGCCTTTCTTAACCTGCAACTAACGATGTGAGTAAACTGAGTATAGTCATTCTCCCGCAGTAGAATGAAATCCATTCTGGGTGTTAGATAAATTGAAAAACATTTGAGTCGAGACTCTAACAGTTCATTTTATTTACATTTCTGACTTATAAATAAAAGTAATCACTAACTGAAAAATAACCGTTTTTAACGTTCCCATATTTATTGTCAATAAACGCGATTAGAATTTGGTATAATGCATTAACTTTAATCGACTGTAATAATCGAGTAATAATAATATATATATTGTATCAAGAATGAATTCGGGTTAACGGAGAATATGCTATCGCAACTATACAGGGTGTTTCAAAAAATTTAAGGAGTTGTAGGGGGTGAGTTGAGAAGTATGCCTGTATTTTCCCATTTTCCTACGATGATTTAATAAAACGCCAGAGAGCGTGGCCTACTAGCCCCTGGAAGTAGGCTGCAACAAGTTTAAAACCAAGCAAGTCTTGCTCTAAGGTAGCGCGGAGCGAATCCATTAAATCTCTGTTAACTGAAATACATTATTAACTGTATCTATAGACGAATAATCCTTGTCAGGTTTTATGCAAGTATCGTTGCATAGAGCCTAACGCCGCCGCCGATAAATTTTGTTCCCGCCACCGAAATTTGTTTTAGGTTTTCCACGTAACTTTTCTTTCTTTCAAAAACATTTTGGATTTTTTTTTTAAATCAACGCCGCCGAGGATTTTTGAAAAATCGGCGCGGCCTGCCGCCGCCGGGTGTTTTTCGCCAAACGCCACCGCCGACCGAAATCAAATCGGCTCTATCTGTGCACATGTTTACCGAAATACGTCTACATTCAAATAGAAGAAAAGCAAGAGTTTTGATCGAGCGTCAGTAAGATCATAAATGTATAATAATTTTAACATAAGTGTGACACTTCCTATTCTTCACATGCAAAAGTTTTACTGACAAGGAGACTACCCGAGGTGGTTATCACCGATTTTGTTGAAACTCGAGGGTTAGGTAGACTTTATGGTAGTATGCAAATTGCCAAAGGGAAAAGTTGCAATGGGCTTTAGTTTTCCCATGGCAACCGAAAATGTTTTTGACCTCTCCATTTGAAAAGCATAGGTATTTCTCGATTACCCCAATTTTGTTAAAATTAAACGAAAATTGATCAATTTTACAAAAATCCTTGATCAATTTTACCCAAAATAGGTCAAATTCATCTTTTTTGGTAGGTTTTGAAAATTAATTTTTTTAAACATTTTTAAGAAAGTAATTACCCTGTGAAACCGAGAAAATTCCATGTTTTTTTTGTTTTGAGAGGTCAAAACATTTTCGGTTGCCATGGGAAATCTAAAGCCCATTGCAACTTTTCCCTTTGGCAAATTTCAAACTACCATAAGGTCTACCTAACCCCCGAGTTTCAACAAAATCGGTGAAAACCACCTCGGGTAGTCTCCTTGTGAGAGCTATTCGCAAGACAGGCTGCATTACGGGCTTTGTCACCGTTTTTGCCTTTGACAGCGCATCGCTAGGGGGAGATTTTCTTCTTGTGATGACGTCACTCCATTACTAGCTCTCAGTAAAATATCCCCCAAAAGTGACAAACTTATGGAACAATATTATAGACTTATGGTAAGATTAAAGACGCGGTTTCACTCGGACGTCTGTCAATTTGAAAGAGGTGGCTTCGGGGAAATTCTCAATTGAATCTTGGACACATATTGACTTTCCTTTCTAGTGGTCCACTCGCTTTGAAAGAGAATAAAAAACATATCGTAGGGAAAGGTTTTTATGACTTTAACCATAGGAACTACCACAGGAATAGAAGGCCCTGCCCTCAGGGCTGTATTAAGACTTTATGAGGCCCTAGGCCCAAGTTAATTTTGGTGCCCCCTTTCAATAGCGAGCGAAGCGAGCTAGGCGCTTCCTCAATTTATAATTGAGAAATGTAAGGAAAATTAATTTTGCTGCCAGATTTAGTATGTCGTCAGACGTCAGGGGTTAGACGGCAGTCCGTGAGATAATGTGACAATCAAACGTTTTTGGTTCATAGGGGTGGACGCATTTACTAAAATAACTCCGAAAAATATTTGGTGAAAAGCAAATGATTAAAGTTTTGTACTTTTATTTTTTTCGAACCCTCTTGGTGCCCCTTGTAGGCTTAGTGCCCTAGGCCCAGGCCTATTCGGCCTATTGGTTAATCCGGCCCTGCCTGCCCTTGTACGTGCTTTACTAAGATTACACGGGCAAAAGGTTCTCCCTTCATTTCCGGTTATCTCTGGTCCAATCAAAAAAAGCTTTGGAAATGACGGCCAATTAGATTCAAGCGGAAATGAACAGAGAACCTTTTGCCCTTACAGAGCCCGTAACACTTTTCATCGACTCTTTCTATTCCTCTTGTAGTTTCTACGCTTTAACCCACACAATATGGCAAGAATATATTCGAATGAACAGAGAAAACCCTGGAAGAAAAACCACGCCCCTCCGCATATCGTAGCGTTCTCTTTAACCCTTTCTGTCGGTAAGGGGGAAGAACATTCCTGTACAAATGCTGCCCCTCCCCCCTTTCTTGCCTATTATTTGCCCCCTTTCTGCCTCTAGGGGAGGGGACACCCCGTTACGATGACAGGATCTCTCTCCTTGTAGGCGGAGAATATCTTCCGGGAATCATTAAAACAGACGCTATTAAAGACCCTCTGGCCTTTGGTTTAAAAAATGTTTGGTGCCCGAGGGGTCGGACATTTACCAAAATCCCGTACACTTTGTCTAAAATCGCAAAATCTTTTAACTCTCTCTATGGTAAATTAACATTGAAATCCCATAATTTCTTCAAAAATAATGATAAAATTTCCAAAATCTCTACAAAATCCCGAAATCCCGTACAAAATAATGGCAAGTGTCCGACCCCTCGTTGGTGCCACTGTACAGGGAAATTTGAAAAATTGAAGGGGTCTTCCATAAAGATTGCTTTGCAGGTTATATTCCCTTTAAAGGGAGTATGAACTAAACCGAAAATTCGTCTTCTAGGTCGAATAAACATGGAAGTTGAAACTCCCTTTAAAAATGTGAACCTGAACACATTTTTGACGCCGAGATAGCTTGATGGAGTGTTGAGAAGAGACGTTGAAAGTACAGAAGACTAAATTAATGTTCAGACTATGCAATATTTTTACTGCCAATTAGTTGCTCGTGCCCGATGTACCAACTAGTTGTTGGTCGCAATAGTACAACACTAAGCCTTTTTAGATTATATAAAAACACGTAGCGGACAAAGCGAGAAGTTAATAAACCGCTAGATTTCCGTCTGCTAAGCAGACGATTTGCAATTATAAAAACATACAGTAATCTGAAAAGGCTAATAGGCCTTTCTATAAAGCAACATTGGCCTTGTTGTTTAGATGCATCGGGTGCGTCACTCGTGACGTTTCATTATAATAACCAATAGACGCTAGAATAAACTCTATTTATGTCTTATTCAACTGAAATAAAAAAAAATGCACGAGCCTTTAACGCTAAAATATTAAAGAGCGATTTGCCCTTTTTATAAAGATCTAACCTTCAAAACTGAACTGAACTCCTACGTATCTCGTGACGAAAGCGATAGATTAAAACAAGTTCGGCAAGCGTAATGACTTTATAAAAAGGCTTATTATCCACACTAGGGCTAACATTTTGAGGTCCTCCAATGGGCTTATTCGTTTTATCATTCTTGTCTGCTAATCTGTCTGCTATATTGTTTCCTGTGTTACATTTAGACTGTTAAATTGAATATCCTCAACTCATTCTTTACGGATGACCCCGTCACCATTTGAGCAAGAATTCACTAACGATCACCACAAATATCTTAAGCCATATAATGCACCAAATACCGTAGTTATATTCCTTTAAAATAATTTTTTTTCCAATTAAACAAAAAAATAAAATTTTGATTTCATTGATTTCATTTAAACCAAAACCAAAGGCTATTTAAAAGCAGACAATCGGTCATACAGTCATAGTTCACGGAATAACTTTATTTCATTGCTTGAATTTCAAACATTTGGTAATCTTTTAGCGTTTTCCATTTGATTACTCGAGATTCGTTCCGAATCTGTCTCTGACGGCATAGATCTCGTCCCGATCGACGAGAGTATAGCTGCAAATGGAACATTCCATGAACATATTCCCGCTCTTTGATGTTTTATGTCTGCTAGTAATTTTAATTTTCGCGTCTTGGATTTCCATTTTGACAAAAAATCTAAAAGAAACAGGCAAAAATTTGTTACTATCTCGATCTCAATCCGTTGATTTGTCGAAATCGGCAAATCGGTTTTGGGCGATCTCCGAGTACACGAGAGCGGGAAATGGAACACGCGAAACTTGATCGATGCAAATCCGAGCACGCAAATGGAACATAAAATGTTGATCAGAGTGATCTAGATCATCGGTTCCCAAAAGGTGTTCCGCGGAACCCTGGGGTTCCGTAAAAGGGTCACAGGGGTTCCGAGAATTCGCAGCGTGGCCATCTTTGTTTGTGTCAAGAGTTTAAGATGAGTAAAAAAATGAGTTGGGGTTCCGCCAGAATTTGGTGGATAATTTAGGGTTCCATAGCAAAATAAAATTGGGAACCGCTGATCTAGAGCACTCGAGAGCAGTCAAATGGAAAACGCTATTAATATCTGAACATTATGGAAAGTGAATCCAGGAATTAGGAACCTGGAGGGGTGCACAAATATTTTTCTGAGATAGGCAACTTATGTATTGGCTCCCTCCAAATGTTTGGCCATGGTTAAAATTTCGAAATTGACTAGTTAGAGGTATTAAAGGCTTAATGAAGTAACCCCAGTCGAGCAAACTGAACATTTTCGGTAATTTGATGAGCTGCGTTACGTCGTTAGATTTAAATAAATATTGGACTTGAAACTTTACATTTTGGTGTTATCACCAAAAAAGTTTCAAAAGCACAAAATACCCAATCTTGGTCGTTTTTAGGGTTGCGTTGTCTTGACCTCCTCCGACTACTCAAAGTTGGTACGCCCCTGACTAAACTACCTCAAAACCCCAATCGGGTGAATTGTTATTTGATAAGACTTTTTACTGAAATAACATTTTGTTAGCTTCCTTTGGAAATAAACTGTGCTACGTTGTAGGAACAGAAGTTTATAATATATCTCTTACGGGAGAAGTATCTCACACGATGTAGTCACTTTAGTAATCAGGTATACAAATCGTAGATAATCACGGGGAATCTGTTAAGAAAATCATTGAAATTCAGCGATGATTTGTGATAATTCGTGGAACGACGTAAAACGAAACACTTACACTGCGTAATGATATTTATTTTTTTATTTATAAACCATATTTTATCGATGTAATAATTTTAGAAACTATTTCTTTCATCCGAAATAATTTTGAAAAAACCTCGTGGAGGTTGCGAAGGTACATGTTTCAAGCAGTCGTTGATTAACCACCACCTGGGCCCCTAGGCTTAAGCGTTTTTAGGGCCCCAATGACCATGATCCTTTAGCCTCTTCTCGGGCCCCTCTACTTACGGCAAGCTCCGGGCTAGTAGGCTTAAACTTACTCAGCCAATTGGTTAATCCGCCATTTATTAGCAAAACAGGGAAATTAATACATATCTTTAAGGGTTTTATATTTAAAATTTCTTTTATTTAAGGGCGTTTGTTATACACTTCTGGTAGGAGGTAATTTGATCCGGAAAGAGGTGCGTTGGCGGAATGGTTATCACTTTCGCCACGTAGCAAGAGGAGCCGGGTTCGATCCCAGCTTGTAGCACTGGGTGAAAACTCGGAGCAGCTCCTTCCGCGTTGAGTTTGCAAGTTCTCTCCCCACTGGCTTAAGAGGTTTTCCCCCGAGCTCTTTGGTTTCCCCTTCCATAAAAACTTGTAGAGGTTAACGGCAATAGTTAGTGTAGGGAGCTGTTGGCTCACGTGGCTCGTGTGGCTTTCCACCACCCTCCTACGTATTGTAACCCGGCCACCTTAATTAATGGCTTTAAAATTCGCTCGATGACTTAGGCCTATGGTGGTGCCATGGGTATTAGCCTAGATGATTATTATTATTAAGATTGTTAAGCGGACGAAAACAGATTGCTTGACTTTTATTCGTAAGACCATAAGCCTATCAAGTTTGAAATGGGCATAAGAGTACATGTATTCCGCACTAGACAGGCGCGGGAGAAATCAAAATTAGGATCTACGCTGCCTGGCGGAGAAAAAGAGCTAATCTTCCCAACCCCTCTCACCCCTACCACCTATACTACCTCTTGCCATCTACGAAGCAGTTTCCGGTGGCATGCATTAGAGGATTTGTTCATAAGTTTCAGTTTTTCACCACCAGGTGGGTTCATATAGCCAGTTTGGCCAGTCATTAGCCTAACGCTAAAATCCCATTCGTTTCAAACTTAGGGGGGCCTTGATAGTTTTATGGTAAGACGGATCTCTTCCTGTAAAATTCTAATTCGACGCCATGAATTCAGCAAGGCGCGCTTCCGGCTCTCACGGGAAACGGAAGTGAAACAGCCATTTCCTTTTTATATTATTTCGTATATATTGCCATTCCGAGAACAGAGTTCTCCTCGTGATCCCCGCAAGAATAACCACGCCCCTCCTACTTACCTGGGGTAATCGTGCGAACTATGTGCCACCTAGGAGCAACAAACACAACACCCCACACCAGGAGAACGCAAACCGTCAAAAGTCGTGCATTTTCTTGCGTACATTGGTTAGACGAATTATCGCCTGCTGCCGTCATAAGGGGCAAATTCTGAAATTGTCTTCCCCCTTTCCGTAAAACCTTCAGCGTAAAGGCTAATCCAATGAAATTTGTAAACAACACTGCGTTAGCGTGTTTAAAGGCTAGCTGCGTTCTCCTTGTGTTGGTTGCTTGTAGGTGTCAGCTAGGAGCAACAAACACAGCACCCCACACAAGGAGAACGCAACCTGTCAAAAGTCGTGGATTTTCTTGCGTACGTTTTTCATTGGTTAGACACCCTTAGCGCCGGCTGCCGTCGGAAGGGGGAAATTCGGAAATTGTCTTCCCCCCGCCCGTAAAACGTTCAGCGTAAAGGCTCGTGACGCTCGTCCAATGAAATTCGTACACAACCCTTCGTTAGCGTGTTTAAAGGCTAGCTGCGTTCTCCTTGTGTTTGTTGCTCCTAGGTGCCAGTAAGGGTGGAAGACACTCCGATACGATCACGGGCTCTCTCTCCGCGAAGGCGCATAATTTAATAATAATAATCAGCTAGGCTAATACCCAAGGCACCACCGGGAATCATGAAAACAGAGGCTATAATTGCGATTACATATTCTCGTTAACGTGAATAAATTCTTGGAGTTAGAAATGTAGCTGCATTTGGTATTCGTAATTTTCTTTAGCACTTAAAGTGCGCGTAATTAAGTCGCGATGTAAATTATCAAGGTATATATTATTTCTAAGAATAGGTCCCCAAGATAAATTGTACCCGGGAAATAAAGCTTCGTTCACATTATACCCCTTTATGCGTGCCCACTGCCCACAAGAATGAATTTATTTATACTTAGGAAGAATGACTATGTAGCTTTGTTTAATTTTCCCCGTCACAAGAGAGAGGAGGGCAATCAAAAAGTCACCTTCGTGTGTTCAATAGGCGCTTAAATAAAACGTCTTCAAGGAAATCGCCAAGAAGTAATAATTCCGAGAGCCAGGACCTGCAAGTTACGGTTTGTATAGTGCTTGTTGAAATAATGGAAACTTTTCACCTGTAAAAAGAACGTCCTGTTTTTGCTAAGCCTTAATATGTCAAAATAAAGCAACCTGGTTAAAGGGAAACACTTGTAGAGCTCGGCGAAACAGATAAATTAACCGCTAAAGTTTTGATTAACCAAAAAAATTACGATTAACGGTTTATCCATGGATATTATCCACGGCTATATAGCAATTTAACATGTAAAATAATCGTTTTTTCCCGGATAATTTTCGTTTGTGGATAAAAATAAATAAAGTGATTATTTCTTATCCCAACGCCGAGCTCTAAACACTTGATGCGTACCGTACCGGTGAAAAGTTTCCATTATTTTCACAAGCACTATATAAACAGTAACTTGCAGGTCCTGGCTCTCGGTAATATTACTTCTTGACAATTTCCTCGAAGATGTTTTATTGAAGCGTCTATTGTTGTAGGAAACCAATGAGATGCGGAGCTGATTTGATAGATTTTAAGGGGAAGAGAATACTGGTAGAGGGCAGGAATCCATACCTCTACTTGGAATGCTCATCGCGGCAGATTTTCGTCTCGATGAGGCTGACGGTTTTTTTGACGTCCCTTTGTTAAGTTAATAAACAACAACGTGAGGGGGGAGCGCGCGCAGAGGAGATTTTTTCTCTCGTAGGTGGGCCAAAGCCGTAGAGGATTAATGGGAGAAACGTCTCCCTAAATATAAACATAAGTTTACATACTATTAAGTTACTTATGTTATAAGTATGACAATTCCTGTTGTTTAAATACTAATTTTCTTACCGACACTGACACTCTCGCCCAATTGCATTTGAACTTACAACGGTTGTTAGTAGTATATTTCTCTTTTGGCATATTTCGACACTATAGGGCAACATTTCAACAAGTTGGGCAAAACCGCTCTTTATTTTATAATATCAACTATTTACTACTAAATAGACCCATAACAAAAGAGGGGCCGCAGACGAGGCTTAAGTGAGACCTGTGGACGGAACATCCTGTTTGTGACGTTTTCAACCACGTGACCGCCATTGAAATATACAGGCGGAAGTAAGGAAACGGATGTTCTGTCCAAATGCTGAGTTGCCAGGTAAAAATTTAAATTTTTGGCCCCCCAACTTTCAACATGGGTCTATAGGTGCTTAAATAAACCCCTCTCTGACTGTCTTGCCCCCCTGTTGAAAAATGCTGCCAGATCTATGCATAGAAAATTCTCAGCTTTGGCAGTATAAAGATAAACTATAGACAAACCTGTTAAAAGTCCAGGCGCAGCAGCACAAACTCTATAATCAGCTATGAATGATCTTTTATTTAAAGGACATCGTTAATTTTATAAAATAAAAAGTTATCTTGAACAACTTGTTAAAATGTTGCTCTTACATCACAAGACACAGCTTTATAAGTATATTTTTCGCGCGAGCGATTTGCACGCGCGCTAGAAAAAGCTACATTCCACTGGCGACTGTAAAGCTCGCTCGTAGACTCGTAAAAGTAAGATACTGTGACGTAAGAGCGACATAATAATAATAATAATAATAATAATAATAACCAGCTAGGCTAATACCCAAGGCACCACCTTAGGCCTAAGTCATCAAGCGACTTTTGAAGCCTTTAATTCAGGTGGCCGGGTTACAATGCGTAGGAGGGTGGTGACATATAAACAAGAAGGCCACGTTACTTTATAAAAAAGAACTATTTGAAAAGCAAAATGGCTAACATTGTAAGTGTGAACGCGATTTTCAGGGCTTATCTGGGAACGGGTCAACCTCTGCCGAACAAGACTCTCCAGAGGCATTCATGTTATTAAAACACGTATTATAACTACATCATAGTGCAACGAACCCGAAGCAAACTTGAGATAAAGTAATTGTTAAATTAAACTGTGGCCTGGAAGATAAACGTTTTTAGTATTGCGTGCTTGCTCGTAGCGTCGTAGTTATACAACGTAGCTAAGCCCCGCCTTGTAGCCTCCGCCATGACACGTCACCGATCACGAGGCAAAAACAATCAGACGATCCTGCCAAATAGCCACTTGACCACCACGCGCGTCTTAATGTTATGGCCGACCGAATCACATTACCACGTCAAAGCTAAGAATAGGCGATATAATAAAGTAACGTGGCCTTCTTGTTTTGAGGGGAAAGGCCACCTTCCACTATGCTTCCATTAGCTTTCCCACCAAAGAGCCTATGAATTCATCCGTAGGCTTTAACTGTACTATTTCGTTATCCCATTTTAACAAGTTGAGCAAGCATATATGACTTTATAATATCGCCTATTGAAGGCGGCGGCGCACCCAAAAATGAAAATAAAAACCGGCGCGGTGTATGAACGGCGGCGTCGGACTTTGCAACGAGACAACGTACTGACTTGATTTTTGAGGCGTAAGGGGGATTGGAAGCGAAGCTAAATATCGTCTGAAGTTGGGACGACTCTCAACCAGTGTCATTCTCCTTACAGTAGAAATACAGCCGTTCTTGTCTAGTGTATATAACAATCCGACTCCCAATACTAATTTTATTCATTTTGTAAAATGTACATGGTCTTCAAAGTACATTTTACACCTTCAGGCGGAGTAATACAAGCGGAAAATTTTAAGCAGTGATGCGGTGTATGTTTTCACCCTCTGACGGGAAAACCATGTTCATTAGAAATTGCCTCCAGCCCCACTTGGTTTTTAAGCCTCGGATTGATAGTTCTCTGGTAAGAGCAGTATTTATGTACAGTCCCGATCAAACGTTTCTGGCCGTTTTCTCTTGGCCGCCATTTCGTTTCTATTTTATTGTAGAGAACCAGCAAGCAGGAATCCATACCTCTACTTGGAATGCTTATCCTGCCGTATCGCGTATGGTAAGATCACTCGGACGGCTTTGGCCCCACCTACGAGATAAAAAATCACCTTTGCGCGTGCTCCCCTCCCACGTTGTTGTTTGTTAAGTTAACATAGTGACGTCAATAAAACCGTCAGCCACATCGAGACGATAATCTGCCGCGATAAGTATTCCAAGTAGAGGTATGAATTCCTGAGAGAACCGACGGGGGGCTTTTTGGAAAGAATAACGTCACGAAAATAAAATACAGTGAAAAATAATGCTCTACTCCAAAATGATATCATCTAGTTCCATTTTGCAAATCGGATTCGAACTTTTCAAGTCATTGAAGAACTAGGTGGTTTCTTTTCGCTTGTTCCGGGATTTCGGAGTAGAGTAAGAATAGTTTGAGTCGAAGTAAAAACGTTTTTCCAAAATGGCTGCCTGTGGCCTTTTCAGCAGATAAATTCTGGCTAACAGAGGACAAAATCCGATTTACTCCTTTAAACCTCCTTTCCAGAAGAAGTAAAAAGAGTATCCCTAATACTGCGGAATCAACGAATGGGGCAGAGTAATTCTCATCCCCGGAACAGGCAATAAAACGTTTTAGGGTAAAAAGAGTACAATTTTAGTCCGAGCACAGGCGAAAAGAAAGCACATAATGACGACGAAAACCATGAAAATTAACACTAATTTCCATTTTAAGTGAAACAAGAGCAAATAAATGAATTTAGGGTTAATTTTCATGTTTTTTGTCGTCACTATTTCTTCAATAACTTTAAAAGTTTGAAACCGATTTTAAATGGAATTTGGTTTCTGAGTGTGATCACGCGTCGAACAAGCGTAGGCACGATATATTTTGATTAATTTTGCATGACGTCTTTTTGGAGGGGTTTTTCTATTCCCGGATTTGCTCACGCCCAAATGGTGCTAGCGCATTATTTTTCACGGCATATTATTTTCGTGAAGGTAATCTTCCCAAAAGCCCACAGTCGACTCTTTACATAAAATTTAAACAAAATGGCTGCCAAGAGAAAACGGCCAGAAACTTTTGATCAGGACTGTACCTCTGGTAGCAATAATTTCCGTGAGTGGTTTACCTGATGAAAAATAAGCAACCTGTGATCGGCGTAGCCCAGAAGGGAGCGAGCTCATATAACTTTACGGCTAATCATAATAAGTGTTTCGATCGAGAAGCTTTTAAAGATATGTGAAAAATTACTCGACAGCCAAGAATGTATTTGCTTCTACTTAGAATTTAGAAAGAATGACTACAGGTGAGACGATGGTCATCATGGTGGAATTTACTCCTAGCCCGCGTGGTGGGGGGGGGGGGGGGCGTCAGTTTAGGGAACCAATGAGATACGGTGTTGATTTGATTTTGTTTTCGGGGTGGGAGCTTACTCTTCGAGCGTGAGGTGGATTGAGAGCAACGCTAATATTTGTCTCTACATGGTCATTCTCCCTGTGCAAAAATAAATACATTGTTGCTTAACTATGGCCTCAATAAACGCTAGCGTTTCTTACAATCAACCTTTAGAACTTTATCTGTATGGTCAGAAGCTGCTTTCGATCCTTTAGGTGCGTATGAAATTTTGGTAACGCGTGTTTGAAATGTAAAATTCAATGTGAATTTCGCGAGGAAAGGTAAATAAATTTAATTTTGTTAAGAACGTCTTGTAAGAAAAAAATCTAAGAACAAGAACACTTCAAAATCGTGTCAATTTAGCAAATTTATTATTATATTTTTAAATGACTTCAATTAATAAAGGTTCGAAGAATTTTAATAAACAATTTAGTACGAAGGTGTAAACAAGGGCGTATTTAAGGGGGGGTTTTGGGGTGTCTAATAAAAATCAGTGAAACTTCCGTCAGCACTCCCCCCCCCCCTTGAAATTTTCCCTCAAAACCCCCCCTGAAATAAAATCCTGGATACGCCCTTGGGTGTAAAATATCCTATTTTTGATATAAATTGTGCAAATTTAACGCTGGAACAAATGATGAGCCGCTATTTTGATTACTTTGAAATCATAATTTGTAACGTAATTGTTTAAAGGCAATAGAACCTCCAACGCGTTCTTTATCGAAGACCCCGTCAATTTCCTTTATTCCCTTCACAATCAGCGATTATCAAAGACGAAAGTGTGAAAAGCTATGGGAGGCAGTGGACAATATTGGAACCCTCGGAGGGCGACAGAAATACCAAAGGTTATATTCCCTTTAAAGAGCGCTGCCATCTTGAATTCTAAACGAATGTCACGAGAACGATGACGTCAATTTTCCTTACTTCCAGTTCGAAATTTACTAGATGCCAAGAGTTCTAAAGTTCTAAAGTTTATTGAAACTAGCAAAAGGCAATGCCCATCACGCTAGTATGAAAGAGATACAGAATAAAATGTGTAATAGTGAACACATACAAGAATATATACAGTATATACAATCAACTGAGTAATAATAAAAAATTACTACTGGAGTTCGAGATGTCGCTTCAATTCCCGCAGAAATTTCGAGCGAAGAGGAATGCACTTTAAATGGTCCGGTAGCAAGTTCCATTCTTTTACAGAGGAAGGCAAAAAAGACTTCTTACGAACTGCTGTCTTCACGAAAGGAAGAATAAAGGTATTCCCGCGACGTGCTCCCCGAGGGAGTTGCTTCCAGGGCGAGATTGACGCGGACAGTTGGGATAGAGCCCCGCACGACTCGTGAATCACAGAGTTGATCGCGACAAGACGTTTGACACGCCGACGCGACGATATAGTTGACCAGTTGATGTTTTAAGGACCCTAGTAAGACTAACATCCCACGCGTAGCCCACTGAGGACGAAAACCGAGCAGCCTTCCGTTGCACCATGTCAAGTTTATGGGAGCCCGCCGCTGTATGCGGGGACCATACAGAAGAACAGTATTCCAAAATCGGTAAGACATAGGTTTTAACCGCGGAAGACTTGGTTGTAAAAGAGCAACCAGAGAGGTGACGACGGAGGAAGCCCAAAGCACGGTGAGCTTGGGACACAATTCGGGAAATGTGGACATCCCAGGAAAGCGTGGCGGAGATAGTGACGCCAAGATATTTGAACTCGGGCACGTGATCGAGATCAACTCCATCAATATTGTATCCATAAAAGACCGGTGTAGTCCCCGAACGATGCAGGCTGAGGACATTACATTTTTTTGCATTAAGAAATCTTACAAAGGCATTACAAGCATGGATTAAACACTAAAGGATGTTCCACGGGTTAGCTTCCTAAGGCAAATTCCTCGTTAGCTAGGTGTTATATTTGTTTTTCTTCTATCCAGGGGCACCAGATATGAGTTTGTAGCGCCATCTGTTATTTTTTGGAACTTTTATACCGTGATTTTAAGAATTAGTCTGCTATTTTTTCGATACCATTATTTATTTAAAAGCACTTGGGTTTGTTTGCCCCTGGATAGAGCGGAGATAAAAATAAATTTCTGTTTTTTTGGACTCGCGCCGCTAGGTGGCGACGTGACAGGGCATTTGTGTGTTTTTTCACCCGTGGAACATCCTTTAGTGTTTAATCCATGTTACAAGGAGAGGCCATGATTAAAAATTGCGTAAGCTGCACCCCCTTGGGTGGAGCCTGTTTGTGCCCACAGGGGCGTTAGCTAACTGGATCGCTATATGTGACGTGTTTTTTCGCCAGTAGAGGGAGGGCAATTAGAGTTGGTAAGTTTTAGCTAAAACGGATTTATTTTAGGGGGGCCGTCCTTTTTCGGGCCCGGCCCGCGCTGCATTCCCTTGTAGGTGGTCATTAACGCTACGGCAACTTGGCCATTCTCCCAATGTCCCTCGGTATAAACCTAGTTTCTATGGTATAAATAAATATATTCTTGGCCACCGAATAATTTAAATTTTGGAAATAAGGATTTAAGAACGCCCAAAATTTGATTGGTCGTATTTGCTGCTAGGTCTATGCATAGAAAATTATCAGCTTGGTAGTATAATCAGAAACCATAAACATATGTTCAGTCGCAACAGCACAAACTCTATAATCGGTTATGATCATCTTTTATTTAAAGACCCAGTTTCATTAGTGTATTCTTCGCACGAGCGATTTGCACGCGCGCTTGAAAAACCTATATTCCTCTGGCGACTGTAGCTCTCGCTCGTAGTCTTGTCAAAGCAAGAGGCTGTGACGTAAGAGCCACATATAAAAAAGAACTATTAAATTAAGTCCAATGATTCCGTGGCTTGTGTTCGTTGCCATGGTAACGCGTATAGGTCGGCCATGATATTAAGACGCCCATGGTGGTCACGTGATTATTTATCAGAATCGTGTGTCGTTTTGCCTCGTGATCTGTGAAGTTAAATTAATGTCACGGCGTCCGTTTCGAGGCGGGGTTTAGTTATGACGTACGCTTACGACGCTACGAGCAAGCACGCGATAGTCCAAGTCAGAGCAAACGATATTACCGAATTGCAATCTTACATTTCCTTTTATTCCGAAATCGGGTTATTTTTATTCTCTAGGATTTATATTTCCGCCTTTTTCTCGCCGAGAATATTTTTCTCAAGAGCCAAGACGCGTTAATTTTCGTCGAGCTGACAGCCAGCCCGGCATTTCGTGCGAGGCGAGAGAGTCGGGAGCGACGCGCCTTTTCTAAATTGCAATTTGCCGTGACACGGAGCTTCTTGTAAGTGTTCGCCGGGAAAAAGAAGCAAAACGCTAAAACTCCAAATCCACCTCCGACTATATACCAAACTCTCGGTTTCCCCGATAAATGCCGACAAGATGGCCGCCGCGTCTTCGTGACAAGGGTAGGGGGCGAAAGGGGGACGACACTAGACTTCCACTATAGAGACGATGACGTCACGCGGAAAACCGACCAGTAGGATAGTGGCGAAGCTTACAGAGCGCGTGCGTGCAACGCTAGTTAATATTTATGAGGGAGGAGAAATAAACGTTTTATCAACGTATAATATTGTACCTATACAGGGTGTTTTAAAAGGTTATGCGAAATTTGAAGGCGTTGTAGGGGGTGAGTTGAGAAGTATGCCTGTTTTTTCCCATTTTCTTACGATGAGTGAAAAGAGCGCCAGAGACCTTCAAAGTGTGGCCTACTAGAGCTTCAAAGTGCGGCCTACTAGAGCTTCAAAGTGCGGCCTACTAGAGCTTCAAAGTGCGGCCTACTAGAGCTTCAAAGTGCGGCCTACTAGAGCTTCAAAGTGCGGCCTACTAGAGCTTCAAAGTGCGGCCTACTAGAGCTTCAAAGTGCGGCCTACTAGAGCTTCAAAGTGCGGCCTACTAGAGCTTCAAAGTGCGGCCTACTAGAGCTTCAAAGTGCGGCCTACTAGAGCTTCAAAGTGCGGCCTACTAGAGCTTCAAAGTGCGGCCTACTAGAGCTTCAAAGTGCGGCCTACTAGAGCTTCAAAGTGCGGCCTACTAGAGCTTCAAAGTGTGGCCTACTAGCCCTTCGAAGTAGGCTGCAACAAGAGCAAAACAAAGCAGCAGGGTCTTTAAATACTGTTTAAGTTTACTTTTTTACGCTGGTTACCTCAATTTGTTTACAAAGTCCTTTTTTACCTGTCACACGAACCCAAACATTAATGTTCGCATTTCCCCACTGCTTGGTTTTGCAGCCTACTTGCAGGGGCTAGTAGGCCACACTTTGAAGCTCTCTGGCGCTCTTTCAACTCAACGTAGGAAAATGGGGAAAAAATTGGCATACTTCTCAACTCAACCCCTACAACTCCATAAAAACTTGTTGAGGTTAACGGTAATAGTTAGTATAGGGAGCTGTTGGCTCCGAGGGGTCGGACATTTACCAAAATCCCGTACACTTTGTCCAAAATCGCAAAATCTTAACTCTCTCTATGGTAAACTAACATTGAAATCCCAAAATCACTTCAAAAAGTAATGATAAAATCGCCAAAATCTCTACAAAATCCCGAAATCCTGTACAAAATAATGGCAAGTGTCCGACCCCTCGGTTGGCTCGCGTGGCTTGCCACCTTTATCCTACGCATTATACCTGAATTAATGGCTTTAAAAGCGCTCGATGACTTATGTCTAAGGTGGTGCCTTGGGTATTAGCCTAGCTGATTATTATTTAAAAAAAACTCCTTCAAATTTTTGCATAACCTTTTGAAACACCCTGTATATAACCGCTACCGTTTCTACCCCCTTCACTCCCCTCTTTTACAATAGCCTCGGGTGGGGGGGTTTGCTGGGGTTGCAAAATAACGGTTATTCTCCCATCCGCCATTTTGTTATTTACGTCACGGGAGGTGTGTGTATTTGAAAAATACGGATACAATCGTTCTCTAAAAATATAGGGCACGAGACGTATAACTATGGTCGTAAACAAACTTTACCCTTCCCCTTAGTCTTATTCTTCGAATTGGACTACGTAGCTTTTACACGAAGGTCAAACTTATCCCTCCCCACCACGCCCGGCTGTTTTTGAAAACGATATTGCTTATTTAACATTCAGTCTGTTCCTATGGTCTGGCCTTCTAACGCTATATTGTATTTTCGGATCTCCAGAACTGTATATTTGTTGACCTCTTCCAACTTTGCAATTCGCGAAAGAGATAAGTGAGTTAAGAATATTAAATACGTTTTATCCGATTGCGTATTAGATAAAACCAGGGTGCCGGGAGCGAAGGAAAAATATCGCGGGAGCTTCGTAATCGATTGCTTATCGAAAGAAGCGGGTTGAAATATTAAATATTACAGCTTTCCACTTTATTATATTATACGGTTTTATCAGCTAGCATGGAAACGTAATATATTACAATAACGAAAAAATGGCGTGATGGGTAACCGTGGGCATATTATTGGTCTGCTGGGCCCCTGTAGAAATATTTTCCAAAAGCATTGCTCGTCGGTATTCCGTCAGGGGTAGACGCGTTTTCAATTTATAAAGTGACTCATCATGGTGGAGGCTATAAAATATCAAACTATGGTATATTTGGGTTTTTAAAAGTCGCTAGATGACTTGGGATTACGGTAGTGCTTTGGGTATTAGCTTAGCCGATTATTATAATAATTATTATTACTATTTTTGAGGATTTATTTTAATATGAGCGGTAGTAGATAAGAGAAGTATGCATCTGCCTATAGTGCCTGATTTTTCAAAATACATTTTGAAAGACTAGATTGTGCGGTACAAAGTTTTGACTCTCTAAGACTATGAAATATAAAATGTGCTTTATAAATATATAAATACCCCTAGGTGGTTTAATTTCTTGATTTGTATTCTGCGGTTTGAAAACTGCCTGGAGCCTGCGAAGATGCGTATTTTATTTCTAGATCTTAGATGGGATACTTCTACCTAGATGGGTATTACGTTACCTATGGGAATTTTTAATGAAGATATGTTTGTAAATTGTTAATGACCCAGATAAACAGGGAGATTATATACTTCTGATACGAGTTAATTTTAATGAAGATATGTTTGAAATTGATTTCAGACTGTAATTGATGGTACCGGCAAATTAGACGTGGGCGAATACGAGCTGCAACTGTTCGATTCTCGTTACATGATCAAAGAGGAACGGCCCAAACGATGGAGCGGCTGGTTGAAGCCCTCCTGCATCCCTATCACCATCATTTTAGTCCTCATCTTCTTGGTTGTCCTGCTGCCATTGTTGGAATCCCGCCAGGACGATCTGGAAGAAGGTCTGGTCGTTCACGAGTACCACAAGAAGTTCAAGAACTGTTCCAGTCCTTGCGTGTAAGTCCTTTACTTCAATTAAACCAATTGTTGATTTTATAAAATGTCTTTACGCTTGCCCAACTTGTTGAAATGTTGCCCTGGAATAGTTCAGCCAATGCCTAAGAATGAGTTCCTAAACTCTTTAGTGGGAGAGAAAACGGATCCACAGCTGAAGCGGGGAGGCAACATTTCAACAAGATGGCCAAGGTTATTTTATAAAAAGAACTATTCAGAGATTCCCTAGAGGCCTAGAAAGTGATGACACTTAGAAGTTAGAGCCGGAACCGAGCGGCCGGAACGCGCAAACTATTTTTTATATGGTCCTTGTCATTTGGACTTAAAGTGGCGCGAGATCAAGGGTCAAAACGCCACGACGCGAAAAATTGTGTTAGGCTTAACCGAAAGGCTGATCACTTCCCGTAATCGGCTTGTAGTCTTTTCTGTACTAAAGTGATTACGTAACTGATTATTATTATTATTATTATTATTAAACACAGCACCCCACACAAGGAGAACAGAGCCAATCAAAAATCGTGCATTTTCTGGCGTACATTTTTCATTGGTTAGACGCTTTAGCGCCTGCTGCCGTCGGAAGGGAAAATGTCTCCCCCCCCCCCCCACCCGTAAAACGTACAGCGTAAAGGTTCGTCCAATGAAATTTGTACACAACACTGTGTTAGCGTTCTTAAAGGCTATAGCTGCGTTCTCCTTGTGTTTGTTGCTTCTAGGTTCTAAAAAAATTAATTCAAATACCCTTAGGAAATTCAACAACAATCAGAAACAAAATCGGGAAATCTTTAACGCATATCTGAAAATTCAGATTATTTTTGTAAATCATAAAATCATTTGGAATTAAATCGAGTGGCGGATTAACCAAAAGGCTGAGTAGGCTTAAGCATAGTGGCCTGAAAATTGCGAAATGTAGGGGTGACACGAGGATTGTGCCTAATCAAGGATGCGCCAATAAACCTCAACCCTAGGGGCCCGAGTAGAATTTAATCCGCCATTAACCAAATCAAATCTGGCTAAAAACATAAAAATCCTGAAAATCGTGGCTTTCAAATCTTTAGAAATCTGGTTAAACATATTTTTTTATGGGAATCTTAAAAATTAAAGATTATTTTCAAAATCCTAAAATCACTGGGGTTTGACATAAAGTTGTCCGAAATCTTTAGAAATCAGAAATCTGGTGTACAATTTTCACGTAAAAGGACTTTCAAGGGAGGTGTGAGGGGTCGGAAGTGGATTCAAAAAACGTCACTGAAGCGTCATCAGAGTGTAACTTTGTAAATGCGACGAACGGCGACGGAATGACGTATTTGAAATGAACTTCAATCCCTCCACAGCTCTCCCTTGAAAGTCCCTGTAAGTGGCTGGTCCCTAACGACGTTTTTTTGCGTCGACGCTAGCGACGCAAAGTGATGCCAGCGTGTCTAAAATGGAAAAAGTTATATTTCTAGTTTTACTTTGGTGGACACTTTACCCGATGGAGAACAACGGAGGAACATGTCGTCAGTCTGGTTGGACTTAATCAGTTTAGCCAGAAGTAACATTCATATCGCCACCAACGACTTTCAAATGTCCGACGAAGGCGAGAATGAAGGAGACTTCGAGCAGTTCGAGGTCAGAATTATGTCTTTATTTTGTTTACATTAGCTGGTTTCTTTTCGCTTGTTCGGACTAAAAGTGTACTCTTTTTTCCCCTAAAACCTTTCATTCGCGTGTTCCGGAGATGAGAATTACTCCGCCCCATGCATAAACTATTCGCTCGTTCCGGAGTATTAGGACTACTCTTTTTGCTCTTTCTGAAAAGGAGGTGCAAAGAGAGTAAATCGGATTTTGTCGTCTGATAGCCAGAATTAATCCGCTGAAAAGGCCACAGGCAGCCATTTTTACTCCGACTCAAACTATTCGCCACCACAGAATCTGAGTAAAATGACGTCATAGCCTTACTCTTCTTTCCCTACTCCGAAATCCCGGAACTTAAGCGAAAAGAAACCACCTACTGACGCGTCGAAGGTGAGTAGGAAATGTAAAATGTTTGCTATTTTTTGTAAATACCTTTAGTTTAAATTGAAGAACTTAACGTCGCGGGAAAGCTTTCGTTTCCGCATGGTTCTAAATGAACGGAACCAAAGCCGAGGCTTAGAAGATCTTCTCAACAACGGTAATTATTCCTTCTTCAGATTTGTTGAAAGGACAATGACTTTCTACGGATTAATTTCAAATTTAAATATGTTGTTCAGCCTGGTCAAAGGACCAAAATTGTCCATTGTTAATTTCCCTTAGCTCCTATAGTTTGTCCAGTATCAGTGGTCAAAGTTGGACAAAACTTAAAAGCTAGAGACGACCCGAGGTGATAATCACCGATTTTGTTCAAACTCGGGTGTAGTGTACACCTCCATGTACCTTAAAAAACCTGCAAGGGAAAAGTTTTGCTTTCGTTTTGCCATGGCAACCGAAAACGTTTTTGACAACATGATTTGGGATTTTTCCATTGAAAATAACATGGGAATCTGAAGGATTTTAAGGGGGGGTCCCCCCTGTGAAACCTTTTTAAAAAATGAAAAAAAAATAAAATTTCAAAACCGTTAAAAATACATTTCAATTGATTTTAAAAATTTAATTTAATCAAGTTTAAATGAAATTTCACCCCCCCCCCCCCCTAGGCCAGTGGCCCTCAATAAAAATAAACTTATGGGGGGGGGGCAGGGAGCCCGTGTGACCCCCGTTAATAATATCACTATATCCAAGTCTGATCCGCGGCCATCGTGTTTGAATCCCCCGCATGGCAACGAGAGGGGGAAGGGATAACGTCACCGGCCTGTACTTCAATCGCGTCGCAAGACGTACGTTTTAGGGAACCAATGAGCAGGATGACCATTCTACCTTTGTTTTATAATTTTTCCTATATTTTAATGCTTTCCTTTATTTTCCTATAATTAGATATGATTTTTATTTCGCACGGTTTTTTTCGAATTTCCCGCGTCCCTAGTTCGCTTTTCATAATACAGATGGCGCTCAATGTACTAAATCCCTTTGATTAAATGTAAACTGTTTTTTCAAAGAACTGCACTGAACTGAATTAAGAATATCGTTATCTGCTAATCAGTGTTTCCACTTTGCGGGGAAAACTGTCTTGGTGAGCGCCAGAAATTTTAAAACCGGCGAAAAGGGGGCGAAAACCATTGAATACAGCGAAATTTGCGGCGAAAATATTTTTCGATAATTTTCAGTTTGAAAAACTAAAAAATCATCATCTCTGTAGTCCCCCTACGGTGCCCCCAATATAAACTTTATCTAAAATGTTTATTTTTTATTTTTAAAACAAATAGTTACCTTTTGTAAAAAATAAATATATTGCCTAAATCTAAGAAATAAAGAGAAGAAACATATGCAGTAACACTAAAGGAAATTAAGGTAAATCTATGGGGGGAAATTGTTGCGAAAACGGGTAAAATTCCCCCTAAAATAGGCGAAAATCTCGACCGCAGAGTGGAAACACTGGTCTGCTTATTGATCGGACTTCACTGAGGCTTAGCTTTGCTTTTTATATTAAAACCAATTTTAATTTTAATTCCTATATTAGAAAATACTTCTATATTATCCTATAAATCGACTGTTGAATTTCCTATATTCTTATAAATGTTGGTCACCCTGAATTAGATTTGATTTTTGTTAGAGGGAAGCAACTTACTGTTAGAGCGTGAGGGGGATTAGAGTCACGCAAAAATATTATCAACATAATCATTTTCCCTAACGCAAAATGTAGACCTCAGAGCCAGCAAGAATATACATAGTTTGCATCCCTACGTCGTCAATGACGCAGTTCCAAGAATAAATATTTAATTTGAGCAAGAATGAACGGTTCTTTGCCGCCATTTTGCTGGTGTAGATTTCTTAGTAAAACGGGAGGGTTAACAGTTTCAATCGTCTGTTTGCGGATTTTAATTATTTTCAAATGATTAAGAAATTAGTTTCATGTTAAAAATGGTTATCTGCCTGGTTAAAAATGGTTCGAGTAGTTCAATTACCAAGGGAGAGCGAAAATTGTTTATTTTATTCGATGGCGAAGGTAATTGTAAAAAGGATGACCGCAAAGGCCTAACTTTGATAAGCTTTGTCAACTTCTTTTCCTGGATATTTCTGTCGTAATTTGATATTTTATTTAAATAACCCGGCCTTAGAATCTTATCTGGCTTTGTTTAGGGCCCATTTAAAATTTTAAAGCATAAATCTAATACGTTTTGTAGCTTTGACGAGATTACCAACAAAATGGCTACCTATTTAGTAGCTACGCGCGAAATGGTTTGAATTTTTGATCGCCCTCCCAGTTTCCTTGGAGACCATAGGCCCCTCCCTTCGGTGCAAACTTAATACCTTATATAATCCTTTCGCAAAAACAGTTTATCTAAACAAAAGTTGAAATAAATACATTCTTGGTAAAAAAATTTAACGAACTGACATAAAAAACTACTTATAAAGTTACGATAGTAATTAAGTGTTGTTTTTCTCAGCGAGCGACGCTCAAGTTCGATATTTGAACTTGGAGCGTTTGACGGGGATTGAGAGTCAACTTCACGTCAGCCTCTTCGTCGTTGACCAGAGACATTTCTATTTGGGCAGCGCCCCTCTCAGATGGGATCGAGGCACGCAGGTAGGGCCGCAACCCCTCTCTCTTCTCATCCTTATTGTTACATTGTCCCGCTAACCTGGTCTACGCGTTTATTTCGTTTCGCAGACGAAAGAAATGGGTATTCTGGTGTACAACTGCTCTTGCTTGGCGCACGACTTGACGCGCATTTTCGAGGTGTACTGGATCCTGTCCGAGACGAACCGGACCAAGATCCCGGCGCGATGGCCGTTCAGAACGCACACACCCATCAACCGTAGTGACCCCGTCTCCTTGGAGCTCAATCACACCAGAACCGGAGCCTATATCACCGTGAGTACTCCTCGCTCCCTGCTCGCTTAGTACCAGAAGTATATAATATATCTCTGACGAGAGAAGTATCTATCTGTCTCGCTGCTAATAATATAAGCTATTTTTCTGAAGAAAGAAATAGTGCGTGGCGAAATATTTGATGCATTCTCTAAAACTACAACAGTCTGAAAATATGGTTTACAAATTAGTAGTTTAATTTCTACATTTTACATCACTAATAAATTTCAAAAAATTACAATAAAAGGGTACTAAATATTTTTCGCCTGTTCTGGGACACTTTTCACTCTAAAATTAACTAATAATAATAATATTCATCTAAGCTAATACCATAAGCCTATCATAAGTAAAGATCTAGCATAGAGCCCCACGTTTAGGGCATTGTCCATACGAGAAGAAAATTAACGTATCACGATAGGGTAGTAGCAGGGGCGTAGGAACCGGGAGGGGCAGGGGGGGCAATGCCCCTCCCTAGAATTATGTTGGGAGGGGCAACTAATGTTATTGCCCCCTCCAACATTTTGGTCAGTTGAAATTTTCAAAAGGCTCAAATTATCATTTTAAAAGCATATACAGTTTATAGAACCTCAACTGTGTTTAAATTTCAGTCTTTTCCTGCCAATTTACATAGTAGTAAACAGTACACACGCATTCGGAGAAGCTACACCCCATTAAAAATTCAAAACCATTCTCCAGACCACTTTTCGTTTCTCTTTGCCCCCTCCAACTTCTAGAACGTTCCTACGCCCCTGGGTAGTAGCGACATCTTCTTTTTCCAAATTTCTACGTCTAAAATATTCTCTTACTTGGTAAACACGTTTTAATCCAAGGTAGAGCAGCCACGCTCGGGTTGATAAATGCCACACAAAACGCGTCTAAATTAGTGGTGTGCGAGTACTCGAAAATTGCGAGTACTCGTTATCGAGTCCGAGTCCGAGTACTCGGACTCGGACTCGGAATACGTAATTTTATTACTCGCACGGGTACCCGATTCCCACGAAAAGGGTACATAATTACTCGAAGCGGACTCGAGTAAATAGATAATTTGAAAATTACCCGGCGAGTCTAATATTACTCGGCGAGTCCATTATTATTGGGCAAGTCCATTATTTCTCGGCGATTATTTAAACAGCGACAAATAATTTCAGACGAATTGGCCACGATAACTTAGGACTCGAATTGAACTCGATAAAAATTAGGACTCGAATTGGACTCGTTAAAAACATTCCGGACTCGTATTGGACTCGAAAGCTTTAAACCTAATTCTTTAGGACTCGAGGACTCGATCAAGTCCTTAATATTTGGACTCGAGGACTCGCGAGTCCAAGTTTCTAAGACTCGAGACTCGACTCGAATTTCAAAAAACAGGACTCGCACACCCTTAGTCTAAATCTCACATTTGAAAAATAAATACCTTCAGAAACAAGAATCTTATTTAGTTTTAGGTTCTGATGAATAATTTTGCAAAGATAAGTGTTAATTTTAAGTTTTAACGCGATAAAATTGCGAATAAGTCTTGACTACGGTGCTAAGGGCTCGCGACGGAGATTTAACCCTCGTGGTTCCAAGTTTAAAAACGTTCGCGCACGGCTTGCGAGCATTCATAATGCATTTCGCGAAATTTATTTCAGAAATGCATAGTTGAGAACGTAACCACTAGGAGGTGCAGATTTTGAATACCTACCTCTTAATAACGGGTATGTGATCGTCAAAAATTTAGACTAGACTTTGGCTTATGGGGACCTTATGATCGGCTTATTCTAAATCCCAAGGCACCACCATAGGCCTAAGTCATCAAGCGACTTTTAAAGCCATTAATTCAGGCGGCCAGGTTACAATGCGTAGGAGGGTGGTGTCAAGCTCTTCATTCCACGAGAGCCTACAGCTCTCTACACTTACTATTACCGTTAACCTCAGCAATTTTTTAAGGGTTATTCGCCTGCAACTCAAATAGACGCTTAAATAAACTCATTAAGCAATTCTCTTGCATGCTACTCTATCCTTGTAAAAGCTGGTTTTCTAAAGGGAAAAACACCGCAATGGGTTAAGTCAGCCCTGGTTTCCACTAGCGTGCGTAATAGCGCGTCATTCCACTTTGGGACATACATCGATTTCACGTGCATAAAGAAAAACACATTATGACGCGCGCCAGTGGAAACCAAGCGGAGATTTTTCCGTCGACGCGAAAAAAATTTAGACCTAATGCTCGCTATCACGGCGTTTTGGCATTTTTAAAAATTAAAACCCGAAATAAGGAAAAATTGTATTTATAAAGTAATTGTCTAACCTAGCTGCTTTGATATGAGTATCTGTTTAGTCTGGCGAATCTGACGACGTTTTTCTAACGAAGTGATTACCTACTTCCGGTGATACCTTTAGTTGGTTACCATGGTAACTATGGAGCCTAGGAGCAACAAACACCAGGATAACGCAGCTAGCCTTTAAACACGCTAACGCAGTGCTGTGTACAAATTTCATTGGACGAACCTTTACGCTGAACGATTTACGGGCTGGGGAACACAATTTCCATATTATCCCCTTCCGACGGCAGCAGGCGCTAAAGCCTCTGACCAATGAAAAATGTACGCAAGAAAATGCACAACTTTCGACAGGTTGCGTTCTCCTTGTGTGGGGGGCTGTTTGTTGCTCCTAGATGGAGGTAACTTTTTCGGAGTTCCCACAGGAAGTGGGTAAACGCTATTGATTATGCTCGAAACAGTTACTTTGTGTCTATTGTACGAGGTCTATATTTTTTTTGGAGGAAGTATAGAGAGAGGTTCTATAATGTTACCATAGTTAAATTCTCCTCGTATAAACGCAGATAGGTTTTTAAAGGACGAAATCAAGGATCGAAAAAGGGTCGAAAAACTGCCTCGAGCCGAGGCCGAGGCAACGGTTAAATGGTCAAAATTCAAATGGATAAATAAAGCTTCCATATAAAAGTTTTAATATCAAATATTGTAGATGTTTCGTCCCTCTAAGCAGCACCGCCCCCTCATGTTTCGCTTTTCGACGGTTCCCACGAAAAGAACCTAAAACAAAAGTTACAAAACTAAAACTAAAACTTTCGAGTATTGACTCCTCCTCCGCGCAAGACAGGGGAAAAAGCGTTCAAGGTGCCGGTAGCCGGACGATCGTCTCCACATATTCATCCTCGTTAGATATAAATTTTACGGTAGAGAATGGGCCAAAATTTCAGTTATTCATCCAAGGACAGTAGATACCGGGACGAAAAAGTGTATTGGCGACCTCAGTTGGAATATATCACCTAAAACGACCTAAACGCGAGGAGAGTTAGTTGTAAACAAAAAAAATGGCGGTCACCGAATTTTAGCGGTTCTTGACGAGGCTTAAGTGTTCAAAACAAATGGGCATTTTTTATTTACGTTCGTAGTTTTATTTTTAATTTAACATCAAAATGGTAAAAACTAACTACAATAATACTGTCCATGGTGAACCACGTCTTAACAATGGCCGCGGTTTGTTTACATCCAACTCCCCGTGAATATGAAGACGTTTAAAATCGAATTTTTTCCCCTGCTTTGTCGTCCCTGTATCTACTGTCCTTGATTCATCTATATAATAAAAAGCTGTTGGTTGGGTGGTAGGTAGGTAGGTTCGTCAACCGATTTTCGGGATTTATTTCTCGATTTTCTGACGCTTTTCGCGCGCGCGTTACGGGCGAGAGCGTCGCGTGGCATTTTTTTGGGGTACGCTACGATTCGCGTTGTCACATCGAGTCGGCATTCGATTTCCGATTTGGTTTTTAGTTTTTTTATTATATTACAAATTTTCTAAATTGACGCAAATGTCAGTTTCTAAAAATGCTCAAAATCTGTCGCCCCTGAGAGTTGGACCGTGCTTGTCCCAACACGCAATACACCCGAAAATTTTCTCTCTTGCAGCCGCGAATTTCGGAGGGGGGAAGTATCAGAAGGCCTGGGTGTTTCGGAAACGGGGGGGGGGGTTTCGGGTTCGTTCCGATTTGAAAGTCCTGTGGTCTCTCGGCGTACGTTAGTCCCATGGCCTTTATGCATCAGCCATTGGATACAGGGGGTTTAAAGGGGTACAGGGGGGTTTGTTACGACTGCAAGATTGAGTTATTTTTGCGGGGAAAAGGGTACCACGGTAATTTTCGCGTTGGACAGGGGGAGGGGAATACTACGGAAATTATCACATGTGAAAAGCGGAGAGGGGGTACCCCGGTAATTATCACATGGGGAAAAGGGGAAGGAAGGGCCTTACTGGGGTGGTCCTACTATGGGGAAAAGGGTACCACGGTAATTATAACATGGGAAAAAAGGGGAGGAACGGTAATTATCACATGGGGAAAAGGGGAAGGAAGGGCCTTACTGGGGGTACCACGGTAATTATCACATGGGTAAAAAGGGGAGGTAGGGCCTTACTGGGGTGGTTCTACTTTGGGGAAAAGGGTACCACGGAAATTATCGCATGGGGATAAGGGAGGGGGCCTTACTGCGGTGGTTCGACTGTGGGGAAAAGAGTACCACGGTAATTATCACATGGGAAAAAGGGGGAGTACCCCGGTAATTATCACATGGGGAAAAGGGGGAGAAAGGGCCCGAGGGGTAAGATACTCTGCGAACTCGGTGTACACTGCCGTACCTTTGACAGTGCTAAAATGGAACTCGCGAACTCTTGAAAATATGTACCTTAAACAGTGCTAAATGCACTAACTCGGTGTACAGATTATCTGAGACTGTCTTACCCCTCGGAAGGGCCTTACTGGGGGTACCCCGGTAATTATCATATGGGAAAAAAGGGGAGGAAGGGCCTTACTGGGGTGGTTCTACTTTGGGGGAAAGGGTACCATGGAAATATCGCATGGGAAAAAGTGGGAAGGGGCCTTACGGTGTGAGGTCGACTATGGGGTAAAGGGTGCCGCGGTAAATATTCCATGGGGAAAAGGGGTTGGGTGGGCGTACTGGGGTGGAGTGCCTCGAAACACACAACTAGCTGAGGACCCGCCTGTAAGGCGGGCTTCTCGGCTAGTGTTTTTAATAAGAGCGAAAAAATTTAGACGACCCTCGGACCGAGGCCGAGGCTGGTTCGATCCTTGGACGAAATACGCGACATCTGTTGTCAGTTTCTATAAGCTGTGAATGTACTTTTTAAGTTGGTATTTACTTAAAATATTAAATATTTTTCGAATTATCACTAATTAGAGCTTTAGAGGTTTTTATTAAATGACCATTTAGCTAAAATCTTAAATACTTTTCAAATTATTATGAATAATTTTATTTCTAAGGTACCTTAAAAGTTTAAGTTGACTGACAAATGATGGCGCCACCAAAGCATTTAACCACTGCACTAAGGAAACGAATATTTTCAGTGTGGCATTACGAGTCCCATTTGTTATAGATGGTCTGAGCTAGGAGCAACAAACACACAGGCCCCACACAAGGAGAACGCAGCTAGCCCTTAAACACGCTAACGCGGTGTTGCGTACAACTTTCATTGGACGAGCCTTTACGCTGAACGTTTTACGCGCGAGGGGGAAGACAATTTCCGAATTTTCCCCATCCGGCATCAGCAGGCGCTAAAGCGTCTAACCAATGAAAACTGTACGCAGGAAAATGCACGGCTTTTGACGGGTTGCGTTCTCCTTGTGTCCGTGATGGGCGCGCTCTGCTCCTTTTAGAGAGGTTTGGAGTCAGAATGAGCGGTTACTTTCAAATAATTGAGAGGAGAAGAGCGGAGCTTCCTCTATATTTAGTTATTAATGAGCGAGAGCGAACAAGAACCTAAAATTTTGCTTGATTAAATGAGCGTAAGAGAGGAGTGTCTCGTTTGGCCGGAAGGTGAATGGTCCTTATAGATGAGCGTTGCACTTACAATTGTTAGTCATAGATTGAGCGAGTGAAGAGCCGAATTGTCTTTTTCAATCTTAAAATCACGACCATATGAGATTCTGGGCTAATAAATCTACGTTTTTACGTTGATTTTAAAGAGTTTTATATTATTTTGGTAGATCTAGAAATTATTTGGTTAATTGTATAGGTAATATTACTTATGATGGAGTTGCCTTAGGTTTTGATTTGTTTTTAAAGAACTGATTCAGTTTTCTATGTTCGTTGACGTGTTTTGATGAGACGAGCGAAATTTATTATATTTTATTTCAATTCGAAAATGAGCGAATGAGAGAGCAGTCGCTTTCCTTATGAAATTGAAATAAGAAAAGAGCTATCAGTAAACGCGCTTAATATGAGCTGTTATGAGAGAGAGACATTAAATTGCTCTTGAGTAGAGCGTGAGATACATATATGTCAGGTTAACATGAGCGGATTGTGAGCTGAGAATGAGTTATCAAAAAATGCCCATCACTACCTTGTGTGGGATCTAGGAGCAACAAACGCAACACCCCACACGAGGAGAACGCAACCCGTCAAAAGTCGTGGATTTTCTTGTGTACATTTTTCATTGGCTAGACGCTTTAGCGCCTGCTACCGTCGGAAGGGGAAAATACGGAAATTGTCTTAAAACGTTCAGCATAAAGGCTCGTGACGCTCGTCCAATGAAATCCGTACACAACCCTTCGTTAGCGTGTTTAAAGGCAAGCTGCGTTCTCCTTGTGTTTCTTGCTCCTATGTGGGATGCTGTGTTTGTTGCTCATAGGTCTGAAACTGTTCCACGATGGTGACTTTACAGAAGACCTAATCCAATTACTACCTTTTACTATTGTTTATTTTGATGATGAGTAGAAAGTGTAGCCAGGTGTCATTAACCAATAGTTTACGGTGTAGCATAATTATAACCACCGGAACAGACAGCTAGTTTGATTTAAAATAAGAAATGTACACTTTTTAGTTCCAAAAACAACGAAACATGTCAACGAGAATAGTTTTGACCAGAACATTGAACTATAGTAATTTACGGCCAATTTCAAGCTACACTTCTGCCGCAACTGAATGTAAAATGTTGATAGTGGTGTAGTTGCGGACAGCTTACAAGGAGACTACCCGAGGTGTAACTCACCGATTTTGTTTAAATTCAGGAATTAAGTAGTTTTACCATGACAACCGAAAACGTTTTTGACAACTAAAATATTATATTTCTCTATGTAAATTAACATGGCAAAATCGAAGATTCTAAGGGTCCCCCCTTATGAAATTATTTAGACATTTACCCAAAATTAGATGTTTACCCAAATTTAACCACCTTTGTTTATTTTTAATAATTTCATAAGAATCTTTGATTTTGCCATGTTATTTTACATAGAGAAATACATGTATAATATTTTAGTTGTCAAAAACGTTTTCGGTTGCCATGGTAAAACTAAAGCCCATCGCATTTTTTTCCTTTGGGTTTTTTTTAAGTTACATGAAGGTCTACTTAATCCCTGAATTTAAACAAAATCGATGAGTTACACCTCGTGTAGTCTCCTTGTTAGTGTAGCCGAAAAGTACTCCACATATTGTCCGACTCCTCAATTGCCCAATTTCTGGCTACGGTTCTGATATTCAGCCATAGAAAGTATATATCCCTAAGGGGACGAGAATACGCTCTGATTTTTAGAACCCATCACAGTCGCTTTGCGGCCAGCTGCAAGAGTTCGTGTCGATGCTAGGGCCCCAACCGAATAAAGACGGCCGTACTATAAAAACGGGAACTTTCAAGGTCATTTGAAGCGCTTAGAAGCTTACGTGTTTTCCCCCCTCTTTCAATAACAAAGCGTCAGTGAGAGACGTTAATGCAGTGGAAGCATAGACAGTATATGCTTAGGGATATATACTGTCTATGGTGGAAGGTAGGCGATTTCTCGTCCCCTTAGGGGAAGTTAGGGATATATACTATCTATGGTGGAAGGTAGGCGATTTCTCGTCCCCTTAGGGATATATACTGTCTATGGTGGAAGGTAGGCGATTTCTCGTCCCCTTAGGGATATATACTATCTATGGTGGAAGGTAGGCGATTTCTCGTCCCCTTAGGGATATATACTGTCTATGGTGGAAGGTAGGCGATTTCTCGTCCCCTTAGGGATATATACTATCTATGGTGGAAGGTAGGCGATTTCTCGTCCCCTTAGGGATATATACTATCTATGGTGGAAGGTAGGCGATTTCTCGTCCCCTTAGGGATATATACTATCTATGGTGGAAGGTAGGCGATTTCTCGTCCCCTTAGGGATATATACTATCTATGGTGGAAGGTAGGCGATTTCTCGTCCCCTTAGGGATATATACTATCTATGGTGGAAGGTAGGCGATTTCTCGTCCCCTTAGGGATATATACTATCTATGGTGGAAGGTAGGCGATTTCTCGTCCCCTTAGGGATATATACTGTCTATGGTGGAAGGTAGGCGATTTCTCGTCCCCTTAGGGATATATACTGTCTATGGTGGAAGGTAGGCGATTTCTCGTCCCCTTAGGGATATATACTGTCTATGGTGGAAGGTAGGCGATTTCTCGTCCCCTTAGGGATATATACTGTCTATGGTGGAAGGTAGGCGATTTCTCGTCCCCTTAGGGATATATACTGTCTATGGTGGAAGGTAGGCGATTTCTCGTCCCCTTAGGGATATATACTGTCTATGGTGGAAGGTAGGCGATTTCTCGTCCCCTTAGGGATATATACTGTCTATGGTGGAAGGTAGGCGATTTCTCGTCCCCTTAGGGATATATACTGTCTATGGTGGAAGGTAGGCGATTTCTCGTCCCCTTAGGGATATATACTGTCTATGGTGGAAGGTAGGCGATTTCTCGTCCCCTTAGGGATATATACTGTCTATGGTGGAAGGTAGGCGATTTCTCGTCCCCTTAGGGATATATACTGTCTATGGTGGAAGGTAGGCGATTTCTCGTCCCCTTAGGGGAAGTTAGGGATATATACTATCTATGGTGGAAGGTAGGCGATTTCTCGTCCCCTTAGGGATATATACTGTCTATGGTGGAAGGTAGGCGATTTCTCGTCCCCTTAGGGATATATACTATCTATGGTGGAAGGTAGGCGATTTCTCGTCCCCTTAGGGATATATACTGTCTATGGTGGAAGGTAGGCGATTTCTCGTCCCCTTAGGGATATATACTATCTATGGTGGAAGGTAGGCGATTTCTCGTCCCCTTAGGGATATATACTATCTATGGTGGAAGGTAGGCGATTTCTCGTCCCCTTAGGGATATATACTATCTATGGTGGAAGGTAGGCGATTTCTCGTCCCCTTAGGGATATATACTATCTATGGTGGAAGGTAGGCGATTTCTCGTCCCCTTAGGGATATATACTATCTATGGTGGAAGGTAGGCGATTTCTCGTCCCCTTAGGGATATATACTATCTATGGTGGAAGGTAGGCGATTTCTCGTCCCCTTAGGGATATATACTGTCTATGGTGGAAGGTAGGCGATTTCTCGTCCCCTTAGGGATATATACTGTCTATGGTGGAAGGTAGGCGATTTCTCGTCCCCTTAGGGATATATACTGTCTATGGTGGAAGGTAGGCGATTTCTCGTCCCCTTAGGGATATATACTGTCTATGGTGGAAGGTAGGCGATTTCTCGTCCCCTTAGGGATATATACTGTCTATGGTGGAAGGTAGGCGATTTCTCGTCCCCTTAGGGATATATACTGTCTATGGTGGAAGGTAGGCGATTTCTCGTCCCCTTAGGGATATATACTGTCTATGGTGGAAGGTAGGCGATTTCTCGTCCCCTTAGGGATATATACTGTCTATGGTGGAAGGTAGGCGATTTCTCGTCCCCTTAGGGATATATACTGTCTATGGTGGAAGGTAGGCGATTTCTCGTCCCCTTAGGGATATATACTGTCTATGGTGGAAGGTAGGCGATTTCTCGTCCCCTTAGGGATATATACTGTCTATGGTGGAAGGTAGGCGATTTCTCGTCCCCTTAGGGATATATACTGTCTATGGTGGAAGGTAGGCGATTTCTCGTCCCCTTAGGGATATATACTGTCTATGGTGGAAGGTAGGCGATTTCTCGTCCCCTTAGGGATATATACTGTCTATGGTGGAAGGTAGGCGATTTCTCGTCCCCTTAGGGATATATACTGTCTATGGGGGAAGGTAGGCGATTTCTCGTCCCCTTAGGGATATATACTGTCTATGGTGGAAGGTAGGCGATTTCTCGTCCCCTTAGGGATATATACTGTCTATGGTGGAAGGTAGGCGATTTCTCGTCCCCTTAGGGATATATACTGTCTATGGTGGAAGGTAGGCGATTTCTCGTCCCCTTAGGGATATATACTGTCTATGGTGGAAGGTAGGCGATTTCTCGTCCCCTTAGGGATATATACTGTCTATGGTGGAAGGTAGGCGATTTCTCGTCCCCTTAGGGATATATACTGTCTATGGTGGAAGGTAGGCGATTTCTCGTCCCCTTAGGGATATATACTGTCTATGGTGGAAGGTAGGCGATTTCTCGTCCCCTTAGGGATATATACTGTCTATGGTGGAAGGTAGGCGATTTCTCGTCCCCTTAGGGATATATACTGTCTATGGTGGAAGGTAGGCGATTTCTCGTCCCCTTAGGGATATATACTGTCTATGGTGGAAGGTAGGCGATTTCTCGTCCCCTTAGGGATATATACTGTCTATGGTGGAAGGTAGGCGATTTCTCGTCCCCTTAGGGATATATACTGTCTATGGTGGAAGGTAGGCGATTTCTCGTCCCCTTAGGGATATATACTGTCTATGGTGGAAGGTAGGCGATTTCTCGTCCCCTTAGGGATATATACTGTCTATGGTGGAAGGTAGGCGATTTCTCGTCCCCTTAGGGATATATACTGTCTATGGTGGAAGGTAGGCGATTTCTCGTCCCCTTAGGGATATATACTGTCTATGGTGGAAGGTAGGCGATTTCTCGTCCCCTTAGGGATATATACTGTCTATGGTGGAAGGTAGGCGATTTCTCGTCCCCTTAGGGATATATACTGTCTATGGTGGAAGGTAGGCGATTTCTCGTCCCCTTAGGGATATATACTGTCTATGGTGGAAGGTAGGCGATTTCTCGTCCCCTTAGGGATATATACTGTCTATGGTGGAAGGTAGGCGATTTCTCGTCCCCTTAGGGATATATACTGTCTATGGTGGAAGGTAGGCGATTTCTCGTCCCCTTAGGGATATATACTGTCTATGGTGGAAGGTAGGCGATTTCTCGTCCCCTTAGGGATATATACTGTCTATGGTGGAAGGTAGGCGATTTCTCGTCCCCTTAGGGATATATACTGTCTATGGTGGAAGGTAGGCGATTTCTCGTCCCCTTAGGGATATATACTGTCTATGGTGGAAGGTAGGCGATTTCTCGTCCCCTTAGGGATATATACTGTCTATGGTGGAAGGTAGGCGATTTCTCGTCCCCTTAGGGATATATACTGTCTATGGTGGAAGGTAGGCGATTTCTCGTCCCCTTAGGGATATATACTGTCTATGGTGGAAGGTAGGCGATTTCTCGTCCCCTTAGGGATATATACTGTCTATGGTGGAAGGTAGGCGATTTCTCGTCCCCTTAGGGATATATACTGTCTATGGTGGAAGGTAGGCGATTTCTCGTCCCCTTAGGGATATATACTGTCTATGGTGGAAGGTAGGCGATTTCTCGTCCCCTTAGGGATATATACTGTCTATGGTGGAAGGTAGGCGATTTCTCGTCCCCTTAGGGATATATACTGTCTATGGTGGAAGGTAGGCGATTTCTCGTCCCCTTAGGGATATATACTGTCTATGGTGGAAGGTAGGCGATTTCTCGTCCCCTTAGGGATATATACTGTCTATGGTGGAAGGTAGGCGATTTCTCGTCCCCTTAGGGATATATACTGTCTATGGTGGAAGGTAGGCGATTTCTCGTCCCCTTAGGGATATATACTGTCTATGGTGGAAGGTAGGCGATTTCTCGTCCCCTTAGGGATATATACTGTCTATGGTGGAAGGTAGGCGATTTCTCGTCCCCTTAGGGATATATACTGTCTATGGTGGAAGGTAGGCGATTTCTCGTCCCCTTAGGGATATATACTGTCTATGGTGGAAGGTAGGCGATTTCTCGTCCCCTTAGGGATATATACTGTCTATGGTGGAAGGTAGGCGATTTCTCGTCCCCTTAGGGATATATACTGTCTATGGTGGAAGGTAGGCGATTTCTCGTCCCCTTAGGGATATATACTATCTATGGTGGAAGGTAGGCGATTTCTCGTCCCCTTAGGGATATATACTGTCTATGGTGGAAGGTAGGCGATTTCTCGTCCCCTTAGGGATATATACTATCTATGGTGGAAGGTAGGCGATTTCTCGTCCCCTTAGGGATATATACTGTCTATGGTGGAAGGTAGGCGATTTCTCGTCCCCTTAGGGATATATACTGTCTATGGTGGAAGGTAGGCGATTTCTCGTCCCCTTAGGGATATATACTATCTATGGTGGAAGGTAGGCGATTTCTCGTCCCCTTAGGGATATATACTGTCTATGGTGGAAGGTAGGCGATTTCTCGTCCCCTTAGGGATATATACTGTCTATGGTGGAAGGTAGGCGATTTCTCGTCCCCTTAGGGATATATACTGTCTATGGTGGAAGGTAGGCGATTTCTCGTCCCCTTAGGGATATATACTGTCTATGGTGGAAGGTAGGCGATTTCTCGTCCCCTTAGGGATATATACTGTCTATGGTGGAAGGTAGGCGATTTCTCGTCCCCTTAGGGATATATACTGTCTATGGTGGAAGGTAGGCGATGTCTCGTCCCCTTAGGGATATATACTGTCTATGGTGGAAGGTAGGCGATTTCTCGTCCCCTTAGGGATATATACTGTCTATGGTGGAAGGTAGGCGATGTCTCGTCCCCTTAGGGATATATACTGTCTATGGTGGAAGGTAGGCGATTTCTCGTCCCCTTAGGGATATATACTGTCTATGGTGGAAGGTAGGCGATTTCTCGTCCCCTTAGGGATATATACTGTCTATGGTGGAAGGTAGGCGATTTCTCGTCCCCTTAGGGATATATACTTTCTATGGTGGAAGGTAGGCGATTTCTCGTCCCCTTAGGGATATATACTATCTATGGTGGAAGGTAGGCGATTTCTCGTCCCCTTAGGGATATATACTGTCTATGGTGGAAGGTAGGCGATTTCTCGTCCCCTTAGGGATATATACTGTCTATGGTGGAAGGTAGGCGATTTCTCGTCCCCTTAGGGATATATACTGTCTATGGTGGAAGGTAGGCGATTTCTCGTCCCCTTAGGGATATATACTGTCTATGGTGGAAGGTAGGCGATTTCTCGTCCCCTTAGGGATATATACTATCTATGGTGGAAGGTAGGCGATTTCTCGTCCCCTTAGGGATATATACTATCTATGGTGGAAGGTAGGCGATTTCTCGTCCCCTTAGGGATATATACTGTCTATGGTGGAAGGTAGGCGATTTCTCGTCCCCTTAGGGATATATACTGTCTATGGTGGAAGGTAGGCGATTTCTCGTCCCCTTAGGGATATATACTGTCTATGGTGGAAGGTAGGCGATTTCTCGTCCCCTTAGGGATATATACTGTCTATGGTGGAAGGTAGGCGATTTCTCGTCCCCTTAGGGATATATACTGTCTATGGTGGAAGGTAGGCGATTTCTCGTCCCCTTAGGGATATATACTGTCTATGGTGGAAGGTAGGCGATTTCTCGTCCCCTTAGGGATATATACTGTCTATGGTGGAAGGTAGGCGATTTCTCGTCCCCTTAGGGATATATACTATCTATGGTGGAAGGTAGGCGATTTCTCGTCCCCTTAGGGATATATACTGTCTATGGTGGAAGGTAGGCGATTTCTCGTCCCCTTAGGGATATATACTATCTATGGTGGAAGGTAGGCGATTTCTCGTCCCCTTAGGGATATATACTATCTATGGTGGAAGGTAGGCGATTTCTCGTCCCCTTAGGGATATATACTGTCTATGGTGGAAGGTAGGCGATTTCTCGTCCCCTTAGGGATATATACTATCTATGGTGGAAGGTAGGCGATTTCTCGTCCCCTTAGGGATATATACTGTCTATGGTGGAAGGTAGGCGATTTCTCGTCCCCTTAGGGATATATACTGTCTATGGTGGAAGGTAGGCGATTTCTCGTCCCCTTAGGGATATATACTGTCTATGGTGGAAGGTAGGCGATTTCTCGTCCCCTTAGGGATATATACTGTCTATGGTGGAAGGTAGGCGATTTCTCGTCCCCTTAGGGATATATACTGTCTATGGTGGAAGGTAGGCGATTTCTCGTCCCCTTAGGGATATATACTGTCTATGGTGGAAGGTAGGCGATGTCTCGTCCCCTTAGGGATATATACTGTCTATGGTGGAAGGTAGGCGATTTCTCGTCCCCTTAGGGATATATACTGTCTATGGTGGAAGGTAGGCGATGTCTCGTCCCCTTAGGGATATATACTGTCTATGGTGGAAGGTAGGCGATTTCTCGTCCCCTTAGGGATATATACTGTCTATGGTGGAAGGTAGGCGATTTCTCGTCCCCTTAGGGATATATACTGTCTATGGTGGAAGGTAGGCGATTTCTCGTCCCCTTAGGGATATATACTGTCTATGGTGGAAGGTAGGCGATTTCTCGTCCCCTTAGGGATATATACTGTCTATGGTGGAAGGTAGGCGATTTCTCGTCCCCTTAGGGATATATACTATCTATGGTGGAAGGTAGGCGATTTCTCGTCCACTTAGGGATATATACTATCTATGGTGGAAGGTAGGCGATTTCTCGTCCCCTTAGGGATATATACTGTCTATGGTGGAAGGTAGGCGATTTCTCGTCCCCTTAGGGATATATACTGTCTATGGTGGAAGGTAGGCGATTTCTCGTCCCCTTAGGGATATATACTGTCTATGGTGGAAGGTAGGCGATTTCTCGTCCCCTTAGGGATATATACTGTCTATGGTGGAAGGTAGGCGATTTCTCGTCCCCTTAGGGATATATACTATCTATGGTGGAAGGTAGGCGATTTCTCGTCCCCTTAGGGATATATACTATCTATGGTGGAAGGTAGGCGATTTCTCGTCCCCTTAGGGATATATACTGTCTATGGTGGAAGGTAGGCGATTTCTCGTCCCCTTAGGGATATATACTGTCTATGGTGGAAGGTAGGCGATTTCTCGTCCCCTTAGGGATATATACTGTCTATGGTGGAAGGTAGGCGATTTCTCGTCCCCTTAGGGATATATACTGTCTATGGTGGAAGGTAGGCGATTTCTCGTCCCCTTAGGGATATATACTGTCTATGGTGGAAGGTAGGCGATTTCTCGTCCCCTTAGGGATATATACTGTCTATGGTGGAAGGTAGGCGATTTCTCGTCCCCTTAGGGATATATACTGTCTATGGTGGAAGGTAGGCGATTTCTCGTCCCCTTAGGGATATATACTGTCTATGGTGGAAGGTAGGCGATTTCTCGTCCCCTTAGGGATATATACTGTCTATGGTGGAAGGTAGGCGATTTCTCGTCCCCTTAGGGATATATACTATCTATGGTGGAAGGTAGGCGATTTCTCGTCCCCTTAGGGATATATACTGTCTATGGTGGAAGGTAGGCGATTTCTCGTCCCCTTAGGGATATATACTATCTATGGTGGAAGGTAGGCGATTTCTCGTCCCCTTAGGGATATATACTATCTATGGTGGAAGGTAGGCGATTTCTCGTCCCCTTAGGGATATATACTATCTATGGTGGAAGGTAGGCGATTTCTCGTCCCCTTAGGGATATATACTGTCTATGGTGGAAGGTAGGCGATTTCTCGTCCCCTTAGGGATATATACTGTCTATGGTGGAAGGTAGGCGATTTCTCGTCCCCTTAGGGATATATACTGTCTATGGTGGAAGGTAGGCGATTTCTCGTCCCCTTAGGGATATATACTGTCTATGGTGGAAGGTAGGCGATTTCTCGTCCCCTTAGGGATATATACTGTCTATGGTGGAAGGTAGGCGATTTCTCGTCCCCTTAGGGATATATACTGTCTATGGTGGAAGGTAGGCGATTTCTCGTCCCCTTAGGGATATATACTGTCTATGGTGGAAGGTAGGCGATTTCTCGTCCCCTTAGGGATATATACTGTCTATGGTGGAAGGTAGGCGATTTCTCGTCCCCTTAGGGATATATACTGTCTATGGTGGAAGGTAGGCGATTTCTCGTCCCCTTAGGGATATATACTGTCTATGGTGGAAGGTAGGCGATTTCTCGTCCCCTTAGGGATATATACTGTCTATGGTGGAAGGTAGGCGATTTCTCGTCCCCTTAGGGATATATACTGTCTATGGTGGAAGGTAGGCGATTTCTCGTCCCCTTAGGGATATATACTGTCTATGGTGGAAGGTAGGCGATTTCTCGTCCCCTTAGGGATATATACTGTCTATGGTGGAAGGTAGGCGATTTCTCGTCCCCTTAGGGATATATACTGTCTATGGTGGAAGGTAGGCGATTTCTCGTCCCCTTAGGGATATATACTGTCTATGGTGGAAGGTAGGCGATTTCTCGTCCCCTTAGGGATATATACTGTCTATGGTGGAAGGTAGGCGATTTCTCGTCCCCTTAGGGATATATACTGTCTATGGTGGAAGGTAGGCGATTTCTCGTCCCCTTAGGGATATATACTATCTATGGTGGAAGGTAGGCGATTTCTCGTCCCCTTAGGGATATATACTGTCTATGGTGGAAGGTAGGCGATTTCTCGTCCCCTTAGGGATATATACTATCTATGGTGGAAGGTAGGCGATTTCTCGTCCCCTTAGGGATATATACTGTCTATGGTGGAAGGTAGGCGATTTCTCGTCCCCTTAGGGATATATACTGTCTATGGTGGAAGGTAGGCGATTTCTCGTCCCCTTAGGGATATATACTATCTATGGTGGAAGGTAGGCGATTTCTCGTCCCCTTAGGGATATATACTGTCTATGGTGGAAGGTAGGCGATTTCTCGTCCCCTTAGGGATATATACTGTCTATGGTGGAAGGTAGGCGATTTCTCGTCCCCTTAGGGATATATACTGTCTATGGTGGAAGGTAGGCGATTTCTCGTCCCCTTAGGGATATATACTGTCTATGGTGGAAGGTAGGCGATTTCTCGTCCCCTTAGGGATATATACTGTCTATGGTGGAAGGTAGGCGATTTCTCGTCCCCTTAGGGATATATACTGTCTATGGTGGAAGGTAGGCGATGTCTCGTCCCCTTAGGGATATATACTGTCTATGGTGGAAGGTAGGCGATTTCTCGTCCCCTTAGGGATATATACTGTCTATGGTGGAAGGTAGGCGATGTCTCGTCCCCTTAGGGATATATACTGTCTATGGTGGAAGGTAGGCGATTTCTCGTCCCCTTAGGGATATATACTGTCTATGGTGGAAGGTAGGCGATTTCTCGTCCCCTTAGGGATATATACTGTCTATGGTGGAAGGTAGGCGATTTCTCGTCCCCTTAGGGATATATACTTTCTATGGTGGAAGGTAGGCGATTTCTCGTCCCCTTAGGGATATATACTATCTATGGTGGAAGGTAGGCGATTTCTCGTCCCCTTAGGGATATATACTGTCTATGGTGGAAGGTAGGCGATTTCTCGTCCCCTTAGGGATATATACTGTCTATGGTGGAAGGTAGGCGATTTCTCGTCCCCTTAGGGATATATACTGTCTATGGTGGAAGGTAGGCGATTTCTCGTCCCCTTAGGGATATATACTGTCTATGGTGGAAGGTAGGCGATTTCTCGTCCCCTTAGGGATATATACTGTCTATGGTGGAAGGTAGGCGATTTCTCGTCCCCTTAGGGATATATACTATCTATGGTGGAAGGTAGGCGATTTCTCGTCCCCTTAGGGATATATACTGTCTATGGTGGAAGGTAGGCGATTTCTCGTCCCCTTAGGGATATATACTGTCTATGGTGGAAGGTAGGCGATTTCTCGTCCCCTTAGGGATATATACTGTCTATGGTGGAAGGTAGGCGATTTCTCGTCCCCTTAGGGATATATACTGTCTATGGTGGAAGGTAGGCGATTTCTCGTCCCCTTAGGGATATATACTGTCTATGGTGGAAGGTAGGCGATTTCTCGTCCCCTTAGGGATATATACTGTCTATGGTGGAAGGTAGGCGATTTCTCGTCCCCTTAGGGATATATACTGTCTATGGTGGAAGGTAGGCGATTTCTCGTCCCCTTAGGGATATATACTATCTATGGTGGAAGGTAGGCGATTTCTCGTCCCCTTAGGGATATATACTGTCTATGGTGGAAGGTAGGCGATTTCTCGTCCCCTTAGGGATATATACTATCTATGGTGGAAGGTAGGCGATTTCTCGTCCCCTTAGGGATATATACTATCTATGGTGGAAGGTAGGCGATTTCTCGTCCCCTTAGGGATATATACTGTCTATGGTGGAAGGTAGGCGATTTCTCGTCCCCTTAGGGATATATACTATCTATGGTGGAAGGTAGGCGATTTCTCGTCCCCTTAGGGATATATACTGTCTATGGTGGAAGGTAGGCGATTTCTCGTCCCCTTAGGGATATATACTGTCTATGGTGGAAGGTAGGCGATTTCTCGTCCCCTTAGGGATATATACTGTCTATGGTGGAAGGTAGGCGATTTCTCGTCCCCTTAGGGATATATACTGTCTATGGTGGAAGGTAGGCGATTTCTCGTCCCCTTAGGGATATATACTGTCTATGGTGGAAGGTAGGCGATTTCTCGTCCCCTTAGGGATATATACTGTCTATGGTGGAAGGTAGGCGATTTCTCGTCCCCTTAGGGATATATACTGTCTATGGTGGAAGGTAGGCGATGTCTCGTCCCCTTAGGGATATATACTGTCTATGGTGGAAGGTAGGCGATTTCTCGTCCCCTTAGGGATATATACTGTCTATGGTGGAAGGTAGGCGATGTCTCGTCCCCTTAGGGATATATACTGTCTATGGTGGAAGGTAGGCGATTTCTCGTCCCCTTAGGGATATATACTGTCTATGGTGGAAGGTAGGCGATTTCTCGTCCCCTTAGGGATATATACTGTCTATGGTGGAAGGTAGGCGATTTCTCGTCCCCTTAGGGATATATACTGTCTATGGTGGAAGGTAGGCGATTTCTCGTCCCCTTAGGGATATATACTGTCTATGGTGGAAGGTAGGCGATTTCTCGTCCCCTTAGGGATATATACTATCTATGGTGGAAGGTAGGCGATTTCTCGTCCACTTAGGGATATATACTATCTATGGTGGAAGGTAGGCGATTTCTCGTCCCCTTAGGGATATATACTGTCTATGGTGGAAGGTAGGCGATTTCTCGTCCCCTTAGGGATATATACTGTCTATGGTGGAAGGTAGGCGATTTCTCGTCCCCTTAGGGATATATACTGTCTATGGTGGAAGGTAGGCGATTTCTCGTCCCCTTAGGGATATATACTGTCTATGGTGGAAGGTAGGCGATTTCTCGTCCCCTTAGGGATATATACTATCTATGGTGGAAGGTAGGCGATTTCTCGTCCCCTTAGGGATATATACTATCTATGGTGGAAGGTAGGCGATTTCTCGTCCCCTTAGGGATATATACTGTCTATGGTGGAAGGTAGGCGATTTCTCGTCCCCTTAGGGATATATACTGTCTATGGTGGAAGGTAGGCGATTTCTCGTCCCCTTAGGGATATATACTGTCTATGGTGGAAGGTAGGCGATTTCTCGTCCCCTTAGGGATATATACTGTCTATGGTGGAAGGTAGGCGATTTCTCGTCCCCTTAGGGATATATACTGTCTATGGTGGAAGGTAGGCGATTTCTCGTCCCCTTAGGGATATATACTGTCTATGGTGGAAGGTAGGCGATTTCTCGTCCCCTTAGGGATATATACTGTCTATGGTGGAAGGTAGGCGATTTCTCGTCCCCTTAGGGATATATACTGTCTATGGTGGAAGGTAGGCGATTTCTCGTCCCCTTAGGGATATATACTGTCTATGGTGGAAGGTAGGCGATTTCTCGTCCCCTTAGGGATATATACTATCTATGGTGGAAGGTAGGCGATTTCTCGTCCCCTTAGGGATATATACTGTCTATGGTGGAAGGTAGGCGATTTCTCGTCCCCTTAGGGATATATACTATCTATGGTGGAAGGTAGGCGATTTCTCGTCCCCTTAGGGATATATACTATCTATGGTGGAAGGTAGGCGATTTCTCGTCCCCTTAGGGATATATACTATCTATGGTGGAAGGTAGGCGATTTCTCGTCCCCTTAGGGATATATACTGTCTATGGTGGAAGGTAGGCGATTTCTCGTCCCCTTAGGGATATATACTGTCTATGGTGGAAGGTAGGCGATTTCTCGTCCCCTTAGGGATATATACTGTCTATGGTGGAAGGTAGGCGATTTCTCGTCCCCTTAGGGATATATACTGTCTATGGTGGAAGGTAGGCGATTTCTCGTCCCCTTAGGGATATATACTGTCTATGGTGGAAGGTAGGCGATTTCTCGTCCCCTTAGGGATATATACTGTCTATGGTGGAAGGTAGGCGATTTCTCGTCCCCTTAGGGATATATACTGTCTATGGTGGAAGGTAGGCGATTTCTCGTCCCCTTAGGGATATATACTGTCTATGGTGGAAGGTAGGCGATTTCTCGTCCCCTTAGGGATATATACTGTCTATGGTGGAAGGTAGGCGATTTCTCGTCCCCTTAGGGATATATACTATCTATGGTGGAAGGTAGGCGATTTCTCGTCCCCTTAGGGATATATACTGTCTATGGTGGAAGGTAGGCGATTTCTCGTCCCCTTAGGGATATATACTATCTATGGTGGAAGGTAGGCGATTTCTCGTCCACTTAGGGATATATACTATCTATGGTGGAAGGTAGGCGATTTCTCGTCCCCTTAGGGATATATACTGTCTATGGTGGAAGGTAGGCGATTTCTCGTCCCCTTAGGGATATATACTATCTATGGTGGAAGGTAGGCGATTTCTCGTCCCCTTAGGGATATATACTGTCTATGGTGGAAGGTAGGCGATTTCTCGTCCCCTTAGGGATATATACTGTCTATGGTGGAAGGTAGGCGATTTCTCGTCCCCTTAGGGATATATACTGTCTATGGTGGAAGGTAGGCGATTTCTCGTCCCCTTAGGGATATATACTGTCTATGGTGGAAGGTAGGCGATTTCTCGTCCCCTTAGGGATATATACTGTCTATGGTGGAAGGTAGGCGATTTCTCGTCCCCTTAGGGATATATACTGTCTATGGTGGAAGGTAGGCGATTTCTCGTCCCCTTAGGGATATATACTGTCTATGGTGGAAGGTAGGCGATTTCTCGTCCCCTTAGGGATATATACTGTCTATGGTGGAAGGTAGGCGATTTCTCGTCCCCTTAGGGATATATACTGTCTATGGTGGAAGGTAGGCGATTTCTCGTCCCCTTAGGGATATATACTGTCTATGGTGGAAGGTAGGCGATTTCTCGTCCCCTTAGGGATATATACTGTCTATGGTGGAAGGTAGGCGATTTCTCGTCCCCTTAGGGATATATACTGTCTATGGTGGAAGGTAGGCGATTTCTCGTCCCCTTAGGGATATATACTGTCTATGGTGGAAGGTAGGCGATTTCTCGTCCCCTTAGGGATATATACTGTCTATGGTGGAAGGTAGGCGATTTCTCGTCCCCTTAGGGATATATACTATCTATGGTGGAAGGTAGGCGATTTCTCGTCCCCTTAGGGATATATACTGTCTATGGTGGAAGGTAGGCGATTTCTCGTCCCCTTAGGGATATATACTATCTATGGTGGAAGGTAGGCGATTTCTCGTCCCCTTAGGGATATATACTATCTATGGTGGAAGGTAGGCGATTTCTCGTCCCCTTAGGGATATATACTATCTATGGTGGAAGGTAGGCGATTTCTCGTCCCCTTAGGGATATATACTGTCTATGGTGGAAGGTAGGCGATTTCTCGTCCCCTTAGGGATATATACTGTCTATGGTGGAAGGTAGGCGATTTCTCGTCCCCTTAGGGATATATACTGTCTATGGTGGAAGGTAGGCGATTTCTCGTCCCCTTAGGGATATATACTGTCTATGGTGGAAGGTAGGCGATTTCTCGTCCCCTTAGGGATATATACTATCTATGGTGGAAGGTAGGCGATTTCTCGTCCCCTTAGGGATATATACTATCTATGGTGGAAGGTAGGCGATTTCTCGTCCCCTTAGGGATTATATACTGTCTATGGTGGAAGGTAGGCGATTTCTCGTCCCCTTAGGGATATATGCTGTCTATGGTGGAAGGTAGGCGATTTCTCGTCCCCTTAGGGATATATACTGTCTATGGTGGAAGGTAGGCGATTTCTCGTCCCCTTAGGGATATATACTGTCTTCAGCTACCTGAATGCGTTCTTGGTAGGACGTGCTTTCCTTAAACGAGGTGGAAGATGTCAATTTGGCAGTAGCTAATTTCCTCCGCTTAAGCAATCACAATAGGCCGTTTAACTCCTTGCCATAAACGGAATTACGCTAATGAAGCGGACGGGAAAGATAGATTTTTTTATTTTTTTGGGCGGCTTCAGGAAAACTGTCGTACGAAACAAATTGACCTCTAAATTTAGTATCGTTAAGCGTCTTTTAACGACATTTTCTAATTTTTAAAGCAATTAAAAGGGTATTCTTTTGAGTACATTAATTTTTGAGTTTGTATTATTATTATTACCATATGTAACATAATCACTCATAAGTATGCCATAAAAGCTTTTTCGTTAATGAAACCTTGTTCACGGGATATGACGTAAATTGCATCATTTACAACTCCGTGACGAAATACGCGTCATCAACTTTACGGATGGGAAACGGAAGTTAGTGAGAATTCCTCGCGCGTTTCTGGCTTTGCCCGTGTCAAGTTTAGCTCGTGCCTCGCGATCACATGATTTAATTTCCATGGTAACCTTTTCAATAGCGCAAGGATTATAATCATTTTTGCATTTTTGGGTTCGCTCATTGTATGTTCCGCGTGAAACAAGGTCTCATTGAATTTTTTCAATGGAAATATTATACAGAGGCATACTTATGAGTAATTATGTTACATATGTTATTACTGTTATAGAGTTCGCCTTCCTCGATATCCTCCCGAGGTCGCAGCAATCACGTCGAGGGAATCTTGAAACTAATCGGAGGAGCCACCGAATTCGTCTACATCTCGACCAACGACTATTTTCCCATCGCTCAATCCAATAAAAACTCCACGTAAGCTGCCGCCATCTAACTTTGTTAAATTGTTCTTTCTTTTAACGGTCTATTTTTTGGTATGTAGGAGTGACTACTGGCCAACGATAGACGACGCCCTTCGTAGCGCCGCGGTCAACAAAAAAATCGACATGAAACTATTAACTGCTCAAATTAATGACGGAGAAAATTCCTTCCTTCGAATGGACTTTCTCAATTCGCTCGTTGCACTCAATATTTCAGTGGTTCGTAGATTTATTTTTTGACCTTTTTGTAAAATAAGTCAATTTTGTTTGTAGGCCTAGTACATTAAGGACCAGCGTCATTAGTATTTAATTGCCTAAAAACTTACCAAATGTGTGGCGTGTTTAGAAATATGTTTTCCAGCCGCTGTAACGTAGCAGCGCCACCTCTTCCCCGGCTCACGCTGCGTACTCTAATTCCAGAGGCGTCCGCCATCCATCTCTGGCGCTAGGAGTAGGTATGATCAGGGAAAATGGGGGTCACTAAAAGTATATTTACTTTTTAATTAGTTGTGCGTCGAATAATTCTATTTTTTTTTCAAATTATTTAAAATTTATAGAAAAAAAAAGACTCCTCAATCGTTTGTCATAACGGAAGTTTATAACATCCCTTATCCATTAAAATGAAACATTTAACTTCACAGGCTCGACGCAGAGTGCGTTGGGCGCTTATTTCCTGCCTAGTCTACTACTACGCTTAAAAGTCTAAAACGTAAAAATTAAACTGCGTCACTATTTTTATAACCAAATGGGTTTTAAAAATCAATGGGAATCTGCGTAGGTATACATGTGTCAAGCAAATGACATTAGCAGGATAGGTAGATCAATACTTCTCTTTTAGAGATATGTTGTATACTTCTGGTCAGACTGGTCATACCAATAATATATTTATTGATATTTAGGGAGAATGACTATTTGGCAAGGTTGGATGATTTAAAGCAACTGTCGGCTTTATCATTGCCACCTGTATTATGATAAGGCCCTTGTTATTAGAGATGGCAATGGAATTCTTCGAAAAAACTACTTTACTGGAGAGCGTGGTGCCATCTATAACGAAACGATAACGTCGTCAGAGAAACATTGTAGCGTATTATAATTAGACAAATTATGCTCTACTTAGTTGACTTTAACGTAAATTATATATCCTATTCAAAATATATTGTTAAAAACTACTATAATTTAAGTTATTGACAAATGTACAAATGAGCCAATCAACGTCAGGTGTACTTTTATGTCCCGCCTTTTGGGTCAAAATGTAGCTTAAGCACCTTGTTTTTATGTCGACGCTAGCGACATCTGTTGAAAAACAAGCTAGTACAGGTAGAGCCGACACTTGCTTTAAATCAAATTGTGATTTTTAAAAAACAAATCGTTGATTTAAACCGCACAATATATTTCAATGGGGGAATAAAAATGGGCAAAAAATAGGGTTTTAAAAAATTAAAATACATAGAAAATCTGAGCAAACTAAAATATTAAATAGTAATTAAATTGAATTAAGATTTCATGTAATTCGAGATTAGATAACTGTTAAAAGTAAAATATACGTCAATTATACAATGAGAGTCACAAATTGAATGAAAATCAATAAAATCCGATTTAAATAAAAAAATATCGATTGATTTTATTTTTATAAAAAAAAACTTGGGAGACGATCCGTGGGCATCATGGTCGAATCCTAGGTCGAATTTCCCCTTGGCACCAGTGCGGGGAGGGGGGGGGGGGGGCGATAATCGCCAATAGTGCGCACTTGCTGCGGAACACGTCAGTTTTAGGGAACCAAATAGGAGTTAGAGCATGGCGAGAACAGGGAGTGCCCATTTCTGTATGGAGTGACACTATATTAACCGTACCGAAGTAAATATAAATTCGTTGTTAGTCTTAAAAAGAGCAATAATTTTTCAAGACGCTGGCCCTTTAAAACCCAAGACATAATTCTGCAGTTAATTAATTATCAATTAATTTTATATTATAGAAAATATTTCGGGACAAAGACGGAGACAACAAATCGTTCTCGTCTGAGCCCAACCAGTTTATCGTTACCGAAGATAAAGTGTACATAGGTAATTATACTAAGATAAACTAGGATTTAGTTGAATTCACTACATAGCTAATTGGGCCAAGTGAGTATGTAGCGTACCAGAAGTCTATTCGAGGGGTCGGACATTTGCCTGTTTTGTGTACGGGATTTCGGATTTTCTAAAAATCCAGGATTTTTTATTGTGGATTTGTCATACAAAGTCTATGGGAGCAAAATTCTTGGATTTTGGATTTGTGGATTTTTTCCCAAAATTTGTACGGGATTTGGCCAAATGTCCGACCCCTCGAGTCTATTAAAAATTCTGTAGGGAAGAAGTATGAAAGCTAAGTGAAATCGAGTAATAACAGAGATCCACTGTGGAACTATATAACTGTTTCGGACGAGTATTCTTTTTTACGCATTGTAATCTAGCGCAATAGTCTATTAGCTGCAAACACTTTTGGGTTCAAATCTTGGCTCTGAGCCTCTGACGAGATTGAAATTTATCATTTTGCTTTTGTTGAAAGCTTTATTTTTAAGATAAAAACATTATAATTGATTTAAAGTTATATTTATCAGCTTTCTACTGTTACAATTTGTTCAGTCCGATCCTGATATTCAAACCCTCGCTAATCCGTAGAATTTATGCTACGACTACATCACGAAACGGGAGTATGTCGCCACTGTGTCAAAGATATACACTGCGTTTACAATGACTATACATATGCTGATACCGAGGGGCTAACCACTCTTAGAAAGTCTGTACACCGGACTACGCTTAGATTACCACTGCCAAAGGCAGGGACTTCAAAGATTACGCGTAGTCCCATTAGTACAGTCAAAGGTACGGCTCTGTACACCGATTACGCGGAGTGATCAGCCCCTCGGCTGATACTCCTATATTCGGACTCTCTGAACCAGGCTTGGAAATAAGCGGTGGTCAATGGATCAAAGACCAGTTTATTAATCGCTCGGACCAGTTTTTTTATTCAAAAGCTAGGGGTTCACTGGTCAAGGGTCCAGTTTATTAATTCAAAATTATCTACAGTATTATTAACCAACTGGTCTACGTGACCACTTAAATAATTCAAGAGTTGGGAGTCACTGGCCAAATAGACCAGTTTAGAATTAAACCTTATTTCCAAGCCTGCTCTGAACTATGATTAATCTACATAGTTTATGACGACACTGTTGTTCGAGTTTAACACGCGGTTAATGGAGCTTTCGTACCTCACCCCCCTGAACAAGGTTATTATTCGCGACCGAAAATTAACTCTACGCCCCCTTTGGTTTGCCATTGAAACCGAGATAGGTTCCGGCTAAAGCAGACGCTATTAGTTTTTCGTCATCGTTATTCGTAAAATTGACTTTATAAATAATGATAATTGCATTTTAATAGAATTTTAGCATCGTTTGCTTTTATTTTGATATGTTTATTTAAGAAAAAACGTTTTAATTTGTGTGTAGCATACGCTAGATCATAGGCGCTACCAGTGGCGTAGCCAGATATTCGTCGAGAGGGGGTTGAAATATGTGAATGTTAAGTTCAGAAGTATTTGGAAATTTAGTAGAGTCAAAGGTAGACCCAAGGGGGGGTCTGGACCCAGAAACCCCCCTTGTCTACGCCACTGTCACTACCTCGGAGAAACAAGCGCCGTTACACCTCCTAGACTCGTTTCGCTCGCGAAGACTTCTGAGCCTATAAATACTACACTTTTATCTTAGCAAAACGATGACGAAATTTATTATTAATTTTAAAAAAGCAATTGCGAAGCCATCTATTTTGGCCGAAAAAATATGATAGAGATGCATTTGAAACTGAAACATTACCTGTTAATTTTATCATACCCATTCCTGAATCCCGATCTAAAGTATTGCGACCACAAATAAAATACCAATTACCTTTTAAATCCATTCCTGAACCGATAATAAGATATCAATCTGAGCCCCGCCAAAAACTATACAGGAAATCAATAGTTGTACGTAATGCAAGCTAGCAGCACACAAGTTTCGTCGCCGTTAAAACAAAACCACGTATCTTTTCGGTGGCCTTTTTGAGAAAAATAGATGTTTGATTTTGCAGGGACTTGTGAAATCGCGTGTTAGGTTTTTACACGCAAGTTAATTTTATAGTTAAATAATTTCGTTTCAATATTGAATTTATGAGGATTTTAATTTAAAAATATTTTGCTAAAGGGGAATTTTTAGAGATACGTGGTCTTGCGTCATGTAGTGAGATAGGAGCTGACAATAAGCAAGATACGTGCTTTTGCGCGAAATGCGTTGTGAATATCAAAGATACGTTTAAATGCTTTCTCGATTTAAAAAAAGAAATTCAATTGCAACCTATTAATGTTATATAAGTAAATTGGGGTGTAGAGTCTGAATATGTCAATTGACGGCTTTTAAAATTCATTTTGCGCGTGAAAATACCTCTACATGTTATGGTCAAAAAAGCACGCAAAGAAGGCGGTGTGCCCAAGACATGTATCTGTAGTGTCGTGCGCTAAAACGTCATTTCAAAATCCGTCCATTTTTACAAAACCACGTGTCTCAAGTTACGTGGTTTTGTTTGAACGGCGACGGTTTGCTTTCTTTACCAATGATGACACCAAACTATCTGAAAACAAAAAAGTTTTGTTTCCACTAGCGCACGTCATTTTTCTACGCCGTCAAAGCGTTTGTACGTGCAAAAGAAAGTTGGGTGATGCGTCGTTACGCGCGCTAGTGGAAACCAAGGCTCAGTGGCGTAGCCAGGGGGGGGGGCAGGGGGGAAGCGGTTCTCACTTTAGCGCGAAAATTTAAAAACGCTGAAAACAACTCGTGCGGGTTTTTAGTAATGTTTTAGGCCTAACATAAAACATCAGTTCAAAAGAACCAAATGGATGTTCCTGTTGATAATTTCAATAAATAAACGATTCTATTCGTGAGATAATTACCTTTACTTCAGTATCTTGGTCAAGTTGGCTGAGCCGCTTTTCTAAAGACCTAGGCTTAGTAAGTGACGGACGGGAGCGGAATAGATCGAGGGAACGCGTTTTCTGATTGGCTGAAGCTTTTTATCGCCAAGGTGTGGACGTCAAAAAATAGAACATTCGCTAGATACCGCGGAGACGCGACTTTAGCGGCGAATTTGAAAAAATTGCAAATTTTATTCGCTAAGTGGGAACTAGGCTTAACAGTACTGATAACAACGAACCAAATATTTAAAGATGCAACTTACAAACATTTCCAAAGAAACACTATATAGTGTTTTCAACATTATGCACGATAACCGACAAAAATCGTAGTTAAAATAAATCCCGCACGACACGTTGTGATCGCGGATTGAACCTCATATTTTATTTCAAAGGTACATCTTCTTGGTCGGGGAATTCTTTGTTGCACGACGGTTCAGTGGGAATTTTTATTGACCAGTCAGCCTCAACCGGAAACAACAACAACAACTGCACGAACGACGCCGCTTTGAATTCCTCCGCCGCTGCATCAGTGCCAACCCATTTCAAAGACACGTTCCTCCGAGATTGGAATTCAAAATACGCCCGCCAAATCAGGCTTAGCAGTACCGTCGCAAGATGAGAACGTTTCGTAAAATCAAAAATATCAAAAAATAAAAAACCGTCGCGGTCGCTTTTTGTTACCACCTTTCCCCATTCCTAAACGAAATTTACAGCCTTAACGAAAACCAACTAACTTGATATGTAAATTTATCTAAAGAAAACATGACGGAAGCGAAGTAAAGGCGGGGAAAGCAAATGCTGAGAGAGATCCAGATTCGCGGGAATTTCGAAATCAGAAAAACTTCGCTCATCGCAAAATTTTTCCGTGAAGAAAATAATAGTTACCATGCTTTAAAATATTACGAAACACTTATTAACTTTAATCTAAACAATAACAAAAACATTTTCTACTTTTCTATTAAATAATTTAAAATACAAATGTTACAGATATGAAAAAAAAACTCCTGTTACAGATATGAAAAAAATCCTGTCACACAATCAAAATAATTTATTCTCATAAAGAAATGCAAAACGTTATTTAAAAAAAAATAATAATATTAACACTTTTTAAGAAATAACATATCTTTCCATTTTTCAACAATTTTCTTCCCAAATCTTTCTCATCTTTAATAAAAATTCTATTACATTTTTCCTACATTTTCACTTTATTTTCATTTTCGACTGTTACACTGTAAACAATCGAAATCGAGTTTACGATCGATTCCCAAGATTCCGACTTGGGAAATCTATAGGTAGATCAGTAAATTGAATTCTGCACAAATTTCAAGTGATCATAAATCCCTAGAAAATATCGATGTTTAATTCGATATGGTAATATATGTATATATCTATATATATATAGGATATCGAAATATCGTTCGATTGCTTACGGTACAGGGCCCGTGAAACTCGGTTACATTGCAAGTACATGTATCGAACGAAGTGTAAACGATGATGACCTTCAAACCATAATTATCTTATCACAGTTCGTCTCCCGGTTAATTCTCCGTCACTTTTTGCTGTGACTAGTGCAGTTACTTGAAGTTTTGATTACGATAAAGTCGTTTGAAATAAAATGGAGAAAAATGAAACTAAATGCAAGAAACTAGTTAACGATCCTCTAGACGCGGTTCGAGAAAGTTTGACAGGTTTTGTGCAAAGTCAAAGCCCACTTTTGCAGTTAACGAGTAAACATAATATAATTTTGCGGTCAGAACTAAGCGATGCGCGAAATAAAGTTCTACTACTTTCCGGAGGTGGTTCGGGTCATGAACCCACATTCGCCGGTAAAAAATAAAAAAAATATTAAAAAATCAGACAATAAAAATTAACTATTTTAATTTCACAAGGTTTTGTTGGAGAAGGTATGCTTGCTGCGGCTGTTGCTGGTGAAATTTTTACTTCTCCGGGACCTGAGTCAATTTTAGCAGCCTTAAGAATTTTAGGAAAATATACCAATGGTTATTGAAGTGATATTTGCTCGAAATAAAAGAAAACTAAAAAAATTGTTTTCAAATAGCGGGGATTATTATTATTATAAACAATTATACTGGAGATAGGTTGAATTTTGGGCTAGCTATGAATCGAGCTAGGGCAGAAGGAATTAATGTGGATATGCTAGTCAATCATGATGATTGCGCTTTGCAAAGCCAAGATAAATCGGCTGGGCGTAGAGGCGTTGCTGGTTGTCTTTTAGCAATTAAGGTTAAACTTAATTTGCTTTAAATATAATCTTTCACCAAATATTAATAAATCAATTATTGTTACAGATTGCAGGTGCCATGGCTGAAGATGGGAAAAATATTACTGAAATTATGTTTTTCTGTTCCAAACTTTTGGATGATATTGGTTAGATTGGATTATTTCAACGAATACGTTAAAATTAAATAGAGATTTTAATCTTAGGTACAATTGGGATTGGTCTATCTGGGTGCAGCATTCCAGGAGTTGGATCTTCGTTTGTTTTGAATCAGGATGAGTTTGAATTGGGGCTTGGAATTCATGGCGAAGCTGGTATTAAGAAACTAAAAGCATGTGAAATTTCTAGTTTTGATTGTTCGAAACATTCTCAAATCAACAAATAAGATTTTAAATATTAACAAATATGATTTAAATCTCAAAGATGGGTTCAGCTAAAGAGATTGTCAAAATTATGATTGATCATATGACTGACAAGAACTCAGCGACTCGTTTTGAATTGAAATCTGGTATAATTAGTATAGTACTATTTTACCGTATATGTACCATTTACAAAACTAAGTAATTTTAGGAGAAAAATTTGCAATACTTCTAAACAATCTGGGAGGAACTTCACAACTTGAAATTAATATAATTATAAAAGAAGCTATTGAATATTTAGGTACTAATAATTTTAATTAATTGATACCTTGAAATAATCCTACTAATTTCACACTGGTGATTGTTACAGGAAAATTGGGTGCAACAGTTGAAAGAATAATTGTGGGTACTTTAATGACGTCCTTAGAAATGGCTGGCATTTCAATCTCGGTATTGAAACTGAATGACAATGTGAAAGCATATTTGGGTATTTAACAATAACATAATAGAGTCTTAACAACTCTAACCCTAACTTCAATTTTACAAAGATTTTGAAACCAATGCACCATCCTGGCCCAAATGTTCAATTCAAAATTTCAATATTGATTCACTCGTATATGAAGAACAAATGGGAGATGTTTCAAAAAAGAATATGGGGAATCCTGGCCAAAGGCTTACAGAAGGTAGTTCATAGATCAAAAATGTAATTGATGGTAATTATTTTGGGGGGTTTATTAATTTATCTTTATTTAATTTATTAATAGATCAGTGTGCAAAATTGAGAGCAATAGCTTTGCACATATGCAAAGTTATATGTGCAAATGAGCAGCTTTTAAATGATTTAGATCGTGAAAGTGGGGACGGAGATTGTGGTTCCACTTTAAACCGAGGATTCGAAGGTAGAGAAAATAAGTTTATTTAAAACACAACGTTTAAAAGATTTCATAATGGTATTTGATTACAGCAATTAGAAAATTTCTCGAAACCAACCCCGACAGCTTGATTTATCCCAAACAATTTCTTCTAACTATATCGGATTTAATGGAAAGTTCTATGGGAGGGTCATCTGGCGCTTTGTACAGTATCTTCTGCACAGCTTTGGCTCAAGCTTTTGAAGTTATCCAAAATATTGGAATACATAATTTGAAAGAAGTTCTATTATTCGGATTGGATGATATATGCAGATTCGGCGCTGCTGAACCTGGAGACCGAACGATGGTAAATGTTTACAAGGGCTTTCACTTTGACTGCTAGACATGTGACACTTAAATTTTTCAGGTCGATCCATTACACGCGTTTATCATAAATTTATCCAGTTTGAAAAATAAACAGGCGAAAGAATGTTTATCAGCGATAGAGAAAGCTGTCATTGCAGCAGAAAAAAGCGCCAACGCTACCGCAACTATGGCAGCCAAGGCAGGACGAGCGAGTTATGTGGACAAGGCCAGATTGAAAAGACCCGACCCAGGAGCCCAGGCAGTGGCAATATGGTTTAGAGCAGCTTTTGACGCATGGCAAAAACAATTAATTTAAATCAAATGTAGTCACTTTTTATAATGAATTGTATTTTTTATGATGAAGTAATATTATCATAAGTAACACAATACGTATAAGGGTAACATTTGCGTAAAACATCCTTTCTTCACAATCACGTATAAAACGAGACAATGTCACTGAATAGTGACATTGTTAGATGTAATATATCACTAGCTTGTTTACCAATACTGAAAAAAAGTGAAAATACGCTTTAGGATGAGTTAAATTGGAGTATTCAAATTATTATTAAAAACCATTGCTTTGTCCCTCTAGAGGTGTAATATTTTAAAATATCAGATGCAAATGTGTTTTGCGCAGTATGTATCAATGGCAAACGTGATTTGCAAATTTGGTTAACCAATAGGAAAAAACACCCACAAGGACTGGACTAGAAAATGTTTTGAATTATGAATTTTACTTGTAATTCGTAAAGAACGGAAGTATTATCCTTATATTTATTATCATATTACATGATACTCGTAAATAAAACCATGTCTAAGTCAAGAAATATTAATTTCGCCTAACAATACTGAAAAATTACTATTAACTTGATCATTTTTACTAAAAACACGAATGTGCATCGCTTTCAGTTCCAGCGTTTTTATTCTTTTCCCATTCACTTCTTTAATGGTATAATTTCTAAAATTAAAGAAGACAAATTTAGTAATTTTCCCAACTCTGGAAATGATAAAATATTTAAGGTAAAAGTTAACCTAGAAATCCAGGTAATTTCTTCTTTGGTATCTGATAATTCAGTCCCATTTTTAGATAATTCATTGTTGTCGCAGTTAGGGTTTATCATTAAACATGTATCACCAAAATTGAATTCTTCTCCCACATCAGTTAGCAAAAGATTTGGCAAATTTTCGTTTGTTTCTAGAACTATTCCCACTTTAACTTCCCCTGTCTCTATTTTATAAACGTATGAAACGTTTAATTCTTGCGAATCTAAAGGCACATCCATTTTTAACAATAAAACACTAAATTTACATAAAAGAATTAGTAATGGCAGATTTTTTTTAAACTCAAAAGGGAAAAACAAATTATTTTACCCGAAATCTTTGCTGTTTTGAGGGATAAACTCGTTCCTGTATAGTTCTCCGTGAAATCTTAGACAACTACCACCGTTAAAAGAGTCTGTAAGGCAAAACTCCATTCCTTTATAGACACTTTTGTCGGAGAAGGAAGGTTGAATTTCTTGTAGGCAAAGATTGTGCCAAGCTTTTTCGTCAGAAACCTGAACATAGTAAGTATTTATAATTATCCTATTAATTTCTAGAGATACTCAATCAATTACTTTGCCATTGTGATATTTTTTCAATCCAAAACCTTGACAAAAAGACGTTTTAAACGGGATCTCGCAGTAAGCTTTAGAAGGTAATAATTCACCCAAAAGACTCCAAAATCTAAAGGAAATATAGGGTTAGCACTTTAAAGAGCGACTCTATTTGGGTCAGAATTTACTTGCACTCATTGACAGAGAAATCTTCTTTTCCCAAAACTTCGTACACCCACCCAGGAGCAAAAATTGCTAATGACATTTTTGAATCGCAAGCTTCTTGAATTATCTTAGATAATATTTATTACATATTAGACATACATCTATTTTACCAGACAAGTAGTACGAATACTAACTTTGTGACATTCTAATCCTTCTAGTTGTTTATTTCCACGTCCAAATACATCTATACCAATGTAAACGTCTCTAAATCTTTCTTGAGCGCAATCTCGAGTTGATATAAGTTTTTCTTCAGACCAATTGTAGTTTAAAAATATCCCATCAGTAACATCAAAAAATTTACTGTTGGGCACAACGTATATTAGGTGTATGTTTCAGGCGTTTATGATATTATATAAAACCTGTTTAAACAATTGAGCTGGTCTTGCCATTTTAATTCTCCAGTACATATTACGCTGTCATACCAAATAACCTCCGATTTAGGTATTTCCTCGTGCATTTTATTGGTTAATGATTTAGCTAAATATTCTAGCATCTTAATATCACCTTCATCAATCTTATTTTCAATATTTAGTAGCCACCCGTCAAAGCCATATGCTTTGGTAACATCACAAATTTTTGAGCAAAATAGATCGACATTTTCTTTGGATTTCAATAACTCTTTGCAAAGTTTTTGCCCACTTTCCCATTCAGTAATGATGGTACCTATTAAAAGAAAAATTAATTATTAACTTTGTAAATTGCATTTGTAAGAAACACACCTAAAACTTTCACCCCATGTTTGTGTGCAGCATGGATCCATCCATAAGGTGGAATTGTTACGAAGTTGTGGCTAAAGTAAACGAATGTGTCTAATTTTGACCAGTGAAAGAAACGATACGCGTCACTGTTGTTGGTTCCTTCTATGAACCTGTTTTATAATATAATAATTCACGTAATTCTTTATATTTTACAACATTCAGCAAATACACTTTTACTTACTTGTCATCCAAATATCCACCCATCATATCATGACATAAGAGAACTTTACTTCTTACTAGAGAGAAAACTTTTTTCCTTCTAGGTTTTGTTATAGGAGGCTCAAATATTTCAAAATTGAATAAATCTTCTAATTTTTCAAAGGGCTTCACACTCATCTTTTCCCAAAACAAAATGTAAACAAACAGCTTATTTTGAATGTGTCAAAATTATACACGTGACAGTCACTATTTGACTGTTGAACTTTTGGCACTAGTCCAATTTTCCCCTAGTTGAAAATTATGAGTTTCTATAAATAACCAAGAGATGGCGAAACTGGGCCGATTATTCAAAGTTTTTTTTCTGGGAAATCAAATATTTTCGGCGGAATTTCAGTTTCACTTTCACTTTTTTTTGGAGTATTAAAAAACAATTTAGTTTTAGTTTGATCTATTTTACCTTATTGACCTTATTTATTCCAAATGGAGTAAAGAGATAGATAAAATCTTAAGGGTCTGTTTTATCTTTAAGATTATACAACTATGGACGAATAAGATAAGGAAAGAACCACTGTATAAAATGGTTTGGTTTTCAAATAGTTTCTTTCCAAGAGGTTGAATATTTATTACGTCTAGGCTGTTATCGATTAATTTAAAATTATTTGCGAAATTAATGGATCGAGGTTTCAAGATTCCCCCGTTTGTATTTATTGCCACTGGTGGTGGCGTTTTTGGATTTTTGGGCGGCCTGCTCATGCTATCCTTATCGTCCGAAGATAGAATAACGTTAGCGGAAAATTATAATATTCCAACGGAAATAATTGGTGCGTTTGTCTTGGGATCTTCAATGGCGTTGCTAATTTTTGCTGCAGGATCTTTTTATCTAAATTGGAAGCAAACGAAACAAGGCTACAAAAAGAGACTATTAAGTTGAAAATGTTTTGTTTTATTATCTTTGTGAAATTGTAAATGTTCAATTTTTATTGCCAAAGCAATAAAATGTGCCTATTTCAGATTTAAGTAGCAAGAAAACCATAATTTTTAATTCAGCTTTATCATTTATTAAAACAATCAAGGATTAAATGGGTACGAAACTGGTAGTAATACAACCGTGTAAATATCAAATTTTGATGGTTGAAACGTTTAATTAAATTTAAAAAAAGGTGGGGTGTATTTGGCCGCCTGGAGGGGTCACGGTAAAAGGTAACACTGCCATCTACCGGCCACTGTACAATCGAACCGATGACTTAAAAAAAACCGATGCTCGGTCGGAACTCGGGAAGCCCTGCGGAACTTCTTGAAAAACGGAATTCAAAAAATCAATAATGTCTGTAAATAAACATTTCTTTATAAATTATGCATAAAGTAAATAATGTTTTAAATGATTAAATAAAAGTTTAATATCATCGGCTGGAAATGAAAAGTACGGCACTGCGGTTATCGGCACTTTCATGAAAATTCATCGACGCCAAGGCTTCGGGAAGGTAAGCTAAGCTTAGGCTTTTGGAAATAAAACCCCTGCCGAATCACGAATGTTTGATAGCTGGGCTTTGCAGCTAGCTCTTGCCAAATTTCACCCATTTGTAGGCCTTGAGTGCCGAAAGAAATATTTACACTATTGAACTATTTTCCCTCTTCTAAAGCGTTCTTCAGTTGTTTTTTTTATAAAATTTCGCCGATTCGCAATCCCGAAAAATTATAAACATTACGTGTAACTTGTTTTATAGCTATCGTTTTTAGTCTCAGAAATCCATATGAGAAAGTACTCAGACAAGGCTTGATCAAACAGATAGCCTAGATTCCTTTCACAGCCAAGGCTTTTAATTCAATTTTATATACTTAAATAAGGCATAATTTTGTTAGATAGCTTAAAATTTATTGCATGACTTCTATTCGAAGATGAAGTTGTATGGTTTAATTACGAAATTATGCAAATTAAGTATAAAACAGAATGGTTTTTGACTAAAGAGCTAGCTTTATTCAGTTTTAGAGACTATTAAGAAATGTACACTATTCAATATCAATTTCATAGCTGATATCATATCAGTCTTTAAAGAGTATGAAACATAACCATTTTTCTAATGTATTTATAAGGCAAGAACGTTAATATGAGACATAAGAACCTGAATGAGACTGATTCTAGGGAGGTTTATTATCTGCAGTGTAAATTTTGCCAAATTGAGTATTTTCATACCTATACTTCGTATCAGTCCTATATGTAGGACTTCCTTATAAATTATACTATCAATATAATTTTTTAAATGCTTTCGTAGGAAAATAAGTTGTGTTTAAATTACTATTCCTATCATGCCTTTCAAAATACGACTATAACTTTTTCAATCACAGTGGCATATTGTCTTGTAATATGATTTTTAACCGATATTTAGCCTTTAAATCAATAGTTATATTTAATTATGCTTGGCATGAAAGTATAAACCTTTTGTAGAATTTTTTTCAAGAATTTTCCAATTTATTAGACATGATAAACCTGTACAAGAGCCTGATTAGATTTTTAGGCTTTTTTTTTATAGATAATATTTTTATCCTATCAGTATTTAATAGTTTCTATGACCTATGTTCTGTGAATATTTCTCGGAATTTCGTCATAATTTCTACAAAATCTTTTCCAAGTGAAGAAAATTATTATTCGCAAACTCTTTTTTTCAGTTTGATATGGCATGGATTTTTTTTTAATTGAAGTGGGCATTTATTTTCAAAACTTAATTTCAGGCCCAGGGTAATTTGAATATTGAAAGTAAATATTAATGTCAGTATAAAAATATATATTGCTTGCTTTTTTTTTTATAAAAGCAATCAATAAAGCCAACCATTATGTTATAGATTATTGTAGATGTAGGTTTTAATGATAGAAGGTATAAAACTCATGGTCCATTATGAGGGAATTATCTTATACTATTTCTTAAAGTAAACTTTGTATTGTTTATCAAACTTAAAGGAGATAAAAAAATATTTATTTCTATCTACCTAAAATCTGTACCAATAAACTATACACCAATAGTAATGTATAGTTGTCTCAAAGATGATAACTTAAATTCTAAACTAATTGTTTTACCAATTTTAATTTTCACCATATCTTATGCATGATTTTTTTACAAATTTGTGGGATAAGAAAAGGTACTGTAGAACTTGGGCAGTTTTGATTATGATTTATCATATGAGAAGTGTAGAAACATTTGTCCTACAGGTTATTTTTTTAAAAAGTTGAGCGTGAGCACCCTTAGTAATGTAGGTTTTACTGCCTTACACCAGTAAAATGTGTGCATTAGGTGAATACATTTGTCTGTATTTCAGATATTGGTAGTGATGCAGCTTTAGCAAATTGGGAAAGTGAAAAGTATTCACCTATATTATTAAGTTGGATCAGAGTATTCACACTTTAAAAAAAGCACATTTTTCAAAGTGGTAGTTTTATTTATTTATTAACTTTCATGTGAATTGATTTTGGTATTTATTTACTTTCAGAGTGATACTTGTACTTTATACGTGTTTCGCGAATATACGTGAAATTAAAATACCACGACTATTAACAAGTGACTTTTGCAAGAAAAGACCCAAAAGGTGTTGAACAAAAGTGACCATAAATTGTAGTTGTCAGATGTGAACTATGGACATGAAGTTTGAATGGCCTAAGTCTAGGCCATTTCTCATTACCGTTATTAGAGCAAATTTATCCAGGTGATTGCGAAGTTAAAGAACCTCCGATTGATGCGGCTCTACATTGGCCATTCTTTTAGACGTTTCTTCTTTGACAAGTAGTCTTCTTTCATTCGGTACTTTCGAAACTGAGCTCTGGAACTTGTGCGATTTCTTTAATAGAAGAATTTACGACGAGAGCCATTGAGAATAATCCTGAAGTGGGAAATATGTCATCCCACACATCACATTCAGTCACGTCTACGACGTTCGTCGATAAAATAGACCCTTTTAAAAAGGGTTCTCTGAAACGAAAACAAAAGAAGTCTCAAGGCTCATCCAGGTATCGGTCGGCTAATGACGTTGAACTGCAGGCTCTTCCACAGCTGAAAGGTTTGTTTTGGTCATTGTCACTAGTCATGTTTTTTCATTCCTGGTTTGGAACGTACTCTAATGGGTAAAGATCTGTTTAGATGTCCCAAATACCGAACAGGAAGACCTTTTCATTCGTAAACTACGACAATGTTCTGTTGTATTTGATTTTATGGACCCTGTTGCGGATATTAAAGGGAAAGAAGTCAAAAGAGCTACGTTAAATGAACTTGTTGAGTATGTTACGAATGGTCGAGGAGTCATCACCGAACCAATTTACCCAGAAGTTATTAGAATGGTTGGTACTTTAATTACTCAAGATATTAAAATTTTTAATGTGTTAGATCAGCCGGTTTGTGTTTCATCATTAGCTATTATAAAATAAGCGATTAGGAATATTTGTTTTTTCTATTCTTCTTAATTTAACTTTAGAAGATCTTATTTATAATCTGGTGTACTTCCGTAGATTGCTTTTAACCTTTTCCGCACCCTACCTCCAAGTGAAAACCCTGATTTTGACCCTGAAGAAGATGATCCGACACTAGAAGCTTCTTGGCCACATTTGCAGGTTTGTTACGGGAAGCAAAGATTGTGTGTCATCCTAATATCGGAAGTCTAAATATTTTTAATGTTACGTTTTCAATAGCTTGTATATGAATTCTTCCTTCGTTTTTTGGAATCACCAGACTTCCAACCTAGCATAGGGAAAAAAGTGATTGATCAGAAGTTTGTTCTACAGGTAAGAATTATAAGCATTTTGTGTCAATTTTTTTTCATTAACATCTATTATATTTCCAATTCAGCTTTTAGATCTTTTTGATAGTGAAGATCCTAGAGAGCGAGATTTCTTAAAAACAGTCCTGCACAGAATTTATGGGAAATTCTTAGGCCTTCGAGCCTTCATTAGGAAACAGATCAATAACATATTTTTAAGGTAACATATTCAACCCCTCCCTTAAATACCTTTACAGCCTCAATTCATATGTTTCTTTTTGTAGGTTTATTTATGAAACGGAACATTTTAATGGAGTTGGAGAGTTACTTGAAATTTTAGGAAGTATCATCAACGGATTTGCTCTACCTTTGAAATCTGAGCATAAGCAATTTTTGGTGAAAGTCCTTATTCCCCTACATAAACCTAAATGTTTGGGGCTTTATCACGCTCAGCTTGCTTATTGCGTTGTACAGTTTCTAGAGAAAGATGCAACTCTTACAGAGCAGGTAAAAACAGTGGTAAAAGCTAGCTGTGTAAATTTTTACTAACGTCATTTTCTTTATAGGTCATACGGGGGCTTTTAAAAGTTTGGCCTAAAACATGTAGCCAAAAAGAAGTAAGTTTCTTCCTGTTTTGAAAACAATATTCAAGTTAGAGATCATATGGAGAACCAAGAAAGGCAGGGTTCCTTTGGCTTTTATCCCTGAGCAGGTTGGGGTGGTCAATTTACAAATCTGATTATAAAAAATAGCAATAATACCTAATGAGTATATCTATTGGTACGATGAGAATTGTAGGTGTAATTCAGTGGTTCATTCCTCCATTGATGGGATTAAGTCATCAGCTACTTATAATGCCATTATTCAAGGTGGCATGCTAGCAATAGCTCCCTACGCTTACTATTTGTACCATTTAAATCAGTAGAAAAACATTATTATTACGGAAACTTTTGGGGACGCTTATTCTTCAGGCTTTGCACGATAACTATTTATAACTGGTTAAAAATGTATAGGTAAATTCAGAATTGTGGAAAAACAGTCAAGCTGTTAAATTTGCTGCAACAAAACACAATAGGTGGTTTCTTTTTTCGGGTTCTGGTATTTCGGAGTTGGGTGAGAAGAGTAACCTTATGATGTCATTTTAGTCAGATTTTGTGATAACAAATAGTTTGAGTCAAGGTAAAAAGTATTCCCAAATGGTTGCCTGTGGTTATTTTAGCTCAAATTCTATTCAAGTAGACTATTTTATCAGTTTACTCTCAACTCCCGCTTTTGAGGAGTAGACTAATTAAATGATTTAGAGTAAAAAGAGTACACTTTTAGTCCGAGAACAAGCGAAAAGAAACCACCTAATAATCTTGCACGCGTCGTCCCCATACAGTTCAAAGTATGCATTTTCAGTAGAAGACATAAATAAATTTATATTTTCAACTACATGGAATCTGCATTAAATAAACCCCTACTAACCCACCATTATTCAGGATTTTTTATCTCTCGACTTTAACCAAAATCTCAACTTGTATGGTCTTTAATTCAACTTTTCTTAGAACTCAAATTTTAAATTTTCTTACTCTCAGGTTATGTTTCTGGGTGAAATCGAAGAAATTTTAGATGTTATAGAGCCTTCTCAGTTTGTCAAAATACAGGAACCCCTTTTCAGACAGATTGCTAAGTGTGTTTCAAGTCCACATTTTCAGGTAAGGAAGCTGTCTCATTAGGTTTGACGTAGCTGTAAGCCTTATTATTGGTATGATGGGGAGCCCCTAAAGATGATGTTAATCTCAAATTTTATTTTCTAAAAATTTATTATTTACTTTAAAAGTGTTGGTTGCGTGTAATTTTAAGAGTTATCTAAAGGGCAGATTTCTTTATACAAACGCAAATAATTTTATAAAAATTGATAAATGGTTAGTAAAGCCAGTTTTTCAGGATTTTTTGAGACTTAAGAAATGCTTGGCACCAATGCCATTAGTGTAGGTCAAGCATATCATTGGCTGGCTCCAGAATTTCTTGTTGCGTAATTCAAGGTGGGAAATACGTTAATTGTAAACTCAAATGCGATGGAATTATAAAGGATTTGAAAGATTTTGTCCTAAAAATGAAAGTTTTATGCAACCAACACTAACTTTAATAAAAAAAAAATGGGAACAGAGTGTTAAAGTAATATTGATTGGTATTCATCGGACAAGTTTAAAACTTATAAATTGTCTGAAGGTATCATACCACCTCCTCCAATGTACTATGAAGTTAATATTTGGTTATTCGTTACTTATGAAAAAAAAAAAGGTTGCAGAGAGAGCGTTATACTTTTGGAACAACGAGTATATATTGAGCCTAATCGAAGACAGCAACGCTGTGACCATGCCTGTTATGTTCCCAGCACTCTATCGCATCTCGAAAGAGCATTGGAACCAAACGATCATTGCCCTAGTCTACAATGTCTTGAAGACATTCATGGAAATGAATTCCAAGCTCTTTGACGAGCTAACGGCCTCTTACAAATCGGAAAGGCAAAAGTAAATGAAATTTTGACTTTCTGGCTATACTGATACAATTTAGGGTATTTTTTTGTATCAATTTTATATTTGAGGATCTCGTCTCGAGTAGTTACTATTTCATTTGGCACTAACAGAGACCAGACCCTTTCCTATTTATCATTTTCATTAAAAAGGGTATTCTTTCTGGTAGAGAAAAAAAGAAAGAGAAAGAACGTGATGAACTTTGGAAAAAACTGTCACAGTTAGAATTAAACCATAAGGCCAAACTGAATGCTACCTCCCCGACTGTGAGCAACAGTGCCAATGGAGTTTTACCCTTGGCCACTTCTGGTACAGGATCGGGTGGCATTACCGCTGCGCCAGTAACAAATAACACTACGTCGTCATCCAGGGCTGCTGTGTCCAAAGGGAACTGATCTCTCTCTCTATTCTCTCTAAAATCTTTACCTAATATCTAAGGAAAAAAGGAACGCTCGCGAGTTATACAAAAAAAGGGCAAGACAAATGGTTTTTTCTTTTGCCTGGATAATTTAATATTCTACACACACCTACAAATGCATTGTTATTGAGAGAAAAAGATTATAAATACCACAAAAAAACGTAAGATTGTCTCTACACCGAGGCTCAAGTAATTACTACCCATAGGCTAAAAACAACCAATTTTTGAAAACTGAGGATGAACCACAAAGCATGTATTAGTGCTATGTGAATATTTATCTTTGCTTAAAGTTAAACAATATTAGAGGTCCCAAAAAACTTGTTTAAATTTTTTCTCGAAAGCTCTCAAACGCGCGGAGTGTCATTATTTTTTTTAATCATCTTTGAAATAATTATCTACTGAGCCTGAAGTTCTTTCGTAAAATTGTTAATTGAAGGAATAATTTCAACATTCTTAGTTTAATAGTTTTAAGTAACAAATACCGTAGGTTTTTTTAGTGTCTATCAAAGTTAACAAAAGTCAGGTTCCGTTGTTTTCTTAAGGGCTGTATAAACTAGGTATTAAAAACTGTGTGAATTAATTTTGCACCTAGTTTAAAATGGGTAGAACAAACCATTTTTTTAGGTGTTGAATTAAAAAAAATAGTGATTAACTTATACATCACAGAATTAGCGGCTCTTTAAAATATATTACATATTTTATGTAATGTGCTACATAAATAATATTTGATGAGAAATATACGCGTTCACACGAACAATTTAGTTTTTGGATAATGAACATTTTTGTCTGTGCAAAAAAAATGAAAGATAGACAACCCCAATTTAATTTTTAACCCTTTATAAAGAAAGGTTAAATGTCAAACTGGAAGTTATATAATATTAAAAAAATAACAGCATTGTGGTATTAAAACATAAAAAATATATCAGTTTTGTGTTACGCAGAATTAAGACAAATATATTTAACAAAAACCATTAAAAACTATGTGTTATGGAAAAACAGTAACGCTGCAAAAAAGATTATTATTCGAGACAGCGGTAGAAGAACCCTTCTTTTAACCTATGACCTTTTCCCGTCCTAATAAGGTTTGCCAGTGCAGTATGCTTGTTGTAGAGGAATGACAAATAAAAATAGCGTCATTATTTATTCCTAAATTTTCCCCCAAATAAGCCATCAGTATCACCCAAATTCCTAAAAAAAGACAGTGTTTAAAAACATTAAGTTAATATGGTTCAAAAAAATTGATCGTTGACAAAGGATTTTTATTGTTTTTTAATTATGCGATAACTTTTAGGCCTATTTATGCCGTTAATTTTTGTGCGAATAAACGTTTAACGGATAAATAAAATGTGTGAATGAAAAAAACACCTCTTTTCATTTGAGAATGTGTTAGTGGAAAAAACTGAAATTGGGAAAAATATATATATAGTTGATTTATAAAATTTAATGCAGTGAGAAAGATAAAAGCGATGAAAGGACACTGCGTTTTAGGTTTTTTTCACCTTTTTGCGGCTAAATTGCGTCTTGTAAGTGTTTTGCATTTCAAAGTGACATAAAAACTGGTTCAGGTTCAAAGAATGTTAAAAAAAGTTATAGAAAAACTGGCTTTTCGCTTCATCCTCTACAAGCGTGAACTAACCATAAACAAATTAATTGTAAATGGTCGGAGAGTTCTTAAAATGTAGCAATTTTAATTCTACTTGATACAAAAAAAATTCTATTCTTTTTCACTACCGGTGCCCTTCCCTTGCTAATAAGTTGAGAGAGATTAAAAATACATAAAATAAGGTAGTCAATTTTTACCGTATTGTTAGTAATCGAATATAAAATTGAAATATTTGATATAAACGGGATATATTTAAAAGAAACAAGAATCTAAATGATTGACAACTTGAGTTATTCTGTTTTTAATTTATATTTGCATTGCCTCGAGTTCAATGAAATATATTGCAATGAGGAGACTGTGGTTTGCCATGCTCCTTTTTCAGACAGAAATACCCCATCCAAAAAGTTAACTTTTAAGAAAAACCATAGAAAATAAATTTAATCTAGCAAATTTTCTCTTGTAATAATTGTATGTTTGTGACAACTAGTAGATAAAACATTATTGTTGTCAGATTTAAAAAAGAGAGAAACAATGACAATGTAGTGATATAATGTTTTGAAAAAAGATAAACAACGTTGTAGATTACAGCAATTTTTTTCTTTTGATCTAGCTGTGAAAGTAATTTTATTTTTTTGCTCAAAATGAAAAATTATTTAAAAATTGTAGCGGTACAAAATTACTAAAAAAAACTTGATAGAATTTATTTTGGGGTTTTATTTTTAGAAAATTTGTTGATTTAGTTTTATTTCTCTAACAATTTTTCTTTAATTATAGCTCTTAATAACGCGTAAAGTTTTACTGTTAACTTGAAACTAGACAAATTGAATGCAAAACTTTAGTGATGACAGAAATTTACTATACTAATCATTTTGTATACCTTAAATGAATTCGTGCTTTTTATGTCACGCTCATGACCTGAACAAGACTAACCAAAAAAAGATAAACTGCCGTAGTGTAAATAAGAATGCAGGAATATGTCCTGCGTTAAAAGTATAATCCCACGTTTCATTTACTGGTTTTATTTGGCGAACCCCAAAAATTATGAAGAATTACACTATTCTGAATATACAAAATAATGTAGAGAAGAGATAAAATCTAATAGAAACATTGGCAAATTTTGTACAGAATATTAAATAAGTTTGACAGCCCGTATTAATCTATTTTCATGCTTTACCCAGCTTTGATAAGCTTATATTAAAGAAAGCTCTGAACTATAGATAAGTTATAACCGTAAACCATAATCTTTTTATTTGTAATTAACAATTACCATTACATATATACAGTTAATATGTAAAAGGGTTTTCAAACCGGAATAGTTTGTATAGAAAATATTCTCAGTAAATATCAGAATATACAGAAAAAAAATTAACATAATACAAATTAATTTTAAGACTCTATGGCATTTTGACCAAAATGCTAAATAGTCACACGTCCGTATAATTTATAAATAATACTTGGCTACTATTTTTTTAGTAGGTCAATAAATATTGCGCGAACCTTGTCTACAGGGTGTGTTAAATTTATTATGATTTATAATTAGTTTTATTAAGAGACTTGATCACTAGAATGCACGGGAAACATAAGAACTTTGGCTTTTACAAAAGATAAGTCAGGAATTCGTTTCAGAATCTGAATGGTACTCTCACTCAAATTCTCCGAACGCTTCCTACTTGGAGGTAATGTGGAACTACCGCTTAACTTAATGTTGGACATTAATTGTTCCAAAAGCATATTTTGCTGGTTTGGTTGATTGCGCAACTTTGGATCATTACTATCCAGCTTTGAATCTTGGCCCAGGAGTTCCTCTTCTAGACCTTAGGTTGAAAAACACCAACGCATTATACCACAACATTGAAACCAGGCTAAAGGGACGGTCTTACTGAATGTTTTTGCAACTGATTTAGATGTGGTTGCGTACTCGGTGTTGAAGAAATCCAAATTCAGAAGACTAGAACTGGCTTGAGTGGGATCCAAGGGGTTAACAAGACCACTTGAATTCCAATCAAACTGTGCTGGAGGAATAAAGTTCTAATGGAAATAGAAACCTTTATCAGTTAAATACTAAAAACCCCCATGATTTAAGAAGGCTTATTCTTGGCTAGTCTAGAATTTTTCTTTAAATTTCAGGAAGTTATTTCAAAGAAACTAAGGAAATAGCCTCAAAGTGGAGTTGAAATAATAAAGGTTAACATTATCCCATGGAAGTTGCTTGTTTTACCTCTTGCATTTCGAGTTGAGGAGAACTGGGCTTATTAGAGGAGCCACCAGTTTCCTCGAGACTCAAGCTGGTATCTACTTTCACCGGTTCCAGCATGGGCCCAAGACCCAAAGCAAATAAAGGAATGGTTGGATTACGCAGCTGTAATAAAAAGTTGACACCGCAAAAGCTTAGAAACCCAAAGTAGGAAGCCTAATTAAAAAATACACCATCCTAGCTAAGAAACCAACCAACCAAGAAAAATTAGTGTTAGTATTTTTTTGTGATTGGAACTAATTCCTTGAAGTTAAATACATGTACATGTATCAATTACTAACTGAAAGAACAAATTATGTAAAAATAAAACACTAGCTACATATTTTGCAAAAAGTAGTCTTACTTTGTAAAAAAATATATGATTTTTTTATTTTGTTAAGATGGTTTTATTTACTCCTTCAAGAAGGCATAAAAAGAAAAGGACAGGCATGTTATAAACGTTATTACGCCTTCCGCAGATCGAAAGAAAATGTTACTAATGACTTTTTTTTTTGGTATTTTCGTAAAGTATTAAGAAAGATACATGTACATGTAATGAAAAAGGAAGTGAAGAAAGGAAATGCAGCAAGTAACATTCTTCTCTGTATTTCGTGAATAAATTTTTTAAATCTTACTATATTTCTGGAATCTATATTTAAGGATTGCAGGGTTTTTTTAAACGCTTCTGAGCCTATCCACTGATGACGAAGACTAGTAGATTGATCCAGATCTTCTAACCTCAACCATAATTTACCACTGAAAGTAATGTCCCAGTTTAAATATTATTTAAGGGTAAAACATCACAAAAGGTCAATAGATGTACCTAGATAATAAAGTATCAGATAACTTTGGAAATATTTCTTCGCACAAGCTCTGTTCACTTGAATTAGGAAATGCAGATACAAATTGTTGAAGAAGCTGTTTTGAATGAGTTGGCTATATAAACAAAAGTATTAAGTTTTTTAATTTCGAACCATTTTAGTAATCTGAAGTAAATGAAATGAAGTTATTGGATAGCTATAATGTAAGTAAAAACTTCCAGTCTTTGTCGGCTTAGCACTATCATCTAGTGAAATCTCCATAATTTCACCATCAACAAATGGTAGGAGGGGATGAGAATGGCTAGACTGCCCTTATTTTTTAGTAGAATAACATTTTGTGATAACTTTAGTTCATTTACTTCTGCTAGTATAATGATATGTGTTAACACCTGCTGGACATCGTGACTTATAAAATTAGGTTTATCTAGACTAGTTACTGCGTTAAAATCAGCCCATTCATTATCTGCTGCTTCGAAATCCGTAAAAGACTGATTAACATCATCAGGATCATATGAAGCAGTTGCAAAATCGGCAAATAACTCATCTTTATCACCTTCCACTGAACCAGAATCGTAATTATCTAACTCTCCAAAGTCATTTTGAAATTCATTTTTACTAAAAGTCGATTGTTTATCAAAATTGGCAGATTCAAAGTCAGCAAATTCGTCATCATCATCATTGTACACAAGAGGGTTCTCGTTTGGAATGTCTTGAGTTATATCACTACTTTTTTCATCTTCCACATGAAATACTTTAGGAGGACTTTCTTCTACAATATTTGGTATATTTTCTATTATTGGTAGTTCTTTCTCTTCATCTTTATATACAAAAGAATTGTTTTTAATGGGCTTCTCAAAGTTTTCTGATTTATTTTCTGCTTGGTTATCAAAATCTGATATTGGAATATTTATATCCAAATCATCTTCAGTCGTCTTGCTACTGCAAGTGTAAAATTCAGTGAATTCCTTTGAGCTATTGAGGTCCGGAGACTCGGTTCCATTATGACTAGAAACATTTTGAAAATCACTAGAGCAGTTTAATTCATCTTTTTCAGTGCGTAATTGAGTAGAGAAATCATGAGATTTTTCATCATTAATTTGCTCAGGATTATGACATGGCTGATGAAAAAAAATTTGTGGTTTAGTAAGAGGTAAATTTATGCCCCTCCCAGATCTTTCATATTCCAAACTACTCACAAGAGCATTTTTTATTGGAGTTGTAGCTGGAGTTTTAACTGGGCTATCACTAGGAGAATCAAGTACCTTAGATGCACTCAAAAAATCGTGGAAATCATCATCATCTTCATCTACAGATCCCGCATCGTCCAGTGGTGGTGGGCTCGAAGAGAGCATTGGAATGAAATTTGAAGCCATTGCAAAAGCTGAATTAATCCAATTTTCAAGTTTTCATCAAGAAACCAAACATATGCCCTAGCTACACACACCCTACTGCACTAGCGGAGCTAGTAATTTAACCTCAAAACATTCCGTTTTTAAAAAATGGATACATACTTGGTATAAGCCACTTAAATTCATTACCCTAATTTTATGTTAATACTGCAAAATTTCCATACGAAATGTAAAAGTAGGCTCATTTTTAAAATATTTCAACTTGATCTTTTTGACCCCAAAAGGCCACGCCCAATAAGATTGATCCCGGTTTTCCATAAAAGTCATTGGTTTGTGTCAAACTTGATTTAACCAATGATCACAGTGCTCCAACGTACGACGGTACCATTGAGTTGGGAATAATACTATCTAGAGCCCCAGTTCAAATTTTCCCCATAGGCTTTAACACAGCATTAGTGAAGATAGGAACGAAAATCATTGGAGGATTATCAACTACGACAAAAGCCACCTATGAGCGAAAAATTCAACTATTTAAATGAAAAATTCTTCGATGGCCCCTGCCGCCACCTATTAGCGACTTTGTGAACTATTACAATTTTAACTTTTGAATTGAAGAGGGCAAGCGACGCGTTTTTAAGAAAAATTTTGAAAACGCGTTTTTTAAAAATTAAAGTCATGTATATCTGAAAACTCTTTATTCACACAATAAAGGTTTCTTTTGTGAGTTCTTTACTATTTTGTAATAGATTTTGAGTGAAATTTTAAGCATAATGGGTAGGAAATGCGCAGTTTCGTCTTGCGAAAATAATGGAAGAAACAAAAAAGTTTCTTGGCATAAGTAGGAGCAGCACTAATATTCCAAAAAAATAGAAGACATTTTTATTCTAAATTATTCAAAATTACAATAAGGTTTCCAGGTAAAGTGAATCCTTTGTTGTTAGACCATTACTTAGATAAGTTTTTTTCAGAAAACGTACAGTAGAAAGTGGGGTGAGGGAGTGTTAACACTTTCGCCTCGCAACAAGAGGAGCCGGGTTCGATCCCAGCTAGTGGCCCTGGGTGAAAATCCGGAACCACTCCTTAGTCCTTCTGTGTGAAGTTTGTAAGTTCTCTCCCCACTGGTTTACCCCCGAGATCTTCGATTTCCCCTTCCCATAAAAGTTGAATTTTTTGCTCATGGGTGGCTTTTGTCGTAGTTGATAACCCTCCCATGATTTTCGTTCTTATCTTCACTAATGCTGTGTTAAAGCCTATGGGGAAAATTTGAACTGGGGCTCTAGATAGTATTATTCCCAACTCAATGGACGGTACCATGCGACCGTAGTCACCGACCGTACGACGAAGATATTCGTTTCTTCATCGTTTGTTTGGTAATAATATGTATTTACATTATAGGCTATTTTATTTGTTGGTTCGTTATTATTTTCATTTGACTTTTCTTTAGTTTTTAGGTTTACTTTCTTACGGTGAATTTTTTAGATACTTTTTTTCAACTAAGCCTTGGTTTGGTATTTGTTTACATTTTAGACATACCTGGTCCTTCTTGTCAAAACCATGAAGAGAATAATGTAGAACTTATAGACGTATAAGCAAAGTCACTTTAAATGGCCACATCTGAGGCTGAAGCCTTTGGTCAATTACAAATAGACAATTCAAGTGATGATGGACCCTTGGATCATAATACCCTTTTATTCAAGCTGCTCTCCAAGGTTGATACGGTTGCTTATCGTGATATTTTATTGTTATTAAAACGAAACATGAGAGAAAAAGAAGGCGTTCAACCTTTCAATGGCTATGAGAGTGGAAGGATACCTCTTATTTATTTTGAGATTATAGGTCAAATTTTGGGTGATCCAAAGGAAGACGTGTGTTTGGAGTGTTTACAGTTGATATCTGTGGCGAACACACAGCTTGGAGAAGATCTAGATGAAGCCATGCTCTATATAATGCCCAAGATTTTGGCCCTCTTGAGTAGAAGCGCTTCCCGAATCAAGGAAGCTGTGATTGCAGTTTTGCAAATATACATGAGGCACACCTATAATTGGCAACACTTTTTGCAAGCTTTCATTCAAAATGGAATACAGAGTTCAGATATTGCTATTCAAAAAGGCTGTCTCAATAGCGTAAATGCCATATTTACTTTGGAATTTGCCAATGAAAACCTAATATTATTGGTAGAGTCTCTGATGAAGTTACTCGTTAGTGGTGACACCAGAATCTTGTACCAGACCCTAAATGCTATCAGATATCTCAGCAATACTATTGGACCTCCGGTTTTCCATTTCTACCTGAAGCAACTTGATGACTCTCTGGGCACTCTCTACCAACGCATTCTTTATCAAATCAGTAGCGAGTTTTCTAAAACAAATGAAATTCAAGAACATAGTTCGAATGACTATGTTTTGACGGGAACCAGAATTCATCCGAGCCAGCAGCCTTCACCCAAAAAAGTCTCATATTCGTATGGCATATTTGATTCTTCCATTATTAACAAATTAAAATCAACTGATTGGCGATCGCGTGTGCAAGGAGCTGAGCAATTGAAGATAACCACAGCAAATACAGCAGATCTGGCTCCTCTGGCTTATTACCTCGACAACTTTTTTACCTTACTTTCCAAACTGATGGAAGATACCTGTTTCAAAGTGGTTATTATTACATTGGACCTTTACGAATTGATTATCAAACGTATGAAACACAAATTGACCAGACATATAAGAGCAATCGTCAGTTCCTTAGTTAAATATCTTGGGGATATGAGGGTTGTTATAAAAGAACAAAGCATCAAGGTATAATTTGAACATTTTTATATTTAAATGTTACATGTTAAAGTTTTTTTTGGGTTTATAGGTTATTCACAAATTAATGTGCGAAACTCATCCGAAAGTTGTCTTGGATATCTTATTGGAGCAAAGAAATAGTAGAAACCCTCGGATTAGAGAAGAATTACTGAACCGAGCAACAGCGGCCATTTTAACATACCCAAGCTATAACTTTGAATTTCCTTCTCTCTGCAATGCCATAGTGCCGTTGTTGATTGATAGACGTCGAAGAGTCAGACTAGCTGCCATGGAATGCGTGGCTGTATTAGCCCAAACAATGGGACCTTCGAGAGTAGCTCCATTGTTGGCTGCTGTGGATCAAGTTGAAGTAATGAATGAAGAAGAGGGTCTGCATTTAGCTGTTCAGTCTAGAATGGCTCGAAAAGTTTTACCGAGATGTACTGCAGATGGACTCGTTATCTATTCCATATCAATTCCTTCTTCCGCTAGTCCTAATTCTCATTCGTCTACAATTGGAGCTGATGTTGACTGGATAATTACAGCAACTGGTTCAACTGGCAACATTACTCCCAATGCTAACAGAGCAAGTGAAATCACCCCACCTAGCTCAAAACTGAAAGATGAGCAACCGAAAGCTTTTGAGGATTCGTCAGTTCCGTGCCTACCAGAAGTAATTGCTTCAATTGTTATTATCATGTTTGTTACGGTGTTAACTATTAAATTTATTACAGGTACAAAAAGAGAGTGTACCTGAGACTGATATTGGCATACAAGACTGCGAAAATGAAGAAAACAAGAATTTTATCTCTGAAGGACACCATTCTTCTCCCATAAATGAACATGAAAGTCTCCCTCAGCTTGAAGTGAATCAAAATAAACCACTTTCGCCATTTCCTGTGAAACCCATTTTAGCACGAACATCCCTGACATCACCTACGAGAAGCTCTAAACCTCGTCTAATTCGATCTGTTCCAGCAACTGCTAGAAATTTAAGAGATGAAATTACTCTCTTGGATGATAAAGAAGTATTAACTTACTATTTGTTAGCAATTATTACAAAGTTCTAATTTTTTCCATTTTCTTTGATAGAAACTAGATTTGGGTTCAATCGTTAACCACCTAGTTCTGCTTAAAAGATCAAAATCCTTGGATATAATTGATAATAGGTTATTGAAGATTTATTTTTCATGTTTTTCAAGTTAATTTGCTAATTTTTTTAATTTGTAGCAAATATAATTCATCACCAGTAGTGTTTAGTGGTAAACCAGTCTTGGCCAAAGTTTGTTCTCCCAAGAAAAGAGTTATTAAGATTGAGGAGTCTCAAGAGGAACTTCCCTCCACAAAGAATGATGAGCAGCTGGTATTTGGTCAATTGGCTGCCAAACCGGTATCTGAGAGCAAGTTTGAGGAAAGTCTGCCTGCTTTGGATAGTTTAGTAATGGAGTCTGAAACTGGAACCTTGATAAAAAGCTCATCTGAAACATCTGTTAATCAGATTGAAGGAAAAACAAATGAAATTACATTGGAACGCAGAAAAAGTTAGTATGTAAAATGTTTTATTTTTGGGATCACTTTGTATTTAATTAAATTTAAAAAAAAATTTAGGCAACAGTCTTAGGTCATCTAAAATTAGACCCCCACAAATTAGGAGAAATCCAGTGTAAGTACCAGTACTTAATTTAATTAATTTAAATACCTTCAAAATAAATGAAAATAATTAAATACAGGCGGCAAAAAAGTGATTCTTCATTGAAATCAAGCAGTTCTTCCATCCAAATATTAGATGATTCGACAGATTCTAGCATTCCATATAGCAATCCTCATGAGGCCATTAAATCCTCTCTTCGATCTTTGGCTGATCCAGAATCCGAATGGTAACTAACTGAGGCTAATTAAACCTATGATGTTGTTTAAAAATTCACAATTGTTGTTTTTAAGGAATGTCAAAGTAGAAGGTCTCAAATTAATTCAAGCTGTTCTAAGCCATCATCCTTCTGTGGTGTTGAATCACCTACATCCGATAATTTCCGCGATTGTCCAAGAAGTCAAGAACCTGAGATCTTCATTATCTCGCGCTGCCCTTTCAACTCTAGGGTTTTTCTTCACCAAATTGAAAAAAAATATGGAAAGCGTACGTGCTAAATAACTAGTGATTAGCACAAACCGATATGAGACTGGTTAACGATATCTTAATTTCTCCAATTTTATCAGACTTTTTATGTAAAAGCCGATTTTATCGATAAGAAGACAAGATTCTTCAGTTATAGAGATATGAAACTCCAGCTTAAATCCATGTGTGAGGAAGCAGATTTCTTCAAACAATCATTTTACCACTTCAAAAGATGAAATATTTTACATATTAAGAATCCATTTACCAGAATATCACTAGATCCTCCTCATCCTTACTTTGTGATATTTCAAAAAATAATGGTTGAAGGAGTTTCACATCTCTATAAGCTAGCTAATCACATGATCTCTGCTAATAGCCTTAAACTTTGTCTATTTTGTAAAGTATTTTTCGGCAAAAACTGTTGATCTTTGAAATTGACATTGGTTAAATTACGATATCAGACATCTCTAAAAAAACATTGTAAACTGACAGGTAAAACTATTACAGGAACTGGACTTCGTTGTACAAGCTCTTGTTCATAAATCGGGAGAAAATACTGGCTTTATCAGGGATGATGTTAATAAAGCTTTGTATCACATGGTAGATAATACTGTTAACCAGAAAGCCATGATGGCACTTTTAATCGGAGGTGGAAGGTATGATTGTTACAATTGTTTTGGAATTTTAAATGGTTTATATTTTCGGTTTATTTAGCCATCGTAATGACAATGTTCGAAAAACAACATCTCAGTTTTTATCGGTGGTGGTTGAAAATCTGGGCAGCTCTAAATGTTTAACGGGGAAAGATATTCCTCAAAACCTTCTTCCAGTAACTACTAATTTTGTTATGGATCGAATTCCATTAACGAGGTAATTTTAGTATTGCCAAATCTTTAATTAAAATTTATTATTTCGTAATGTATATTTTTATATCAATAGATATTATGGTCGCAAGATATTTAGTATATTATTGCCACATCCTGATTTCTGGAGAGTTCTTAAACGACATGTTCCATCCAGCAAAGTTAACAACATATTGAATATACTGGAAACAATTAGACGCAAGGTAAGGCGTATTTAACTTTATTAAAAGTTGTAGGTATTATGACTCCTAATTTTAATTAATAAATTGTTTTGTGGATGCTCCACGAGTAGAAACTAAAACTAACTATAGGTTTCCTTTTGGAAGAAAATCATTAATAAATGGGATTCACTAGTTATTTTTTTTTTAAATTTACATTTAAAATTTGAGGTATTCGAATTAACACCGACCAAGCTAAAGGGTGCGACCAAAATTAGAGAACATAATAAATAATTTTTGAAATCAATTGCAACTGAAGTTTTTGAATGTCATTTCAGGGTCCAGGAGAAATGCCATGAATGCAATTCCCCCAATACACACAAATTAAAGCTTTTTAGTTGGTTTAAAATCATTTATATTTAATGTTATTATATGAAATGTTTATTAATGTTAGATTTGTTAACACAACAATGTGGGCTAAAAGGCTGTAATGTTTAAGATTTTCTAGTCTGTGCACTTTTATAGCTTTTCTTATAAACTTAAAATGAAATTACGATACGTTATGTATTGTAATTTAATCTTTGTTTTTGAGAAGAACTATAGCACTAATTTATTATGATATACAAATCACAAACAAAATGGTTGACTTGTCAGAATAAGAGTTTAAAAAATTGTTATCAAATTTACACAAATGTGATAAAGTTAATAGTCAACACAGCATATAGGATAGGAAGAAGTTCATTGTTTTTTAAATTATTATTTTATACACACCAAGATTCCGTCCATTATACAATATTAAATATATTGTAATTTATACACAATTTGTATCTAGTCAAATTTTTATCACGCCTGCTGTTCAAGTTTGAAAAAAATGTACAAGTCTATAACAAAAATCAGGTGCATAATAAATTTATCAAGCACAATACAGTTGTTGCTGGCTTTTTGTGTAGGCAAACAAGAAATTATTTGTAGCTAAGAATGGATTGTAGTAATTGTAAAAACCATCTACTCTTTTTCAAATGACACTATTATAGGAATATGTAATTGTTGCTGTTTGCTAATTAGTTTTTCATTCAACAGACTTTGCTATGAAATGTTAACTAGGCAGGGCCCGAGACATTAGCTCACGCCACCCAAGTCCAGTGTTATGTATGTTGGTCCTTACTTGCCTTGGCACAAATAATAAGAAACTTATGAACGGTAAAACTGTGAAAGGTGGTTTTATTAATCAGGCATATTTTCTTTTACACATTCAAATAGAGATAAACTCTCCGAAGTTTTTTTAATAGGCAGAAGGCATTAGTTTCAAAATTTCAAATATATCTAACTACCAATTTATCCAATGACTAGTGACGACATGTTTTTCTTTGTTTCAAAAAATGAGGGGGATGAAAGGCTGGGATAATACATTTAAACAGTTTTATATTCAAAATCTGGTTAATATTTAAATAAGCTAAGAGATTTGTTTTTATACAAATTGTCTCTGCATACAGTAGTGATAAATAAAAAACCCCACAAATAACTTAAAATTGGTACGGACAAAATTGTAAAAAGTACCAAATTATAATTTATGGTAATGTTTATAGCTTTTATAGAGAATTTTTTCTTAACCACAAAACAACGTAAAAATAAAAACCAACAATTAACAACAAGCTATTTAGTTTTTTTTTTTGCTATATAAGAGTGTATGAACATAAATTTGTACATGATCTTACCAAATATATTTTTAACAAAAGTTCATGTTTTTTTACATGGTTAATATTAATTTACATTTTGTACAGCGGATGTTATAAAAAAATGCCCAAGTAGGCCTTTTTTTAAGACTAAGTTTTAAAACAAAGTGTTTTTAGCGTAAAGAGGTTTTTTTCATAAATGGGAAAATTATGTATTTTTTCAAAGTCACAAACATACCAAAGAAAACTTTGAGAAAAAAGGAGTTCCTAATCTAAACATCTACAACCATTTTTTTATGAATATCCGTGTTACCTACAACCTGTAGGGTAAAAGTATTTAGTTTTTAAATTCAAATAAGCTTACGTTTAACTTACATAACCAAATTCTTCAAATGAGATTTTTCCATCCTCATCCTTATCGGCTAATGAGATGGTTTTATCCACTATTTGCTGTAGTTGAGTGTCTTTTAGGTTATTGCCTACCATCATTTTAAGAACTTGAAATAACTCCCCGTTAGAGATGTATCCATCATTATCCATATCGTATATACGGAATGCGACTATAATATTTACACTCATTAAAATATTTAAATATCATTACATTTTTGGCCAAATGTCATACTTACACCTTAGCTTTGAGTCTTTATCACCTTTAACGCTAAATTGAGATACGCCTTGGATAAATTCTGAAATACAACTTCCATCATTTTAGGTTTTTATTTATGTTAAAGCTCTTGTGACTGAACGTTAACTACCTTTGAAGTCTACTTCACCATTACCATCCGTATCAAAAATGTCTATTACTCTTTGAACCAAGGGGTTTTGTTGAAGTTCGGGTAATGACATAAACTCGTCTATGCTTAATGATCCTGAATTATCCAGGTCAAGTTTGCGAAATCTTTTTCCAAGTCTTTTGATTTCATCCACATCAACTGTAAGCGGTTAAGGTACTAGTTGGGTGCGTGCAATTTAAACATTATTTCAATACTATTTAAAATAACTCACAGTTGGAACACATTTCCATAGGCAATGACGCTTCATTTCCCTAAAACAATCAAACTATTTTAAAATAAAAGTAGTGGGTTTTAAACTTGCGTAAATTCCTACGTCTAAATTAATTCTACTTTTCCATAGCATACTTAATTAAGGTAGAGAATGTACTTTTTATTTAGGGCAGAGAGAAATCAGGTTTTTACAGGGGCTTGACCTTTACAAACATTCGCAAAGGCTTATATTAAAACGATAAGTAATGCTAAATATATTGGGATTCTTACCATCTTGTCGGTACTTGATGAAAGAGCGAGCAATAATTTAAAAGTGAGTGGTTGAGATTTCAAATCTAATCTAAAGTTTAATCAATTTTACTTAAAATTTCCAAATGCCAACTTGTTCCAGCTTTCGGTCCAATCACGATACACTTAAGTTCCGCAAAGAGAAGCGATCCGGCCCCCTCTAGATGGCAGTGCCCCTTTATCGTCGTCTGCCACTTCGTAGTTATTGCGAAAAATAGTCCGCATAAAACGAAAACTTTTATACACGTGTCGCTCCAAGCAAAGATAATCTAGACTACGTACCCCAAGCCTCCAAAATGTCGCACTTGACAAAGTTGACAGCATTGAATTGGGAATAATACTGCTAGAATTACAATTACCATTTCGGTTGCCATGTTTACGCGGGACCTGTTCTGAGAAGACTGTACGATATTCATCTTTATAATTGGGTGGTAGCGCCATCCATATTTTGTAAAGTTATATGATTCGCGCAAAAATTCAATTGCAATATAGTTGCCACCACTAGAGACAGATGCCGCCACGGTTGAACGATATAGTTTAAAAAGTCTCCATATTGAACGAAATTGGCCAGATTTATTTGTACCTCTACTTATTCCCAACTCAATGGTTGACAGTACCAACATGGACTAATTAATGTATACATTAATTAGTCCATGGTACCAAGAAGGATTCTTGCTAGCCCTAACACTCCGCAACAAGCGAATAGTTTATGGGGCGGAGTAATTCTCATCCCCGGAACAAGCGAGTACAACATTTTAGGGTAAAAAGAGTACACTTTTAGTCCGAGAACAGGCGAAAAGAATACCACCTAGTATTGTTGATTCTTGTTTAACTAAATATGTTATAGCGTTTTCTATTTGACTGCTCTATATAGCCATGGACTAATTAACACTAAAACCGATCTGCGAATTCGATCAACTGTGACTGTAGGGATCGAGACCGGAGCAAATTTTTGCGTATTCCTTTCAGATTTTTTGGCAAAATGGCAGACCAAGACGCGAATATTCAAATTACTAGCAGACGCAAAACAACAAAGCGCGGGAATATGCTAAAGGAATGTTTCATTTGCGGCGTTTCTTTAAGAACATTGCATTTTCGGTTTCACTTTAGTCGATTGGGGTGAGATCTATGACGTCAGAGACAGATTCGGAGCGAATCTCGAGCAATCAAATGGAAAACGTTATAAGTTGTGCCATAAGTAACATAATAAAAATTAGGATGACACTTCCTATTGCTTTAATGCTAATTTTCTAACCGAACCTTTTTTCGGCACTGATACTCTCTTCAAGCTGTGACTTGGACTCGCGACTTACGTTTTGGATGACTACTTTTTGATAAAAATTTAAGCCTAATATCGGAGAGCCGTTCTGGAGTCGCGAGGGGCTTTGGCTTTTGTTTAGAAGCCCGCGTGCGAATCATGCGTGATAAAAAAAACATGACGCAGAGAAAAACTTTTTTAATTTTTATCATTTTAGCCTAATATTCCGGCTATCTATCGAAAACCAGGGCTACGTTCAGCAGCAGTCAACGGAAAAAAAACCCGATGGATTTGATATTTTCCACCGATGAGCTTTTTCGTCATAATGACGTCGTTAGTTGCTGAACGCTTTTATTCAGTCATCGGTGTTTTTTAAAATGCCGTAGCTTTTATAGTAGTTTTACGTCAGAAATGACGTCAGTCATCGGAAAAACCGACTCTTCCAGCCGATGACTTACCGATGACTATCGTGACGTCAAAACCGGAAACTCGACAAAGCGTACAGTAGGAAACCGATGTCACCGATTATTAATCGGTGAGTCCGATGAGCTCTGCTGAACGTACCCTAGATGTATTTGGCTTAGCGGAAGCCTCGCTTATTTTAGACACAAGGGGTACGTTCAGTAAAGCTCAGCAGAAGAAAGCTCGATATCTTACCGATTTTTAACCACCACGTTCTGTCGTCATATTGACGTCAAAACTTATTGAACGCTTTTCGTTCAGTCATCGGTGTTTTTCAAAATGGCGGTAAATTATTTATCTGGACCAGAAAATCGGAAAAAGAGAAAACTTTTGTATCTGATAATAAATGAAATTGCCAGCGATGAAATTGTTGACGAAGCTGCTTTAGACTTTAGTGCTTTTCCTTCTTTTTCAAAGAAAATGAAACAAAGCGCGCTAATTGCAAAAATGTTATTAAATAACACTAAGCCTCGGTCCACTCGCTTGAGAATTGCAGATTATGTGGAAAGAACAGTGCCTTATTACACAGACCAGGATTTTAAATCTCACTTTAGAATGAGCAGGACTGCTCTTGAAGTACGTTTAATATTTTTTCACTATATTTTGTTCACCTCTGTAAAGGCTATGCTGAATAAAAGTCAGCTTTCAGTTGGCACAAGCTTGCTCAATGCCTTCAGGGAATATTGAAGCCTCTACGAACATGAAAAAATTGCGTAAACAAATACTAATTTTAACTTATTTCCATTAGAAATTAATCAATATCTACGGAGCGGCTATAACAACTGAAAAAATGTATGTCACTGTCGCTATAGATAAAAGGATATTAGTTTCATTGTGGCTCTTGGCAACACCCGAATCTTTCAGAAGTATTGGAGATCGTTTCGATCTCTCAAAGGGAAATGCGCATTATGTATTTATTGAATTTGTCAGAATTATATCAAAAATGAGACAAAAATACATTACGTGGCCTACAGACGAAACGATGGATACATCAATGGTATTTTGTGAATCAAAGTACAATTTTCCGGGAACCGTTGGTGCCGTAGACGGTTGTCATATTGATATTAAGGAGCCAATTGAAAAGAAACACTCTTACTACAATCGTAAGAAGAGAACTTCGATATTATTACAAGGTAATTTAATATCTGCTTGCACCGTTGTTAAAAATTAAATAGCGTGTGTTCATATAGGTATTTGTAACGAAACTCTGATGTTCATCGATTGCTGCGCCGGATGGCCCGGATCTGTTCATGATGCCAGAATGTGGCGTTCCAGTTCCATCTACAAGTGTCTAAAAAATGGGTCAAGGAGTGTTGGCAATGGCCATTTGCTGGGTGACAGTGCCTACCCACTTGATTTATTCATTATAACTCCTTTTAAAGATAATGGCCATTTAACTGAAAAAGAAAAAAATTACAGTTCATGTCAAAGTTCCGCTCGTCAAATGATAGAACGTTGTTTTGCTCTTTTGAAAGGTAGATTTCGAAGATTAAAATATTTAGACATGTCATTAATAGCTCCAGTTTCTGAAGTCATCATGAGTGCTTGTGTATTACACAATTTTATTTTAATTGATGATGGTGACATTAATCTTGCCCCACCAACAGCTGATATTGCCGAAGAAGCGGAGATTGCAGCACCTGAAACTGTTAAAAATAAACGAAGAGCTATTTCTGATGCATTAAGGGTACGAAGGCACAGAGATACACTGTAAGTTTGTAAAATACTACTAGTAATAAAAAAAGTTTATACCAAAACCAGTTTATTTTTTAATCAACAAATCACATGTTCATAAACGAATTAACCATTTTTGTTAGAACATCATTTCTCGTATCAAGCCTTTTTAAGATTTCAGCTTGAAACTCTCTGTTTTGATCTAAAGTCTTATTTTTTAACTCTTTATTTTGTTCTAAAGCATTTTTCTCATTTTCATCATTTTTCTTGGTCCATTCAACAAACCAATTAGGAACTGTAAAATGCTAAACGTAAACCAGGTGTATAAAAACGCATGTTTAATTTTTATCTACAAAAACGCAACAAGTGATTTTAACCCATTTTTTAAAATTAATACAGCTATAAGAAATACAAGGTCAAATATATATTTAGAAATACCCCGGTGTAAAATTTAAAAAAAATACTCTCTATTTTCTATGCTGGTGTCAAATTATTTAATGAAGTTTATTCGGAAGTAAAAAATCTCCAATCACTTGCGTCGGTTAAAAAAAAATTAAAAATTTATTGTTAAATGACCTAATTTAAAAACATTTTTTCCCTATTACTTTTGTTTGGTAATTGTTATTTTAAAAAAATACTCATTTATTGCATTCTATTTATTGTATGTTGATAACAAAATAATTGCATATTTACCAACCGGGCTATAAGTCACTCATGACTTGGCCCGTAACCAAATATTGTAAATTTACTACGAATTAACAACAATAAACTTGAAACTTGAACTTCTTCATTCCTTTTCGTTTTTCTTTTCTTTCTTTCTTGAATGGGAATGGTTTTGTCAACCTCTTCAATTATATCTATCCTTTCGGATGATGTAGAAGGAGAACTAAGTAATGGTGATGAGATTGACGATGATGATCCTGAATGAGATATTGATGGTGAACTGACACTTGACGACTCTAAAATTAAAGCGTCCCACATTAAAAACCATGAAGTTTAGTGACCAGGGTCGGTTGGAGGACCAAGCAAAAATGAGTCAGGATTATATTCCATTTTTGATCAGACCAAGATTACAACACTGAAAAATATCACTTCGTCTCTCGTGACGATACAACTCTGAGGAATCCGGGAGAGATCAGAAATGGAAGATGTGAATCAGTCTCAAAATTGCTCTTTCTCTCAATTGAAGACTGTTTAAATATTTGGAGCAATTCAATGGAAAACAGTATAAAAAACTAAGGCTGGGCGAATAACCGAATAATTCGATATATTATGCAACGAATATTCGATAAGGTAATATTTGCATTAAGCCTAACTATTCGGTATTAGATTCTAAAACTACAATTCATCCCGATAGGCTAAAAGTGCTATTCGCCCAGCCTTAAAAAAAGTTATTTAAATGCATTTATAAAAAGTTGTAATTACTTGAAGATGATTCGCCAATTGAATTTATCAAGTTAACTGGTGAAATGGCATGGTCTGTATTGAAAATTTCATCTATTTCATCAAAATATATCCATGTTTGTTTTCCTCTTCCAGTTTTACTGGCCTTGTCTTTCACTTTCTTGTAGCTATAAGGAACATAATATTATTAGACCCCATTTTTGCTGTAAAATGCTAAACAACACTGAAGTCAAAATGCTCAGCGATGATATTGAAATCGCATTCAACGTTTCTGAGTTGTTCAACGCAGTCAAAATGTGTAAATGCTCACAGAATCTTAGTTTTAACTTACGTTCCTTTTAAGTTTCTAAATTTTGTATCACAAACATAACCCTTTTCTCTCATTGCTGAGGCAATTTTTTGCCACACTTTCTTTTTTTTTTTCTTGAATTTTCTAGTTCATCTTTGTGGGTGCCAAATAAACTTATAATAATAATAATAATAATAATCAGCTAGGCTAATACCCAAGGCACCACCTTAGGCCTAAGTCATCGAGCGACTTTTAAAGCCTTTAATTCAGGTGGCCGGGTTACAATGCGTAGGAGGGTGGTGGCAAGTAAAGTAGAATTGGGGTCCCATCTTGTAGATGAAACTGTAATTGGAAAAACATTACTTAATAATTTTTAAAACTCAAAATACATTAAAATAATTTAATGATTTTACCATCCGAATCTTTATCGATTTCACTTCCTTCATCTGAATTCAAAATATCTGTTTTATTCTTTACAAAAGAACTTTTACAACTTTCATTTCCAATTGAAACGTTGCTATCTTTCCCAATTGAAACGTCACTTTCTTTTCCAAATAGAACTTCGCTTTCTTTATCAAATGGAACTTCGCTCTCCATTTCCATTGTGCCTTTTCTTAGCGGCTTAATCCCAATTGTTTTTGCCTACTCAAGGCAAAAATTTGCAAAGGCCGCATCTGTATCATAAATAATTCGATTAATTAATATTGGTTTAAAAAAAGCACATGCTTGATGCACACAATGAAAATGTAAACAATTGGTACCAAGGCTTAGTGTTTCACAAGTGAATACATCTTCATGGGAATAAATTAAAAATAAACTCATAACTGAAAGTTTAAACAATATCATACCATTTAAAATTCTTTGATGGTCAGCTGGTCTAACTGCAATTAAATAGCTTTCTCCATTATTATCTACAAGTAGCACTTCGACCATTTCGTTCGACGCCATTTCTCCTTTAAGCTACAACTACGCGTATTACGTTACGCTATCAAAAAAACCGACTATATCTTTCGGTGACTTCGCTGACTCACCGATTACTATCGTGACGTCAATACGAGAATCTAAAATTGCCGTTCAGTAAAACACCGCTGACATCGGTTACTCAGCGGACTCAGCGCTGAGCGTTATTGAACGTAGCCTAGAGGGCTCTGTGCTGAGAAAATATCGTGATTACGCAATAACTATGAAAATCAGTTTGGTTGTAAATCTCGTTAATTGTCATACTTATTGTTCTTATGTTACTTATGGTTGTGCTAAATTATGAATTCTTTGAAATCAATGTTCCCATTACATTTAATTGAAAAAGAACGTTAACTAGATAAATAAACGTTTCTTTATTTCAAAATAAGAAAAGCCTTTTATGATCTTACAATTCATTCAGTTATAAGGTTAGTGGCTTTCGGAATCAAATGATTCACCAAAGCAAAAAAGTGTGACTGTGCATTATTCATTAGATCTGTTGGAGAACCAAGTTCAACCAAAGAGCCGTTTTCCATTACAAGAACTGTATCACATAAAAGAATTGTTTGAAGTCTATGTGCGATGATTAAAATAGTGGTATTTGGAAATTCATCATTAATTATTTTCTGAATAGAGGTATCAGTCTGAGCATCTACATTAGCAGTAGCTTCATCAAAGCACAAAATCTGGAATATAGGAAAAAAATTATAAAAAATTGTTCCCTTTAATTTGTTGAGTGGTGGTATTTTGTTTTACACACATTCGAGTTGGACAATAAAACCCTAGCCAGGCAAAATAGTTGTTTTTGTCCTGCACTTAGGGACAAAGTCTTTTCTCCCAATTCAGCATCTAAACCTCCAAGTTCGTGTATAATCGCACTTAGTTTGCATTGTCTTAGAACTTTCCACAGCGCCGAATCTTGAAAAAGTCCCGCAGGATCTATGTTTTTTCGGATAGTTCCACTGAATAATACAGGGTCTTGGGGAACAATTGTCAACTGAGACCTTAATTGGTGTATATTTATATGAGCAATGTTTATATCATCAATTTTAATGCTGCCCTTTTCCAACTCAACCATCCTAAAAAGAGCCTGTAAAAGGCTGCTTTTTCCAGACCCAGTACGACCGACAATGCCCAATTTTTCTGATGGTCTTGTAATAAAGGTGACACCTGATAAAGCTTTCTGATATCCTTGGTGATATCTCAGATGTACATTTTCAAAGGATATTACACCTTTTTCTGGCCATGATCCTAGTGGCTGAAAATGACTCTCTTTATATCCTATAATATTATATCTGATTTATTCATAATTACCTGTAAAATTCCACTTATTTTCTCTGGTTTCGTACCAATATAATGAGCTATCCTTTCCACACTAACAATTTCTTTCTCACATTCGGTAAAAGATGTTACCACACCACTTAACAATGCTGTTACAGTTAGAGCGTATGACATGGCTAATCCAATTTGCCCTGTTTATGGAAGTAAAACTAAATCTTAGAAAATATTAAAAACTGTATGAATAGTGTCCCTAAATCAAAAATACTGTACCTGGATTAACAGTAGAGTAATAATGTTGAACTATGGCGAGTGTTGACATGGCAATAACAACACTTACTCCTATTAATTGCAAAAATAAACTCAGCCACTGAGAAACTGCTAACCCTGAATAAACAGCTCTCTCGTTAATTTCAACTTTATCTCCATTTTCAAAGTTGAATCTATGGATATTTAAAGCAACCTATTATTGAAAGAAAACTACAATCTATTGGTTTAAAATTTTACCTTCTAGATTCCCCTAATGCTCTAATAGTTATCAACCCATGTATAGTTTCGGAGAAGTGTTCATAAACTGGGGATAAACTTATGCTGGAAAGCCTTTTAATTTCTCTGGAAGTATGGCGGTAGAAATTTTGAATGTAATAGTAAATTATGCTTAATGGGACGAATAGAATTATCATCCATTTGATGCCATAACAGGTCACAAATATCACAGCTAGAACTCTAAAAGCCTGATCCAAAAATATGTTGAGGATAAAAGGGAAGGTGTCATCCACCATATTGAGATCGGAAGAAAATCTGTTCAGAATTCTTCCCAGTGGGGTTTTATCAAAGAAATATATGGGTGCCTGAAAAAAATTTAAAAAATTTTAGTTTAAATTTTGTTCTTGGAACAGGTCTCTTACATATATTATAGCATTTAGTATTTTATCGTGAAAGTGAACAGCGGCGCGCAGACCACCATAAGCGAAAGAGAAGGCTCTAAACAGTGTAAATAAACTGTTAACTACTCCTGTGCCAATAAATATGTACAAGTAGAAGTTGAAGTTTCTTTCCACTCTGTTTAAGAAAAATATAAATCTTTTACAGTCTATAATTATGGAACATGTAAAAATATATATTTACCCATGTTCTGTGTAATCAAATGTTAAATGGGTATTATTTTGAGAGTTATTAGTGTGGGATATCCAATAATTTAACCACCAGTCTGAAAAAACCTTTGAACCTGTTAAATTGATATAATTAGTATTATAAAAATTTAGGAAAAAATCAAATAACTGAAAAATGTGACTAATAATGGCAAATTAAGAAATATTGCATTTAATACGCTAAAACAACTAAATTTGAATTTTATAAATGATAAACTGATTTTTTCACTTGGAGATACAGCATATAAGGCTATAAAGCTGTTCATTAGTAATATTACTTTTAAGTGACTAACCTTGCATTAAAAATAAGGTTATTATCACAAAAATTGAAAGAAATCTTCCAACTGCTAAGCCATATGATTTATAAATGGATAGTTTAACACTTCCAATTTCTTTATCCTCTTGTTCAGTTAGTTTTAATGGCTCTGCCATGGCGTCTCCAATGTCATTCATTTCGATAGAATCTTTTCTATTTGATTCCGTCCTGCCTACAGTTTCTTCACCATTGGCTGGCATTAGAGTGTCGATACCAGAATCTGCCACATCCCCAAAATAGGTTACTTTCCCATTTTGAAGTTCGATAATCACATCTGCTTCTTGCAAGAATTGAGTGTGATGAGTGCAGAGAATTATGGCTTTGTTTTTTAACAATCCCCTGATGCAGGCTTTGTAAATATGATCTCCAACATGAACATCCACAGCAGAAAAAGGGTCATCCAACAAATATAAATCTAAGTCCTGAAAATAATTTGGAAATCATAAATGTATTTGCACTTTTGATTCAGGAATATTTCTACAGCCACATACTTGGTAAATGGCTCTTGCAAGAGATATCCTGGCTTTTTGACCACCACTCAAACTAATACCTCTCTCACCAATTTCCGTCAAGTCTCCATTAGGTAGATTCTGGAACGTTATCAAGTATTACACTTTCAGGTTTTTCTATTTGTTAATTTTTCGACATACTTTCAAGTCTTCTAGCAAGGCGCAGGCTTTAAGGACGGCATTGTACTTTAGGTAATTCATTGTTTTACCAAAAGTTATATTTTCTTGTAAAGTTGCGTGAATTATTATGGGCTCCTGCGGTACGTAGGCTATTCCACTATGTATAATTCTTTGATTAAGAGCTATTTGTCCAGACCGCAAATGGGGCTCACCAACAATGCTTAAAAGTAATGAACTTTTTCCACTTCCAACTCTACCAATTACTCCGATAAGTTCACCCTGCAACAATATAATTCAGTTTTGATGTGCCTGGTATTTGAAGAAATATTTTTGGTACGTCACCTTAGCTATTTTCATAGATATTGGTCCTAAAATGAAATCACTTTGTGTAGATTCCCCTTTCCATGAAAATATTGCCTCTTTCATTTCCAAGATATTATTATTACCTGAAATTTCCATTAGGATCATTGAGTAATAATTCATAATTATTGTTATTGTGCAAGAGAATTGTTCGTCTTACTCGATATATCTGAAAAATAATTATCTGCTTTAAAATTTTGGAGTTCTAAAAAGTTTTCCACACGTTTAAGCGAGACCCAAGCTTCAACAAAACCATTTAGAACCCACGGAAATGCATTCAGCGGAGTTACAAGCATTCCAAATAGGGTTAAACAAGTAAAAACTTTAGCGGCTGTCAGTTGGTTTCCAAATGCAGAATATAGGGAGAAAGTAGACACGGATATAATAACAGGTGTAGTAGCCCAAAAGAAAACACAAAGGGCGTCTAAATATTGTCTTTTTTTAAGAAATTTCATTTCCTGGCATCTCGCATTCTTTATATTCCTTTCAAATACAGTTTCCCACGCATTCATTTTAATCATCCTAATACCAGATATTAATTCGCTCATTAACTGAAATTAAATTTGATTTATTATGAATTTGTTGGTAAAAAGCTGGTTTTACTAAACATACTTTTATTCTTTCATCCTTTGCTGTCATTCGTGACTTGCTCAAGAAGCCAATTTTACTAGCAAGCCATCGGTTTATTGGAATTAAAAGTAGAATGTATATTAATCCCACCAAGAAGAGAAGTCCAATTTGTTGGTATAATAAATAAAGTACAATTATGACTTGAACTGGCAAACTCCAAAGTTGGTGAAAACTTTGACAGTAATTAGAAATGCGATCGGCATCGGCACTCATAAAGTTAACAATTTCTCCAGAATTAAATGCATTCAAGGTATTGCTCGTAACGGCTAATGTTTTTTGGTAAATGCAACCAATTATCGCAGTTTTCACTTTGATAGCCACATAATTAACTCTGTATGAAAAATGCGTTGCAAAAAAAGCTCCAACTAAAGTAGTGGCACTTAATCCAAATGCGTACATTGCGCCGCATTTTATGGGCATTGTTTTATCTTCCAAGAAATTTATTAATAAATTTAGTAAAATTGGTCCTGAAAAACTCAGCCCATCTGTGATTAACTTTATAATTATTAAACTGTAAAACTGCAGTCCAAACATTTTGTGCAGTTGATGTAATAGGTAGTGCTTTTCTTCAATGATCTTGAACTTTTCATTTTTCGAAAACATTTCATTTATATTTTTCACTTTCATGTCATCAGGTAAATGAAACAAATCATCTATCTTTTGTAAAGTTCCATTAGCGCCTCTTGAAAGTAGTTTGAAAACCCACCAAAATGTTAATTGCGAAATTATGGACTTTTTATCACGATCCAAGCCGTGCAAAGAATCAGTATCGAAGTCGCAATTTATTGAGCCATAATTTTGTCTGGATGTTGATGGCATAGCTGATAGAAATTCGTCATCACTGAAGTTAATTTCGTTGTTGAGCAACAATTCTTTGGGAATTAGAGTAATTAAGTAACACGCGAGAAAACCAATGTTAATGGCTGAAGAGAACAATTGTATATTATTTTGGAAGTCATCCTTGTATTCTTTTGTGGTGCAGATAAAGTCGTAAATGCTCATTATAGTGACTAGATATATAGATGAATTTGCAATAATGTTTCCTCTTGTACCTTTAGTTATAAATCTGTTCTTTAATATTGTCAAATAAGCGACGTGTGAGATCCAACTTATAATGTGTATAGCCAAACCCGCAAAATCAGCCAAGACCAAATGATATTTCGAAATTTTTAATAGGATTGTTTGCATTACACCCAACATTATCAGCAAAATCGAAAATGTTAATCTTAAATTTAGAATGAGTAACTGACTCTTGGTGCGATAAATTCTTGATTTTCGGGCTCCAAATCCGCATAAATAAGAGCTTGTTATTGCCACAAACGCTAACGTGGGATACGTAATTGTTAAATTTCTGAAACATTTGTCAAGGTATCCTTCTGTAGTCAAAATTGTCAAATCTTTGCCACAAAATTCTTTCCACATTTTAAATTTTATCTACACTAATTTTCTAACAATCTGCATAACAAATATTTTAATTTGACAATGTTTTCTCATTACTTTTGTTTTTAAAAATCAGTTAATATACTGTTATGATTTTGATCTATATGCAAATGAAATCATTGTTTATAAAAACTAATTTTGTCATAACATTGACCTATATTTTTTACACCACCACTCAGATTCAGTTTACAGCAGTCTAGAGGTATTTTTATAAGCAGCTGAGTGAGACGGTTATTGATTATTTTAAGAGATACAGCAACATGATAGAATATGTATTACTGGAGTTGCGTGAACACCCTAATTATGAAATTGAATGTTGTGAAATGTTAAATTTGGAATGGAAACGTTCTAACGCCGCTAGGTATTTCAACCAAGGCTTATTTGCATCATCAAACTTTTATCATAATCAAATAATTTTCTTTTTACTAAAGATTGCACAGTTTACGAAAAATAGGATCAGATTTCCCTGTGTCTTTGATTTTCCTTGAAGTCAATCAAGTACAGCGAAAACTAATAGGATACGCAAAAATGTGTAGAGTTTTAACGGATGATAAAGGATGCTGGGTGGAGTCCGTAATAATAAAAAATGAATACCGAAACTGTGGTTTTGGCAGAAAGCTGATGGAAGCTGTAGAAGGCTATGGCCAAAGGTATAATTTAGCTTTTGCAACATAAATTAAGAAAATTATTTATCTAGCCTTTCGTTTTTCTAACCTGTCAGACATGGTTTTAGTACTGTTTACCTAGTCACAGATGACAAAGAGCAATTCTATAAAAAACTGGGCTATTCTAATTGCCAAGCTGTTTGTTCGGTAATACATTTTTCTTTTTAATCATTATATATATAACCTTTTTAATTTTTATTTCCTTTTTCAACTTGTTGCTATAAGGTTGAAGGATCGTGGAATGAACAACGTTTACAAAGTTTAAAAGGATTATTTAAAGACACTACAGCTAATATCCCAAATAAACCTCTTAACGTAAACTGTGATATTTATCCCATAACATGCAATAATATTCCACCCCCACCACCTCCTCCCACAAACTTAACAATGAAAAGTAAATTAGACCCTAATAAGAATTGTATTTATTTAAGAAAAAATATAGTTTAGTACAGAAGTGACCTTATAGTTTTTAATACCAAAGTTAATTTAAATTATTGAAAATACACTCTGGGAATGTATCGTATAGTTTTTTACATAATCATTCATTGACTCTAAAATGAGGCAGCTTTTGTCCCATTGATTGTGATTAATATCCGTCAGGGTATTTAAGTTTTCCACACATTGTAAAATCCTCTTAAGTAACCTGAAGTTACAAATTTTGTAATTAAATTTGTAAAATAATTTACAATAATTTTCATAGACATTACTTCATAAATTTATCCTTGACAGAGTCTTCCACTATGCTTAGTTTCTTTGTGTTAACCAAAATGTAAATTGAAACAACTATGGCCAATTCCAAGCCCGTTTTTATCACATTCAAACTTCAAATAAAGTTGATCAGTTTTGAGTAATTTACTAATAATTTAAATGCTTGCGTACTTATTTAACAACTTTTTATAGTTCAGTCTTTGTCTCGATCTTAGTTTACCTCTTTTAATTGACTCTTCTCTGTTTTTCAAAATGTTGATGAGATTAATACCCACATTTAATGCATTGCTTGAGATCTGTCTCCCTATTTTTACTAATATTAACTCCTTATGCGTTGAATATATTGAAGTTACGTTTGTGTCTTCTAAATTTTTGTTGATTTCCACGTAAGATTTAGAGCTTAAAATATATTTGGTGAGATTTGTTTCCATTAAGTTAATTAATTCTCTTGAAAACGATTTATTTTCAAATGATATTAAATTCAACTCTAATCTCGTAGCAATTTCTTCCAATTTTAATAAGATTTGATGAATCTTAGATTTTTAAAGAAAAAATTTTAAATAATGTTAGCCAATAGTATTTTCCATTTGACTCCTCTCGAGAATGTTCCTATCCAATTTTCACATGTTCCATTTACTGTTGTATATCTATTTGGAGCAAATGTTTTTACAGATAAAGTGCTTGAATCTTCGAAACATGTTTTATTGGAGTCAAAACAATGACTTTTTAAGAATTCGAAGAGATTCTCAAGCAGTGAAATGGAAAATACTATAATAGAAATAACGAATTCAATACTTTAGCTTTCATTTTCGCAAATGGATGAAATTTAACTTCGTAATTTGACGCAATTAAAAGTGATTTCTCTAAATATTGGCACGTTTCTTTCCCTTTTACTTTGTATACCTTGTAACAAAGGTTAGAGCTTAAATGCAAAATGTGGCTTGTTAATTCTCTTGGAACGTCGTTGATCGACACTTCACCATGACTGACTCTATCTCTCACTCGGGGACCCTCCTCGTACATCAACAAATCAAGGAACATTTCCTGTATCATTTTACAGCAATATTAAATTTGGTACGTGGATATTTTCATTATTATATTTCACTGTTGAATAATATAAACGCACCAAGAAATTATCACCCAAAAAGGCTCTTAGTTTATTGAGATCACCTGAATTAGTATGTTCGGCTAATAACTCATCAAACGTTAAATACAACGTTTCATTCTGGAAAAATATAATATCATTCGGTTAAGGAAAATTATAAAATTAATTATATTTCTACCTCAGCAGTAAATATGTTTTTTGGACATTTATTTAAAGCGCCATATAAAACTCTGAAACAACTCTCCATAGCTGGTAAACATAAGAATAAGCTTTCTCCGTATCTACACAGTAAATTTGATTATTTTGATTTATAAATTAATATTATATATTTCCTTAAATTCAATACTTTTCTTTTTGAAATAGCTCTAATGCAGTAGTCCAGTAAGGTAACATTTGATTATAAACTATTGGCGACTTTTTAAATGAACTATACAGTGATTCGAAATTTACATCTTTAAAATCTACGATAAATAATATTTATTAAATGAAAAAATTTTATAATAATATTTATTAACATACTTGAAAAACACTCGCAATGACTAAATGAAAATTGTTTTCGATATATTAGCTGCACATCATCAATTTGCAATTTGCTAGGTAAACTGGCGGCTACAGCTATTAGAAAATTTCCATATCTACATTTTAAATTAAATTCGAACATTCTTCATATAAATTAAACCAATACATGTATATGTCGTATACCTTTTATCAATTTCGGTCGGACTTGCAAAACCATGCCATAATACATTTCTCAAGTTTAATGATAAGGGAGATCCCATAATTATTCGAAGAGCGAGAACCTGTGTGAATTAAGAGTTTAAAAAAAAAGTTTACATGAACTGTATTTAGATTTAAATTATTTACGGGAGATAGTCCAATGATATCTCTCAGCTCTTCTGAATTGATCAAATCCTTTATTAGAAAAGGAACAACTTGCCCTTTCGATAGAAATAACTATATCATAATAAAAATTATGTAATTAAGGCTAGGGACATCTTTGATATACAATTTAACTTGCATTTCCTAAAGCTCTCTCTAGATACGACGTAATGAGTAATATTGCCAAAATTTCATAGATTTTGTCATTGGTTCTATTTAATAATTCGTAACTTCGAATGAAAACCTAGTAATTTAATAAAAATTAGAAAATTAAAAGCAATAAAATTAAATTGCAATTTGCACATTATGGAAGTTGGTCCATCGTAGATTATTTTCCAATTCTTCTATTTGTATCTTATTCAAATGGTGGTTAACATTATTTAAACAGGAAGCCAAAGTTTCTACAAGTAGTGAATATATTTTCTTATCATTTGGAACTTCGGACAAGTATTTTTGCACCCCTGCAGTATATCAAACCACATTTACCATTGGTTGCCATTTAATTTAATTCAATTTTAATGTAATATCACCTGGTGTAGATTTAAAATTACGCTCAAACTTTTCCCAATCTATAATACCAATGCTTGATTGCCCAGATATTACATTAACGTTATGATTTGATATCCCAATTTCAGTAATTAATGTTTTAACATCTAATGATAAACAAGATGTAAGGTATGGGATTTCAATGTCATGGAATTCCATTATGATCACCACAAAAATTGAAAATAAATATAATAATCTTCTCTAAGCAGATATTTATATTTTTTTTGTAGAGGGAAGCGTTTGGTACATTTTTCAAAATTTAGTGCCACCTGGTGTAATTTTAGTTATGGACTAAATCTAGTGGTAAACTGTGGTATCCAATAGATGGGGGTATCATGGGCATAATCTTAATTGGTCATTCTATATTTCGTTCGTTAGATGGCACCACCTGTTCCATATTTCTATTTAAAAACTCTTTTTGTTTGTTGAAAAATTAACATTTTCTACGTTTAATAGATTGTGATATTCTATCTTCGATAATATTTACGCAAATAAACGTTTTATATTATCAAGTAAAAATAAATAAAAAGTAAGCATTGTCTAAATACCGCTAAGTCGCGTCTCCTCTAATCATTCTCGAAGAGTTTCTCGGTAAGAAAACCCGCGATTCACACGCTCCTCTTAAAGCTTAGTTATTCAATTTTGACATGTACAAAAAGTTTCCGCGCGTAAAAAAATTATTATTACAACGCGCGCTAGTGTAAACTAAGCATTACATCAAATTTTAATATTTGTCCGCGTAAGCTATTTTTAAGTTATCCGTCCAATAAGAACCGACAAAAAGAGTCAGTAGAGTCGACCGCCCCCCGGGATAAATCTAAGCGTGTGGTGGTAATAAGGCCGGTAGGGGATTTTTCGTGAAGCGTTATGAATGCGTTACTCGCGGGAGGGAAGCGAGCGAGAGAGACAGATAGACCCACGCGAGGTTTCTAAATAGGCCTATTCTCTCTTTCAATATTCCGTCGCCATGGCGACGGAATCTCTCTCTATCTCTCTCTCTCTTTCCGTCGTGGGTCACGTGATTTCTCCGCGATCTCCTCCACTCCGCCCTCATCCCGAGCTTCTCTCTCTCCCCGGCCGTATTTCTCCCGCATTGACGGTTTTGCCTTCGCCCAATTATTAGAGTTGGCGATCTTTTCCGTCGCGAAAAACTCACTCGGTCGTCATCTCTCTCGCCGCTGTAAAATCGTTCTTAACCACCGCCGCGGATCGTAGCAGCGGAAGTAGGGGAAAAAAGGCTTAGGACTACCAAATGAACTGGCTTTAATTCTGTGTTCTGGCGTAACTCCGGAGGCTGCCTTTTCCAGACGGTAAAAATTATTTTTTTAAATTGTCATTTTTTTACGACCCGTCCTATAAGCGTCTTAGCGTCGTTGTCCACGTTCAATATTCACACCATATTTAGGCCCTTCGCGTTACGCTACAGTAGCCGGGGTACTCTCGCGTTGTTAAGATTTTATTTTCTTAAGTTAGGTGCTCCGGAATTGAAAACTCGATCCCCGTGTATTGCGTAACGGTTGCGTTACAGGGGCTGAATGGTTTCGCGTTTCGTATCGGAGGGGTAATTTGAATATGTTTTGTATTTTAAATTTAATCGTATTTAAAAATCATGCCTCGAAGATATAACTCATAGAAATATTTATATATATATATCGTAATATTTGATTTCTACGCAGCTAAGATATTCTTCATAGTATTTAATATTTATACCTTAGAGAAAGATTTATACGTACCTCAAAGCAGGCAGCCCAGCGGTCTTTTAATTCCTATAAATTCCTTTATTTTAAACATATACACGAATTGTCCTTCAAAGTCATATAAGTTTTAATTAGTATATGTCTCCTAAAGACGTTTTTCTTTAGCGACCGAAAGCTATCAGTGAATTATCATCCGGTCTCAAATACTCGTCATATCTGTAAATAAGATTTTCACTGCTTAATATTTTGAAATCAGCATTCCGTTCCTATACTGAAAGCATATCCATATTAAGTATGTTAAAAAATTTAATCCCATATTATCCTATATAATCATTTTTATACCTCAGATAAATATTTGTACCCGAAATAAATATTTATACCGCAAAAGAGCTACAACTCAAAGGAATATTTATACCTCAAAGATACCCCAAATAAATATTTATACCGCAAAAGAGCTACAACTCAAAGGAATATTTATACCTCAAAGATACCCCAAATAAATATTTATACCTCAAAGATACCCCAAATAAATATTTATACCCCAAAGAAATATTTATACCCCAAAGAAATATTTATACCTCAAAGAAAAATTAATACCTCAAAGAAACATTTATACCTCATAGGAATATTTGTACCTCAAAGGAATAGTTATACCTCAAAGGAATAGTTATACATCAAAGAAACATTTATACCTCAAAGAAAAATTAATACCTCAAAGAAACATTTATACCTCAAAGAAAAATTAATACCTCAAAGAAACATTTATACCTCAATGAAACCTTTTATACCCCAAATAAATATTTATACGTTGGAAATTGCTAAATGTTAATTTACGTCTATTACGATATATTTGAGTGTACTTGCTACAGTCTTCTACTTTATTATAAAGTACATTTAATCTAATTAAAATTAAAAATGATGTATCTACGTTAGCGTCCTCTAACGGTTGGTGAGCTAATTACTGCCCAACTTAAAAAAATCGCAGTCATCCTATTTAAAATGCTGATACTGATATAATGTTCATACAAGAAAGTAGTTTTTTATGGCGTACAGGGCCGTCCAAAGAGGGCAAAATTCGAAAATTTCCTACAAGCCAATGGGGCTTTTTTAATCTTATGACGTCATAGGATGAACCTCAATCCGGTCGAGCCAAATTAACGCTACCAAACATTCATATTTTTAACATATTATTTTAACTAGAAATATTTAGTATTATTTTATATCTGAAATCACACTTAGGTTAGTGTTAGCGGTATTATGTGGAACTATCCCCCAAAATAATCAAAATAGACTTGATCGCTTAGAGTTATTTTTAGGCCCTATCCCATGCCGGGGTCTACCCCACTCGAAGTTCCCCTTTTAGTTTACAGAATCAAGTAACTAGGCGGAAAATCGTATTTTTCGAACTTATTTTAAAATATTTTCTTAACAATAATTGAGATTCAACCAAATATTTTTGTTATTTATAATATATTTGTTTAAAAGGTTAAATACAGTTTTTTTTAAAGTTTATCGGACTAAATTAATAGTTAAATCGAACTTTTCCGAAAAATGGGGAGGATTAAGATGGGATCTTAGGTAGTACAGGCTTTCCACTTGTCAGGGAAAAGTCAGGGAATTTGAAAATGGGCCTAAAAAGTCAGGGAATTTTAAGACTTTGTAAAAAGTCAAGGAAAAGCCAAGCTATTCCATTTTAACTTGAAAATTTTACTCTAGATCTATGGCAAATTTTGTTATTATTATTCAGATCCTTGAAAGGTTTTTTAACGTTGAAATCACTTTGGTACTGACATTTAAGTTGATTAAATTTATTAACTTCTGATAAATGTAAAACTGCCTAATTTGGATCTAAAAAAGTCAGGGAAAATAGCGGAAAATGGTCAGGGAAAACAGGGAATAGTCATGGAATTTGAATCTGAGAATATTGTGGCAACACTGTAGTAACATAAGTAACTCATAAGTATGGCTCTGTATAACATTTCCATAAGCCCTACATGACGCGTTTTTCGTCACGCAGTTTAAAGTTACGTAATATCCCGTGAACAAGATTTCATTAAAGAAAATGCTTTATTGCTTTTATGGCATACTTACGAGTGATTATGTTACGTATGGTAGTAGATCACGCCTGGCAAGGTAGACTCGTACGTTCTCGGTAATCTAAATACGTTCTTGATATAATCCAATACGAGCTTACCTACTTTCAAAGTAATGTTTTTTCGTGATATATCATTGTAATACCGAAGACGAAATCCCATCCCGGACAATTCGGAACTGTATATTGAAACTGTTTTATAGTCAATAGCGGATGAATGCCAGAAATATAATCATATTTTGAAAAACGTAAACAACAATGATCTCTCTCGTATCATATGACAACCTTTCAAATATTATTGAAAATAGTCTGAAAGGAACTCTTCTTTAGATACTATCAGATGTATATAATATATCTCTTAAAAGAAAAGTAACTAACCTTCAAATTTACACACTAATAATCCTGCGCAGATATAAAAACTTGTTGAGGTTAAGGGTAATAGTGAGTGTAGATAGGGAGCTTTTGGCTCGCGTGGCATGAAGCTGCTGCCATCTAGAAGCAACAAACACAGCACCCCACACAAGTAGAACGCAGCCCGTCAAAAGTCACGCATTTTATTGTGTACAATTTTCATTGGCTAGACCATAGATAAAATAACTTCGTATATATAGATAGGAAACTTCAATGGGGCCAACTGACTCTCACGAGATTGCCCTGACATCTAGTGACTGCGCCAGTTGGCTGCGTTCTCAAGAGCGTAGAAATTTGAGGTCGGAGTTTTGGGAATAAACGTATTTTGCAAGGTAAATGTCTTCAAATATACCAGAAATAGCGTTTAAAACCAACTGGAAATCTTTACTGAATGCTATTTCTTTAGTGCTATTTTTTTAAATTTGCTCTCAGCTCAAGAAAAAGTACTTTTAATACATATAGCTCGCTTAAGCCTTTGCAATCGGGATTTCGTTACACCAAGGTTCTAGTACGTACTTCGAGCAGTGCGAACTTCACCAAATAATATTATTCGGGTGCCGCCACCAGATGTCGGCCAAAACTCTGGCGTCACTTCTACAACATGAAGTTTCCTATCTATATACGAAGTTATTTTATCTATGGGCTAGACGCTTTAGGACCTGCTGCCGTCGGAAGGGGAAAATTCGGAAATTGTCTCCCCCCCCCCCGCCCGTAAAACGTTCAGAGTAAAGGCTCGTCCAATGAAATTTGTACACAACACTGCGTTAGCGTGTCTAAAGGCTAGCTGCAGACAAGGACGTATATAAGGGGGGGGGGGGGGGTTTAGGGGGTTCAAACCCCCCTTAGGACTCAATTCCTTTCTTACGAAATTAAATTTTGCAAAACAATATCAATTTTGTTCTTTGTTTTATTATCATTTTCTCGCAAATTTATTAAAAAACTTCGTTTGATACACATGCGGAAATGTCATTGTCACTCGTCCCGAGTCTAGCCAGTACTTTAAATATGCGTTATGGCTAACGAAAAATTTAGCGCTCGCGATTTCATCTGGTTGTGTTATAACCCGTCCCCCCCTTAGACTTGGCTGCAGTCTCCTTGTGTTTGTTGCTCCTAGCTGCCACCACCCCCTTACGCATTGTAACACGGCCACCTGATTTAAAGGCATTAGAAGTCGCTAAATTACTTTGTAGTTTTTAGCTTAACTGATTATTTACAAAAAGGCCCACAGATTTGATTTTAGAATTATGAATAAAGTAAAACAATGTTTTTACTGCGGTGCTTCGGCAGAAAATGCCTTCGAGGCCTAGCTGATTATTATTATTAAGGACAAATGAAGCCATCCCTCTTGAAAACGCGTAGATGGAACTTGTAGCTGAGAGTGGGTTATACCATAAGTGTATAATATTGAGACATAAGTGTGACGCCTATTCTTCACACGAAAAGGTTTTACTGAGAGCTATTCGCGAGACAGACTGCATTACAGCCAGAGGGGGTGGCAGGGGGCATCGCCACTGATTACGGGCTTCGTCGCCTCGTTAGGGGGATATTTTCTACTTGTGATGACGTCACATCGTTACTAGCTCTCAGTAAAATATTCCCCAAAGTGACAAACTTATGGAATAAAGCTACGTCTACACTGCTACCAGTTTCAACGTTCACGATTTAGAGCTTAACCTGTTTATTTATTCGAAAACCATGTTTCCCCCGATGGAAAAATGGGGCTAAGAAATTTGGTTTACAAGTAGCGTAACATCGAAATATTATTATTATTTCACAAAATCTATAAATCCATAATAAATTTATGAAATATTAAAGAGGAAGAGTACTTTCTACACTATCCGTCTGTTCAAGATATGCCTTGGCATAGCTACACTCGTTTTGTTAATTTAGTGTTAGTATAAGAAATAGAAATTTGGTAGTGAAAATTTGCCATCAGAATTTTATTGCGTTATTAAAAATAAATATGAAATAAATAAATAGATAGTTTTGAAAACAAAACGAAATTAAAATTGCTTTAAATCAACCGTTGACGTTAATTTCAAGTAAATATTTATTAAAAAATTACACATGAAAACTGGTGAATGTTTTCATTAAATATTAACGTTGGAAAACGGTGAATAAAAAACCAGAAAACTTTATTTCAAAAAGACAAAACCAAATCTTAACGTTGTCTTTGCTACCTGGGTGAGAGCAATTGAAAAATTTGACTTTCTAATTCGAGTCAAACTTTTCTGTATTTATATGAATTATTTGAAAATTTATTTTTCTGTATAGATCAAACGGTCCTATAGTGCTTAAAATAATTTTGGTGATTTTTACCTCTCCGAGGGGACTTTGTACCCTAGGAGGGGTTATACAACCACCGTGGCTGTCTGTCTGTCTGTGGGTGGGTCTGTCTGTCAGGCCTGCGAACGCGTTCGCATTTTCGGGGCAAATGGTAATCACTGTGTACCCAGTTTCTTAGAATGAGGGAAAAGGTTTTTCCAAAAGCGCCCTCTTTTTGTCATTTGGTGTAGTATAAGTTTTTAATCGGCCGGGATTCGAACCAGAGCCCTCTTGCACGACAGGTGAGCGTTCTACCGCAGAACCACGGACACAGTTACGCTTCACTGAAAATTAAAAACTCTTCCGAGGAGAGGTATATTTTTGCTTGACAACTTGTTAACTTTATAGTTAATTTTGTATAATTAATTTAGATATGTGCGTAGTTTGAGTAGAACTTAAAGACAAATCGAGGTAGGGAACCTAGAGCTTCGAAGCTTTTAGTGCTTGAAATATTTTTGATGTAGACCAATAAATTAATCGAGCTGTAAAACTTCATTTTCCGAAAATTCAAAGTACCCAGGAGATGGCGTTGGGTATGCCTTTTAGTTGGAAATGAGATTTTGGTAAAATAGAAGGTTTCTTGGTAAGATGCAGTATGTTTTTCACTCGGAGTTGAGGCCCCGGCTTTTCAACTCTCGAAAGTCGGAAAAATATGGGAAATCTCGAGAAATAAATAAATATTTCTTCTGAATGAAATAAGAAGTATTGAGAATATCGTTTCTGATAAATAATGGTATTTGATAAAAATCAGAAATATTTGATAAATATCGGAACGTTTGAGATATAAATATCTGAAATATACCGAAATATTATAAGAAATAGTGGAAATATTCTAAGAAATAGTCGAAATATTCTAAGAAATAGTCGAAATATTCTAAGAAATAGTCGAAATATTTTAAGAAATAGTGGAAATATTCTAAGAAATAGTGGGAATATTCTAAGAAATAGTGGAAATATTCTAAGAAATAGTCGAAATATTCTAAGAAATAGTCGAAATATTCTAAGAAATAGTTGGAATATTCTAAGAAATAGTGGGAATATTCTAAGAAATAGTGGGAATATTCTAAGAAATAGTGGGAATATTCTAAGAAGTAGTGGAAATATTCTAAGAAATAGTCGAAATATTCTAATAAATAGTCGAAATATTCTAAGAAATAGTGGAAGTATTCTAAGAAATAGTGGAAATATTCTAAGAAGTAGTGGACATTTTCTAAGAAATACTGGAAAAATTATAAGAAATAGTGGAAATATTCTAAGAAATAGTGGAAATATTCTAAGAAATACTGGAAATATTCTAAGAAATAGTGGAAATATTGTAGGTATTGCTAAATATTAGGAAAGTATTGCTAAATATTTGAGAAGTATTGCTAAATGTTTGGGAAATATTGCTAAATATTTGGGAAGTATTGTAAAAAAATGGAAAATATTGCGAATATTAGGTAATTATTGTGAATATTAGGGAATTATTGCAAATATCAGGGAAATGCTACAAATATTAGGGAAATATTGCAAATATCAGGGAAATATTGCAAATATCAGGGAAATACTACAAATATTAGAGAAATATTACCAATATTAGGGAAATATTACCAATATTAGGGAAATACTACCAATATTAGGGAAAGTTTTGCAAAAATTAAAAATATTTAAAATATTCAGAAGAATAATAACAATTGGGAACAATCTCAGGAAATATTAGAAGAAATTAATTAATCCGTGTTTGGCGTACATTTTATTGGATTAGCTAGTCATTTGTAATTTTATAAGGTAATTATATAACGTCCCCTGTAGCATTAGGGTGTCGGTCAAGAGTCGGGTATGGGTCTAAAAGTCGTTTTCAGGTCGACGACCGTATGCCGACTCAAATTGTTCAATTTTTTTATCCCAAAAATTACAAATTTCCATTTTGAGACTTTATAAAGTCGGCAAGTCGACTTTAATGTACAGTCGATATGCCGACTTGATAAGGACCACACGTATTTTTTTCATATTTTTAAAATAATTGTATTTTATTGTATAATTATAATTATACTTGAAGTTCATTTTTACTAATTATGATTAATTAATTTTTAGAAATTAATTTGCATAAGAAGTTACTTCCCTGTAGCAAATTAGAGTCGGGCCGACGTCGGCAAAAGGTACTAAACGCTAAAGTCGGCCGACCTTTGGATTGAGGGTCGAAATGTCGTAGGGGTAAAATGGTCGGCCGACTGCAAAACGTCGACTCTTTACCGCCAATTAATAGAACTAAGAACCGACTCCGAAACGACGTCGGGCCGACTTTATATTAATGCTTATTTCCGACCCAAAACTGATCTCATTATTAGATTTTCGAATACAAATAAGTTTGAAGAAAAAATAAAAGTGAATAAAAAATTCATCATCATCAAATAGTCAGAAAATAATTAAAATATCCCCTTTTCCTAAATAAATATGGTCGGTTTCATAAAGTTAATGTCGAATCCAATAATTAAATGTAACGTCTATTTTAAGTTGGATAATGGTCGGCATACCGACCATAAATAGTCCAAAAAAAATTACGGTTTTAGTGTCGAAATAATACTGCTAGAATTAAAATTACGATTCCAGTTGCCATGGTTACGCGGGGCCTAATCTGATAAGACTGTACGAAATTCATCTTTATAACTAGGCGGTAGCGCCATCTATATTTTGTAAAGTTATATGGCTAAAAATAAATAATTATTAGCTAACTCACCGTAACTTGAGTTAAAAAGAATCGTGTTGACAGAATAAAATTATTTTTAAACAACTTCAAAGGTTTGTTTGTTACGAGAAATCATAGATTTCAATTTCGCATCAGATTCGCGAAAAAATTCAATTGCAATAGTTGCCACCAATAAAGACAGATGCCCCCACGGTTGAACGATAAAGTTGATAAAGTCTCCTTTTGGAACGAAATTGGTCCCGCGCCAGACAGATTTAGTTGTACCTCTATTTATTCCCAACTCAATGCTATAAACCGACTTATCGACCGTACCCCGACCCTAAACCAAAGACTATATATAAATAGATTGGCGTGTTCAATGGCTCAACTTGCATACGATAGCAGACGCTGGTCAAAATTTTCCTCGCGCTTCAGAGTGCTACTAGTGGTGCCTCTAACGGCTGGTCAAAGGCTTCTCCCGTGTTTCGAAAGTGTTAACAGGTTTTTTGTATGGAGACGCCTGTCTAGTAAGCGAAGCGTATATAGTCTTTGCTCTAAACCGACTTCATGTGTTACAGGGGTTTGCGATTTACGATATTATTTCAAAATATTAATTCCTGATTTTTATTTATATTGATTAATTATACTCTAAATAGATTAAAAAATTTAAAATGTATTAATAAATAGGCCTATTGATACGATCACAAACGCTTCATAGTTTAAAAAATTCAAAAGCACGCGCCAGTTAATACTTTCGCAGCGCCATCTCCGGACTAGCAGCATTATAGAATTTTATTGGCGAACTCGCTTGAGATGGGAGGTGTAATTGTTGACTTGTGCGCTTAATTTTCTATTCAAAATTAATGGAAAATCATTGGAATCTTGAGAAATACATTAAATCTAAACTAAAAAAGTAAGTTTTTCAATAATATATCAATATAAATAATTTCTATATCAATTAATTATAGCTTTGTGAACAATGTTTTGCATGAGCTGTTAGGCCTTGGCAATTACAAGGTCATGTGTTTTATAAATAAAATATAATTAGACTACAACATCAAAAGATAATGATATTTGTTAAAAGTATTTGAATTGTAATTGTTTTTACGTATTAAAATCTAGAAGCTTAATTAAAATGTTTCTTTTCTATATCACTACTTTATTAATTCTATGTACTTCGCCAAAAGATTTTCAGACTTGTATATTGTTTGGATTAGTTCTATTAATATAAATAGCTCATTTTTATTGAAAATTATTATCGATTCAATCTCAGCTAAATTACTGTTAAGGCATCAAATTGGTATTAAGTGGGAGTTCCGAAGTGCGATTTAATTTGACGTCGGCACAACGTCGTTTCCGAGTCGGAAATATGCCTATTTGAAGTCGGCTCATAGTCATTTCTGAGTCGGCCCATAGTCATTTCTGAGTCGGCCCATAGTCCTCTCTGAGTCAGCCCATAGTCCTTTCTGAGTCGGCCCATAGTCCTTTCTGAGTCGGCCCATAGTCCTTTCTGAGTCGGCCCATAGTCCTTTCTGAGTCGGCCCATAGTCCTTTCTGAGTCGGTCCATAGTCATTTCTGAGTCGGTCCATAGTCATTTCTGAGTCGGCCCATAGTCCTTTCTGAGTCGGCCCATAGTCCTTTCTGAGTCGGCCCATAGTCCTTTCTGAGTCGGTCCATAGTCATTTCTGAGTCGGTCCATAGTCATTTCTGAGTCGGCCCATAGTCCTTTCTGAGTCGGTCCATAGTCCTTTCTGAGTAGGACATACATCGGAAGTGAGTCGAATTTTCTTGTCGATCGACGGTCGGCCGACTACTTTTCTACTAGGACATTTCGACCTTTCAGAGTGGGGTGGCCCGACAGTAGGCCGACTTTTCTGTTTTAAGACACTAGCCGACGTCGGCCCGACTCTAAAATGCTACAGGGGGTATATCGCCCCCCATAGGGCCATAATTGATGCGAAGGCACAAGTTTCAAATAACATCCGCAGTATAGATATGTGGATACTTCTCTCTAAGAAAAATATTATATACTTCTGATACTACATATAAGACCATCCTGCTATTTAAATAGAGTTGCGCAAATAACATATTTTGTGGATCGAATATTTATTTTCTAGCCACGTCAAAAACTAAATCGAATATTTAGAAAGTCGAATAGTTTGGACGCATATTATTGAATGAACAAATAACAGGGTAAGCTAACCGATCAAATACCAATTAATATTTAGAATACCGAATAATTTGACCTATTTGTTTTTACAATTTTAGTTTTAGTTTTACGGTTTTGGAATAAAACCATAATCCGGTAAGGATCAATAATTTATCCAATAAGAAACCTAACAGTTGACAGTCGGCGAAGTTACTCGTTTCAGAGACTATTCGCGGTATACGCTCGTAGACCGATTGATACTTCTCTCAAAGACCGACATATTATATACTTCTGATACTACCTTTAGGGGAAAAATCGTATCGATACTTTTCTTAGTCCCGCCAGATCGAAGATTCGATCCTTTCTTTCGTCGTCGGTCCCCCGGATATCCAAGCGCGCTTTCCTTAGCAAATTTTATTCCCAATAATCTATTTGCGCCGATAGAACGGCCACCGATGTCCGACGCGAACGACTTTTAGTTTATTTCTGTCGGGCTCTGTCGAGAAATATTAAGCGCTTCGCCGATTTCGTAAAAGACCTCTTGGACCTTGGAACCGATCCGGCCAAAGCGTGGTAACTAAAAGCATTGTTTTTCATTTTCCAAAATATATAACCGTGCCCCAGAATATCGTACGAGTTCCACGTTCCCGAAGAGATTTCTCGTCTAACAAATCGAAGTCGCCTCGTACAAAGTCGCGGAAATGGAGGTGAAAAACGCGTTACACTTTAAATTGCTATTTTGACTACTCGCTTTAATAATAGTGAAAAGGATTTAAATGTCCTAGAGTAAAATATACAGTTTTGTTTTCCAGACGTCATTTTGAACAAATTGCCATAAGTCTATAATTATTTTTCCAGAAGTGTCAATTAGTCGAAATAACATATAGATTATTCTCTAATGCTAGCAGGGTTATTAAATTTTTAGGAGGTTGGATTACGATGTTATATCATAATAGGACCGCGTGTCACCATAAGTGTATAATATTGATACATAAGTGTGACACTTCCTATTCTTCACGTAAAAAAGGTTTTACTGAGAGCTATTAACAAGACAGACTGCATTACGGGCTTCGTCGCCGTTTCGCGTCCGCTCGCTCCGGCGTCACACGTAGCCTTTGACAGCACCTCGCTAGGGGGAGATTTTCTTCTTGTGACGACGTCACTTCGTTACTAGATCCCAGTATAATATTTCCCAAAGTGACAAACTTATAGAAAAATATTATAGACTTATGGTGTTACGTATTAGCGTCTCTAGAAACATTGCGTGTTTCTCACAATAAGTTCATTTTCCAACAGCGCCCTCTTTTGCAGATAAATAAAAGCTCGTTATAAATAAGAAAACAATGGTTGGCTCGATTAATTATGGAAATAATTTAATAAAATGTAGTTTCGATTATAGCTCAGAATATAAGTAAATATTTTCAGTAAATATTAAATTTCAAAAATGTTTTATATACGAACAAAGTCATCTTATTTTATAGAAATCAAAATATCGTAGTGATGTATGTACCGTAATTCAAGTAAAATCACTACAACGAAGAAAGTTATCGATTGATGTGTTTCCAGTGGCGTACCCAGGGGGGGGGCACGATCGAAGCCTTCATAAAACGTTTTTTGCGTCATCGCCACCCCTCCCCCCCCCCAGAAAAAATCCTGGGTGCGCCATTGTTTGTTGCTAAAATATCAACCTTATTGGAGAAATCTCACTTTAGTTATTGCGTTAGTACGTCTAACTGCGTGACGTCAAATCCCTTTTCATTTTGATAGCCCTCCTCTTCTGTTCCGCCACATTGGCCAGACAGTATTAGCGAGGGAGAAAACACTGCTTAGGATTACCCCTGGTGGCCATCTCCGGCTTGTCGTAGAGCATCGTCTTAATCTTGTTTTAACGCCGTTCCCTTAAAATTTGCATGACACGAATTTTGTTTCATCGCTTCTAATTGGTCGGTTTTAATCACGTGGTCGCTTCTCATTGGCTAAGTTTTAATCACATGGTCACTTTGAAAAGAAACGAAGTAGTCACCGTGAAATCGAAAAGTGAAGTTCTTTTTTTTGGAGGGGGGATGAACGAGGGGTAGAAACTCGAGGAGGGAGTGAACGAGAGCCAGATGGTCAGCGGGAGGAAATGGTCACTCATCCACCAAATCCCCGTCTTCAACTTCCCCCTCTCGAACTTTTCTCTCTCGGAAGTTAATGACCGTGACAAAATCTTTCTCGGGGAAAAAAATTGGTAACTTATTTTTCGTCTGTACATAGAACAACTTTTTAAGCCTTTTCTTGTTTAATTCAAAATTAATTGTCCGTGTTAGAGTTTAGTTTAGATCCGCCCCCGTCCAAGGTTCTTGGTTCTCTGCCGGAGAAGTCACGTGACTTGGTAGAACTGCCCCAAAATATGGATCGACGGCCTGCGAGATAACCCTCTTTAACACTAAAAGGGTAAAATTAAATATAGCTGAATTATAAATAAAAACGTTTTTAGGTTTATCCCAATTGTATCGCGCCATCTAGTATGATTAGTTCAAAGAATTTCGAATTGACTCTTAAATTATTTCGTTAATCTTTAATTGAAGCATAATTTAATAATTTATTTAAATTTAGTCATAATTAATTATCAAATAGTTGGTAGATACTTAATTAATGTGTCAGGAAAATTATTTTTAAACGGTTTTAATTTGCGACTTTCAGTTAGGTCTAAGACGTTGTCCGGGCTTCTGTAAACGGGTAGGACTGGTACGTTCTCAATGACGTAAATAAACAATAAGTAAGTTCTGATTAGGGTTTTTATCAAGAGTGTATTTATTTATACTCAGGGAGAATGAATATGTCGAGACTATCGACGGACACGTTGAGGCCCTAACCCCGTCACGCTAAGGGGGGGGGGGGAGGCGGTCTTATTTTTTGCGTCCTCGCAGCAGCGTTAATCTCGTCGAAAAACGTAATTTTTAAGAACCAATGAGATTGCAGTATTATTTGATTTTATTAACGCGGAGGAGCATACCGGGGACCCCAACGGGTGGAATTAGAGAAACGCTGAAAATAATCTCGACATATTCATTCTCCCTGAGTATAAATAAATACATTCTTGGTTTATCTAAATCTGTGATGTTCGTATCTTTATTATTCTAATTAATAATTGATCGGCCAAGGTATACTGAGTCACGTGACGGAAGGGGAGGAGATATCTGAAATGCACCTTCGATTTTTCGAACGATTTTGTGCACCTTTAAGAAATATTCACACTAGCCAATATTTTATTCAAAACAAAATGTTGACCAACGCGGGCTGTCAACGATTTCCACAACGTTCTGGACACGCGAAAGCTTTTGTTGTTCAAGGTTTGGACGGGTGTTTCGATGGAGTAGGTACATTTGTTCGAATTTCATTCGTCCGAACCGCCGAAATAACAAATGTTTCAATTGTTCGAATTGGACAACTTGTTTGTTTCATTCGTCCGAATCGGTAGCATCACTTGTCCGAATTCTGTCGCTAAATTAGTATTTCTTATTGCGTTTTTTTTGGTCCGGATTTTTTTTAGTGCAAGAATTAAAAATAAAAAACTACATTGTAAATATCGTTGTTTGTTAGTAAGTGGGAATTGCTTTGAATGTTGTGGATATTTTAGGTTAGGTTAGGTTAGGTTCACGTTACTGTTACTATTTTCTTATATTAACAAAATGTTAATGTTCGAAAAAACGGACAAACAATTATTCGAACAAATGAAATTCGCCAGTAAAGTTAACATAAATTGAACGACTAAATCACCAACAAAAGTTGTGATAAATTTTTCGGGCAAATGAAATACGTTTTCGGACATACGATCCTTTTTTCCGGCATTCGGACAAATGATCATTCGGATATTTGTACCACCGTTCGGACGAATGAAAATGTACCCAAATCGTTTCGATGACATATTCACCTCATTCATTTGCCCATATTTGTTGGTGAGCACAGTTTTCGACTGGAGTTCCCGAAAGAGGTTTAGGTACAATTGCGCTCGTTAACCGGCGAAGTTATTTACATAAACATGACATTCTTAAACAAATTCCTCTACTGCTACAAAAAATCACAATTTACACTAATAAAGCTGGGCAAGAATAATATTTTCATTTAGTTTTGTTTAATCAAAAGGATATATACGAAAATCATTACGTTTAAATATTGGGAGCTAAGCCTCTGTCAGACAAAACGACGCGTTTTTCAAAACAAGGATAACAAGTTGTAGCTAAGACGCCGTGGAAATATTTTCTCCATTCGAACGGAGCAAATCGCGGAGTTTTTGGAAAATGTTGACTCGTGTCACGTCGTGTGAAGAGACTTTTGGAGCCAAATATTTATTTTAAAAACATTCCAACATCACAGACTCTTACTCTTTAGCCTTCAGAGTATTCGACAGTCTCTAAAAAAGCTTCCAAGTATTCTACAGTTACTAAAGGAAAAGCTTCCAAGTATTCTACAGTTACTAAAGGAAAATCTTCCAAGTATTCTACAGTTACTAAAGAAAAAGCTTCCAAGTATTCTACAGTTTCGAAAGATAAACTCTCGGAGTATTCTATACAACCTTCAGAGTATTCTACCGTTTCTTAAGAACAACCTTCAGATTTTCCCACAGTTTCTTATAAAAAAACGTTCAGATTTTCCCACAGTTTCTTATAAAAAAACGTTCAGAGTATTCTACAGTTTCTAAAGCAAACTATTAGAGTATTCTAAAGAATACCAAATACCTTTTTCTAGGAGCGTCAAACACTAAATCGAATATTTTCAAAGGATGTAAATCAAATCCATTGACCGATTCGAATATCGAATAGTTTACCAAATAGTTGGCAAATATCGCAATAATAACGTTCAAATAAAAATAAAACAATAAAGATAGGTATTTATTATAAAGATTTATTTTCCGCTTAGGTAGAGTCATATGTTTGAGACGGGGTAAATTCAACCATGATGGCCGCGGATCGTCTCAACATAGTCAATAAAGAGGTTAAGACATCGTCCTCAAACTTTTAGGGGGAACGTGTAAACGTACCTTTTTGCGTACAGCCTGCACCTCTTACAAGTTCCCCCGTTCACGTTTTCTGACCCCGACTTCACCTGTTTATTCTCCTTATGTAGAAGTCAATATATTTTTCTGCCGTCGGATCGAAGTGTGCAAAATTCCGGGGAATAAAACACGTCTTATCGCTTCAATTATTTACTTTCAAACTTATAAAAGAATTCTTGTACGCCACGACCCTACAAATTCGGGAAGGTCTCTTTATTGATTTTTTCTCGGCGTTATATTTAATAGCGTGTACAACGTAGAATAGGGGACATCAAAAAAATGCTCCATCGGTATATCACGCGAATTCCGTATTGGGACCCCCCTGAGCTGGTGGGTAGCGGCAGTTCAAGGTTCCGTACCATCTACGGTAAGAAATGGAATACTAATTAGCGTCTTTTCTTATCTCGGGAGGAACTCTGTCTCTGTCCTTGAATGATTATTTCCGTTTTTGGCCTTCATTGATCTTCCATCTGCTTCGTCATATTTACCGTTTCTTAGGACTCTATAGTCGGCGTCAACCCCTCATTAGTCTAACCAATAATTTATTTAATTATATTTAGAGATAATGTTGAGGTGGTCTAGTTCTTCCCAGTCACGAGAGCACGAAGGAAACACGCCACCATCGTTTGCTTCAGTCGCGTCCCAAGTCCTCACTTTTCGCAAAGATAATTCGAATTCTGAGAGCTTTCTGACTGACGGTTTTGTAACGGAGCGTTTTCCCACTTCCGGTACGTGACCTCCGAAAAACCTGCTTCCATCGGTCGCTGTATTGTCCTATCACGGCCATCTTTGATGACGTGTTGTTGCGCGAACAACACGTCAGTGACGTCATCAAAGTTAGCCGTGGTGTTATCTATTGTTGGTTACCATGGTAACTACGGAGCTAGTTTTTTCGGAGTTCCGACAGGAAGTGGGTAAACGCTATTGACTAATTTTTTCGAATCTAAAAGTAAAACCAAGAATGTATTTATTTATACCCAGGGAGAATGAATATGTCGAGACTATCGATGGGCACGTTGAGGCCCTAACCCCGCCACGCTAAGGGGGGGGGGGGGAGAAAAAGGAGGTGGTCTTATTTTTTGCGTCCTCGCAGCAGAGTTAATCGCGTCGAAAAACAAAATTTTTAAGAACCAATGAGATTGCAGTATTATTTGATTTTATTAAAGCGGAGGAGCATACCGGGGGCCCCAACGGCTGGAATTGGAGAAACGCTAAAAATAATCTCGACATATTCATTTTCCCTGAGTATAAATAAATACATTCTTGGTAAAACTTAGTGTTGTAAGTCGGAAAATTTTCCGGAAAATTACCGAGGCCTTTTTTCCGAAAAATATTAAAAACGGTTTCATTTCATGATTTGTCTAATATATTGTTTGCAAATTTAAATAAAGCGGCATTTTCACCTCATTTTTTCTAATCTAAAAGTAAAACTAAACCTATAGACTAGTTTAAACTGGTTGAAATGTAACACTATTAATGTTTTGTAGTATGTTTACTGATATTAGTCATTTTAAATCGATAAAAAGTTTAAAACATTAAAAACCTTTGAAAAGTAATTTATGTTTAAATTTTTTATTTTTCCGATTTGCGGAAAATTTTCCGCAATTCGGAAAATTTTCCGGAAAATTTTCTGGAAATTTTTCCGCATTTTATTTTTCCGGAAAATTAACAACCCTACTAAAACTAAACCTCTAGACTAGTTTAAACTGATTAACAATGTAACACTATTAATGTTTTGTAGTATGTTTACTGATATTAGATATTTTATATCGATAAAAAGTTAAAAACATTAAAAACCCTTCAAAAGTAATTTATGTTTAATTTTTTTATTTTTCCAATTTCTGGAAAATTTATTTCTTAATTTATTTCTTAATTAATTAACAATATTAAATAAAATAAAGATAATAAATAAAATAAACAATGTTAAATAAAATCAAGATAATAAATAAAATAAACAACATTAAATAAAATAAATAATAATAGTAAATAAAATTGAAATAAAAAATAATAAATACAATAAACAATATTAAGTAAAATAAAAAATAATAAATAAAATAAACAATATTAAATAAAATAAAAAATAATAGTAAATTAAATTGAAATAAAATAATAAATAAAATAAAAATAATAATATTGGAAAAAATAGTAATAAATAAAATTTAAAAAAATAAAAAATAAAAAATAATAATTCAATTCAATTCAATCTTCGTTTATTTCCTATAAAATAACATGTTATAAAACACTTTTTTACAATTTTACAGGTTAAATGGTGAAATGGTCGTTGCACTATACAAATCTATTTTTGACGCGTCATTTCAGGAGTAATTTAAAATGAATGAATTACTGTTTAGTAGCAAGTCTAAGCATTCGACCTTTGTACAATTGTTATATTACCGGATCTCAAGTCTATAAAAATTTCACAGGTTAAGCCTGTTTACATTAAAATTAAATTTTTTACATAATTTCCTTTTTTTTCTACATTTCTACATATATCCTTCTAGAATGATGTGCAATGTCCTAACATACTTTTTAAAATTTAACAAGTTAAAGTTAGATGGATAAATGGTTGTAGCACGACAGGTTAAACCTATTTACATTTATATTAAATGTTTACATTTTTTTTAAAAACATCATAATTCAATTCGATTCAATTCAATTCAAATGGTGTTTATTTCCTGAATAACAACATGCTTGTGGCACTTTTTACAGTCATACAGGGTTAGTTAATTTTTTCCGTACAATTATTACAAGGTTTACTTGATCGTTTATAAGAAAAAATAAAAATAAAAATAAATTATAAAACACAGTCGATTCGTACAAATAAACGATATCACAATTAAAATTTCAACCCCGTGTTACAGTTCAAGAAAGCATTTAGTCACAATTATATTTATATTAAGCGCTCAAATTATATAAAGTTATTTTTACATTTTGTTCGATTTTTGTACCTTTAAATTGTATACCTTAATTTTAATTTTAGTTAGTTTGAAATTACCTAAATTTCAAATTAGTTTTTACATTTCAAATCTGCATTGAACAATGCATCTTTTAGTTGTTTGATGAATTTAATGTTAATAATAATAATAATAATAACAACTACAATAAAAAATAATAAATAAAATAAAAAATATTGAATAAAATAAAACAATAATAAATAAAATTGAATTAATAAATCTATAACTATAAGTCTTAAAGGTTGTCCTTTTATTTATTTATTTATTTATTTATTTGTATGTCATGTTCCTAAAAACTCGAGAACGGTTAGCTCTAAAGCTTTGAAATTTTAACTCAATGTTCAGGGCCAGATTTCCAACTAAACGCGCCTAATCCCAAATACCAGACATGGTTATTAATCGAATTCGGTTTCACTCATAATTTTATTTTATTTTACTCGACTTTGGACTTCCCTTATCTCCTCTCTTGCGTTCCTTGCGCCCGTCCCGACCTTTAAACTTTTTAAACGGGTTAGTGTGAAATTCGTAGAAGGGGAGTTAGTGCGAAAGAAAGGGACTTCGTAGATGGGGAGTTTTAGTTGGTTACGTGTTTTGCGTTTTTGCTACGCGTGTTGCGTTTTTGCTACAGCGTTTACCTTTCTTACGTGCATACAGATCTAATTCATTAAAACTAAGACCCCGGGCGAAGCCGGGTATTAAAGCTAGTAATAACTAAAATAAACAATATTAAATAAAATAAAAAAATTATAAATAAAATTGAAATAATAAATAATAAATAAACAATATTAAATAAAATTGAAATAATAAATAATAAATAAACAATATTAAATAAAATAAAAAATTATAAATAAAATTGAAATAATAAATAAAATAAACAATATTAAATAAAATAAAAAATAATAGTAAATAAAACTAAAATTAATAATATAATAAATAAAATAATAAATAAAATAAAAATAAAAATAAAAATCATAATAATTTAAATTAATTAGCTTCCAGTTTAGCTTTCAAAGCGAGTTTCCGGAACAAGCATTGCTTGTAATTGGGAGACTAGTAAAATCATTACTAGGGAAATATCAATTTAAAAAATGAATAATAAATAAAATTCGATAGATTCAGGTATAAATTTCCATCAGAGGTTACTAGACAATCTTTGCTTTTAATAGGATGTACAGTAGTAAAATAAAAATCAGAATGTTGATATTAGTATTTAAATAAATTCATTATTGAAAATGTATATATAAACGGCGCAATATGAAAAATAAGAAGGCGAAAACAACCACTATATTTTTGACAATTTTGATATAACCCGTTTAAATTTTGCCTTTCATCAGCTAGTCGTCGCTAATAGTCTAATTTAATTTTGTTTTCGCCCAGGGCCGTCTTTACGTGATTGGGGGCCCCTGGGCAAAGCGATACGCGGGGCCCCTAATAATTCCAGACAATTTCTTAAAGGCCTAGGTTTTTTTCTGCCTGTCCCCCTTTAAATTAACTTATTGGAGCACAAATACCCCGGTGGTAGGCCAACCGCTGAACATGTTGGCCTAATTTAAAGAGGGGCAGGCAGAAGAAAAACTAGGCATTTAACCTCCAATGCAAAGTCCATCGTCGCCCGAATCTTCAAATATTGGTTCAAATAAAAAAATGCGACGGTCTACACCGTCTATATCACGAAAAGACATGTTTTAGATAGTCTAAAAATTTGTAAAATGTAAATAGACAATACTACAATTTAAAAAATGTGAAAAACAATATTTGTAAGATTCATCTTTTTCACCTTACAAAAGTTGAAAATGGGGCCCTTCAGAATCTTGGGGCCCTAGGGCAGTGCCCTATTTGCCCAATGGGAAAGACGGCACTGTTTTCGCCTTGGGAATTTTAAGTGCTTGCATCATCATACATAATTATGCAAATCAGGCTGTTTTAAAATTCCAGAACTTAGATACGTATATATTCTTTAAACACTTCTAAATTATTCAAAATTTCGCGTTCTTATTATATTATTTTTTTCGCAAAACAGAAGAAAGTAACAATGCGAAATGAGCTATATTAGTAAACTGGCAGTCCCCATAGCAACGACTAATAGGACGAAAACAACAAAAAATATCGTCGGTTTTCATTATTTGCCCTCGGTTTTACGCGCGAAAATAAGTACGAAAGCTAGTAAATACGAGCTTATTTATGATCACCATGGCGACTCCGGTAAATCCTCGCCCGGACTTAGTGGCTGACCACCGATTGCCTTAGTTACGTTTTTCGTCGTCGGTGGCGCTACGCGTCGACAGATATCATACTTCGTAAGAATTAGGCCGGACGGCATAGCCAGCCCTCTGATCAATACGTAAATAAGCCGACGACGGATAGTTGGAGTTATTTCTGTCTCTGGGGGCTTTATATCTTTTCCCCTTTGCCCTATTGAAAGCCACCTCTGGATTCCAAGGATCATTTTCGAGGTCTTTGTCTCTAATATACATTCTCCATCGTATAATCCTCTTGCCCCAGCAGGGACGTAAAAGGGGGGACCGGAGAACATTGTACCCCCCCTCGCAACGCAATAAATAAATAAATATAAGAATCAGCTAGGCTAATACCCAAGGCACCTCCTTAGGTCCAAGTCATCTAGCGACTTTTAATGCCTTTAAACAGGTGGTCGGGTTACAATGCGTAGGAGGGTGGTGGCAAGCCCTTCATGCCACGCGAGCCAACAGCTCCCTTCACTCACTATTACCGTTTACCTCTACAAGTAGGGGGTGCCAAGTATATATTTTTACCACCCCAAAATGTTATATATATATACAGGGTGTTTCAAAAGGTTATGCAAAAATTTGAAGGAGTTGTAGGGGGTGAGTTGAGAAGTATGCCTGTTTTTCCCCATTTTCCTACGCCTGTGTTAAAAGAGTGCCAGAGAGCTTAATATAATATAATATAATATAATATAATATAATATAATATAATATAATATAATATAATATAATATAATATAATATAATATAATATAATATAATATAATATAATATAATATAATATAATATAATATAATATAATATAATATAATATGAAATGATATAATATAATATAATATAATATAATATAATATAATATAATATAATATAATGTAATGTAATGTAATGTAATGTAAATGTAAATGTAAATGTAAATGTAAATGTAAATGTAAATGTAAATGTAAATGTAAATGTAAATGTAAATGTAAATGTAAATGTAAATGTAAATGTAAATGTAAATGTAAATGTAAATGAAATGCAATGCAATGCAATGTAATGTAATGTAATAGATTATAATTGTAAATATGACTTTTAGTGAAGTTAGTATGCAGATATTCGATAAATTTCTTTTGAATAGCTTCGATACTTAATAAAAGATATAATATAATATATAATATAACATTAATCTAAATTATTGAACCATTTTGATAAACAAACACAAAGTGTAATTTAAATTTAGGCTTGATTAGCTATTAATCAATATTCCGCTAACCCTGCGGCGATTCCAACAACATTCTATTAAATTTGGAAATTTAATAGAAATTTAATAGTAATGCGATGCTGTTCACAAAATACCAGATAAGCCCACAAGGGTGAAACAGTCTTCGACTGCACTCCTACAAGTTGATCCTGCCTATTGAAATCAAGCCGGGTTTCTATCTAATGTTGTTTACACTCAAGCGCTTCGAAGCCACAGTCACGCGTAAAATCCAATTAGAATTCTTTATTAATTAAAACCCCTCAATTTCCTTCAAAAATTCCATCCAATTATTGCCAGTAAACCTCGAGGTTTCCAACCAGCCCTACAACTGCTTTCCTCCAAGGATGGGCATTTTTCTTAAAGAATAACTCAGCTCGCTCTGAATAGCTTGGTATACGCTCAGCCTCGAACTTTTTTTGAGTTGTGAAAGCGACGCTCCTCTCTTTTGCTCGTTTAAAGGTAGAATAATCCGTCTACAACTTAGTAGAAAATTCCAATTTATCATCCTGCTGCTAGGGGCGTAGAACTAACGTTGGGAGATAAACGCTCGTGCCACGATTTTCAACTACGTTCTAGACTGTCACGCCATCCGTGAGTGTTGATGGAAGCTTGATTTTCCCTTCTAAGGTTTTCCTCCTTTTAAACGGTATTGTACCGCTCAATTCAGGGGCGTAGGAACCAGGGGGGGCAGGGGGGGCAATGCCCCTCCCTAGTATTTTGCTGGGAGGGGCAACTAATGTTATTGCCCCCTCCAACTTTTTGGTCTGTGGAAATCTTCAAAAGGCTCAAATGCTCATTTTAAACGCATATAAAGCTTATAGAACCACAACTGTGTTTAAATTTCAGTCTTTTCCCACCAATTCACATAGTAGTAAAAAGTACACATGCACTCGGAGAAGCTACACTCCATTAAAAATTCAAAACCATTCTCCAGACCCCTTTTCGTTTTTCTTTGCCCCCTCCAACTTCTAGAACGTTCCTACGCCCCTGGCTCAATTAATTGGCAAAAACCGCTCAAAATGAGAGGAGTGAGCCCATCTCCGCTCCCCTCAACTCTCCCTTCCTCCGCGTATTGTCTTCTTTGGGCTTCTTTTACGGAATTTCCAAATTAACAGTCGCGCCTAAACAAAGAGGTGCTTCGCTCGTTATTTGCAATGGACGGCACACGGCCAACCTCGATTTTCTAATCAATTTGAATTATTCAAATTCGACTGTTAGCTAAATGTCCGTACCTAGTACGTAATACCAGAGGTTTATAATATACAGGCTGTTTCAAAAGGTTATGCAAAAATGTTAAGGAGTTGTAGGGGGTGAGTAGAGAAGTATACCTGTTTTTTTTTCCCCATTTTCCTACGAAGAGTAAAAAGAGCGTCAGAGAGCTTCAAAGTGTGGCCTACTAGCCCCTGGAAGTAGGCCGCAACAAGCGCAAAACCAAGCAGCAGGGACTTTAAATACTGTTTAATTTTACTCTTTTACGCTGGTTACCTCGATTTGTTTACAAAGTCCTTTTTTACCTATCACACGAACCCAAACCTTAATGTTCGCATTTCCCTGCTTGAGGCTGCTTCGAACTGGAAAAACCTTGAAGGCGCATATATTATATTTTATTTTTAATTTATATGTTTATAAGTTAATTGCAATAGTATTTAAGTATATTTCTGTGAACAACAATGAAGTCATACAGCCTTTCAAATCACGGTTCATTGCTCCTCCATTTTTACACAAAATCTTTGGTCATGTTTGGTCCACAAAGGTATGCATATTTATATTTACTTTAATCCCTACACATGTAAAATTTAAAATTTTTAAATTTATTATTATTATTATGTATTATTTATATATTACAATGATCTGCAACTATAACGACCTCTAAACTGTTTTTTGTTATAATATATGCCCATTTATAAGAAACTGTGCTTTGGAAAATTTGGGTTGTGTCACTCTTGTGATTTTTTTTTAGAATTTCCAAAAGCCATTTTTCTGTTGCACTGACTGAAACCAACCGCCAAGCCCACGCGGAAAGTATGCCCAAAGCCACCCCAACAAGATTAAAAATAGAAAAATTAATTTCGAAAAACCCCAGTAGATAGCGCATTAACCATCAAACCTAAGTTTTTTATTTGCGTGCATCGTGTCAAGGTCGAGGTCAAAACTATATGAAATGTTTTTCTAAGAAATACAATACATTCGTTAAAAATCTAAGAAAATACAATACATAATCTAAAATGCGTTTTAAAGAAATAAATAAAATTTGAAGGGTTAATACTCTAATAAAAAATAAAAATTAATTCCGAAAACCCCAAGTAGATGGCGCATTAACCGTTAAACCTCGAAATTGTTTTCGTGCACCGTGTCAAGGCAGAGGTCAAACAATATAAAATGTTTTGCTAAGGAAATACAATACATACTCTAAAATGTGTTTTGAAAGGATAATACTATCGTAAAAAATTAAACCAACCTCATAAAAATTTCGAACCTACAAAATAATAATAATAATCAGCTAGGCTAATACCCAAGGCCTGTAATCAAGCGTCTTTTAAGGCCATTAATTCAGGTGGCCCGGTTACAATGCGTAGTAGGGTGGTGGTAAGCCACGCGTACCAACAGCTCCCTACACTAACTATTACCGTTAACTTCAACAAGTTTTAATGAAAAGGGGAAACCGAACTAATTTATTGCTAAAATTAATATATCGTAGGCGCTGCTCCAAAATGCAAGGAATCAAAATCTGTTTTCAAAATTAAAATCGGACGAGTGGTTGAATTTAAAATCAGCGGCAAATAAATACGGTTGACGTAAAGAGTTTCAATCCGAGGATCCTTTCCGACCGAGCCCACGTTAAGTTGACGTGTCGCCAAATCCCCCGTTCAAAGCAGCATTAAAAAGCATCCTATACAATTCAGTAGGTTTTTAGGGCGGAGGAAAATACGACCTCTAAATATACACCAATATGAAGGAAATACTACATTTTTAAAGAAAAAACAATATTTACCGTTGTACCGCGCTGTCTTTACCTCATTTTAACCCCCAATTGAAGCTTTTCAATTTAGTATTGTCCGCGGACGAATTTTGTTTTCGTGTACCCAGCTTTAGCTAAAACACACTATTAACAACTATTATTCCCAAATACAATATGGGTTCGAATATTAATATTTTAGTACATTATTACACTTTGTTGGTGAAGCGGGGTACACGAAAACAAAATAATTTTTTTCGATATTAAATAGTGAAATATGAATTGAGAAAAGGAGCTCAGGCAGTCGGTAAACGTTGTGTTTCCGCAATCTGCGCATTTTTTAATCTACAAACAAAAAAAATGTCAAATACTTTAATTAAAACATTTAATTTTGTAAGCTGGAGTTGCTATAGCATCCATTCTAAATCCCACTGCTTTGTGCGAAGTGGGGATTGGTCCACCCATTGCTGAACCTTCTGCTGGGTTGAGAGGCTTGCGTCAAAGGTGCGACCATCAGTAGTATGGTTCTGCTACCCATGCTGGATTTGTCACCTGTCCGGGCTAGGTGGACGCTCGCGTAGGGCACTATGATGATAGGCCTCCGGTGGTATGGTCTCTGTTACTAGGTACACCGGGCTATAAATTCTGACACACTGTTGTAAGTATAAGTATGACACCAGTGCATTCTTTATTCAATAAAATATTGATCGCTTGAGGTCACAAATTCGTAACTTAATGGTCATGTGGTCCATCCATGGTCAAGATTCCGCGTGATTTTCAGCAATAACGTATTTAATTACACTTAAATTAAATTAATTAAACGAAGATTTTAGAATATAGGCAAATTACTTGATATAATTTTAGTAAAATATCTTTGACCTAGCTTGGTTCACGAAAAGCCAAAATAACTAAATATTAGTACTCTACTTATCATATTGATTAATTTAAAGGTATACACTCTTTTATATCCTTATTTGTGAGAGCTGCCATTTTATTACAGGTCTGATTTCAAATAGCGCATGCAAGGCCGCTTCACGCGGTCAAGCGCACGCGACGTCTCGAGCTGATGAGCACGTGCAGGCGCCCTTGCCTGTACTATGCTAAATTAGGCCTGTCATGAAATGGCCGACTTCGTACAAGAGTGTATAATGTATAATATTATTTTATTGTAAGTTTAATGTGATTGGGAAAAACAAATATGAAAAAAAATATTATTATTAAAAAAAAGTTATTTTCAATTTAACAATCGAAATATTAAATTAAATAAAAAATATAACGTCGAGGAAATCAAAATTAGAATTAAGCTCCGTAATATTTTCGCATTCCTCAAATATTGCGAAATTCTGGATTTTTGTCTCAGTGCAAACCCGGCTTTAAATTGTATACTTTGGCAAAATAATGATGAATTATTGAAACGGAAGATTAAATGTAATATTAAAACCAATCTCTCCGTCTCAAGAGGCAATATTTTTCCAATTTGAAGATTACCGAAATAAACGTACATTTTCTAAAGAATAATGGATGAGTTGGGAATTTGGGTGGCCAATAGTCTTAGTCTATAATTCAAAATAACGGTAAAAAATGCCGCCGATCAGTTTAGTAAAATATTTTCGGCGGCGTAATCGTCGGCCATTTTCGGTATGGAGATACAGGCCGGAAGGCAGACAAGCTGCCAGATTTCGATAGACCGAAAACGGCCAACTCTCTCAAATGTTTTCGTTTTCAAAACGAAAATTTTGCGGCGTAGCTATCGACTAAGACTATAGGAAAAAGGAACCAACAAAGACAACTAAATGTTAGCCTTTGGGAGTTGTTAATCCTTCTACTAATTTGTCACTGTTGAAGAAAGGGTGTTGTTAAGAAACAATGTGTGGAAAAGTTTGAAAAAGTGTCACACGTATGGTAATTAAGTAACTTAACTAGCTTATTTTATTTAGTATCATAAGTGTATTATATATCTCTTACATATTCATCTCCCTCGAAGCGTGTACTTTCGAAGACTCCTGTGGATTTTTCGGAAGGAAATTAATTTATAATTACGCCGTGTAATTTTAAAATGTTACATGGTTAGGAAAAGTATCGCGCTTGGGAGAGCTTAAGCCGAGATGGCCTAGATCGATACTTCTCTAGTAACAAATATATTATAAGCTTATTAAAACCAAAAACCACGTAACACGAATAACGTTATTTTTGCTTTAACGAATTATTTAAATTATCTGAACAATTCTGATAGCAATGTAAAAATAACAGTACTTTATGGTAGAGTCCGAAGCCGATGTAAAAATGATCAGCGGCGGCGTGTCTCATTTTTAGAGCCTTCGGCGGCGGCGCGCCGACAAATTTTCAACGGCGGCTGCTTAAGGATAATTTAACCAAAGAATATAAAGCCCCTGGAATGGAAGGATTGATATTTTTGGCCGCGTGTTTTTGCCGAGTTAGAAACTTCCGGCAAAGAAAATCAGAGTAACCGGAAACGGTTAAGGCAAACCCGGTCTCTCTTTAAAAACGAGAAGCGCCAAAGTTCCACTAGACGGAGCTACACCTTCCATTCCTGGGGCTTATATTCTTTGATTTAACCAGCGGCGTAATAGTGGCGGATGCAGTGCGGGGCTTTGACGTATAAGATTTGCATGTGATTTGATTCTATGTTATTACACTCATATCTCAAAATGTCATTTAGCACCCCTTTGAGTTTTCTGTATCCACCACTGCAGCGAAATCATTTAAAAGGCCCACAAACAATGTAAAAAATATAATACACCAAGAGAGACGATAAACTAAAATATATTTCTTTATACTCTTTCATAGAATTTCTGTTCGAAATCATTCATTGAACGATAATTATAATGGATAGAGTCAGAGCCCTTGGATTTTTTTAGAAAATAGGAAAATACTACGGCGGCGCGCCGAAAATAAGGGAAAAGCCGGCGTGGCGGCGTGAACAGCGGCGGTTTCGGACTCTACTTTATGGCAAATATTCGATCAACTTTGAACTGAAGCGCGAGCCGGTACAATGTTCATGAAGCCACAACAGAGACGAAAGAAATCGAAGTCAATTAACATCTAAAGGCCCTAATTCCAAATTATCGGATCAGCTCCGCTACTTTCACTCTTACTTCAAAGCGAAACCGCTGTAGCATAACCAGCTAGTATCGGAAGTCACGTAATACCAATAAGTATGACAATTAACAGAAATTATCGACCAACTGATTTTTACAGTTAATGATCAATCGAAGCTTAGCACAGTGCCCCTACATTGTCTAAATATTCCCAAACAGTACCCGCGCTGTGGGTAGGTTCGCCACCACCCTCCTACGCAATGTAACCCGGCCACCTGATTTAAAGGCATTAAAAGTCTGGGGCCTTGGGTTTTAGCTTAGCTGATAGTTTACAAAATGGCTCACGGATTTGATGAAATGTGGTACAATTTTATCGAAATTTACGTAGATAAACCAAAACAAATTTAAAAATAGCAAACACTCAAAGGAAATAAAAATTTAAGACTAATTTGCATATTTTTAACCCAAAAATTAGTTTTAATATATGAAAGACAAATAAGATAATGAAAGACTCAAGGCGAAACATACTACTACAAAGACGATAATAGATTTTAGTGTTGTTAATTTTCCGGAAAAATACAATGCGGAAAAATTTCCGCAAACTTTTCCGAATTGCGGAAAATTTTCCGCAAATCGGAAGAATAAAAAAATTGAAACATAAATTACTTTTTAAGGGTTTTTAATGTTTGTAACTTTTTATCGATATAAAATGTCTAATAACAGTAAACATACTACAAAACATTAATAGTGTTACATTGTTAATCAGTTTAAACTAGTCTAGAGGTTTAGTTTTACTTTAAGATTAAAAACAATGAGGCGAAAATGCCGCTTTATTTAAATTTGAAAACAATATTAGACTAATCATGGAATGAAAACTTTTTTTATTTTTTTCGGAAAAATGCGGAAAATTTTCCGACTTACAACACTAACCCTAACTCACAAGGAGACATCCCGAAGTGTAACCCACCGATTTTGTTCAAACTCGGGGGATTGGTAGACCTTCATGTATCATGAAAAATCCTAAAGGGAATTTATTGAATGGGCAACCGTTTTGCGATGGCAACGAAAAATGTTTTTGACAACAACAAATGGAAATTTTCCCATTGAAAATAACATAGAACTCTGACCGATTCCTAGGGCCCTCGCTGTGAAAAATTTGAACAAATTTCAAAATTTCGAAAATGCCAAAAAAAGAAAAAATAAATTAAAATTGACAATAAAAACATCAAAATTGATCAACTTTTGAAAAATTTGAGTTCAAAATCCCATGTTATTTTCAATGGAAAAATTTTATATTTTGTATTGTCAAAAACATTTTTTGTTGCCATGGCAAAACGGTTGCCCATTGAATAAATTCCCTTTAGGATTTTTCATCATATATGAACGTCTACCAATCCCCCCGAGTTTGAACAAAATCGGTGGGTTACACTTCGCGATGTCTCCTTGTCAGTCAGTATCGAAAAATGTTCGATCAGAAAACTAGTATTAAAACAATAGGAAGTGTCGTACTTGTGGTTATTATATGTTACTTATGATGGTATGTAGGTAGCTTCGAGAGATTCGTGGCGTGGTTGGAGGGGGGGGGGGTGAAGTCCGTGGGGATTAGCAGTCACTTTTAATTGAAACTCCATTTGGAAAGGTTTGTCGGCTTAATGAGATCGAATCGAAGCGAAACTAAACAGATGCCCTTAATGCGGCACAGAAGGAAAGACGCCAAGATCGAGTTACATTCCCAATGGAGACATTTCCCACTGTCACGGAATACGGAAGGCCCTCTCGCTGCCTGTGCGGGGGCCCCATTGCCGCTCCCCCTCCTTTGTTCTTCGCCGCCGTTTTTGGAGCCAGCCTTTCGATTTTTGACTTCATGTTCAAATCCTACTCGTTAAAAACCTCTGTTCACTTTAAAATGGCCTTCAAAAACCGCAGGGTTGCCATAGGTCAAGGAAACTAGGGAAATTGGGGAATTTTAGGAAATACACCTAAACAGCCGTTGAATTTTAAAAATAGTTAGTAAATGGGGAATTTTAAGAAAAGTTAGTAAATGGAGAATTTTAAGAATTGTTAGTAAATGGGAAATTTAAAAATGGTTAGTAAATGGGGAATTTTAAAAATAGCTAGTAAATGGGGAATTTTAAGAAAAGTTAGTAAATGGGGAATTTTAAGAATTGTTAGTAAATGGGAAATTTAAAAATGGTTAGTAAATGGGGAATTTTAAAAATGGTTAGTAAATGGGGAATTTTAAAAATAGCTAGTAAATGGGGAATTTTAAGAAAAGTTAGTAAATGGCTAATTTTAAGAATTGTTAGTAAATGGGGAATTTTAAAAATGGTTAGTAAATGGGGAATTTTAAAAATGGTTAGTAAATGTGGAATTTTAAAAATGGTTAGTAAATGGGGAATTTTAAGAATTTGTTAGTAAATGAGGAATTTTAGGAATTTGTTAGTAAATGAGGAATTTTAGGAATTTTTAGAAAATGGGGAATTTTAAAAATAGTTAGCAAATGGGGAATTTTAAGAATTTTTAGAAAATGGGTAATTTTAAAAATAGTTAGTAAATGGGGAATTTTAAGAATTTTTAGAAAACGGGGTATTTTATGCATTGGTTAGTCGGTAAAATTTCAAAACTGTTAAAAAATGGGGAATTTTAAGAATTGGAAATCATTTCGTAGAATTTTATGAAATTTTAATAAACACGGGGAATTTTATGAAATGATAATAAACACGGAAAATTTTATGAAATGGTAATAAACACGGGGAATTTTATGAAATGGTAATACACACGGGGAATTTTAGGAAATGGTAATACACACGATTAATTTTATGAAATTTAAATCAATATGGGTAATTTTATGAAATGGTAATAAACACAGGGAAGTTTATGAAATGGTAATAAACACGGGTAATTTTATGAAATTTTAATCAACACGGGGAATTTTATGAAATGGTAATAAACACAGGGAATTTTATGAAATGGTAACAAACACGGGGAATTTTATGAAATGGTAATACACACGATTAATTTTATGAAATTTAAATCAATATGGGTAATTTTATGAAATGGTAATAAACACAGGGAATTTTATGAAATTTTAATCAACACGGGGAATTTTATGAAATGGTAATAAACACAGGGAATTTTATGAAATGGTAATAAACACAGGGAATTTTATGAAATGGTAATACACACGATTAATTTTATGAAATTTAAATCAATATGGGTAATTTTATGAAATGGTAATAAACACAGGGAAGTTTATGAAATGGTAATAAACACGGGTAATTTTATGAAATTTTAATCAACACGGGGAATTTTATGAAATGGTAATAAACACAGGGAATTTTATGAAATGGTAACAAACACGGGGAATTTTATGAAATGGTAATACACACGATTAATTTTATGAAATTTAAATCAATATGGGTAATTTTATGAAATGGTAATAAACACAGGGAATTTTATGAAATTTTAATCAACACGGGGAATTTTATGAAATGGTAATAAACACAGGGAATTTTATGAAATGGTAATAAACACAGGGAATTTTATGAAATGGTAATACACACGATTAATTTTATGAAATTTAAATCAATATGGGTAATTTTATGAAATGGTAATATACACAGGGAATTCATGAAATGGTAATAAACACAGGGAATTTTATGAAATTTTAATCAACACGGGGAATTTTATGAAATGGTAATAAACACAGGGAATTTTATGAAATGGTAATAAACACAGGGAATTTTATGAAATGGTAATACACACGATTAATTTTATGAAATTTAAATCAATATGGGTAATTTTATGAAATGGTAATATACACAGGGAATTCATGAAATGGTAATAAACACGGGGAATTTTATGAAATGGTAATGAACACGGAGAATTTTATGAAATGGTAATAAACACGGGAAATTTTATGAAATGGTAATAAACACGGGGAATTTTATGAAATGGTAATAAACACAGGGAATTTTATGAAATGGTAATAAACACGGGGATTTTTATGAAATGGTAAAAAATGTCAGCGAAATCAATGTTAGATTTTTTCCAGGAATGGCATTCAGGTAAAAATTGTAAAAGTCTGAAAAACAATGTGAAAACCCTGATTAGGCACCGTGCGTGTGTAATTTTATAATAAATCTCTTATGAAAGAAGTATCCATCTAGGTATCCACTGAAATGAAACAAGTTCCTTCGCAGGCTTGAGCGAGCTTTACACGCGGCCGAGTTTCCCACCAAACTGCGGATGCATATCTGCCCAAAATGTAGTGCCTGTATTACTCCACCGTAGGCTGTAAAATAAGAACATTAACGTCTATAGGAATATTTCCTTTTATTTAATTACATTAAATAATTTCCCTCTGTAATAATTCACTGTGGAAATTCACTACATGATACATTTCGCCCCATATTATCTTTTAGAAAAATCAGCAGGAGCTTGCGAAGGTTCATGTTCCAAACGAAAAACATTAGCAGTACAATAATTTAAAGAGATTTGCAACCCTCAAGTAACAAAAGACCTCATAACGAATAGAAGAAGGTTCATTTTGCTACGAAAATTAATTATTGCAGTTCCGCTGAAGTTTATTAATAATAAATGCAGACCGCTTCAGTAGTCCATACTTTGGAATATAGGCCTTCTTGCGCCTGTAGAAGTGTTCCACACACTCGACAACGGTGTTCAGGGTGAAGTTAATTTACAGGGTTCACCGACTTCTATCGCCATCTTTGGGGCTAAAATGTTCCCCAGCGCTCTACACCAGCCGGTTGTGAAAAACAAACTCACGTATATATATATATTTTTTTAGTTGTTGTTGCTGCGAAGCACCAGATGTTTTCCGGACGCCTGCCTCCAATTTTATTGATTATTTTTCAACCAATATCTTGAAGAATATTACGCTGTAAAACGTATAAAACGTGTTGGAAAGAATAATTTAGGTTTCGCCATATACATCAATTTTATAAGCCAGATAATTTATCACGAATGATAGATAAAACTAGTACGAAATTGACGCGTTATCGGTACATTAGGGATTGGGTTTTTTTTTTCTTGGAAAAAAAATTAAAGCAAAAAAGTTTGTTGTTTAATGGACACAGCTTGCGCTTTTTTTAACTTTTTCTTTTGTATGTATTTTTTTGTTGTTTCCCCGGTTGCAATCTGCTCCTGCCCTCACTGAATCCCACATTCGTATTGCTTCATTGTAACTCCCACGGGGAGGAGGACGGATAAATAATACCAGAAGTAAATAATATAGACGTTAGAGATAAGTATTCATCATCTTATTCTGTTAATGCTATTCTATTTCATGTAAATTAGCATATATAGTGACTTTATAAAAAAAATTATACCATGGGGTAAAGATAATTTTAAGCAATCAAAAACATTTTTGGTTGTCATGGCAAAACTAAAGACCGTCAAAAATTTCCTTTTGGGAAATTCCCAGTTACATAAAGGTCAACGTACCCCCCGAATTTAAACAAAATCTGTGAAATTCATCTCGGGTTAGTGATAATGACAATGTTGTGTTACTCCCAATCCCCTTTATATGTAAATAAATACATTCTTTCAAATACTTGAATTTAATGGGAACAAGAGATGGTTTATAAATCGGTGAATAATAATAATAATAATCAGCTATTGTTACCGAATGGTAATAAAACTAGTTGTGTTTAAATTTTCAAATGTTTTATTTATATAGTTAATAATCAGCTAGGCTAATATCCAAGACACCACCTGAGGCCCAAGTCATCGAGTGACTTTTAAAGCCATTAATTCAGGTGGCCGGGTTATAATGCGTAGGAGGGTGATGGAAAGCCCCGAAAGCCCTTCATGCCACGCGAGCCAACAGCTCCCTACTCTAACTATTACCGTTAACCCCCAGAAATTTTTATGTAATTTACACTTTCTACATAGTCAAGCGGAATAATACACGCGGTACATTTTGGACCTTGATGCGGTGTGATCTTGGGTTTGTCTGGAAAAGCTCATCGATTGAATTTATCAAAAACTGCCTCGACACTTGAAATACACGTTTTGCTTTCACATCCTATTTGGATACTTCTCTCGTATGGATTGTATTATTTACTTCCGCTAATACAAGGTACCTTTAAATCTTGAACTTTTAAAAGAGCGTGGTTTCGATCTGAAATATCACGTCGCTTAATCCCGCTAGGCTTAGTGCCAGGGCGCCGCTGGTGTTGTGTTTAGCCCCGAAAGAGAACTGCAGCGACATTTTATCTGTCCGGAGTGAAGTTCTGGGATTCTCTTATCGACAGAAGAGGGCGCTGGATGACCATTCTGCGCGTCGTAGTATTTTTCGTTCCTTTCTCGCCATTAAATATTGAGTCACGGCGAAGAGCCGAGCCATTAGACATGGTCCCAAAAATAACCCTTTCTTTTCGAATATGCTGGATGTCACCGGTAAATAACAGGCCAAAACTATTCGCTCGCTTTGGAAGGAAGAGAGTACACCTTTTACCCCAAACTGCCAACTTCTTCCATACAATAACACCCAAACGGTATTTTGAAGTTGCTCGCTGTTTCCTAAAAATTACTCCAAAACTAGCGAATAGTTTTCGCCTAGGAATATTTTTCACAAAAATGTTAAATAACGGAATTTTTTCTAAATAATGTTAAATAATAATAATAATAACCAGCTAGGCTAATACCCAAGGCACCACCACAAGTTTTTATGGAAAACAGTAGGCTCCTCCCCCCTCCCAATCGAAGCAGCCCGATATCTCATTGGTTCTCTAAGGCTGACGTCATGCGACATGATTGAAGTACACCATTACTTCATGCGTACAAGGTTTGTCACAACGGAATCTGTGCTTCATGGAACTCAGTTTATATAACATTATCCACCTCTGGTTTTGAAAATAATAATTTGAATTTTGAAATAAACCCATTAAAATATTGGTTTATAAATGAGCTATATTTAGAATGTAAATCATACAAACCTGGAAATATCAGGAAAACAAATTGTTGACTAAAAATCCAGGGAAAATTTAGGGATATTTAAAAATTTTAGCAAAATTCATGGATTTCGGGGAACTTTGTGAGGCTTGAGTGAGTTTACTTTAAAAGGGTTGCTTTAACAAAAAAAATCTAAAAATATTAGGTGGTTTTGAACCTGGAAATGTTAGGGAAATATCTGTAAAAAAACCTGCAAATATCAGTGAAATTGGTTTTTCAAAAGTTGTATGAACCCGGTAACTCGATTAAACTATAGTAAAATGGTACAAAGATAAATTCGAAAACCTAAATTCTTATAATTATATTATATATTCTGTTATATTCTAATTTAAGCCTTATTTAAACTATTCAAACTATTTTAACTATTAAACATGGAAAAATAACCTATTTGTAGTTTAAATAATAATAAGCAATTTTATCGCATTAGTGTATTTGTGTAGGGCCCAAAAATCATACATAACTTGGGTTTATTAACTTCTAACAGAAGTATATAACATACTTCATACGCTATGTCAAATTAGATCATACATTCGGGGCCGTGTAAAGACATTTCGGGCCCCGGGGCTAATTACTATATCGCGGGCCATTGTAACTGAAATTTTCAAAGGGGTGTGGCTGGTGAAGGGCAAGTCGATGGACCCCTATCGTATAATAATCAGCTAGGCTAATACCCAAGGCACCACCCTAGGCCTAAGTCATCGAGCGACTTTTAAAGTCTTTAATTCAGGTGGCCGGGTTACAATGGGTAGGAGGGTGGTGGCAAGCCCTGCGAGCCACGCGAGCCAACAGCTCCCTACACTAACTATTACCGTTAACCTCAACCAGTTTTCATGGAAGGGGAAACCGAAGATCTCGGGGGAAAACCCTTAAACCAGCGGTGAGAAAACTTGCAGAAGGTGTTGTTCCGAGTTTTTACCCAGTGCCACAAGTTGGGATCCAACCCGGCTCCTCTTGCTGCGAGGCGAAAGTGCTAACCACTCCGCCACCCCAGTATTGTTATCAATATTGTTAAATAACAGTATTATTCTCAATAATATTAAATAACATTATTTTTATCAATATTGTTAAATAACAGTATTATTCTCAATAATATTAAATAACATTATTTTTATCAATATTGTTAAATAACAGTATTATTCTCAATAATATTAAATAACATTATTTTTATCAATATTGTTAAATAACAGTATTATTCTCAATAATATTAAATAACATTATTTTTATCAATATTGTTAAATAACGGAATTTTTTCTCAATAACGTTAAATAACAGTATTTTTATCAATAATGTTAAATAACGAAATTTTTTCTCAATAACGTTAAATAACAGTATTTTTATCAATATTGTGAAATAACGGAATTTTTCACGTTAATGTTAAATAGCCGTTAAAGGGGTTTCCCTCGAGTTTTTCTCTTTCCATAATAACTTGTTGAGGTTAACGGTACTAGTGAGTGTAAAGAATTTTTGGCTCGCACGGCAAGAAGAGCTTTCCACCATCCTCCTACGCATTGTAACCCGGTCACCTGAATTAAAAGCGTTATTGAATTCCAAACGATCGACAGAGGGTCCTTTTGATCGAAGTGCATTTGATCGAAAGTGAAGTTCATTTGATCGAAGTGCATTTGATCGAAACTGAAGTTCATTTGATCGAAACTTTTTATAAACGTGATCATTTGATCGAAAAAAATGACCTTTCTAATCAATATCTTTTTTTACTGAAAGGTTTGAGAAAATATTAAAGGTTGCAGGTTAGGTTAGGTTAGGTTTCGATGTCAGTAGCTGGGATTTCACTAGGTACGATATCAGTAGGTGGCTTGTCAGTAGTTGGTTACTGTTGGTACTTTGAACAATCAACGGGTTTTATATAAAGAACAAAAAAGAACACATTGCATTGATTTGTCGATCTTCTGAACATTTATATTTTACATTTCGTTCATACAGGAACCGATTTTTGTATTTCGATCAAATATACTTCGATCGAAAGGACCCATTTTCGATCGTTTAGAATTCGATCAAAAGGATCCAAATCGTTCCTAGTGTAATTTAAGAAGTGGTCAATAAATGCTCAAAACTAAAAAGATGGAAAATAACGTGATTGTAAAAAATGTTAAAACTGTTAAATAAATAACGTGAAGAAAAGAAATGGAAAAAGTGGTGAATAATTATAAAATGCAGAAAGAAGTGAATAAATGGTAAATAAACTGATAGGAAAAATCCTGAATGGCCAATATTTACCATGTTTACCATAATTTACCAAAATCCCGTTATTTACCAATATTTATAATTATTTACCCAAATACCGACGTTAATGACCTTTATTGGCAAAGAAAATAATAATAGTAATGATAATTATAATCAACGCCTATGCTAATACCATTTTAGGCCCAAGTCATCGAGCGCCATTTTTAATGCCTTTTAATGATTTGGGTCCTTTTGATCTTATTCCAAACGACCGACATTCAAAAATCGTTTCCTATATGATCGAAATGTAAAATATCAAAGTTCAAAAGATCGACAAATCAATGCAATGCGTTGTTTTTTATTTTTTAACTAAACCTCGTTGATCGTTCAAAGTACCTATATAATTGGTGGCTAACAGCGCCACACGTTCGCTTCGCTCTCGTGCGGGGGTGCGTAGCGCTCCCCCCCAACCCCATTCACTATAATCACCGTGGGGGGCCGCTGAATAGTCTCGAAAATGATTAGTCTCGAATGTGAATAACACCGAAAGATTGTACAAAGTTTCCTAGATTTGAATCTGAATAGTCTCGAATATGAATAACCATGAAACTGATTAGCGTCGAAACTGACTAGTCTCGAAAGCTCAATGTGCGCTACTGGAATACACTCGAAACTGACTTCTCTCGAAACTGAACAGACTCGAATCGGAATAGTTTCGAAACTGATTTCACTCGAACCGGAATAGTTTCGAAACTGATGGCTATTTTCAACAATAGGTCCGCCACATGCACCCATGATGATATAAAGAACAGGGCTGAGGGGGGAGGGTGGCGCCGCTACGCCCAAGTTAAAAGTATCAGACCCGACAATACTTGGTGCGTTACAGAAGGCCGATCGTGATAGCAAGAATGGGGTTGGGGTGGTGCCGCACGCCCCCAGTGCTCGAGCAAAGTGCGTGCGCGGCACCATCCGGCGCCAATGTATAGTCTTTGGATCCCAGAGGGGGGGGGGGGGGGTTGCACTTTTCGTTTAAGTAAAAATAACTTTTTAAATAATGATTTGCGGGGAATAACTTTTGCACGATTGAAATCTCCTTAAAAAGTACTTTAATGGAGGTGGCGCAAGGGGAACAAAGGGGGTGGCGGGCCTATTGTTCCACGTTACCAAATAAAATTTTTCTGAGGATTTTCTTATATTCCCTGGAATGTTTCCCGTCCAACAGATTCGAGTGAAATCAGTTTCGAAACTATTCCCATTCGAGGTAAGTCAGTTTCGAGTCTATTCCAGTACCGCACATGAGCTTTTGAGACTAGTCAGTTTCGACGCTAATCAGTTTCATCTTTATTCATGTTCGAGACTATTCAGATTCGAGACTAGTACACTTTGTACAATATTTCGGTGTTATTCACATTCGAGACAAACCATTTTCGATACTATTCAGGCGACCCACCCTAATGAAATCCCACCTACTGACATCGTACCTAGTGAAATCCCACCTACTGACATCGTAACTAATGAAATCCCACCTACCTACATCGTAAATAGTGAAATCCCACCTATTGACATCGTAACTAATGAAATCCCACCTACCTACATCGTAAATAGTGAAATCCCACCTACTGACATCGTAACTAATGAAATCCCACCTACCTACATCGTAAATAGTGAAATCCCACCTACTGACATCGTAACTAATGAAATCCTACCTACCTACATCGTAAATAGTGAAATCCCACCTACTGACATCGTAACTAATGAAATCCCACCTACCTACATCGTAAATAGTGAAATCCCACCTATTGACATCGTAAATAGTGAAATCCCACCTACTGACATCGTAACTAATGAAATCCCACCTACCTACATCGTAAATAGTGAAATCCCACCTATTGACATCGTGGTGAAATCCCACCTATTGACATCGTAGTGAAATCCCACCTACTGACATCGTACCTAGTGAAATCCCACCTACTGACATCGTACCTAGTGAAATCCCACCTACTGACATCGTACCTAGTGAAATCCCACCTACGGACATCGTAAATAGTGAAATCCCACCTATTGACATCGTAGTGAAATCCCACCAATTGACATCGTACTGAAATCCCACCTATTGACATCGTACCTACTGAAATCCCACCTATTGACATCGTAGTGAAATCCCACCAATTGACATCGTAAATAGTGAAATCCCACCTATTGACATCGTAAATAGTGAAATCCCACCTACTGACATCGTAACTAATGAAATCCCACCTACCTACATCGTAAATAGTGAAATCCCACCTATTGACATCGTAAATAGTGAAATCCCACCTACTGACATCGTACCTACTGAAATCCCACCTACTGACATCGTAAATAGTGAAATCCCACCTATTGACATCGTGGTGAAATCCCACCTATTGACATCGTAGTGAAATCCCACCTACTGACATCGTACCTAGTGAAATCCCACCTACTGACATCGTACCTAGTGAAATCCCACCTACTGACATCGTACCTAGTGAAATCCCACCTACGGACATCGTAAATAGTGAAATCCCACCTATTGACATCGTAGTGAAATCCCACCAATTGACATCGTACTGAAATCCCACCTATTGACATCGTACCTACTGAAATCCCACCTACTGACATCGTAACTACTGAAATCCCACCTACCTACATCGTAACTAGTGAAATCCCACCTACCTACATCGTAAATAGTGAAATCCCACCTATTGACATCGTAGTGAAATCCCGCCTATTGACATCGTACCTAGTGAAATCCCACCTACTGACATCGTAACTAATGAAATCCCACCTACCTACATCGTAAATAGTGAAATCCCACCTATTGACATCGTAAATAGTGAAATCCCACCTACTGACATCGTAACTAATGAAATCCCACCTACCTACATCGTAAATAGTGAAATCCCACCTATTGACATCGTGGTGAAATCCCACCTATTGACATCGTAGTGAAATCCCACCTACTGACATCGTACCTAGTGAAATCCCACCTACTGACATCGTACCTAGTGAAATCCCACCTACTGACATCGTACCTAGTGAAATCCCACCTACGGACATCGTAAATAGTGAAATCCCACCTATTGACATCGTAGTGAAATCCCACCAATTGACATCGTACTGAAATCCCACCTATTGACATCGTACCTACTGAAATCCCACCTACTGACATCGTAACTACTGAAATCCCACCTACCTACATCGTAACTAGTGAAATCCCACCTACCTACATCGTAAATAGTGAAATCCCACCTATTGACATCGTAGTGAAATCCCGCCTATTGACATCGTACCTAGTGAAATCCCACCTATTGACATCGTACCTAGTGAAATCCCACATACTGACATCGTACCTAGTGAAATCCCACCTACTGACATCGTACCTAGTGAAATCCCACCTACTGACATCGTACCTAGTGAAATCCCACCTACTGACATCGTACCTAGTGAAATCCCACCTACTGACATCGTACCTAGTGAAATCCCACCTACTGACATCTTACCAAGTGAAATCGCACCTACTGACATCGTACCTACTGAAATCCCACCTACTGACATCGTACCTACTGAAATCCCACCTACGGACATCGTACCGAGTGAAATCCCACCTACGGACATCGTTCCTAGTGAAATCCCACCTACTGACATCGTAACTAGTGAAATCTCACCTACTGACATCGTACCTAGTGAAATCCCACCTACTGACATCGTACCTAGTGAAATCCCACCTACTGACATCTTACCAAGTTAAATACCACCTACTGACATCGTACCTAGTGAAATCCCACCTACTGACATCTTACCAAGTGAAATCCCTCCTACGGACATCGTACCGAGTGAAATCCCACCTACGGACACCGTTCCTAGTGAAATCCCACCTACTGACATCGTAACTAGTGAAATCCCACCTACTGACATCGTAACTAGTGAAATCCCACCTACTGACATCGTACCTAGTGAAATCCCACCTGCTGACATCATACCTAGTGAAATCCCACCTACTGACATCGTACCTAGTGAAATCCCACCTACTGACATCGTACCTAGTGAAATCCCACCTACTGACATCGTACCTAGTGAAATCCCACCTACGGACATCGTAAATAGTGAAATCCCACCTATTGACATCGTAGTGAAATCCCACCAATTGACATCGTACTGAAATCCCACCTATTGACATCGTACCTACTGAAATCCCACCTACTGACATCGTAACTACTGAAATCCCACCTACCTACATCGTAACTAGTGAAATCCCACCTACTGACATCTTACCAATTGAAATCCCACCTACTGACATCGTACCTACTGAAATCCCACCTACTGACATCGTACCTAGGGAAATCCCACCTACGGACATCGTACCGAGTGAAATCCCACCTACGGACATCGTTCCTAGTTAAATCCCACCTACTGACATCGTAACTAGTGAAATCCCACCTACTGACCTCGTACCTAGTGAAATCCCACCTACTGACATCGTACCTAGTGAAATCCCACCTACTGACATCGTACCTAGTGAAATCCCACCTACTGACATCTTACCAAGTGAAATCCCACCTACTGACATCGTACCTAGTGAAATCCCACCTACTGACAGCGTACCTAGTGAAATCCCACCTATTGACATCGTACCTAGTGAAATCCCACCTACTGACATCTTACCAAGTGAAATCCCACCTACTGACATCGTACCTAGTGAAATCCCACCTACTGACATCGTACCTAGTGAAATACCACCTACTGACATCTTACCAAGTGAAATCCCACCTACGGACATCGTACCGAGTGAAATCCCACCTACGGACATCGTTCCTAGTGAAATCCCACCTACTGACATCGTAACTAGTGAAATATCACCTACTGACATCGTAACTAGTGAAATATCACCTACTGACATCGTAACTAGTGATATATCACCTACTGACATCGTAACTAGTGAAATATGACCTACTGACATCATCGTTACCATTAAACTTAAACACTTAAAAAAATGATTTAAAATGTTTTTTTACCTAATCAAGGCCGGACTAAGACCTTGTGTGGCCCTAGGCCCAAGCTATTTTGGTGCCCCCTTCAGTGGCGAGCGAGCGAGGCGCTCCAGCAATCTATCATTGACAAATGGAAAATACAATATCAATGTAGACTTTGCGGATAGTTTAGTGACGTTAATAAATGATTGCTTTACATGGTATCGAAAAATGTGGACGCATTTACTCAAATTATCCAGAAAAAAAATATTTTGTGGACAGTAAATGATAAAATTTTTGTACTTTAAATTCTTGGTGCCCCTTGAAGGCTTGGTGCCCTAAGCTCAGGCCTAGTAAGCCTATTTGTAATCCGGCTCTGTACCTAACCTAACCTGCAACCTTTGAACTTCTTTCAAGCATTTCAGTAAAAAAATGAGATTGATAAGAAAGGTCTACTTCGGATGCTGTCGCTTTTGTCGATCAAATGATCACGCTTAAAAAACGTTTCGATCAAATGAACTTCACTTTCGATCAAACGCACTTTCGATCAAAAAGGCCCTTAGGAACGACGAAAGAGCAAAAAGTCAATTCCTTCGCTACTTTCTACAAAGGTAAAGAGCGAAAGACAGAATGGTCCGGGGTGTACCCCCCTCCGTTTGGTCTACCTCGCTGCCACCGTAAAGTGACGGGGATTTACGGCCGGAAGGGCTCGGGGCCGACAAGATAAGCTGGCAACGGAACGGAAAGCGGTCGTTCGGCGCGTCTCGGGGTTTGTAAAATGGAGATAGGACGGCTCGCATCTCCAGGCGATTATCGCGCTAAGGCGCTTGATCAAGTTAGGCCACGTGAAAAGCGACTGCAGCGCCGCCAACCTCCGCAACGGAGGGCGTCTACTTAATCGCCACGAAGACCTTCGAAGAGGGGGTGGTGGGTCAGGGGCAAAACGCCTTTTCGGCAGTTTCTCTGCCTTCTTCAATTTAGAACCTTATTTAAAGGTAGTTATATCAGAAGTTAATGAACTGATGTTCATGATTCTACGTCGCAGATCCCGAGGCGAAACACCACGTGATCCGTGTCATAGCCGACATAAAGTCGTTACCGTGGCAACTAAAATAGGCCCCACCCACCAGTAACCTCCGATTTTTAAGTGGCTTCATTCTGTTCTAAATTGATATATTTTTTTATAAATGTCGTTTAGTATTGGTTTAATTATTTCTACTTCTAAAAATATCAAATCTCATTGGTTCCCTACTTGATTTGATTTGATATAATTTATTGACGCCTTATGAAAATTACAATAGTTTGGTAATATAAGCTAATACATCTCCCCAGATCCACATAAGCTACAAGCTTGAGCGTGGTAGGGGATATACAATTGATGTAGCCTTTGAAACGGCAATCGATACATTTTCCAAAAAAAAAATCATTACATTGATATATTAATACAGTTTCATAATAGTCCTAACAACTCATACAATATTTATTATTATTTTTCTTAATTATTAATATTATTTTTTAAATCTACTTGGTTCTTTTAAATCAGCACCGCTTGTAGCACCACAGTGTCCGATATTTGAAATATTAATCACGTAATATATAAAGCAGCGTTCAGACTATGTGAAAACAATACGTTAGCATCGGTCGTGTCGTTTCGGTTATGTTGGTCGCGTCGGTTCGTTCATTTCACTGTTCAGAAAGGAACCAACCTTGCACGGAGATTAACATAAAAGGGGATTGTTCATCCAATCAGAGCTCAGTAATAACGGCGGAAAAATTGAAATATTTTTTTATCCACCTCTGATTGGTTATAGTATTTCGATGGTTCTAAAGGTCGCCACAACCTAGAGTCAGCGCTGATGAGGCATAAGGCTAATTGTCTGCTATGAACTTTTTGAGCTTTCGGCAGTCCGCAACGAAATGAAAAAATGTAAACGACACGCGCGAAAATTTAAAGTCTCTGTTGAGAAGTCTGAACGGTGTAAGAAATCGAAAGAACCGACACGATCGACGCAAACGTCATATTTTCACCTAGTGTGAACGCTGCTTATATATCTTTATTTAAAGTTTTTACTTGTTTCGTATTTGTGTCGAAAAGTTTCGCAGTTCTCACGGCGGTCGATGCAATTTGAAGAATTGATTTTTTTTGGCTTAAGAATCAGTCAACAATATCATAAGTCTATAATATTGTTCCATAAGTTTGCCACTTTGGGGAATATTTTACTGAGAGCTAGAGACGTCATCACAAGAAGAAAATCTCCCACTAGCGAGGCGCTGTCAAAGGCTACGTGTAACGCGTTAGAAAGCGGAATAGCTCTCAGTATACCTTTTGCTTGTGAAGAATAGGGAGTGTCACACTTATGTAAAAATATTATACCCTTTTGACTATATTTATTGGTACTTAGGGAAAACAGTAAGCTCCTCCCCCCTCCCAATCAAAGCAGCCCGATATCTCATTGGTTCTCTAAGGCTGACGTCATGCGACATAATTGAAGTACACTATTACTTCATGCGTACAAGGTGTGTCACAACGGAATCTGTGCTTCATGGAACTCAGTTTATGTAACATTATCCACCTCTGGTTTTGAAAATAATAATTTGAATTTTGAAATAAACCCATTAAAATAATGGTTTATAAATGAGCTATATTTAGAATGTAAATCATGCAAACCTGGAAATATCAGGAAAACAAATTGTTGACTAAAAAATTCAGGGATATTTAATAATCGCGAAATATTTATATCCAAATACAAAACAAGCGCGTATGTCAGATGACCCGCATTTAGGGTTGTGCGAGTAGTGGTTTTAGGCAATCGAGTCGGTTATCGAGTATCAAATCGAGTATTCGAGTCGAGTAATATTGAAGTCGAGTCGAGTAATCGAGTACTTGATAAAGGGGAAACTTTCTCTTATTCGAGTCGAGTAACTAAAAAAACCTCGAGTAATATTTTTAACGAGTCGGGTTATCGAGTATTTGATCAGGAGCTGGTTTTATTCAAGTAATTATGAAATTAAATAAAGTAGCTTTCAATGCTGAAAATATTCCTTTAATTTAAATGAATCACAGTTTCCACAACATTATAGGTACCGTTTATTGTCCCCCAAAAAGTCGTAAAAGCCCCTCTTTGAACTTTGAAGCAACGAGGATAGAAAAAACTAATACTCGACGAGTTTAGAGAGCAGCTTATTCGAGTAATCGGGTACCCGAAAATGCAATATTTTGGTACTAGGAAATCGACGAGTATTCTGAAATTACTTCTTCGAGGTCGAGTTCGTGTACTCGACCTCAAAAAAGGCCGAATACTCGATGATGTTCGAGTACTCGCACAGCCCTATCCGCATTCCGTCGTCTGCTCCGCTGTTTTTAATAGAAGTGAGACTTTTGGAATTTTAATAGGCTGAAGATTATTCAGTAATAATTGTATTGGAATAAAAATGAAAGGATAATGATTCAATTTATTTAAATAGGAAGTTCGCTTTAATGTTTTTGCATATATAGTTTGTGTGAAGTTTTAAATAGATTATAAATTTAAAAATGCCTTGTCAAAATGGAAATAAAGGTGTAAACTTTGACACTGACGAACTAAGAACGCTAGGCCTAACGTCGTCCGCTAATATTGGGCACGCGTTTATTATTTGGATGGAAATCTTTCCAATACTTGACACTACGGCGCTACAAGCGGCACTGCCGTAAAAGCAATTTGGTTTAGGGTCCAGTTATTATTCGTCCAAGATTAAATCGAGAAAATTAGGTTTATAAATATGTAAACATCACTATGCACGGTAATTTTTAAATTTTTTATTTTCAAGCGGACTACTACAAGCCGTAATGCGGTGTATGCTTCCGCGGTTTGGTCGAAAAGGCGCCTCTATAGCCCGGAAAGATACCTGTTTCATTTTAATGTCCTAAATGGATGCTTTTTTTTATCTGAAGAGATATATATATTATAAGCTTCTGGCTATCGTCGAACGTCGCGAAGCTCTGAAGGGAATTACATCCGAACTAGATGAATAATTTATTGACGAAACCTTCTGGAAGATTCGACGATTCCCATTTTGCAGGACGCGTTTTACCAAATTGGATTTCTATGGGAATATTCAATACAAATTGGAAATTTACATATTTCGACTCTAAATGACTGTGAAATTTAGCAACACCGAAAGATTAGCGACTTATCAATGAGCTTAAGCGCGTTGAATGATTCGCGGTAGGTCCGCTCCAATTGACACATTCGTTTTATGTCGGCCACTCAAATGGCTTTTTCGAGTGTGGGAAATGGTCGGATGAAAGTTCGAGTCATTTGAACCGTATTTCGCCAATAATGAGAGGGTGCAAAATCTAACGTTACTTAAATTTCGATGCCCTTATATTAATTAAATGCGTGCCACTTAAAAATATCTGTACAAGTACTTAGCGAGACATTGAAATAATTATTTCTGGAAATATGGAAACCCATTAGATATGTTGGAATTTTGTGAAATATTAGAAATCTCGCGAAATCCGTAGATATATCGTAAATATTTGAGAAATATTGGAAATATCGTAGTTATTTGAGGGATATTGGAAATATCGTAAATATTTGAGAAATATTGGAAATATCGTAATTATTTGAGGGATATTGGAAATATCGTAATTATTTGAGGAATATTGGAAATATCGTAATTATTTGATGAATATTGGAAATATCGTAATTATTTGAGGAATATTTTAAATATTTGAAGAATTTTGGAAATATTTGAGGAATGTTGGAAATATCGAAAGTATCTGAAATATTGTATTTGAAAAATGTTGGAAATATCGAAAGTATCTGAAATATTGTATTTGAAAAATATTGGAAAGATTGAGAAATATCGAGAAAAAATATAAAAATAAAATGTAAATACTAGAAATATTCAGAAATGATCAATCTTGTATAAATTTTGGTTTCGAAGTGGTGAACTTTTCAGACGTCATCCGCTATTTCCTCGCGCATTAGGCTGACCATAATCAAACTAGGTGGCGCCGTTTTTCCCCAAAGCTCTAAGCCTATACGATTTACTAGCGAATCCATCTTTATTTCATAGAGCGTGTATCGTTGGGGCTCGCTTATATCGAAGTGAACGGCCTATAATTCTATCCATCTTCCGAGGCGACCATACTCAATTAATTTACTTTTTTTTTTCGCGGACATTCTTGGTCCGGCAGAACTCGAGACAGCTTTTCGAGGAAGGAGGGAGTCCGAACGTCCGCCTGCGAGGGTCAGAAGGTCAAGTTGCACGATGAAGTCCTGACGCTCCACCACCAACAGCCCAACGATAAATCGTCACCTCCAGTTAGTTATCTCTTTCTCAGTTCAAAAGAAAGTAGCATCTTGCGCGCGGAGCATAGCGCCGAATTGATTTGCGTCGGCGGCGGCGTTTCGCGGAAATCAGCCGGCGGCGCCGATTTTCCAGAAATTCTCGGCGACGTTGATTTTTTCCGGTGGCGGCGGAAAAAAATCCAAAATGTTTTTGAAGGAAAAAAAATAAAGCTACTTAGCAGCGTTGCCAAACTTACTATAATTATCGTACATGTCGATAATTTCAAGCTAATTTTCCAGGCGTACTATAATTTTAACTGCGTACTATATAGTACGCTATTTTTGATAATTCCGCCAAGATGTACTATAATTGTACTATAATTTTCAAATAGATGACACTGACGTCTTCGAAGTGACATTTGATACTTAATTTATTGAGATTTTTATGTAAGCTAGTTTAAAAACAAGTGATATTTTTGAAATTGATATTTAAACCAAGTGAGATTTTTGGTTCACAGTTCCTAATTCAAAAATAACAAATAAATAAATTTTTCTTTATTAATTTCTTGTTTCATGCAAGCTTATTTATTTCAATAGGCCGAAATTTTAAGCTTTTACGGTATTAAAAGTCAAGGTATCTCGTATAAAAAAAAGTACTCAACTACGCGCTAATAATCAGTAAAAAATTCAAATTTAGCGAGAATTATCGTTGCGTTGCTAATGTGCGATAATTTTTATGGCAAATCGATAATTTCATCGTCCTAGTACGATAATTTTATTTTCGGGACCTGGCAACGCTGTTACTATGAAAATCTCAAAATAATTCGACGGCGGCTTCAAAATGTATCGGCGTTGGCGTCGGCGGTGCGCCGAAACGTAAAATGACTCGGCGGCGGCGGCAGCGGTTCGGCGCCAGAGAAAATATTGTCGACGGCGGCGTTGGATCGGTGGCGCTAGGCCCTACCTGCACTGTGTCATTCGCTCTCTTTCTTGCCATTAATGATTCCAATAAACCCGCGCCGAACTCGATAGCGTCGCTCGCGATTATAAGCCCCGATTCCGATCACTCGGCTGTCTGCCTAATTCTCTCCATTGCATGGCTCGCATCTTTGTATAAATTGGTTTTCACGATATTCATATTTATGTATGTGTAGATATGTATGTATGTTTATATGTAAAGGTGCGTATGTAGATATGTGTGTATATATGTATATGTGTGTATATATGTAGATGTGTATATGTAGATATCCTTAGTTGTTACATAAGTGACATAATTACCAAAAGTGTGACAATCCCTGTACTTTCGTATCCTAAAGGTTTAATGAATGCTCGACTGAGATCGACCACATACAAGACTATTTATTGTCGCCTTTCTGGATATTTTTTTAGTCTATGGTATTATATCGTAGGTAGATGGCGATAGCATCTCCACAGAACGACGAAAAATCCAAAAATACACTAACTTTGACCAGTGCTACTTAGTTCCTTCGTTCCTCACTACGAGGCGTTATTTGTTGGTTTTAACTTCCTTCCCTCCCCAAGGCATACTTTCCCTTCTCCCCTCCCAACTTGTATTTCGCTCGTAACATTCATTCGGAAATAGGTCCGATTGACACACTGTTGGTAATTATGTCACTTTTGGTTGTTATAATATTGAATAACGAACTCAGTTCTAAACGGGTATTCTTTCAATGTCGTATCAGGTCAAGGTCAAGACGTTAAGTATGGCCTTCGCGATCAAGAAACTCTTCAAGAGCTCGGAGCACCGAGGTCTCGGGGAGGAAGGGACGTCACGCAAGTCTCACAACCACAACCACAACCACAACCACAACGCCAACACGGGTTCGCCCGCTCATCATCCTGCCAGGAGGTTCTTCGGCGGCGGACACCACAACAGCCCGCGCAACTCCAGACGCGACTCCAAGATTAGTCCAGCCGAGACGGGCCCGATGGCCGCCAAGAACGGGCTTCTGCGGCCGGGCCCCATCAACGGAGGTGGAAGCGGCGGAGTCCTGGGCCTCGTCGGCGCCACGGGAATCTTGTTCAAGTCGAAGAATTCTTCCAAAAACGGTGGCCATTCCTCCGGCAACGCCAACGGCTCCGAAGTGGACCGCAACGGGAACCCTCAGCAGCAGCAGCAACAGCAGCAGCGCGTCTCGGACACGGTGGTCAAGCACAACCAGGCCGTCCGGACCCGGCGGCTGATGAAGGAGTTTCAAGACATCGCCAAGTACGGGCGGCTGTCGGACACGCCGCCCTTCACGGTGGAGCTGGTGGAGGACAATTTGTACGAGTGGAACATCCGGCTCTTCCAGATCGACCCCGAGTCGGACCTCGCCCGCGACATGAGAGCCTCGGCCGTCGAAAGCATCTTGCTCAACGTCGCTTTCCCGGACAATTTCCCCTTCTCGCCACCCTTCGTCAGGGTCATTTCGCCGCACATCGAGAAAGGCTTCGTCATGGAGGGCGGAGCCATCTGCATGGAGCTGCTGACGCCGCGTGGATGGGCCAGCGCCTACACCGTCGAAGCCGTCATCATGCAGTTCGCCGCCAGCCTGGTCAAAGGACAAGGCCGCATCGCTCGCAAGTGCAAGAGCGGAAAAGAGTTCAACCGGAAGCTGGCCGAAGCGTCTTTCCGCTCCTTGGTCAAGACGCACGAGAAGTACGGATGGGTCACCCCGCCATTGGCCGACGGATAACCGAGTGACCGTTCTCCCCGAATCCTTCCCTTCCAATCTCCGTCATTCCTTCTTCATTTGGTTCGTCTCTCCGGTCCTCCTCGAGACCGCCTCTCCTCTTGTCCTCCTCTAGACCGCCTTTCCTCCTGTCCTTCAATCTTTCTCTCCTCCTATACTGATTTTACACTTTTTTTTATCCGTCGAAAAAACTGTCTCCGGAAGTACAGCGAACATAATCGAAAAGAAACTTTTTGTTTAAGAAAAACTAGCAAAATGATTGAAAGCGTCTGAGGGATTTTGGTTGCGTTCTGGTGAGTTCTATTTTTACTTCTACCTTAATACTTCAAAGATTATTTGGCCTACTTTTTAAATTGATATTTCCGTCCATTAATTTCACGACGGACGATATTTTTTCCCGGTTTAGGGTTATATATGAATCTATAAGACTAGTCTAAATTGCTTATTGTCGTATTGAATAATACCAAAAGTAACGTACTGTCGTTTGAAATCGAAAACCACGTAACGCGAGTTACGCTGTTGTTGCTTTAAAGATTTTAATTTTATACTTAATTCTATTTATTATTTTTTTAATTGGAAAATGGTCCGCAATTAAATAATCAAAATAGGCTATGGGGAAATTACCTTAATTGCAGAGTTATTGGTAATTTATTTCCAAATTTCATCCCTTCTACACTTCCCCGAAAATTTACATAATCTTAACCCCCTCGATCAATTTCTGACTACGCCACTGCTGTCAGGTGGTGATGTCACGTAAAATCTCCGCCGCCATCTTTCTTTTGGAGCAGCCAAGGCTTATTGAAAACGAAAACTCTTTCCAAACTAAAAATAACGTTAATATAATTTTTCTCTCTCGTCACTTTCTATTAAGTTTCAGGTTTTAAAATGTACGACCTTTGACACATCAAAAACGACTTTCTTAATTAATTTTTTAATATATTTAATCGGATTAACCATTCATTATCAATCAAATTCTCATTTACTAATTAACCTTAGAAACAAAGTGCACAGGGGTAAGGTTCCATCGATTATGAAACTTGTTTTTGTTCGTATTTATCACAATCAAACTTGCCGACGCGGTCATTTGGCCCAGAGCCGTTCAGAGATTTCGGGCCCCGGGAAAAATTTGTAAATGAAATTTTCAAGGTGCTGGTGAAGGGTTTTTCCGGTGGGTACCCTGATCCCTGATTCTGCCACCAAAGAGATATGTAGACACTTCATCCCATCTTGGCTTGAAACAGGGTAAACAAACGTTTCGAATGACCTTGACATCTCCCGTTTATAAAGTAAGGCCATCTATATTAAGTTGAGGGAACAGCTTCCACGCGCTATATTTGGGAGTTGGCCGCGAAGCTACTGAGGCTTTGGGCTCTGGGGAAAAACGCTGGCTCTCTCGCTTCCCCGGGGATGTACGCTTGGAGGTGGACAAGTATCTTACTACGCCATCCCTCCGCGACAATCTGTCCGTTAACCGATATCTTTTCGTATCATACTTATCACTAATATATGCGCTATGTATGATAATAATGTATATCGACTATTAATAACTTCGCTAAAGGGGGGTGCGATTCTGTTTTTATCAATAAATAATACCGTTTATTCCCAAGTGGAAATATACAGATACCAAAAATGAGTTTGCAGCTGTAGTTTTTTGTTCTAGCTTTTCTCTCAATACCCATCACCTTCCTTCCCCACAAAACAATCAAATCAGACCCTATCGCTTTAGTTCCCTAAAACTGACGCAAATTGAAGAGCACGCTGGTGACTTTTTTCCTACCCCCCCCCCCCCCCCGAGTCTCGTGCTCGGGCCAAAGTTGACCATGATACCCGATTATCGTCTCAGAAAATTCAATGAAATTTTGTGACTGATAAAATACAATATTCCTTAATTTTCCATACCGTATTTTGGCAATAATTTCAATATTTGCTACTGCCCTGAGAATTGTTTTCTGAAAACGTGACCTTTTGGTAACATTGTAAAACGTTCCTTGCTACTTACTGGTCATTGTGTAGTCTATTCTATAATTTAAATTTAATGGTTAGATCAGCGGTTCCCAAAAGGTGTTCCGCGGAACCCTGGGGTTCCGTAAAAGGGTCACAGGGGTTCCGAGAATTCGCAGCGCGGCCATCTTTGTTTGTGTTAAGAGTTTAAAATGAGTAAAAAAAATGAGTTGGGGTTCCGCCAGAATTAGGTGGATAATTTAGGGTTCCATAGCAAAATAAAATTGGGAACCGCTGGGTTAGATAATTCTATGAAATTTAATAGTTTTAGCGAATAAAATACAATATTCCTTAATTTTGAATACCGAATTTTTGCAATATTTTTCAATAATAATAATAATAATAATAATAATCAGCTAGGCTAATACCCAAGGCACCACCTTAGGCCCAAGTCATCTAGCGACTTATAATGCCTTAAACAGGTGGCCGGGTTACAATGCGTAGGAGGGTGGTGGCAAGCTCTTCATGCCACGCGAGCCCTACACTAACTATTACCTTTAACCTATACAAGTTTATATAACATTTTCCACTATCCTGGGAACTTTTTTCTGAAAAAGTGACCTTTTGGTAACACTGGGAAATGTTCTCTGCTATACTTAATGATCAATGTCCTATATTTTAAAATTAATGGTTATAAAATATTGGAAAATGCTATTTACTAAGTACTATTCAATGCGTAGTATATTGTTGCATTTTAAAATCAATGGTTGGAAAAGCTATTTTCCTAAATACTGATCAATGCGTATATTGTTATTTTTCAAAATGAATGGTTACGAAAAATCAATTAAATTGATTGGTTTTATAAATAACATTTCTCAACTTCCGATATTTTCTGATATTTCCTACTGCTTTGAACCTTATTTTTTCAAGAAGAAGGTGGCCTTTGGGGTAACATTGACAAAACAATGGTTGTTTTTTTTTGTTAAGTAGAGAGTAATATTTTCTTCGTAATGGAACGGACTAAAACGTTTTCGAGTCAGCAACTGTCCTGGGAGAATTTTCCAAATCGATTCAACCTTCATTTCCAGCTTACGTTTTTTTTAAAGCTAAGGCACATTTTTTTTAAGGTTTTGTAAAAGCAAATAAAAATAATAAAAAAACCACTCCGTCGAATAGGCTTTTATGATTTCGAGGATAAAAAAATGTGCTTTTCAGAAAAATTGAAAAATTCCATCTGCTTTGGCTTTTCCGCGTCAACATTTACTTTAACAGGGCGTTCGCCCCACCCCCAGCTGCCCCCGTTTGTTACGTGTAAACTCCTCCTCCTTAGATTAAGTCAAGGCAAAACTGCGGGGGGTAAGTGGCAGGGGGGGGCGGAAGTGATAACACTCGCTTATCTTCGTGGCTTTAAACTAGATGGCGTCACTATCGTTGCCCTCGAAAAATTATCTCCGGGTATTTTGGCGTAACTTTTCTCTCTATTACTTTGACATTACGTATTGATTAATTTCCTCTAACTTTTAGTCGGCAATCTAACTTGTTATTGGCTGATAAAGTGACGTCCCCCGCGCTTTCCGTTGACGCCGGAATATTGGGTTAAACAAGATTGATAACCTTTCCTCTCGCTGTCAAGATATATTAGGCTTTTTTTGGGGGGCCCCATTTATATAGCGACTCTAAATAGGGGAAGTCAGCTTGTCGCTCTTTCGTCTTGTCCTTATTAGTTTGACTCACTCTCACCCTTTACAAAAGACCCCAACCCGGCCTTCATCGGGAGGTGACGTTAACTTTAATCTCTCATAAACGGTTTCTATGTTTTTCTTTCTCGTTATTCCATGTTAAAGGTTTTATCGACTGCAACTCGCTTTCATTCAATTCGAATATAAAATCGATGTTTTAAAAATAGATTCTTCGCTTTCTTTAAAAAAAAGACTCCTTTTTTGATAGTTTACGACCATAAAAATTTTAAAATAGGTCAGTCGCCTGTAGAAGTGTTCCACTCGCAGTACGTCGGTGTTCAGGGAGAGGTTAATTTACAGGGGCTCGTTCTACTATCGCCATCTATCCGGGGGCGAATGAATCACGATGGGTTTTTTCCCATAACTAGTGGGGATAGTAAAATAGATGATTCCACCAGGGGGCGTTTTATTAGCCAAGGCGACTCGCTTAATTTACCTCGCTCAGCTCTCGCTCGGGCAAGTTTTTAGCGGTTAATAAAATGAGATTTACCGCGTTCTTCCGTCCCCCGCTCACCCCCCGACCATAATCCATTTTTCTCGTAAGCTTGACTTGTAAATTGAGAAGGGGGGGGGGTCCGTTCGTCGTTGTAGCCCCCCCCGCCCACCTCCTTTCTCTAAAGTCATTTATCATTTGACCTGTCTTCCAAAATAAATTTCCATCCCCCTCATTTTCAGCCATGTCTAGTACATTTAAAGCAAATCACGCGCTTCTTTGATGTTTAATTTGAAAATTTTGTAGTTTTATAAATGCTCGCAGAATGATAACAATGACTCAATTTTTGTCTACAGTTTGCAATTAAAGTTAACCGTTGTATAGACTGCAATATCGTATGAAGATTTCTTCGTTAGAAACAGTTTGAGCAGTTTTAATTTATATAATTTTTACTTTAAAAGGTAATTTTTGCGATAAATCCATTATAATACAACAATAGGGGGTGTCACGTGTTAATTGGAACGTGCAACCGAGCGTGCGTCGCGCGCCGTTATTAAATCTGTATTATCTCCTCCAAGATTAAAATCAAACGAGTTAGCCCGCTACTGTTGTGTAGCGCCATCTTCAGCAAAGTCAGAATAAAAAATATTCCTCATTATAATTCATTATATTATCAAGAATTAATATATCTATTTATCTGTTTATCTATTTATCTGTTTATCTATTTATCTATTTATCTATTTATCTATTTATCTATTTATCTATTTATCTATTTATTTATCTATTTATCTATTTATCTATTTATCTATTTATCTATTTATCTATTTATCTATTTATCTATTTATCTATTTACCTATCTATCTATTTATCTATTTATATATTTATACATTTATCTGTTTATATATAAAATGGCCACAGGCATTTTTATGTACTCTGACTCGAACTATTCGCCACCACGGAATCGCGGTAAAATGCCGTCATAGAGTTCTTACTAGGCCTACTCCGAAATCCCAGAAAAAGCGAAAAGTATCCGCTTGATATTATAACACGTTTTAAAATTTTAATTTTAAAAATATTTACAATACGATTACAATGTGCAACGCGAGATGTCGCCACCGCTTCGAAAGAGAAGCGCTGCGATTTTTAACAAGGGCTAGTATTGGAGCTTTCATCCGTATGTTAAATTTTTACCGAGAGCTATTTCGAGAATGACCGCGCATTTTTTGGTGGGAGATTTCAGACTAAGTCATTAGGCCTAAAATACGCGCCGAGGCGTAGTACCGGCGCCTGATAATCGGTTTTTAAGACGCCTATCTTTCTCGCGACTAGTGGCCCTTTAACATTTCGACGTCAATTCTACGTCACTCTACATATAACTGTCACTAATTATCTCGACTAACTGACACACTTATGGAAAAATAATTATATACTTATGGTGTAATGGCGCAAATCTACTTTTAAGAACCTCGCTAATGGGGTGTGGCGTAGTCTTTTTCATCACCCCTTCCACGAGTAGTACATGAAAATGGTCTTTCCTAAATATAGAATAATATTTTCATCGTCTTCTTAAGCTGAATTTTTCATTGAGCGAAATTTTCCATTGAACGGATGTTTCTAGCGAATAAAATGAATCAGAAAGTGGCGCCATCCATTGATGAACTATTAATAAGTTTTTCTCGTAGATATATGAAATTGTATAGATCAACAATTCTACGAGGGACTGATACGAAAGTGACAGCTAGCAGACAACGCGTATTTTCTGAATGTGCTACGTTATAGCGCCATCTTTCCACCAAAAGCCAAAAAAATGACACGTGACTTCAACTCCACGTTACTATAGGGCAATCAACATTATTAGGCCTTAGCTACCGCGTACTTTTTTCCAAATACTAATTTTGGTTACCGATAGATGGCACTATTACGTAGCGCATCCAGAAAAAATTTCAAATCCTAATTTTGGTCACCGATAGGTGGCACTATTACGTAGTGCATCCAGTAAATATTTTTCAAATACAAATTTTGATCACTGATAGATGACACTATTAGGTAGCGCACCCCGAAAATATTTTCCAAATACAAATTTTGGTTACCGATAGATGGCACTATTGCGTAGCGCATCTAGAAAATATTTTCGAAATAGTCATTTTGGTCACCGATAGATGGCACTATTACGTAGCGCATCCAGAAAATATTTATCAAATACTAATTTTGGTCACCAATAGATGGCACTATTACGTAGCGCACCCCGAAAATATTTATCAAATACTAATTTTGGTCACCGATAGATGGCACTATTGCGTAGCGCATCTAGAAAATATTTTCGAAATAGTCATTTTGGTCACCGATAGATAGCACTATTACGTAGCGCATCTAGAATATATTTTCGAAATAGTCATTTTGGTCACCGATAGATGGCACTATTGCGTAGCGCATCCAGAAAATATGGGTCTTCTGCTAGCTGCCTCTTCCGAGTTCTTCCCACGGGTCCGTGTGCAGCGTAAGGGATCTATGCTATTTCATATATCTATGGTGTTTCTATTAAATGAATGTCGCTCTGACGTCACGGTACAGAACTTTATTAGTACCTTCGCACGTTCAATTTTCACTCGCGCTGGAAAATCCGAAATTTCTCGTGACTCTAGCACGCGCTCGTACGAAGAGACGTTGACGTCTGAACTACATTAAAACAAGAAAGCCAATATCCATCGGTAAGGGCACCATAAGTAACATAATGTAATAAGTATGACAATTATTAAAAATTATCACAGAATCCATCTATAAGTCTTCCAAATGAAAAAAGGGCTAAATTTCGTCCATTTTTGGGTTTTAATTTTTATTATTATCGCCTAGGGACCTATATTTACTAATTTCAGGAGTGGGAGTTAAAAATTAAGATTTTTAGTAACAAGGCAAAAAATTTGAGCGCCCCTGAGTTTTGGCGGCTGGTTACGGGCCTGGTTGAAACCCCACCCGAACTGAAATCTTGGAAACGCCCTTGTACGAAGGTGCAAGTCCGATTTATCCATTCCGGGTGGCTACTTCTTTCGTAGGAGGTTACTTCTGCTAAGATGATAACACGTAGAGGAGGGGGGGGGGCATTGGATCTTTTCCAAAACGGGGCAGATGTTTCTCCCGTTTCCTGAAGGTGTTCGTTCGTGTCTGCTTGAAAAGCGAAGGTTATCAATATGAAGATATGAGGACACGCGATTGTTCCGCGCGTGGCCTGCCGCTGACGGATAGCCGCGACCAAACGCGTCTGTTTTGTTTCCTGGTGGAAAAATCGTTCCCCCCCCCCTTCCCTCTGCCCCCCCCTCTCTTTTAGCTGTTTTTTGACCTTTTCTTCTTTGGCGGCGACACGTTATTTCCTTTACTCTATAAACAGAAGGCCAAGCCTCTTTTAGCTGACCGCCATCTTGACCAATAACGACTCGGCTATTACGAGACGTTGTTTGCGAAAAGGGTAAATATAAAATGGCCTTCGTTACGCAATATTTTATTTTTAACATAACGTTACCTGAAAGCGAAAGTCAAGCGTATAAAAAAACGCCAATTTGAGAAATTCATTTTGTTTTAAAAAACTAGCTTGATAGACCTATATACAAATTGCTTACGGGAAATAAACATTTAGATGGCGTCATTTTAAACTTTATGATATGATTTATACTACTCACACTACTTTAAGCGGTGTTTTATTTAAAAACTATAAATAAAAGTTCAACTCACCAAAAAAACTCGACATAAAAACATTCACGAAAAGCATTTGAACTATTTTTCGCATTTTTCTGAAAATTTAAAATTTTTGCGTTTCAGACTGCTGGCGCCATCTGGTAAGACTTTGGGTATTTAAAAATGCGCCTCTAATGGCTTTCCCCTGCGAAATGATCTTCAACCTTGGGCTCCTGCAGATCTTTTTTAGGGGACAGGGGGCAATCTTGATAAGACTTATTTATAAACACTGCTCGCCATCTGTGGAATAGGAAGTTCTATTGGATTTTATTTTCATTCGCCAGTTTGAATGTATTTCACATTGATAAGTCGTCTGCTAGCAGGCGCTACGACAATCGCCCCGAGCAGGAATATGAAATTCGTAGATCCGTTATAAATATTAATTTTATTACTCATAAATATGGAATCTTTATATTATCTTTAAACAAATAAACTAATGAACTGAAATTTATAATTAATTATTTGATACATTTTTATGATAATAGTATAATGTATTCAAACGTAAGTAATTTTTAATTTTTATTCAAAAAAACTTAAAACAAAAAGACTTAATAAACACAAGAATAAGGTTATATTTTTAATAATAATAATAATAATAATGATAATAATAATAATCAGTTAGGCTAATACCCAAGGCACCACCTTAGGCCTAAGTCATCAAGCGACTTTTAAAGCTGTTAATTCAGGTGGCCGGGCTACAACGCGTAGGAGGGTGGTGGCAAGCCCTTCGTGCCACGCGAGCCAACAGCTCCCTACACCAACGCACATTCAATGTCCTTTGTGGAGAAATGTTTCGCGATCGTTTCGGTTGGACGAGGCAATTTAGAGTAGGGCATTTATATTTATAATTCCAGTCCAGTAGTTTATTGTCCAAGCTTCAAAGTGATGTGACGAAAAATTAATAAATTTGATGAAAGAAAAAAGGTTTTTAATGGATTGTAATTTAAATACGTTTAAAGATAGGCAAAGAAAATAAAATGGATGGTTAGAAGTTTTGGGAAAATATTACAAAAACATGTTCCTGCAATAGCAAATATTCTTTGATAACAGTACCAGTTAGTAAATCATAACAATATTTAATGTTAAATATACGTATAGCTGAATTCTGCAAAGGCTAAACAAAATTACATATTACGTTTTGTTATTATGCTAATAATGGTGATATTTTCTTACCTCAGTAAATTCAAGCTATACAGTTTTGGTACTTTATTGGCACGTGCGTTTCGCACGGGGACTTCAAATTCAAAAATCTTTATAGAGTCAACCGCGTGCCCTCTATCTTCAATAACTATAGCTAGTGACGTAGAAAAAATATTTACACGTGACCTCCCGTATTTTAAAGAAACACCTATTTCCCGACAACGCTACCGAAAACTATTTTCCCGAAAAACAGGTTTTGGAGCCAGTGACAGCTTCTAGATGGTCTTACTAGAGCGTGCGACAGCCTTTAAGAGAAGTTGCTTTTCAAATTTGATATAACCTCAGGTATTTGGTGTGGAACACCACCGTTTGTAGCTCTGGCCGCTCTCGCCTTTGCCTTTAAAAATGTTTGGCGCCACTGTACAGGGTAGTTTGAAAAATTGAAGGGGTTTTCCATAAAGATTGCTTCGCGGGTTATATTCCCTTTACATGTTTGCAGTATATCACGTAGAAACTAAAAAAACTCGTTGCTAATCAGAAGGTTCACTAGTTCAAGTTTTGAAAACTAGATGGCTCTTTAGGAACATTTTTCTTCCCTTTCGAAAAAAAAATGCTACACCAATTGGGGATTGGATTCATAGAGGAGAGCGCCACTTTCAACCTCTTGTTCGAATGATAATATATGAGAATCCATTTACATATATATTATCACTTCTTATTATTCGTTCGAAGTTACTGAACCAAATTATTGGGTTCATTTATAAGAATCTTCTCTCCCCTCCAGAAACCAAATGCGATATTCGAGACATTTAAGAGTTTTTCCATCTCTATCGCTTCTTTCAATTTAAATATGCAAATTAAATCTCTTAATCATGCTCCTCCGAAAATCAATATACTCCGGGGAGCGCTCTGCAGTTTTTATGAAGGAATTTCAGCCACGGAACCTGATCCTGGAACACGTGCTTCTGGGGGATACATTTCGTTCTATTCCCTTCGTTACGACTTCAAGTTGAACCTTTCCATTTTTCCTCGAAACCCGATAAAACTTAATCGGTGGAAATCGTGGTGCTTTGAAGAATGTTTTGAGGTGGACCGAGAATATGTGGGCAACACCAGGGCCGTCTTAAGGCATGGGCTAAATGGGCTACAGCCAAGGGCCCCCAGCCAGTTTTGGGGCCCCGGATAAGCCAGCCATACAGCCTCTACTCTATTGACAAGAGTTTAGTTTGTTAAATAAATTGTTTGTGCTCATTTAATATTATGTATCTTTTAGTTACGTCTAAAGTAATTTGACTCATCGCGTATCATACGGTACCAACAATTTCTAAAACCTAACAGCGAGTCACTGTCAGTAAAAATCTTATTTTCAGTAGGCCTATGTTATACTTTTGAAATTAAAAGTTTTGGTTTGATTATTGCGTAGTTCAATTTGGACAACGTACATACAAAGGCTGACCGTTGGCGATCGCAAAGGTCTTAAGAAATAATTTAGCCCAGGGCCCCAAAAGGACTTAAAACGGGCCTGGGCAGCACCCTGTTAGCCTCGTGATTCGCGGTTTAGTCCCATTCGACCGAAATCCCATTAGACCGAAAGCGATTAACATGGATTCCCATTCTATCGAAAATAGCCCAATTGTGCGGTTTAAATTCTTATTAATTTTTACGTTTTCTTATTGTTTATAATACATCGAATAAGTAACCTTATCAAAATGGTATCGTACGCGAAGTATTGGGGGCGCACCGCGCCACCCCACCCCATTCTCGCTATCCCGATGGGCCGTCTACAACGCGACCTAGAGGACAGTATCTAGCCATATCGTACTGAGTATTGTCCAACCCAATATTAACCCAACCTAACCTAAATATTGTCTCTATACAGAAAAACTATTTAAAAATGTATTTTCAATATAAAATCCCAATGAAGCGAAGCCAGTCCAAAATGGGCAATATTTTGAAATTCTTTCGGTCAAATGGGATTTCGGCTGAATGGGAATATACCATGATTCGCGGAAGGAAAACCACGCAGTAAGGGCAGCGTTTCCATACGTACTATAACCATGCTACAACCATGCTACAAATACCATAATTTTCCACCTTACTATTATTTTGAGAGCGTACCCTACGGAATGTTTTAGAAGGTTATGCAAATATTTTAATCAATTGTAAGGGGTGAGTTGAGAAGTATGCCTGTTTTTTTCCCTTTTTCCTACGATGAGTTAAAAAAGCCCCAGACAGCTTCCAAGTGTGGCCTACAGGCCCCTGGAAGTAAGCTGCAACAAGCACCTAACCAAGCAACAGGGAAATGCAAACGTTAAGGTTTGGGTAAAAAAGGACTTTATAAAGAAATCGAAGTAACCAGCGTAAAAAAGTTAACTTAAACAGTATTTAAAGTCCCTGCTGCTTGGTTTTGCGCTTGTTGCAGCCTACTTCCAGGGGCTAGTAGGCCACACTTGGAAGCTGTCTGGGGCTTTTTTAACTCATCGTAGGAAAAAGGGAAAAAACAGGCATACTTCTCAACTCACCCCTACAATTCCTTCAAATTTGAAACACCCTGTATAGTATAAAATTTTCCATATTTCAACCTTTTGTTCTATAATGGTACTATTTTTATATTTACATTATTCCTAGTACTAAAATAATAATAATTTCTTATTAACCATACACAAAATGGTCACCTGAAAGCCAAAACCACGTAACTTTATACAAATTAAAAGTATAGTTAAAGTTACGTAGTTTTTGCTTTCAGGCTTCGAAATATTAAGCCCACGTTCAAGTGTTGCCAGACTATACCATGGAAATTGGAATTTCTAATCCACGCGCGCGGCAAAATTTCAAAAATCGTTCTAGTTAGTTATTCCGATTTCTATGGTCGATACTGACCACATCCACTCCCCTTAAATAAATGGCACACGAAAACAGTTATTTGCATGTTTTGCAACAAACACTTTAGATTAAAAGTAATTATTTTTTTTATATTGGTACCATAATTTATATTGTAATTCGTTCAGAAAAATCTGGCAACGCTGGTAAGGGGGGTGACACTCCGGTAAGTTCGCAACTCTCTCTGAGACTCTCTCTCTCTCTCCGTGAAAGCGGATAATATCATCCAGTATTTATGAAATCCGAGGCTATAGCTTCGATTCAGTGTTGCCAGACTGTGGGAAATTTTCCATATTGTGGGAATTTTTGGGATCCATTTTTCTCTGGGGGTAAAAGGTAATGTTTTTTCAAAAACGTGGATTTTGTTTGAATTTTCACGTCAGCGGGTATTTATCTTGTGTTTTTCTTAAATTTGACTATCAATAGAAAGTTCAAAATTATCTAGAGCTGTGTATTTTCGTGAATCTTGGGATTTGATAAATAATATAAAGGTGGCGCTTCGTAATACTACAATCAATCAATGCAGAGGCCTAACAACCAAAATGTTTCAAAATGGGTAAATCAATCAAATTTAATATTAAAAAGTTTTCCGTTGAGTTTTCGTTGTGGACGAAGCTAAATTGGGGTGTGGGAAAACTGGGAATTCGTGGGAAATTTACTATCCAGCAATGGGAATTTCGACTTCCAAACATTGGCAACACTGTTTCGACTTCATATTCTCAGTTAACATCAATACACTCTTTGAAATAGCAATATTTAAGTGACCCTGTTTTCTCAAACTTATTATTGCATCAGCGTTAATACTGACGTAAAAATAAAAAATATTCTTGAGAAAACAAGTCTGACCAATAAAGAATTTTCGTGTCTGATTTTGTTTGGCCAAAAAAAAATGTTTTCGATTGACGGCATAAAATCTCGAAATTCCTAATTTAAAATCGCGCAGTCAATTTCGAAATTTAATTTTTCGCTGTCATTTCTAACCCGGCGTGACATTTAGAATGCCTCTTTCTTAACGTGTTATATTATAAGTAACTTAATAACAATAAGTGTGATGATGACGTTATTGAAAGTCTGTCGCGGAGTGATTGATTAGCGTAATCAGAAGTTTTGGAAAGGAAACAAGTCACTCTCTTCTCTTATTGGCGCAATTATTGCTAGGCTTGTTTGGTAGTTTCAAATACTAAAAAAAATACATTCTAGGGGTGTGCTAGATATTTGACTTACCAAATAATTCGATCGTAAACCAAATTTTCGAATCTAAAAGTAAAACTAAATCTCTAGACTAGTTTAAACTGATTAATAATGTAACACTAATAATGTTTTGTAGTATGTTTACTGTTATTAGACATTTTATATCGATAAAACTTAAAAACATTAAATTCCTTAAGAAGTAACTTATGTTTAAATTTTTTCTTTTTCCGATTTGCGGAAACGATTCTGTAAATTTTTCTGCATTTTATTTTTCCGGAAAATTAACAACTCTAATTACTTTGCTGTTTAAAGCGTTTTAATTTACAAAAGACCTTAGATGCTCCGTAGAAACCTGTCGTCAGTCACATTATGATTTATATGTTATCTATAAAAAATGAGTATTGGGAGAATAAAACGTGTCATACTTACGTTTTTTATGTTACTTACGGTACTGTAATGTTCGAATTAAGGTGATTTTTCTTAAGAATGGGTTAGCTGATATTGCGAAATATATTTCCAATGATGGTCTGTTTCCGTGCTTAATGGTGTAACTCGATTCATATTTGCACCATCCCTGAGAATACAAACGATTGGAAGAGGAATCGTTATTGGCGGCCCAGTATTCGTCATGGATTCGTATTGAAATTTGGGTATACAAATGAATGGGGTTCATGCTACAAGTTCGGGATCGTCCATAAAGATGCAAATTGATCTGGCGCCTTCACAGACGGGCAGTAGGCGGTGGGACTGTCTTTGAACCCCCCCCCCCCCCCCTGGGAGAAAAAAATGGCATCACGCGGGTGTGGGGGGAGGCTGTCAGAATATTGATTGTTCCAATCGCAGGCTGGCCAGCTCAGACGTCATTAGCGTGCATCCCAAAGAACGGTCTTCAACATCTACAGGGGGAATCATCTTTCATGGGAACCCCAAACCTACAAATATTTGCCTGATATCGAATGAGGCGTTGTAAAATTTAGGGACGTAATAGCGTAAGTAACGTAACTTACGTAAGTATGGCACTTCGTATATTTCCATCAAGTGTTGTTAATTTTACGGAAAAATAAAATGCGGAAAATTTTCCGCAAATCGGAAAGGTAAAAAATTGAAACACATAATTTATTTTCAAGGGTTTTTAATTTTTTTAACTTTTTATCGATATAAAATGACTAATATCAGTAAACATACTACAAAACATTAATAGTGTTACATTTCAACCAGTTTAAACTAGTGTATAGGTTTAGTTTTACTTTTAGATTAGAAAAAATGAGGTGAAAATGCCGCTTTATTTAAATTTGCAAACAATATTACATAGTGAATGAAGATTAAAAATTGCAAAAACCACTTCTTGTACAATAAAAAGTTTATTTAAATCTTTAAAAATTTAAAATTCGGACGACTAGTTTCGCCACCATTCATTGTTTTATGTACAAGTGCCGTAAGTTACTTCTAATATTACATAGAATTAAAACTTTTTTTTTTTCGGAAAAATACGGAAAATTTTCCGACTTCCAACACTATTTCCAACGATATTTTCTTTTATTGTCAATCGATTTCGACAACGACCATATAAATCATCTCGCGGATAAGGATTTGTTACTAGTATTTAGAACAACGACACTCGAGAAATGTTGAGGTTAACGGTAATAGTTAGTGTAGGGAGCTGTTGGCTCGCGTGGCTCGCAGGGCTTGCCACCACCCTCCTACCCATTGTAACCCGGCCACCTGAATTAATGGCTTCAAAAGTCGCTCGATGACTTAGGCCTAAGGTGGTGCCTTGGGTATTAGCCTAGCTGATTATTATTATTTTATTTTATTATTATTAAAAATTGTAACGCTTTCGAAAGTAAACATAATGGGCTTACTTTGGCAAATTAATAATGAATTATAGAAATAGAAAGTAGTATGGGCTAATTTAAACACTCACTTCGTTTCTGAAGTGAGTCTATTTGAGACTTGGGTTCTTTTTGTCTCGTAGTTATGTTCGTCGCAATAACTTGGCAGCTAGGAGCAACAAACACAAGGAGAACGCAGCTAGCCTTTAAACACGCTAACGAAGGGTTGTGTACGAATTTCATTGGACGAGCGTCACGAGCCTTTACAATGAACGTTTTACGGGCGGGGGGAAGACAATTTTCGAATTTTCCCCTTCCGACGACAGCAGGCGCTAAAGCGTCTAGCCAATGAAAAACGTACGCGAGAAAATCCACGACTTTTGACGGCAAGGACAGTAGATACAGGGACGAGAAAGTGCATTGGCGGCCTCTGTTGGAATATATCACCTAAAACGACCTAAACGCCAGGAGAGTTAGTTGTAAACAAAAAAAAATGGCGGTCACCTAATTTTAGCGGTTCTTGACGAGGCTTAAGTCTTCAAAACAAATGGGCATTTTTTTATTTACGCTCGTAGTTTTATTTTTAATTTAACATCATTTTGGTTGTGACGAGTTTCCCGTTCCGAAACTTCCGATTACGCAATCGCTTCGCGACAGACTATCATTGAAAGGAACGGTCTAGAACTTTTGACGCCGGGTTCAAATATTGAGCGCAGCCTCCTACTTCTTTTGACCGCTGCTGAGTGGTTCGGTGCGAAGGTATTTCCTCCAAAAATTCTTTCAACATAATCATTATTCCTAATTATAATTATCATAAATAACGTAATAGACATAATTATGACTCTTACTATTCTTTCAATAGCAATGTTTTTAATCTGTTTCGCCAATGACGACTTAAATCATAACGTGGATAAGGACTGACAACGCCCCCCGAGTTCTTACTGGTCTTTGGAACTGTCTTTTGACAAGTTAAACGCTTTCAAAAGAAAATAATTAAATTTACACTGAAAATATAATAATGAATTGTTGAATGGGAACACAAAATTGACCGGTATCAGGCCAGTATTCCATAAACGTATCCTTCTCCCCACGTACAAATAAATATATTTAATATTAACGTAAGTCTATAATATTGATCCATAAGTTTGTCACTTTGTCGAATATTTTACTGAGAGCTAATAACGGAGTGACGTCATTACAAGAAGAAAACCTCCCCCTAGCGAGGCGCTGTCAAAGGCTACGTGTGACGCGTTAGCAAGCGGACGCAAATCGGCCAAGCCTGTAATGCAGTCTGTCTCGCGAATAGCTCTCAGTAAAACTTTTGCGTGTGAAGAATAAGTGTTACACTTATGTCAGAATATTATACACTTATGGTATAACCCACTCTCAGCTACTAGTTCCATCTCCGCGTTTTCAAGAGGGATGGCTTCATCTGTCTCTAATAATAATAATCAGCTGGGCCTCGAAGGCATTTTCTGCCGAAGTAGCGCGTTTTTTCAAAACCATTGTTTTACTTTATTCATAATTCAAAAATAAAATAATTAAATAATCAGTTAAGCTAAAAACCAAGTCATATAGCGACTTTTAATGCCATTGATTCAGGTGGCCGGGTTACAACGCGTAGGAGGGTGGTGGCCAGCCCCGCGAGCCAACAGCTCCCTACACTCCCTATTACGTTAACCTGTCCGTAATTTTTCCAATCAACTTAATCAAGGAAGTAGGTAGTGACGAAATTCTTGTTCGAATCGCAATCTTTCTGTGACAGACTATCATTAATATAAATAATTCAGTGTCCTACTTATAGATATTACGTTACTTAGGCTCGTAGCAGTGTCGATAGAATCATGGCTGGTGTAACGCGGAATCCCCTGTACAGGGGATGGTGATATCCGTGGCTTTATGAGATGGAGAGTGAAATAAAAGAAAATGAGAGAGTGCATGAGAAAAGATGAAGGGGGGATTAGCTCGGATGGTGAAGTCTCCCTGCTTGACTTTTATTGCTTTCCAGGGCTTAGGTGACTCTCTCTCTTTTCCCTCGCCGCCGGTAGGTGGGGTTGTATGCGCCGAACTTTATTAACCAACCGTAAAAGAAAAGCGATCAAGTTTATCACAATCTGACTTCGCTGATTCCTTTTTCCATAGGAACGCGTTATTAAAGAGAGCCTCTTCTTCATCAAAAAATATTAACGTAACTAGTGTCAGTTACCCCTAGCTTCTGTTAAACCTGGTGGACGAAATGTTAGTATTATCTTTTATTATTATAAATTATTATTATTATCAAGAATACATTCAGGTATTCAAATTCATAATTTTTTTCGATAAAATACCATAATTATTTCCAAGATTTGTTTTAATTTTTTTAATTAAATTAAAGACATGTAAAAATATAGGAACAATCGTATGTTTTTAAAGTTTTTAATTTAATTTAAAAATTAAAAATATTACAAATTAAATCATGCAATAATGATGGGGTTTTATTTTCCATTTAATAAAATTAGCATGAAGCTGCACGCGTTTGTTATCTTAACTTAATACCAGAATTAATTCTTGTATTTATATGCATAAGCCTTAACATTATGGAGTATAACTATTACCAAAAGTAGCATAAGACCCAAAAGTGTGTCAGAACTGAGAGTTTGTCGCAAAGTAAAAAAAGGAAACGAAGGGGGGTCGGAAACACGTCATCAAAATCGAGGTACTCCAGCGCCGCCGAGTGAGGCGTTTTAGAACGTATGTCTTCGGGCGAGTAAATCGAAGAGATAAAATCGCGCCAGACTATAGACTAAATATAAAGTTGCTAGTACTATTCCAACTAGTAGGTTATGTAGTCTGTAGTGTGACTAGGTCTCACTAGAAATTTTAATAGGCGCGAAGGTGCAGCTGACGCACTTTTGGGTCTTATGCTACTTTTGCTATTACTGTAGTGGTAGCTAAAGCAAGGATACTGTATACTTATACAGTATCCTTGGCTAAAGATTCACAAAATCGTGTACAGAATTCAGACCGAATTTTCGTCACGTGACTCTCAAAACTCGTCATTATGTAGTTTCAGCCTCAAATTTTCAAAAAAGCAAACGTTAATAAGGGGGTTCGGTAAACACGGCAAATTTTAGTTCATTTATGGCAAACTTGGTGGCGCTGCAGTTGGTTGCTGACCAACTCGTGGTTGCAGTAGTTCAAAGGAAACTAAGTGTTTAAAGGGAACATAGACTTCGATGGTAGCGTTAAAAAATTATGTTTTTGCTGTTGATTTGAGTGTTTAATGGAGATTTGAAATTCAATTATTTCCCACACAATGAGGAAAATTGGTTTTCCGACTATGCGGTAGATGGCGCTACTCAAACCTAGGGGCTTTCCCTCTTCTATTGAAGAAATATTGAAAATAACTTATTGCTTTCATGTCAATCGGGTAAAAATTATAGTTAATCTCGGACAAACTTGGCGGCGTGGAAGTCGCGTCCGAAAGCGTTCTGTCAAAGGGCAACACCGGCATTTAAAAAATCTGGGTGAAAGTTGAATATTTCATTCGAACTTAGACTCCCAAGGGCTAAAATAGGGATTTTTTAGAACTGCCTCAAAAAAATATACAAACTAAACCGCCAAAACATAATTTCAATGAGCTGTAAAAGCAGTTGGAATTCAGAATTTGTAGCGGACGAATATTTTCACCAAATTCTGAGAGAAAAACGGGTTGTAAATAAGTAACTTAGTTCAGCAAAATTGGCTGCGTTTATCGATATGCACCGGAAAGACCCGTTGACATCTCCCATCAGGTAATCAGCTATTTAAAAAATTTCATATTTTTTTGCTATAAATTCACGATAAAAAGCACTGCCCAAATACAAATCCGATTTCAGAACTGCAAATCAAAGTTTTAGAACTGCCTAAAACTGCCAGAACTGCCCACTATTTTAGGCCCTGTGGACTCCCGTAAGTCCTGATTGCATATCCGACCAATCATATTTCGGAATTTTTATAGCCCTATGAAATCAGGGGGTAGGTACATTTGTTCGAATTTCAATCGTCCGAACGGTTTAACAAATGTTCGAATTTCATTCGTCCGAACCGCCGAAATAACAAATGTTTCAATTGTTCGAATTGGACAACTTGTTTGTTTCATTCGTCCGAATCGGTAGCTTCACTTGTCCGAATTCTGTCGCTAAATTAGTATTTCTTATTGCTGTTTTTTAATTTTTTTAGTGCAAGAATTAAAAATAAAAAACTACATTGTAAATATCGTTGTTTGTTAGTAAGTGGGAATTGCGTTGAATGTTGTGGATATTTTAAGTTAGGTTAGGTTAGGTTAGGTTCACGTTAATGTTACTATTTTCTTATATTAACAATATTAAAAAAAAAAACAATTCCTAATGTTCGAAAAAACGGACAAACGATTATTCGAACAAATGAAATTCGCCAGTAAAGTTAACATAAATTGAACGACTAAATCACCAACAAAAGTTGTGATAAATTTTTCGGGCAAATGAAATACGTTTTCGGACATACGATCCTGTTTTCCGGCATTCGGACAAATGATCATTCGGACATTTGTACCACCGTTCGGACGAATGAAATTCGAACAAATGTACCCTAATCGAAATCAGCTAGGCTAATATACAAGGCACCACCCTATGCCCAAGTCATCTAGCGACTTTTAATGCCTTTAAATCAGGTTACAACGCGTAGGAGGGTGGTGACAAGCCCTTCATGCCACGCGAGCCAACAGATTCCTTCCCTAGCTATTACCTTTAACTTAAACTAGTTTAATGGAAAGGGGTAACTGAAGAACTCCGTAGTTACTATAGTAACCAACTATAGATAGTGTCCTATAGCAATCGATGGAGGCTGATTTTTCGGAGGTCACGTGTCGCGGATGTGGGTAAACGCTTCGTTACAAAACCGTCTATCGGAAGCTCTCTGAATAGTTCTTTTTATAAAATAACCTTGGCCATCTTGTTGAAATGTTTTTTTTTTGTTTTGTTTTGCTCGTTATGAGCCATTGTAACGGGTGGGACAATACAGTCCGCTCGTCCATTTAATTAAACAGGTGCGAGATATGTGTTACGGCCACGCCAACGGGGGGATACTTGGGGATAGGGTTGGGACACCCGTGGCGGAAGTATGACAATCACCCGTTGGGGGATTAGTGGTCGTCCTCACACGGCCATCCACAAACTCTGCCTCCCAGACGCCTAGGATTACAGGAGTGAGCCACTACTCCCGGCTTGTTGAAATGTTGCCTCCCCGCTTCAGCTGTGGATCCGTTTTCTCTCCCACTAAAGAGCTTACGAACTCATTCTTAGGCATTGGCTGAACTATTCCAGGGCAACATTTCAACAAGTTGGGCAAGCGTAAAGACATTTTATAAAATCAACTATTCGAATCTAGGATACGGAATGATATTATCTTTGCACTAGCTGGTATCGAACCCGTCTCCACTCGCGTTTGTTAGTCCCCTGTAAGGATTTCTTAGTCCATGCCCTCATTAGCGAACAATACCGTCGCGTGGCGCCACCTGGATGGGACTATAAGACCAAAGGGTCAATTCTCCTCGTTGAAGGCCTGTTCTCGGGATAAATATTCGCGCGCGCCAACTCGTCTTTATTATTTAGAAATAACGCCGACGATACTTGTAAAATATCAATAATGTGATTGCGTCGTGGAAAGATAGTGTGGCGCTAATGGAGCGGTTCAGCCCGCGATAGAACACGCGTTGTCCGGGTTTTCTAGCTCGGGATTCACCCTTCTAATCAAAATGGATACGAAGAGATACGTCACGTAGGGCTGTGTACTCGGCATTTTTTGAGGTCGAGTACTCGAACTCGAAGAAGTAATTGGAGAATACTCGTCGATTACCGAGTACCAAAAAATTGCATATTCGGGTTTCCGATTACTCGAATAAGCTGCTCTAAGTTCAAAGAGGGGTTTTTGCAACTTCTCACTACGCCTCTGGTTCGGATGTCGGCCAGCGTTAGGACACAAGAGTCTTAACTTCCTAAGCAATATACTTACAGACGGTACATTCATAATTAAAAAAATTATATTGTATTTTTATTTTACTATTAATTACTATAATTAGGCCTCGAATTAGGCTAGTAGGCATAATATTAAAATGTTACTAAAGTTGTGGAAACTGTGGTTCATTTAAATTAAAGTAAATTTTTTCAGCATTGAAAGTTAGTTTATACTCATTTTAAATTTAATTTCCTAATTACTCGAATAAAACCAGCTCCTAATCATGTATACTCGATAACCCGACTCGTTAAAAATATTGATCGAGATTTTTTCCTAATTACTTGACTCGAATAAGAGAAAGGTTCCCCTTAATCAAGTACTCGATTACTCGACTCGACTTCAATATTACTCGACTCGAATACTCGATGAAAAATATTTCGTACTCGATTGCCTAAAACCACTACTCGCACAGCCCGAGATCCGTGGCGTGCAGAATTTAAATTATTATTTAGGCCTAATGTAGCGGGCACCAACAACGATAAAATACGCTCAATTTATATTTTTAATAGCGGGTTTAATGATCGAATTTCCCCCCCGCCACGAGATGGCAGGGCAAGGAACAACGTCACCGGCGTGCGTTTCAATCGCCTCGGAAGACGTCAGTTGTAGGGAACCAATGAGAGACCGGGCATACGTGATTGAGCCTAAGGGGAGGAGCTTACCGTCAGAGCGTGGGGGGATTGCAAAGTGGAAACGATCAAAATCGACTCAACATGGCCATTATGCCGGAGTGGAAATAAATGCATTATCGCACGCCCTTTGTTCGTACGGAATTGGCTGAATTTTCGTACAAATCCACGTTATCGATCGTTTATTGACAAATGAACCTTTACTTATGACCGTTTGTGACGTAGACGGGGCTTATCTTTGTGGCGTGCATTGTTCGCGGACGCTTTCTACTAATACCATAAGTAACTTAATACCTGTAAGCGAGACCTGGCATTTAATACCATAAGTAACTTAATACCTATAAGTGTCATCTTGCATTTAAAGGTAATATAACCTCGGGTATTTGGTGTGGAATCCTAACGTTTGCGGGAGAGTGTTTCAACGCGTCGAAAGACGTCAGTTGTAGGGATTGATTCTTAAAGAACGGGTATTGCCGAGATTGCCACGTTGACGTACATAAACGCAGTGGCGTCACCACGATTTTTAATTTGGGGGTGCTTAAGCCGATAACCCAACTGGGGTTCCCAATATCCAAAAAGGATAATATTTTTATCGACTTAGAAAAAGAACTGCGAATTAAAGGTATAAAAGAAAACATTTTCTTATTAATTTATTAATATAGGAACCGTTTTATTTGTCTAATCGAAACAATGAGATCAATAATCTTTCACTTTTAAAAATCTACTAACAGTTTTAACAAGTACAATAATATTCGACAAAATTTTACTAGGAGCTTTCCTGGAATTTTAAGATTCGCTATTAAGAAATTTTAGGGGGCGCTTCAGAAATGTTTCACGTGGCTCAAGCGCTGCCTAAAACACCATGGCGACGCCACTGCATAAACGTGCGATTTGATGATTCTTTAGGAGCATAATGCTAAAAAATACACGTTTTAATGAAGCTTAAAAATAATTATCTGTAATAAATATTTATTGATCACTTTGAAATTCACGCAATAGACATTTCTAGCCTAGATTAAAACCTTTAGGAATTCAACTGAAAATCGGCCAAATTCGAAATTCCTGCCGCCGATTTACGGGAAATTCGTGCTAGTATCTTTCCTCCAAATGTACTAGATTTTTTGCCTTTCTTAACCTGCAACTGACAAGGAGACATCCCGAAGTGTAACCTTGGATTAATAATATGTAAAATAAAAACATTTTATTAATCCAAGGTGTAACCCACCGATTTTGTTCAAACTAGGGGAATTAATTCAATGGGCAACCGTTTTGCCATGGCAACGAAAAATTAAAAAATTAAATTTTCCCATTTGATGTTTTTTTTTGTCAATTTTTATCTATTTTCTTATATTTTTGGCATTTTCGAAATTTTGAAATTTGTTCAAATTTTTCACAGGGGGGGGGGGGGAGGGGGTCCTAGGAATCGGTCAGAATCCCATGTTATTTTCAATGGGAAAATTTCCATTTGTTGTTGTCAAAAACATTTTTCGTTGCCATGGCAAAACGGTTGCCCATTGAATAAATTCCCCTAGTTTGAACAAAATCGGTGGGTTACACCTTGGATTAATAAAATGTTTTTATTTTACATATTATTAATCCAAGGTTACACTTCGGGATGTCTCCTTGTCAGTTGCAGGTTAAGAAAGGCAAAAAATCTAATACATTTGGAGGAAAGATACTAGCACGAATTTCCCGTAAATCGGCGGCAGGAATTTCGAATTTGGCCGATTTTCAGTTGAATTCCTAAAGGTTTTAATCTAGGCTAAAAATGTCTATTGCGTGAATTTCAAAGTGATCAATAAATATTTATTGCAGATAATTATTTTTAAGCTTCATTAAAACGTGTATTTTTAGCATTATGCTACTAAAGAATCATCAAATCGCACGTTTATGCAGTGGCGTCGCCATGGTGTTTTAGGCAGCGCTTGAGCCACGGGAAACATTTCTGAAGCACCCCCTAAATTTCTTAATAGCGAATCTTAAAATTCCAGGAAAGCTCCTAGTAAAATTTTTTTTTCCCAGTTACATGAAGGTCTACCAATCCCCCGAGTTTGACCAAAATCGGTGGGTTACACTTCGGGATGTCTCCTTGTGAGTAAAAGAAGTTATTTTGATGGGGGCAGAGACAGAATGCGTTTAGGTCCAAAATGCGAACCAAAAACTGCCTGAAGCGAGTGCTTATAATGGACCATTTTGCTTTCCAATTCTATAATTTATCAAATTGTTTTTGTCTAAGTAAGCGTTATTTTAACTTTTGAAAGCCTTTGTTGATCCGTAAAATGTTTTGTAGATTTCTTGGGTATCATTACCTGACAAGAAACAAAGAGAGAGTTGTCAATACTTAGCATTGCTTCCATTTTATAGGCTATGGTTGAAATATTAGCGTTCGAGTAATAAGACATGCCCAACTTCATATTTTACGTTACTTTTGGTATTTAGTTTTAATTTATTACGTTACTTTTGGTATTTTACGATTTATTTTATTACATCTATTACGTAACTTTTGATATTTTACGATTTATTCCATTATATCTATTACGTTACTTTTGGTATTTTACTATTTAATCTATTAGATCTATTACTTTACTTTTGGTAATTTACTTATTAATCTATTACATCTTTTACTTTGCTTTAGATAATTTACTTTTTATTCTATTACATCTTTTATGTTACTTGAGGTATTTTACTATTTATTCTTTTACATCTTTTATGTTACTTTTGATAATGTACTATTTATTCTATTACATACATTACATTTCTTTTGGCATTTTACTATTTATTCTATTACATACATTACATTTCTTTTGGCATTTTACTATTTATTCTATTACATACATTACATTTCTTTTGGCATTTTACTATTTAATATATTAGATCTTTTACGTTACTTTTGGTATTTTACGATTTATTCCATTATATCTATTACCTCTTTTACGTATATTTTGATATTTTACGATTTTTTTCCATTACATCTATTACATCTTTCACCTTACTTTTGGTATTTTACTATTTAATCTATTACATATTTTATGTTACTTTAGGTATTTTAATATTTATTCTATTACATCTATTACACTATTTTTGATATTTTAAGATTTATTCGTTTACATATATTATGTTACTTTGGATATTTTACGATTTATTCCATCGCATTTATTACGTTACATCTATTACGTTACTTTTGGTAGTGTACTATTTATTATATTACATCTTTTACGTTACTTTTGATATTTTACGATTTATTTCATTACATCTATTTCTTTACTTTAAATATTTTCGATTTATTCCATTACATCATTCTATAACGTTTCTTTTGATATTGTACAATTTATTCGTTTACATCTATTACGTTACTTTTGGTATTTTACTTTTTATTACATTACTTCTATTAAGTTACGTTTGGTATTACCATAAGTTAATGATTAACTTATGGTATTACTATTCGTTCTACTACCTCACTTTGGGTAATTTAAATTTCAGATTGGCCTTTATCAAATGATTATTATTTCACAGAAATTTTCCATTCAACGGCCAAGGGTATCTCCCAATAGGTTAAAGGTCAAATTGATCTTTAAACTCGCTTTGATCTTCGATTTTCTGCCCCCTTTTTGGTACATAATCGAAATCCCTTTTATGGGGGGGGGGGGGATCTCTCGTCCTGACCTAAATCGAAAAGTTTAAATTTAGAAAGGCCTATGTATGCTCTTTGGCGAACCTCCTTTCTTCAATATTAAATTAGTTCTTCAATTTATTTCTTTTTTCTGTCTAGATGGCTACTTTTGCGAAATGTCTTCTGAAAATAAAGGAGAGGAAAACGGAGGAAATGAAACTGATAAATTTAACGCCAAAAAAGTATTTCAAAAGGTAGAATATCGTGTGAATTATCTCCGATATGAAATTAACGTATTTAAAAAATTATTTATTTGCTATTGAGGTTTTTTTTTATTTTAACGAGAAACGTAGAATTAATATATTTATACTGTTATATATATTTAAATAGTAGATGGTTTAAAGAAATGCGTATTTAGCAGTCAAATTTTAAATTGATTCTAACAAATACACCTAGTTAAATAAACCAAAAAAATATTCGGTTGTCCAACGGGAAAAAATATTTAGAAAAATTCGTCTTAAAAAGTTTAAACGGGTAGTTTTAAAAAAAAAGATAAAATTTAATTTTATGAAAATAATGAAAACGGCCATTTTGAATAAATCGGTCGAATTTTGGGACATTTTTATTAATAGTGATAATTTTTTGACGAGCCAGAAAAAATGTGCTTTAAATAAAATTTAGCTGCCAATATAATGCGATAAAGAACAATTATAGCTAAAAAAACTAAATGTAAACAAAAAGGCCGACCATACCAAAAAAGTATAAAGAAAAATTGTGTGTCCAATTTAAATAGTATTGTAATAAACAAATATTATTATTAAAAAAATTAAAAAAACGAACTTCCTAAAACAAATATAGTCATAAAAATATTTGTTTGTTTAAATGTAAAAGTTAAATGGTACAAAACAAAAACTAAAAGGAATAAGATTTATTTTTCAACTGGTTAGTAATGCCAGAAGTATATAATATCTATCGCAGTGAGAAGTATCAATATCCCTATACTGCTAATGTTTTTTGCTTCAAGCGGATTTTTCAAAATAGAAAAGTAGTTCTGGGCCTAAATAGGAATTTTTAAAACTATTACATCGGTGAACTATGGCTTAGAAATAAATAAATATCCCTACGCAGTTAGATTTCTACATTTTACATCGTTAGTAAATGTTTAGTCGTGATGCGGTTTGGTGTATACTTCTCTCGTAAGATGATATCATATATTTATGGTAACACGATAAGTTCTTTTATTTCTACGAAAAAAGGGTTTAATATAGTCTCTTTGATAGTGTATTATAAACTATACGGTTACGATAATAAGTTGTAGATGTCACTGATGTCACGACCTATTTATGGACAAGTGAAAAAAATATTACAAAAAAAAACTTAAGGAATTCAAAACTTTTCGTGAGAATCGTCTGCTGTTTTCTATCTAGTCCAAGGCCTAAAAAAAGGTCAAATTTGTAAAAAATAAAAAATAACCAAAACAATCTTGTATTAATTTCAATGGCCATCTATGTAATATTACTAACATATTCAATGTTACTCATTTTGTAATTATATAGTGAAGCTTAAAAACCTTACTTCGTGATGTAATTTAGATCGTATTTTAGTGTTTGGAAGAAAAAAGTCATTGAAATTTGTATTTTATAACGCGGGAAAAACTTAATTACTAAATTTAAACCACGATCTCAATTGTATTTGACTCTAAAAAAAAGGGTTATAAATGGACATTGATAAACAAATACAACCCTGAAAACTCGTTAGATTTAGCCGTCAATTTTTAATTACCCACGGATTCGTACTTATAAAAAAGGTCAACCTAGACTATTTATTCCTTCATGATGTAGACGTAGAAACTTATTAAAAGTATACATTTAAGTATTTTATTGTTGTTAATGAAATTATTTTTGTCGTGAATGATGATGATGATGCTGTTATAAATATATTTCTCATTCTGTCCTTCGAATTATTATATAGTTAACGAAATAAAGACGAAACGTTTCATTAAAATATTTGGTCCATTTATTTCTGTGTTTACAAGAGTTGCTCAAATTCTATTTTTGGGGATCGAATATCAAATATTTGTTTTCTAGCCACCCTCGAATATCAAATCGAATATTTGAAAAATAATGATACAATTTTATCCTGGGATATAAAATTAACGTTTCTGGGGTACAGTTGGGCAAACACAATTTTTTTGGGGATCGAATCGAATATCAAATATTTGTTTTCTAGCCACGTCGAATATTTAAAACGTCGAATAATTTATTGACTATTATCAATATTCGATACTATTCTGAAGTACAGTTGTGCAAACACAATTTTTTGTGGATCGAATCGAATATCAAATATTTTTTTCTAGCCACGTCGAATATTTAAAACATCGTATAGTTTGGTCAAAATATTTTAATGAAAAACAAGGTCAGTGAACCGATCAAATACAAAATAGTATTTGAAATTCCAAATAGTTTGACATATTTCGTTTTGTAGTTTTAATTTCACTTTGCTTTTCTTGAAAATTTCAATATACGGTAAGGCTCAATGATCTTGCCAACTAACAATTGACTACATCGCGATCTCTTTTGACAACCCTGAAACTCAACAATGAAGTAAAACTCCTCGGTTATTCGACCAGTTTTGCAATCTATTTGACATATACCGCTCTTCTTGATTATTCGAATATTTGATGCTGAGAAACGAACATTCGAGAACATTTTCTAGGTCTACTCGACTCGATGAAACAAACATTCGATTTGGTGTTCGATCGAATTATTTAATGTAACCAAATATATTGCACACCCCAAAGTAGATATATGTCGCTATCCTAATGAGCACTTAAAAAGAAACCACACGTAGTTATTCAATTTCGAGAAGTACGATTACAGAAGCTTTCAAATACTTTATTTCCCCAATTTACACTTCGAGGGGGGCGGGGGCGACATAAAGTTAATCTGTATTTTTAACTTTGATCATTTCATTGAAATAAGATATCCATAATTTTAAATAAATATTTACTAAAAATATTTGTTTATTTTTTAAGTTATAAAAGTAAATGAACTTCTATGAATTATTTTCAGTTTTCACAACTAATCGAACGCACAATTATTTTCTTTTTTTTAACCAGCTTTTATTTATCTACGATAGAGGGCACTATTGACAAATCAGCTTAATTTCTCACTTCTTCACCCAGGAGGGAGTAAACAAGTCTAACTTATTGCGGGATAAGCGTTTCCATTAATGGTACAGCGTCGTAATCCAACCTCTTAAAAGATGAATAACCCCGAAGAAACGTTCGCCGCTTGTGGCGTGCTCGGGGTTAAGGTCCTCCAAGCAGACGGTGCCTAATTATCTCATTGGTAGTCTTGATAAAAAATATTTATTTCATTGGTAGTCTTGACAACAAATATTTATTTCATTGGTAGTCTTGCCAACAAATATTTATTTCATTGGTAGTCTTGACAACAAATATTTATTACGTCGGTAGTCTTGACAACAAAATATTTATTCCATTGCTATAGTCTTGATAAAAAATATTTATTCCATTGGTAGTCTTGACAACAAATATTTACTACGTCGGTAGTCTTGACCACTAAATATTTATTCCATTGTCAGTCTTGCCAACAAAATTTATTGCATTGGTAGTCTTGACAACAAAATATTTATTCCATTGTCAGTCTTGATAACTAAATATTTATTCCGTTCATAGTCTTGAAAACAAAATATTTATTCCATTGTCAGTCTTGATAACTAAATATTTATTCCGTTCATAGTCTTGAAAACAAAATATATTATTCCATTGATAGTTTTGACAACCAAATATTTATTCCATTGATAGTTTTGACAACAAAATATTTATTCCATTGCTAGTCTTGACAAATAAATTATTCCATTGGCAGTCTTGATAACAAAATATTTATTCCATTGGTAGTCTTGAAAACCAAATATATTATTCCATTGATAGTTTTGACAACCAAATATTTATTCCATTGATAGTTTTGACCACAAAATATTTATTCCATTGGCAGTCTTGAAAACAAAATATTTGTTCCATTGGTAGTATTGAAAACCATATATTTATTTCAATGGTAGTCTTGACAACAAATATTTATTTCATTGATAGTTTTGGCAACAAAATCTTTATTCCATTGGTAGTCTTGAAAACCAAATATTTATTCCGTTGTTAGTCTTGACAACAAATATTTTCTACGTCGGTTGTCTTGACCACTAAATATTTATTCCATTGTCAGTCTTGACAACGAAATATTTATTGCCTAGGTAATCTTGACAACAAAAAACTTATTGCCTAGGTAATCTTGACAACAAATATTTATTGCCTAGGTAATCTTGACAACAAATATTTATTCCATTGGTTGTCTTGAAAACCCGTGTTTATTAAACCAAAACAAGCGCGGGCTGCTTATAGGATATAGGGCACGCTACTAGCGGCGAAAGTTTCCTCTTAAATACCCATTATTTGTCCATTTTCAATAGCGGCAAACGTGGCGCCATCCCTAGATTGATTGCTGAACTATTAATAAATATTTATATAAAATAAAATGAATAAAAAATCGTAAATGTTGCTTTTATGTCACAAAAGAAAGCTTTATAGGCTGTTCACAAATTGCGTAATGTAAAAGTAATCCCCTTCGTAAATCGTAACGAAGAGTAACAATTGGGAAGACCCCCACCCACTTAATTACGTAACAGATACTCGGACCAACTTAATTACGTAACAAATACTCGGACCCCCTTTAATTACTACAAACCTAAAAATTACTAAATTTCTTTCGAAATTACGTCTTTTTATTTATTGTTTTACACACTTTGATGTTAAGGGACATTTGAAGGAACATACCCCATCAACTCCCTGTAACATATAGTAACGTTCCCTCTTCTCTTTACTGAGTTACGTCATTACTATAGTCCGTCAATGACGTAAGAGCTAGATTAGGTGGATACTTTTAGCTTGATCTGAGATTTCTGAGTAGCTTAATAGTTCGAGTCGGGGTAAAAACCTTTTACCAAAATGGCTGAGTGTGGCCATTTTACCATGTCTAATTCTGAATAAACAGACGATTTTGTAAGTTTACTCCCTTTAATTTACTTTATATTCGAAATTTATTTTACCCAACTTCACATGAATTTACTGAATTTCACTCAAAGTTTGCCCGATCGAATTCACACAATTTTACAAAATGTTACCCGAATTTTTGCCAAATTTACTGAACTAATACGGTTCTTTTACTAATTTACATCATTTAGCTTATATTTACTTTTATTCTACCCAAATTTATACATTTAATACAAATTTTAAATATTTCCAGATTTGCTCTATTTTATCCGGAATATAGAAAAACATACATGAATTTCCGGTAAATCGGTGGCGGGAATTTCGAATTTCGTCGATTTTCTGTTGAATTTCTACGCGTGTTGTATTAATCCATTTTAGAAATGTCTCTTGCGTAAATTTCAAAGTGATCAATAAATATTTAATGTAGATTATTATTTTTAAGCTCCATTATAGCGTATTTTTAGTATTATGCTCCTAAACAATCATCAAATCGCACGTTTATGTACGCCAACGTGATAATCTCGGCATTACCCGTTCTATACTTACCCTGAACTCGCCAAATGGATTTTTTCAGGTATGCCTTACTTGTAATACCAAAAATAAATCATGACAACTGTTTTTAAATTTAATCTATGTTAATTAATTAATAATTACTTTGAAATATATCGCAATAGATGGTATTTTCGAAATGTACATAACGCGCGCGGGTATACTTAGAAATTCAACCGTAAATAGGGCAAATTCTAAATTCCCGACGACGATTTTCGGGAAATTCGTGCTAGTGTCTTTCCGCCAAATGTACTATAAATTTGCCTTTCTTAATGGGGATATACCTGCAAAGCAATCTTTATGGAAGACCCCTTCAATTTTTCAAATTACCCTGTACAGTGGCGCCAAATATTTCTAAAGCCAAAGGCAAGAGCGACCAGAGCTGCAAACGTTGGTGTTCCACACCAAATACCTGAGGTTATATTCCCTTTAAAGGCCTAGGATTTCTTCTGCCTGTTTTCCTTTGAGTTTTCTTCCCGCCGCGCAAATATCCTGGTGGTAGGCCAACCGCGGAACACGTTGGCCTACCACCAGGATATTTGCGCGGCGGGAAGTAAACTTAAAGGAAAACAGGCAGAAGAAATCCTAGGCCTTTAACCTGCAACAGTACTGAGTATATAGACTGCTATTTTATTTTTTTTTTGAGACCTGATGATGTTCCCGAAGCGGCAGCGAAACTAGTTGTCGTTTTTAAAAATAAAAACTTTTATTGTACAAGAAGTTGTTGTTTTTTTGTTGTTGTTTTTAAGTTACTCTCACTTTATTTCGATGAATTTTAGTAATCTACTCGTTGTTGTTGCGCATTTGTTTATGATAACTACAGAGAGTTTACTAATAGCTAAAAATGTTTAGGATTTTAAGTCATAAATCAAATTATTTAAATTTGACAAATTAAAATCTTTGTCGTATAAACGAAAAAAAATTTTACAAAAATCAGTAACTGAACAATTAAAAAACATGTTTTTCACCGCTTTCACTTTCCCCACAAAAGGGACAATTTGAGTGTACATTATACAATTTAGCAGCTAAACTCGGAGTTACAACGAAGCGATACATCAATCTCCATAAAATATCATTTTCGTTATAGGCATATAAATAGTGCGTATTTAAAATTTTGGTCACAAGTATCGCCGCCTACCGACCAAATTTGAAATTGAATATGTGAAAGCTGTCTGCTAGTTCAAAAATTATCTTTGCACAACAGGTGAAAGTTTCAACCGAAAATAAATTGAAAATCAAAGGTCATCTGCTATTTCTTCACATATTAAGTTGATGGATAATAACACAGATGGCGCTATGTTTCCTAAGCTCGAAGTCTATACGTTAGCGAACTATTCCGAATAATAATTTGGCTGCCTAAAGTGTCTATTTCCTTTAAATCTATAACAGTTTTTTCATCGCTTATAAATTTTAACGTTTTTTGTTGAATAGTTTTTGAATTTGATAGTTTTCGGTAATGATGATAATTTTCAAATAATCTGCCGATAATTTCATTTCTAGGTGACACGTCAGTAAAGAAATCGACTGGATACTTTCGTTGTAGATCGTCTTCGATCAGCTGACTTTGACGTGTTTGTTAGCGCTCTAATTGTAATGGGACTAAGATTTCTCTTATCCGTTATAAAACAAAATTTGCGTCTCTGATGGTCGTAAAAGTCGCGGAAATACCGGAAGCCCTCAGTTGTCTATTTAGGGTGAAAGAGCGCAAGGCTTAGAACGGGACTTTTCCAAATGGGGAATGAGAGTAAACTTGCAAAATAGGCGCTTAAATAAAACATCTTCCCAGAAATTGCCAAGAAGTAATATTTCCGACAGCCAGGACTCATAAGTTATATGGTTATTATTTATATAGTGCTTGTTGAAATATTAGAAAGCTGGAAACTTTCTCGAACGTAACATCGGTTTTTTGCTAAGCCTTAACATGCCAAAAAAGTTACCTGGTTAAAAGGAAACACTTGTTGCATACCGTACTACAAAAGTAATATGTTTAGTTCTAAATGAATGAGTTTTCATCTTTTTCCAATGAGAAGCTTTAAAATTGCCCGGTATTATAAAAATATTACATATAATTTTAATTATTTATACCATAAGAGGATTATAATAATAATAATAATATCTTATTATATTTAGTTTTAGTAACATTATATATTTTACCTTAAAATATACCTTAAAATATATTATCGAAAATTAACATTAGTAAGTTCCTTATACACGTGAGCCGACGCGTTTCTTATCTGACGCAAAATTCTCATGAGGGCAAAAACGCGTCTCCAATTGGCTTAAATATGACTTTTTGGCTAGCCATTCTAGCCGTTTAACCGGCCGACCGGAAATAGTTCCTTCCCATATGAATATGGAGAGGGGAGTAAAAACCGAGTATTTTTTATTGAAGTGTCCATTGGAAGGTTTTATTAATTGTATTGGTACAATAATAATAATACAACCATTTTAAATATATTTTCCAGCAATATTATTTTTACAACGAATTCTGTATCTCAATATCCAACATTTGTTTCTTATTATAGCGTTTTCCATTGGGAACCTCCGAGCACTCCCGGAGCGCTCCAAAATCAAAATCGTATTCCATTGGGAAAAAAGGGGCAACTCCGAGAGGGAGGATCGTCTTCCATTGACCAAGGTACTCCCTCCCGGAGTGCTCCCGGAGTGCTCCAAAATCAAAATCGTATTCCATTGGGAAAAAAGGGGCAACTCCGAGAGGGAGGATCGTCTTCCATTGTCCAAGGTACTCCCTCCCGGAGTGCTCCCGGAGTGCCCCCGGAGTGCTCCCGGCTGCCCCAACTCAAGAGTCGGAGGGAAACAAAAGAGTGCTCCGAAAACGTTTCGTATTTCATTGGGAGTTACCAGGGCCCATCCTCCGAGCGCCTCCTACAGAGAGCAGTGACGTCATTCAACAAATCCGGATCACACTCGGAGGTTCCCAATGGAAAACGTAATTAGATAGTTTCAGTAACTCGTGAAAATGCGTAAACGCGAACATCTACGGATCTCAAAATTTTGTTAGGTAAATTATTTTTCATTGTTTAACGTCTGGATAAGTGAAATACGGCGCCATCTGTGTTTCTGCTATTACATATTAAAGAAATTCCAAATTTAACCGATTCCGTTAAATAAAATCGTAATCATTATTTTAAAATGTTTTAAATTAAGTTATATGAGATATTTCATTCAAATCTTTTCAAGTAACCTAAAATGATTCACTATAAGCCTTTTCACGGATGCATTCGACGTCTGCTTTTCAAATCATCCAATGCCAGAATGCCGAGTAGCCCGAGTTTCCCACGGCACAAACATTTTTCAAATCTATCGTAGACGTTCGCGTATACGCATATTCATGAGTTGCTGAAACTATCTATTTTCGTTTTTAAACCATCAATCGTCAAGTGTGGACGTTCGTCGCCTCCTTTGACGGCAGACAACTTAGACAAGAGTACAATCACCGCCAAGCGGACCGTTTTCAGGGTCGTCCTCAAATGCTATTAGTCTCTTAATGGCCGTGGACCTGCTTTGGATTGTCTGACCGTCTAGCGCTTGGCTTCACTTTTAAAAAAATAACCGAGTGTTATTGTTACATTTGGCCCTCTTTTTGAACATTTTACGATTAAAATAAGTATTGGAGGTTGCCAGAAATGAAATAAAATTACGTGTTTTATATAAATGTTTATGTACCAAGAACGAGGGACTAACCACTGCCCATAATCGGTGTATACCCTAACTGTAATGATTACGTAATCTTCTGTAATCTTTTGTACTCATTCGTAATCCCGTAATCATCTGTAATCACGCGTATTAATTGGAATTCTCCCGTACTCAATTACTCATATGTAACAATTTTAAAGTTTTGGTTTGCCTGTGTACTCATCGTAATCATTCTGTACTCATAGTAATAATTCTGTACTCATCGTAATCATTCTGTACTCATCGTAATTATTCTGTACTCATCGTAATCATTCTGAACTCATCGTAATCGTGTGTACCGAGGGGCTAACCACTCTTAGAAAGTCTGTACACCGGATTACGCTTAGATTAGCACTGCCAAAGGCAGGGACTTCAAAGATTACGCGTAATCCCATTAGTACAGTCAAAGGTACGGCTCTGTACACCGATTACGCGGAGTGATCAGCCCCTCGGTGTGTACTCATCGTAATCATGTGTACTCATCGTAATAATCTGTACTCATTGCGTAATCGTGTGTACTCATCGTAATAATCTGTACTCATTGCGTAATCGTGTGTATTCATTGCGTAAGCATGTGTACTCATTAATGATTAAGAAATCGGTGTACAGGCAAATTCTTACTGGTTATATTAGCCCCTCGACCAAGAATGAATTGATTTATGCTTAGGGACACTGCAGCGGCGGTGTTCGGAGAAAATCCTGTGGGGGCCCGGGCCATTAGTTTTTATTCAAACATTTATATACTTAAAACTTCAACACGAAAATGTACAGCTCTAAATCTTTATTATATTTAAAAAAGGTGTTATTTCTAATATCTCTCCCGACATTTAGTTCATTGATAACAAAATATAAGTCGATGTCTGCAGAAAAATCTTTTATTTTACGAACCTTGGGCGTGCTCTAGTGCCTACATAGTCTTGGAGTCTCTGAATTATTATTATTATTATTTATCGTTAATATTATAATTCTTATAATTATAAATGTAAATTATAAAATGTCCTTACCATTTCCAAATCTTCAATCAGAGCGGGGGGGGGGGATATCCCACTTTGGCATTTTAAAGATGGCGCTACAAGCAGTTTTCTGGGTCGTTACCATTTTGAGAAGTATAAGATTATGGCAGATGGGGAAAATATTATCTATGCTTTCTTGGCCACACTCATTGCAAATGTATATTTTGGATATCTAGCATATCTTAAGATATTTGGATAAATCTTATTCTTATTTCATTTTCAAAATAACCTCTGTAAAAAGATTGAATTCGGACCAAAATAAAGGCAGTGAAATTATAAATTTTTCCCTGATGGATATTTATGCTCTAATTTTCCCATGAAACAAGGGGGGGAGGAAAAACGTAGAATACTTCGAAAGACGTCAGTTTTAGGGAACCAATGAGATACCGGGCTGATTTGAATTTTAGGGGGAAGGCGCTAACGTTCGAACGTGAGGAGGATTGAAAGCAAAGCTAAAAGTCATATCTTTCTCCATAAGTAGATATAAATACATATTTGGGCTACCTTAGTTCCAAAATCAAAAAATTTAATTACAATAAAAATCATTGAAGTTTTAATAAAATTGTATTTTGTAATGCTTTTTAAAAATTAGTAAAAAACAATAATTTTAGTTATTTTTTAATAATTATCTACAATCGAAATATGCCTTTAATTATAGTTATATTTATATGATAAGTAATCCTGTGCGGCTTCCCTCGTCTGTGCTCCCTTCAACTTCAATCGCATCTTACTCCCATCCAACTCCTCGCCCAGTGGCGCTACCGTTTTAAATCCTGGCGCCTCTCCGTTCATCCCTACAACTAGTGGATCTTTGAACCTTCTCTCCACGAACACTGGCTCGTTACTGAGCAAACTATCCGAACTACGCTTACTCGCCTGGGAACGTGTCCCTGATCTCATAGCTATCACTGAAACTTGACTTCGGAAAGATATGGGCCCTGAACTTTTTCATATCGATGGTTACGACGCGTTTAGAGTTGACTGTGACTTAACCAAATGCGGTGGATGTATATTGTAGAAACTTGTGGGAACGGTGGAGAGAGTCAGCAAGTTAGCGGACCGCCTTATTGTGTTAGGCGATTTTAATGCTCCGGCTATTGATTGGCCTTCCTTCACTACTACTAAAGGTGTGCGTTCTATTGAGGCTCGTCTTCTCAACACTGTATCAAGTTGTAAATTGCGCCAACATATTACTAGTCCTACCCGCCACCGTGGTAATAATGTCCCCTCCCTCCTAGATTTAATTCTCACGTTTGATTGGGATATTCCCCGTAATATCTCTCACCTTCCACCTTTCCTTTTCCCTCGATTGTGTATGCTCTGCCCCCTTACCGCGTCCGGCTCCTCCGCGGTACGTCTATGGTCGCGGCGACTATGATCTTTACCGCGCGGCCTTGCAAACTAAGGACTGGTCTAGTATCCGGCAGGTTCCCTCTCTCGATTCCAAGGTCAATTTGTTTTTACGCCTTGTTTTTGAAGCGCGACAGGAAAGTGTCCCTCTAATAACGGTCCGACCCTCACGTCGCTCGGCGCTCCGGAAGGAGCCATGGTGGACGTCAGATACTGAGTCTCTCATTTGGGCCAAGCGTACAGCGTTCCGGCCATTTCGTGCTTCCCCTACTATAGCACTTCGCCATGATTTTGCTACTCGCCGTAATGCTCTTACCAAGCATATTCGTGCGTCAAAAATCCAAATACGAAGCTTGTCTCGTTGATGGGATTCCCAGCAAACCAAAGGCCTTATATTCTCACGTCCCTCGTTCCCTTAAACCAAAAAAGCCTCTGTTTCTAGTCGAGACTCTCGAAGGCGATACACTCCGTGAGCCTGAGGCAATAGTTGAGGCGCTTAATGTTGAAGTTTTATAGCAGCGCTAAAATAAGAGCAAGTTACATGATTGATAGCTGGTTAATAAGTGACACACTGATACGCAGTGTAAAAGGTTTTTATATTAAATTGACTTTTGACAATTGAATTTAACCCTTTTTACAGTACATGTTTATCAGTTGAATATAATAATAAGCAAATTTTAATGAAAGAAATATCTACAGATGGTAATTGTATTTTTCTCGCTTACGAAATACTTGCCGCATCTTTAACGCTCATTTTATTTCGACACTCGTAGACTTCCAGTTGACGTTGTGACACATACCGCATGAAAAAGACCAATGCCGTCCAATTTCCAATATCATATAATGACTCGCACACCCAGGAAATCATTGACTGCGTTAGAAATCGTAGATATCCAAATATCCATGCACCAAATATATTTACAAGAAGCAAAAACCTTACCATCAACAAAGCACAGAGAGCCACTTGACTAACCGCCAGCTCTTAAAGCAATTAACGTTAAATTATCGTCTTTGAATTAACACAACTATATATAGGTCGTTAAGAATACCCGTAAATAAATAACAAAAAACTAACAAAGTGGACCACCCACAGGGTCTACCCTTTAACCCTCTTATCTCGGCTGACTGCGCTAAAACAAGATTTAACCTTTAAAATTTCATTCGTAAAAAAACCAGTACTTTATTACCTATTATGCTTACGATGAGTGTCTTAATTTCAGTGAACCTAAGCAGCTATCGGTGGTTCTGTGGTAGAGCGCTCGACTGCCAAGCCGAATGGTCTGGGTTCGAAACCTGGGTGGCGCATTTGTTTTTAAACAATAGAGAAACTCTAAATTAGAATTTCTTCGATGCAATAATTTCAATTTCAATTATATTTCAATTAAACCAAATTTTCGTACTCTATTAAATACGCTTCCGATAAAGCTGAAGCTCTAATTTTCAATAAGGCGTAACACGTGTCGGTGGTTCTGTGGTAGAACGTCCGCCTGTCAAGCAGGAGGTCTCAGGTTCAAATCCCGCCCGATGCGATCGCAAATTGATACTAAGACGAATACCGTGTACAACTGGTGGGAACCCTGCCATTGGACGTTGAGAGGTAGCATTACACTCAGCACTCGGTCCGCCCCAAAGTCATTAAGAAGAAGTTGGAGAGAAAACGTCCATATAAAAACAACAGACTCAACATGCAAAACCATCAGAACACAAACACAACAAATTCAACACTCACAACCTACGCATAAACATTACGAAAACGTAATACACCAAACCGTCACGACGGTGAGCGAAAAATCCCCATCCAAACCAAACCGCAAATGAATCCGTTAACGCTCACCGTCACACGGTGGTTTTGCCAACCCTTAGAGAAACTGCGTACGCAGTGATTACACTTGGCACCGAAAATGCGACCGCGTTCGCAGGCCTGACAGAGAGACCCACAGACCCACATACAGACACGGTGGTTGTATAACCCCTCCTAGGGGACTTTGTCCCCTCGGAGAGGTAAACACACCTCTCCGTGGTTTTGTTTTCTTTCCCGCTGTGTTGTTGAACAAACTTCGTCGGTTATCTCCAAAACTCTCCCTCGACGAAGATATGGTTAAATGCGAGGAGATTCAGGTTTTGGCGAAGGTGTGTGAATATCTCGGCACATAATGTAGGGACAAGTTCCGATGTGTCATCCGATTTGAACAAGAGACCCAGGGTTGGCGTTCCTCGTAGATACCGAAAAATACGTTTTACGGCGTTCCAGTCTGCAACTGTTGGGTTTGCCATAGCTTGCGATGTACGATTTACGGTGAACTCGATGTCAGGCCGTGTACCCATTGCAGCATATCGAAGGCTTCCAATGGCTGAGGCGAACATCGTTTGAGCTTCGAATGTCTTCTGGCCATCTTCGCTGGTATCTGGCATAGAGGCTGGTGTTTTTACAGCTTTACAGTCAAGCATATTGAATCTTTCCAAGACCTTCTCGAGATAGGCGCTCTGATGAAGGAAAATTGAGCCATCTTCCGTGAAGTCGATCTTGAGACCAAAACATGTTGAGGCAGCTCCTGTGGTAATCTCGAATTCATCAGTGAAGTGACGGAGGAATGCATCAACATCTGTAGCTGTAGTTCCGGCAATGAGACCATCTTCGACGTAGAGGATTAGGATGAGCAATGTCCTTCCAGATGAATGATCACCATCAGCACGTCTGAAGCCGAAATCTTGTAGAACTCGATCAATTCGCTCGTTCCCGCAGCGTGGTGATTGTTTAAGTCCGTACAGACTCTTTTTAAGCCTCCAGCCTTTGCCGCTACAGTCATCAAAACCTTCTGGTTGGCGCATGTAAATCTCATCGGACAAATTTCCATGAAGAAAGGCTGTCCTTACATCAAATTGCTTTAAATGTAATTTCTTCTGAGCAACGATGCTGAGGAATATTCTCAGGGTCTCAAAATGGGAAACTGGAGCGAAAGTTTCTTCATAATCGATCCCTTCTCGATCGGTGCTTCAGGCCAACGTCTTGTGTCGTTATTCGGCGAAATTCATCATTGACGTACTCGGTCCCGTTATCCGTGATAAGTTCTCGTACGGTATGCTCATGGTTCTTGCAGAATGCGAGAAAGTCCTTGAAACGATCCACGACTTCAGATTTCATCGCCAAGAAATATGTGATACGAATGCCAGAATACTCGTCCTTGAAGAGAAGATAGTAGAGCTTGCCCTTCATTGATGGAGTCGGTGATGGCCCCCAGAGATCTGAATGAATTCGTTCTCCTGGCTTCGTTGCTTTATCTAACCGAGTGCCAAAGCTGTGACGAGTCATTTTTCCAAAGATATCTTTCGCATAGCTTATCAGTCTCCTGATTGATAATCTCGTAAGCAAGTTTCTTCAGAGTAGCCGCTACATGTCGTTTATCTTGATGCCCAATCTGCCAGACTTGAAGGTCCACCTTTTTCTCGTTTCTTGGACCAGTGGCAAAATATAAGGAATTCGATGGCTGCTCCACAGTCATATCCACCCGGAACAGTGATTCGACTTTCCCAGGAAGACGTTAATGCTTTCTTCCCTTGATTTTCTCATACAGGCCGCAGGAGAACGCAGTGGCTTGAAATTCCAGTTTCGTTTCATGGCGCTTTTTAGAGAAAATACGTTGCATGCAAAACCGCTGATGTGCCAAACGTTGTGGATAATCTCGTGATCAACGGACTTTCCATCATTAAAACGTACGCGAATGTCACCCTCGCCGTCCGCTGTCATCTGAGCTTTGTTCCCAACTTGTAGAGTGGCTGGACTGTCAAACCTCCTGAACTGAATGAACTTCGTAGCGTCATTGGTGATGTGCTGCGTAACTCCGGAGTCGAAATACCAGACAGTGTCTGCCGTAGTATGAGCAACAAGGCCATTTGCAACATAAAGACTACCGCCATTGTCAGCGCCAGTGTTGCTTCTGTTTTCTCCAGTTCTTAGATTGCCGGATGGTTTCTTCCCTCCTGTGCAGTCCCTCGAGAAATGTCCTAACTTCTTGCATTTGAAACATCTCGGTCGATTTCCTCTTGAGCTATTGCCAGTGAAATTGACATTTCTTCTACCATCTCGACGAGCTAGAAGATCAGACGACTCTTCAAAGACGTTTCCATGACGTGTTGAACGGCCAATCAGTAGGCGATCCAACTCAGCGAAAGTCTGCTTTTCTTTGGGCAGTGTATCCCAGAGCATACCAAACTCTTGGTATTCGTCTTGAGGTAATGACTCGAAAATGCAGGCGATCAGAATACAGTCATCAAATGAAACGTCCTTTTCCATCTTCACTGTCGTCAGGATGTCTGACCATAGGGAACGCATTTGTGCAAGATGGGTAGCCATGTCATCTTCAGGAGCTTTCGTCGTTTTTATCAATTGGGCGAGTAATTTCCGAAGCCGGTTGGACGACTTTGGTTCGAAGAAGTAGTTTACTCCACATTTCCCTTGGTGTTTCACAATCAGCAATCATGCTCTGGACCTTCCGGGATAACGCTGACCAGATGACAGTACGGGCTGTACTGAATGAAACTTGGTATTTCTCTAGGGCTGCAGAAAACGCTGCCTCTGTCTCATAGGTTCATACTGGTTCCGTACGACTTCCATTGACAATGTTGTAGACGCTTCGAATCGTCAAGACGTTACAGACTTGTCTTTTCCAGCTTCACCAATTCTCTGGACCAAACCGCTTCTCGACGTCATGGCGTAGAAGACCATCCATCGTGGCAGGAATTAGAATGCTATGAAACAGGATACGATGAAGACCGGTAACCAGTTCAGTTGATCATCATAGACAGCAGTGTGGCGCAGTGGGAGCGGGCTGGGCCCATAACCTGTTGAAGTTTTATAGCAGCAGCGCTTCGCAGTGATGAACAAGAACTCGAGTAAACGATAAACTGGTTTTAATTTATTTAAATAATAAGAGCAAGTTACATGATTGATAGCTGGTTAATAAGTGACACACTGATACGCAGTGTAAAGGATTTTTATATTAAAACCCGAGCGGAATAAATTTAAAAAACAAATATAAAAATAAACTATCTTCGTCGGTTATCTCCAACACTTAATGACTTCTTTAAATCCGTTTTTACACCTGAACCCCACTTGGAAGCCGTCTACCTCGGAGTCTTTGCTTCAGGGATTGATCTAAATGAGTCTCTAAACAGCGTAGATTTTTCTCTATCTGGCTTTGGTGTCACTTATAGCTCTGTTCACCGTTACCTTTACCGTTTACCTATTCACAAGTCTCCTGGCCCTGACAACCTTCATCCACGTCTATTACGCGAAGGCGTATGCATCATAGCTTCTCCCCTCATGGAAATATATCGCCACTCGCTCCAATCTGGTAGGCTACCCGCCATTTGGAAACAGGCCAATGTTACCGCTCTCCGTAAATCTCCCACTTCCTCCTCAGTTGACACCTTTCGGGGTATAATTTTGCCGTGTATTCCTTGTAAACAGTTAGAGACGCGCGTTAGAGATTCTCTTGTTTCTTTTTTATCTTCTCGTGGTTTTTTTTTTCTCCGGACCAGCATGGGTTTCTTCGGCGACGTTCGTGCTTTGCGAATCTTTAGATCTCATCTCTAAATCCTTAGAGCTTGGTGAATCTGTAGACCTGATTCGGTTAGGTTCGACTGGGGCGTATAAAAAGAAGTGAATCTCTGCTTAACATGCAACTTTTTGAATACAGCGTCCATTAAGTTGGAGGCGAATGAACTACCATTATCCGAAACAACAACGGCGGGAAGACCAAATCGGGAAAAGACATCGTCGACCAAATGTCGAACGATGCCGGGGCTACTGGCGTTACGAAGCGGGAAGACTTCGACCCACTTCGTGAGGTAATCTGATACTACCAGGATGTACCGAAAGCCGCGGTTGGAGCGGGGATATGGGCCTTTAAGGTCCATCGAAATCACTTCCCAAGGCTGGGGGATAGCGCTGGGTTTCATTAAACCTGGAGGCGCCTGGTGAGAAACCTTGTGAGTTTGGCATATTTCGCACGATCGACAATATCTGAGGACGTCTAGGGTCATGCCATCCTAGGTATACTGGCTTTGGATTCGTTTTAGAGTCTTTTTGACTCCAAAATGCCCAGCAGATGGGATATCGTGGCTCAGGTGGAGTATCCTAGCGCGCAACGCTGGGGGAACTAAAATTCTCGAAGTTTCCCATTCGGCTGGATCGCCCTTGCCTAAATCTTGATATAAGAGTTTATTACGAATATCGCATTGGGGCGCTATTTTCAAAACCCATTCACGAACCGAGGGGTCGCTGGGGATTTTATTTTCCTCTAAATACTGAATTAATGTGCCTACTTTGTCGTCGGCGCGCTGCGCGGAAATTAATTCTTCTTTGTCAAAACGAATTATGGGGTGCGGGGTCGCTACGCCAGTAAGAGCAAGTATTTGCCCTTCGGATATAGATTCTGGAATCCGGGAGAGCGCGTCTGCTACCACGTTGTCCTTGCCAGGAACGTGAGAAATTGTAAAATCAAAAACTTGCAGCCTCGCGTTCCAACGGTCAAATTTGCCGGTTGGATCTGGGGCGCGGTGCAACCATTTTAAGGCGGAATGGTCAGTGTAAACCTCGAAGTGAGTGCCCTCGACGTATGGGCGGAATTTCTCCACGGCCCATACAATTCCAAGGCACTCACGCTCCGTCGTTGAGTATTTTTGTTCAACGGCGCTTAGGGACCTACTAGCAAACTGTACTACGCGCCGCTGGCCATCGATATGCTGGGCCAAAATAGCTCCGAGACCGGTCAATGATGCATCGGTATAAATTTTAAAAGGATGGCTGTAGTCAGGAGTAGTAAGAACGGGCGCTGATGACAAACGGTCTTTCAAAATATTGAAGGCGGCTTCTTGGGAAGCAGCCCAACGCCAAGGGGTTTCCTTATGCAGGAGCGCGGTCAATGGATTAGCTATTTTGGCGAAATCTTTGACGAACCGGCGGTAATACGACGCCATACCTAAGAAACGCCTAAGCTGTTTCACGTTTTTCGGGGTGGGAAAATTGCGCATCGTTTCGGTCTTAGCCGGGTCAACCATAATACCAGAATTATTTACAATATGACCTAAAATAGCGCATTCTTGTTGACAGAATTGTGTTTTTGACGAGTAAGGAATGTTTGGGCAGTATACTGCCTCAAATTTAACCCGTTTTCTAGGTAAGCCAAACGTGACGGTTACGGCACCGTCCGTAGGTAAGAGGGTACCATCTGGTTGGCGGAGAGCTAAAAGTGAGTCAGAAGTGTGACACCCTAAATCTTCTAACAAAGGCTTGAGACTACTATGGATGATTGTATTGGTGGAACCAGGGTCAATAAGAGCTACACACGGCACAGTTTCCAAATAAATATCTAACAAATCTTGACTCAAATTAAAAATATCGGAGCCCCCTGGTTGAGACACTGCCGCGCTGACTAAATGGGTACTGTTTATCGCTGAGATGGCGGCCCGCTGCCCACCCTCGGAGCAGAGGCCGGCGCCCCGTTTCCCGGAGCCGGATTTGGGGGGTTTGTGAGGTTGGGGCAACGATTCCTAGCGTGGCCTACTTCTTGACACCCGTAGCAAGTAATGTTGGGGTTAAAATAGGGTCCTGGCCTACCGTTAATTGGTTGAGCGTTTTGGACCTGATTACTAAAGTTATTATTAGAGGGTCGATTGTTACCGCAACCCGGATTATTATTGCGATTAGCGCTATTGTTTTGGAAACCAGTTTGGTCCGACCGATTAACGTTAAAGGAACCCTGATATCCATTTTGACCGGAGCGATTAAAGCTATTATTGCCTTGATTATTTCGACGGGAATTTTGATTACGGGGTCCATCTGAACTATAGCTATGATTACCCCCCGAATTCTGATTGCCCGAAGAGCTAGATCCACCCTGGCCGTTTTGACCATCCCGACTAGTTTCACCCTTGCGGCGACCCTGCTTTTTATCTATCCGTTCTACCTGGGTGGCGCTATCAATTAGTTCACGCAAGGTGTCGTAACCCCGTGGATTAATTAAATGGATTCGAATGTCGTCGCGCATGTTTCTTTCGACATACCTAATTTTCTCACGTTCCGACAGGGCATTGTTTAACTGGCTAAATAATTTCTGCATTTGCTCTGTGTATTCGTACACAGTTTCCTGCGCATACTGAAGGCGATCAAAAATTTTATCTTTGACGTGCTCGTCATTGGCTCTGCGTTCAAATTGCACGCGCAAGCCCGATTCAAAATCGCCCCACGAGCTAAAGGGTTGGTTATCGCAAAACCAATCTAAAGCGGCCCCATCTAACATAGCGGGAACCCATTGTTCTAGAAAATCTTCTTCACTTAGCCGGCTGGTAATACGCATTTGCTTAGCGCGTCGGAGAAAATCTTTAGGGCCCGTGTCTGTGGGCTTACCTGAATACGTCGGGGTTTTAATGGGGTTTGAAAAAACAAAAGGCGCTAAGTTCACTGGCGCGGTCTGAAACGGAGCCTGCGCGTTAAAAACCGAGGGCTGAACCGAGGAGGACACCATCGGACTACCCGAATTAGTCGTTATTACCTGCGGGAATAAAGACGGTATGCCCGCGCTAGGGTTAATTAAGGGTGTGATGTTTTGATTAAAACTAGCTGGCAACACTGGCTGACTGTGGTTTAAGGTGATCGGTACCATTGGTGCCGTGTTTTGACTAACCGAACTGTGAGCCGGAATTAAATTTTGATTACTAATTGTTAAGTGGGGCAACTGTGATTGTGACGTCATCGTCGCCGAAGAAGTGGCTGCCGTGGAAGAAACAGTGCTCGCGGAAGGCACCGTGGGAGGGGCGGGGGGAACTACCGGCGGCGCCGGCCCGGCGTTTTGGAGTAGCGCTAAAGCGGTTTGGAACTGCTGCTGTTGTATTGCCAAAGCTTGTAACTGCGCGAGAATGGTCGTCAGGACGTCCGGCGGGACGCTGACGCCAGCATTACTAGGGGGCGGAGGATTAGCGTGACCCGTGCCCGAAGTAGTAACGGTATTTACCGCGGTAGATGCCGCGCAAGTGGTCGCGCCTGCCTGACTGACGCTTGAATTCATGGCGCGGGGTATTGTTGGAGCGGGATTTACTAGAATGGGAATAGTTGATCCTTCTCTATTCGCGGAACGCTTTTGATAACGAGCTTCTCGCTGCCTTTTGCAAAATTCTAAATAATTGGGACTGTGGGCGTTACTCATAAAGACAAATAAATCAACGAATTAAATATTTTAGAGGGGACCAATAAACAACGGAAATGCAACCAAAGAGTTAGGGGTAAAAAAAAATTAAATCTAACATGCAAACTGGAATAACCGACGAATAAAAAAAAAACTACAAACAAACAAAAGCATACCAACTAATTATGCGTAAGAAATAACAACCAATACTGTTGCGAGGCTAAACCATGAGATAGTGAGAGATTTTCCTTAAAACTACCACCTAACTACTAATTGCATTTTTTTTTAAAGTAACCTGCCAACTGACCACTAATTAATTTATCCTTCATTAATTTAGGTAACTTAATCATTAATCAATATCCCGGACGGACCCCCATTGTAGCGTTAAAAATATTAGGGAGTTTGTTATGTGCTGCTACATATTAACTTGCCCGGGTACTCGCGTAACTGCTATGATTGGGTTAGCGAGGGTCCAAAATTAACGTTATAGTGTCTAGGGGATTTAAACTGCATAAATGAATATTAAGGGTTGTTGTCTAGGGGTAAATTTTAAAGATACTAAGAAATTCAAACTAATTTGAGGATTGCCAAAGAATTACAGTTATTTAATACCATACTAAGTTTTAAAGATAAACAAACATTACACTTGATCCTGACAACTAGGCCTAGTAAAAAAAACTAACTTATAAACTAAAATCGGTAATATACAAATCAAATATTCGCGGGGGAATTATTTCTTGGGGCACAGAAGTTATATAGTCGATATATATCAAAATTAATAAAATAATAAAAGGACAAACATTTTTTCACAGTTCGTAAACAGTTTGCAACATTTTACGAGCGGTTCTTTTAAAATACCGTAATGATACTTAAGCGTTGCTGGTGATGAGAATCCATCGCTGCCGAGAACGAGAGTCCGTCGTACTGGTCAAGCGGTCCAACGTGGGGTGGCGGCGGGTGTCCGACGTAAGTTCGGCGTAGTCAGGTCTTGGTGTGGCGATCAAACTGGTGTCGGGCCTTTGAGGCTGACCCATAAGGTCGTAACACTGCGCGTACAGTTTTTGTTTTTGTTGTTTTAGCACGAAGCCTTCATTACTTAGGACTGTTCAAAAATTAAACTTCCGACTTTAAATTATTTTAAAAATTATTAGTTCGCACCGGAGACTTAAATTTTCATCTCGCTCCTCTGGAACTCCGACCTGGTCTCCTCTCCTTTCTTTTTTTCTTTTTCTTTTCCGCTCCCACTTTTTGGGGAATCTCGCTGACGTCCCAGGGACTGACTATTTTCTGGAATTTTATACACACACGGGACACGTGCTTCTTGTTCTCCCGAAGTGGAAAAACACACCACCCGGGCTTTTATCGTTTACAATGGGGAAACTACACGGTAAAAATATTTTGGGCAATCCTCTTTGAGTCTTTCTTAATATAAGGAAGGAAATGAGAGGGGGAAAAGTATAACGCCAATAATAGAATCTCACACCCCCAAAGCGCAGTAAACTTTAAAACCCCCAAAAGGGGAAACAACCTTGAACTGATGGCGACGAAGGGGCCCTGATCACTGACGTCCTTTGCCTACCTTACAATACAAATCCCTCTATTATATTCGGCCGGCGACTAAAATATTGGGAAATGGCTGATAATTTTGGAAAAATAAAGCTAAGGCGATATGGACTAACATTTCGCATTACAAGCGTAATGCTTGTACCTCACGCCGTGTTTTCTTCACACAGCGAGTAGCAAACTCATGGAATGCCCTCCCTTCCCCAATTAAGATTAAATCCTCTAGTTCTGCCTTTAAGAGTCGGCTTGACAAGTTTTATGGGTGGTAAATATCTTTCTTGTATATAGTTGTAAAAACGAAAAAAACAATTATTTATATTTTACTTTTCCTAACTGTACCTTTTGCCATATCCATCGCCATTCCTTTGTCATTGCTGTTATTTCATTCTTATTTTTGTGTAACTTTCATGGTATTTTATATTATAAAGCAGGGCGCAATAAGTGTAAGCTTTCTTTTCCTGTTTAATAAACTTTATTATTTATATATTTATATTAGTGAAACTCTCCAGTAACCTAGCTTCTGATAAAATACCAGACGACCTTTTTATTTAAATGATTCTAGACTAAAACTTTCAGCTGTTATACAGAGATCATTTTGAAGGGCCTGTTTAACTTTATACCTGGGTCGGTAGACGGCGATACTGCTGACCCAAATTTAAACTACGCTCGAAGATTACGCGGATCAATCAGGAAATACACTTGTATAATGACTAAGAAACCGACAGATCTTTGGGTCAAAAATTTCGCTTACGCAGTGTTAAGTTAAACTTAAAACTCGGCACCGTTTCGATATTAAGCCTTGGTGTTCTGTTTGTTCTGAAGTTCTTTTATTTGCCCGACAAAAGGTTCCTGACCAATCACGTCGAGAGAGAGACTTAAAGGGGCTCAAAAGTTCGGTGGAATAGGGGGGTTGAAACTTCCTGGAAACGCATAAAAATAAAAAAATGACTATACTTTCCCCTCTCTCCATGAGGTTCCAAACCCCCCCTCCCCCCTGTGCCACCGAACTTTTGAGTCGCCTTAATTATTACAAAATTTTTAAATTAGACCGCAATATTTCGATATACAGTGAGTTCCTTCCGGAGCTGGGAACTGTGGGGATAGCTTTCATGTGTTCCGGGACAGAATTCCAGTCCCTGACGGATGAAGGGAGCAATGAATGCTTATGAGAAGCTAGGCGGAAGCCTGGTAGAGCCTAAACCCTCTCGGTGGTCGGTGCCAAGTTGATTTAGTTCGTGGTAAGGGTAACAAAGCTACGCACGTTTTGTGAATGATACTATTCCGGTAAGGACACTCTGACACATATGTTAGATTTACACTTTTCGGACTCTAAGGTCACCAGCAATGGTGGCACTGGCACTCTCCCTTTGAGGATCAATCGAACCAAAAGGGAAGATTGGGCAGTAGCGAATAAGGTCGTCACGCATTCTAGACTTATACGGGCTATAACGTCATTTAAACCCTATAAGTCCCCGGGACCGGATGGGATTTTTCCTATCCTTTTACAGGAGGGTAGTGATATTCTATGCCCTCTGCTGCTGAGAATCTACAAGGCTTGTATTGCTCTAGGGCATTTACCTAGCACCTGGAAGCTGTCTCAATCAATTTTTATACCCAAGCCTGGTAAATCTGATTACCTGGAAGCTAAGGCATTTAGGCCAATTAGTCTTACCTCTTTTCTCCTAAAAATTCTGGATAAAATGGTGGATAACTATATTAGAGAGGAGGCTCTTTGCAACTCTCCTCTGTCGGCTGCTCAGCATGCCTATCAGAAAGGCAGGTCTACTGAGACCGCCCTGCATGGTATCAGCAGCTGCCTGGAAAAGGCAATTGAGTACAAGGAAATTGCGCTAGCGGTTTTTCTTGATATTGAGGGAGCTTTTGATAAGTTCTCAGCGCTGTTATACTGAAAGCTGCGAAAATATTTGGTATCAATGACACATTGTGCCTTTGGATCAAATCTATGTTAACAGACCGGAAAGTGACATCCTCCTTGCTGGGTGACTCCCTTATGGTCTCCACCAGTTGTGGTTGCCCACAGGGGAGGGGGTTCTCTCTCCCCTTCTTTGGTGCCTGGTGGTGGATGAACTTGTTCGGAGGTTGATCAGGGGAGGATGCCGCTGTTTCGGTTACGCTGATGATATTGCTATCATCATTACTGGGAAATTCCCGGTAACAGTAAAGGACGTAATGAGGAAGGCTCTAGCATCAGTTGAGAGCTGGTGCAGGGAGGTCAACTTCATGGTTAATCCTAATAAAACTGTCTTGGTTCCTTTTACTCGTAAAAGGATAAAAGGCATGTTCGAGGGTATTTCCTTATTTGGAAAGGACCTAGTGGAGAGCACCGAGGTGAAGTCATCCTGGATAGCAAACTAACATGGAAGTCAAGAAGGGTAAAATGTTATTTTGGAGAACTAGAAGTACAGTTAGCAAGACCTGGGGACTAAGCCCCAGAGCTGTGTACTGGCTGTACACCATGATCATCAGATCTATCCTGTCTTATGCAGCTGTGGTCTGGTGGCCAAGAGTTACTTTAAGGACTGTGCAGTTTGATCTGCGCACTCTACAAAGGCTGGCTTGTGTCGGCATTACAAGAGCCATGAGAACAGCCCCAAGCGCTTCTCTGGAAATTCTCCTGAATATGCTTCCTCTCCACCTTTTTATTGAGGAAGCTGCCATTTTAGGTGCCTATAGGCTTAACCAAAATGGCTGGTGGAAGGCTAATATTTGGGAGCATAGCCCCACCAAGCTCTATCGGGATATTTCCAATCAGATGCCAATTCTGACAATGGGTTCTGATATGATGGTTACTAAACTTCACTTTAGTAAACCTTTTGAGGTCAACTTCCCTAGCCGTGTGGAGTGGAGTAACTTGACCCTCGGTACCAGGGGGCCTGTTCTGTAAGTATTCGAAATCCAATTTTCGATCGAAAACTAGATTTCGAACTTCGAGATATCGACGAATGCTATTCGGTATAGATTTCGAATAAGCATAAATCAATCCAAATTGTCGAAGTCGATCTCGACATGGTATAGGGTATCGAAATCGAATTCCCGTTCGAATGTTTACCGAATAGCCCCCCTGAGGAGAGATCGTCTGGTGCGGGGATGTATTGCCTTACTAATAATTTTGGCTTTTATGAAAGCCTAGGGATACGCACTAGTGTATTCCAGGCGGAAAGTTTTGCCATTTGCTCCTGTGTTGCTTACTGTTTACATCAGGGGTATCATGGGAAGGCTATCCAGATTTATTGGGATAGCCAGGCCGCTCTTAGAGCTCTCAGCCAGTATAGTATTCTTTCTAAACTGGTTTTTAGCTGCTTAGATCTCCTCTGTGCTCTTTGGTTGCACAATAAAGTTCAACTTTGTTGGGTACCTGGGCATAAGGACATCTTGGGAACGAAAGGGTCGACGCCTTGGCCAAGGAAGGTGCGAGGGCTGGGTTCATTGGGCCAGAACCTGCTCTCCCCATCTCCCGGGGACTTGTACGTGGCTTGATCTCCAAGTTTATGTCAGATCGTCAGCTCAGACAATGGTCTGAGATTGAGGGTCAAAGGCAGGCCAAAGAGTTTATTCTTGGCCCTTCTAAGGAGAGAGCCAGCTAATTACTCTCGCTCTCTAGGGCTAGTATTAGGATTGTTATTGGCCTACTTACAGGCCACTGCCATCTAAACAGACATTTAACTCTTATTGGGGTCAGTGATGACCCGATTTTTAGACCTTGTCTAGCTGAGGAGGAAACTGCCTCACATGTACTCTGTAGCTGCGATTATTATGCAGCCCAGAGGTTTGAGAATTTGGGTATGCATCGGTTGGAGACGTATGACGTCTCTAATATCACGGCCAGGCAGATTTTAAGCTTTGTGTCAGCATTAGGACTTATTTAAGTCACCCAGTTTGGGGATGCACAATGGACCTTAGGTCGAAGTGTTTGGCTTGCCACCCCACTCAATAATAATAATAATAATAATTCACAAGGGTGAGCCACCTAACCCGCCTACGAGCGGCAAGGGTAGTCCAGTTGAAATTTGTCAGAACGCGAGTCATGCTGATACCAAAAGCGACATAAGACCCAAAAGTGTGTCAGTACGGTAAAATGTTTAATGGGAGCTTGTCTCGAAGTAAAAAGGGGGAGTGGGAGAGGGGGTTGAAAATACGTCATCAAAATTTGAAATTTTCCTCACTCCAGTGCCGCCGAGTGAGGCGTTTTAGAACGTATGTCTACGGGCGAGTTAATCGAAGAGAGAAAATCGCGCCAGACCATAGACTAAATTTATCGTTACTAGTACTATTCCAACTAGTAGGTTATGTAGTCTATTGTGAGACTAGCTCTCAGTAAATATTTTAACGGGCGCAAAGGTAGAGTTGACACACTTTTGGGTCTTATGTCACTTTTGCTGATACTCAGAGCGCAAGGCGGTTGGATTATTTCGATTGAATTATTTTCGCTGGTATAGTTGGGGGACCATACTGCTGAGCAGAGCTCTAAGATGAGAGAACGAAAGTTTTTGAAGGAGCAATGCGTTAGGTGTCACCGAATAAACCCCAGAGCTCCCACCGCCTAAGAGGTTACTCGATCTACGTGGGTGTTTCATTCCAGAGCGTCGGTGATGACCACTCCGAGGTAACGCTTCGAGGTAACCTACTTGAGCGAGGATCTATCATGGTTGTATACGGCAGTATTTTCAGGCCGTTCTTGTCTACGGAGAGATAGGACTGCACACTTGGAGGCGTTGTGTGGAAGCTTCCAAGCTAAGCTCCAATTTTTTATTCAATCCAGGTCATCTTGTAGGGAAGAGCAGTCCTTCATTGAGAAAATAGCCCTTAAAAGAGCCACATCATCAGCAATGGCGTACAGTTTCAATATAATATGGTCACCGACGTCCTTGATATATGTTAGGTCTTGTAAGTATAAAACAAAAACTAGTTTGCTCGTAAATAAAACTTTTATTCCCCAGATCTTTTGTTGTCACTCTTTGGATCCTTTCCCTCCAAGAGTGACGTTTCTCACGCCCCCTCACGTGTAATCTTTACATCGAAAAAGGCGCGCCAAATACAAAATCAAATAAAGCAATTATGCCCTTGATAATTGTTCAAAACCTAACAATATATATGACAAAAAGCCGGGTTGTTTAACATGCATTTCGAAAATGCAAAATGGAGATTGGAGGCCGTGGGGAACGTCCGAGCCCTATTGTAGCGGCGCTTTGTGATTCGCATGAATCGGCAAAGAGATGTGCCTACCCAAGGAAGGTTGTGATGGGGGTTAATGGTCTTGGAGGGCACATGAGCAGATATTGCCGTGCTAATCGCAACTGTGAGCTCAGTCCAAGCATCGTGGACCGAAGCACCGGAGGATAATGAAAGCGAGGACAGTGAACCGGATATGATCGGGAAGTCCGTCTTGTTGAAGTTCGGCACAGATCGTGGAAGCTGTCGTGGGGGTGGTTTGACTTCATGATGAAAATCGTAATTACTGAGTCCCTACAAGGGCAGGATGGGAGACTATGACCAGGTCAACGATATTACCCCCTCTCACGGCTAGGTTCCGTAATTTTTTGTGTCAACTTACACCGTGTGTGAATTAAACTCGTGTCTACTTTTGATATCTTCAGAGGAGGGACTGTTAAGGGTCTCCCATTTAATATTAGGAAAGTTAAAGACTCCAATGACGAGAAAATCGGACTGGGCACTCGCAAATACCGTAATGAGGGAATTAAGTCGCTTTGAGTACGACGGCTTAGACGAAGGAGAGCGATACACGCAGCAGAGACGGAGACAGGAAGAGTCAACATTTATCCAAGCATCTACTGCTTCAATTTTTGTGTTTAGAGCAATGGGAAAAGATTGGTGTCTAAGGTGTAAGCCGAAAATAATTTTAAGTTTCTTCTCAAAAAAGTCGCACTACATAAATTTGGAAGTCTTTAAAATTATCTCGAAACACCAAATCAAGGAGATAGACTCTCCTTGACCAAATGTAAGTTTCAAGGTGATAATTCAAAAGTCATCTCTGCATAATTACCTCCTCTTTTAAATTTTTTCTACGCTCAAAGCCAATTACTTCAAATGAGAAAAACTAATTGAAATAGCTTATTCTCGTAAATAAATTATACCGATATTGACTTCCAGCGGAATCCAGCCCTGCCTTTGCAAATATTTGAATTTGGCAGCCTTGTGCCGACAGTTTTCAGCAGTGTCATCCTCTCAAAGTGAAGTCTTCAATTTTTTAAATTAAGTTAAATTTTATAAACTGTACTTTCAAACATATTTGGTTAGTATATGCTTATTAGTAATATATTTTTAACCAAAATATTTTGCTGTCTTAATAGCATTATTATCATGTGCAATGTAATGTAGAAAACAAACCTATATGAAAAGGCTTAGCTTTGTTCATTTTTGACTGTATTATTAAAGATTAATAATTTTATTATGACATCAAAATCACTGCTTTTAAATTTAGATTTAAAATGGGTACGGCTAAATACGATCGAGCGATAACTGTATTTTCTCCCGATGGTCATTTATTTCAAGTAGAATATGCTCAAGAAGCTGTGAAGAAAGGTTCTACTGCGGTAAGCTTTAATTTAAGTTTATTAAACTGTTTAGAAGTGGTAATTACCAAAGGAACTTGTTGATTTGTAGGTTGGAGTTCGAGGAAAAGGTGTGGTTGTGCTAGCAGTTGAGAAAAAGTCTGTAGCTAAACTTCAAGAAGAAAGAACTGTCAGAAAGATATGCTTACTAGATGATCACGTTGTAATGGCTTTTGCTGGTACATTTCATCTAAAAATTATAATTTAGAAAAAATCTTGTCTAGTAAAAAAATGAGACATAAAAAATTCATTTTTGAAAAAGGTTTAACAGCGGATGCAAGAATATTAATTGACAAAGCCAGAGTTGAATGTCAAAGTCACAAATTAACAGTAGAAGATCCAGTTTCTTTAGAATATGTTACGAGATACATTGCCCAACTTAAACAGGTAACAAGATTGTGAAATTCTATTTCTTATTCTTTAACTGAATTTTTGTTTCAGCGATACACCCAAAGTAATGGTCGCCGTCCATTTGGTATTTCCGCGTTAATTGCTGGTTTTGATTATGACGGAACACCTCATCTCTTTCAAACTGATCCATCTGGTGTTTATCACGAATGGAAGGTATATTTGAAAGGTCTAAAAAGGTTTTCCAATGTTTCTTGTAACTAATAAACTATTTCCTAAAGGCAAACGCAACTGGTCGCAGTGCTAAAACAGTAAGGGAGTACTTAGAGAAGAATTACAATCCCGATCTAGTAGAATCTGACGAAGCCACCATTAAATTGGCAATCAAAGCCTTATTAGAAGTAGTTCAGGGTAAAAATTTGGAAGTAGCGATCATGAGAAAGGGTGAAAGATTGAAAGTAAGACTTTTGATGTTATTAAATTAAAATTAATAAAATATATGTAATAAAATACGTATTTCAAAGATGCTAGATGGCAAGGACATTGAAAGATACGTTGTACAAATTGAGAAGGAAAAAGAAGAAGAGGCGGAGAAGAAGAAGCAGAAAAAGTGATGATAAGACAATTTTGCAAGATTATCTTGTTGCATATTAATGTGTTAATTAATAAAACTAAAAAAACAGTTTGTTTTAATATCTTGTTTGTATCAAGGCAATTTCTGGAACAAAAAGTATTTTTTTCATTCAATGAAATATATTTCATTAATATCCAAAGGTTTTGCGTTTTTTGGCGGAAAGCACAGTTAGACTTTCGATTGGTTAAATTTGCTACTATTTTGTCTATGATGTAATTTAAACAATACAGTACCGTTTCAGTTTTGGAACTCTGCTTATAATTTAGAGAATGACTTTAACACCAACTAGAACAGTTTTTGTGTCAACTGAGAGTTAAGCTATGAAATCTTTTAAAAATTTAGGAGTAAGCCTTGGATTGTCCTATTTTTTGAGAACAAACTTATGGTGTCGGCCAAAGGCCTTAGGCACCCAAGGATTGTCTACTTTTGAATGACTGGCGCCAAAACTTGCACTTCCTCCCCACCACTCTATAGTTCAATAGGGTTCAAGAAATTTTAATATTAAATTAGGCTTATTGTTAGTTGTTACGTCTTTCGTTTTAGAAAAAGCGAGAAAATATTTATTTCACAATCCAAAACATTTCCTGGATAGATTTTAGATATAGTTATTACAACGTTGGGAACTTAAGTAACTTTAAAATGAAAATAACCAAAAATTTAATGACTTTTCTTTAGTGTTATACAATGGTAAGAATGTAGGGAAATATGAAATAGCTTTCTAGGTATCTTTTAAATTTGAAGCTCATGGTCAGTATAGAAACATTTTTACTCTTCGTAGCTAAAGACTTTGAATATTTTTAAACTTTTTTTTGGGAAAATAAGTAAACTTTTAATTTTCTACGAAAGGTGAAATGTTTCTTGGCTTTTTGGTTAAGGGTGGCTGTGGAGTATCAGTTTAATACCCTTTTTTTAATTTAAACTTCAAAAAGCACTTTCGACTTAAATTTAACACAAAACTTTAGAAACCGTAAGCGCCCGCACATATTTTAAGCTTGATGGTGAAGGGCAAGCCTAAAAACATCGTGTTCTACGTAAAAACTGTCTGCCATTGGCTTTAAAACAAAAACTTGGTTGAACGAATGAGGAGGGTCTTCGTCAGTCTGAAAAGAGTAAAATTTTACTTAATCCACGTCCCAAAAACGTAACATTAGCTTTACCTTTAATTGGCCTAAAACTGATATTAATATTCCACCATCAAACATGGGTTGAGGATCTACAGCTGTTATAATATGTGCTATTTTTTGAAATGTTAAACTCTGCAAATGAAAGTTACGCTTTTTTAAACGTGTATTTTAAAGCGAGTTACTACTTTGAAAACAGTAGTACTTGGATTTTTTCCATAATTTTAGTTCTGCCCATTATCTGTAGCCCCTCGAAGGACATGAGGGAATTTTCTTCCTAGAAGAAAATACAAATTATCTTTTAGTTCTTATCCATCTTTTTTTGGAAATGCGCGATTCAAAGGCTTAAGTGAAAACGTGAACCTTACATTATAAAAAGCCGCCAATGCCGCTCTTTGTGTCGCATCGTCGAAAATAGCATAGTATTGCTGGACGAATGTTCGACCGATAGTGTCGTATTGAGGGTTAAGGCCTAAAGACATTTTTAAATATTTAATTAAATACTAATAATTTGAACGAAAACCCGTCCTCTACTCATGTCAAGACTCAAAAATCCGAGAGTAAATTATCAACGGGCGTTCTAGCGGTGTTTTTATGAAAGGTGGACTTCCAACTTATTTAGCGCCATCTGATGATTGAATTACAAACTCTAATTAACGAGTTAATTTTATATTTTTACGCTTAAGCGGTCATTTTTACACGAGGCAGTATTACAGTTATTTGATTTAATATAATATTGAAATTTCACACGCGTTTCTAAAAATGGATAAAAGGCTTTAGGTCGTATTAACTTCACCTTGTTACCTAAGAATAACAATATAATAACTAGAAAAGGTACGTTTTTAGAAAAACGATTTTAAAGTAAATATAGCCATAGCGTAGTCCTCACTACAACTACTTGAGTGTCTTGTAATGAAGTCCTTTATTTAAGGTGCACATGGGAAAATATTATAAAAAAAAAACAATTGACATGAAACATGTTTTTGGAACAAATTAGTATAGAGTAATGGCAGTGCTACGTTACACGACGTCACCCATGCTTTTTCATATTCATACAAAATAGCTCTTTATATAAAATACGAGAGGTCACGTGATTACGTTAGATTCATTGTGCAGAAGAGAGCGCGCGCATATTTATGTTTTTTTTAGCTCGCACGAAAACGCACGAGACCCTCTACATGGAAATATTAGGAAGCGCTCCAAAAAATAAAACGTTTTATACATGTAGACCTACGCGTATATATTTTTTTATAGTAAAAACGCGAACAAGTAAATAAATGAGACCAAAGAAGTGGGGGAGAAAACTAAGCTTTAATGGGGAAAACTCTCTTGACCATTGGTGGTTTTCGTGTTTTATAGAAAGAGCTATTCGAGTCCACAATGGCGGCTATGGTCAAAGTGCTACTACTCTATATTCATTTAAACAGCATTCACTGAAATAATTAAATTAAATTAACCAAATAACCTGGTTTTATGTTTAGTCGTTTTGCGCTACACTAAATGCCCTGAAATAGCGAATAATTTGGGTCAATTATGCACGGTTCCTTAAACTTTGGAGAGTGGTAGTGAAGACGACGACGTTATGACGTAGGGGAAATTTTCGTGCCGAAAGCTAGTCTGATTTTTAGTTACGAAATGTAAACATAGATGGCGATCATTTGTGCAAAAGAGCTCCACGAAGGCAGACGAACTTTCGCTAGGAAAGTACACGACGATTGGCGCCAATTACGGTTGTTTGTACTCCTTCATGTTTGTATGTAGGTAGTTTCAGGGGCCAAACAGGTGGTTGACTAGAGCGCCAAATTCAAAAGGGCGGCAAATCGATCCCTATATTTATAAATTTCATATTTTATCATTTTTTAAACGATTTAATTTCAAGTCCTATTATACTTTTAGCACTTATTATGAAAAATAGTGAGCCTCGTTTTTACACCCAAGGGATTTGTGTGTACCATAAGTGGATAATAAACTTAAGAATGACACGTAAACCAATACGTACCGACGAACTGACAACGCTCCGCGAACTGCTCCTAGTATTTGGAGGAAGTCCGGAAAATCAGCGACGGTGCGCTGGCAACCTTTTCGACGGACCAGCTAAAGCCTATTAAAAATGTAAATGCTTTCAAAAGTCTAAATAACGCTTACTTTTGGAAAATAATGATGGATTATTTCCGAAGTTAGTTTTTTTGAATTACAAACCTAAATCTACGCTCGTATTTCCCGCCATCAAACTAACCAACTATTTTGCCAACGGAAAGAGTAGGAAGGGACGAGTTTCCTGTTCCTATTTCGCCATCACTTCACGACAGACTATCATTATCCGAATTCGATACTTATTTTTATTATCCACTTATGTGTGTACTAATTTAACTTACAAGGAGACGACCCGAGGTGTAACACACCGATTTTGTTTCAACTCAGGGGTTTGGTTACTTGAAAAACAGTAAAGGGAAAAGACTCCATAGGCAACCGTTTGGCCATGGTAACCAAAAATGTTTTTGACAACCCAAAATGGAAATTTTCCCATGGAAAATAACATGGGAATCTGACCGATTTTAATGGTACCCCTGTAAAAAAAAATTGAAAATGCTGAAAGTAGAAAATATAAATAAAAAAAAAATGAAAAAGTTTTTGGGTTTTTCAAGTTACATAAAGTTCTACCAAACCCCCGAGTTTGAACAAAATCGGTGCGTTACACCCCGGGTCGTCTCCTTGTTTGTACGTAGCAGACCTCCGATCGGGAACCCTCGACAGGTTTGTAGTAAAACGGTAAATAATACATCAATTGACAGCCAGTATCAAACCCTCGGTAGCCCAATTAATTTTAAATTGGAGCCCAAGAAGTTGGTCATTTGCGTATTTTAGTACTTTTTGCGCTCATTGTAAACACTAGTACAGCTCTCAACTATTTCCACGATCATTGTGACACGAAAAAGGCGGCCCTTTTTTTTGGGCTCATTGTAAACACTAGTACTGCGCTCTACCCTTTCCACAATCATTGGGAAACTAAATCGGCGCCCCTCTTTTATTGCGCTCATTGTTAACACTAGTACTGCGCTCTACCCTTTCAACGATCATTGGGAAACGAAATCAGCGCCCCTCTCTTATGGCGCTCATTGTTAACACTAGTACTGCGCTCTACCCTTTCCACGATCATTGGGAAACGAAATCGGCGCCCCTCTCTTATTGCGCTCATTGTTAACACTAGTACTGCGCTCTACCCTTTCCACGATTATTGGGAAACGAAATCGGCGCCCCTCTCTTATTGCGCTCATTGTTAACACTAGTACTGCGCTCTACCCTTTCCAAGATTATTGGGAAACGAAATCGGCGCCCCTCTCTTATGGCGCTCATTTGTTAACACTAGTACTGCGCACTACCCTTTCCACGATCATTGGGAAACGAAATCGGCGCCCCTCTCTTATTGCGCTCATTGTTAACACTAGTACTGCGCTCTACCCTTTCCACGATCATTGGGAAACGAAATCGGCGCCCCTCTCTTATTGCGCTCATTGTTAACACTAGTACTGCGCTCTACCCTTTCCACGATCATTGGGAAACGAAATCGGCGCCCCTCTCTTATGGCGCTCATTGTTAACACTAATACTGCGCTCTACCCTTTCCACAATCATTGGGAAACTAAATCGGCGCCCCTCTTTTATTGCGCTCATTGTTAACACTAGTACTGCGCTCTATCCTTTCCACGATCATTGGGAAACGAAATCGGCGCCCCTCTCTTATTGCGCTCATTGTTAACACTAGTACTGCGCTCTACCCTTTCCACGATTATTGGGAAACGAAATCGGCGCCCCTCTCTTATTGCGCTCATTGTTAACACTAGTACTGCGCTCTACCCTTTCCACGATTATTGGGAAACGAAATCGGCGCCCCTCTCTTATTGCGCTCATTGTTAACACTAGTACTGCGCTCTACCCTTTCCACGATCATTGGGAAACGAAATCGGCGCCCCTCTCTTATGGCGCTCATTGTTAACACTAATACTGCGCTCTACCCTTTCCACAATCATTGGGAAACTAAATCGGCGCCCCTCTTTTATTGCGCTCATTGTTAACACTAGTACTGCGCTCTATCCTTTCCACGATCATTGGGAAACGAAATCGGCGCCCCTCTCTTATTGCGCTCATTGTTAACACTAGTACTGCGCTCTACCCTTTCCACGATTATTGGGAAACGAAATCGGCGCCCCTCTCTTATTGCGCTCATTGTTAACACTAGTACTGCGCTCTACCCTTTCCACGATCATTGGGAAACGAAATCGGCGCCCCTCTCTTATGGCGCTCATTGTTAACACTAATACTGCGCTCTACCCTTTCCACAATCATTGGGAAACTAAATCGGCGCCCCTCTTTTATTGCGCTCATTGTTAACACTAGTACTGCGCTCTACCCTTTCCACGATCAATGCGAAACGAAATCGGCGCCCCTCTCTTATGGCGCTCATTGTTAACACTAGTACTGCGCTCTACCCTTTCCACGATCATTGGAAAACGAAATCGGCGCCCCTCTCTTATGGCGCTCATTGTTAACACTAGTACTGCGCTCTACCCTTTCCACGATCATTGGGAAACGAAATCGGCGCCCCTCTCTTATGGCGCTCATTGTTAACACTAGTACTGCGCTCTACCCTTTCCAAGATTATTGGGAAACGAAATCGGCGCCCCTCTCTTATGGCGCTCATTTGTTAACACTAGTACTGCGCACTACCCTTTCCACGATCATTGGGAAACGAAATCGGCGCCCCTCTCTTATTGCGCTCATTGTTAACACTAGTACTGCGCTCTACCCTTTCCACGATTATTGGGAAACGAAATCGGCGCCCCTCTCTTATTGCGCTCATTGTTAACACTAGTACTGCGCTCTACCCTTTCCACGATTATTGGGAAACGAAATCGGCGCCCCTCTCTTATTGCGCTCATTGTTAACACTAGTACTGCGCTCTACCCTTTCCACGATCATTGGGAAACGAAATCGGCGCCCCTCTCTTATGGCGCTCATTGTTAACACTAGTACTGCGCTCTACCCTTTCCACGATCATTGGGAAACGAAATCGGCGCCCCTCTCTTATGGCGCTCATTGTTAACACTAGTACTGCGCTCTACCCTTTCCACGATCATTGGGAAACGAAATCGGCACCCCTCTCTTATGGCGCTCATTGTTAACACTAGTACTGCGCTCTACCCTTTCCACGATCATTGGGAAACGAAATCGGCGCCCCTCTCTTATTGCGCTCATTGTTAACACTAGTACTGCGCTCTACCCTTTCCACGATTATTGGGAAACGAAATCGGCGCCCCTCTCTTATGGCGCTCATTGTTAACACTAGTACTGCGCTCTACCCTTTCCAAGATTATTGGGAAACGAAATCGGCGCCCCTCTCTTATGGCGCTCATTTGTTAACACTAGTACTGCGCACTACCCTTTCCACGATCATTGGGAAACGAAATCGGCGCCCCTCTCTTATTGCGCTCATTGTTAACACTAGTACTGCGCTCTACCCTTTCCACGATCATTGGGAAACGAAATCGGCGCCCCTCTCTTATTGCGCTCATTGTTAACACTAGTACTGCGCTCTACCCTTTCCACGATCATTGGGAAACGAAATCGGCGCCCCTCTCTTATGGCGCTCATTGTTAACACTAATACTGCGCTCTACCCTTTCCACAATCATTGGGAAACTAAATCGGCGCCCCTCTTTTATTGCGCTCATTGTTAACACTAGTACTGCGCTCTATCCTTTCCACGATCATTGGGAAACGAAATCGGCGCCCCTCTCTTATTGCGCTCATTGTTAACACTAGTACTGCGCTCTACCCTTTCCACGATTATTGGGAAACGAAATCGGCGCCCCTCTCTTATTGCGCTCATTGTTAACACTAGTACTGCGCTCTACCCTTTCCACGATTATTGGGAAACGAAATCGGCGCCCCTCTCTTATTGCGCTCATTGTTAACACTAGTACTGCGCTCTACCCTTTCCACGATCATTGGGAAACGAAATCGGCGCCCCTCTCTTATGGCGCTCATTGTTAACACTAGTACTGCGCTCTACCCTTTCCACGATCATTGGGAAACGAAATCGGCGCCCCTCTCTTATGGCGCTCATTGTTAACACTAGTACTGCGCTCTACCCTTTCCACGATCAATGCGAAACGAAATCGGCGCCCCTCTCTTATTGCGCTCATTGTTAACACTAGTACTGCGCTCTACCCTTTCCACGATCATTGGGAAACGAAATCGGCGCCCCTCTCTTATGGCGCTCATTGTTAACACTAGTACTGCGCTCTACCCTTTCCACGATTATTGGGAAACGAAATCGGCGCCCCTCTCTTATGGCGCTCATTTGTTAACACTAGTACTGCGCACTACCCTTTCCACGATCATTGGGAAACGAAATCGGCGCCCCTCTCTTATTGCGCTCATTGTTAACACTAGTACTGCGCTCTACCCTTTCCACGATCATTGGGAAACGAAATCGGCGCCCCTCTCTTATTGCGCTCATTGTTAACACTAGTACTGCGCTCTACCCTTTCCACGATCATTGGGAAACGAAATCGGCGCCCCTCTCTTATTGCGCTCATTGTTAACACTAGTACTGCGCTCTACCCTTTCCACGATTATTGGGAAACGAAATCGGCACCCCTCTCTTATGGCGCTCATTGTTAACACTAGTACTGCGCTCTACCCTTTCCACGATCATTGGGAAACGAAATCGGCGCCCCTCTCTTATGGCGCTCATTGTTAACACTAGTACTGCGCTCTACCCTTTCCACGATCATTGGGAAACGAAATCGGCGCCCCTCTCTTATGGCGCTCATTGTTAACACTAGTACTGCGCTCTACCCTTTCCACGATCAATGCGAAACGAAATCGGCGCCCCTCTCTTATTGCGCTCATTGTTAACACTAGTACTGCGCTCTACCCTTTCCACGATCATTGGGAAACGAAATCGGCGCCCCTCTCTTATGGCGCTCATTGTTAACACTAGTACTGCGCTCTACCCTTTCCACGATCATTGGGAAACGAAATCGGCGCCCCTCTCTTATGGCGCTCATTGTTAACACTAGTACTGCGCTCTACCCTTTCCACGATCATTGGGAAACGAAATCGGCGCCCCTCTCTTATGGCGCTCATTGTTAACACTAGTACTGCGCTCTACCCTTTCCACGATCATTGGGAAACGAAATCGGCGCCCCTCTCTTATGGCGCTCATTGTTAACACTAGTACTGCGCTCTACCCTTTCCACGATCAATGCGAAACGAAATCGGCGTTCCTCTCTTATTGCGCTCATTGTTAACACTAGTACTGCGCTCTACCCTTTCCACGATCATTGGGAAACGAAATCGGCACCCCTCTCTTATGGCGCTCATTGTTAACACTAGTACTGCGCTCTACCCTTTCCACGATCATTGGGAAACGAAATCGGCGCCCCTCTCATGGCGCTCATTGTTAACACTAGTACTGCGCTCTACCCTTTCCAAGATTATTGGGAAACGAAATCGGCGCCCCTCTCTTATGGCGCTCATTGTTAACACTAGTACTGCGCTCTACCCTTTCCAAGATTATTGGGAAACGAAATCGGCGCCCCTCTCTTATGGCGCTCATTTGTTAACACTAGTACTGCGCACTACCCTTTCCACGATCATTGGGAAACGAAAATGGCGCCCCTCTCTTATTGCGCTCATTGTTAACACTAGTACTGCGCTCTACCCTTTCCACGATCATTGGGAAACGAAATCGGCGCCCCTCTCTTATTGCACTCATTGTTAACACTAGTACTGCGCTCTACCCTTTCCACGATTATTGGGAAACGAAATCGGCGCCCCTCTCTTATTGCGCTCATTGTTAACACTAGTACTGCGCTCTACCCTTTCCACGATCATTGGGAAACGAAATCGGCGCCCCTCTCTTATGGCGCTCATTGTTAACACTAGTACTGCGCTCTACCCTTTCCACGATTATTGGGAAACGAAATCGGCGTTCCTCTCTTATTGCGCTCATTGTTAACACTAGTACTGCGCTCTACCCTTTCCACGATCATTGGGAAACGAAATCGGCACCCCTCTCTTATGGCGCTCATTGTTAACACTAGTACTGCGCTCTACCCTTTCCACGATCATTGGGAAACGAAATCGGCGCCCCTCTCATGGCGCTCATTGTTAACACTAGTACTGCGCTCTACCCTTTCCAAGATTATTGGGAAACGAAATCGGCGCCCCTCTCTTATGGCGCTCATTGTTAACACTAGTACTGCGCTCTACCCTTTCCAAGATTATTGGGAAACGAAATCGGCGCCCCTCTCTTATGGCGCTCATTTGTTAACACTAGTACTGCGCACTACCCTTTCCACGATCATTGGGAAACGAAAATGGCGCCCCTCTCTTATTGCGCTCATTGTTAACACTAGTACTGCGCTCTACCCTTTCCACGATCATTGGGAAACGAAATCGGCGCCCCTCTCTTATTGCACTCATTGTTAACACTAGTACTGCGCTCTACCCTTTCCACGATTATTGGGAAACGAAATCGGCGCCCCTCTCTTATTGCGCTCATTGTTAACACTAGTACTGCGCTCTACCCTTTCCACGATCATTGGGAAACGAAATCGGCGCCCCTCTCTTATGGCGCTCATTGTTAACACTAGTACTGCGCTCTACCCTTTCCACGATTATTGGGAAACGAAATCGGCGCCCCTCTCTTATTGCGCTCATTGTTAACACTAGTACTGCGCTCTACCCTTTCCACGATCATTGGGAAACGAAATCGGCGCCCCTCTCTTATTGCGCTCATTGTTAACACTAGTACTGCGCTCTACCCTTTCCACGATCATTGGGAAACGAAATCGGCGCCCCTCTGTTATTGCGCTCATTGTTAACACTAGTACTGCGCTCTACCCTTTCCACGATCATTGGGAAACGAAATCGGCGCCCCTCTGTTATTGCGCTCATTGTTAACACTAGTACTGCGCTCTACCCTTTCCACGATCATTGGGAAACGAAATCGGCGCCCCTCTCTTATGGCGCTCATTGTTAACACTAGTACTGCGCTCTACCCTTTCCACGATCATTGGGAAACGAAATCGGCGCCCCTCTCTTATTGCGCTCATTGTTAACACTAGTACTGCGCTCTACCCTTTCCACGATCATTGGGAAACGAAATCGGCGCCCCTCTCTTATGGCGCTCATTGTTAACACTAGTACTGCGCTCTACCCTTTCCACGATAATTGGGAAACGAAATCGGCGCCCCTCTCTTATGGCGCTCATTGTTAACACTAGTACTGCGCTCTACCCTTTCCACGATCATTGGGAAACGAAATCGGCGCCCCTCTCTTATTGCGCTCATTGTTAACACTAGTACTGCGCTCTACCCTTTCCACGATCATTGGGAAACGAAATCGGCGCCCCTCTCTTATGGCGCTCATTGTTAACACTAGTACTGCGCTCTACCCTTTCCACGATCATTGGGAAACGAAATCGGCACCCCTCTCTTATTGCGCTCATTGTTAACACTAGTACTGCGCTCTACCCTTTCCACGATCATTGGGAAACGAAATCGGCGCCCCTCTCTTATGGCGCTCATTGTTAACACTAGTACTGCGCTCTACCCTTTCCACGATCATTGGGAAACGAAATCGGCGCCCCTCTCTTATTGCGCTCATTGTTAACACTAGTACTGCGCTCTACCCTTTCCACGATCATTGGGAAACGAAATCGGCGCCCCTCTCTTATTGCGCTCATTGTTAACACTAGTACTGCGCTCTACCCTTTCCACGATCATTGGGAAACGAAATCGGCGCCCCTCTCTTATGGCGCTCATTGTTAACACTAGTACTGCGCTCTACCCTTTCCACGATCATTGGGAAACGAAATCGGCGCCCCTCTCTTATTGCGCTCATTGTTAACACTAGTACTGCGCTCTACCCTTTCCACGATAATTGGGAAACGAAATCGGCGCCCCTCTCTTATGGCGCTCATTGTTAACACTAGTACTGCGCTCTACCCTTTCCACGATCATTGGGAAACGAAATCGGCGCCCCTCTGTTATTGCGCTCATTGTTAACACTAGTACTGCGCTCTACCCTTTCCACGATCATTGGGAAACGAAATCGGCGCCCCTCTGTTATTGCGCTCATTGTTAACACTAGTACTGCGCTCTACCCTTTCCACGATCATTGGGAAACGAAATCGGCGCCCCTCTCTTATGGCGCTCATTGTTAACACTAGTACTGCGCTCTACCCTTTCCACGATCATTGGGAAACGAAATCGGCGCCCCTCTCTTATTGCGCTCATTGTTAACACTAGTACTGCGCTCTACCCTTTCCACGATCATTGGGAAACGAAATCGGCGCCCCTCTCTTATGGCGCTCATTGTTAACACTAGTACTGCGCTCTACCCTTTCCACGATAATTGGGAAACGAAATCGGCGCCCCTCTCTTATGGCGCTCATTGTTAACACTAGTACTGCGCTCTACCCTTTCCACGATCATTGGGAAACGAAATCGGCGCCCCTCTCTTATTGCGCTCATTGTTAACACTAGTACTGCGCTCTACCCTTTCCACGATCATTGGGAAACGAAATCGGCGCCCCTCTCTTATGGCGCTCATTGTTAACACTAGTACTGCGCTCTACCCTTTCCACGATCATTGGGAAACGAAATCGGCGCCCCTCTCTTATGGCGCTCATTGTTAACACTAGTACTGCGCTCTACCCTTTCCACGATCATTGGGAAACGAAATCGGCGCCCCTCTCTTATGGCGCTCATTGTTAACACTAGTACTGCGCTCTACCCTTTCCACGATCATTGGGAAACGAAATCGGCGCCCCTCTCTTATTGCGCTCATTGTTAACACTAGTACTGCGCTCTACCCTTTCCACGATCATTGGGAAACGAAATCGGCGCCCCTCTCTTATGGCGCTCATTGTTAACACTAGTACTGCGCTCTACCCTTTCCACGATCATTGGGAAACGAAATCGGCGCCCCTCTCTTATTGCGCTCATTGTTAACACTAGTACTGCGCTCTACCCTTTCCACGATCATTGGGAAACGAAATCGGCGCCCCTCTCTTATGGCGCTCATTGTTAACACTAGTACTGCGCTCTACCCTTTCCACGATCATTGGGAAACGAAATCGGCGCCCCTCTCTTATTGCGCTCATTGTTAACACTAGTACTGCGCTCTACCCTTTCCACGATCATTGGGAAACGAAATCGGCGCCCCTCTCTTATGGCGCTCATTGTTAACACTAGTACTGCGCTCTACCCTTTCCACGATCATTGGGAAACGAAATCGGCGCCCCTCTCTTATGGCGCTCATTGTTAACACTAGTACTGCGCTCTACCCTTTCCACGATCATTGGGAAACGAAATCGGCGCCCCTCTCTTATTGCGCTCATTGTTAACACTAGTACTGCGCTCTACCCTTTCCACGATCATTGGGAAACGAAATCGGCGCCCCTCTCTTATGGCGCTCATTGTTAACACTAGTACTGCGCTCTACCCTTTCCACGATCATTGGGAAACGAAATCGGCGCCCCTCTCTTATGGCGCTCATTGTTAACACTAGTACTGCGCTCTACCCTTTCCACGATCATTGGGAAACGAAATCGGCGCCCCTCTCTTATTGCGCTCATTGTTAACACTAGTACTGCGCTCTACCCTTTCCACGATCATTGGGAAACGAAATCGGCGCCCCTCTCTTATGGCGCTCATTGTTAACACTAGTACTGCGCTCTACCCTTTCCACGATCATTGGGAAACGAAATCGGCGCCCCTCTCTTATGGCGCTCATTGTTAACACTAGTACTGCGCTCTACCCTTTCCACGATCATTGGGAAACGAAATCGGCGCCCCTCTCTTATGGCGCTCATTGTTAACACTAGTACTGCGCTCTACCCTTTCCACGATCATTGGGAAACGAAATCGGCGCCCCTCTCTTATGGCGCTCATTGTTAACACTAGTACTGCGCTCTACCCTTTCCACGATCATTGGGAAACGAAATCGGCGCCCCTCTCTTATTGCGCTCATTGTTAACACTAGTACTGCGCTCTACCCTTTCCACGATCATTGGGAAACGAAATCGGCGCCCCTCTCTTATGGCGCTCATTGTTAACACTAGTACTGCGCTCTACCCTTTCCACGATCATTGGGAAACGAAATCGGCGCCCCTCTCTTATGGCGCTCATTGTTAACACTAGTACTGCGCTCTACCCTTTCCACGATCATTGGGAAACGAAATCGGCGCCCCTCTGTTATTGCGCTCATTGTTAACACTAGTACTGCGCTCTACCCTTTCCACGATCATTGGGAAACGAAATCGGCGCCCCTCTCTTATGGCGCTCATTGTTAACACTAGTACTGCGCTCTACCCTTTCCACGATCATTGGGAAACGAAATCGGCGCCCCTCTCTTATTGCGCTCATTGTTAACACTAGTACTGCGCTCTACCCTTTCCACGATCATTGGGAAACGAAATCGGCGCCCCTCTCTTATGGCGCTCATTGTTAACACTAGTACTGCGCTCTACCCTTTCCACGATCATTGGGAAACGAAATCGGCGCCCCTCTCTTATGGCGCTCATTGTTAACACTAGTACTGCGCTCTACCCTTTCCACGATCATTGGGAAACGAAATCGGCGCCCCTCTCTTATTGCGCTCATTGTTAACACTAGTACTGCGCTCTACCCTTTCCACGATCATTGGGAAACGAAATCGGCGCCCCTCTCTTATGGCGCTCATTGTTAACACTAGTACTGCGCTCTACCCTTTCCACGATCATTGGGAAACGAAATCGGCGCCCCTCTCTTATTGCGCTCATTGTTAACACTAGTACTGCGCTCTACCCTTTCCACGATCATTGGGAAACGAAATCGGCGCCCCTCTCTTATGGCGCTCATTGTTAACACTAGTACTGCGCTCTACCCTTTCCACGATCATTGGGAAACGAAATCGGCGCCCCTCTCTTATTGCGCTCATTGTTAACACTAGTACTGCGCTCTACCCTTTCCACGATCATTGGGAAACGAAATCGGCGCCCCTCTCTTATTGCGCTCATTGTTAACACTAGTACTGCGCTCTACCCTTTCCACGATCATTGGGAAACGAAATCGGCGCCCCTCTCTTATGGCGCTCATTGTTAACACTAGTACTGCGCTCTACCCTTTCCACGATCATTGGGAAACGAAATCGGCGCCCCTCTCTTATGGCGCTCATTGTTAACACTAGTACTGCGCTCTACCCTTTCCACGATCATTGGGAAACGAAATCGGCGCCCCTCTCTTATTGCGCTCATTGTTAACACTAGTACTGCGCTCTACCCTTTCCACGATCATTGGGAAACGAAATCGGCGCCCCTCTCTTATGGCGCTCATTGTTAACACTAGTACTGCGCTCTACCCTTTCCACGATCATTGGGAAACGAAATCGGCGCCCCTCTCTTATGGCGCTCATTGTTAACACTAGTACTGCGCTCTACCCTTTCCACGATCATTGGGAAACGAAATCGGCGCCCCTCTCTTATGGCGCTCATTGTTAACACTAGTACTGCGCTCTACCCTTTCCACGATCATTGGGAAACGAAATCGGCGCCCCTCTCTTATGGCGCTCATTGTTAACACTAGTACTGCGCTCTACCCTTTCCACGATCATTGGGAAACGAAATCGGCGCCCCTCTCTTATTGCGCTCATTGTTAACACTAGTACTGCGCTCTACCCTTTCCACGATCATTGGGAAACGAAATCGGCGCCCCTCTCTTATGGCGCTCATTGTTAACACTAGTACTGCGCTCTACCCTTTCCACGATCATTGGGAAACGAAATCGGCGCCCCTCTCTTATGGCGCTCATTGTTAACACTAGTACTGCGCTCTACCCTTTCCACGATCATTGGGAAACGAAATCGGCGCCCCTCTCTTATGGCGCTCATTGTTAACACTAGTACTGCGCTCTACCCTTTCCACGATCATTGGGAAACGAAATCGGCGCCCCTCTCTTATGGCGCTCATTGTTAACACTAGTACTGCGCTCTACCCTTTCCACGATCATTGGGAAACGAAATCGGCGCCCCTCTCTTATGGCGCTCATTGTTAACACTAGTACTGCGCTCTACCCTTTCCACGATCATTGGGAAACGAAATCGGCGCCCCTCTCTTATGGCGCTCATTGTTAACACTAGTACTGCGCTCTACCCTTTCCACGATCATTGGGAAACGAAATCGGCGCCCCTCTCTTATGGCGCTCATTGTTAACACTAGTACTGCGCTCTACCCTTTCCACGATCATTGGGAAACGAAATCGGCGCCCCTCTCTTATGGCGCTCATTGTTAACACTAGTACTGCGCTCTACCCTTTCCACGATCATTGGGAAACGAAATCGGCGCCCCTCTCTTATGGCGCTCATTGTTAACACTAGTACTGCGCTCTACCCTTTCCACGATCATTGGGAAACGAAATCGGCGCCCCTCTCTTATGGCGCTCATTGTTAACACTAGTACTGCGCTCTACCCTTTCCACGATCATTGGGAAACGAAATCGGCGCCCCTCTCTTATGGCGCTCATTGTTAACACTAGTACTGCGCTCTACCCTTTCCACGATCATTGGGAAACGAAATCGGCGCCCCTCTCTTATGGCGCTCATTGTTAACACTAGTACTGCGCTCTACCCTTTCCACGATCATTGGGAAACGAAATCGGCGCCCCTCTCTTATGGCGCTCATTGTTAACACTAGTACTGCGCTCTACCCTTTCCACGATCATTGGGAAACGAAATCGGCGCCCCTCTCTTATGGCGCTCATTGTTAACACTAGTACTGCGCTCTACCCTTTCCACGATCATTGGGAAACGAAATCGGCGCCCCTCTCTTATGGCGCTCATTGTTAACACTAGTACTGCGCTCTACCCTTTCCACGATCATTGGGAAACGAAATCGGCGCCCCTCTCTTATGGCGCTCATTGTTAACACTAGTACTGCGCTCTACCCTTTCCACGATCATTGGGAAACGAAATCGGCGCCCCTCTCTTATGGCGCTCATTGTTAACACTAGTACTGCGCTCTACCCTTTCCACGATCATTGGGAAACGAAATCGGCGCCCCTCTCTTATGGCGCTCATTGTTAACACTAGTACTGCGCTCTACCCTTTCCACGATCATTGGGAAACGAAATCGGCGCCCCTCTCTTATGGCGCTCATTGTTAACACTAGTACTGCGCTCTACCCTTTCCACGATCATTGGGAAACGAAATCGGCGCCCCTCTCTTATGGCGCTCATTGTTAACACTAGTACTGCGCTCTACCCTTTCCACGATCATTGGGAAACGAAATCGGCGCCCCTCTCTTATGGCGCTCATTGTTAACACTAGTACTGCGCTCTACCCTTTCCACGATCATTGGGAAACGAAATCGGCGCCCCTCTCTTATGGCGCTCATTGTTAACACTAGTACTGCGCTCTACCCTTTCCACGATCATTGGGAAACGAAATCGGCGCCCCTCTCTTATGGCGCTCATTGTTAACACTAGTACTGCGCTCTACCCTTTCCACGATCATTGGGAAACGAAATCGGCGCCCCTCTCTTATGGCGCTCATTGTTAACACTAGTACTGCGCTCTACCCTTTCCACGATCATTGGGAAACGAAATCGGCGCCCCTCTCTTATGGCGCTCATTGTTAACACTAGTACTGCGCTCTACCCTTTCCACGATCATTGGGAAACGAAATCGGCGCCCCTCTCTTATGGCGCTCATTGTTAACACTAGTACTGCGCTCTACCCTTTCCACGATCATTGGGAAACGAAATCGGCGCCCCTCTCTTATGGCGCTCATTGTTAACACTAGTACTGCGCTCTACCCTTTCCACGATCATTGGGAAACGAAATCGGCGCCCCTCTCTTATGGCGCTCATTGTTAACACTAGTACTGCGCTCTACCCTTTCCACGATCATTGGGAAACGAAATCGGCGCCCCTCTCTTATGGCGCTCATTGTTAACACTAGTACTGCGCTCTACCCTTTCCACGATCATTGGGAAACGAAATCGGCGCCCCTCTCTTATGGCGCTCATTGTTAACACTAGTACTGCGCTCTACCCTTTCCACGATCATTGGGAAACGAAATCGGCGCCCCTCTCTTATGGCGCTCATTGTTAACACTAGTACTGCGCTCTACCCTTTCCACGATCATTGGGAAACGAAATCGGCGCCCCTCTCTTATGGCGCTCATTGTTAACACTAGTACTGCGCTCTACCCTTTCCACGATCATTGGGAAACGAAATCGGCGCCCCTCTCTTATGGCGCTCATTGTTAACACTAGTACTGCGCTCTACCCTTTCCACGATCATTGGGAAACGAAATCGGCGCCCCTCTCTTATGGCGCTCATTGTTAACACTAGTACTGCGCTCTACCCTTTCCACGATCATTGGGAAACGAAATCGGCGCCCCTCTCTTATGGCGCTCATTGTTAACACTAGTACTGCGCTCTACCCTTTCCACGATCATTGGGAAACGAAATCGGCGCCCCTCTCTTATGGCGCTCATTGTTAACACTAGTACTGCGCTCTACCCTTTCCACGATCATTGGGAAACGAAATCGGCGCCCCTCTCTTATGGCGCTCATTGTTAACACTAGTACTGCGCTCTACCCTTTCCACGATCATTGGGAAACGAAATCGGCGCCCCTCTCTTATGGCGCTCATTGTTAACACTAGTACTGCGCTCTACCCTTTCCACGATCATTGGGAAACGAAATCGGCGCCCCTCTCTTATGGCGCTCATTGTTAACACTAGTACTGCGCTCTACCCTTTCCACGATCATTGGGAAACGAAATCGGCGCCCCTCTCTTATGGCGCTCATTGTTAACACTAGTACTGCGCTCTACCCTTTCCACGATCATTGGGAAACGAAATCGGCGCCCCTCTCTTATGGCGCTCATTGTTAACACTAGTACTGCGCTCTACCCTTTCCACGATTATTGGGAAACGAAATCGGCGCCCCTCTCTTATGGCGCTCATTGTTAACACTAGTACTGCGCTCTACCCTTTCCACGATCATTGGGAAACGAAATCGGCGCCCCTCTCTTATGGCGCTCATTGTTAACACTAGTACTGCGCTCTACCCTTTCCACGATTATTGGGAAACGAAATCGGCGCCCCTCTCTTATGGCGCTCATTGTTAACACTAGTACTGCGCTCTACCCTTTCCACGATCATTGGGAAACGAAATCGGCGCCCCTCTCTTATGGCGCTCATTGTTAACACTAGTACTGCGCTCTACCCTTTCCACGATCATTGGGAAACGAAATCGGCGCCCCTCTCTTATGGCGCTCATTGTTAACACTAGTACTGCGCTCTACCCTTTCCACGATCATTGGGAAACGAAATCGGCGCCCCTCTCTTATGGCGCTCATTGTTAACACTAGTACTGCGCTCTACCCTTTCCACGATCATTGGGAAACGAAATCGGCGCCCCTCTCTTATGGCGCTCATTGTTAACACTAGTACTGCGCTCTACCCTTTCCACGATCATTGGGAAACGAAATCGGCGCCCCTCTCTTATGGCGCTCATTGTTAACACTAGTACTGCGCTCTACCCTTTCCACGATCATTGGGAAACGAAATCGGCGCCCCTCTCTTATGGCGCTCATTGTTAACACTAGTACTGCGCTCTACCCTTTCCACGATCATTGGGAAACGAAATCGGCGCCCCTCTCTTATGGCGCTCATTGTTAACACTAGTACTGCGCTCTACCCTTTCCACGATCATTGGGAAACGAAATCGGCGCCCCTCTCTTATGGCGCTCATTGTTAACACTAGTACTGCGCTCTACCCTTTCCACGATCATTGGGAAACGAAATCGGCGCCCCTCTCTTATGGCGCTCATTGTTAACACTAGTACTGCGCTCTACCCTTTCCACGATCATTGGGAAACGAAATCGGCGCCCCTCTCTTATGGCGCTCATTGTTAACACTAGTACTGCGCTCTACCCTTTCCACGATCATTGGGAAACGAAATCGGCGCCCCTCTCTTATGGCGCTCATTGTTAACACTAGTACTGCGCTCTACCCTTTCCACGATCATTGGGAAACGAAATCGGCGCCCCTCTCTTATGGCGCTCATTGTTAACACTAGTACTGCGCTCTACCCTTTCCACGATCATTGGGAAACGAAATCGGCGCCCCTCTCTTATGGCGCTCATTGTTAACACTAGTACTGCGCTCTACCCTTTCCACGATCATTGGGAAACGAAATCGGCGCCCCTCTCTTATGGCGCTCATTGTTAACACTAGTACTGCGCTCTACCCTTTCCACGATCATTGGGAAACGAAATCGGCGCCCCTCTCTTATGGCGCTCATTGTTAACACTAGTACTGCGCTCTACCCTTTCCACGATCATTGGGAAACGAAATCGGCGCCCCTCTCTTATGGCGCTCATTGTTAACACTAGTACTGCGCTCTACCCTTTCCACGATCATTGGGAAACGAAATCGGCGCCCCTCTCTTATGGCGCTCATTGTTAACACTAGTACTGCGCTCTACCCTTTCCACGATCATTGGGAAACGAAATCGGCGCCCCTCTCTTATGGCGCTCATTGTTAACACTAGTACTGCGCTCTACCCTTTCCACGATCATTGGGAAACGAAATCGGCGCCCCTCTCTTATGGCGCTCATTGTTAACACTAGTACTGCGCTCTACCCTTTCCACGATCATTGGGAAACGAAATCGGCGCCCCTCTCTTATGGCGCTCATTGTTAACACTAGTACTGCGCTCTACCCTTTCCACGATCATTGGGAAACGAAATCGGCGCCCCTCTCTTATGGCGCTCATTGTTAACACTAGTACTGCGCTCTACCCTTTCCACGATCATTGGGAAACGAAATCGGCGCCCCTCTCTTATGGCGCTCATTGTTAACACTAGTACTGCGCTCTACCCTTTCCACGATCATTGGGAAACGAAATCGGCGCCCCTCTCTTATGGCGCTCATTGTTAACACTAGTACTGCGCTCTACCCTTTCCACGATCATTGGGAAACGAAATCGGCGCCCCTCTCTTATGGCGCTCATTGTTAACACTAGTACTGCGCTCTACCCTTTCCACGATCATTGGGAAACGAAATCGGCGCCCCTCTCTTATGGCGCTCATTGTTAACACTAGTACTGCGCTCTACCCTTTCCACGATCATTGGGAAACGAAATCGGCGCCCCTCTCTTATGGCGCTCATTGTTAACACTAGTACTGCGCTCTACCCTTTCCACGATCATTGGGAAACGAAATCGGCGCCCCTCTCTTATGGCGCTCATTGTTAACACTAGTACTGCGCTCTACCCTTTCCACGATCATTGGGAAACGAAATCGGCGCCCCTCTCTTATGGCGCTCATTGTTAACACTAGTACTGCGCTCTACCCTTTCAACGATCATTGGGAAACGAAATCAGCGCCCCTCTCTTATGGCGCTCATTGTTAACACTAGTACTGCGCTCTACCCTTTCCACGATCATTGGGAAACGAAATCGGCGCCCCTCTCTTATGGCGCTCATTGTTAACACTAGTACTGCGCTCTACCCTTTCCACGATCATTGGGAAACGAAATCGGCGCCCCTCTCTTATGGCGCTCATTGTTAACACTAGTACTGCGCTCTACCCTTTCCACGATCATTGGGAAACGAAATCGGCGCCCCTCTCTTATGGCGCTCATTGTTAACACTAGTACTGCGCTCTACCCTTTCCACGATCATTGGGAAACGAAATCGGCGCCCCTCTCTTATGGCGCTCATTGTTAACACTAGTACTGCGCTCTACCCTTTCAACGATCATTGGGAAACGAAATCAGCGCCCCTCTCTTATGGCGCTCATTGTTAACACTAGTACTGCGCTCTACCCTTTCCACGATCATTGGGAAACGAAATCGGCGCCCCTCTCTTATGGCGCTCATTGTTAACACTAGTACTGCGCTCTACCCTTTCCACGATCATTGGGAAACGAAATCGGCGCCCCTCTCTTATGGCGCTCATTGTTAACACTAGTACTGCGCTCTACCCTTTCCACGATCATTGGGAAACGAAATCGGCGCCCCTCTCTTATGGCGCTCATTGTTAACACTAGTACTGCGCTCTACCCTTTCCACGATCATTGGGAAACGAAATCGGCGCCCCTCTCTTATGGCGCTCATTGTTAACACTAGTACTGCGCTCTACCCTTTCCACGATCATTGGGAAACGAAATCGGCGCCCCTCTCTTATGGCGCTCATTGTTAACACTAGTACTGCGCTCTACCCTTTCCACGATCATTGGGAAACGAAATCGGCGCCCCTCTCTTATGGCGCTCATTGTTAACACTAGTACTGCGCTCTACCCTTTCCACGATCATTGGGAAACGAAATCGGCGCCCCTCTCTTATTGCGCTCATTGTTAACACTAGTACTGCGCTCTACCCTTTCCACGATCATTGGGAAACGAAATCGGCGCCCCTCTCTTATTGCGCTCATTGTTAACACTAGTACTGCGCTCTACCCTTTCCACGATCATTGGGAAACGAAATCGGCGCCCCTCTCTTATTGCGCTCATTGTTAACACTAGTACTGCGCTCTACCCTTTCCACGATCATTGGGAAACGAAATCGGCGCCCCTCTCTTATTGCGCTCATTGTTAACACTAGTACTGCGCTCTACCCTTTCCACGATCATTGGGAAACGAAATCGGCGCCCCTCTCTTATGGCGCTCATTGTTAACACTAGTACTGCGCTCTACCCTTTCCACGATCATTGGGAAACGAAATCGGCGCCCCTCTCTTATGGCGCTCATTGTTAACACTAGTACTGCGCTCTACCCTTTCCACGATCATTGGGAAACGAAATCGGCGCCCCTCTCTTATGGCGCTCATTGTTAACACTAGTACTGCGCTCTACCCTTTCCACGATCATTGGGAAACGAAATCGGCGCCCCTCTCTTATGGCGCTCATTGTTAACACTAGTACTGCGCTCTACCCTTTCCACGATCATTGGGAAACGAAATCGGCGCCCCTCTCTTATGGCGCTCATTGTTAACACTAGTACTGCGCTCTACCCTTTCCACGATCATTGGGAAACGAAATCGGCGCCCCTCTCTTATGGCGCTCATTGTTAACACTAGTACTGCGCTCTACCCTTTCCACGATCATTGGGAAACGAAATCGGCGCCCCTCTCTTATGGCGCTCATTGTTAACACTAGTACTGCGCTCTACCCTTTCCACGATCATTGGGAAACGAAATCGGCGCCCCTCTCTTATGGCGCTCATTGTTAACACTAGTACTGCGCTCTACCCTTTCCACGATCATTGGGAAACGAAATCGGCGCCCCTCTCTTATGGCGCTCATTGTTAACACTAGTACTGCGCTCTACCCTTTCCACGATCATTGGGAAACGAAATCGGCGCCCCTCTCTTATGGCGCTCATTGTTAACACTAGTACTGCGCTCTACCCTTTCCACGATCATTGGGAAACGAAATCGGCGCCCCTCTCTTATGGCGCTCATTGTTAACACTAGTACTGCGCTCTACCCTTTCCACGATCATTGGGAAACGAAATCGGCGCCCCTCTCTTATGGCGCTCATTGAAAATCTCGTATAGCGCTTTTCTGTTTTCGCTTTCATTAAAGAAGCAAAAGTTGCTTTTCTCACTTTTCGTTTATTTATCGGCGCTTTTAGTGAGCTTCTAATTTAGTTGAATTTTGCTCATTATTTGGCACAATGTAGTATTTAAGGGTTTTTGAGGTTCACACCCCCACCCGAAACCTATCATTGTTTTTTGATTTTAAAGGGAGCGCTTTTTGACTGTGGTGACCACGATGCGAAATGAAATAGAAACTAAAAGCGCAATTTTTTCGTCTGGGGCGCAGGAAGAAATAGTTTGACGTTTCGTATATAGCTGAAGTGACCTACATTAGTCAATTAAAATAAAAAATCAGATTTAAATCCAATGAACAAATTTCTTTCAATTTAAAAAATCAACAACCTTATATGCCATCTGTCTTTGGGGTGGGGAGCTTCGGCTCATAAAATAAAAAGGGGGTAAAAGAACGGGAAATATAGATACCATAAATAACTATTCCGGGACCGCTTTGACCCTGGTACATTCAGGGTCGGAGAAACAGATACTTTCTTCCCTGAGAAGGAACCAGAGTTTTTTTCGATTTTTTACGACCTGTTGTAAGGTCTCGTCTATTAGGGAAAAAAATAACCATAAAAAAGAACACCGAAAGCGGACCTAAAAGCTAGTTGCAGGTGGCGTCATTTCGTAACCTCTCCGAAACCTCGGCCGGCCTCGCGTCAGAACATCCGCTCTGTGGCTGAACTCGAAACCATCGCTCGAGTTGGCTAGTTGGCTAGGGATGATTTAAAACGACAAGAGTTTATTTGTACAAACTTGGCCCCTTGTCTAAGATTTTACCTTTGATCCGTCGCCATTTCTTTTGCAACGGGTAACACTGGCGTCTCGTTATTCGTGTTAAGTACCGGAACATCCTAACCCGCGAAGCCTAAACATCAATAATGACGGGAAATGATTCTACGGAATTCGGGAAAGGCTCCAATTATTCATCATTTGGAAAAGCTGAAATGTTAAAGCATAAGTTAGTTATTAAGTCGTGCGTAAGTGTGGCAGTTCCCTATCTTACGTAAATATTAACTAACAATGAGACATCCCGAAGTGTAACCCACCGATTTTGTTCAAACGCGGGGGATTGGTTGTCTGGTAGACCTTCGTGTAACTGGAAAAATCCTAAAGGGAATTTATTCAATGGGCAACCGTTTTAGCATGGCAACGAAAAATGTTTTTGACAACAACAAATAGAAATTTTCCCCTTGAAAATAACATGGGATTCTGACCGATTCCTAAGAAAAATTTGAACAAATTTCAAAATTTGGAAAATGCCAAAAATAGAAAAAATAGATAAAAATTGACAAAAAAACCATCAAAATTGATCAACTGTTGATCAATTTGAGGTCAAAATCCCATGTTATTTTCAATGGGAAAAAGTAATATTTTGTGTTGTCAAAAACATTTTTCGTTGCCATGGCAAAACGGTTGCCCATGGAATAAATTCCCTTTAGGATTTTTCATGATACACGAAGGTCTACCAATCCCCCGAGTTTGAACAAAATCGGTGGGTTACACTTCGGGATGTCTCCTTTGTAAGTTAAATTTCTAGAATTAACGCTCATTGTTGGTGTTTATTGCCGATTCTTTTCAAAGTCGGGCATAATGTAGAAAATATGCATAGGTCAACGGGCTCGGGCTCATAGACATTTTATAAAATCAACAATTTTAGCGGAAAAATTACATCCAAAATTTGTTATAAGGCTAATGCAACAGTTTGCAACCAAGGTTGATATTTTTTTTATTTTTTTTTTAATTTGGACTTTTATTGATTTAAACGAATTTTTTATTTTATTGATTTTTATACCTGTTTATCTTCACAAATTGATTAATAATTTCCGGATCGTACATTCTTATAAATCCATTGAGGTATAATAGCTGATTTAAATCAATGATTTTGTTTAAAATCACTTGATTTAAATTGATTTCATTTAAATCAGCCAACTCTGTTCACAACGCTTTGTTGTTTGTGGGTTTTGACTCTTGAAACCTTGCCGTTGCTTAGGCAACGGGTTCGAGATACGAGAGAACCTAGTGGCCAAAATTGGTGAACAAAATTCCAGAAATAAATTGAAGAAATTTCGCGTGCAAGGGGCTTTATAATAACGTAGGCAGCGCCTCCAGCATTACAAAACACAAACGTTTTTCCGATAAAAGATTTTTTCCCGAAATATTTCTTTGAAGACGAGCTCTTACATTGTTAGAAACGGTAATGAAACGACTCCATTTTCGCCTTAAACCAGATCTTTTTTGCGAATTGCTGAATAATTGGCCCACCATATCCAAAAAAGAAGAGACGGACCGACACAAAAAGCATTTATTCACAATAGGTCCTCTCCAAATACTTCCCAAAACGTAGTTCCAGCAACTCCTTTTGTCCGTGAAGCCCGCGATCGTCAATCAAGGTTATAGGGAACGTGTTTATTACACTCTAGGGACGGATCCAACGAAAAAGCCAGTCTTCTAAATACGTGTCCTTTCTTTTTCGTGCCAACAGAAGTATGTTACATACTCTTTCGAGATAAGTTAACATCTACGACGTAAAATGAAACATGTACATTCACAGGCTCGAGACACTTTTCAATGGACTTGATTTTCCCGAAACACCGGGTCAAGGCTTAAAGGGCCACACGACCATTTGAAGGGGGAAGGAAAAACGTCACCCACGTAAGCTTCAATAACGTCGAAAGACGTCAGTTTAAGAGAACCAATAAGAATTTATTTTTGCGCATGAGGGGGGATTCGCCGAAATTAAAAGGTGGGTAAAAACGTCGACCCACCCTGCGAAATTTGAATTTATATATTTATATATTTCCTGTCTCGCGTAATTTCGTGTTTTCGGTTTGAAATCGTCAGACGACTTGTAACGAAATAACAGTTTCTTATTGGACTTTCATATCAATTCAAATGTTGCTGGGCGCGTCGGCACATTTACCCACCTTTTAATATAGGAGTATTGGGAGCAACACCTATAACCTGTCTCCACATTGTCATTCTCTCTAAGTATAAATAAATATATTTTCGGTTTTAATAAGTTGTTATATGACGTATTTCACCTCACACTCTTTTTCTTACGAATCATCTTTTCTTACGAATCATCTTTTCACAAAGATACATACTTCTCTCGTAAGAGATACATACTTCTCTCGTAAGAGATACATACTTCTCTCGTAAGAGATACATACTTATCTCGTAAGAGATACATACTTATCTCGTAAGAGATACATACTTCTCTCGTAAGAGATACATACTTCTCTCGTAAGAGATACAAACTTCTCTCGTAAGAGATACATACTTCTCTCGTAAGAGATACATACTTCTCTCGTAAGAGATACATACTTCTCTCGTAAGAGATACATACTTCTCTCGTAAGAGATACATACTTCTCTCGTAAGAGATACATATTTCTCTCGTAAGAGATACTTCTCTCGTAAGAGATACATACTTCTCTCGTTACATCTCGTAAGAGATACATACTTCTCTCGTTACATCTCGTAAGAGATACATACTTCTCTCGTTACATCTCGTAAGAGATACATACTTCTCAGACTTCTCTCATTACATCTCGTAAGATATACATTATAGACTTCTGGTAACACTTATTTCGACATGGAAGTTTTTCGAGACAGCACCGTAGCCAGCTACGCTATAGCTGTGTCCATTGTTAAGAGGCTGGGAAGGCACATGACAGTCGCTGCAAAACTGGAGACACGCGCCTCTCTTTCCAAGATGGTCTTTGAGGCACGCCGCCGAAGTCCAATATCGTCCGTTAAATTACTTTACAAGTCTAAATTGGTTTTTCTTTGGAAAAGGGCCAATTTCGAGACGGTCGGGGGGAACCCAATGATGTTCGCAACTGTTAAGCAGAGGTGTCGAGGTCAGGGGTAAAGGTTAGAGGATTCCGAGTTTCTTCGAGGCCCCTATATAGTAAAGTCTGTAACGCGTACCATGATAATTGAATAGTGCTATTTGACTTTCGTATAAATGGGGTTACCAATACGCGCTCTGGAATGGAGTCGTGTCACCAAGAATAGAGAATATGTACTATAGCCACTGTTTTCATGATTCTCGGAAGATATTCACTGCATTCACGGAGACAGAGAGGTTGAAATCATACCGAAGTGTCTCAGGCAGAAAGGGGGCAAAGGTTATACAGGAAAAGGTGGAGGGCGCGGTTTGTCTTCCCGGGATTTTGCCCATACATCTGTTCATCCGAATCACAGACCACTTACCCTGAGAGGGACCTGTATCGCTGGGAGTAATTTAAATTTTTTCGTCTCGTACGCGAGTCTGCGATCGTACTGGAGCGTCTTCCCTCCTCCAAGAGAAGAAAAATAATTAATTAATACTTCTCTCTCGCGAGAGAAGTATAATGTACCTTTGGTGTCACCCATTTCTTTCAATAAACTATTTAGCTTTTTCTACAAATTTTGGTTTTGACTAGATTTAGATTCGAACTGAAGACAAAGGTATTGACTGCCAGAACGTACAGGATCTGTCAGGAGTGTCCAGTGCACCCCTGGACCCCTTCCCTCGTGTTCAGTTAGCATAAACGACTGTTTCCGGTCGACGAACTCGTTCATGTCCATGATGTCCTCTTTGACCGATGCCTTTATAGACTGATTCGCCAATTATATAAATATTATTATTAATAAGAACACGTTCATATGCGCGAGTAAAAATCTATTTATATACAAATAAAATATAAATAAATTTTACTTGCGCGTAATATTTATCAATGAGCGTAAGGTGTTTCAAAATTAAAATTATGATTCGCATAATTGCTTAAAGGGAAACAACCATTTAGAGCGAAACCCTTGAAGATTCAATTTTAATGGCTTTTAGACAATTTATCGCAATTTGTGAGATGGTAATAAATATTTATTTCTAACAAAAACTACTCTTTATTATGTTAAAGGATTTTACTTAATGGAATCCGCTAAACTACTGGTTCTATTCTAATTATTTAGGCATCAAAAGATAGAAAACTTAATTACCTTTTAAATAAGAAGGCAAAATGAATATATATTAATTATATTAATCCTGCACTCCAGCTCAGTTAAAACATTTAATTCCTTTCGTCGGTGGTGCATCTACACCAATCTTTCAAAATATTGCCCAAATTCGACGCAGCAGTTTTCGCCGCGTTGGATAACTATAGTCTCCCGACAGCCTACGTCACTAACTGTAGTCACGTGACTACAATTTTCTAGCAGACGCTTCTGGGGGTCTAACTGGTTAGTTGTTATACTGAAAAGCACCATCATTCTACATTTAATATTTCAGCCAGTATGGTTCATTTTTGTGCGGTGTACGGCTGTACAAATAAAAGAAAAGATTCGGAATTATCTTTCTTTAGATTCCCAGCCATACATTCTAGATATAGTGAGGAAGTACAAGACTTACAAAGAAAAAGAAGATTAGCATGGGTAAATGCCATAAAAAGGGGTGACCTCACAGAAGAAAAATTATATCATGCAAGAGTTTGCTCCAGACATTTTGTGAAAGGTAAATATTATTATGCCTAGATGCTCTTGTATAAGGAAAATCCAAATTAGGCATATTTATAATTAAACACTCATTTAGGTCAGCCAGCTCTTTTAGAAGATGTAAATAATGTGGATTGGAAGCCATGCCAAAACCTTGGGTATGGAATTGAGGTCTCCGCTCAAAGCAACAATCGCCATGAAAGATTAAAGAAAAGGGCAAAATTACCTTATAATGAAAATTTAAAGAAAAGAATTCTTGAACTTGAGAAACCACAATGTCAAGCTGAACCTGCAGCAACCTTTCTTGGAGAAACATTAATTTCAGAGGAAACTGGTGTATCTTCCCAAACAGAAACCCTTCCTTGCCGTGCTACAGAAGTACAGACTAATTTAACTGTAGATGTGTTAAAGGCTATGGAAGCGGAAATAATTTTTCTTAGAGAGGATAGAGAAAAACTCAGGAAAAAAGTACATAATTTGGAATTAAGCGAAGAAACTTTCATCAATGAGGATGTGAAAGTTAAATTTTACACCGGACTTCCAAGTTGGTCTGTTTTCGCTATTTCGATGGATGATATTTTTCCATTTTTGAATTTTACTGCAACTTCATCATTGACCAAATTTCAACAATTGTTACTGGCTTTAATGAAGTTAAGACTTAATCTTTCGTACGTAGATTTGGGCTACCGATTTGACGTCTCTGATCGGACAGCATCGAGAACATTCCATAATGTTATTTCAGTTTTATTTGTAAGACTAAAAAGATTTATTAAGTGGCCTGAAAGGGAAGAATTGTGGAAAACGATGCCTTTGTCTTTTCAAGAAGCATTTGGGAAAAAGGTTGCCGTGATAATTGATTGCTTTGAAGTTTTTATTGAAAAATCCTCGAACCTTGAAGCTAAGAGTCAAACTTGGTCCAGTTACAAACATAACAACACATTGAAATTTTTAATTGGTATATGTCCTCAAGGAGTCATATCATTTGTATCAGATAGTTTTGGTGGTAGGACAAATATGCTGCAGAAAATTGTTGTATTTTGGAAAAGTTACTACCAGGAGATGTGGTTTTAGCTGACAGAGGTTTTGATATTGCTGAATCTGTAGGATTTCACTATGCGTCCATAAACATTCCGGCTTTCACTAAAGGGAAACTTCAATTAGAACCAGAAGAAGTGGAAAGCACAAGAAATATTGCATCTGTTCGAATTCATGTTGAAAGAGTAATTGGAACACTAAGACAAAAATAGTAAATTTTGTATGCCAAACAGCCGATTGAAATAATTTCAGAATTTGACAAAATAGTTAAAATTTGTTGTGCTTTAACAAATAGATGTCCTTCGGTGGTGCCCTTAGATTGAAGAGCTTCTTCAATATTCTTTGACTTTAGAATAATAACCATAATCATAATTACACTACGTTAAAATCATTAAATATAAGAGACGCAAGACTTCATGACTAATTTTTTTTTATTTTAAACAATTAAAAATTTTGACTAGCTTTCGAACCATAGTTCATCAGGTCACCAACAATAATAATAAATAATAATTACACTGAAAGTCTTTAAAATTAATAGCTGGATGTAAAATAATATGTATAATTATTTGTAGTATTTTGGTCTGCTTTTCATAACCCTTTGTTATTGTACACTTTATTAAATAATTTATATTTGGCAGAAAATTATCTTTTCTTTTTAGTTTCATTTTTCTTACAAATGTCACATATGTACTTTCCAGATGGAACTTTTTTCAAATTGATACACTTGGTGTGATACCATAAAATTGCACAATTTCCTTTTTCACACATTATCATTTTGCCCCCCGTATTTTTTTTTGCAAATGCACCACTCGCTACTTTCTTCATTATTAGCATTAATGTTATCTATAGTTTCAAAATCGCGTAGAGTTTCTTTTGGCCGGGTAAAATACTTGCCTAAGAGTTCTGGTAATATACTGTCTTTGAAAAAAGTTGTTGCTTTCTGGGAAATTTCATTCCAAAAAATGTCATTACGTTCAACTCTTTCAATGTGCATTTTCCCAACATTAGACCATATGATGAAATCGCAATACTGCGAGTTACTTAGTACAATTTGAGTTTGGACTTGGTAATAGTATGAATGCAACTGTTTGAGTTCATTTTTTCCATTTTTACTAGACAGGCATTCTATTTTATTAACATTTTCTTCCACACTTGTATCCTTGACACAATATGGGCATTTAATTTCGACACACGAACGGCCGTGGCAATCGCAAGTGACAAGACCATCCGGCGTCGCACCAAAATGTGGAAATCTAGGGTCTATAAATAAACCGCACTCTCTAAAGCTAAAATTTGTGTGTTTAGGTGTGACATTTTTTAAATATGCCTCTCTGGCAACCTTTTCATGCCGACAGCCCCATTCCGTAGACTTACTTTTAAATCTAGATAATTCTGGGTAACATATTGATCTAATTAAGCTTGGGGCAGACGTTGCAGATTTAGTGTTACAAGCAGCTTTAAATTTGGAGGCTGTGATACGGCCTGCTCTGTACTTAAACCAATTTTTATTTTCACTCTGTTTCCTCGTCTTTTCTTCAATAGTAACAGTCAATTTTTCATCAATGGAAATGTTTATCGAGGAACTCAATTTTTGCAGCTCTAAAAGCGAAAGTTTTAAATAGTCTTCTTTAAAAAGTAACCGCAGATATGCAGTGGCATGAATAACTGATGATGTATTTGGCACAAACTGATCCGAAAATGGAGATACGATTGATAAAATACCACACTTTTGCTTTGAGTCATTCAACTTTTTAAGCATTGCTTGAAATTCATCAAGGGACTGTTCTGGAATGTTCTTAACCACTTTTAAAGGTTTCTGGACTGGCACACCATCAATAGTTTTGTTCAATTCCTCGCATTTCCTTTTTGGTGTTGAAAAATTGATTTTTGAGCCATTAGTATACTTAACTTCTTTTGCTTTTACAGCTGTGACAGTCTTTGCTTCTCTCTGCCTAATGGCATATTCAATAAAAAATAAAGCTGCTGCAACATGTGTGCAGGATTCCCCTAATCCTGCCACACACGTACAATGTGCTGATTCTACAGCTCCGTCTTTGCAAATTATAAGCCATGGTTTTAGAGGGTCCACATTTAAACGTTGCGAATGGAAAACCTAAAGAAAATTGTTCATTTAAAATATAATTTTTTAAACTTTATTTAAAATTTGATACTCAAGTTACGTGAAACGCATACAGGGGTAATGTAATAAATAATATTATCTTGTTTGTTAGTAAATCATCATAACTGCCAAATGGTTATCTCAATGAACATGTATACTTCTAAACGTTTAGTCAAGAAGGCTTAAGCTCAGTTCGAAAATTGTTTTAAAAAAGTACGTATATTCTGCCTTTGAAAGGTGATAATCTTACTTTTGCAATGACTAAGTGATGATCTTCAAATCGCTTATGTTTAATTTCATGAACCCATCCATTTACGAATTGATTATAAGCCTCTAAGCTTTTATATGATTTAAATTCCTTATTTGTGTAGGCACTTTTTTGAAACACAAGGTAATTTACAATGTCTGGATAAGTAACCCCAGGAAAGGTCTCAATGTTTTCTTCTAATTGGGCACTTTTTAGTGTATAGGGATCAACTCCTTTTAGTACAGATATCTTATCACTATACCTTTTGGCAGTTTTTTCGTCTAAACTCCTATAATAATCACTTTTTGATGTCATTTTTATAATTAAAATGGTTAATTTCGCGTTAGAAAGGCTATGCACATGCTAAGATTATATTCTCCAGCAAAAGGTATACCCCAGGAGCGTCTGCTACAAATTTTTGGGTGGTCTGGCAGCACTGAAAATCACGTGGTTGTCGGGAGACTATACAAATGGAACAAATTTCTAAAATATTCTCAAAAGCGGTGGCTTATTCAAAAGGTAACTAAGTCTTCTATTTATTATTACCTAAATAACTAGAATAACATCAATAGTTTAGCGTCTCCCCTTAAGTAAAATTGTACCTATATCTCTTTATAATTTTTAAAAGTTTCTGACTTTGATGTAACCCAAGGTGACTAGAGAATTCACTGGATGTAACCGTCCAACTTTGAACCAGATGCGGCACAAACGGGCAAATCGAAAACTTTACGATGCAGCCGGACACTCGACTAAAACAATACCGTTATCTTTCCGGTAAAATCGGGCTTCACAGATAAAATTAAGGAACCAAAGTACCTTTATAATTGGCGCCTAGTCTCTAGTTTGCGTAAGTTTTTATTTTTTCACGGTCGGGTGTCACCCCCAAATCAAGTCCAAACGGGTGGCACCCGGGGCAGACCGCCTCCCCCCCCCCCTAGCTACGCCACTGGTGGAAAGTAATCCGCAATTGCTGTTCGATTGAAAATTGTTTCGTAAAAACCAAATTCACGGATTCATACTTTTTATTTAAGCGGTTTGATTGTAAATTGAATGCGTTTTAAATGTGAAATCTACGGTTTTATTGGAAATTGAATGCGTTTTAAATATGAAATCTACGGTTTGATTGGAAATTGAATGCGTTTTAAATGTGAAATCTACGTTTTGATTGGAAATTGAATGCGTTTTAAATGTGAAATCTACGGTTTGATTGGAAATTGAATGCGTTTTAAATGTGAAATCTACGGTTTGATTGGAAATATTGTGCTATTCAATTAAAAATGTAAATGTTTGTATACAGGTGTGTATTTTACAGGTTGATTGCAAAATGTTGGTTTCAGAAATTTAAAATTTACATTTTACCGGTGGGTGTAAAATTGGGTATACTACAAATGAAATATTAAACGTGTCTTAACCGTTATTTTTACTGCAAATTCCATGTTTAATGAACTGTCATGTCACCGTTAAATACACTTTTAAACTATTGTTAGTTTCACGCTCTTTACACAGTAATATCAACCTCATTGTTACCGTATTGTACTTATACTATCACTAAAAATTTATTTGAGCCTACTCAGTGATGTTGTGGTAGTCCTTATCCCATTTTGTGGCCAAATATTCAAATTATAAATAATCCTAAGTGAGGGAAAAAATTGCAAATTGGAAAGCAATGGGCAAATTTTCGAACCTACGTGCGAAAACCTTTTAGCAGTGTCATAAAATAAGAACTACAAGCCTCACGAAACGCTGCACGTTCGGAAAAGGAGTTTGCTTCAACAATTTCGACGCATCTGCAAAAACATCGGTACCTAAAGAAGAAGCCCCCCTCAGCAGTTTAGAGGAGCGTGGGTGCGGTACAATTCGTACCCCGGCAACCAAGGAGATTTACGACTTTTGGAGGGTGTAGAGCGGCGTCTAATTGCGTTTGGCCCTTTTTACTAGCTACCCGAAATATCGGGGTGGTTCTACACCCTTTGACCTTGATTTTTCTGAAACGAGCGCTTTCTTTAGAACTCTGGAAGCATTGTCACTTTTGGGGGTCCAAGTCGGAAATGTACAAACGACCAGGAGCTCGGCCTGTCGGTCGCTTCCAATCAGACATTTCTCAGAAATATCAATTCTCTTTTAGCTTCTTTTGGGAATTTAAATTGCCTTTTACGAGAGCGACCTTCAAAAAGTGAAAATAACAATTATAAAGTGAAAACGTAAGTTTATCGTAAAAAATATCCCTTCGTAATAATTCAGTGTAATTTTGGACAAGGTTGCGACAACGTTTTTTAGATTAAAATTCCCTGACCTTTCCCTAACTTCTTACAAATTGTTTAAACTCTGACCTTTCTCCGTCTCCCTTATTTTCCCTGACACGTGACAGCCCTGTTGAACCACTAAGCCCAAACTACAGTCATCATTCGACAAATTACATTGCCTGCCAGCGCTCCTAGCCCATTCCTTAAGACGGCCCTGGTATATATTATAGGAACATAAATTATTCGGACGGCGCTTGCAAATTGTCAAAAACGGAATATCTAATTTAGGCGCTAAAATGAATATCAGCTCGTGAATTATCCCGTCTTAAATTAAAATTACTTACCATCACTTTTATTCCACTCCTGTTCAAAAGCTCACATTGTTTAGAACTATAGCCGTCCTAAATTAAATTAGTATGAAAAAGTATTTTAAAATAATAATTACAATAATTACCTAAAATTTCAATATCCACACTGCGAAGATTGCGCAGTTAAGTACTCGGGACGTACGTTTCGTATTTTAGAGAGCCCTGCACGCGTCAGCTGTAGCAGAACATATATTAAATAGTTTTTAGAACAATCCTAAATGGACAAACTAAAATAAGAACTACCCTAAATGACCATGCCGCTATAGATTTCTATACATGTATAGGCTTCGGGCTTAGAAAAGATAGCGCAATCTACTTTATTACCAGTCAACTATTTGTTGAAGAAACTATAGCAGACGACTTTTGAATATGAATGTTCTTAAGCTGAGACGTTCAGCTTTTATATCGAGATAACTTTGAATGAACAGACGGCTTTCACACATTCGATTTAAAACTCAGTCGGTAGGCGGCGATACTTCTGACCAAAGTTTAAACTACGCACGAAGCCTATAGTAAAGCCCAGTTTTAAGTAGGCAGTTCTAGCTTTTAGAACAAATACGGCAGATTTACAAACTAAAAAGGCCAAGAGATTTGTTATATTAAAATAGCGATAAATTTCGAGAATATTAAAGATAGCAGCTATAGTTGTAAAGTTAATTGGCCGTAAAAACTGAAAAACATAATTTCTGATTTAAGTTATAGACCATTATAAACTTGGTCTATGGACATTCACCGTGTCCTGCAGGATTGATTTTGCAAGCCTAATTTTGAGCTAGAGTTATTCAATGGAGATCTAAGAACAAACTAACCGTGCTAAGGGTTATTCATTTTAAAATACAAGTCATCAAGGCTACCACTAAAATAAGCACGCGTTGTTAAGACTACCAGAGGAATAAACACACGTCATCGGCTTAGAGGACCCTAGCCAGGTCGCGCATTCGTGACGAAAAGATAATTCTTAGAACCCACCATTATCATAGTACGTTTGAGAACGTTGATTGTGAGGTCAACACTCAGGTCAACACTTAAATATAAATAAAAAAACTAGCCGGTTTCTTCACGATAACCATCGATGGAATGGTGTCCAGAAAATTTGTTTTGTAATTCAAATGGGCATTCCTAAATAGTAGACCTAATTTTTCGATTCTATATTCTCTCTTTCTTTTGTTATTTAAATACCTGTTATGTCTATTACGTATACTCTACTCAGTGGCGTTGCCAGGGGGGACATACGTACAAATATTATTATATTTTTACATTTTTTTCAATGGTGCGCCCCCCCCCCCGAAACAAAATCATGACTCTACTTCATAAACATTAGTAAATGACATTCTTTACGCCGAACATTTTCTAGCCGTGCCGATCGCGGTTTGATAACAAAGTGAGCTAGTTCTGTTCACACTACGACGAAGTGAACCGATCTCCGATCACGTTATCGGAACTGGTTTAAACTTCCGTCTGGACGCGAGCCAACTATTCCGGTTTCGTACCGCGGTGAAAAAGAAGCTATAACAATAATGTTTTAATTCAGGATAAAAAAAGCTGTACACTTATTGGGCCCTGATACGCGATACAAAAGATATTATAACGCACGAAACAAAAGAAACTATTTACATTAATATTAATTGATATAATGATAGGGCCAGGAAAACGAAAATGAAAAAACAGAATTTCACAAAAAAAAGATACATATGAAGCGACAGTAATAAAATAAAAAAAGGCTAATAGTAAGTAATGCTGAAATGAACAACAGGTCAGCCCCAGTTTTTATATGTATCTAATCGACACTTGAAGGCCGATGCGGAGGATTTGGTCTTAACGGCAGCCGGGAGATCATTCCAAAATGTAACAACCCGTTGAGTGAAGAAAACCCGCCTAGCTTTTTTTTTTAATTTAATTTATTGATGCTTGTTTAGTTACATATTTGTACATTAATAAATATCGCATCTTCCCATTGGCCATATGAGCAAATATTGCTCGTGCATGGCCGAGAAATATTAGAGTACAATTGACTTTTATTTGGAATATACATTATAAAGCCGTAAATTATAAATTAATAAATAATTTTATGTATACATTCAAGAATTCATAACATTTTTTATATTATCGATCCCGAAATTAATCAACCATACATTCAACAAGGTTACAAAAGATTTTACAGTAGTACACTTTTTAATATTTTTATCTATTTTATTGTATAATTTTGGACCCAAAAAAATTATATGGTTTTGACCGAGGGTTGTTAACATTTTTTCACCGGTCACATTTTGGCTAGTTACACTTCTAGTATCATATCTTATGTTGGGGGGAGCAATAGTATCTTTTATCTTAAAGGTATGTGTCAAAATAATTTTTGCATATATTTGTCTTACACTAAATACTTTAAAATCTCGATATAGATTTAAAGTTGGATAAAAATTATCTCTCTTAAGGCAAATTCTCAATATTTTTCTCTGTAATGTTTCTAATTTTTCGATAAAAGTACTATAAGTTCCCCCCCAACCTATAATTCCATAAGATAAAATTGAAAATACAATCGCAAAATATACACTTTTTAGCCATTTTATAGATAAAAAATTTCGCAATTCATAAAATTTTGGCAGGCACATTCTCATTTTTTGTATCAGGCTATTAATATGACAGTCCCATTTTAGTTTTTCATCAATAGTTATACCTAAGTATTTGATTTTAGAAACTTTATCTATTTTGAAGCTACCCCGTTGCACCACTTTTTACGGATTGTGGTAGCCTTTCGGCCCTCCCACTTGATGCCGAAGAAGTCAACTGCTGTAACATCATACAGGCCATAAATGATTTTGAAGGTGTCAACTAAGTCGGCGCGAAGACGTCTGTCCTTAAGGGACAGAAGACCCAACCTAGTGTGGAAAGGGCACGAGTCGACTCGTTTAAAGAAGCCAGACTTAAAATCGCGATATAAATTATATAATAACATATTTTTCCTTTACACAGTAATTAATTATGTTGAATTAAATTGTGAAATTCAGCTTATATAATAATAATAATCAGCTAGGTTAATATCCAAGGCACCACGTGACCACCCTAGGCCTAAGTCATCAAGCGACTTTTAAAGCTATTAATGCAGGTCTACGGGTTACAATGGTGGCAAGCTCTTCATACCACGCGAGACATCAGCTCGGTATACACTCACTATTATTATCGTTACCCTCAACAACTTTTCATGGAAGGGGAAGCCGAAGAGCTCGGGGGAAAACCCCACTGCTGCCCCAAAGCGCTCCGAGAAAATTATGTTTTTTGTCAAAACGCTGATGATTTTGGTTTTTTGTATTTTCTAAATATCATAATTGCTAGTGATTTTCCCGAACAGTGTTTAGCCAATACCTAGTATAATTCAGTATTTAATTAAACCACTTTCTTAATTTGTATGAATATATTATTATATTATGTATAATGTAATTATTATTTATGTAGATTTTGGAAAATTAATTAATTATAGACCAAAATCTTATTTAAGATATTTTGGGCGGGCAATATGGGGGGTACCAATACATTGATTGTACCATGTACCCAGTTGCCCACGCTTGAAATCTAGGAGGGTACAATGTACCCCCCTATTCCGTCGCCACTGAGCTCAAGTGGTTAGAAGTTTTCACTCAGGGTCACAAGCTGGGAGCTAAATTAAGAGTTATAATGAACTTTTTCGTAATAATCAATTTTACGATCGATACTAGATGGGGCTATATAATTGGGGAAATGGAGTGTTTCCGTTTCAACGAGGGATTTGATAGTGGATCACACTAGCGGGCCTGGAATAGGCGGTTAAATAAACCCCTCTCTGACTGTCTTGCCCCCCTGTTGAAAAATGCTGCCAGATCCATGCATAGAAAATTCTCCTCTTTGGCAGTATAAAGAGAAACCATAGACCACCACGTTAGAAGTCCAGTCGCAGCAGCACAAACTCTATAATCGGCGATGGATGATCTTTTATTTAAACGCCTATAGAGACTCACACGGTCTCGGTAACATTACGTACAAAACTTCTAAAGACTATGGCTCTGCTCTCGACTGTGGCATGATATTTCTTGAGTGTATTAAGTACCGTATTAACCCATGGCAGGGCCTATGCTCTTGGTGGGCCTTCAGGCATCAAGATAGTCAGCCTTATGGATAATGCGGCACAAGGAGACATCCCGAGGTGTTTCTCCCCGATTTATTTAAATCTAGAGCCTTCATGTACCTTGAAAGCTCCAAAAGGGAAAAGTTTCAATGGCCATTCGTTTTGCCATGGCAACCAAAAATGTTTTTCAGAACTCAAATTTAATTAGTTTTCTCTACGTAAAATAGCATGGCAAAATCACGGATTGTAAATAAATTTGTATTCCATACCCCCACACCGCCCGGTAAGGGGGCCCCTCTTTAGTCTCTAGCCGAGGGCCCCCGCAAGGGAGCCATTCCTGGCCAGCTTTGTAACCTTGCGCGGTTATATAGTTTCGTGAATTTTTCGTAAATCGCAAGCATACGTAATGATACGTCACAGTTTTGAAACGTTTTTTGAGGTATAATTACAAAAATAACTGTATAATACCGCGGACGAATACACCAAATCACGGCTCGAAAACGTTCGCCAGATCATGTAAAATGTCCACACTACGCTACGTTGTGTGATGTACTTATTTGAAAACCATATTTGTTCGATTTAACAGTTTCAATTGGTCAGTGTATGATAAAATTCGCAACGCACTATTTCTTCTTCCGAAATGTCTTTTGAAAAAATCAGCGGAAGCCTGCTGAGGTACGTGTTAGCAGGATATATACGCACTTCTATCGTAAGAACAATTTTATATACTCCTGTTACAACCTAATCTTCCTTAGATGAAGGAGGAATATAATACTGGGTAGGAGGATGGAAATACTGGAGGGGAAATATGGGATTCATAGGCCTGGCAATGTGGGGAATTCGGACATTTGATACTAGAGACACCTAGCGGACACCGTAGTCAAAATTTCGTCCGCGTGTTCGTTGGGACTTGGTTAGAAATGCGTGCCGGTTTTAAAATCGTGTTAAAGATTTATTTATTTTGTCTTCAAATTAAATAAACATCTCTGAAATTAGTTTCGTCATGAATCTATTTAACTAGTTAAATAGATTCATGGTTTCGTAGAATCCAGGTAGAATATTCGTGGTTCAACTTGTACAAAAAATCCTTGTGAATAGATTGAAAAGTAGGCCAAATTTATAGAGACAAAACATTCTGCAGTATAGACCCATAACAAAAGAGGGGCCGCAGACGAGGCTTAAGTGAGACCTCTGGACGGAACATCCTGTTTGTGACGTTTTGAACCACGTGACCGCCATTGAAATATACAGACGGAAGTAAGGAAACGGATGTTCCGTCCAAATGCTGAGTTGCCAGGTAAAAATGTTAATTTTCGGCCCCCAACTTTCATCATGGGTCTTTTATTCCTGGGTGGTATCATCCTTTAGCCACATTTAGAACTAAACTTAACATTGCGCAATGGCTCTGAAAATCAGTCCGGTGATAATTTTTCCTAATTGATACACTTATTGTTATTATGTTACTTATGATATAAATAATAAAAATTTACCGCTAATAGTTGATTTTATAAAATGTCTTTACGCTTGCCCAGCTTGTTGAAATGTTGCCCTGGAATAGTTCAGCCAATGCCTAAGAATAGTTCTTTTTATAAAATAACCTTGGCCATCTTGTTGAAATGTTGCCTCCCCGCTTCAGCTGTGGATCCGTTTTCTCTCCCACTAAAGAGCTTATGAACTCATTCTTAGGCATTGGCTGAACTATTCCAAGGCAATATTTCAACAAGTTGGGCAAGCGTAAAGACATTTTATAAAATCAGCTATTAGTTCATAAACTTTAGTGGGAGAGAAAACGGATCCACAGCTGAAGCGGGGAGGCAACATTTCAACAAGATGGCCAAGGTTATTTTATAAAAAGAATAATAATAATAATAATAATAATCAGCTAGGCTAATACCCAAGGCCTATTATAGAACGTATTATTATTATTATTATTATTATTATTAAGTTTTTGACATGAAATTTAATTTAATTTAGAATTTGGGAGGCTAAGCTGATAAAAATATTAATTAATTAATTAATAAAGGCTAATTGCAAACTAAATGATAAAATAATTAAATATTAATTAATTAATTAATAAAGGCTAATTGCAAACTAAATGATAAAAATAATTAAATATTAATGAATTAATTAATTAATAAAGGCTAATTGCATACTAACTAATCGTATAAGTTGAAACGTTTTGTTACCATAGTTTAAATACTATAAATTTAAGTTGAAACACCTTACGCTACTTTGTTTTTATTTATTTTAAATAAATAACTAATTTCACTTACGCATTAACTTCGTGTTTTGTTATTTTTAATTCAAAGTTTAAATACTAAATTAATAAAATGATTAAAACATGACTTCAGGGTATTTTTATTAAAAACAGTTAAATTTATTTACATGTTTCACCGGAGCTTTCGGGTTAGAGACCCAGAGGTGGGCAAAAATAGTGAGCACTCGTTTTTGAAAATCCTGCAGTAATGAGCGAGCGCTTCAAATTCGAATTCCAGCTGCTCTTGTTCAACGAGAGGGCTAAATTGAGCAGCCTCTGGGCGAGCGCCGAATAGTTCGCTCCGGCGTTGATGGCTGACGGCGCGCTGAGGGAGATTCCCCCCTCAACGGGTTAGTTCCCTCACTTTTAAGCGCTCACCGCGCGCTGAGCGAGATCTCCCGATCTTCGGAATAGCCCCCTCACTTTAAAGCGACGCGTTAGTACCCTCAGTAGAAAGCGCTGACGCAGCGTTGAGGGAAAATAACCGAGAGAAGGAATAGTTCGCTCAGATTTGAGCGCGGATTTTGATCACGGTGAGCGACGGTAAAGTTCGTTTACGCAAATCGCTCACAGCGCGGCGAGCAAAAATTTCAAAAATCAAACATTAAACTATTACTCGGCTATGGGTTTATTATATACTTTTTTTATTAATAAAATGAAGGGTACTCTAAACGTCGGGAGTTAATGATATCTTCGATTGAATAAAATTCAAAGGTTCTTCCTAATTTATCCAACGATAAACTAGACTGCAAATATTCCGTTTAGTGTTAAAAGAGCTTTATTAAATATTAAAAGCCACAAATTATAACAATAGGCGCTAGTATACAATCTTTTGGTCTTGACAAACTTGGCAGGTGAAATGGGCTACGCGGTACGCGTTTCTTCATTTTTAGGGGATTGTGGCTCGCGCTACTTTAATCGAAAATATTAATTAATGATCGGTACCATAAAAACAAGTGGACATTTACTAACCCCTAATCGAACTCATTTGTAAATCTCCAGAATTTAATAGACAGTTTTAGCAACTACCTACAGGGGCGGTGCCAGAAGATTCTTAGGTGTAGGCTAATAATGTTTATCATTTGTGGGCCCCCTGTTCCTCAATATTGGGCCCCTCTATGTATTGACTTAAAATTCAATTTTGCAAATTCAGGTAATTTATTTATTATTTGATATTAGTGCGGTTTTTAAAATTTTACAGTATTAACTATCATCACATATTTTATTTGAATTTAAAAATCGACTTGATGTGGCCCCGTCAGATCGATTTGTGGGCCCCTATTTAAACACAAAAGTAGGTTATAGCTCTAGTTGCCTACCCCTATAACGCCGCTCCTGACTACCTACACCGGGATTTTAATCACAGTGAACGACGACAGAGTTCGTTTACGGTAAATCGCGAAGAGCAAACATTTCAAAAATTAAACTTCACATTTGACGGTATGAATAAGTTAATAATAAGATTATTTTTAATGTATATGTAAAATATAATACAATATCTGTGCATATAACCATCTTCGATTTTGTCCATTGTTTATGACATCGACAAAAATAACCATATCATCCAATGATCAAGCTAATTGCGAAGATTCACGGTTTTTAAATAATAATTTTTTTCAGGAAAAAAGGGAGGGGTTGGAATTAATATAATGGCCAGCCTGTGCCAATATTAAAACTGTTTTAGTTCCAAATTGAGGTAACTCGATTTACGCGAATTTTCTTTTTTGCCGTTTTTCAAACTTCTTTTACACTAAAAATATAAATATTACAAATAGCGGCCAATGTATAGTTACAAAGTTATCGATTATTTTCCATTTTTAAAAAGAATTACGTTATAAATTTTTATCAAATTTAAATAATATTTTTTAGATACCTGGTTTTGAAACTAATAGCGTTCTTTTCGTTTTATTTCACACCGAATTTTAGTAATAATAAAAATGTTTGAATAATTCTAATGTCTAGTTTGTGCGGGTAACAAAAATCAACAGTGAAGAAGCTGTCAACGATCACCGTCAAGCTCAGCGTGTGGGAAGTGGGGACCCGCTGGCTGCCGGTGAGTATGAACAAGGAGGGAGGGGGGTGGCATTACCAAGGTAACCTATTTAAAGTTACTATAGACAATAGGCTATAATCACTATGCTGTAAACATTTGTGTCGCGCGAAAGCGATCCAAATCTAACGACTGACGATTATGATAAAAATTACATCATTCTTCCGAACTTCAAAAGGCCGTTATTTTATTTCTGGGGGGGGGGGGATTTCTATTTGAACTTGTAATAACTTACACACAAATATTTTCTTTACATTTTTCTGTTTTTATTGCTTACGATGTTACATTTTATATACAATATTGGAAATATTTCAATAATTATTTAAATCTTCGCTCTTGCTTGATACCTACAAAGATTCTCAAAAACATTGTGTGGAGCGTGTCATTTTCGCCTAATTTGGTTTGACAACAATGAAACGAAACCAAAATTAGTTACCGCCATACGCCAAACGAGGAGGCAATGAACACCGCTAATGCCCCACAATGGAACATTTTGAAAAAAAGGATCCACCGTGGAACTTCGGATGTCATTAGAAAGTGTTCATCTTGTAAAATACGGAAGCGAACTTAAAGCCTGAAACTGAATAAAAAAACTCAAGCCACAGTCGAAGTACTATAACTCCAAAACTATGGACTCGAAAAAATTAAACTTCGAAGGCGAGAAAAATTATGAACAGCTAAAGCAAAAAACACGAAAAAATTAAACTAAGGAAGGACCGAAATACGAATCGAAAGACGCAGACTTGAGAAAAGTCGACAAGAAACTGTAACGAAATGAGAAAGGAACCTACTATTTATACTATTATTGTAGAAAGGATTACGAAGCGAGGTATAAGTATAGGAAACTTCGAAATTGCCCTAGCATTGGCTATCTTAAACGGCTAAGACCCAAGGGAGGGGCGACTCATTGGCGTCAGTTCGGAATTCTGGCGTTGACCCCGTCATATGACGTTAAGAAGTACACGCTATTGTTGAAATTGAAAACTGCGAGAATGAAGAAAATGGGTTCGATGCAAAATAGAAAAAAACCTCCATCGACTGTCCCCCTATTTTAATATTTTTGTCAGGTGCAGTAACGAGTAAGTGGCGCCCTTGCTGTCTGGAATGGGCAGTGTTGGAAAAAAAAGCCCAAAGTGGGAAAAAAGGTTTGCAGAGCCAAATAGATTCTTTTACGGAGAATATTCGTGGGGGAATCCATAGCTTGACTACATGGGGAGGGGACCGTTAGGGGAAAAAATTCAATAGTGGAGGCAGAGGTAGTACGGCGGTGGCGGCCGCCACATGGGAGATTGTAAAGGGGGGTCGATACGCTCGTAAAAGAGTGTATAGGATTTTATGAATCGGGCCAAGCCGCCAATTCAATGCTTTTGAATTAACTAATATTATTCTAATGTCTGAATATGTCGGCTATAGATTCCAAGGTTCAATAATATCTAATCGGCCCGATTAGTCGCAACTTAGTAAATAGTAACACAGAATAAATAAACATTGTAAATAAATGTAGTAAAAATAGCTAATAATACCATTAGTTAATAATATTGTTACATAAGTATGACACGTCTTATTCTTTATATGCAAAACGTTTACTGATAACTAGCCACAAGAGACACTCTATATAGAGGGCTTCTCGTGTATGACGTGCCCTTTATCAGCATCTCGCTAGGGGTGATTTTTTACCGTGATGACGTCACTCTGTAAATAGGTTTTAGTGAATTATTTCCATTAAATTATGGATTTATGATATTACGTAGTATTTTTATTTTTATTGATTAACGTTTTCATGTTAGTCTATCCGTAGTCCAGAAAAATATACTTTGGAGCTAACGTTCCGTAGACGCGACCCGAATATACATGGTTTTCTCCGTTTTCCTATATGGTATTTTATTATAGAATACTTATTTCGGTTTCAGAAGGGCTAGTTTTGATCTAGTCTATGAAGCTATACGACTCATTTTTAGGGGGAGTTCAGTTTAGCGAAAAGTATATTTATATATGTATATTATAAGTCAAGCCTAAATTAGCGAGTGAATGCCTATTTCGGGGAAATATTTGGTTAGTCATGTCCCGCTGCGACGAAGAGACGTTTCCTATGAGTGGTCAACCTTTCCCTTTTCGTTAAGATGCCGAAAGAGACGCCTTCGTGTCTGGACTCCACCTGCGGGTCCCAAAATTGAAACGATTGGGATAGTTTGGAAAGGGGTTGAGGTTCCACCCCCCCCCCCCCCTCTTTTCAAGCTTCAAGTTGAAAGCCGATCGCTAAAACGTAAATACAGCAAATTAGTTTTACCTATAGTTATTATTATTGTTACTAATTATTGATAATTTTTGTTTTTTTATATTTTAGGACGATTTACAGAAAAATATTTTGATATTTTCTGTAACGAACAAGAACTTGACCAAAGGCCAGATGAGCTGATGAATGCCAAGTTAAAGAACGGGGCAATGGAATTTGAACTCCAGTTGTATAAGGAGCAGTTGGACAATGCCAACAAAGCCCCCGAAGTGGCTGTAGCTGGTTGTTCTTGCGTAAAGGTCTCAAAAATTCAAAAACCAGAAGAAGCCAAATAATTGGCTAAAACCAAAACGGTCCTTTTCAGGACCACCTTCGTTTGGTCTAAAGGCCATTAGGCTGTGTGATTCTAAAATGCTGAACTATTGAACCTAAAATATATTCGCTGTTTTAATTGTTCCGTATTTTACAAGATGAACACTTTCTAATGACATCCGAAGTTCCACGGTGGATCCTTTTTTATTTCCAAATGTTCCATTGTGGGGCATTAGCGGTGTTCATTGCCTCCTCGTTTGGCGTATGGCGGTAACTAATTTTGGTTTCGTTTCATTGTTGTCAAACCAAATTAGGCGAAAATGACACGCTCCACACAATGTTTTTGAGAATCTTTGTAGGTATCAAGCAAGAGCGAAGATTTAAATAATTATTGAAATATTTCCAATATTGTATATAAAATGTAACATCGTAAGCAATAAAAACAGAAAAATGTAAAGAAAATATTTGTGTGTAAGTTATTACAAGTTCAAATAGAAATCCCCCCCCCCCAGAAATAAAATAACGGCCTTTTGAAGTTCGGAAGAATGATGTAATTTTTATCATAATCGTCAGTCGTTAGATTTGGATCGCTTTCGCGCGACACAAATGTTTACAGCATAGTGATTATAGCCTATTGTCTATAGTAACTTTAAATAGGTTACCTTGGTAATGCCACCCCCCTCCCTCCTTGTTCATACTCACCGGCAGCCAGCGGGTCCCCACTTCCCACACGCTGAGCTTGACGGTGATCGTTGACAGCTTCTTCACTGTTGATTTTTGTTACCCGCACAAACTAGACATTAGAATTATTCGAACATTTTTATTATTACTAAAATTCGGTGTGAAATAAAAACGAAAAGAACGCTATTAGTTTCAAAACCAGGTATCTAAAAAATATTATTTAAATTGGAAAAAAAATTATAACGTAATGCTTTTTAAAAATGGAAAATAATCGATAACTTTGTAACTATACATTGGCCGCTATTTGTAATATTTATATTTTTAGTGTAAAGGAAGTTTGAAAAACGGCAAAAAAGAAAATTCGCGTAAATCGAGTTACCTCAATTTGGAACTAAAACAGTTTTAATATTGGCACAGGCTGGCCATTATATTAATTCCAACCCCTCCCTTTTTTTCTGAAAAAAATTATTATTTAAAAACCGTGAATCTTCGCAATTAATTAATTAATTATTTAAAAATAATCTTATTATTAACTTGTTCATACCGTCAAATGTGAAGTTAAATTTTTGAAATGTTTGCTCTTCGCGATTTACCGTAAACGAACTCTGTCGTCGTTCACTGTGAATAAAATCCCAGTGTAGGTAGTCAGGAGCGGCGTTAGGGGTAGGCAACACGAGCTATAGCCTACTTTTGTGTTCATATAGGGGCCCACAAATCGATCTGACGGGGCCACATCAAGTCGATTTTTAAATTCAAATAAAATATGTGATGATACTTAATACTGTAAAATTTTAAAAACCGCACTAATATCAAATAATAAATAAATTACCTGAATTTGCAAAATTGAATTATAAGTCCAATATTGAGGAACAGGGGGCCCACAAATGATAAACATTATTAGCCTACACCTAAGAATCTTCTGGCACCACCCCTGTAGGTAGTTGCTAAAACTGTCTATTAAATTCTGGAGATTTACAAATGAGTTGGATTAGGGGTTAGTAAATGTCCACTTGTTTTTATGGTACCGATCATTAATTTAAGTTGAGAGCGCGCTAATATTTTCCTTTAAAGTAGTGCGAGCCACAATCCCCTAAAAATGAAGAAACGCGTACCGCGTAGCCCATTTCACCTGCCAAGTTTGTCAAGACCAAAAGAATGTATACCAGCGCCTATTGTTATAATTTGTGGCTTTTAATATTTAATAAAGCTCTTTTAACACTAAACGGAATATTTGCAGTCTAGTTTATCGTTGGATAAATTCGGAAGAACCTTTGAATTTTATTCAATCGGAGATATCATTAACTCCCGACGTTTAGAGTACCCTTCATTTTATTAATAAAAAAAGTAAATAATAAACCCATAGCCGAGTAATAGTTTAATGTTTGATTTTTGAAATTTTTGCTCGCCGCGCTGTGAGCGATTTGCGTAAACGAACTTTACCGTCGCTCACCGTGATCAAAATCCGCGCGTAGCTAGCGCTCAAATCTGAGCGAACTATTCCTTCTCTCGGTAATTTTCCCTCAACGCTGCGTCAGCGCTTTCTACTGAGGGTACTAACGCGTCGCTTAAAAGTGAGGGGGCTATTCCGACGATCGGGAGATCTCGCTCAGCGCGCGGTGAGCGCTTAAAAGTGAGGGAACTAACCCGTCGAGGGGGGAATCTCCCTCAGCGCGCCGTCAGCCATCAACGCCGGAGCGAACTATTCGGCGCTCGCCCAGAGGCTGCTCAATTAGAGATAGAGAAAATAAACTCGTTTGCCTTGAGTACTCGCTCACTTGAGCAAGCCGTGTTTAAAACTCTATATGCTCATTTTTCCGAACGCTCGCAACTTTTTGCCCACCTCTGTAGAGACCCCTCTTCAAGCGGTATTCCGTTCTGAGTAATTTAACAGACTACTATAACTGATAAAAATAATTAAATGTTAATTATTTAATAAATAAAGGATAATTGCATACTAACTGATAAAAATGTATTAAATATTATTTAATGAATTAATAATTAAATACGTAATATCATAATGGGTGATATAATTTGGATTTGTGGTGAATATTCCGCTCTCTAGTAGCGTTTCAAAATGTTTGATATCGTCTAAAGTGTTATTTATTTCGTCGCGAGTCTCCCTACCCCGAAAGTTCCGTTTGTTTAATAAAAAAAAAACGGCGTCGGAATAGCGCCGGTTTAAGCCCAGGTTCTTACATACGGCACTACAGGGTGTAAGCTGCCGAAGAATTTAAAGGCCTCGGCCGTTTAAAAACCACGTGTTGGTCGGAGGGAATCAAGCGTCTTTGCCCCGCCAGTACCGCGGGCCCGTAATCGAGACGTCGATCTAGGCGTGGCGCGCGTCCTCGTGATTGGACAATTCCAGAATGGGTAGGTTCTCGGAGAGGATCATCCTCCGTCATTGTTGTCGCTTCGCTTAAATAGACCTGGCGTGTACGCAACTCGTGCAGTACGCTCCGACCTACTCGTACGATCCGAATCATCCGCCTGAAAAGAACATGGATGCTTCAACTTCAACTTCATGTTCGTGTCCAATTTGCATCTACGATATAGACTTCATCATGGATATCGTCAATTCTGGAAGAGATTGTAAGTCTAGAATTTAAAAAACCACGTTTCTACAAGTTTGGCAAAAACTTTTATATTCAGGGTTGCCACGGTACCTGGAATTCCTGGAAAAGTCAGGGAATTTCAATATGAGTCTAAAAATCAGGGAAAAGTCAGGGAATTTCCAAAACTAGTCTAAAAATCAGGGAAATGTCAGGGAATTTAATTTGGTTGAAAATAGGAAACCTTTACTAAAATTTTGGGTAAACAAATACAAAATTTAGCCACAAAATAAGTCAGGGCAAATCTCCGGAGATAGTCGGGGAAAACCTGGAAAAGTCAGGGAATTTGAATGAGAAAAAACTGTGGCAAAAACTTTTATATTTTTCAAATCAAAAACATTTGCAATTTTCAAAACAAAACATAGTTTTTTACTTTCGATAACTGCTTTTTGTTTTCTTATTTAGTTTTTAAAAAGCGTTTTTCGTTTTGTCTAATTAATACACGATTTCAATTATTCGTACTTTTAGACTTACGATAAACAAGTATAAACCTAAACTCTCTTATTTCTCGCCATCAAACTAACCAACTCCACGACAGACTTCATTAACCGAATTCGTTCCGCGCCATACTTATCATTGAATTTTTTTTTTCAGATTCGGAAGAATTCAAAAGAAACGGCGTTGACCGCGAATATGTGGAAGACTGGAGTATAACCGGGCGCAAGGCCCTCCACAAGCCCAAGAAGACCCTCAAACCGACCGTGTCCCATTGCGTCTTTTGTAAAAATAATGGACGGCCCGAGATCGAGTATTCTTCGCATCGCATTCGGGACGACCACGGAATCTGCCAGTGCCCCATCCTCCGCAAATACAAGTGCCCCATATGCCAAAAGGTCGGAGGCGATAACGGACATACCATCCGTTACTGCCCCAAAAACAAAAACACTCGAAATCAAGAAATCCTTAAAGCGACTTCTCGTTCGGCCGCCACCCTCGCCACCCTCGCCACCACCGTCGCCACCATCAAGAAAAGACTTTCCCCCATTGGCCAGCCCGTACATTTTTTGTAATTACCTTTAAAGTAGATCGTTTTTTTTTTTATATTTTCCTTTTTTTGTAAAAAAATAAGTGTTTTTTAAAATGTTAATAATATTTAATCATAGTTTCTATGATTTAATAATTGTATTTTAATATGTTAATAAGTTACTTAGTATTTCAATATGTTAATAAGCTACTTAGTATTTCAATATGTTAATAAGCTACTTCGTATTTCAAATTTTCAATACGTTAATAAGTTACTTTTAATAATGGTATTTTAAAATTTTAATTAGTGTATTTATGTTTTTAATGTCTCAGATTATTTTAAATAGTTTATCAATGCTGTAAATATAATTTAAATGTATGGTTGTGAAATAAAACGTATATGATGGTATATATAAAAATTATTTTAATTTTTACCTATTAATTAATTTAATTATAACACTTTATTTCCGGTGAGAGATTTATTAAGTTATTAAAAGATTTAATTTACTATATAGCATTATTACAAGATTTTAATTTACTATATAGAATTATTAAAAGTTTAATTTGCTATAGAAAATAGCATTATTAAAAAGTGCAATTCACTATAGCATTATTAAAAGTCATTTGTTATAGAAAATAACATGATTAAAAAGTTAATTAACTATTATAAAATAGCATTATTAAAAAGGTTAATTTGCTATAGAAAAAAGCATGATTAAAAAGTTAATTAACTATTATAAAATAGCATTATTAAAAAGGTTATTTTGCTGTAGAAAAAAGCATTATTAAAAAGGATAATTTGCTATAGAAAAAAACATTATTAAAAAATTAATTTAATATTAAGAAAAGTTTTTTTTCATTTATGTTTTGGTAATATTGTTGTGAATATCCTTAAAGGGATTTCTGTATTGTTGATATGCACATTAAACATTTAATTTAATTATTAAAATGTTCCTGATTTTAGTTACTTTAAATAGTCAGTTGCATACGATATAAAATAAACCCTTAATTATAAACAATTTTAATATATTTTTTAAATTTATTATAGAAAATAGTATTATTATTATTTTAAAATTTATTAAATAAAATATTATTATTATTTTTTTAATTTATTAAATAAAATAGTATTATTAAAATATTTGATTTATTATAGAAGATATGAAGAGGAAATACAGGGCTGCATTACTACCTTTATTTCATAAATTTTAATTTTTAAAGACCGAGAACAGAGCGAATTTAGACCCCTCTTAACCTGTACTTAATTTTTTGACGAGTGACAACTGATTGACATCTCTGACAACTTGATTGTCAGCTCTGACAGCTTGAGTGATCGCCTGGACAATTCCATGTATTGTGACTTACCTCTTTTTTGTTGCTCATTGTATATATTCTATTCAAAAACAGTCAGAGCCGTCGGTCAAGATGTCACTCAATTTTGCGGGGGTCAAAATTCGCGCACGAGAAAATGGAATCTCTGTTCTCGGCCTTTAACCGAGCATAAAGTTGGAGGTGGGCCGTTAAATTAGTTCCCCCCCTAAAAAATTGTTTGGGGGGTCATTAATAAATAACTTATAGAAAATATAAGTAATTTAATAAATAAATGATTAATTATGGAAATATAAGTAATTTAATAAATAAATGATTAATTATGGAAATATAAGTAATTTAATAAATAAATGATTAATTATGGAAATATAACTAATTTAATAAATAAATGATTAATTATGGAAATATAACTAATTTAATAAATAAATGATTAATTATGGAAATATAACTAATTTAATAAATAAATGATTAATTATGGAAATATAAGTAATTTAATAAATAAATGATTAATTATGGAAATATAAGTAATTTAATAAATAAATGATTAATTATGGAAATATAAGTAATTTAATAAATAAATTTATAATTATGGAAATATAAGTAAATAAATAAATAATTATGGAAATATAAGTAAATAAATAAATAAAAAATTGTGGAAATATAAGTAATTTAATAAATAAATTACAGAAAATATAATAAATTAATTATAGAATATATTATTAGTAAATTAACAATAGAAAATATAATTAGCAAATTAATAATAGAAAATATAATTATCAAATTAATAATAGAAAATATAATTAGCAAATAATAATAGAAAATGGTGTTATTAACTCTCTAATTTGGAATCTAACTAGCGTGTATTTGTCGAATAAAAGTTTTGTTAATTCAACCATTGTTTTTGTTCCCAATCTCAGACTTGGAGAGAGAAACGTGTGGGGGGCCCTGTTGAACTTTAGAGTGCTCTCTTTTGGATCACGGTATTCGGTTACCATAAACAAAGCCTGAAAACGGAGTAGCGGCGATTCTTTTTAAAATCTTTTTACGGGGAATATAATACGTTAACTGTACGTGTGGAAAAATAACACGCTATTAGTAAAAGTAAATATATATATATATATTTTTTGAAATTTGATAAGAAGCTTCTGGTGACCATAAGATCAAAGTGTAGTACCTTTCGCGTCTGTTACGAAAAGTATCTCGCCATTATTAAAATGGTTTCGATCAATACGATCTTATGTAACACTCATAAACCTTGTAATGAAACCTTGTTCACGGGTTATTGACGTAAATTACGTCACTTCCAACTCCGTGACGAAAAACGCGTCTTCAACTTTATAGATGGGAAACGGAAGTTTGTGAAGCGGAATTTTAAAATGAGCGGAATATTGACGCTTAAATAAAACCCGTTCAGCGATTTGCCTAAGAATAGTTATACAGAGAGCCAGGACAAAACAATAAAAAATTACGGTATAGAAAAGACTTGAGCAATACAAATAAAACTAACATCGAACTGATGTAACTTCTCGTGCCGGGGGGGGGGGATTCGCCCATCGTGTCCGCGGATTGAAGAATCTATCCATGGACTAATTAACCCATGATCTATCTACCAAAGTGAAAAACTTGTTGAGGTTAACGGCAATGGTTAGTGTAGGGACTAGGGAGCTGTTGGCTCGCGTGGCTTGCCACCACCCTCCTACGCATTGTAACCCGGCCACCTGAATAGACCCATAACAAAAGAGGGGCCGCAGACGAGGCTTAAGTGAGACCTTTGGACGGAACATCCTGTTTGTGACGTTTTGAACCACGTGACCGCCATTGAAATATACAGGCGGAAGTAAGGAAACGGATGTTCCGTCCAAATGCTGAGTTGCCAGGTAAAAATGTTAATTTTCGGCCCCCCAACTTTCAACATGGGTCTATTTCTGCTTTTGCTTTTTGCATTTTTCGGTAAGATTTCCCCAAACATTTTACACCAAAAGTAAATATTGAGATACTTACACTCGGTAACAGACGACATACCGAGCTCAAGAGTCGAGCCACGGCCAACTTTGATCTCTCGCGCTACAGCGCGTGATCAAAGTTGTAAAAACATGGACTGATTAACACAGGGACACTCCGTTTCCATGTTATACCGATAGGGAGCTCCGAATGACCCTTGTTAAATGCTCTTCCTCTTTTTATCCCCCCCGAAAGAATTTTACTCGGGTCAAAACGTCACGAAAAGGAAACGGCTACCGCCATCTAGTAGATTTCAATATCACTTCTGAATTTTGAAAAATGTAGCAGACGCAGTGGCGAACTGGCCATAGAGTGAACCTGCCCGATGGCAGGTGGGCCCCACGGACCGTTCATGAAGTGGGCCCCTCAAACATGATAGCGTTATAGTTGTTTAAGCTGGGGCCCTTTGTCTTCTGGCAGCCCGAAATATTAGACCCAGTCCGCCACTGAGCAGACGGTTCTGTCTCAGTTTAAACAACGGCCTTTTTTTTTGCCGCGACAATAAGTTTTATGATAGTTTTTAGCATTAGATTATATTTTTATTGGGAAAAATGAAAATTAAATAAATCGTGTAAAAGTGAATCAATTAGATACAGCAGTAAACAGCGTATAATTGGACTTTTTTATACCATTCCTTAAACCAAAATTCTGTGTAAATTAGTTCATGGTAAAAACAAGGAGTAATATATATAACTTTGATCTAAATCATCCTTGCAAAAACAGTTTTCCTTCCCCCTCATACCGTAACGAACATTTTATGGTCAAATTGGAGATTTATAATCGATTTAGAGCATTTTAAAAGACCAGAAGTAAATGAACCAAAGTTATCGAAATAGCGCTCAGAATCGGAGGGCGTTTTCCTTACGGAAATGATGAGAAAATCGAGTCAAATAAAAGCTAATTTCCATCCCCGTCTTTTGACGCGATAAATTGCACTTGGGAATTGTGGGTATAGCTATTTCTATGTATAAAAAATGGTTTCATAAAAACCAAAACCTTTTTTTTTCGGCCTAGGAGCGCGCAAAATTTCAAATTCGAGGTCAAAATGTAACTTCATAAGGAAAACGCCTCCAACATGGGGAGTTTAGCAGTCTAATAACGTCCATTCATTTACTTTTGATAAGACTATTATTTTGAAAAATCAAGGAGAATGGCTGATGAATTTATAGAAAATATTATAGTTTTTGATTGAAATTGGGGCATGATACATTGTAGGATGGAGTAGGATACGCGACGAAACGTTATTTATCTACGGACCTCACTAAAGCACTAAAAACATAATTTAATTTAAAACGGTATTAAAAGATAAATAAAAAAGATAAAAAATAAGATAAAAAATAAAGATTCATTGCTGTCGTCTGTTGCTCTGTTGGTGGATCTTAAAATTAGTTTTGCGCCGCTGAAAACGAAGCCCATCTCGCAGGAGGCTTACAGAGCAGATTTTACGATAAATACTCACCTGACCTTAAAGGGGGAAGGCTTCTAGCTGTCAAGTTTTAAGGGATTAAAATTAGTGGGTGGGGAAATGATTAGCAGCCGCAGACATCCGGCGCCAATTCCATTTGTATTGGTTTGAAAAAAACCCTGTCGCGTGGTCCTTGGCGCCGGATCAACGGACTGCAGACTTTAGTGGAATGTGTCAAAATCGGAAAATACACCGTCTTGTGGACAATACGGGTCCTACCAAGCGAGTACACCCTCCCAAATTTGTACCATGATGAGGTTATTTTGAAATGCAAGCACGCGAGCAATCCGGCGCCGGAGCCATTAGCAACTTTAACAGAAAAATTCTGTACTCTACACTGTATCGTTGTCCGAGTTTCAAAATATCTTAACTGCGAAAATATTTTGAAATCTTTTTAAATTATCATATTATATTAAATTATACTCTATTTTATTACCTTACATTATGCTGTATATTACACTACATTAATCATCAACTACGCATATTGAACTTGCAAACCTCCTAAGCCCATTATTCTATATATTACATTACGTTATACTGTATATCACATTACATTATACTGTATATTACATTACACTACACTCTATTATATTATATTACATTACACTACACTATTATATTATATTACATTTCACTACACTCTATTATATTATATTACATTATATTATTGTAACCAGTGGCGTAGCCAGAAATCCTTCAAGGAAGAGGTTTAAAGTTTTAAACTATGTAAAATACCTAAGGGGTCGAAAAGGGGGTTATATTTTATTACAGCCAAAGCTACACCCAAGGGGGGGGGGGTTGACACGGAACAAGTGTTATTTCATTCCGTTTTTGGGTTAAAAATAGTCTTTTTAGGAACGCCGCCAATATCACAAGTCAGTAAATAATTTTATCTTTTATGACCTCTATTGTACCATATTGATTACATCACTGATTTCAAATTTAACATTACTTTTATTTTTACTAGTTATTTTTATTTAAATAATTGATTTAAATCATATTATGTATTTCAGCGGAGCGGAAAACTTTCAACACAAATCAAATCTGAGGAAACTAATATATTAAATATTTTTTAGTAATAAAATTTTCTTTATTTTCAATTTTAATAAAGACTGGAAAGAGATATTGCATATGTTTAAAAATCAATAAATTTGGAAAAATCAAAAATACAATTCAATTTAATTAAGAATTAATTTAGTTTTAGAATTAGACTGGTAAAGATCCACTAAATGACTAAAAATGATAGATGTGATATGCCTAAATTTAATACTGGCACGCGAAGCACTTTCCGTGGCGTGTTTCAATCAACACGTGACAACTGAGCGTGTGAATTAATAGAAGCGGATTTTTATCTAAATCAAAATAGATCGAAAAATCTCATATCAGTGACGGCGATCCCGTGGGGGCTCTGGGGCTCTGGGGCTCTGGGGCTCTAGCCCCCCACAGAGAAAAACAAACGAGGACAGAGCCCCCACAGAAATAAAATTGAGGAAAAATAGTAATGCAGGGAAATATTTATAATCTCACTGCCTTTATTTGGCTCCGAATTAGGTCTTTTAAATGGCTTTAAAAGTCGCTTGATGACTTAGGCCTAAGGTGATGCCTTGGATATTAGACTAGCTGATTATTATTATTAAGTTATTTTGAGATTGTAGATACCTGTAGCATTAAGATGATATAACCTTCGTTAAGTATGTGGCAAAGAAAGACTTCATTATCTAGCCAATAGAGATATTTCACGTCGTCTGCTTTCCCTAGCTTTGGCAGTGTAATGGTCGCCATTTTGAGCGGGTTTCTCAATACGAAAAAGCATTGGTGACGTAGACCCCTATACAAGTGGTAGAGCTCTATAGCCATGTACACAGATATGTTTCTAAAGATATCGACTTAACTTTTATTATCAATGTATTCATTGACGTATGAGATATTAGAAAGAACACTTTAAAAAATATATATATAGTAAAGTAGTAATACATAGTTTGAACCGAAGGGAGGGGCCTATAGTCTCCATGGAAACCGGGAGGGCGGTCAAAAACTTAAAATATTTCGCCGATAGCTACTAAATACGTATCCATTTTATTGGTTATCTCATTGAAGCGACAAAACTGACGAAAATTAGATTTATATGCTTAAAAGTTTTCAAATAATATCGTTATGGGCCTTAAGCAAAACCAGATAAGATTTGAAACCCGGGTTATTTAAATAAATAGCAAATGACGACCGGAATATCTACGAAAAGAGGTTGGCAAAGTTGATCAAATTAGGCCTTTGTGGTGATCACTTTTACAATTACCTTCGCTATCGAATAAAATGACCATATTCGGTCTCTCTGTCTAATTGAACTAATCGAACAATTTTTAACAAGGCAGGTAACTATTTTTCACGTGAAACTAAATTCTTAATCATTTTAAAATAATTAAAATCCGCAAACATACGATTGAAACCAGCAAAATGGCGTTATCGTACGGTTCATTCTTGCTCAAATTACAAATATTACATATTTATTCTTGGTGCATATATCTATACTTGGAACTGCGTTATTGATGACGTAGGGATGCAAACTATGTATAACAATTAAGTTTTAAGTATATGAATTCTTGGATAAAACAATACTGGCCCGGGCCCCCGCCGGAATGTATTCCGATCGCCGCCGCTGAATCTCATCATCCTAAATATGGCAACCCTGAAAAGATAGAAAAGCGTAAGCCTCGTGTCTTGACCAACTTGTTAATTTAAATCTCTCGCTAGCCTCCCCCCCCCCCCGTCCATCCCTTTTAACGCGCCGCGACTACTCGAGGTTTCCCACGACTCAGTCTCGATTCTGATTGGTCGCCGCTCAACGCCTACTTTTCCTCGCCCCATTCTAACAGAGAGAATTCTCTTCAAACGTGTCATCGTCTCTCCCACCCGTCCGTCAATCTGTTTACGGCTCTCGCTCAGAAAGTTGTATCGCTTTGTAAATAAACAGTCCTCGAAATTCTTCTCAATTTGTCGTCTCAATATGGACGCGACGAATTTCTCGACTTTATCCATCTGCCAGTGTCCAATCTGCGTCACTCCGATTCGTCATTTGCCTTTCGCTTTGAATGCGTTACCAGTTGATCGTAAGTTTTACATCGACCAATTTTGTTTTCCCTTCACCATAATGAAGTGGTTTTAGTGAACCACTAGCCTGGAATCTGGACATTTACCCGTTTAAAAGACTAGTTTTCATATACCACAAATAGGGACTTAGCAGCGTGACGTCACGCCGTACCTTTGGCTATGACGTATATGCTGCCAACACTCTTTAGGCGCAGCTGGTTATTTTTAACAGTCGTTAGTTATTTGTAAATTTCAATATAATTGTTAATATTTTTTTAAATATATGTTAGTTAGCATAGATTTGTTTTTAGTTTCTTGATAGATTTGTTTTTTAGTTTCTTGATAGATTTGTTTTTTAGTTTCTTGATAGATTTGTTTTTTAGTTTCTTGATAGATTTGTTTTTTAGTTTCTTGATAGATTTGTTTTTTAGTTTCTTAATAGAATTGTTTTTTAGTTTCTTAATAATTTGTTTTTTAGTTTCTTGATAGATTTGTTTTTTAGTTTCTTGATAGATTTGTTTTTTAGTTTCTTAATAATTTGTTTTTTAGTTTCTTGATAGATTTGTTTTTTAGTTTCTTGATAGATTTGTTTTTTAGTTTCTTAATAGAATCGTGTTTTAGTTTCTTAATATAATTGTTTTTTAGTTTCTTAATAGATTAGTTTTTTAGTTTCTTAATAGATTTGTTTTTTAGTTTCTTAATAATTTGTGTTTTAGTTTCTTAATAGAATTGTTTTTTAGTTTCTTAATAGATTTGTTTTTCTTTAGTTTCATAATAGATTTGTTTTTTAGTTTCTTAATAGAATCGTGTTTTAGTTTCTTAATATAATTGTTTTTTAGTTTCTTAATAGATTAGTTTTTTAGTTTCTTAATAGAATTGTTTTTTTAGTTTCTCAATAGATTTGTTTTTAATTCTTAATATTATTGGTTAATTATTTTTTAATATTATTTGTTAATTATTTGTTTAATATTATTTGTTGTAATATAGTTGTTTATAAATATTTGTTAATTAATTATGAATATATTTGATCTTTTGTAGATTGGGACGAATTTAAGCGCAACGGCGTGGACAAAGAATACGTTGAAAATTGGTCTATCACCGGTCGAACGAAACCGGTCAAGAAACCCGTGAAAACGGTAGCTGGATTTTGCGTCTTTTGTAAAAACAACGAAAGACCAGAATCCGAGTACAAGTCGCACCGCGTAAGGAATGATTTTGGGGTTTGCGAATGTCCCATTTTGCGGAGTTACAAATGTCCCGTATGCAACAAGGTGGGAGGGGACAAAGGCCACACCATCAAATATTGCCCGCAAAATAAAATTAACCGCGCCAAGGAAATCCTGAAAGCCTCCGGCTCGTCTTCGGCATCTTCGCCGGAGATTTCTCGAAGGAAACGCTGGTCGCCGATCGGAGATCCCGTTCAAGTGTATTACGACTAATTGTTATTTCACGACTCATTTATTTACTTTGTACGTATTTTACGAAACTACGTATCATTACAAAATTACTTATACGTATCTACCCCCGAATGTAAATATATAAATAAAACGTCTTTTTTTTTATATTGTACCTCTTTTTATTTAGTAATTTCCATATTCATTAGACTTAATTATTTAGAAGGAGGTTTTGGAATGTTTTTAGACACAACACTTCTGGGACTAAATAGCAGGGTTGCCACAGATTCCTATTTTTTTCCGTGTTACTTATACAATTATACCCTAGAAACTAGAACTATATAGCTAGGGGTTTTATATAAATCAAGATATAAAGTAAATTTTCGTCTAAAGTTATGTGAAGAAATTGAAGTTATATATTTTTAAAGGTTTTTATATGATAACTTACGAATCAAACGTGATTTAAATAATAAGCAGAGCTAAGTAACTTATATTTAGCTCGAATAACATTCGCATTTAGATACAGGGCCGGACTGGCTAGTAGTTGGCCCCACCGGCTATGCAATCGTGTTGGCCTCATTTCCCATTAATGCCAAATGTTTCCACTTTGGCCCCCAATTTGAGTTGACCCCGATCTGACCGGCGATCACCGGTTAGCCGCCCGGGCCAGTCCGGGCCTGTTTAGATACAATAAAGTACACTAATAAAAATATATTATACATCATAATTATTTTAACGAAAAGTTGGTTATTAAATTTTGAATTACCTCACCAAAGTAAACTCTTGATTTAATTATAATTTTCAAGAAAATTTAATTTTTAATTTGTGTCTATTTTGGCCTGTTTTTCGGGACAAAATAGACCTAGTTTTCAGGCGAAAACAGTGAAAATAACTATAGGAGGGATTTTATTTTATATTGACCAGAGATAGTATATTGACCCAAAAAAAAGGCAAGTGGCAAAAGTCTCTCTCCAAAAAATATTCCAGAAAAATGAAAAAACCCCTTCAAGGAAATGGGACAGACAATTCGGCAACAGGTCACTCTGGCTTTTACTAACCTTCTTTCTAAGCGGATTAAGCCGTAGCTAGGCTGGACATAACACCAGCAGGGCGCGCATTTCGCGAAATCCTTTTCAGGGAGAGTCGAGCAGGTGAGCACCCAGACAGACGGCCGCCGCTAAGATTATCTCCGGAATGCACTTTTTTTTCTCGATTGACACTTTTTAACGCGTTTCTGTCAAAAATAAAACCATTTAATAAACTGGAAACAGTTGCAATTCGTTCATCAACAACTGTGTCGATTCCTTGAATGAAATATTTCCTACGAGAACCACTATGAACTTTCGTTAATGTAGATGTAAACGGTTTTTTTATTATATATATATATATATATACAACAAGCAAATTGATGACACCTAATACTTGGAATTTGCGAGAGTCTAAACTCTCTGTTGATAAAATAAATGACTGTTAAGTAATATAGGGTATTCGGATATTTTTATATTTATCGCAGACGCAACATACTTCTATCAGACGTGCATAAAATAGATGTTACGTGAGAAGTATTCACGTTCAAGGAAATTCGGGAATCAGAAACTGATTTTGAGATTATAGAGCGCAATTTTTGGATTGATTTCTAGGTTTTTTAAGCGGATTTCGAGATTTTGGAACTGATTTTCGCCCAGATTTCAGGATTTTCAAATTAATTTCAAGATTTCTAAAGGGATTTGTAAGAATGTCGAACCCCTCGATTGATCTACGATATAAAAATAAAACATGTTCAAGGTATTTTTCAATAGGTTTGGGCATATGGCCGCCATTTTGGAGGCAAATATTTTATCTTTATCACAGTATTTTTACAATATGGAAGCTATTTTCCCTGCAAACCTTTTACCGTCCAGTGATGTAAAATGAAAATTTACACTACATAAGGATATTTAATTATACAAAAACCATATTTTTCTTATGAAATATTTTTATCCAGAATGTATTTAATCATAGTTAGGGAGAATGACAGAAGCTTGGGATAACTCGCGCTAATTACTTTAAAAAATAACTTAAATTATCGATTTTTAACAATGATTTTTATAACATTTTAATTTTAGTTGAGATGATTTTTAGCGTTTCCGCCCCCCCCCTTAAAGAACCCGTACCAGGAGAAAATTCGAGGGGCAGGTCACTATCAAGATTATATTGACACCCCCAAAAGATTAAATGGTGATTAAAATGATTAAACCGTGATTAAAATGATTAAACCATGATTAAAATGATTAAATCGTGATTAAAATGATTAAACCGTGATTAAAATTATTAAATTGCTATTAAAATGATTAAATCATGATTAAATCGTGATTAAAATGATTAAACAGTGATAAAAATGAGTAAATTGTAATTAAAATGATTAAATCGTGATTAAAAATGATTACACCGTGATTAAAATGATTAAATTGTGATTAAAATAAGCGTAAATTTCTAGGATTTCTATTGTGAATAAATTCAATGAATACCTTTCTTGATTTCCCTTCTGCGTGTCCCGTTGTCTTTATTAACAACTATTTCTCCGGCAGAGCTATCTGACTAAGTCTTAGTTTTAGTTTTCTTCGTTCGGAGTTTTCTGTGCGGATTCTTCGACCGTTTCTTGTTGTATTTATACCGCTGGAGTATTTATCATATTCCGAAATAATTTGAAATTAATGTCAAATCACGGACTGTAAATTTTAGAGGACCGGTATTCCAGAGGTATTTTACGCCCCGTTCACCGATCAGGCTGACAGGAGTCGCTCAAGGTCATAAAAAAAACTAAAGCGCGTGTCTTTCGGTCGGCCAGATTTCCAGATAACATGCGGGGGAGGAGGGGGTCTATCTCTATGCGTGGTACAAATGACCTTGACGGACTCTCTCTCTCTAGTTCGAAGTGATTGATGCTCGGGGAAAATAAAATTCTACAGGGGAAGGCTACGCTTTACTCGTCCTCTAAAATTTACAGTCCATGGTCAAATCATCGGTAAAATCAACTCGGAAATAACTCGAGAAATGGAAATGAAAAAGACAAAACAGTCGGCTAAAGCCTAATGTGGAGGAACTATGCGATGGTGAAGACTGAAGACGTTTGGGAAACGGTAGAATCATGGTAGAATTAAACGCACTCTCGCCAGCTGAATTTTCTCACATAGGTAGCTTTTAATTGTTTTATGAAAAAGAGATGGCGTTGGAGTCTATCGCGACGCGTGCTACGAGCTATTCCAATCTCACTTCAATCTTTATTGTGAAAGTCGAACCTTAGAGTAAAAGTATATGTAAGACCGCACCAACCCTTACGCATCAAGTATATATATCGTCAACGCGACAGATTTTGTTGAGTTAAAGTTCACAAAATAGGATCTTTGGGAACCGAAATTGAAGAGCTGGAGTGCAGGATTAATATCGGGTTGACGATACTTGATGCGTAAGGCTGGTGCGGTCCTCTAGGTTGCGTTATAGATGGCCCATAGCTTTTTTTAGTATGGGGCTGGGGGGCACCGCGCGCCCCCAGCGCTCGAGCTAAGTGCCCCCAGCGAAGTGAGTGCGCGGCGCCGTCCGACGCCATAACTTAGTTTACAATTTTACATGTCTGTAAACCGTTATTTCATTTTAAAAAGTTAGTACTGTTTTGCATTTCAACCTTTTTTCGTCATCAGTCTTACGTTATCCAAAAAATATTGACGTCATTCAGGACTTTGTTGGGTCGCTATCCGCCCTTAAAAATTCAAAACCATTCTCCAGAGCCCTTTTCGTTTCTCTTTGCCCACTCCAACTTCTAGACAGTGCTTCCACATGCGGGGAATTTTTCCTTTTTCCGAGATTTTTCAACGTTCCAAAACGCTAAAAGGGAATAATGCAATTTAAGAGTGAAAACGGGGAAAATGAGGGAAAACGGCCTTTCGCGGGTTAAAATGAGGGAAAAGTGTTCTTTGCACGGGAAAATAGGGAATTTTAAGCTTTTCTGATAACATTGCCTGTTGCAGTTATATTATGAGTCACATATGTTAAAAATATTTTTAATACGTTCCTAAAATGCTGGTAATTTTGATAGTAATGAATGTCATGATTTAAATACCCATTTGCGACTTATATATTTGGGCAAAATTATTCAAATGTAAGTAATTTTGTAATAAATAAAACCTTATATTTGGAATTATTTTCAGAATTAAAATGAATATTTATATAAATTAGTATTAAAAGTTCCAAAATATAGCGAGGGATAAAAAATGGGAATTTCCAAGTCAAAAAAGGGGAAAAGGGGATTTTTCGTTTAATTAAATTATCGCAAACGGGAAATTTTAGATATCAAATGTGGAAGCCCTGCTTCTAGAACGTTCCTACGCCTAGAGACCAGCTACCCCACGTCATGATGCCGGTATCCATCTCAAAATAGTCATAAATAAATAAATTATTGTTCTTATTAAATCACTATAATAGTGAGGTTAATCCAAAGCCCGAAAACTTGTAAGTGGTACTAGTAGGAGTGAAGATGTACCTTTGTGCGTACAGCCTGCACTTCCAACAAGTTCCCCCGTTCACGTTTATGGACGCCGGCTTTTTAACGAATTTCCACGGCACTATTTGGTTCTTACAAAATGTATTTGGAAAAAAAATATTAGTAGAACATAACAACGCATACTTCTTTCGTAAAATAAATATTTATATACTTCTATTTCTAGTATACGACTTTTAGCGTGGGCGTTTTGGACTTTAATAAACGGGTTAAGCGTGGGTTCAGCCACGGCACGGAAACGTGAACGGGGAACTTATAGCATTGTAGACGTTCCTTTGCGCGTACAGCCGGGCTGAGCCGGCATCTTCTACAAGTTCCCCCTCCACGTTTTTTTGGTGCTGGCTTAACCTCTCAATCTACTCGCTAATATAAATAAATCTGTACTGATCAGTCTCCTGGAAGCCAAACACACGTATATTTTTAAAATTTGCGTATACAGTTACGTGGATTTTTCTTTCAGGCGACGGTCTGCTATTTCTATAAAGTCACGTGCTTTAACTTTTGTTTTTAATGGGGCTGTTATGTCACTTTTACAAGTCAACGTGGCTAAAATAAACACGTTTCTAGCGCGCGCGCCTAAATTTACCGGTCTTAGATTACGGATAACTGTACATAATTAATTTAAGGTTTTCGCGAATTCCGCTAAATGGGTATTTGGGGGATATTGCCGACCAATCAGAAGAATTTAGACGTTGTCGGAAGACATCAAAGCAAAGCTGCACTTGTTTAATTTTGGGCCGAGCGTGGGAATCGTTTTCTGTTTGATTTCTCATCGGAGTTCCCGTCCGTTGTTTTTCATCGGGTCTGTACCTGCCCGCGATTGTGTACATACCGACAGTCAGAAATTCCCACAAATGTACAATGACCTACAATATATTTTTCTATTAAATTAAATTAATAAAAAATTAAATATAAAATTTGTAAAATTTATCCCGGATTTCTCTCCAGTAGTAACGGCTTTCTTGGGGCCCTGAACTTACATTTTACCGGGGCCCGGGCTCGTTCTCGGCAGCCCCGCTCTTACCTCACAAAACAGCGTAAATTAACATAATTATAGCGCCCACAAAATTATAAAATTCCTTCTAGCGACTGTAACGAAGACGTGGCAACGATTTCAAATTTTGATTGGTAAAATTAAGTAATTTTTCAACCAAAAGATCTTCGTATTTGTATAGTAACCTAATTTAACCTGACCTAAATTACTCAATTAATAAGCCTTATAAATTCGAGATTTTCATAGACGAAATTTTTAAATTTCTACTGACCACTTTTCTTTATAAAAAAGGCATATTGACGTCATGGACTAATTAATTAGTCCATGTTGACGTCAAACCCCAAAAAGATAAGCGCCTCTAGTGATAAAAACTTATAAAACTAATAACTTATTTTAGACTACCTGCACGCGCTCGTAATGACGTCGCGTTAGGCCTAATGACGTAGCCCGTTTAAAGTACACCAAAAACGCACGGCCATTCTATAAATGGCTGTCAGTAAAAATATCAGGCGTGGAAGATTACAAACTTGACACTCTTAAATGTGAAAGATGTATTAACTAATGATTATGAAATGGTTTTGAACTTCTTTTGGTTCGTTTACAACCACTGAAATGCGGCGTTATTTTAGATCTTTTTACATTCATGTACTTTTAATTTGTTTTTATTTATTTCCAAATAATTATTCAATAAAATTACATAAAGAAAATAATTAATTTTCTTAGCCACTGGCGACGGAAGAAAAATATTTTTGGGGGGGGGGGGGGGGATACAAATGTAAAACTCCTGGGCAGGCCAAAGCGCGCCGAGAAAATTATGTTTTTGCTAGTCATATTTGCTAGTGATTTTCACGACAATAGAGCGGTGTTTATCAAATAGCAAGTCTTAATCAGAATTTATTTAAATCACTTTCTTAATTTATATAATTATATGAATATATTATTATTTTATGTATAATATAATTATTATTATTTTATGTATAATATAATTATTATTATTTTATGTATAATATAATTATTATTATTTTATGTATAATATAATTATTATTATTTTATGTATAATATAATTATTATTATTTTATGTATAATATAATTATTATTATTTTATGTATAATATAATTATTATTATTTTATGTATAATATAATTATTATTATTTTATGTATAATATAATTATTATTATTTTATGTATAATATAATTATTATTATTTTATGTATAATATAATTATTATTATTTTATGTATAATATAATTATTATTATTTTATGTATAATATAATTATTATTATTTTATGTATAATATAATTATTATTTTATGTATAATATAATTATTATTATTTTATGTATAATATAATTATTATTATTTTATGCATAATATTATTATTATTATTTTATGTATAATATTATTATTATTATTTTATGTATAATATAATTATTATTATTTTATGTATAATATAATTATTATTATTTTATGTATAATATTATTATTATTATTTTATGTATAATATAATTATTATTTCTTAGGGTTTTGGAAATGTAATTTATTAAAAACTTTAAACGAGCAATTTGGGGACTACAATTACTACCTGAAATCTAGGAGGGTACATTGTACCCCCCTATTCCACCGCCACTGCAGGAGGGGGAGAGAGCAACGTCATTCCCCACTCGTTCGAGAGTGGGAATTCGGCGCTGGGTTACTATTGGTTGTCGGAGGGATGAGAAGGAAGGGACTTGGTCGCGTGCGCAATTTTGGTGGCCGCATAATCAAATCGATATCTCATGGTCTAGTTGTAGAGTGTCATTCGATTCGTCCTGGTAAAAGTGGAACCGCTAGGCACCGTGAAGACATGCCTCGTCGAATAACCAAAGTGACGTCCGCCATGACCGATGACCACGATATAAATTTGGTTTCTAATTACTACCGCTGCAGTTACGACCAGAGGATGGCCGAAGCCATGGCCAGCGAATACAAGAGATTAATTCTCGATTACAGACACGTGAAGACGTCCAAAGGGTTTGCCGCCGATCAGACTTCGATAACGCCAAAGGCCGCGCGTACCTTTAGTGACCAAGATTCCACTTCTTCCGTTTGTTCGTCGTCTCCAGTTCATGGTCAGTACTCAGTTATGCATTATGTTTATAACGCGGCGGGGCTCCCATATAATTCCTATATTTTCCTGTCTGAAATGATCATATAAAACCTATAGTTTAATATTTTCCTATATTTTTAGCATATTTCAAAACTTATATTTTTAGCATAAATTAAATCTTATATTTTTAGCATAAATTAAATCTTATATTTTTTGCATAAATTAAATCTTATATTTTTAGCATAAATTAAATCTTATATTTTTAGCATAATTTAAATCTTATATTTTTAGCATAAATTAAATCATATTTTTATCATATTCTAAATTCCTTATTTTTAACATATTCGAAATCCTATATTTCTAGCATATACTAAATACTATATTTTAAGCAAATTCTAAATCCCTTATTTTTAACATTATAAATCTTATATTTTAAGCAAATTTGAAATCTCAAATCCTATATTTTTTAAATTTTCTTTTCTGATCTATCTTGCGTAGTTATGACTTATTTTAAATACACGCTATAAAACTTACATTTTAACACTTTTAAACTCTTTAAATTGTAATTTTAGTCTTATAATCATTTTACCCCCTTTAAGTTGCGTGTAAAGCGCCTAAATTTTTTGAATTACGTCACTCTGTACGTTGAATTTGGAAACGTAATAATCTGACTCATATTTCAAGGTACACAGTATCGTTTGAAAAATTCGGGTCGAATTTAAGATAGCTCCTCCCCTTCCATCGCGTGATTTCGGCATAATCTTCTCCTCTTCGGTACGGTTCGGGGTGGCGGAGTGGTTAGCACTTTCGCCTCGCAGCGAGAAGAGCCGGGTTCGATCCCAATTTGTGACACTGGGTGAAAACTCGGAACAACACCTTCGTCGTTGAGTTTGCAAGTTCTCTCCCTACTGGTTTTCCCCGAGCTCTTCGGTTTCCCCTTCCATAAAACCTTGTTGAGGTTAACGGTAATAGTTAGTTTAGGGAGCTGTTGGCATGAAGGACTTGCCAACACCCTCTTACGCCATAAGTAACATAATAATAATAAGTATGACCCTAGACTTTTTTTTTTTTAGTGTTACCCCCATTATCCACAATAAGTAACTTAATAATAATAAGTATAACATTTCCTATTCCTTTAATGCTAATATTCTTAGCGAACCTTCGACACTGAACTCTGAAAATCAGTTCGGTGATAATTTTGGCCAATTGTCAATTTAAATATTATTATGGTACTTATGATAGTATATTTATTATTGTTACTATCGTAATTTGGGTAAGTAATAATCCTACCTATATGAAATTTACTTATAGATTTATGCGTCCTATTTAATGCAGGGTTGGGAAAAAACTTAATAACAGTTTGTTTATATTACTTTTAAAACTATTTTTTCGCTAGTTTTATTTCATTTTAATTGTACATAATGTTCTTTATTAACTAAAATTTAATTTGAGTTAAAAATTAAAGTACAAAAATTATATGTCCAGGTTAAAAAAGTATCATTTTTATTTCCTGGGACTACACTTAAAGGGCTTACACTTCTTTGACTCTCTTTAACATCTTTGTCTAGTCTATTATTATTGGCCAATAGAGTAGTAGTAGTTTTTACCTATTTAAAAAGCATGGGTGACGTCGACATACGTCACGCGTAGTGGCGGCTTAAGAAGGCTGGGTCCCCGGGGCGGCGGCAGTGTTTTGTGACACCCCCCAGGACCGAGCAGAAGTTTTCACGGGTCCGTCTTCTTCAAGGTTAATCGTTCTGATTTGCACCCCCGTCTCGAGCAGGGTTGGCAATTTTTAAAAAAAAATCAAATAAATCGTTTTTTTTTATTTAAATCAGATTTTTATTGATTTTTTTGATTTTTTGATTTTAATTAAAATTGCAAAGTTTTATATAATTAAGTATCATAAATTTACCTAAAACCACTATGTTTTAATTTTTAAAGACTTAATCTATATATATGTATAATGAATTTATTAAATTTAAGCTAATAATCATATAGAAGTTTTTATTTTTTAAAACCTATTTTGGTACTTTACAAAAAAAAATCGGCAGAATCTCCACCCACAGGTAGAATCCAATGCAACATTAGGGGGAAGTATAAGAAAGATTATATTTAAACCTAAATTATAGCAATTGGCCAGGTTTTTCTTTTTCAAAAATACTACATGAAAATTGATTTAAATCAACGATTTTTTTTGAAAATAATCATTGATTAAAATCGCGATTTAAATCGTGATTTAAATCAAGTTGATTTAAATCGGCCAACCCTGCTCTCGAGCTTCTCGGATGGACCCCTGGCTACCCTGGTACCCTGGGCGGACCACCCTCCTCGCCCACCCCCTCTTACGCCGCCCCTGGTCACGCGGATTGTACTCTATAATCAACTATAGAACAGCGGTATCGCTTTGAAATGAGTTGTTGTAGATTTATTTTGGGTTTTGAATCAAAGAATATAAATTTCTCGCCAGAAACGAGTTTCAGTTTCGATTATGTACAAATATTTTGGCCAAGAAGACGTTGTAGTTTTGTAGTGTTTTGGTCAGAAATTGCAGGGTGACCATACTTCCTTTATTTTATAATTTTTCCGATATTTCAATGCTTTCCTTTATTTTCCTATAATTTTGTATTTTGTGCGTTTAATAATAATAATAATCAGCTAGGCTAATACCCAAGGCACCACCTTAGGCCTAAGTCGTCTAGCGACTTTTGAAGCCTTTAATTCAGGTGGCCGGGTTACAATGCGTAGGAGGGTGGTGGCAAGCCCTGCATGCCACGCGATCGAGCCAACAGCTCCCTACACTAACTATTACCGTTAACCTCAACAAGTTTTTTATGGAAGGGGAAACCGAAGAACTCGGGGGAAAACCCCTTAAACCAGTGGGGAGAGAACTTGCAAACTCAACGCAGAAGGAGTTGTTCCGAGTTTTCACCCAGTGCCACAAGCTGGGATCGAATTTCCCGCATACCTAGTTCGCTTTTCGTAATACAGATGGCACTCAATGTAATAAATCCCTTTGATAAAATGTAAACTGCTTCTCCAAAGAACTGCACTGAACGGAATTGAGAATAACGTCGTCTGCTTAAAAAAAGTTTCTTTTATATTAAAACAAATTTAAATTTCCTATATTATCAAAGAAAATACTCCTATATTCCCCTATAAATCGACTGTTGAATTTCCTATATTCCTATAAAATATTTGGAGTGAAATTGTCAAAAAAAAAAGGGAATGATTTAGAGTAAATCACAGCAAAGTTAAAAAGGAAACCAAAGGATTAAAACCATGGTTTAAACTAGCCAACCCTGACTTAATGAATAGTTAAACAATGTTTTTCAAGAAAATAAAATAGTTAAATGTTAAGTTTTGTGGAATTATTTTTCAGAGAGGCCATCTTATTTCGCGGAAGATATGATGAGATTTCCACTGGAACGCAAAAAAATGTGCCAGTTTTGTAAGAAGAACGGCGAAGTCGCCCGAAATTACAGATCGCATTCGCTGAGGGACGAAAATGGAGTCACCACTTGCCCCATTTTGAAGTCTTATTTCTGCCCAATCTGCAAATCGTTTGCTGGTCACACCATCAAATATTGCTCTCAGAACGTTAACGCCGCGAAGTCGGCGATTGTTCTGCCGAACTTGCTGAATACGTACCGTTGCTCAACTGGACCAAGGTTACCAAGTAGAGTACACCAATAGACTTTGTATCTTTTTAATTTACGCAAAGTAACGCGATTCGTAAAATATGAGATATTAAAGGGTTTTTAATTATAACTAGTGTTTAAACTCTGGGGCTTATCTAACGACCAATTGTTTGATTTTAAAATATAATTTTTTTAATTATAATCTGTCATTTTCACATGCTAAATTGCATTTAAAAATTTCGATTTTTAATTTTAAAGAAAACATTTTCACTTGTCATGGTAGAAAAACATTTTGGTTGCCATTGCAAAAGGGAGGTCTGCTTAACCCAGGAGTTTGAATAAATTTCTTTCAATTCTAATCTACCAGTCTAATATAACATAAAGTACCTCATTATACTCTTGTCTCCGTAAACTTCAATTAATTTTTTTAGAAAGTTTGTTTTAATTTTGTGTAATATTTTTTCAGTAATTTTTGTGCAAATTTTAATTATATTTTGCAATTTCCGCACAAATTAAGCGAATTTGGACATATAGCTCAATTATCTCAATTTTGTAATTACCAGTTCAATTATATTAATAAAATTGTAAAAAATTTATATTTCGCTATTTTTCATTGAAATAATATTTGAAAATCCCGCGTATTTTTTTTAAGGAACTTTAATTTCCGAATAGGTGTTTCCATAAAATAAAACAATAAAAGGATTAAATAATAAAATATTTTTCTTCGCGCCACGAGCTTAAGCTTTTTAGTACTTTATTGGCATGCGCGTTTCGCACGTGGACTTCAATTTCGAAAATATTTATCAACTCCAGCGCGTGCTTTCTATCTTTGGTAACGTTGAAAAAACATTACCACGTGACACCCCCTCCGTATTTTATAGAATCACCTATTCATTTCCAAGCAATTCGAGAAAGTGGCGTGACCTATCGGGCAGTTTTGAAAATTTTGCTTTTTATTTTTAATGAAAATGGCGGGGTTAGCAGACGATAGCGAAAGTTCCGGTGATGGTGATAAAAGAGGTAATATTTGCAAAGTTTTAATCATTGGCTGTGGAATATCGGGTGTCGCGGCGGGTTCTCGTTTGAATCAACAAGGGGAACGTGATTTTAAAATACTAGAAGCCCGAAATCGCATTGGAGGAAGAATTTCTTCAGTCCCTGTTGGTAAGCCTTGGCCATATAATTTTGTTTTGAATATAACGGTTTGACAGCAACGAGGATATGTCACATTTTTTATTTTTGTCAGGTGACGGACATGTTGAATTAGGTGCTGAATGGATTCACGGAGTTCTGGGAAATCCAATATACGAGATTGCCTTAAAAAATGGCCTCATTAGAGTCAATCGGGAGCAAGAATGTCACACTGTCGTTGCCACAACGGAACAGGGAAAGAGAATACCAATTCAGGTTAACTAAATTCTCATTTGAAGTAATGATTAATACTAATCTTTATTATTTTATTTAGCTTGTAGAAGAAGTATACAATGCCTATTTCTGGTTTTGCAAAAGATGTGAAGAATACTTCCTTTTACGGTTGCAACCTCCTCCAGAAGCGCTAAACAGTGTTGGGAAACATCTCGAAATGGATATTTACTCTTATTTAGAACAGTTTTCTGGTGACGAAAAAGTCATAAGAAGATTAATATTTGACCATTTACTCAATCGGGAAACTTGCGTCACTGGTTGTGCAAATATGAATGAAACTGGATTATCAGACTTCGGCAGCTACACTGAACTTCCAGGTGGCAATGTCACTATTCCAAGCACAAGCACATATTCCTCCATATTGGAGTGTTTGATATCGGAATTACCAGATGACACTATTAGGAAGAGACATGAAGTTTGTAAAATTTATTGGAACAAACTGGATAGTCCAGCAGACACTAGCCAAAGTACAGATGTTATGAGTAAAGATTCGGAATTATACAGTGATGTTCCGGATGCGCAAGTTCAAGTTATTTGCACAAATGGAAAAGTGTTTTACGCACGTCACATTATATTAACTCTGCCTTTGGGTGTTTTGAAGGCGAAAGCTGGTGCTTTATTCGAACCTCCTTTACCCGAATACAAAATGGAATGCATGAAAAAACTCTGTTTTGGATCAGTCAACAAAATTTTTTTAGAATACGATAGGCCTTTTTTAAACCCAAATATATCTGAAATAGTTACTTTGTGGAACCGGTCTGATGAATTAGCTGACATTAAAGAAAACTGGTTTCGCAAAATTTATTCTTTTCGTAAACTAAGCGATACCGTATTGGTAGCGTGGTTGTCTGGAGACGAGGCAGAATACGTAGAGACACTCGGTGAAGAAGAAATTTCGGAAGCCTGCACATTAGCTTTAAGAAAATTCTTAAGGGATCCTTATATTCCTCAACCTTGTAGAGTGATTAGGTAATTATAAGTTTAAAAACATAATTATCGCAGATAGCGACTCTCGAAATAAGTAATCGATGTTTATTTTAAAATATAGAACCATGTGGCATCAAGATCCGTACACGCAAGGATCGTATACGTCAATCAGTCTAAGTGGTTCGCAGAAAGATATTGAGCTGTTGGAAAAACCCGTTTACGTCGACCCTTATCACAATAAAGTACGCCTATAACTTATATAAAAAAAAATCTTATCATTATACGATGCTTATTACATCTTTGTAAAATGCTAAATTTTCCGCCTGGGAATTTTTGGTCCTTGGATAGGAGCTTCAACTTATTTTTGCTCCCATTATACTTTTAATTTAATGATAAAATAAGACCGTGATAATATGATCTTATAATATAAATATAGTTGTTTACGGACGTAACAAAAACATTTTCTATTTCAGCCAGTTTTATTATTTGCGGGAGAAGCTACCCATTCCACTTTTTATTCCACCGTCCACGGAGCTTATTTATCAGGAATTAAAGCTGCAGATACTCTACTGGAAAAGGAAAGCGACCAAGAATCTGGATCGGTTAACGCGTCTGGAGAAAACAAGTCCAGCGTAGGAGAGCTATCATCATGGCTAAAAGGAATTGATCTTGATTAAGATTTTATTTACTCACCCAACTATGTTCGTTTGATAAGGGTGATGTAAATCTCAGAAAAAATGCTCGCTATAACTGTGCCTTTTTATTTGTTAATGGCACTTAGTCACGTAGATCGATAAAAAAATTCCCTATTTATTTGAAACTAAATCTAGGAGTTTATTTTAAAAAATTGTTAAGAATCTTGTTGCTGTTTTCACTCAGGATAATTTCTGTGATATTGATTATTATAGGTTGTTTTTATTACATTTTTACACCATTTTCCCACAGTACTCTCCCCGCGAATGTATAATATTTATATTTAGTACTTATATTTGCATTTTTTTAAAATATCTAAGTAGGTTGCTTGATAATTATATTGGTAAGAGATGGCGACTGCGTCTCTAGTCTGAAAAGTGTTGTATTTTCGCGGGGTTTTCTCCGGAAATGCGTAACAGCTGAAAAACGCGACTTTTTACCGCACGATTTCCTATTCAACGCGGAATTCTTAATTTTTTGCTTTGAAAAAATGCAATAAAGGATTTTTCGCTCGTTATCTATTTTCTCAGGGATTACAAAAGATTATATATGGCGCAAAGTAGCGATTGATAAGCGCGGTCTCTTAAAAGTAAACAAAATTCTAGCGTGATTTCCTCCCCCCCCCTTGAAAATTTCTTCAAATAAGCAGCGGCGCGGCAGTCGCTCACTTCATTGGCTGCCGGAAGTTCTCTGACGCCGCCGTCATAATATGGCGGACGGGCTTTGCGTTAGCACCGCTCGCGAGTTGTTTCTCTTCGTAGTTATTCTGCATTTTCCATTTTTAATCACCGCAAGGGCCCTAAATTACGATTTTAGGGTCGATTCGGAACCGTTAGAAGTAACTGTAGACAACGCGGTTCTATTAACCTTATACGGGACTCCTAATTTCTCTTCCAACGCCGTCGTAGCGTTTTCGCGCACTCCTTTGGAGCTGGGCGAACCCTGTCCTAGAAGTAGCTTGGATACGAAAAATATAATCATTCACGATACGAAACTGTTCGGTGACTCGATTCTCCTGTTAAACGTCACTTTCGAATCGCCGGAGTACGAGCGATTGTACGCCTGCATTTCTGACAAAGATCGACCAGGATGGATTCATCAGGGACTGAGTGTCAAGGTGCTACCACGCGCCAAAACGTCTTCGATGTGAGATAATCTTTTTTATTCCCTAAGACGTGTTCTCCTGTTAAAATGAATGCTATTTAAGAGTACACGCTCTCAACGAGGCTTATCCTAACACGTGCATACCTCGAGTTCGTTATCCCTCACACGCAACTTTTTAACTCTTTCTCTCGCCTTCCCACACTACTCTACTTACGTTTGCTCCATAAAAAAGTAAAACGTCTCTGAAGGTGTAGCTAAAACGCTTAAATTGGAGCGATGAAATTTCCATGTAGGCTTAATGTTTTCACGTTTTCAATAAATATACGCTGTCAAATTTGGTATAACTTTAAATATTTCTAAATTGCTCTCCATTTTAGAAGAATTATTTGTAAATCTTCGGGCTATGGCTTCAAAAGTTCCATTCAACGATGACTCTGATCTTTTTTCTGTATGAAATTTTGGCCTTACACCAAAAAACATTGCAAAACCAGCGACGCTGTACAGTACTTCGCGAGTATTATAATTTCGACGCACGGAGTATTTAGCCTTTTAGCCTAGTTTCTAAGCTGGATAATCCCGCGCGAAAATGGTAAAATCCATAAAATGCGATCTTGATTTCTGGTCGTCGGGCCTCACTGGCAGCAGCTGTAGGCATTATTTTTATCGAGTTCAATAATCTAGTTCTGCTTAAATGAAATATTTTTCGGATGGGTATACCACTATATTTTAACGACATAATTCGAAGTACTGTTTACTCTGAGGAAATAATATAATTTAAATCCGTATCGGACAGACACTCACATTTATTAGAAAAGACATCCCCAAAAAAAAAACATTTCTGTTTACCAAATAAATTTCACGGGGGTTACGGAAAAAAATGTAAAATTTATTTTTAAAAACAAATACTGTACAGTACACCGTTCGACATTGTAGAGGGTAAATATTACGCGCATGATCGTACATAACACCCACATTGTTTACAGTGTTTATAATTCGTCAGCAAAAACTTTATAGTAGTTACGTTTTATAATGAGGTCAAAAGCTGGATTTAACGGCGGATTACAGCGATATGCCGCGGAGTGAAGGTTTGGCTTCTAAGTGTAACGGTACTATATCATTGACTCGTTTGTTTTGAGACGGAACATCGAGAATTTCACTTTTACCCTGCTAATGTTATTCGCTAGAAACACGTAGCTTCGTAGGCTGATTTTTGGAAGAAATACATTTTATGGCGAATTTTTAAAACTAAAACAGATGGAATTTATTTATTAATTACTACATATTTCTATGAAGTGTAATTTTAACCATAAGTCTCTAATATTGTTCCATAAGTTTCACTTTGTGGAATATTTTAATTTATTGAGAGCTAGTTATGGAGTGACGTCATCACAAGAAGCAAATCTCCCCCTAGCGAGGCGCTGTCAAAGGCTACGTGTGACGCGTTAGCGAGCGGACACCAAACGGCGACGAAGCCCGTAATGCAGTCTGTCTTGTTAATAGCTCTCAGTAAAACTTTTGCATGTGAAGAATATGAAGTGTCACACTTTTGTAACAATATTATATACTTATGTGTTAACATATTACATGGTTAGTTTAAGTAATACGCACTAAATTTTGAGGCGTGATGCGGTGTATACATCCGCGGGAAATTCGCGTCTTAATGGAATCCGCGTTTTAATTCCGTTTGGGAAATAGGCCACTACACAAATTACATCCAGGGAAACAAACAATGAAAGCCGTTTGAGACACCATTTTTTAATGACTTATCACATGAGTAACTTAGAAGAATTAAGTATGACACTTTCAATTCAAAGAAAGCCGTTTGAGACTCATTTTTAACGACTTTAATAATCATTAGTAACATAGTAGTCTTAAGTTTGACACGTTCAGTTTAAGGTACATTTGTTCCTTTTATCACAAGTAATATATTAGGGACGTTGTTATAACACGTACATCACTTCAACACTAATTTTTAAAGGCAGGCTTGTTTTTTTGGAACTTCCAGGTAACGATGCCCAAAAAAAAATTCTACGCCAGCCGTTTTTACGTAAAAGCCAAGGCCTACCAAAAATTGAATTGCTTTGAAAAGTTAAAATAACGCATACTTAGGCAGAAATAATGACGAATTATTGAAAATTATTAATACCATAAGTAACATAATAACAATTAGTATGACAACTAACGAGATTTACAACCAAACTGATTTTCATAGTTATTGCGTAATCAAGATATTTTCTCAGCGCAGAGCCCTCTAGTGTCTAAAATATGCGAGACTTCCGCTAATCCGAAATATCTGGTTTCCGATAGATAGGCGGAATATTAGGTTAAAATGATAAAAATTAAAAAAGTTTTTCTCGGCGCGACGAGCTCATGTTTTTTTTATCACTCATGATTCCCACGCGGGATTCAAAACAAAGCCAGAACGTGCTCTCCGATATTAGGTTTAAATTTTTATCAAAACGTAGTCATCCGAAACGGTAAATCGCGAGTCCAAGTCACATCTTGAAGAGAGTATCAGTGCCGTAAAAAGGAAATTTAGCTTTAAAGCAATAGGAAGTGTCATACTTATTGTTATTATGTTACTTATGTTAATACTAGTTTCGTTTCTGTTAGTACTATATGTACATCTACTTAAATATAGTCTTCATTTAAATAATGTATTTATTTGTATATAGCAATGATGAGACCTAGGAGCAACAAACACAAGGAGAACGCAGCTAGCCTATAAACACGCTAACGCAGTGTTGTGTACAAATTTGATTGGACGAGCCTTTACGCTGAACGTTTTACGGGCAAGGGGAAGACAATTTCCGAATTTCCCCTTCCGACGGCAGCAGGCGCTACAGCGTCTAACCAATGAAAAATGCACGAATTTTGAAGCGTTGCGTTCTCCTTGCGTGGGGGGCTGAGTTTGTTGCTCCTAGTTGAGACGATCCACGGGTCCCAGTTTAAGAAGTCACGTGAGAGGGAAAGAAACACGTCACTCGCGTGCGCCTCAACGTCAGTTTTAAAGAACCAATGATATTGGATTGCCTTTTAAAGGGAAGGGGCTTTCTTTGCGAGGAAAGCTAAAAAATTATCTCAACCTAATCAATCTCTTTAAATATACATAAATACATCCTTGTTGAAATGAAATTGTTATAAATCAGATAAACCCTAATTGTAAATGCTGATAATCCTGATCATATATTAAAGATATAATTGCAAGTTGACTTGTGGCATTAGATACTGAAGTTATTGATAATTTTCTTATGAATTCAATCATGAATTTATTCATATTCGACAATGAATATAGAACAGTAGATTATAGATATACCTGGGGCGCGTCACATTTTTTAGAATTCTTCCTTTCCCACAGGAGGTGACGTAATCTCTTCTCACGAGTTCTTTATCAATAGTTCATTTAACGTAACTTATTGGACCTAGGCTTAGCATCATTTGAAGTCAGGTTGAATAATTTTTATATCTTTAGCTACAGCTAGGAATTCTGTTTGAATTTTGGAAATATCATTTTCAATTCTGTTAAAATACTTGATACTAAAAACAACCGATTTGTTCGGAATTGGTATACAGCTCTGAAAATTGATATACACGTGCCTTGAACTATACTCTCGACTACCTAATTTTTATTTTTTCAAAAAACCTACTGGGAAAAAGTTTATAGGCAAAAAACCCGCTCGTTTGCGTGTATTTTTAAAATAAAATATTCTAACAAGGAGAAATCCCGAAGTGTAACCCATCGATTTTGTCCAAACTTGGGGGATTGGTAGACCTTCATGTAACTTGAAAAATCTTAAAGGGAATTTATTCAATGGGCAACCATTTTGCCATGGCAACAAAAAGGTTTTTGACAACAAATTTTCCCATTGAAAATAACATGGGATTCTGACCGATTCTTAGGCCCTGTGAAAAATTTGAACAAATTTAAAAAATTTAAAATGTCAAAAATAGATAAAAATTGACGAATAAATTCAAAATTGATCAACTTTTGATTAATCTGAGCAAAATGGATGAAAATGAAACAAAATGGCTTAAATTGGAAAAATGTGAGAGGAAATTTAAAAAAGTACAAACATTGAAAAAATATTTCTAAATTGTTTGAAAAAATTATTTTTCCAAAATTGAAAAAAAATTAATAAATCTTAATTTTTTTTATCAAAAGCAGTACATTTGATCAAAAACGATTATTATTGATAGTAATTGATAGAAATAGATCATTTGTGAAATATCGGAATAATATATAGATAAATTGGTGTAATGAAAAAAAAATATTTCGTTCAATTTGGTCAACAATGATCAAAATTCGAATGAATAAAATGGGCAAATTTACCAAAAATCTCAAAATATTTTTTTTTTCAAAATTGATAAAATTGAATAAATTTGTACCAATTTGATCGAAAGCAGTAGTGTCGATCAAAATTGAAAGGAATTAATTGAAATTTATTAGTTGTGTAAAATTGGATTAATATAGAGATAATTTTTTTTTTGTAAAACTTGATTTATTTCGATCAATTTGGTCAAACTTGACCAAAATTGGAAAAAAATAAATCCACATTTATTTACCATTTTCTTACTTGTAAAGCTGCAGCGATGCGGTGCAACTTAGAATTATATATTTTAAAACATAGGCAAACGAAGATGCACGCGTCTTCGACAACAAGCGGGTTTTTTTGCTTATAAACTTTTTCCCAGTAGGTTTATTTGAAAAATAAAAATTAGGTAGTAGATATTATAGTTCAAGGCACGTGTATATCAATTTTCAGGGCTGTATACCCCTGAAGCTCGAATTTTATCACGTTCTGGGTTTATATCTCCAACATAGGCTATACACAAGGCAGCTTGTGGTTTTTATTGTCTTTAGATCAGGTGGCCGTGTTCACTCAACGCGAAAGTAGTTGTTGTTCCGAGTTTGCACCCAGTGCTACATCAGTAGCGTAGGCAGGAGACGGGCACACAATTGAAATAATCCAAAAAACAACGGTACACTCAACCCAGTGAAGGATTAAGGACTAGGCCTATTAGGCACTCTCCTATGGGCCCCTCGCCAACAGAAGGCCCAATCAGTGGAATTTTCTTCGGGACACGCGAGTTTTTCGTTTTTATGGTTTCCTTACGGGGACCCCTACCAAAATCTGGCTAGGGCCCAAACTTCAGTAAATTCGGTACTGCCTCAACCATACTTCAGGGTTGCCACGATACCTGGAAAAGTCAGGGATTTTGAATATGGGTATAAAATTCAGGGAAAAGTCGGGGAATTTTAAAAATTAGTCTACTAATCTGGGAAATGTATGGAATTTAATTTCGGTTGCAAATAGGAAACTTACTAAAATATAGGTGAAAAAATACCAAATCTTGGGACAAACTAAGTCAGGGAAAATCTGGAAAAGTCAGGGAATTTGATAGTGAAAAAACTGTGGCAACCCTGTACCCCCCCCCCCCCCCTGGCTACGACACTGCGCTACAGTATCTGTTTCCTGTAGGAGACGGTCTACCTTGAGCGTCGCTTCCTTGGACCAGACGACGGTCGTCGGAGTCCGGGTGGAAGGCGACCGCGCTTACACGGACGAAGACGGGACGTCGGTCATCCCGGCCAAAACGGAAACCTTCGTGCGTCTGTACGGACATTCCTTCACCAATTGGACGCGAATCATGTTCACGACGGCCTCGAACGACAAGGGCGAACAGTGCGACCACTCGGCCGACACGCAGGTCGTGGTCATTTACCAGCTGGACGAGGAGGAATCCCGTCTCTCGGACACGGTGGCCTTCTTCAAGATCAAACTGCCCGAAACCGAGGACAAAAAGAGCGAATATTTCATTTGCGTCGAAGAACGGGACCCCGGCTTCAGGTACCCCGTCTGGCGTCACCAAGGTCCCGATGCCTGGATCAAAATCAGAGTGGTCGGCCGTTTCCTTCCGCTCTGGGTGCAAGTCGTCTTCATCATCGTGCTGCTGGTTCTGTCCGGCCTCTTTAGCGGCCTCAACTTGGGCCTGATGGCCCTGGACAAGACCGAGCTGCAAGTCATCGCCAAGTGCGGTTCCGAGAAAGAGAAACAGTATTCGCGCTCCATCACCCCTCTCCGCTCTCGGGGCAATTACCTTCTTTGCTCGCTACTGCTGGGCAACGTACTGGTCAACACTTCGCTGACCATTCTGCTGGATGATTTGACGTCCGGTTTGATCGCCGTGATCGGGGCGACCATCGGCATCGTCATGTTCGGAGAAATCATTCCTCAAGCCATTTGTTCGCGGCATGGTCTCGCTATTGGGGCCAAAACGGTGAATATTACCAAATTCTTCATGGTTCTCACCTTCCCCGTCGCTTACCCCATCAGTAAGATCCTGGACCGCATACTCGGAGAAGAAATCGGAAACGTCTACGACCGAGAGAGACTCATGGAGTTCATCAGAGTCACCAAGGACTACAACAAACTCGAAAACGAAGAGGTAAATCTCAAAACCCATTTGATAATAGACTGGTTCAGCCATCCCTTAGAAACGCGAACGGGGAACTTGTAGCTGAGTGTACATTGAACGCGATAAAGCTACTACACTCAGCTACAAATTTCTCCTACCTAACTGTCTAATAAAAGATTTCAAAACATGACTTCTCGCGTGACTAATTAAAAATATTTAATTAGTGCTAAACACTACCGATAGATGTCCCTATACTTAAGCGGCAAAAGAGCGCCAGAAACTTGGATGTAAATTCCCGTTCATCGACTAGTTTAACCCCTTCTGACTCGTGAAGCGGCGTGATGACGTCATATATACTCTTTCTTATACGCCGAAGCGTCCTGGACAGTGGCGTAAATACGGCCCCCGCAGACCCCGCGAGGCAGGAGAGCCACGGGGCTTCAGGGGCCCCCTAAATTCCTATCAAATAATATGCTAGATACCGACTAAAACCCCGAAAAGAGTTTCGCGGGTGGGTCTAGTGTGTCTTAGCTACGCCACTGATCCTGGATTAAATCTTTTATTATTCAAGGTCAAACCAAATTAACGCGTCTCAAACTTAATTGGTTATTTATGAGAATGTCTGTGAAGATTGGGTAATTGGTTTGGTTTAGGTGAATATCATCTCGGGAGCCTTGGAGCTGAGGAAGAAGACGGTGGCGGACGTCATGACGCGCATCGAGGACGTGTACATGATCAGCTACGACGTCTCGCTGAACTTCGAAACCATGTCGGAGATCATGAAACGAGGCTACACTCGGGTGCCGGTGTACGACGGGGATCGCAACAACATCGTGGCTCTGCTCAACATCAAGGACTTGGCCTTCGTCGACCCGGACGACAACACTCCCCTTAAGACGCTCTGCGAGTTTTACAATCACCCCATCAACTTCGTCTTCGAGGACGAAACTCTGGACGTTATGCTCAACGAGTTCAAAAAAGGTAAATCTTATTCTTCATCTCTTCATCTATTTCGTGTTCGGGGGAAAACGGACTTTTCAGGGGCAAGAGAAGTTATCACTCGCGAAACACTGTTGCTCTCTATTGGCGAATTAAAGAACTATTAGAAATGAAATACTGTCTGGCCTCTCGAGAAATATTCAAACATTTTATTTTACTTTTTTAATAAAAGCATAAAGTGTTTTTTTAATTACTTACCGCGTGTTAAATCGCCAACCTTTAAGAACTCGCACGCTGGCTTGTTTTAAATACACGTGGGGATTCGGTGTGTCCTTCAGTAATTCGTCCATGGCCAGCTGGACTATGTTGAGACGATCATGGTCGAATTTACCCGTGGCGCTAGCGGGGGTAAATGTCACCGGTGGGAAAAAGCTTATTCTTCGAGCGTGAGGGGGATTGGAAGCCACCAGGAATCCATACCTCTACTTGGAATGCTTATCGCGGCAGATTTTCGTCTCGATGTGGCTGACGGTTTTTTTGACGTCACTATGTTAACTTATAAAACAACAACGTGAGAGGGCGATTTTTTTTGTCTCGTAGGCGGGGCCAAAGCCGTCAGAGTGATCTTACCATACGCGATACGCCAGGATAAGCATTACAAGTAGAGGTATGGATTCCTGCCACGGGTCTTCAGTTTCCCCTTTCCATAAAAACTTGTTGAGGTTAAACGGTAATAGTAAGTGTAGGAAGCTGGTGGCTCAGGTGCCATGCAGGGCTTGTTACCACCCTCTTACGCGTTGTAACCCGGCCACCTGAATTTATGGCTTTAAAAGTCGCCATAAATTGTCTCAACATTCATTCTTCCTAAGCATAAATAAATACTTGGTAGTACCACAAGTGTTTAATAGACCGATTTCGGAAGGCAGTGGGTGAAAATTCCTTTCCGCCGTTCTTGTGATCGTCATTAGAGTGGAAATTTGTTATCAAGTTTCGTATTTTCCTCGCTAGAGGCTCTTATCTTATCGTCAATTTTACGTCATACGTTACGTAACTATTTTGACCAGCTGACGCGCTTATTGAATAAATTAGTCTATGTCGAGGAGGAACCCAATTCCTAAAACTGAAAGCTTAAGCCAGCGCTATAAAACGTGTATTTGTAACTTGAAGGAGTGTAAATGTAGTTTTATTCTGCCCAATCTACACTCGGCTACAAATGGCTTAAAGGCCGACTACATAATTATTCGGTTTACTTTGTCTTTCACTGGAAGTTGGCTCGCTGCAAGACACATGTGCTATGCAAGCAACCAACTACCAGTGAAAGACAGATTAAACCAAATAACTATGTAGTCGGCCTTTAACGGTTCTGTTATATCCGCGAAACTGTTTTATTACCCGTAAATTATCGTATTTAGATGTTTAAAAAGACCAAGGCATAATTTCATATTAACGCTAATCTTAGAGTACCACGACTATTTTACTAACTAATAATAATTATATAATTATATTATTTATCAATGGCTTCAAAAGTCGCTTGATGACTTAGGCCTAAGGTGGTGCCTTGGGTATTAGCCTAGCTGATTATTATTATTATTATTATCATCATTATTATTAGAAGACAACGAAGATTAAAAGTGCACAAAAATGTTTATTTTAAAATATTATATTTAATTAGTTTAATTTTATAATTAAAAAAAAAAATTTGTGCACTTTTAATCTTCGTTGTCTTCTCACTCTCAATTAATTTGTCTTGCACAAGTAGTTAGAAATACTTAAAATTGTAATAATAATAATAATAATTATTATTATTATTATTCCCATCCCTCTATCATGGAGAAAATGCGTAACTCACTCCGCGAGTGCGCTCCTGTTCGGTAGCGACCCCTGTCGCCAACAATTGGTAGCTCGCTCGTGAGTGTGGCTTGTGTTCGTTGTCATGGTAACGCTTATGGGTCCGCCATCACCCATGGCGGTCACATGATTATTTCGGGGAAGGTGTGGCGTTTTGCCTCGTAATCTGTGACGGCCAATTAATGTCACGGTGTCCGTTTCAAGGCGGGACTGTTAGTTATGACGTATGCTTACGACGCTACGAGCAAGCACCCACATGGGAGCTAACAGTTCTACGTCACACGACGTCACCCATGCTTTTCCTATTTAAAAAAATTCTAGCCGACATGGCGGCCACGGCGAAAGCTACGGAGTGTTAGTTCCCTATACGCGACACCCTCTTTTTTTCGTCTGTTTTTTTAAATCGGAAATAAAGGTTTTAAAGTTTTATTTTTGGCCGTTAAAAGACATCCCTGTGAAGTAGGAACAACAAACACCAGGAGTACGCCGCTAGCCTTTAAACACCCTAACGCAGTGTTGAGCCTTTATGCTGAACGTTTTACGGAAAGGGGGAAGACAATTTCCGAATTTTCCCCTTCCGACGGCAGCAGGCGCTAATGCATCTAACCAATGAAAAATGTACGCAAGAAAATGGACGGGTTGCGTTCTCCTTGTGTGGGGTGCTGTGTTTGTTGCTCCTAGCCTTTGAAACGGCGGTTTTACGTCATATTCTAACATGGCCGCTCCTTATAATACCTTCGTACGTACACAATCGAGGTTATGTCTATTTTTCCCGATAGAAGGCGTTTGGGAGCCTGATAAGGAAACATCCCTGCATTAATTAGTGTTAAGTGTCAGCTGTATATCACAACAGATTCTATGGGAAAACATTTCCAGTGTACGCGTATATAATATCCTGGTACACCGATTACGCTCGTACGAAACTGACTACAACCCTCTGGTCATGCTAAATCTGTAATCAGTGACGTAATCGCATCAATATAGTCGAGGCTACAATGTCGTACACCGATTACGGGTATTGATCAGTTTTTGAAGGTGATAATTTAAGATCGCTGGTTTAACTAAATTACGTTGATAGCCAAAGTATCGTTTGTAATCGTGGTTAAAGGGTTGCACTTTCCTATCTATAATTAGTCGTTTTCTCGAACAAGTATTCGACAAGACCGTTTTGAAATTTGCTTTATCTTTATTACACGCGATAATACGCCGTAAATGCTTTTAAAAATTATTATTACTCCGGCTTAGATAGAGATACTCGCTGATCGTACGTTAAGTTTCTTTTTCATTTTATTCTATATGGCCCCTAATTTAGAAACGAAAAAAATTATCTCGCATCTGTAATTACGACTGTTTCCAAACTAAAACGATCATAAATTTGAGTTGTTTAACAACATGAGACAGGTTTAACCATCCCTCGAAAACGACAAGGAGACATCCCGAAGTGTAACCCACCGATTTTGTTCAAACTCGGGGAATTGGTAGACTTTCGTGTATCATGAAAAATCCTAAAGGGAATTTATTCAATGAGCAACCGTTTTGCCATGGTAACGAAAAATGTTTTTGACAACACAAAATATTAAATTTTCCCATTGAAAATAACATGGGATTTTGACCTCAAATTGATCAAAAGGATCAATTTTGATGTTTTTTTGTCAATTTTTATCTATTTTTTCTATTTTTGGCATTTTCGAAATTTTTAAATTTGTTAAAATATTTCACAGGGGAGTCCTAGGAATCGGTCAGAATCCCATGCTATTTTCAATGGGAAAATTTCCATTTGTTGTTGTCAAAAACATTTTTCGTTGCCATGGCAAAACGGTTGCCCATTGAATAAATTCCCTTTAGGATTTTTCAAGTTACATGAAGGTCTACCAATCCCCCGAGATTGAACAAAATCGGCGAGTTACACTTCGGGATGTCTCCTTGTGAGTGTAGACGTAGCTTCATTTGTGTACAGTCTACACTCAGCTACAAGTTCTCCCGTTCACAGTTTTCGAGAGGTGGATTCGCTTGAATAAATGGATTAGTTTATTTGCTTACACCAATGACTATTTTTCAAAACTCCAGTTCCCTTATAGATGGCGCTAGTAGGCCGAGTTAAGGCTTGGTAATCACTAGGACCCAAACGCCACGACGGCGAGCGTCAACGCCAAAAACTTCCGTTAAGCCTTTAGGCTGGTTCCCACTAGACTTAGTAAAAACGAAACGACGGCGAGCGTCCACGCAAAAAAAATGATATTAGGCTTAACGAAGATTTTTAGCGTCGACGAAAAAAATGATATTAGGCTTAACGAAGATTTTTAGCGTCGACGAAAAAAATGATCTTAGGCTTAACGAAGATTTTTGGCGTCGACGAAAAAAATGATATTAGGCTTAACGAAGATTTTTAGCGTCGACGAAAAAAATGATATTAGGCTTAACGAAGATTTTTAGCGTCGACGAAAAAAATGATCTTAGGCTTAACGAAGATTTTTGGCGTCGACGAAAAAAATGATATTAGGCTTAACGAAGATTTTTGGCGTCGACGAAAAAAATGATATTAGGCTTAACGAAGATTTTTAGCGTCGACGAAAAAAATGATATTAGGCTTAACGAAGATTTTTAGCGTCGACGAAAAAAATGATCTTAGGCTTAACGAAGATTTTTGGCGTCGACGAAAAAAATGATATTAGGCTTAACGAAGATTTTTGGCGTCGACGAAAAAAATGATCTTAGGCTTAACGAAGATTTTTGGCGTCGACGAAAAAAATGATATTAGGCTTAACGAAGATTTTTAGCGTCGACGAAAAAAATGATATTAGGCTTAACGAAGATTTTTAGCGTCGACGAAAAAAATGATCTTAGGCTTAACGAAGATTTTTGGCGTCGACGAAAAAAATGATATTAGGCTTAACGAAGATTTTTGGCGTCGACGAAAAAAATGATATTAGGCTTAACGAAGATTTTTAGCGTCGACGAAAAAAATGATATTAGGCTTAACGAAGATTTTTAGCGTCGACGAAAAAAATGATCTTAGGCTTAACGAAGATTTTTGGCGTCGACGAAAAAAATGATATTAGGCTTAACGAAGATTTTTAGCGTCGACGAAAAAAATGATATTAGGCTTAACGAAGATTTTTGGCGTCGACGAAAAAAATGATATTAGGCTTAACGAAGATTTTTGGCGTCGACGTTCACCTTCGTATCGTTTTCACTAGGCCTAAAACGCCACGACGGCGAGCGTCGACGCAAATAAATCTCCGTTAGGCCTAAAGCCTGGTTTTCACTCTTCACGAGGACGAAAACGTCCCGGCGGCGAGCGTCGACGCAATAAAACTGTATTAGGCCTAACGGTGTTTTTTGGCGTCGACGCATTAAAACTGTATTAGGCCTAACGGTGTTTTTTTTTTGGCGTCGACGTTCGCCATCTTGGCTTTTTCGCCATAGTGAAAACCAGCCATTATAATCTTTTTAATTAAACTAAGAATTATTATTAAATTTTGTATTGAAATTTAAATAAACCAATCCGCGGTCTAGGATGGTAGAAGTGAACTAGAGTCAACCTACTGTAAATTTTATTACCAGCAGACGAAATATTGTACTTACACTGCCGCCATCTCTAGATTAGTTGTTGAACAACAGTTTCTGCAATCCGGATCGCTTTACTAATTAATAGTTCGGCAATTAATTAAAAGATGGCGCCACTTTTTTGCGCTGTCACGATGGGAACGCCTTATTATAAATTCCCTATTTATATTTCCGATATGGCGCAACAGTGACATTGGACACTAATTTAACCGTGATCAAAACCATACTTTTTTAATAATCTTTCACAAAAGTGTGTCCAGGCATCGTGTTAAACATTTGCTAAGGGCTACGTATTTTTGATAATTGGTTTTTAAAACAATTATTTTGGTCCCTAGAGCAGCTTATCTTTTTGAGTGACTCAATTGTACTTAACTTCGCACATATCTATTAGTAATAAAAATAAAAATTTTAGTGTTGTAAGTCGGAAATGTTTCCGGAAACTGACCGAGGCCTTTTTTCCGGAAAATTTCCCGTATTTTTCCGAAAAAAATAAACACGTTTTCATTCCATGATTAGTCTAATATATTGTTTGCAAATTTAAATAAAGCGTCATTTTCGCCTCATTTTTTCGAATTTAAAAGTAAAACTAAACCTCCAGACTAGCTTTAAACTGATTAATTAAAAATTAATGTTTTGTAGTATGTTTTTTGTTTTAGACACTTTATATCGATAGAAAGTGAAAAACATTAAAAACCCTTAAAAACTTAAAAAGTAATTAATGTTTCAATTTTTTATTATTCAGATCTGCGGAATATTAACAACACTAAAAAATTTACAACGATTACCGGTACTCTATAAAAGAAATTTAAAAAAATAAAATTAAAATCGGGTTACATGTTTCGACATGTTGGCGTGTACGTCGCCGTTTTCAAACGCTCCACAAAGTCTAGTGTCTAGCGTTTATTAAATAATAATAAAAATAATAATAATAATAATAATAATAATAATAATAATAATAATAATACCCAAGGCCTAAATCATCAAGCGACTTATTTTACACTAGTTTAGGGTATTGTTTACATCAGTATCTATCAGTAAATAGTTAGTAAAATATAGGCTTAAGCTGATACCCAACCAAAGAAATCTCGAACTAGTATAGAGATAAATTAATGATTCATCCTTCGAGTAATTTTTCCGAGTTCGATTCACACGATATCAATCGACCTTTTTCAAATCCGAGTTCTCGTATTCATTGTCATCCAAGAATGTATTTATATAATACTGTGTTGAAAAGATGGTTAGCGTTACCCCCAATCCACCTTACGCTCTAAAACAAATCAAATAGGACCGATATACTCGTTGAGTGTTCATCTCCCTACTCGTGCCCGGGGGGATGAACAAGACCATGATCGTCCCAACACAGGCATTCTGCCTACAGAATAAATAAACACATTCTTGGTGTCAATGGTATTATTCTTATTTGGCGTGACATCATCCTGGAATCTTGTTGATAATGACCCTTGAACCTTCCATTATTTGCTATTTTAAGCCAATTCGTCTCCTCGACAATCGTCGGCTGAAAGCAAATCGCACGTAACTTGAATAGATCGATTTACAATTTTTAACGGGCAGAGACGACTTTAAAGGGGTAAAATTTATCCGAGGTAACGTTGTGATGGCGTTATTTGTTAGTAGATGACGCTCTGATAGCAACATGACGCCATAAATTTTATTTTCAGCGATTGGTTGAAAGTTTTAAGTTTTTAGTGAAGAACGGTTTTGTCGAGATTTAAAATACAAAATTGGCGGAGAGTGTTAACTACTGTTAAAATTAATTGTTAATTTAAATTACAAAAATTATATATTTTAAATAAAAATTTAAAGTACTATAATAATTTAGTAATTAATTATTAACTTTTTAAAAAAGTTTATTTTTCATAAACTTTAGTGTCGCCATCTACCTCAAACATTATTAAATGGGAAGGTACCTCGGGTGGATTTCGCCCCCTTTTTGCATATTTCCCTGTAGGCAATATGTGAATGCGTCTATTACGAGGTTTTCGCTATAATTTCTGATATCTATCGTAAATGTTCGTCGGGATAAACACGTTAAGAATTACTTACTATTTCAAATATTTAAATCAATAAGGAGCTAACAGTTCTACGTCACACGATGTCACCGATGCTTTTCCTATTGAAAAACCAATTCTACCCAACATGATGGCGGCCGCAGCCAAAGCTACGGAGTGTTAGTTCGCGATATTTCTCAAAATGCCCGCCAAAACGTTACGTGGATTTTGCTTTCAGCCGACGCAATATAGTTGAAACATCGACAAATTAATAGCTTGGCAAAGCTATTTATTTGTCCATGGTTGAGATAAAAAAAAGAAGTGTTGACACAGTAGGCTACCTTTTCATTTGAAGTTGATGACGTGACGTGTATTCTGGGAAGACACTGCTATATCGCTTCCTGAGAGCAAACATTCAAGGAATTCGAAAAACCCCTTTTGGGAAAACAAGTTTTTGTTTTGAATCTTCATTTATGGAAATATACAGGGTGTTTCAAAAGGTTATGCAAAAATTTGAAGGAGTTGTAGGGGGTGAGGTGAGTTGAGAAGTATGCCTGTTTTTTCCCCATTTTCCTACGATGAGTTAAAAGCGCCAGAGAGCTTCAAAGTGTGGCCTACTAGCCCCTGGAAGTAGGCTGCAACAAGCGCAAATAGCCTTTAAACACGGTGTTGTGTACAAATTTCATTTGACGAGCCTTTATGCTGAACGTTTTACGGAAAGGGGGAAGACAATTTCCGAATTTTTCCCTTCCGACGGCAGCAGGCGCAAAAGCGTCTTAACCAATGAAAAATGCACGACTTCTGACCGGTTGCGTTCTCCTCGCGTGGGGTGCTGGGTTTGTTGCTCCTAGGGTAAATAAAGTCTTAATAACACCCACTAATGATGAAACAAAGTTACTTGGTTAAATAGAATGCGGAAAAATGTTATTTACAAAAATCATTGTAAATGTGCAACTTAAACTTACGAGGAGACGACCCGAGGTGGTTCTCACCGATTTGGTTCAAAGTTGGAGGATTGTTAGACCTAGATGTAACATGAAACCCGTTAAAGGGAAAAGTTACGCTGGGCTTCCGTTTTGCTATGGCAACCAAAAATGTTTTTGACAACATAAAATGAGAAAAAGTCTATGTCAAATAACATGCGAAAATTACAAATTCTAAGGGTCCTCCCTGTGCAAAACTCCAATAATTCAAAAAAAAATATTTAAAAAAAAATGTAAATTTTACATTTTTGGATTACTTTGGACAAATAGGGGGGAATAAAAACCATTTAGGGTGAGCTCGAGCTAATTTGAATAAATAGGTCGAAATTTTAGATATAATACAAAATATTTGTATAACTTATGCCGTGATAACTGCCATATATATTTATATTTACATTATCTGCCCGAATGAATTTGTACTATAGATTTTTATAGTAATCCGATACCATTTTGGAAAATGGCGGATATCAATAAAACTCATCGTGCGATAAGTTCCGTAAATATTCGTCGATTAATCAGAAATTTTCTACGTTTCATTATCTGCCCGAGTTAATTAGACCTATGGGTTTTCCAATAATAATCCGACGCCATTTTGAAATATGGTGGATATAAATATACCTTATGATGCGATAACTGCCGAAATTATTTGTCGATTTACGTGAAATTTTCTACATTACATTATCTGACCGAATAAATAAGCCCCTTACATTGTGATAGAAATCTGACGCCATTTTACAAAATGGCAGATATCAATATCTCATAATGCGATAACTGCCGAAATTATTTGTTTAATTACTTGAAATTTTCTACTTTACATTATCTATTAAAGATAATCCTATTAATTTTAATAAAATTCGAGGCCATTTTGTAAAATGGCGGATGTCATATAAGTTCCGTAATTATTCGACGATAAATCAGAATTTTTCTGTTTCATTAAATGATCGAATAAAAAAGTCCTTTCTATTTTGAAAGAATTCCGAAGCCATTTTGCAAAATGGCGCATGTCTGAGAAGTTCCGTAATTATTCGTCATCTATTCTGAAATTTTCTATTTCTGACCGAGTAAATTAGTCCTATTTCTTTTGAGAGAAATAGTCCGTTTTTCAAAATAACGCACATCAATGTAACCCTTGGTGCGATAAATTCTGTATTGTTATTGTTAAAAAAAATTATAGGAAACTTCATATAAAATGGGTAAATTTTAATACATTTCGGCAAAATCCAATAATATTGGGTAATTTCTTATATCATTGGATTAATAGAAAATAATTATGGTTAAATATATCATTTAGGCATAATTTTGGTAAATTGAAATATTATTAAATTAGTTCAATTGGCATTGTAGAATTATTGGTAATTCGGGAAATTATTGGTAAAGCAGAAAATGGTTGTAATTCCGGAAATTTTGGGTAATTTGGAAAATTATTAATAATTTGGGAAATAATTTGTAATTTGGGAAATAATTGGTAATTTGGGAAATAATTGGTAATTTGGGAAATAATTGGTAACTCGGGAAATTATTGGTAACTCGGGAAATTATTGGTAACTCGGGAAATTATTGGTAACTCGGGAAATTATTGGTAACTCGGGAAATTATTGGTAACTCGGGAAATTATTGGTAACTCGGGAAATTATTGGTAACTCGGGAAATTATTGGTAACTCGGGAAATTATTGGTAACTCGGGAAATTATTGGTAACTCGGGAAATTATTGGTAACTCGGGAAATTATTGGTAACTCGGGAAATTATTGGTAACTCGGGAAATTATTGGTAACTCGGGAAATTATTGGTAACTCGGGAAATTATTGGTAACTCGGGAAATTATTGGTAACTCGGGAAATTATTGGTAACTCGGGAAATTATTGGTAACTCGGGAAATTATTGGTAACTCGGGAAATTATTGGTAACTCGGGAAATTATTGGTAACTCGGGAAATTATTGGTAACTCGGGAAATTATTGGTAACTCGGGAAATTATTGGTAACTCGGGAAATTATTGGTAACTCGGGAAATTATTGGTAACTCGGGAAATTATTGGTAACTCGGGAAATTATTGGTAACTCGGGAAATTATTGGTAACTCGGGAAATTATTGGTAACTCGGGAAATTATTGGTAACTCGGGAAATTATTGGTAACTCGGGAAATTATTGGTAACTCGGGAAATTATTGGTAACTCGGGAAATTATTGGTAACTCGGGAAATTATTGGTAACTCGGGAAATTATTGGTAACTCGGGAAATTATTGGTAACTCGGGAAATTATTGGTAACTCGGGAAATTATTGGTAACTCGGGAAATTATTGGTAACTCGGGAAATTATTGGTAACTCGGGAAATTATTGGTAACTCGGGAAATTATTGGTAACTCGGGAAATTATTGGTAACTCGGGAAATTATTATCGCATTATGAGATATTGATATCTGCCATTTTTTAAAATGGCGTCATATTTCTATCACAGTGTAAGGGGCTTATTTATTCGGTCAGATAATGTAATGTAGAAAATTTCACGTAAATCGACAAATAATTTCGGCAGTTATCGCATCATAAGGTATATTTATATCCACCATATTTCAAAATGGCGTCGGAGTATTATTGGAAAACCCATAGGTCTAATTAACTCGGGCAGATAATGAAACGTAGAAAATTTCTGATTAATCGACGAATATTTACGGAACTTATCGCACGATGAGTTTTATTGATATCCGCCATTTTCCAAAATGGTATCGGATTACTATAAAAATCTATAGTACAAATTCATTCGGGCAGATAATGTAAATATAAATATATATGGCAGTTATCACGGCATAAGTTATACAAATATTTTGTATTATATCTAAAATTTCGACCTATTTATTCAAATTAGCTCGAGCTCACCCTAAATGGTTTTTATTCCCCCCTATTTGTCCAAAGTAATCCAAAAATGTAAAATTTACATTTTTTTTTAAATATTTTTTTTTGAATTATTGGAGTTTTGCACAGGGAGGACCCTTAGAATTTGTAATTTTCGCATGTTATTTGACATAGACTTTTTCTCATTTTATGTTGTCAAAAACATTTTTGGTTGCCATGGCAAAACGGAAGCCCAGCGTAACTTTTCCCTTTAACGGGTTTCATGTTACATCTAGGTCTTACAATCCTCCAACTTTGAACCAAATCGGTGAGAACCACCTCGGGTCGTCTCCTCGTTAGTAATTTTGCAAATTTGAATAAACTACCATATTGGGTTTAAATATACTCAAAAAATGCAAATAATACTTATAAACCATATTTTATCTTTGTAATAGTAAGAAAGTAACTATAATGATTGTAATAGCGAAACGTCAGTCTGCAATAAAATGAGTACTTCTCCGGCGAAGAGATAAGTTATATACTTCTACTATCACTTAAGAAGTTAAGACATATTTAAAGAAATAATTGTTGCGCAACAAATTCCGAAAAGAATGTTGAAATAATCGGTATCATATCCTAGGAAAAAGTCCCGTATTTTGTCGCAAAAATGTTGCGTAGATAATTTAACGAATCATTATCTATTTCTAGTTACATTCGTGGGTTTGTCAAACCACGAATACATTCGTGTTAACAGATAATATGTAGCCGCGCATATTGCAGAATGCATGTACTATACTATAACTTAAAAACTGATTTTCTCAATGAAAATTAACATGGGAAAATCGAAGATTTTATGGGTCCCCCTAACAATATTTTTCAAAAAATTAAAAAAGGTTCGTCAATTAGATACATAATTCAGATCAGGGCTAAATCTGCTACATTTGGACCAATATACGTCAATTTTGGTAAATATGTGAAAATATACATATATTGGGTAGATACGAGCAGTGGCGGCGCCAGGAATTTTCGCGAGGGTAGGCAAACCAAATAAATGGGCCCCCGACCCCGGACCCCCCTTTTCTCAACGAAATCCTTCAATAAAATATAGTAGTGCTGTACATGACGAACAAAAAAGTTCTAACAACAGTAAAACGAGTCCAAATATAACAGAACTGGTTTTATTTACTAGGAGATACCTCAAAAATGTCTAAATTCATTATCGACAATTGTTTCATTATAAATAATTTTATCTCTGGGGACAATTTTGAGACCCTTTCTAGATAAATTTGGGGCCCCTTATAGGATGATTTTGGGGCCCTTTCGAAATTTTAAGGTAGGCAGTGGCCTACCTGGCCCACCCCCTAGCGCCGCCACTGGATACGAGTAATCAGTTTTTAAGTTGTGAAAAACATTTTTGGTTGCCATGGCAAAACGAAAGCCCATTCTTGTCCACCCTTTTAGGGATTTACAAGTTACACGAAGGTCTACTTACCACCCGAGTTTTAACCAAATCGGAGATAACCACCTCGGGTAGTCTCCTTGTCAGTTGCAGGTTGAGAAAGGCAAAATATCTAGTACATTTTTCGGAAAGATACTAGCACGAATTTCCGGTTAATAGGCGGTGGGAACTTCGAATTTCGCCTATTTTCGGTTGAATACTTAAAGGTCCTACGCGTGTTATATTAATCCATTTTAGAAATGTCTATTGCGTAAATTACAAAGTGATCAATAATTATTTAATGTGGATTATTATTTCTAAGCTTCATTCTAGCGTATTTTTAGTATTATGCTCCTGAACAATCATCAAACGCGCGTTTATGTACGTCAACGTGGTAATCTCGGCATTACCCGTTCTATACTTACCCTGGACTAGCCCAACGAATTTTTTTATAGGTATGCCTCACTTGGATTACTAAAAATAAATTATTAAAACAATTTTAAATTTTAATTAAGTTAATTAATTATCACTTTGAAATATAACGTAATTTCCCAAATTTATATAATGTGGGTGGGATAGGTCTGGTATTTTGAAAATGCTTCTCAAAAGTCTGGGAATTTGAAAATGGTTCCCAAATGTCAGGGAAAGGTCTGGGAATTTGAAAATGGTTCCCAAATGTCAGGGAAAGGTCTGGGAATTTGAAAATGGTTCCCAAATGTCAGGGAAAGGTCTGGGAATTTGAAAATGGTTCCCAAATGTCAGGGAAAGGTCTGGGAATTTGAAAATGGTTCCCAAATGTCAGGGAAAGGTCTGGGAATTTGAAAATGGTTCCCAAATGTCAGGGAAAGGTCTGGGAATTTGAAAATGGTTCCCAAATGTCAGGGAAAGGTCTGGGAATTTGAAAATGGTTCCCAAATGTCAGGGAAAGGTCTGGGAATTTGAAAATGGTTCTCAAATGTCAGGGAAAGGTCTGGGAATTTGAAAATGGTTCCCAAATGTCAGGGAAAGGTCTGGGAATTTGAAAATGGTTCCCAAATGTCAGGGAAAGGTCTGGGAATTTGAAAATGGTTTTCAAATGGCAGGGAAAGGTCTGGAAATTTGATAATGGTTTTCAAATGGCAGGGAAAGGTCTGGGAATTTGATAATGGTTCCCAAATGGCAGGGAAAGGTCTGGGAATTTGATAATGGTTCCCAAATGTCAGGGAAAGGTCTGGGAATTTGAAAATGGTTCCCAAATGTCAGGGAAAGGTCTGGGAATTTGAAAATGGTTCCCAAATGTCAGGGAAAGGTCTGGGAATTTGAAAATGGTTCCCAAATGTCAGGGAAAGGTCTGGGAATTTGAAAATGGTTCCCAAATGTCAGGGAAAGGTCTGGGAATTTGAAAATGGTTCCCAAATGTCAGGGAAAGGTCTGGGAATTTGAAAATGGTTCCCAAATGTCAGGGAAAGGTCTGGGAATTTGAAAATGGTTCCCAAATGTCAGGGAAAGGTCTGGGAATTTGAAAATGGTTCCCAAATGTCAGGGAAAGGTCTGGGAATTTGAAAATGGTTCCCAAATGTCAGGGAAAGGTCTGGGAATTTGAAAATGGTTCCCAAATGTCAGGGAAAGGTCTGGGAATTTGAAAATGGTTCCCAAATGTCAGGGAAAGGTCTGGGAATTTGAAAATGGTTCCCAAATGTCAGGGAAAGGTCTGGGAATTTGAAAATGGTTCCCAAATGTCAGGGAAAGGTCTGGGAATTTGAAAATGGTTCCCAAATGTCAGGGAAAGGTCTGGGAATTTGAAAATGGTTTTCAAATGGCAGGGAAAGGTCTGGAAATTTGATAATGGTTTTCAAATGGCAGGGAAAGGTCTGGGAATTTGATAATGGTTCCCAAATGGCAGGGAAAGGTCTGGGAATTTGATAATGGTTCCCAAATGTCAGGGAAAGGTCTGAGAATTTGATAATGGTTCCCAAATGTCAGGGAAAGGTCTGGGAATTTGATAATGGTTTTCAAATGGCAGGGAAAGGTCTGGGAATTTGATAATGGTTCCCAAATGTCAGGGAAAGGTCTGAGAATTTGATAATGGTTCCCAAATGTCAGGGAAAGGTCTGGAAATTTGATAATGGTTTTCAAATGGCAGGGAAAGGTCTGGGAATTTGATAATGGTTCCCAAATGGCAGGGAAAGGTCTGAGAATTTGATAATGGTTCCCAAATGTCAGGGAAAGGTCTGGAAATTTGATAATGGTTCCCAAATGTCAGGGAAAGGTCTGGAAATTTTAAAATGGTTTTCAAATGGCAGGGAAAGGTCTGAGAATTTGATAATGGTTCCCAAATGTCAGGGAAAGGTCTGGAAATTTGAAAATGGTTTTCAAATGGCAGGGAAAGGTCTGGAAATTTGAAAATGGTTTTCAAATGGCAGGGAAAGGTCTGGAAATTTGAAAATGGTTTTCAAATGGCAGGGAAAGGTCTGGAAATTTGAAAATGGTTTTCAAATGGCAGGGAAAGGTCTGGAAATTTGAAAATGGTTTTCAAATGGCAGGGAAAGGTCTGGGAATTTGAAAATGGTTTTCAAATGGCAGGGAAAGGTCTGGGAATTTGATAATGGTTTTCAAATGTCAGGGAAAGGTCTGGGAATTTGAAAATGGTTTTCAAATGGCAGGGAAAGGTCTGGGAATTTGATAATGGTTCCCAAATGTCAGGGAAAAATCTGGGAATTTGAAAATATATTTTTTAAACATATATTAAAAATACATATTAAATATTTCGCAAGATTTTACTTCAAACATTTCATTTATTGTACCGAAATGGTCAGGGAAAACCTGGAAAAGTCAGGAAAATTAATTCCGTAGATTTCATACGAACCCTGAAACGTCACCGGCGGTTATTTCAGTCGCGTCAGTTTTAAGGGAACCAGTGAGATACTTAGTCGATTTGACTCTTAAAGAGAACCACGGCTATTTGGTGTAAATCACCAACACTTTCAATATATTTGCCGTTCCATTATATGGCTTTAGATATTTATATAATATGAATTCTTGCACAAATTGTGACGGGGCTCTTCCATAAAGAATTCGTTGAGGTTATATTCCCTTTAAGAGAAGGAGCTTATCGTTAGAGCTAGGAGCAACAAACACAGCACCCCAGACCCCACACAAGGAGAACGCAACCCGTCAAACCATAGAGAAAGAAGGAAGGGGAGAGATATTTAGAACGGGGGTGACGTAAACTCGACGGTAGAGAGAAGCTCGTACACTTACGCGCATCGCCGTTGCGCATCGTCATAATATGTGAGAATTTGAAACTTTCCCACAGTGAAAGCTTGGATTACCAATAGTAGTGCCTACCTGGATATATCACTCTAGCGTTCCGCGTGCATTTCCTAAGTGTTTGTTACGGGTTCTGCCTTGTAGAAGGCTACGAGTTACGGGAGTTTCGGAAATTCTCCGTTAACTTCGCCAAAGCGGCGCTGCTGTCGCAAAAGTCATTTAATTGTCAGGTTTTTTCCAAGTGATATATCCAGGTAGGCACTACTATTGTTAATCCAAGGTGAAAGAGACAGCTGTGGTTCTGCCACGTGCTTATAGGTAGTGAGTTTTTAATTAAAATGGTTTACCACACAAAGTGCTGCTATAAAAATTGCAATAGCAACACTAGATATACTAGTCAAGAAATTCAATTTATACCATATAAAATTATAACTTACTTTTAGTTCTATATTAAATTTATTACCGATTCTACCGAACTTTGGTAAGCCTTTGCCAAAAAACGCCAATGAACAGAGAAAGCTCTCTCTTGAGTCTGACTGTGCCGAAGTTGCGCACAACGATGCGCGTTATTGTACAAGATTCAGTCGGTAACCATGGTAGCCATATGACGCGAAGAGCCACTTCGTGAAAAGGAGAAATACATCTCTCCCCTTCCTTCTTTCTTTATGATCAAACGTCGTGGATTTTCTTGCGTATATTTTTCATTGGTTACACGCTTTAGCGCCTGCTGCCGTCGGAAGGGGGAAATTCGGAAATTGTCTTCCCCCTCGCCCGTAAAACGTTCAGTGCATAGATTAAACACTAAAGGATGTTCCACGAGCGAAAAAACGCAAAAATACTCTGTAACCTTGCCACCTAGCAGCGCGAGCCTGCAAACCGGAAGTTGTTTCTATCCAGGGGCAAACAAACGGGAGTGCAATGATACTTCGTTTACATACTTACCGAAGATCTATATTTTAGGATTTGAAGCTTTGCAGATTCAACCTTTTCACTTTTTACTATTTGTAATTTTAAACGAAATTGAAGATTGATAAAAGAAGCGTGTTTAATCCGTGTTCAGCGGAAAGGCTCGTCAAATGAAATTTGTACACAACACCGCGTTAGCGTGTTTAGAGGCTAGCCGCGTTGTCCTTGCGTTTGTTGCTCCTAGCTGGTAGAGCGTGAGGTGGATTGGCAAAAACTCTAAAAATCATCTCAACGTGGTCATTCTCATTCTTGGGAGTAATATCTTTAGGCGTCATAAAATTGAAGAAATTCGATAAATAAAAGAATTCTTTCAACGAGTTGCGATAAAAAGATAATTTACTCGACGTACTCGGCATAATCGAAAATAATCATTTTGCAAGTGGTACATTCATTCAAGGCCCTCGTTAAGCTCGAATCGCCGTAAATATTGACGAAGCCGGAACTGGCAATTAGGATTTGATGGCCTTACTGGATCAGCTTCGCAATCGACACTTCTTATCTTCGTTAGAATAAATCAAAAATATATTTCTTAAAAGCATTTTATTGATGTAATTGACACTACGTTTTGTTTTGTTTAGACTGTGGGTATAGTATCGCGAAAATCTGTGACATATCGACACCCAAGGCTAATTACTTGGAAAACTAGTCGTGCGAAATTGACACGTAACCCCCCTCCAGACGAACGCGATGTTTAATTGGTGTCGCTTTTTAAACTTACTCGAATGACGGGGCCGTTACGTCATTGTATACAGGGTGCTTCAGAAGGTTATGCCAAAATGTTAAGGAGTTGTAGGGAGTGAGTTGAGAAGTATGCCTGTTGTTTTCCCATTTTCCTACGATGAGTTAAAAGAGCGCCAGAGAGCTTCAAAGTGTGGCCTACTAGCCCCTGGAAGTAGGCTGCGACAAGCGCAAAACAAAGCAGCGGGGAAACGCGAACATTAAGGTTGGGGTTCGTGTGACAGGTAAAAAGGGACTTTGAAAACAAATCGAGGTAACCAGCGTGAAAGAGTAAACTTAAACAGTATTTAAAGTCCCCGCTGCTTTGTTTTGCGCTTGTTGCAGCCTACTTCCAGGGGCTAGTAGGCCACACTTTGAACCTCTCTGGCGCTTTTTTACTCATCGTAGGAAAATGGGGAAAAAACAGGCATACTTCTCAACTCACCCCCTACAACTCCTTCAAATTTTTGCATAACCTGTTGAAACAACCTGTATAGAAATACAATAGATAAAATAAAACTTTAAATCACGGTCACACTAGAGCTTTAAATTCGGTTTAGGTGGGTTTGACCGCCGACGATTATTCTTGGTTCACACGTGCGAAATCGCTTCACCCCAGTTCGCTTATAGCCAAATTATGACCAGAAATACAGAATTTTGAAAATACTAAAATGTATCCCAAAACAATTAGTTAATCATGTTTACTATACATACAGTAATATTATTGGACATTATTTAGAATTTTATTCCCATTATTTGGAAAATACGAGCAATTTGACTTCCCCGCCTTGTCGTGTTGAAAGCGATTCTAAGCGAACCGACTTGGACGAGTTGCTTCCCAAACCAGCACGAAGCGATTTCTCACGCTGGTTTTGAAAAATAGTTATCCAATACGAAGCGATTTTAGGGGTAAGTGTGAACCTGTCTTGAGGCAATTGTATGCCTTGAGACCCCCAGTTCCTTAAATTCAAATTATCGATCTCAGAATTAAATTATTGGACGCGTGAAAACTGGTGATAAATTTGAATTGTGTAAAATACTGACGTTAAAGGGAATATAACCTCGGGTATTTGGTGTAGAACACCAACGATTGCAACTCTGGCCGCTCTTGCCTTTGGCTTTAGAAATGTTTAGCGCCACTGTACAGGGTAGTTTCAAAATTTGAAGGGGTCTTCCATAAGGATTGCTTTGCAGGTTATATTCCCTTTGAATTAGTGATTTTTTTTTATAACACTTGAAGTTCGACCGTTTAAGTCAGTTTTAACTGTTTTTAAGCAAATTTAAAAATAATCGTTCGCAAGCTGAATTATCGAAAAATGGGTACTATATAGTACACCATTGAAAATATTGTACGTCCCAAAAATTTGTTAGACATTATCGGCGTGTACGATAATTATCGTACGTTTGGCAACGCTGCCGCCGTTTGACGCAACAGTTCTTTTTATAAAATAGCCTTGGCCATCTTGTTGAAATGTTGCCTCCCCGTTTCAGCTGTGGATCCGTTTCCTCTCCCACTAAAGAGCTTATGAACTCATTCTTAGGCATTGGCTGAACTATTCCAGGGCAACATTTCAACAAGTTGGGCAAGCGTAAAGACATTTGATAAAATCAACTATTGAAAAAATCCAGATGGAAAATAGTGGACATTTCCAGAAATAATATCCGCGTTAAGGCACTTTTCTAAATCGTGTAGTTGTAACTTGTAGCTGAGTGTAGACTGTACACAACTATAAGTTTCCCCGTTCACGTTTTCGAGGGATGGTTAAACCTGTCTCATGTTGTTAAACAACTCAAATTTATGATCGTTTTAGTTTGGAAACAGTCGTAATTACAGATTGAGAGATAATATTTTCTTTTCTAAATTAGGGGCCACAGAATAAAATGAAAAAGAAACTTGGGTACGATCAGCGAGTATCTATATCAAGGCCGGAGTAATAATAATTTTAAAGCATTTACCGCTGATTATCGCGTGTAATTCTGCTTATTATCGCGTGTAATAAAGATATAAAGCGAATTTCAAAAGTTTCCATTTCGACAATAATAGACGGGTTAAGCTCTAAGTCGTGTAGGGGAATTTGTAGCTGAGTGTAGACGTAGCTTTATTGCGTACAATCTACACTCGGCTACAAGTTTCTCCTACACGATTTAGAGCGCTCGGTTTAGGGGGAAGTAAACTTAAAGGAAAACAGGTGGAAAAAATCCTAGGCCTTTAACCGGTATTGTGTTTACAAGTCAATATGACCGATAGTGGACAATATTTTTTACTAAAAAAAATATCGTAAAAATTAAACGTCAGAGTTACTTCAAGAGTAATTTTACTACTCTTAAAATAAATAATTGAAAATTATCAACCTAGTGGTTTTGGCATTTTACGTGCAATACTCCTTTGTTAGCCACTATTGTGGCCTGGACGTTTATATAAAAAGTGGCCATTAAGTAACACTGTCAAAAAGTGTTTTGAATATTTGGAAATAGTAATTGTGGGGGCTTTAATTTAATTTAACACTTCTCAATCAATCAACAGCGCTCCTAAAGGATGAAGCGGTTATTTAAAATTCCTGAAATATAACGAACCACCATGCCTGGAATCAAACAGTCGAAATAATTTCTAGGAGCGTTTAGCCACGGAATAGCGTTAGTCGATCATTTCAAATAACACTTAATAGATCGCTAACATGTTATATTCATTATTATTATTATTTCTAAATTTCATATATTTGATTAACATGTGCTAAATATAATAAAGGCACCACTTTCGGCCCAAGTCATCTAGCGACTTTTATTGCCTTTGAATTAGGGATGCATTGATATATCGACCTATTTTTATAATATCGGTATCGGCCAATATCGGCTTCAGCGAAGTCGATATTGGACGATACCGGTATTAGAAAAATATTTCCAGAAAAACATTTAAAGATAAGAAAATTCTCTATAAACTAACGAAATTAAAATTTTATTTGATTGGCCGCACCACGTACGCCAGACTTCAGAAGCTAGAACATACATTTTTTAGACAGGGGGTTACGAGTGTAAACAAATAAAAACCAACGATATTGGATTTGTGATAGAAAATATTTATCACGTAAAATTAAAAGAAACATATTCGGATATGCTCTTGCAAACCTTTTTTCATGAAAAATTAGAATAAAATGTACTGAACCGTCTTTACAATGATTTTATCATATACACTACGGTTATGATAGATAACTTTGTTAATCTCGGCCGATACATCGGCTGTACCCATATCGGTGCATCCCAACTTTGAATTCGGGTGACTGGGTCAAATTTCGTAGGAGGGTGGTGCCAAGCAGTGGCGTAAATAAGGACCCCGCAATGTGGAAGGCCACAGGGCTTCAGGGGGCCCCTAAATTCCTATCAAATATTATGCTAGATATAAACCCGGGAAAGAGTTCCACGGAGGAGCCTAGGGTGTCTTAGCTCCCTACACTTACTATAGTGAGTTGCAGGCTAAGAAAGACAAAATATATAGTACAGTCAGCGCAAGGATACCTCAGACCATTTCCGGCCAGTCAACCGCGCGTAATTCAAATTTGACCCCTTTACAGTCAATTTCAAATTTCGTGAGTTTCATCATTTTTTCGTGCCATCTAGGAACCGAAATTGGAATCAATTTTTTAATTTCGTGTTGTCATGAGTTTAATTACTGAATGCAGCTAAAGAAGGTTCGATAATTGAAGCTCCAAATATTTTAAATAGCCCAAGAGGTTACTATAAAAAGCATGATAAAGGTTTATTGTTCACAAGTAAAGAGAAAAATATAATTTTAAACGTCTATACATGTAGTTCATTATTACAACGTTACCCCCAAGAAAGCGTGGTAACTATTTTAAAAGAAACTGCCGATTTAACTGGTAAGACGTAAAAATAAATTTACTAAAATAAATAATTATACATACTATTTTCAATTTAAGAATGATAGGAATGCCTTATCTTTTAAATTTGCTCGCCACCACAATTATGAAATTAAAAAATAAAGATTCCAATTTCGGTCTCTAGATGGCGCCAAAAGACGACAAAAAGAGCAAAATTCGAATTTGACCGTAAAATGGCCAAATTCAAATTTCGCGCGGTGGAATGACCGGAAACGATCTGAGGCATCCTTGCGCCGATTGTACTATATATTTTCTTTCTTAGCCTGCAACTCACTATATTACTGTTCGTAATAAGGATTGTGACAATATCAATTACTATTAGGCTCTATTTAATTCATTGGCATTCGTACTACTTAAAGTCATGATATTAAATAAAATGGCGTCTTATCTAATTTATTATTATTATTATATAAATTATTATTTATTTTTTAGATAAACGATTTTAATTAACTTTTATAGTATTCTAAACGAAAATTTTATAAAAACTAGAAACTTACAATTTTTTATTCCTTAAACGGAATTTGGCGTTTAAATAAACTAAGAGAAGTAACCGATTCAAGTTTACTTGGGAACTGGTTTTAGAATTGTTCGGCGTTCAATTTTGAAACTTTTCAAATATTTTTACATATTACAACATATTTGGTGTAAAGCGCAACTTTCAACGACACAAAATCAAGGCCAAATACCAAATAAATTGACCTTTTTCTTCTTTCGTCTCTGAAAGCAATAAAGAAATGACTGATAATACTATTACAGGCCTAAAACCTCAATATCTTCGTCAAGGGAGATGCTAAATCTAGGACAAATCCAGATTTCATCAAGTTCTCCGTACGCCCTCGTAGTGTCGTCAGTCAGTGTAGACGAGAAATATATAAATACTTTCACCGTATCACGGAGAAAACGTTAGGAGTGGTAACGCAATTTTAATGCCCGACAGTCATGGGGACTGAAAAAAGGGGGTCAACACCGGGTCTTTCCGCGCGTGAGAGCTCAGCGGGGAAGTTAGCGAGGAAATTGGGCATTGTGAGGGGACTTTCAGTAGCTCTCATCGCCGACAACGGTTACTTACTATGACGTCATGCCGCTAATGGGTTGCTTTTCGAAATCATCGGCTGAATGAGTCGGTTTTTCCGATGACTGACCGTTGATTGACCGTATTATCACGATATTTTTTGAATTAACTGATTTTTTCCTATATATGATTACCCGCTGTTACTTTTTTAATATAATTTTAAATGTTTTCTTTTAAATTAATACCGTTTAATTACGCCAAATCATAAATAGCAAGACCATTAATTAAAGTTAGTATTATTTTTCTGGCTTTCTGGTCCTGAAATCCTAACGAACGCCACAATGCTAAGAAAACAAATAACCAATTTCGTACGTCACATAGCATCATGCTGCTCAGACCATACTTAAAAATCCTGTAGTTTAAATATTGTTAAGTAATTTAACTTAAATCCTATACTTTGACAAATATAATCCTAGACATTCACAAATGGAATCCTAGACATTGTCAAATATAATCCTAGACATTGACAAATAGAATCCTAGACATTGACAAATAGAATCCTAGACATTGACCAATAGAATCCTAGACATTGACCAATAGAATCCTAGACATTGACCAATAGAATCCTAGACATTGACCAATAGAATCCTATACATTGACCAATAGAATCCTATACATTGACCAATAGAATCCTAGACATTGTCAAATAGAATCCTAGACATTGTCAAATAGAATCCTAGACATTGTCAAATAGAATCCTAGACATTGTCAAATAGAATCCTAGACATTGACAAATAGAATCCTATACATTGACAAATAGAATCCTAGACATTGACCAATAGAATCCTATACATTGACCAATAGAATCCTATACATTGACCAATAGAATCCTAGACATTGTCAAATAGAATCCTAGACATTGTCAAATAGAATCCTAGACATTGTCAAATAGAATCCTAGACATTGACAAATAGAATCCTATACATTGACAAATAGAATCCTATACATTGACAAATAGAATCCTATACATTGACAAATATAATCCTATACTTCGACAAATATAATCCTATACTTCGACAAATATAATCCTATACTTCGACAAATATAATCCTATACTTCGACAAATATAATCCTATACTTCGACAAATATAATCCTATACTTCGACAAATATAATCCTATACTTCGACAAATATAATCCTATACTTCGACAAATATACTTCGACAAATATATATTCCTATACATTGACAAATATAATGCTATACATTGACAAATATAATCCTATACATTGACAAATATAATCCTATACATTGACAAATATAATCATATACATTGACAAATATAATCCTATACATTGACAAATATAATCCTATACATTGACAAATATAATCCTATACATCGACAAATAGAATCCTAGACATTGGCAAATAGAATCGTATTTTTCGTATAAGGAATTTAAATGCTTGGCCGAGTTACCTCCCATGACTGTTAAGCGAACGAAGTCATGGTGACGCGTAAAGAGCGTCTTACGACTCCTGACATTTCCTCCGTGGTTCTTTTCTGTTATAGGCTTCAACGGTATGGAAAGAGACAAAAAACGTCTAGATGGAAAATTATTAGAAATATGAACGAAAAGCCAGCATACGAGTGTATATTATCCGGGAAAATGGGTCATTGGATGTCGACGGATAATCTGATTTCTTCTCGTTTAATATCCTACCCAGAGGAATTTTTCCGAGAGAAATTTCGTCCGTTCTGGAGTTTGGACGAAACGGCGCCTGTTTTTATTTATACCCGAAATTTACTAACGCAACTTATCAATCATTTTCTCGTTTACGTAAACTTGACATTTGGGCTTTAGACGCTGATTGCCTACTTTAGTTTTGGCCCCTGCACCCAAATCTCTTTCTTATTTAGAATAAGGTCTCGCAACTCCGAATCTAATGCCTTTCTTTTGGTTTGGTACGTTAACAGGGTTGCCACACGTCAGAGAAAAGACGGGGAATTTAAAAATGGGACTAAAAAGTCGCGGAATTTTAAGAATTGGTAACAATTCAGGGAAAAGTCAGGGAATTCAATTTTATCTTGGCACTTTTTGAAGGTAATTTAACTCTAGATCTATGACAAATTCCACGATTATCATTTATTTCCTTGAATGTTTGGCTAATTTTCTCAACATTGCAATAACCTTTTTACTGAAATATAAGTTCATCTAAATTTATTAACTTCTGATAAAAGTAAAATATAAAAGAAACATTTTGGCCCTAATAATTCAGGGAAAATCTGTTAAAATGGTCAGGAAAAACAGGGATTAGTCAGGGAATTTGAATCTGAAAAATTTGTGGCAACCCTGGTTAACATCTCTTAAATGTTACGAAATAAAACTATTCCTAAATTAATTACAAGGAAACAAACGTTTATAGGAGAGCCATTAGAGGTTAAATTTTCATACTTTTAATTATGCTAGATGGCGCTAATTTCAATATTTTGGCGAAATCGGATTAAATATTGATTTATTACAAATAAACAACTTCTATCTAAAAACTATAAACGTAAAAAAAATATATTTTTAGCACTTAAAACAAATTCTACGTGTCAGATTACTGTCGCCATCTGGTAAGGCTTCGGGTATTTAATAATCGTCCTCTAATGGCGTTTCACCTTCTGCTTTGACAAATATGTACTTACAAGGAGACAACCCGAGATGGTTATCACCGATTTTGTTGAAACTCGGGGGTTAGGTAGACCTTATGGTAGTATGAAAATTGCCAAAGGGAAAAGTTGCAATGGGCTTTAGTTTTCCCATGGCAACCGAAAATGTTTTTGATCTCTCAAAACAAAAATCTCCATTTAAAAAAGCATGGGATTTTCTCGATTTCACAAGGTACTTATTTACTTACTAAAAAAATTTCAAAAATTACATTTTCAAAACTTACCCAAAAAGATGAATTTGACCTATTTTGGGTAAAATCTATCAATTTTGGTAAAATTTAAACAATATTTGGTTAACCGAGAAAATCCCATGCTTTTTTAAATGGAGAGATAAAACATTTCGGGTTGCCATAGGAAAACTAAAGCCCATAAGGTCTAACTAAGCTCAGAGTTTCATCAAAATCGGTGATAACCACCTCGGGTAGTCTCCTTGTTAGAGCGAACCCATTTGAGGTTCGATTTTAATGCTTTTAGTCATACTAGATGGCGCCATATATTTTAACACTTTTTTAATCCATGGTAAGACGAATCGAAGTAAGTTTAATTATTTAAATGACGGGAGACTACGTTGTTAAAAATATTAAGTTTATTTTAAAATATTTAGCGGCTCGAAAGCTCTAAATATTAGGTTTTTAAAATAAACTTAATCTTTTTAACCACGTGGTAAACCGTCACTTTAATAATTTAAATTACATAGATGGCGCCAATCTAAACTTGGTGGAAGTAATAAATTCTTCCTATTTTTTTTGCAAAAACAAAAATGAGTAACTGTCTATTATATGTGGTTTAATTTGTGTCCGTTACAGGACAATCTCACATGGCCTTCGTGCGTCACGTCCACACTGAAGACGACACCGACCCGTTCTACGAAATCGTGGGCGTGGTCACCCTGGAGGACGTCATCGAAGAGATAATCCAATCGGAAATCATCGATGAATCGGACATTTTAAGTACGCCAAACCTTTTCATTTGCCTACTCACAATCCATTGCATACCCACTCTAGCACCAGAGTTGCCAGTTGGCCTGTTTTTCATCAATATTATCTGCTAAACTAAAATATTTTTTGATTTAAATGATTAATGACCATGCTAATATCTTTTTTATTTTGAAGGATTATTTTTTAAATAATATTGCTTGAAAATATTTTTAGTGGCCAATAAAAATAATACAAACATTTGGGGAAGAATTGGAGCTCCAAAAAAGTGGCTTTAAAAAGAATGTATAATTTACAATTTTATAAAAAAATTAAATTATCGAGGGGCAGATCCCTTTTTCTACAAGTTTAGTCGAGATTAAACATTTTATCATGACTTAATCAATTTTAATCTTTATAAAGCTACAGATTTTAATGAAAATTTAATCATACGATGATGTTCTAATAATTAAAGAAGTAATTTTTATTTCTGGATTCACGTCTGTTAAACAGATGATTTATTATTATAAAGCACAAAAGCGTCTGCTTAGCTTAGATGAGCTTTTCGCGTTGGTCACTAGGTTCCATGTAACGGCTGGCAACTCTGTATCCTAACCCTGATTCCCCATTTAAATAAAACTTAACTCACGTTCTGTACCCCCTTTAGCCGATAACCGTCACAAGTTACGTCGCTACGAGATCCAGAACAAACAAGACTTTTCCGATTTCGCCAAAATTGGCACCGGAGTCCAAGGAAACAGCATCATTTCTCCGCAGTTGGCGCTAGCTACCTTCCAGTATCTTTCGACGGGTAATTAACGACTCTTTCTTATTATTAATCGCGGCCAGGTACAGTTTACAAAAGGGTAGATAAAAAAGATCAACGACTTTTCAATCTCGGAAAAACTGGATGAGGCCTTGAAAAAAGGGAGTTTTTTAAACCTCTTTCGTTGCGTGGAGAAACTGAAAGGAGTCGAAAAGTCTGGAAGCCGACCAAGACTTTTTTGAATTTTGGTATTTTTGTTCTCAAGTAACGCGCTAGTACCACCTTTTCTAATTTATACCCCCGTGCAGCGTTGCCAAATGTACGATCTGACGCGTCGATAATTTTTAGGGTCGTACGATAACTTATATAGCGAATAAAATATAGTACGCTCTTTTCGATAATTAACCCTGAACCTACGATAATTTGAATAGTTAATATTATAACCATTGTGAAGTTTTTGTGCTAGTCTAAAAGTTTTTAAATGGAACCAATTTGATTTAAGCTCTTTTTATTTATTTTTTATTTCTCATAGTTAAAAATTGGACCAATTTTAATATTCCGGCAAAATTTAATTTATTGCCTACTTTCTAGTTTAGTATAATTGTTTTTCTGAAATCGATAATCTTTGGTACCTTAATTTGTGTAATCTCTTTTTGAGATCGTTTCGTCTCCTTACTTTTTCCTCCATGCTGCGTGTTAATCTAGCTTGTAACTTGTTAGAGAGATAGTGAGTGAGAATCTCGGATCGGTTATCAGTAAATTCTATTTCTTACGCTTTTGACATCTACCCGAACGTACTGAATTAGCCTCAAGCGGAAAGGGGTGATTGTGACAGCAATCGTGTTGTATGGGTTGAAGGCGTAGGTTGAGTAAACGGTCAGAGGTCATCGTGATAGCGATGTGCTTGTAGTTGACCGACGAGGATTGATTTGACACTCCAATAGACTGATTCACAAATTGCGTAGGGGAAACAAACATTTAGAGGGAAGGCCTTAGAGGTTTAATTTTGTTGCTTCCATCAATAGATGGCGCCCATTTCAAACTTAAGGGAATTAATACTTTGTTAAAAAAACACTCGGGGCTCGTACACGACCTGTAAAACCTGTAAAAGTCGGGGAATTTTAAAATTACCCTCCAAAAAGTCAGGGAATTTTAAAATTACCCTCCAAAAAGTCAGGGAATTTTAAAATTACCCTCCAAAAATTCAGGGAATTTTAAAATTACCCTCCATAAAAAGGGAATTTAAAAATTACCCTTCATAAAAGGGAATTTTAAAATTGCCCTCCATAAAAAGGGAATTTTAAAATTACCCTCCAAAAATTCATGTAATTTTAAAATTACCTTCCAAAAATTCAGGGAATATAAAAATTACCTTCCAAAAATTCAGGGAATATAAAAATTACCTTCCAAAAATTCAGGGAATATAAAAATTACCTTCCAAAAATTCAGGGAATATAAAAATTACCCTCCAAAAATTCAGGGAATTTTAAAATTACCCTCCAAAAATTCAGGCAATTTAAAAATTACCCTCCAAAAATTCAGGGAATTTTAAAATTACCTTCCAAAAATTCAGGGAATTTTAAATTACCCCCCCAAAAAGACAGGCATATAAATTTTAGAATTAATTATTTTGCAAGATTTTACCTCAAACGGTCAAACCGTTCATTTATTCTACAAAAATGGTCAGGTAAAATCTGGAAAAGTCAGGGAAATTAATTCCGAAAATTTTGTAAGAACCCTGGGGCCTGCAACTTCTAAGACAATTTCAACACTAGCATTTGAATTTGATACCATTTCGTGATCGAGCTCCGGAGATAGAATATGATTTAAGTAACAACTAACCAGCGCTAAGACTTGTTTGTCAACGTAACTAGTCCCATTTACTGCGTGGTACGCCCTTTAAGCGACGTTTTACGTAAAAACTGTTAAAAAAATCAATTCTCTTTTCAAACTCGAAAAAATAATATTTTCCACGTTCATTTATATAATTTAAAATTTACACGTTTCGGAATGCTGGCGCCATCTGGTTCGGGTATTTCAAAATTTAAAAAAAAATCCGTTTTTATTGTACATCAGTTGTTTAATTTTATTTTTAAGTTAGTTTTATTTATTAAATTTCCTGAATCTAATGTAAATGTAATGTTTTAGCCGTGGAACCGTTCAAGAAAGAGTACCTCTCGGAGACCGTTCTGCGGCGACTGTTGACGCAGAATTTGTTTTTCTCGCTGAAATTCGTCACCGAGGACAGCTTCAACGCGCCGGCCATGACCCTGTACAGGGCGGGGAAACCGGCCGACTACTTCGTCCTGATCGTCGAAGGTCGGGTCAGGGTCACCGTAGGCAAAGAGAATCTGGTCTTCGAAGCCGGGCCTTTCACTTACTTCGGAGCGCCGGCCATCGTGCCCAATCTGGCCAGCCCCACCGTCGGTAAGTCCATCTTCGGTTCATTTTTATCGTCGACCCTTGACATTCGGGCTAAAGCAAGTGGTATACCAGAGGTTACGTAATCGTATCGCAAGCGTTACGTCACTTCCACGTCGCGTGAAGTTTTATTTACGTTTCAAAAAGCGTACGTCCATTATCTCTGATGCTAATACGAAGACGCTGACCATCCAAATAAATTATTCGTCAGGGGGGCTTATAAAAAATTTCCAAATATTTTATATATAACCATAAGTCTATAATATTGTTCCATAAGTTTGTCACTTTGGTGAATATTTTACTGAGAGCTAGTAACGGAGTGACGCAGGCCCGTAGCCAGAAAAATGTCGTTAAGGGGGCAGTAGCTTTTTGCGAGGGGGCACATTTTTTTCGTAACGTAATTTCGAAAATTAACATAAGTGGCGCCGTGAAATGTTTTTGATGTTAAGCAAAAAAACCTTGCTTTCTGAAGCAGACCATTCTACAACTTGTATTTTATGAAGAAATAGTTTCCTATAAGTAACGAACTAAACCTTAGACAAAGACAAGTGGTCCAAAAAGAAAATTTCAAGGAATAGAAGTTTAAAAAACTAATAAAGATGAAGGGGCAGATAATATTCTTTGAGGGGAATGGATTAAATTGAGGGGGCAGGTGACTGCAAAAAAAATTCATTTGAGGGGGCAAGATTTATTTTTGAGGGGGCATTGCCCCCAAATGCGCTCCCCCCCGTGGCTACGGGCCTGGAGTGACGTCATCACAGAAAGAAAATATCTCCCTAGCGAGGCTCTGTCAAAGACTACGTGTGACGTGTTAGCAGCGGACGCGAAACGTCGACGAAGCCCGTAATGCAGTCTGTCTTGTGAATAGCTCTCACTAAAACTTTTGAATGTGAAAAATAGGAAGCGTCACACTTATGGAACAATTATACACTCATGATATAACGTAAAGAATAGAATGACTCTGTAGAGACTACTTTTAGGGTGGCTCCCAATCCACCTCACGCTCTAACAACAAGTTATTTCCCCTAACAAATGTCAAATCAGTCTTTAACTCATCGGGTCCCGAAAACCAGGGTTATTCTACTTTAGAAGGTTAGATTACGTAATTATTCGCTTGCTTTCTCCAATTTTCTTTCAGCGTTATTTAATGAGGGCGCCAAATAGAACTACTTACATTGAGTACAGATAGCCTTAATTTTATGTAACTATTTACTAAAAGTATTTATTTATTTTTTAAGTTATAAAAGTAAACCTAATTAAATTATTTCATAATTATTCGACCATTGTTTTCGTATTTTTACAAGAGCTTCTATATATCCGCAATAGAGGGCGCTGTTGATAAACATCATCACTTGCCTTCACCCAGGTGGGAGGAGAAAGTCTGACTTATGGTTACCTTTTCCAAATTTTCAATTTAGTCTGATTAATAATAATAATAATAATCAAGACACCATCTTAGGCCCAATGATCGAACGGGTCCCATTTGATCGAACGAAATTTGATCGAAAGCTACTGTAGGGTAAAACTACTACTTTTTGGGGAGTAAATCGAAAAGGCAACGGTGCATACGCGCCTACATCAACCTAACCTAACCTAACCTGACCCTATTTATATAAATCAAAAACAACGGGCCGTTATCGTCGATGTCATAAAAAATTCCATCATAAAGTGTATAAAGTAAAAATCTCTTCATCTTTGTGGCTTAATACAGTTAAAGCAATGAATTATTCCATCATTATTCCTTCTGCACTTAATCAATGAATTATTCCTTCTGCACTTCATATTGACATTCGGTAAAATAAAAACATACCAACTGGTACTATAAATACTTTTGAATTCGATCAAATAGTATTCGATCATTTGAAGGTTCGATCTTATGAAACAAATGACAAATGGGATTCGATCAAATGGAATTTCGATCAATTTGCAACGTATAATGATCGACTGTCGATCACATATTTTTCGATCAAATGGACCAACACCCTTAAGCCTAAGTCATCATGCTACTTTTGAAGCCATTAATTCAGGTGGCCGGGTTACAATGCGTAGGAGGGTGGTGGCAAGCCCTTCATGCCACGCGAGCCAACAGCTGTACTTCAGCCGATAGGTCTTCTAGGCGAAAAAGATTATTTAAAATACCTGTCACGTATTTTAAATAAAATACTTCAGTATTCACCACGTGAAAGTTGTTTTAATTTTTATGATTATTATATAAATACGTAGGGTTGGTATCCTCGATTTTATTTATACGCATAAAAGTATAATATTTTTATGCAACCTTAAATAATTAAAATAATGATAAATAATTTAATATTTTACCCAATTGAGATAGCGTTTTCCCCCGTGTTCTTCGGTTTCCCCTTCCATAAAAACTTGTTGAGGTTAGCGGTAATAGCGCGTGTAGGGAGCTGTTGGCTCGCGTGGCATGAAGGGCTTGCCACCACCCTCCTACGCATTATAACCCGGCCTCCTGAATTAATGGCTTTAAAACTTAAAAGTCGCTCGATGACTTAGGCCTAAGGTGGTGCCTTGAGTATTAGCCTAGCTGATTATTATTAGCCGATTATTATTAAAAAAGGTACAATGATAAAACAGAAACTTGAATTGAAACAGTGTCGTTAATTAAATAAAATTACGATAGGCGAGAGTGTCATTGCCCTAAGTATAAATAAATATATTTTTGTTAAATATTTAACACGTGGCAGATAGGGAACTTAATTACGGCGTTACGAAGCTCACAATGCAAATACAGAACTTAATACCCCGTGTCCAGCTAATAGTCTTTATGCTTAGTCTCCACTAGGGCGCGTTATAATGCATTTTTCTTTACACGCGTAAAAACCTTTGGTACGTGCCAAAGTGGAGATAGGCGTCGTTTCACGCACTAATGGAAACCAGGGTTATTCGACGGATAGGAGGTTAGATGACGACGCGATACCAATAATAGAAACGCGTGTCACACCATAAGTCGGACTTTCTCCTCCCCCTTGAGTGAATGAAAGGGATTTTATGTTTATTTGTCAACAGCGCCCTCTGTTGCGTAATAGAAGCTCGCGGAAAAATAAGAAAACAATGGTGCGGTCGAATAATTATGTAAATGATTTAATTACATTTATTTAGTTTTATAATTTGAAAAATACGTATTTTTAATTTTTTTACTAAATTTAAGGCTATCTTTGCTCCATGTAAATAATGTAGATGGTACTTCTGTGAAATATCGCTCAGAGTAAGTCTGACGTAAGGGCGCCATTCGAATGCTTCCGTAATTTAACCTCCTGAAGTTGAATAACACTGGTGGAAGTATTAGCCGGAAATTTAAAAAAACGGTCGAGAAAGCCACCGACCAGCTTATGGTAAATTTCGACAGCGCTAATGGAATAGGAATGGTTCTATTCCTTATGGCATAATTTTCTCAAGTATGAAAATCCATTTCCGTCCATTCCTTAAATTCCAAATTACCATTTCCTGGATAGAAATTTTAATCCATTCTCGCCCATTCCTTAAATTCCAAATTACCATTTCCTGGATAGAAATTTTAATCCATTCTCGCCCATTCCTTAAATTCTAAATTACCATTTCCTGGATAGAAATTTTAATCCATTCTCGCCCATTCCTTAAATTCTAAATTACCATTTCCTGGATAGAAATTTTAATCCATTCTCGCCCATTCCTTAAATTCTAAATTACCATTTCCTGGATAGAAATTTTAATCCATTCTCGCCCATTCCTTAAATTCTAAATTACCATTTCCTGGATAGAAATTTTAATCCATTCTCGCCCATTCCTTAAATTCTAAATTACCATTTCCTGGATAGAAATTTTAATCCATTCTCGCCCATTCCTTAAATTCTAAATTACCATTTCCTGGATAGAAATTTTAATCCATTCTCGCCCATTCCTTAAATTCTAAATTACCATTTCCTGGATAGAAATTTTAATCCATTCTCGCCCATTCCTTAAATTCTAAATTACCATTTCCTGGATAGAAATTTTAATCCATTCTCGCCCATTCCTTAAATTCTAAATTATCATTTCCTGGATAGAAATTTTAATCCATTCTCGCCCATTCCTTAAATTCTAAATTACCATTTCCTGGATAGAAATTTTAATCCATTCTCGCCCATTCCTTAAATTCTAAATTACCATTTCCTGGATAGAAATTTTAATCCATTCTCGCCCATTCCTTAAATTCTAAATTATCATTTCCTGGATAGAAATTTTAATCCATTCTCGCCCATTCCTTAAATTCCAAATTACCATTTCCTGGATAGAAATTTTAATCCATTCTCGCCCATTCCTTAAATTCCAAATTACCATTTCCTGGATAGAAATTTTAATCCATTCTCGCCCATTCCTTAAATTCTAAATTATCATTTCCTGGATAGAAATTTTAATCCAGTCTCGCCCATTACTCAAATTCCAAATTACCATTTCCTGGATAGAAATTTTAATCCATTCTCGCCCATTCCTTAAATTCCAAATTACCATTTCCTGGATAGAAATTTTAATCCATTCTCGCCCATTCCTTAAATTCTAAATTACCATTTCCTGGATAGAAATTTTAATCCATTCTCGCCCATTCCTTAAATTCTAAATTACCATTTCCTGGATAGAAATTTTAATCCATTCTCGCCCATTCCTTAAATTCTAAATTACCATTTCCTGGATAGAAATTTTAATCCATTCTCGCCCATTCCTTAAATTCTAAATTACCATTTCCTGGATAGAAATTTTAATCCATTCTCGCCCATTCCTTAAATTCTAAATTATCATTTCCTGGATAGAAATTTTAATCCAGTCTCGCCCATTACTCAAATTCCAAATTACCATTTCCTGGATAGAAATTTTAATCCATTCTCGCCCATTCCTTAAATTCCAAATTACCATTTCCTAGATAGAAATTTTAATCCATTCTCGCCCATTCCTTAAATTCTAAATTATCATTTCCTGGATAGAAATTTTAATCCATTCTCGCCCATTCCTTAAATTCTAAATTATCATTTCCTGGATAGAAATTTTAATCCATTCTCGCCCATTACTCAAATTCCAAATTACCATTTCCTGGATAGAAATTTTAATCCATTCTCGCCCATTCCTTAAATTCCAAATTACCATTTCCTGGATAGAAATTTTAATCCAGTCCCGCCCATTCCCGATTCAAAGTGTGAAAACCTATTCCCGAACATTCCGTAACTCCTAATTACTAGTTCCATCCATTCCCTACCTCGAAATGAGCATTTTTGTCCATTCCCTAATTGTAAATTAGCATTTCAATCCATATTCTAACCAAAAACATGGTACAAATACAATTACCGCCTATTAGCGTGGTATATCCTAAGGTGGTGCCTTGGGTATCAGCCTAGCTGATTATTATTATTATTATTATTATTACCGTGGTAAATGGTTAAAACTTTTAGATTCCGCTCTAAAGACCCAACATATTCGTTGTTCCTAATTATAAATAAGTAGATTGTCGACTGTAGCCAATCGTAAGTGTAATGATGTCCGTTTTGCTTGGTCAGGTGAGATAACGGACAGCAGCAACCTGTTGCGCAGCGCCAGTTTCAACTCGCCGGCGCCCGCCTTCAGTCCCGCCGACTCCGGCTCTTCCAGCAAGCACGGCTCCTTCATCCCCGACTACTCGGTGGTGGTCGTGGCCGACACCGTATTCATGAAAGTGCACCGCAACGTCTACTTGGCGGCGCTGAGGGCCACGATGCTGGAGCAGACGCGAGGAAGCGTCGACGTCAACGCCGACGAGAACATGCGCGCCGAGTGGGAGAACGTCGTGTCCGCCGTCAACGACAACAACCTGGCGGACGCCATGGCCATGGAGGGCCGCGACGTGCCCTTCGAGCTGGCGCCCTCGCCCTTCGCGGCCGACGTCATCAAGGTGCCCTCCTCCGCCATCGTGGCGCCCAGCAACAGCGTCAGCTCTTCCAGCCTGCTGACCAGCCCGGGCAACCACCGGCACTTCCCGTCCGGCGTCGAGCCGGGTAAGCGCGTTAGTATCGAAGTGGGCGGAGTCAACGTGCCCTTCCACAAGAACAGCGTGGCCGCCGCCGACATCCGCCGCGTTTCAGCAAGCGCGCCTAACCGGAACGGCAGCCTGGCGGGCGTGCACTCGGGCGCCGACGACACGCCCCTCTCGTACCACCAGCAACAACATCCGGTGCGCGGAAGCCGCAAGTGGTCGACGCAGTCCAAGTCGGCCGCCTCCCTCCGCTCGGAACTGACGACGCCCAACGGCGATCGGACCATCTCGGAACGGACTCCGGAATCTCCGGAATCCGCGCGGGAGCAGTCCCCCGGATCGGTCAACGGCAGTGGCAGGACACGTAGGCGTGGCAGAGAGTCCCGTTCTCTCGAGGAGATCATGGCGGAAGCTAGTCGCGAATCGCCGGAAGTCAGCCCTCCTTCCGTTCGGATTCTCAACAATTCGAACAAAGGCTCTTTCAAGAGGAACAATTCCGTTGTCAGTGAGAAGAGCCAATTGTTATCTTAACGATGACTCTCTCCCTCCCCGCTTCCGAGACCACCCTTTGTTCGTCGTCCATCGCGGGTATGGCCGCGGAGGGCGTCGCTTAATACTACGAGGGGCGTTCCCGCTTGAAAAAGGGGCGGCACCTATCTCCCACTGACCTCGCCCCCTTTTCTCTTATACCGGTAAAAAACAACGAGACCGCGTAGCCTCAGTTGGACGCGATTTTGAATAATTAACGTGAAAAATAATTGGGAGTATCGTATGTTGTCAAACGTGTACTAAATGTCTTTTCTTTTCCGTGTCCCAGAATTCAAATTTTAAGTCGCGAATCAAAAAAACTATACAATTTTGCCAAATAAATGTTGTAACTGGGCATTTGGTGTATAACTCAACTGTGGCTACCAGGCTTGTTCTTCGAAAAATTCTCCTTCGGTGGATTAAACTTGTAATCGGGGATTGGTACCGCCCCAAATGAAACCACGCCCATTTTCCTCCCAGATTTCGTTTCAATATTATTGCTGTACATAATATACAAGTTTACCTTCGAAACCATCGTTTAATAATTTAATTTTTTTCTTTAAAAAACCCAAAAAGATATTATACTCCAACAAGAGCATTTATTTTTATTTATTTTTCTCTATTTTTATCATAATATTTACCTGGCAATATATTTGCACTATACAGGCCCTCCCCCAAATTATTGTAGTTCAAGCAAAACCTTTAAAAAATATATTTAAAATTATTGAAACTTTAAAAGTATATTTCCAATATAAAATGAAAATTATATTTAAAGTTAATCAAAAGTAAAGTTAATCAAAAGTAAAATAACCTATGATACAAAAAATCTTCCAATTTAAAGAAAATTACGAAATCAAAAACACCCTTCGAACTATATATCAAGTTTCTTACATTTTCTCCCTAAATATTTAATTCCTTTCATAATTTAACAATTTAAATTAATTACTTCCCCCGCAAAGAAATGTACAGTTATTAGAAGTGCCTGATTCGTGAGAAAAATTCACCGTAGTTGGTGACTTGTAAAAGAAAATGTTAGTGGATTAGTTAATTTTAAATGTTAGTTATAGTATAGCACTATTTCCATAAGCAAGCTCTAAAAGAACCGCAAAAAATGCTAGCACTGACGAAATATGTAATTGTATTTTTAGGGGCCAAGTTGTAAAAGATGATAAAATAGCCAGATTTTAGTAGGCCTGAAGCAATATGAATTTTTTATAGAATTGTTTAAAGTTTAACAGAGTTATATATATAAAACAGGGTGCTAACCTTTTTATATTTCATTTTTTTTAAATTGTAGTACTTATTTTTCAACTTTTAGTTTGGTCCATTGTTTTGTGATATATTAAATTTCTTTTTTATGTTAACTTTAAATTGAATTTTTTGCCAAAGATTTGTTTGCTAGAAGTTTTTTTTAGTATCCCCATTTTCATTGTAAATAAATTATTAAGTAGTTTCGATGTAAATAGGTTTAACTAAAGACCAAATAATGAACAACATTAAATATTAAAACACGTTGAAATTGTATTTTTATTTAATTCCTATATTTTAATTCGAATGTAGTAAAAATATTCTAATTGCAAATAGTAAAACTGACACAAAGGTACATCACAGAAGGTAATATATGGCTTATAAATAATTTAAACCGCGCTTAAATAAAATATTTCAAAACTTTTTAGGAAAGAAATTGCACTGAACTGTAATAAAAAATTATTAAAATATTATCACAACTTTTAAAAAAATTAACTTAAAATTAATGAAACAATTCCAGTTTTTCAAGAACCTTCCATTGGCGAACCATCGCTTTCGTAGCTGATGTCGGGAATCTCCAGAGAACGACCCAAAATGACATTTCCGCTGACGACATTGGCCGTACTTTCGACGTAGGAGAAAGAAGCCGACCTGGTAGGGGTCAAAAGTTCGTTGAAGCAGTCGTCGATGCTGGAATCCTGCCTGTGTTGTCGTTCCATCAGGGTGGCCCTGAGGGCCGCGGAATAAGCCGCCCTGGTGACCTTCATGTACACCAAATCCGAAGCCGGAACCACAGTGTAGTCGGGTACTATCGGACTGGTGGGCAAGATCATGTCCAGTTGGTTTAGATTCTTAGAGGTTCCACGCGGCGCTGCCAGATGCTGTTGAGGATCTAGCGAACGCGAGAGGTCAGTCGGACGACCAGTACTGGCGTACGGATTGACGGGCTTACTATTCGCGGTTGGTACGGGCACGGCGATAGCCTGGACTCCGAAGTAAGTGAAGGGACCAGCTTCGTAGACCAACTTCTCCTTGCCAACAGTGACCGTGACCTTCCCTTCGAGTACCATCATGAAGAAGTCGACCGAGCGGCCGTATTTGTAGATGGTTGTGACGGCCGTGTCTTGAGGGTGGTTGTTGGAACTCAAGTCGCTCTTGAAACGATACGTGAAGAAGATGTTTTGACCCAAGAGACGACGTAGTATGGTCTCGGATATGTAATGTTTCGTAAATGGTTCCACCGCTAACGTGAGATAATTTTATTATCAAGTAGGAAATTTTAAACAAGCAATAGGAACTTTATCATGGACAAGGCCTCTAAAGCAAGAAGTTGGCTCTTGTACCGATATATTTCAATATAAAAACGCTAGTGAAGTTTTAAAAAAGGCGTAGTTAACGTTAGGCCTATTAACTTCAGGCAACTCCCAGAGACGATAACTCGCCCTTGTTTCCACCTTACCTGGATATATCGCTCTATAGTTCCGCGTGCATTTGTTAAATGTTTGTTACGGGTTCTGCATTGTAGAAGGCCAAGTGTTACGGGAGTTTCGGAAAGTGTCCGCTAACTCCCCCGAAGCGGCGCTGCTGTCGCAAAAGCCATTTCCTGGTCAGGTTTTTTTAAAGTGATATATCCAGGTAGGAATTACTATTAGTCTGGTATATTTCCTGCAGTGCCCTATTAAGCCAGGTTCATCATTACCCCTAAAATCGCTTCGTATTAGATAACTAGTTTTCAAAACCAGCGTGAGAAATCGCTTAGCGTTGGTTCGGGAAGCCACTCATCCAAGTCGGTTCGCTTAGAATCTCTTTCAAAACGACAAGGCGGGGAAGTAAAACAACGAGATCCAAATCCGCCTTCCAGAACCTACCGTTTCGAGGGACAGTATTTGTTGAGTTTGAGAATTAAGCCTAGTAATTGAACTTAATCAAATCGTGTTGCAGCCATCTATCGTGTTATTGGAAAACTAAACCTTAACATATTTTGCAAAAGTGTCAGCTGATAGAAACAGATGGCGCCAACACGATTGAATGAAGTTGAAACTTAAGCCTAATTCTCCAACGTAAATAAAATGTGTCCCACGAATCCCAGATTTGTTTGGATCTCTAGTTCATATTCTACCTCATTGAAGTAAAATTGCTCGTATTTTCAAAAATATTGATAATAAAATTCTAAATAATATTAATGTATATATAGTAAACATGATTAACTAATTCTTTTGGGATACATTTTAGTATTTTAAAAATTCTGGTCATAATATGAAATGACGTTAAACCTTGGCTATAAGCGAACCGGGGTGAAGCGATTTCGCGCGTGTGAACCAAGAATTATCGTCGGCGGTCAAAACTGGCATTCTAACCCACCTAAACTGGGTTTTAAGCTCTAGTGTGACCGTGGCTTATAGGTACTTACACGTGGAAAGGTACTGGTAAGTGGCGAGCGCCAATTGAGGCGAGATGGCGTTCTTCCCCTGGCCGCATCCGATTCGCACGAAATCCGAGTAATCTTGGACCACGCCCTTCCTCCTCTGCTTCTTGCGGTTGTCGGCTGCAAATGGAACGTAATACCGTTAGACTATAATCACATTCCGTAAGTGTGTCACTCGAAATGATTACTGATAGCTACGTTCTGCCGAGTAACATCATTTACGTCATACCCAATAAGATAAAGGCTTCTATCGAGGAAAATACGCAACTTAATACTGTTAACATTTAATTTTAGAATGTCTATGATTTAATATTTTCACCCAAAAGCTTTATTTCTGCGTGATTTTTAGTTGATTTATTACAGGTAGAACCTCTGATTTAATATTTATACCCAAAAAAACCTATTTCTGCTTGATTTTCTGTGATTTAGTACAGGTAGAACCTCTGATTTAATATTTATACCCAAAAAAACCTATTTCTGCTTGATTTTCTGTGATTTAGTACAGGTAGAACCTCTGATTTAATATTTATACCCAAAAAAACCTATTTCTGCTTGATTTTCTGTGATTTAGTACAGGTAGAACCTCTGATTTAATATTTATACCCAAAAAAACCTATTTCTGCTTGATTTTCTGTGATTTAGTACAGGTAGAACCTCTGATTTAATATTTATACCCAAAAAAACCTATTTCTGCTTGATTTTCTGTGATTTAGTACAGGTAGAACCTCTGATTTAATATTTATACCCAAAAAAACCTATTTCTGCTTGATTTTCTGTGATTTAGTACAGGTAGAACCTCTGATTTAATATTTATACCCAAAAAAACCTATTTCTGCTTGATTTTCTGTGATTTAGTACAGGTAGAACCTCTGATTTAATATTTATACCCAAAAAAACTTATTTCTGCGTGATTTTTAGTTAATTAGTTAATCGGATAAAGTCTTTAACTATAATCTAGTTTTTAATGAATTCAAAATTTGTGTTAAATATCTTTCACAAAAAGTATGGTCTTACTAAATACTTAACTTGTGGAAGAAAGAAAATTGCCACACTTATGTGAAAGATGAGTATATACTTCTGATAATGGCAATGTCAGCGTAAGGGCGCGTAAAAACGGAAATTCATAAAACTTACTCAAAACGTCAGTTTCGTCCATAATTTCCGCTTGAATAATTTCTTCAATGACGTCCTCCAGCGTCACTACTCCAGTTATGACGTAAAACGGGTCTTGGTCCACATTGTCGTGTACTCTCCTAATGCAAGCCATGTGAGAGCGACCTAGAAATTATACGAAGTTTCTTTTATCCATCAAAACAAATTTTGTTATTGTTTTCGCGTGATATTAATACCTTTCTTGAACTCGTTGAGTAGGCTGTCCAAGGATTCGTCTTCGAAAACAAAGATGAGCGGATGATTGTAGAACTCGCACAAGGTCTTCAAAGGAGTATTATCGTCCGGATCCACCAGGGCCAAATCCTTGGTGTGCAACAGCGCGACGATGTTATCTCGGCAACCGTCGAAGACTGGTACTCGAGTGAAACCTTGACTTATAATTTCGTGGATGTTCTCGAAGTCGAGGATGGTGCTGTAAGGGATCATGAACACGTCCTCGACTCGAGTCATGATGTCGGCAGCAGTCTTCTTCTTCAGTTCCAACGCACCCGAGATGATCCGTACCTACAATTGCGGATATAAACAAAGTTAAGTCTTTTTCTCGATGATTTATATTTCAACTTGATCGCTTACTTCGGCCTTCTCCAACTTATTATGCTCTTTGGTAACTTTGATGTATTCCATGAGTTTTTCTCGGTCGTAAACGTTGCCAATTTCTTCGCCCAAGACGCAGTCCAGAATCTTACTGATGGGGAAAGACATTGGGAAGGTAAGGACCATGAAGATCTTGGTGACCCAGGCGGTTCTGGCTCCTACTGCCAGCGCGTGACGCGAACAGATAGCTTGAGGGATAATTTCTCCGAATATGACGATTCCGACTGTGGATCCGACGATGGCCACTAGACCCGAGGTTAGGTCGTCCAGCAGTACCGTCAATATACTGTTGACCAGGACGTTACCCAAGACGATGGAACACAGTAAGTAGTTGCCTCTTTTCCGCAAGGGACTTATGGTTTTGGCGTATTCCTTCTCGAGGTCCGTGCCGCATTTAGCGATGATTCGCAATTCCGTATTGTCCAAGGCCATCAGACCCAAATTGAGACCGCTGAAGAGGCCGGACATGACTTGCAAGAAGACTATCAACCATATCTGCAACCAGACCGGAATGAGTCGACCCTCCGAGTGAATTCGGACCCATTTTTCGTCCCCCTGATGAATCCAGTGTTGATGTCCGGTAGAAGCCTTTGCCAGGCCAACCATTCTAGAAGAGGCCCGCTCTTTGGTGCAGATATAGTAGAAATCTTCGTCATCTAGTTCCGGTAATTGCACCTGGACAACGGCTACTTCTTTGGACACGACTGACTGTCCGGCTAAAGTGTGAACCGACGTTTTGGGAAGGTCGTCGCAATCTGATCCTCTTTTGCTCTTACTTCGAGTGACCGCCACTAACATACCGGATACGAAGGAGTGTCCCGTTAGTCTCAACGTCACCCGCTGTTCGGCCGGGACAATGGTCGTACCGTCTTCGGCCAAATAGATCCTATCGTTACCTTCGCCTCTGACGCCATGGACGTGAATTTTGCTTGAATATTAAATTTTTAATTTTAATTTTATATTTTATTAAAACATCCATCTATGGTTACCTGTGTTCGTACAACGTGTTGCTTATAACACGTATCTTGACCTTATCGCCTTGATGAACCCATTGGCTTCCAATTTGGTTAGCTTCCGGAGAATCTAAAATACAGACGTAGGCGGTTTCCATGTCCCCGCGGCCCGAATTAGTTTCTTTCAGCTTAATCTTCAAATCAGCCACGTTAGCCGTCAAACGATCGGCCCTGGAGAGTCCGAAAGTGGGCGACAGTAATTCGCTGCTGTTGCACAAGGATCCTCTGGTTCCGGGTACCCACGTAAACGCCACTTTCGTGTTGGGGGTCAGGCCAGACCCTCTTATTCTCAAATCTATCGGCGTTTCCGGTTCTATTTCCACCGGTTCCGCTTTGGTAACATTGGGCCAAGTGACCATGGGCCATTGCGGACGGTCTACCGTCGTAATGCGGGTCACTTGCGCGATGGTAATTACTTGACTGAGAGCGAAGCTAACGACGAAAGCGAGCACCCCACTTTGACTCATGATACTCAAATATCTTTTCTTACTGTATTTCATTGTTGATGAAAGGTTCTATTTATCACTTTCGTTTAATGGAAAAATATCGTTATTTTTTTAAATATATTAAAATACTTCTCGGGATAAATAATTTAGTAGGAATATAGTTTTTTTAACGCGGTCCACACGCTTTTAACGCGATGAAAAATTTCTAGGCAGTTATTGTTAGTTCTTTTTCGAGTGTAAAGTTCATTGTTTTTTCCCAATCACCGATTGATAAGAGGCAACCATTTGTTTGACGATTTGTACTGACTACTGATAGCTCTTCAATCTCTTTCTAGAATCACGTAGAGTAGATAGTATTTTCTTTAGTGTGTCATCTTTAGAGATAATTGCTATTTCTTTCCTCAATTTGTTTACGTTATTGCCTTTCCGAAGCGTCGGGCAATTAACCTAGAGCTACTTAGCGGCCAACGCGAGTAGTTCACTCTTAACTGCTGGATATTCGTTTGCTGAGCAGATAAATATCCACCAGTTACGAAGCTTTAGCGCTGTTCGCTAGGTGGCTCTCTATTAACTAAGAAGGCTAATACCACCTGAAATTCCAACAATCTTAATATTTTACAATTCTTCAGTTGATAGGACCGATAAATGTTTTTTTTTATTTATGTGTTAATTTAATAATATTTTTGTGGTTCTTGGCGTGATATGTAAACATACTTAACACGCTCACATTAATTTAGATAATTGTGGTTTCAGTATTATTTTAATTCGAATTTCCCTCCTATTTTTTATACGAAAGTAACACTTTGTATTCTATAGATGTCGCTAGCTTCGAAGCTATTGCGAAAAAAAAGTCATATGACTTTTCGGCTGGATTTTCTGTTTTTCGGCAAAGTGTGTTAAATTTGTAGGCGTTTCGAGATGAATACCGTAATTACTCCTCATGCCGCTCTAAAAGAGCATCAATTAGCAGTTACTAGGGATTATATTTCACAACCTAGGCTAAGTAAGTTATAAATTAATTATATTTAAAGTTTTTTTTAAAGATATTTTAAGATTTAGAGAAAGTAGAAACATTTATATTAGTGTAAAACTAGGCCTTGGTCTTAAATTTTCAGGGGGGTGGAAGCCGGATTAATAATATAGGCAAAGGAAATACATTCAATTGGGCACGGCTTTACTTACATAAGTATTTTGAATAAAGTCCCGTGATTCTAACATATTCAATTTACATATAATTACATTTTCTACAATAACTTAACTATAAGTAGGATTTTGTGTTAAATTGAGAATTATGGTTTTTTCCAGAAAGGTTTATACCGGTTTTTGTAATTTTTCTCTTTCAGTTTATAAAACTGTTAGTGGGGTAAATGGACCACTAGTTATCTTGGACGATGTTAAAGTATGTTTTCTTAATATTCTAGGTAGAGGTTTTATAGCAGTGCTTTTTTTTGGTGACTGTATAATTTATAGAATAATATTAAAATGTGATTCATAAAAAACCTATAACAATTAACATCTCAACGCCTTTTCAAAATTTCATCTGCATTCATCTTATTACTCAACACGCAGGTAGACTAAAAACAAAACCATGACTGTGCATAATATTACCCAACTGAGATAAGACCTCTACCAACTTCAACAATCATAACTATTGAAAGATTGAGATTTTTTTTTCTTCTTTGAACATAAAGTTTCCAAAGTACGCTGAAATTGTTGACCTAGTGCTTGCTGATGGCACTGTTAGAACTGGTCAAGTGTTGGAAGTCAGTGGCTCTAAAGCTGTGGTACAGGTGTTTGAAGGCACATCAGGAATTGATGCGAAACACACAATTTGCGAGTTCACGGGTGATATTCTCAGAACACCCGTGTCTGAGGATATGTTAGGGCGTGTTTTTAATGGCTCTGGAAAACCTATTGATAAAGGACCCAATGTCTTAGCTGAAGATTACTTGGATATTCAAGGTGCGAAGGCTTGTTTTTGCAACCTTTGAAAACTTCTATAAATATTTCATTTCTATTGTAGGCCAACCTATCAACCCCTGGTCTCGTATTTACCCTGAGGAAATGATTCAAACTGGTATTTCTGCCATTGACGTTATGAACAGTATTGCTAGGGGTCAGAAAATTCCCATTTTCTCCGCGGCTGGCCTTCCACATAATGATGTAAGGGTTTAAAATATGATTCCTGCAGAAGTCATCTTCATATGGTTTATTTTATATATTCTTACAGATAGCTGCTCAAATTTGTCGTCAGGGTGGCTTAGTCAAACTTCCCGGAAAAAGTATTCTGGATGATCATCATGATAATTTTGCTATTGTTTTTGCAGCTATGGGTGTAAGTATTCTATTATGGGATAACTATCTAAAAAAAGCCTTCGTTTTGTACAATTTATTGCTATTCATTTTACTAGGTTAACATGGAAACTGCCAGGTTTTTCAAACAAGATTTCGAAGAAAATGGCTCCATGGAAAATGTGTGTTTGTTCCTTAACTTAGCCAATGATCCAACGTAAGATATGGAAATGTATGTATTTATTAGTAGTTAAATGTAAATCTGTTTTTGTTCTTACTCTACAGCATAGAACGTATTATCACTCCCCGATTGGCACTAACAGCTGCCGAATTCTTAGCTTACCAATGCGAGAAACACGTTTTAGTCATTTTAACTGACATGTCTTCTTACGCCGAAGCGCTTCGTGAAGTATCAGCCGCTAGGGAAGAAGTACCTGGTCGTCGTGGTTTCCCAGGTTACATGTACACTGATTTAGCCACAATCTACGAAAGAGCTGGTCGTGTTGAAGGTCGAAACGGTTCCATCACTCAAATTCCCATTTTAACTATGCCAAACGACGATATCACCCATCCCATTCCCGATTTGACTGGATACATCACTGAAGGGCAAATCTACGTTGATCGTCAGCTTCATAACCGTCAAATTTATCCTCCCATCAACGTATTACCTTCCTTATCTCGATTGATGAAATCTGCTATTGGAGAAGACATGACAAGAAAAGATCACTCCGATGTCTCTAACCAACTTGTAAGGGTTTTTAACTCGCAACTTCTTCACATCGCGTTAAATTTTACTTTTATTTCCTTTTTATAGTATGCCTGCTACGCTATTGGTAAAGACGTACAAGCCATGAAAGCCGTTGTTGGTGAAGAAGCTTTGTCTTCTGAAGATCTCCTTTATTTAGAATTTTTAACAAAATTTGAGAAAAACTTTGTATCTCAAGGTTTGTATCTGACTTTAATGTAGACATGACCTCTTTTTAATTTACAACCAACTACTTGCCAAGTTTTAAACATTTATTTAACTTAGGAAACTACGAAAACAGAACCGTTTTTGAATCGTTAGACATTGGCTGGCAATTATTACGTATTTTCCCCAAAGAAATGTTAAAACGAATTCCTCAAAGTACTCTGGCAGAGTTTTATCCAAGAGACAGCAGAAGAGGAGCAGGTGGCACCGCAGCAGCCAAGAACTAAAAAACTAAAGCAATACAAATTATACGTTGATCGTTTGTCTTGTCTCTATTTGGTAAATAAGTATTTTGCTTAATTTTTATACACTACGTTTTCATGGAGAGAGGAAACACGGAATTTGGAAAATCACGATTTCGCTCTCCACAGCCTTTGCTGTTTTCATGAAGTCCCCTTTCAACCTTGACATGGGCTTAGCTTGAAAACGTCTGGTTTGGTTTGTGCAGAAAGACCGAAAACTAATAAGAGTATCGTGTTTAAAACGGCTCTAGCTCTATTTCTATCGCAATTTACTTGAAAGGTAAAAAAAATAATGTGACTGAAAAACTCTTTCTAGTGTTGCGACGGAGAATGTTTTGGGAAATTCCGTGAAGGAATAGATCGAAACGAGACGTTTTGGTTTCGTCCCATTCAATGAACAACCCTGCATTTCCAACTAAAAAACATCCCAGCATATCAAACCCGTGTTCGTGCATTTTCTTTCTTAGAAAAATTTTATTTTCTGAGATATTATGGCTTCATTGCCCGTTTTAGAGAGAACACGTGTTAACTCTAACACAAGCGTTTTCATGCAATTTAGCACGAATTCCGAAATTCGGCTTACACCAAACACTAATTTACTACTCCATGAAAACGTAATCATATTCAGTATTTTAACTTTACAATTTTTATTGAAACAGATCGTACTCCTAAAAAAACTAGTCCAGAGAATAAAGAGAAACTTAAAAAGAAGTTGCACACGGATAAATAATAATATAAAAAAAGCTGGTCCGAATCTTTTGACTGTTAGTCTTTTTTTTTGTACATAAGAAAAGCATATATTACATTGGGGCTCTATGACTTAAGTTAAAAAAATATTGAATTATTAGTAAGGAAAGGTGTTGAAATTTACTATTTTATTAAATAAAGTTAATTCAGACTTAAGTTTGTAAGGCAAAATTAAGGTTTTTTTGGTTAATTTTCAGGCTTGGAATCTCCCTCAAAATTTATTTTATTTCATTTGAATTTTATCATTCCAGATTTATTTTAATAGCAGTTTGTACACGTTTGATGAAGGGTATAAAAACATTTTTGAGGCAGTGCCTTTTGTATATGTATATCAAATTTCAATTAGGGTATTTTAGGAATTTTGCGTCTAACTGTACCATGTATCATTCATGAAAAAAAAAGCGATCATTCCAAAAACAAATCATGGGATTCCTAAGTGGTTAATTTTTGGTGGATTTATCGCGTGTCTAGATGTAAGAATCTATATAAGAGTTTAAATAAAAATTGTTCAAATAATGTTAAACACGTTTATTAGACATTTTTCCAAATTTTAATTTAAATATGAAACTATACAACTGAAAGAATTAAGCTCCATAGAAAGTTTATTTTTTAGGTGGTGCTTGTTTCTTTGGTTTCAGCATAAAGTATGCAATAATTAAACCAACTCCAGCGTATGTAGCCTTTGCAACCTTAAAAGGAAAGGAATAATTTATCTTTTTCAAACTAAGTATCCTCTGAATTTCTGTATTACATTTGCTCTTCCATACATCGTTTGCGAGTTGAAATGTTTAGAAATCCCAGTTAGTTGTTCTCCAGCCATTTCAGATGTTGTTTTTGTATAATGTAGGGAAGGGTATTAACTCTGATCAAGGCCTAGTACGAATAAGAGTAAAACAATTCTATTATTTAAATATATTTCAAACATTTTAATATTTTCAAGTTAAATATATAGAAATTTATAATTTAAGAAATAAAAACGTTTAACATACTTTAGTCTTGTCGAAGTACACCAGAAAAGTGAAAATCGTTCTCTTGACCTTCCGAAGGAAAATTTTCGGTGTCGCTGTAAGTCGCGAGGTGGCAGCACTACTCCGATTCCAGAAATTTATCAAAACAATTGTTTTCTGTGGTGGTTATCAACTTGATTTTGTTAAATCTCTGTAATCCATCAAAGTGTAGCTAATTCTAATAATTAACGTAAGATTTTTAATACTGAATGTGTATTATTAACTGTTAGTTACATTATTAATAGTTTTTTAAAATAATAAAGCCACTGTTTATTGTTGAAATGCACTCTTTCACTGGGCAGAAAACAAATCATTTTGCTGTAAATTTAATGTAAGTTTCAATTTTGCATGGAGTTGGTAATGTACAAATACACAAAATGAGGATACTAACTGTATCATAAAACATCTGATGTATGATATTAAACTCATATTATTGATATTATTGATATAATTGGGTTGCTGCCAAAAATGTGAGGAAAATATCAGAGAAACTACAAATAAGTAAAAATTTGTCAGGGTTGTGAACTAAGGAATAAAGTTGAGGGAAGCTAATTTCCCATTAGACCGTTTCAATTATGTGAATACCTGGTTGCCAGGACAATATTAGGGATAATTTTTTGGTCCTTTTTTTTTTTATTAACCCTGATTATAATAGTCTTCTATAACCATGTTTTGATTCAAGTTTTTGCTGTCTCTTATCTTCAGGCGCTTTTAAATATTTACTTTAGTTTAATTAATGCTCTACTAAGGTAAACATTTGGTAACCAAGCTGTGTATTGCATGAAATGGGGTTTTTAGTTTGTTGCAAAGTTACATGTTACGGTAGAAGCGATGATTGTTCATGCTTTTGTAGTACCAGTTGGCTTATGACAAATTGGTCTACGATACAGTGATAATTTATTGGTATTTTTATTCATTTTCCAAAGCCAAAAGTTCATTCTACTGGAAGGAATTAAACAATGATCCTTCTAACTGCAGAAATACAGAAACTTGTTCGTGTTGCCAATGTTACCCTTTCGGTTAATGATAAAGACCTTAATCCGACCTCTCTCACTGTTGAGAAGGAAAGTTTACTTTTCACATTGTCCAAGAAAGATACTGACTTTGTGATAGAAGCTAATTTGCCCAGTGATCATTCTGATTTTGATTTTGAGCCAACTACTTTGTGTAATTTATCAGGAAAAGTTTTCGAACAGGAAAATTGCAAAGAACTTAACTTTCGGGTTAACATTACTAGTGACAGCTGCGAAGTGCTTGAACCAGAAAGCAAATGCGTTAGTAAAGAAAAACACAATGTAAATTCATTTTGTTATTGCGTGTGTTGTCATTTTAAAATTGGAGAGGTGAACTGCGAGCGAGTAGTAGATTTGCCTTCGTCCGACTGGAGGGAACTTGCGTCCGAATGGTTTTGTCATAAACACAGCCATGGGGAAACTAGTAGTCAATCGGACAACTTTTTGGAAAATTTAGACTTTAAAGAGAAAGATTTCATCGTGGGACCAACTCAAATCTACTTCCAAACTCATTGCTTAAACCTTTGCCCGTCATTGGTTTTAGGAAGAACGGAAGATAAGATTCTTTGTCCCAGATGTGTGTCAATTTTGGGAACTGTCAATGTATCTCCGTTAAACAGACCAGAAGAGCAAGAAACTAATGATAAACGCAATAAATACTGTTGTTTTTTAAAACATAAATTAATTTTTAGTCCTGATGATGAAAATTTAACACCAATAGGGAAGTGTAAAAAGATGCTGAATGACGTCATAGTGAATATCATTTGCAAAGACTCATCCCCAATTACACCAACCAAATTTTGTTTGGAGTTGGAGAATCCAACTGAAGAGGGGAAATGTTTACTGCTATGGGTAATGGATCGTAATCTTCTTAGATTCACAGCAACTCTAGTCAGTGGTGAAAATTGCCAAGTTGAACTCAAACCATCCTTGGTTGTTAAAGTTTTGTACGGCATAGTGGATTGCGACTCTGCCAAACATCAATTATGGAAGAAGACTTTTGATTGCGAAGTTGAAAAAGTGCAGTCGCATACTTTGTGGGACATAGTGGATTTACTTCAAAAGAGTACGGAAAAAGTACCTCGATCTCAACGAATAATAGATGACTTTGTAATCGGATTCTTTGACCAACTTTAGTTTCATTAACTTTATTAAAATAAAGGGTTAAAACTATTCCCGGTTACATTTTTGTCTTTTTTTTGTTTTAAATACGTTATAGGAAAGAAATTTTTTAGTATTTCACAGTAAAATTACATCTATTTATGTACATTACAGGTTCTTCTGGTTTTATTTATTTTTTGTTATAGAAATAATAAGGATTGGAGGTTGTTTTTAGCACATTTTTGCCGTGGACCCCATAACCTATGTATTTAAATTCCCAAGTTACAATTTTTTTCTTCAAATTTTTATAGTTGAAAAGGGGTAAGGTTTAGGATATTACAATTTATCATTTACGATTAAAGGATTCAAAAGCTCTTCACACGAGGAGACTGTGTTTATTTGTTTTGTCAAGTTTTGGGCGGTTTGGTATCCTGAATTTAAATCCCAAATTATGGTAGTTTTTTTTTAAACGCAACGCATTACGAAATAGGCGCCTCTATCGAGATCCACTCGTCTGAAGGCCATTCTAATTTGATTGGGGCAGAACAGGCCCCAGGGGCAGGCGCAGTTTCTCGTGATAAAACTAGTCGCTTCGTGATAGGATCGAGTGATGGCCATACATGGGTCCTCGGCCCCGCATATTGGAGGCTGAAATTCAACATTTGGTTTAAGTTAATAAGCTGGTATTTGAATTAGACCTTTCTAGTTTACATAGATCTGCGTAGCAGCCAACACGAGAAGCTCATAAATAGCTAGATTTTCATCTGTTAAGCTGATGATTTGTATTTGGTAATAATAATAATATACGTATCTATGTAAACTGAAAAGGGAAATTTAAGTTATCTATAAGCCTATTCACACGACCCAGCATTTTGAACTTTGTTGGTGAACAGGGTTTTTGACTCGAGTTCGTAAAACACTTTGTTTTGGTTTCACACAATCGACGATAAGTTGCCAGAGATTTCTAAGCAGTGATTGGCAATTTTGGCATTTTACAAATTTAATTTTTAGCTTAAGAGCCAGTGGCATCACCAGGATTTCAAAACTGGTGGCGCTTAAGCCAAAAGCCCGGGTTAGGGGCGTTCCATTGAAGCATTTAAAAAAAATCGAAGAAACTTTTCGACAAGTGAATTGGAAAAATTCTGAATTTTAGGAGGCGCTTTTCGGAAATTTTAGGTGGTGCTTCGGAAATGCTACAGTTGGCTCAAGTGCCGCCTAAAACACACTAGCGACGGCACTGTGTAATAAGAGCCGCTCATTCAGTTTTTCTTTGACTCTCAACTCCCGCTCGAATCACGTTAATTTTACGCGTGATGCCATGGTTCTCATTATTTATACGTAAGCTATAATAATTTCCCTTTGAGAAACAGTATATAGAGTGTTGTCGTCTGAAACCCTGCGACGTCACCATTGTAATTTGCCTATTGATAAAAAACGGTAACTGTCATGGCGGCCACTATTATCACTACAGCTGTGACGTTACAAGTCTTCAAAATCGTATCAGACGACAACACTCTATTTTGAGCAACCGGAGCAGTCCAAAGAACAATGCAATAATAGGTGGTTTCTTTTTTCCTGTTCTCGGACTAAAAATGTGTTCTTTATACCCTAAAACGTTTTATTCGTCTGTTACGGTAGCCAGAATTTCTCTGCTTAAAAGGCCACAGCTAGGCAGCCATTTGGGAATAATGCTAAAAAGGGCACCGGCAGCCATTTGGGAATAATGCTAAAAAGGACACCGGCAGCCATTTTGGAATAATGCTGTAAAGGACACCGGCGGCCATTTGGGAATAATGCTAAAAAGGACACCGGCAGCCATTTTGGAATAATGCTAAAAAGGACACCGGCAACCTTTTTGGAATAATGCTAAAAAGGACACCGGAATTAACATGGATAAATCGCATGTACCTTTCTTTAAATATTAGTAAAATGTGTAAATGCTAGTAAAATTGATTAAATTTTGGTTATGGAAGTAAAATTGGTAAATGGCATTAAATTGGCCAAATTTGGAAGTTAAGTAGCCAAATTTATGTAAATGCCATTAAATTGGCCAAATTTTAAATTATGTAACCCAAATTTACTTGTATTTACCCAATTTGCCTATTTTGCAACAAATGTACACGCATTTACCCAAATTAACCTGAAATTACCCAATGTACAATTTTATTAAATATAATTTATTTTATATTTTAAAATTTTTGCGATTTCTCCATGTTAATTTCCATAGGGAAAAGTAGATTTTAAGTAATCAAAAACATGTTTGGTTGCCATAGCAAAACTAAAGCCCGTCGAGTCTTTTCCTTTTTGGAAATTTCAAGTAACAAAAGGGTCTAACTATCTCCCGAATTTAAACAAAATCAGTGAAAATCACCTCGGGTCGTCTCCTTGGAAGTGCTCATATCTAAGGTTCGCTCACCTTCACTCCGAAAGATTAATTCCACTCTTCTGCTCATTTAACTAATCTAGTATTTGGATTCTCAATCATCTCGGTCAATAATAGTTAAATACAGTACCACCCATGAATTAATTAACAAGTTTATTAATCCATGGTATCGCTCTTCTTCGACTTCTCTCAATTACTTGAAAATTTCCGTCTCATTCGAACTTCAAACCCTCCGTTAAACGTGTACATCTCACTACTACTATAAGTAACCTAATAACAATAAGTAGGACAATTTCCATTGTTTTAATGCTAATTTCCTGACCGAACCTTTTTTCTACACTGACATTCTCGCCAAGCTACGACTTGGACTTGCACTCGAACTGAGTAGCGTGTTATCGTCCTTGGTAGTAGTATATTTCGCCTTAGTCATACTTATAGCGTTTTCCATTAGACTGCTCTCAAGCGCTCTGGATCGCTCTGATCAAAATTTAATTTTCCATTTGCGTGCTCGGATCTGCTCCGACCAAGTTTCTCGTGTTCCATTTCCCGCTCTCGGGTGCTCCGAGATCGCCCAAAACCGATCTGCCGATTTCGACAGATCAACGAATCGAGATCGAGATCGGAGCAAATTTTTGCGTTAGATTTTTTGGCAAAATGGCAGACTAAGACGCGAAAATTCAAATTACTAGCAGTTTTACTCTAGTAATCAGAGACAGATTCGGAGCGAATCTCGCGCAATCAAAAAACGTTATTAGACATTAGGGAGCTCTGTGCTGAGAACTAAACCTAGATTGCGCAATAGCTCTGAAAATCAGTTCGGTGATAATTTTTCCTAATTGACATACTTATTGTTATTATGTTACTTAGGCTACTACAAAATGTAAATTTTTATTAATAAAGAAATTTAATATTAACAATAAATCGTTAAATTGTGCGTAATCAAAAGAAAACGTAAAATAAAATAAAATATAAAAAATTTAAGCTAAGCGTCGCGTCGGTCCCAAAAACTGATTTCTGCTGATAGTTCTTTGAAAGTACATCAATAAAGGCGATTGCGTGGCCAGCACTCGTGTTGGTCAAAATGTTGGTTCGTGTGAATGGACCTGATGTCTTACCGGTTTACAGAGGTGCCCCACGCTGATGGCCGTCACCCCTTCGAGTTGTAGAAATTCGGTATGATTGCGAGTGAACAAATGGGTCGGCGGACATAGGCAATTAATTTTGACCTTGTTGACAACGGTCTCCATGGTCAACATGGACATCTCCATGTAGGAACTGTACACTTGCTCTCTGGTAGTGCACAAGTTCAATCTGGGTGCTCTGTCGCAGTACTGAAAATGAAGGTAGGTTCTTAATTACCCTGAAACGGAATCGACCGATTCACGAATAGACGCTTCAATAAAACATCTTCAACGAAATTGCCAAGAAGTAATATTTCCGAGAGCCAGGACCTGCAAGTTACGGTTTATATAGTGCTTCTTAAAATAATGGAAACTTTTCACCTGTTTGGTATGCAACAAGTGTTTCCTATTGAGTTTTAACCAGGTAGCTTTTTGCCATATTAAGGCTTAGCAAAAACACGACGTTTTGTGTCCAGGTGAAAAGTTTCCATTATTTCAACAAGCACTATATAAACAGTCCTTGCAAGTTCTGGCTCTCGGAAATATTACTTCTTGGCGATTTCCTTGAAGGATGTTTTATTTAAGTACCTATTATGGAGAAAGAAACATTTAGAGTCATTAGAGGTTCAAGTTTAATGCCTTTATTCTAGATGGCGCCAATTTAAACATTTTTGGTGGGAAGGAAATAAATATTGATTTTAAACAAAACACGACTTCTAACACTACGTTTTATAATAAAAACCATAGTAATTCACCATAAAAATTAAACGGTTTTTGTATAATTTAGAATTAATACGACTGCTGGCGTCATCTGCTAAGACTTAGGGTATTTAGAAATCAACCTCTAATGGCGTTACCACTGGATGTTCTCCCTCATCAAGTGCGTAACGGTCAATGAAATAATGGTGGTGGGGTGCGTTCTCCAACCTTGTATTGGTCATTTCCGTGGGCGATGGTCCGTCCATCCAGCGGGTCCCAGACTAGGGGGCAGGAGAGACCCCTTCGACATCTACAGAGAGGTTGCACGCTGACTCCTTGGGGGTTGAGCTGGACGTATCCGCATACGTTGTGGTAGTCGCAGTCTGGAAGTCTCTGCTGTAAATAGAAGCAACGCCACATTATGATCGGTTACTAAATCGGTGGAATTTCCCTTCGTGATCTTACCGTAATAACTATACGTGTTACTTTTATTGCCCACATAAACCTCTTTCACCCTTAAAAAATGTTCCGACCTAAATATGAAGCTCACACATACGCCGCTTACGACCTTGGCGCTGCGTGTCACTTTCAGGTACCGTTGGCGAGGAATTTTCTTCGCCGGATGATTTTTGCTCTAGGCCAATGCCTATTGGGAGCTAACAGTTCTACGTCAAATGACGTCACCCATGAATTTTCCTATTGAAAAAAAATCTACCCAAAATGGCGGCCACAACCAAAGCTACGGAGTCTTAGTTCCCTATTGAAAATTAAAGGGGCTGGAAAGTGGGGTTTTGGAAAACGTCATCCGTGACGTCATTAACGAAATTTGGCGCGTAGAACTACTTTTTCTCAAGTTCGCGAAGACGTAAACAGGCACCGCTGTGTTGGGATTTTTGTATAACGATTAACGAAATCCAGCGTGGTATTGGTTAGTGTTAGCTGAGCTCGTAGGAGGTTTTAAAATTTCATTAATCTTTATTGAGATTTAGTTTAGTGAACAACAAATGTTTAACGGTAAATTCATTTGAGTGATAAGGTCTTTGGTAGTAGTGTGTTCGTAACTTTTTAAATTATTATTTGCAAGTTTCATCGAATTTTGTAAAAAAACGCTAATGAATCGAAGCCAATTTCTAAGGGCCTTGGTTTCACTGGAGCATTTTGATAAACCTTAGTACTCAACCACAGTTCTTATGCCTTTTTCCACTTATTTTTATTTGAATTAAACTTGTTCATTAACTTCATTATAATGAAATAAATATGAAAATACTTGAACCAAAACCACGTCCATGAAGGCCTGAATTTCTTAGTTCGCGTTTGAATACCTCTCACTAGTCTCTCCTCGGGTTGCTCCTCGCTATTTTCAAAACATCTCCGTCAGAGCTAAATTCCTCAAGCGGGGAAAAAAGGAAATAAAGCAGGGTCCGGATTTTTTTGGAGATACCACGTCACTAGACGATTTCTAAACCCCACTTTCCAGCCCCTTTAAAACTTTTCATAATGAAAGCTGACGCTAACTTCGGAGAACCAGGGCCAGCGTTAGTGTGAGGCGATTGCCTGGGGCCCCGCGTTTTAGGGCGCTTTCCGGGGGCCCCTTTCAGTGTCAAACTATTTTTGGGTTCCTATCTCATCTCGTGCTGCCTAGAGCCCCGCACACCGTAACTAATGACAAATTATTGAATCGGAACACGAATAATAATAATGTTTTAATTCAGGATAAAAAAAGCTGTACACTTATTGGGCCCTGTTACGCGATACAAAAGATATTATAACGCACGAAACAAAAGAAACTATTTACATTAATATTAATTGATATAATGATAGGGCCAGGAAAACGAAAATGAAAAAACAGAATTTCACAAAAAAAAGATACATATGAAGCGACAGTAATAAAATAAAAAAAAGGTTAATAGTAAGTAATGCTGAAATGAACAACAGGTCAGCCCCAGTTTTTATATGTATCTAATCGACACTTGAAGGCCGATGCGGAGGATTTGGTCTTAACGGCAGCCGGGAGATCATTCCAAAATTTAAACCCGCCTAGCGACCCCGTTGCACCACTTTTTACGGATTGTGGGAGCCTTTCGGCCCTCCCACTTGATGTCGAAGAAGTCAACTGCTGTAACATCATACAGGCCATAAATGATTTTGAAGGTGTCAACTAAGTCGGCGCGAAGACGTCTGTCCTTAAGGGACAGAAGACCCAACCTTTTTAATCTTTCATCATATGGTAAGGTTCTGAACCCTGAAACTAGCTTCGTGGCCTTTCTTCGCACCCTTTCCAGCTTCTCAATGTCTTTGACCAGGTGGGGGGACCAAATGCTGGAACAGTAGTCTAAGTGAGGGCGAATGTAGACACTGTACAGGATTTTGAAAGATTTGACACTAAAATGAGATAATGATCTCCGCAGCATATATAAAGCCCTTGCACCGCGCGCGGAAGCGGCTTTGCTATGGGTATCCCCGAACATTGAAGCTCATACCATTCGAGGAGACCCAATGGGCCAAAGCATCAATGTCCCGTTGGAGGGATAGCGAATCAGTCGGTGAAGCTATTTTATGACCAATCTTATTGTCATCGGCAAACAATTTGAGAAAAGACTCCTTGATTACCAGAGGAAGGTCATTAATAAATATAACAAAAAGAGTTGGGCCTAACACAGATCCCTGAGGTACCCCACTGGTCACCTCACACCATTCCGAACAGACCCCACGCGGGACCACTCGCTGCGTTCGACCACTCAAAAAATCCGCGATCCAATTGACAATCAAAGGTGGAACCCCTAAATACTCAAGTTTCCGAATAAGCAGCGAATGCGGGACCGTATCGAAAGCCTCGCGTAGGTCCAGATAGACCAAGTCAACGGAATGCCCTAAATCTAAGCACGTAGTGACTTCCTCGAGGGTTGAGAGGAGGTTCGTAAAACACCAACGTCTTAAGAGAAACCCATGTTGGTCTCTCGAGAAGAAAGATCGGCTAGTAAAGAACGCCACCAAGGAATCGGGTACGCTGGTCTCCAGTTCCTTACACGGCAGACAGGTTAGACTAAAACCCCTAAAAGTGTCAACGAAAGTAACTATTAAAAACACTCTTCGTTTGTTGCGGTACTTATTTTCAAATTTCATACTAATATTTATCGCCATCAACGTAACTTGGTTATGATATACTGCTTACAAAGATAGATAAACTATTAGCTTGTCCTCAGTAGCTAGACTATATAGTGTTTCATCTATGTAGACGAACTTTATAGGGCCTCCGACTGCTGTTTGTCCCTATTACTGGGATTTTAAACGCACTCTCGCCAGCAGAATTTTCTCTACTCACATATAGGTAGCTTTTAGTTCTTTTATGAAAAAGAGATGGCGATGGAGTCTACCACGACGCGTGCTACGAGCTATTCCAATCTCACTTCAATCTTTATTGTAAAAGTCGAACCTTAGAGTAAAAGTATATGTGGGAAGGAAGCAGGGCCGTCTTTACATACTGTTGGGCCCCTGGCACTTTTAATTTTGGGGGCCTTCTCGAGTGGCGTAAAAATGAGGAGGGGCAGCGCCGAACTTAGCCCTTGGTCAGGGTAGAGCAAGATATTTTTTCTATTGTTGCCACGCCGCCCCGCGCCTCTCAAAGGGAATTTTGGCGCCAATTTCCACCTGGCCGCTGTCGTGGCGCCTAGAGCGACCGCTCCACTTGCTCTACCCTAGGGCCGGCGCTGAGGGGGGAGGGGGGGTAATGAACCCCCTTAATTTTTAGGAATAGCAGCCCTCCCCGTTGAATAGTAAAAATTAGTGGGGGCCGCCAAATTCACCTTCTAAACTGCACCCCCTAAATCTAGAACGTTCCTAAAATATTCGCGTCTAGAAAAGTTCGGTGTATACAGTGATTTCAGTATCACGTGACACGACGTCACCTATGCTTTTTACCATAGAGAAAAAATCCCGCACAAAATGGCGGCCATAGCCAAAGCTACGAATAAAATATATTCGTATATTATATACTCTATAAAATAAAACAACATCTTCTAAAACAACTTATCTATAATTTTTACAATAAAAATATGTTTAGTAATATTTATCTCAGTCACTTTATTTGCTTTTACTTTTTTAAAGATGTAACAGAAATTTTCAAATTATTCAGCCTAAGCTCCAGAGAAGGGGCAATATGTTTAAGATATTCCCAATATCTCTTCTAACTTGGTGCCGAATTTCCGTTACAGAAAATTTTCTTTACTCCGAATTTTCCCACCGGCTATCGGCTAATAATTTCCAGCAAATTTTCCAACATCGAGCTTACCTATAGCTAGCCCTAGACCCCATTATATCAAATACAGTTTAATTAAACGCAGGTGGCACTGTGGCAGACAATGAGACTGAAACGATGGCATAGGCCTAACAAGCAACAAAGTCGGACTAGCACCAAGGAATTGAAATAAATAACTGTAGAAAAGTTAAAAACAAAAATAATTCTTATAAACTTTTATATTTAAAAATTAATTAATAATTACCATTCATGAAACGCATCGGAGAAAAACAATTATCCCATAGTGCTCAAACTATGTAAAAATATTTGTGTATGATAGTAGACGTTACCGACTTAAAGGGAATAGAACCTCCAACGCGTTCTTTATGGAAGACCCCATCAATTTCCTTTATTCTCTTCACAATCAGCGATGATCAGCGCCGCCGGTGTGAAAAGCCATGGGAGGCAGCGGACGATATTGGAACCCTTGGAGGGCGACAGAAATACCAGAGGTTATATTCCCTTTAAGTTATTACATTCTTTTGGAAGTTTATAAAAACAAACTCTTGGAATCCCACGACCACACAAATCGGTTCCATAATGCTATTAAAATCACTTAGAGAAACGTTTCAGTTGAACAGCTAATAGGCCCTTCAATAAAAAATCTTTAAGGAAATCGCCAAGAAGTAATGTTTCAGAGAGCCAGGACCCGAAAGATATTGTTTATATAGTTCTTGTTGAAATAATGGAAACATTTCACCTGTATGGTATGCAACAAGTGTTTCCTTTTAGCCAGCCTAAGCCAGCTAGATTTTTTTTTATAAATATTTGGGCTTAGGAAAACCCGATAGGCTGTTTACGGGTGAAAAGTTTTCATTATTTCAACAAGCACCAAATAAACAGTAAATTTCAGATCCTGGCTCTCGGATATATTACTTCTTGGCAATTTCCTTGAAGATGTTTTATTGAAGCGCCAATTCAAACCACTATGGCCTACTAATATAAAAAATAGGCTGTGTCCGAAACACTGTTGGTGATGGAAAACAAATTATCGAGGGTAGAAATAAGCTTAGACTAAAAATGCGGCTACGTTGTCCGCCCGTCGTCATAAATCGTCTGAGTGAAATACAAAAATAGGGCGAAGATATACCTTCGTTTAGTCATTATTTAAAGATAAATTTTTAATATTGAATGGTTTTGTATTAGGCCTAAGGGGGCCCCTCTTGAACTCGGGGCCCTGGGCCAGGGCCCAACGGGCCCAATGGGAAAGACGGCACTGGAAGGAACTAACTATATGCCCCAAAGAGTTAGAAATCAGTCACTCCAGGGGGCTGAAAATCCTCTCTCCGCTACCTTTGGCTGTACAGCATAGTTAGAGAAACCTCCGCTACTCTCATTGCCGCTACTATCTAATGGGAAAAATTGAAAGAAAATAAGTAGTCCCGAACTCGATGCTAACTCAAATTTTGAGCTTGCGAGAGTGCGTTTAAGACGTTTGGTTCTAGCGTAAAAAACTACTCGTCGCTTGGTTTTATGCTTGTTGCAGCCTATTTTTAGGGGCTAGTAGGCCACACTTTGAAGCTCTCTGGCGCTCTTTTCACTCATCGTAGGAAAATGGGGAAAAACAGGCATACTTCTCAATTCACCCCCCCCTACAACTCCTTAAAAATGTTGCATAACCTTTTGAAACACCCTGTCCCAATGACACTACGAAAGAGGATATACAAGATGGCCTCCGAGAAAGCGTAGTGGCGGTTAATAGCTTTCGTCTTGGTAGAAGCTCCACCAGGGCCGGCGGATAATGTGGGTATGGTGGGTAGAAGTACCCACCCGGGAAATTCCGGGTGGGTATTTTACCCACCCGGAATTGATGTCATCAAAGTCGGTACTATGGGGATAGAGCCACGGCCATTGTCACAGAATAGCTAGGTTTCCACAATTTTCCAGGGACTACGTATTTTTCCTATCCCCTCCTTGATTAAGTTAATTCATTCAGTATAAAAACTGCAGAAGTAAATTTGTAAAATAGGTTATTAAATATTAGTTTTTAATTCTAATGAGACAAGCGTGAATAGTAAAATGCAGTCTTCCCAAAAGGGCAAATCACAACTTAAGCATAGACCTTTGACAAGTCTTTTCATTTCCTTCGCGTCCATCCCATTTCTATTTCTGAAAATACGGTAAAGACTGACTTCTATCGGGAAGTGATGCGGAAGTTAAATACAACACTATCTTTATCTCATGCTTTAAATATCGGTGCTGTTGAAAACGATGCACGCGGCACTGCCCCGATTGAAATAGATTAAAGTAAATCATCAAAATCAAAATTTAAAAATACATAAAATGACAAAAGCATAATTTTCATAAGTGTATTTAAACGTTAATGTTTGTCGTCATTAGTCTCTTTGTATCAAACATTTATATAAAATAGTTATTAGCTACCTCCCGTTGTGAAGTAGGAATTATAAGTGCATATGCATACACTATAAATTTTAGAAGGTAAACGATACTAAATGTATATTACATATATGATATTGAGTTGATTATTTGGTTAGTAGTGGGCTCTAATGTAAGTGTTCAAAAAAATAAATAACTGATTCTCCCTAAACTGCTTATTTGACACCAAAGCCATAAAGTCTCCATTTATTTTTTAAATAATTGTAATTTAAATAATCGGTGCCTAATTTTAAGGAACGAAGTCTTCTACCACAAATTGGGGTAGTAAAAGTACCCACAGTTGTCAGTACTACGTTTTATAACATTGTCTCTACCTTTCTATATAATTGAGTTTAAATATTAGTACTCAGATCCTTCAAACATCGTTACACGTAGCCATATGAATTTTAATAGCTACATGAAATCACGCGTCAAAATATTTGGAAAAATTGTTGAATCAGTTCATTTCCGAAAATGCAAAGCGCAGTACAGTTTTTGCATTGCGCAATTAATACTATGTAATAATAAATTTGAATAATACTAAATTTTTGTAGTTTTTACCTCTATCAATTTCTCTTAATTAGTATTATATAGGCCTATCTTTTTATGTAGGATAACCCAATAAATCCGCCCCCCCCCCCTTCTTCTGACTACCCACCCGAGATTAACACGATCCGCCGGCCCTGAGCTCCACTTACGTTTTGGGTTTTCCAAGAAAAGAAAAGCACCGCCTAGAGTTACCTTCTTCAGAATGTCTTATAGGTTGTTCGATTACGTGGCAGCAAAGATAATATAAACCTCGTCCCCTAGATTCGAAATAACAGCCTCGCGCGCAGTCAATAGCGTTCTGCCGGAACTCAGAAAAAATCAGTTCCATAGTTACCATGGTAACCAAATATAATATTATTTTTACAGGATTTCACAACCATATCTAAAAGAAGAAAACATTATATTTATAATTCATCGGAAATTAACTTAACATTCGGTTTTCTCTGAAATCCATTTTCGTCCACAAAAATATGATACTGTTAATTTCTTCAGCATTTTTATTTATAATTTCCCCCCCTTTTTGACCAAGTTAGAATGCTCGGAGGCATTATCACTCTTCTCAAGAGAATTCGTGAGAAGAGATTACGTCACCTCCCGTGAGAAGGACCGTCAAAATTTTGAGAAGTGAGAATTCTCACTATCAAGGGAAGAATTCTTCGAATTTTGATGCGCCTCATGAAGCTCTCAAAATTCGAATATTAAGTACTGAGTTCTGTATTATCTTTGGAGGCAGGCCCCAGTCACTTAATAATAATAATCAGCTAGGCTAACACCCTTGGCACCACCTTAGACCTAAGTCATCGAGCGACTTTTAAAGCCATTAATTCAGATGGCCGGGTTACAATGCGTAGGAGGGTGGTGGAAAGCCCTTCGTGCCACGCGAGCCAACAACTCCCTACACTAACTATTGCCGTTAATCTCTACAAGTTTTTATGGAAGGGGAAACCGAAGAGCTTGGGGAAACACCTTAAACCAGTGGTGAGAGAACTTGCAAACTCAACGCGGAAGGAGTTGTTCCGAGTTTTCACCCAGTGCTACAAGCTAAGATCGAGGGGTCGGACATTTACCAAAATCCCGTACACTTTGTCGAAAATCGCAAAATATTTTAACTCTCTCTATGGTAAATTAACATTGAAATCCCAAAATCACTTCAAAAAGTACTGATAAAATCGCCAAAATCTCTACGAAATCCCGAAATCCCGTACAAAATAATAACAAGTGTCCGACCCCTCGGCTAAGATAGAACCCGACTCCTCTTGCTGCGAAGCGAAAGTGCTAACCACTCCACCCCAATTATATCGCTGTAAGCGATATGGACACTTTGTCAGGTACTGTAGGGCGACGGTCCAACATGAGATCTGCGCTAGATTCAGTAACGATGATGCCTTTGATAAAAACAAAGCGTGTGAGAGTCCTGTTCGACTCACGAGGGGGAAAAATAATCTCACTACCCTACAGTGGAATATCAAGAATGTCAAGTTAAGAATCGGGGAGTTGACATTCTTAATTCGGAACCACAGACCCACTGTCATTGCTCTTCAGGAGACCTGGCTTCAACCTCACGATTGGCAGATTTTACACTTCGGCTTTTATCAAGTGTTTAGACTAGACCAGCAATACGGCCAATGGCAGGGGTGGCGGTATCGCTATATTGGTGGATCGCGGGATTAAGGCGATGAAACACAACCTTCTGCGAAATTGCGAGCCTGAAGTCTGTACGGTAAAGATTAATCTTAATAAAAGGTGGGTGACCCTAGTCAACATTTACGACGCTCAAAGCGCGGTGGATAGATCAAATCGCCAAGCTATCAAAAGTGTCGCACGTTATTGTGGGTGACTTCAACGCTCACCGCACGATGTGAGGATGTGAGACGGACAAGGCAACCTACTTGTGGAGTGGATGAAGGCGGTATGTAATATGATAATATTGAGCACTGGCGAGGTCACCCGCAATTCGCGAAACACGACAGCGCCTTAGATCTCACATTCACCAGCTGGGACCTTGGGCCCAAGCTAACGTGAAGACCGTTGGAAATGGGGTCAAGTGATCACCTCCCTTTACTTAGAGTCAAACCCAGGAATTAATAATGCTCCAAATGCCGTCGCCAGGTGATACTATCCCCTGGCCGATTGGCTTGGTTTTAGGAGAAGGGTGTGCTTGTTTCTGCCTTTCAAGTAACTGTCAACACTGTAACTGCATTATGACGCGAATCAGCGATAGAGAACATTCCGTGGAAAGGGAATGGGCGGTCGCAAATATTTTGTCGGAAGAAGTCCAAAACCAGGATCACTTTCTTCCTACCAAAAATTTATCGACAGAACTGGAGACAGTCGACCTACTCTCAAAAGAAATTAATAACGTCAGATTCATGCAGGAATAACCAGATAGATCTGTCTCGAGCATAAACAACACGGCTCCAGGAGCAGATGATATCTCCAACATCATATTGAAGAATATTCTAGCGAAATTTCGCGCTACACTTAGACCTCTACCGCTCTCCAACAGCCTGTGGGAGGCGGCCACCTACCCAAAAGAATGGAAACACACGATCCTCCATCCAAAGTCGGGAAAAGTACCAAACTCTTACAAATAAATATCACCGTTATCATATCCAGGGAAAACATTTGATAAGCTGGGCTTAAATATGATAAATTGGTTCTTGGACAGTAGAAGCTCTATTCCCGATTCCCAAACGGGTTTCCGAAAAGGTCGCAGACCCACTGAAAACATACTAATATTGACACAAGACGCTCAACTAGCTCTAGTCTAGGGACATATCTGCCTTGTTGTTTTCCTAGACCTCAAAGATGGAGCGCTACTAACGAAACTAGAGAACCAGGGCCTCACCGGTAACTTGTATCATCGGCTAGTGAGCTACCTGACTGAGAGGAGTGCGGCAGTAAAGGTTGGGAATAATAATAATCAGCTAGGCTAATACCAAAAGTAATCTAGCGACTTTTAATGCCTATAATTCATGGGGCCGGATTACAATGCGTAGGAGGGTGTTGGCAAGCCCTCATGCCTTGCGAGCCAACAGCTCCTTATACACTTACTATTACCGTTTTTCTCAACAAGAAGGGTAAACCGAAGAACTCGAGAGAAAACCCCTTTAACCAGCGGGAAGGAAGAGCTCCGAGTTTTCACCCTGTACCACAAGCTGGGATTGTACCGGGCTCCTCTTGCTGCGATAATTCAAAATAGCTATTGAAGAAGCCGCCGCGGCGTTGCCAAATCCGGAAAATCAACCTACCGTACCGTGGCCAAAAAAAGCGTTAGTGACGTATTATCTACGTCATGCTGCCAAATCTCTATATTAAGAAATTGCAGTTATAACCGGGTTTCGGTCGAATTAAATTATTATCGAACATGAAAGCTGAATTATCAAAAATAACGTACTATATACAGTACCCCGTGGAAAATATCGTACGGCCCAAATATTAGCTTGAAATTATCGCCGTGTACGATAATTATCGTACGTCTGGCAACGCTGCGGCCGCCGAACAGCTTAATATTCCGGCGCCGCAAACCAGAGGTTGGCAAAAATTGTGAGCGCTCTTTTATGAAAAACATTTCGAAACGAGCGAGCGCTTCAAATACGAAGGTCAGTTGATCTTGTTCAGCACGAAAGATAAAATAATATTTTCAAGTCGATTTGCTTATTCTATGCGTTTTTTTAATAACACCAATCGACTAAAAAATGTAATTTTTTTAATTTGTCACAAGTAGGCACGTGCCTATGTTCAAAAATTTTAGACCTATTTTAGGGGCCTCTAAAAGTTTAAAAAAATTGCCTCTGGGGCCTCCAAATGTGATTTTTAAATTTTATTTATTTTTAAAAATTGGTCATCTAGCCCCTAAAAAAAGAACTCCCGTTCAATTCCAATTTCCAAGAGTCCTAAATGGCCCTAACAAAACGTTCCCTTTTGAACCACCTATAGTCGAAATCAATATTACTTGAGTACACAAACAAAGGCAGTGAACTCTGTGGTTTCTGCTTTTGGTAGTCTACTCTGTTAACATTGATATAGAGTATATGACAAAAGACTGGCAAGGAAAGCAGCAAAAAAAACCACCTGTTCGCCTCAGTGATAACTTAGCTCCAACCAACACAATAAACATAAGCTTAGTTTCTAGGAATTCTACAAAAGGGGCCATAAAGTGAGAAACTGGATTTCTTTAATACGACTTAAACCGTTGCAACGCTTAAACGAAGGTAAATCCCAGCGGAGCTGAAGTCGAAGCGTAAAGCATCGTACCAGTCACTACTTTGAATAGAGAGCGTCCTGGGGATTAGGGTTTTTTCTTTTTTACTCCTTGTCCCTTTTGCGAAATCACGTGATATCAGTGACCACTGATCGTAGAGAAAGGACCTAGACCTTCGGTGGTCGGACTTGTCCCAGATAACGCGCGTTTCTTCATTTCGTTTTCTGCTCCTGAACAAACAGGTAGTTCTCAATTTCGATTCTCTCCCAGTCAAATTTTTTCTAAGTCTCTTCCGAGACTAACTTTGCCAATACAGCCTTTTTAAAGGCTATTTAGCTGTTTTAAGCTAATTTTTAAACAGCCTTTTTCAAGGCTAATTAGCTGTTTTAAGCTAATTTTTAAACAGCCTTTTTCAAGGCTAATTAGCTATTCTAGCTAAATTATTCAAAAAGCCCTTTTCAAGGCTAATTAGCTATTCTAGCTAAATTATTCAAAAAGCCTTTTTCAAGGCTAATTAGCTATTCTAGCTAAATTATTTAAAAAGCCTTTTTCAAGGCTAATTAGCTATTCTAGAAAAAATATTCAAACCGCTTTTTTCAGGGCTTTGATATAGCTGGTATTATTAAAAAGTCTGTTTGAAGACTATATAGCTTTAACTAAGCTTTATTTTCTTAAACCTTTTTAAGGTTATTTCGCTATTAGTATATAATAGTAGCATTTTCAAATATGAGTACCAGAAAATTTTTATCTGGGTCCCATAAATGAGAAAAATGGAAAAGGGAAGATAGTTTCGTTAGTAATCAGAAAGGTGCAATGGCACGTTTTTTGAAATCGTCGGCGCAAAGCCATAACTATAGTTCGGAGAAAAACCTAGTCAAAGAATTGGGAAAGGGTTTAGAATCCTTGGAGACTGATAACAGTCACTGTTTTAGTAATACTGCTGAAGTTCTTCCAAACGTCAGTACTGATATGGAAATGGAACTAACTCATGAAGGAGAAATTGCAGAAGTAATTGCAAAACCCAACTCTAACCATGCACAAAATACATCAAACAACGTGTCCAATTCAAAATAAATGGGCTTACACGCGTTGAATAACTTGGATATTAGTCTAGATAAAGATTGCCTTCCAGTTCAGCCTAAACTAAATCCTTTTCCTAAAAGATTAATTGGCGGTTAAAATCGAGGTTTCAATTCTTCTTGGTATGACAAATATTAAATGATTGAATATTCAGTTGCAAAGGATGCAGTGTATTGTTTTTGTTGCCGTCATTTTTTAGGCAGTAGAAACACTGGATTTCTAAAGGGATTTTCGGATTGAAAAAACATGGGGACACAATTCGAAGAACACTTCACTTCCAACAAATCTTCTCACCAACTAGCCTACAAAATGTACTTAGACTACATGGAATCCAAATCCCGTGGATCAATAGTTTGCCAGGTGAACGACCACCATAGACTAGATGTTATTAGAAACAGAGAGGTCCTATCTACACACGTGGAAGTGATTATTTTATGTGCCCAACAAGATTTAGCACTTCAGGGGAACACTTACACATCCGCCGACAATATTGGGAATAGGGGAAACTTTATTGCAATATTAGATATTTAAAACAAAATGTCATGATTTAAAAGCAAGTTTAGTGAGAAAAATTATTGTTCAAGAGGTCAACTACTATAGGGTAGTTTGGGCGCTTGCCCAACGTGTTTAGCTCCGGGGGTCCGAATTAAAACGTAATAATTAGATTACTTTGAAATTTAAAATTGTCAAAATTATTTTAAGCACTAAACAAGAGGCTGTTTTACACATCAATATTAATTTAATAAGTTAAAACACAACAATAAAACAGTTCAGCTTGAAATAGCGCAAAACTAGACAATGGCCACTAGTCTTCCCCCTTAACAATGGGGGAGAATAGAATACATAAGTAGTTGATGAATTTGGGTAAAGAGGTAATCGTAGGGTGGAATTCTTCGATTAAAAGTAAAGTTGGTAATATTTATTTGTAAATAATATACTTATTAATAAAAAATTTATTAATTTAATAATAATAAAACTTTTATTAATTTAATAATGATAAAATTTTTATTAACCAACCAAGTGAGAAAACTCTGAAGTTTCATTTTTGGAAGTTGCTCACAATATTTGCCCACCTCTGCTGCAAACGGGAACGTCCGCCAATTTAGATGTGGAGAAACAGCGCTGCCAGACCAAAACATTCTCAGCCGACCAAAAGCAAGGTTGTCAGATTCAGATTATTTCCTTTGAAACAAAGTGAAAATAGCCAACGTTTGGCTATTTTAACTGCCATTCTGCTAACCTTGGTTTTCCTCCCAAATGTGCAGGTAGGAAACAAATATTTTGCGGTGTAGCATCGACTATGATTATTGCACTGGTGCCTTGAATGTCGAAGACACATCCTATATGGTGTTGGTTCTCAAAACTAGGAGGATGGAAATTAAGGGGTAGGCTGGGTAGGTAGGCTTGGCAACATTAAACCAATGAACTTAATACAATAAAGACATCTAGCGGAAATAGTTTGAACTTAAGAAAATATTTTCGTCTGCTAGTTGTTGGAACGCCACATGTTTTTATAGTTTTACAATGAAACAAGGAAAAGCGTTCAATTTAATTTTCCAAGAACACAACAAACTGTTTTTTCCAAAAGTAAAAAAGAGACAAATAATGGTAAATATATATTGTTGTAATTAGATATTACAATCTTTTGCTACTAAAACCAAACATTCAGTTTCCTCCACTAATTAAAATCAGTTTCCGGCACTACTAAACCAAAGAAAAACCCGTTGCTTCTTATTTCGAACGTCTAGCAGACGAAATGATATATACACGCATATACGTTAATCTAGTAACACTGCCTGCCGTAAGAGGGTACTATCGGCTTAATTTAAAGTTTTAGCTCGAGCTACGTGAGCGTAGGTGCGACGGGGAGCCCGTATTGGGGGAATACAGTTTTCCATTCCGGAATACGGCTCATTCATATTCTTAGCTCAAAATAGTTTATTTGGTTGTTTACCGCTTCGAAATAAAGCGAGCCAGCGAGAACACTGGCTAGTTGAAAATGTCAAGTTGATGCACGACGAAATATGATCGACGCTGGCGTCTTACGCGCAACCCGTCTTTGAGCGAAATTAACTTCAACAATTGCAAGACGTTCAAAAGGTTAAAAATGGGGATAATTAACTTCGCGCTAACACCTGTTAAAAGCTGGCTAAAAGCGCTGATTAACAGTCTATATTTAGCTAGGCTCTCTTGTCTCTCTTTGACGGCGAAGGGCAATTCTCTTCGAGAAACCTCCTTAAATTTCATAAAGGTCTTCCCCGGCCCACGACACTCGCGGAGTTAAAAGATGCTGTTACGGAGATTCAGAACGCTAAACGACGTCTAGCTTTACACTTCTAACGCTACGGGAAAGACTCTTTAAAGGTAAGATACGTTGAAACAGAAGTACATAAAATACTTTTTAGGAGCTAAGTATCCAGTTCAGATCTTTCAAGTGGAGATTGGAGACCAAAAAACATTTATTCCGCCTTTACCGGCTTTCCACAGTTTAGTCTGAGAACCTAATAATTAATTATTACTGGTGTATAAAGTTTGGAGACCAGATCTTTAAGCGGAGATTGGAGACCCAAAACCATTCGTAACCTTTTCCGGTTTCTTCCGTCTAGTCTCCGACATCTGTGTACCAGAGACTTAACGATTGCGGTTTTATTCTGGAATCTGGAGAGCAATTTCTCCAGCGGAGACTGCAAACCAAAACGCTTGAAGATTTATATATCCGTCGATTCCAATGGCTGTGATGAGTACACCACTTCAGCGCTTAAAATGTATTGCGCGTATTGCTTCACCTTATGATATAAAATGTAACAATTACACTGCCAAAACGTATGTTTTTGAAAAATCAGTGGTAGTAAAGATAATATAAACAGCTCGTACCCTAGATTCGAAATAACTAGGTGACAATAGTAGTCAATCCGTTTAAACACTTAATGCCGACACTCAGAAAAAATTACCTCCATAGTTACCATGGTAACCAACTATAGATAAAACCACGGCGACCGATAGAAGCCGAGTTTTCGGAGGTCACGCGCAGGAAGTGGGTAATTGCTTCGTTACGAAATGGTCAATCGGAAAGCTTTCCGATTTCGAATTTAGGGTACGGAGTTTTTTATTATCTTTGGGCGTAGTCTTCCAATGTTCGTGCTTCAATGAAAAACACAAGATGATAGCCACTCCTAAAAGTATTGTGATTTCCTGTATTTTTCCCAAATTATCTGTGATTTACAACGTTTTTTAAAGAAATGGGGATATCCCTTGATTTTCCGCCATTTTCTGCGATTTCCATTGATTTCTAACAATATTGTTATGATTTACAGTATTTTTTAATAATATTCTGTGATTTCCAATGATTTATAACAATAGTTCCGCGATTTCCAGTGATTTCTAACAATATTGTTGTGATTTACAGTGTTTATAAATATTATTCTGTGATTTCCAATGATTACATTGCTGTAATTTCCGGTTATTTTTCACAATTTGTCTGTGATCTCCAGATTGCTTATGATTTGTGCACCTGATGCGTTACTTGACTGTCACCCTTTCGCTAATAACATTAACTATATGGGGATACTTCAAAGAAGATTTTTATATACTTCTGGTTGTACTTATTATAGTAACGTTGTATCCTGAACCCTTGTTAGTCGTTCTCGCCAGCTTTTACTGGAGACAAAGAAAATCCGTCCATTTTCTCTATTCAAGCTTCCTATCTCTTTTGTGCTCTTGATCAACCCTCTTATTATCACGTGCGCGTGAATAAATCTTTCCATTGTATTCCTTCAGTTTGGAATCTAGTAACCTCGACGTGTGCCTTACGTGTTAAGGTGCGCTTTTAAATAAATTAAGAGTGAACTTCGAGGGGGTATTATTGTTTAATGGAAAGGATTTGCACGCCACTTAGCCACGGTATACTTTGACGCTCCTTTCAAATTCTATTTCGGTCGTCTTTTAGTAATGGTTAATACTTCCGGTGACGGATCTCTTTGGTCAAGGTTTATTTTACAGTTGTTGTACTTAGAGATTACCAAAAACAAGGATATGAATTATGAAATAATGTACATTAAGTTCTATTCGAGTCATCCAACATTTTTGAGTGGATTTCGACTTGGGTTCGCGTTGTATTTTCACGAACGGTTGTCGAGATCTCGCGCGAAGAAAATTACTCGCAATTCCTTAAAAAATACCTCTACTACTATAAAATATGGTAATTTACATTAATAAACGGATTTTATATTCATATTAACACTGATTTTTGTTGAAGCGAAAAGATGTGTACAAAAATTGTTCGACTTAAATATTTGGACTTAAGCCTCGGACACCAAAGCCAGCCGTTCGTTAAGTAATGGTAATTAACCAGTGTGTTATGTAAAAATAACCAGTGAGTCGCGTATGGCTGAGGTTTTTAATCAAATTAACTGGAATTAATTTCATTTCTAAACTTAAAAAAATTAAATGAACTAAGCCGAACCTAACTTTCTCGCACGCACTATCGCCTAAGCCCCAACTAAGCCTCTCGTAGTGATAGTTGAACTGAACTCTTGAGGCGCTTCAAATCGGCTCTTGTACCAAAGTAAGCCTTCCGATTTATTCCACGCGTACTGTGTCAAAATATCGGGAACAGTGCGGCTGCCCCATGGCAAAACCTTTTAACCAACAAATTTTGGAAATTTTTTATTTTTACGCATCTGTATTACTAAGGCATGCACAAAAGTACTGTAAAAGTTTCAGGTAAAAGTCGTAAATATTTAACTATTTATGACTTAAAAAATGGTTTTGGATTTTATAATTTTCGCATTAAAAACCACGTTAAAATCTTTTAACTTAGGTTTTGAAAAAGTCAAATATCTCAAAATTACGATCGTGTTGGTTAAAAGCTTTTGCCATGGGACAGCCGAGTGAGTCCCCTTAGATTCTTGGTCCATGGTTTCATGAAAGAAAATGCTTTTATGGCATACCAGGAATCCATAACGCTACTTGGAATGAATAACGGCTTTGATTCTTCGAAGTTGTGGCGGAACATAGTAGGCGGAGCTTATAAGCCGAGTGTTAGCTCCTCCTCTCATAAAACCACGTGATTAATGTGTCGTTTGCTTTGTCGTCTGCTTGCTAATTAGGGTCTTTGGTGGAGTTAATTATGATGTTATAAAGTTCTGATAGATCAAAATATGAATAAGAAAAAGTTATAAAAGAACGTAAAAAACGGTTGAAAGAAGTTGTTTCGGAAATCAACATATTTTTAGAGAACGGCATTTTTAATATTCATTCCCTCCGCGCAGGGACGTACCTTTGGGGGGGGGGGGCAGGGGGGAGGCTCCCCCCCAAAGCTTTGTAGAGTTGGCAAATCGAGGTGGACTTGGCAAAATGTAAATTATGAAACATGTTAGTTAATTAAAAAAAAACTCCTAAATTGATGGTAAACGATATTGCAACAAATCATTTAGAATTTCCCAGCAATTTACTTCCCTAAAATCATTAATTAAGTTTGAGATTTTTATGTAGTTGCTTCTCATTATGTATAACTTACAAGACCTGATTTCTATGCTAGGCAGCTAGTGTGTCGGAACTTTAGTTCAGGCTTGTGGTAAAGCTTTTCAAATAGTCATTTTTCCTACAGCACCTTATAAAATTGAAAGGCAGATAGACGCGTGATAGAGAATATCGGTTGTTCGTTATTATTTCAGTGTTCATTTTCTACGTTAAATTTGGCAATCTGTATAAAATTTATAAAAATAGTTTTAATTTCTATAGGAGATATTACAGTTTTTTTACTTAGGGTAAATTAGGTAAGTCGTGAATATTATAGTGATATTCTTTAGGAAAGTGAAAATTTCACAAGCCAATATTCCTAAAGTTTCTTTGGGTAAAGATAACGTATGATACAGTGTCGGTTGCTCTAACATTAATATTTCAGTAATAAGTGTTTGAATTGTTTATGTTATATTTGAGTATGAATAATACCAGTTATTCAAAGCAGTTCAGTTAAACAACAACTAGTATTCGTCAGGATGAAATATATGTATTTTTTACTACAGCGGGATACACGACGAGAAAATAGTAAGCGGGTTTGATGGGATTTTTAAATTTCTGTAGCTACGTTCAATCTCTTTTTTCTTCTTCGTGTATCTCGCTTTATATATAAAGAGAGTACGCAAATGCTTCACTCACTAACTAGACGTCGAGCCGTTTTCGCCATTGAATTGGGAATAGTACCGCTAAAATGACATAGGCGCGTTCGGTAGTCGTGGTTTCGCGAAACAAATTCTGAAATTTCCAGTCGGTGCACTCAGCCGCCAACTCTATAATTATACGGGTGGCGCCATCTATAACTTTCAAGGTATTTAATCAATTGTATAGTATATAGTTACCGCCGCTAACAGCGGATGGCGCCACCGATTATAATTTTAATGAAACATTTAAATTGAAATCTACCGTAACAATCCAAACTTAGACGACTTGACAAACTTTGTTTTTTACTTGGCAAATTTCACTTACCTCCCCCCCAAACGTACTCTCTTCGGTACGCCCCTGCCTCCGCGCCGTTTTGGTGGCATGAAGGGCTGGCCAACACCCTCCTACGCATCGTAACCCGGCCACCTGAATTAATGGATTTAAAAGTCGCTTGATGACTTAGGCTTAAGGTGGTATTTGGGTATTAGCCTAGCTGATTATTATATTCATTCCAAGTAGCGTTATGGATTCCTGGCATACTTATGAGTTATTATGTTACGCATCTAGTTTTCCGGAAATAAATATATAAATTTTCCGTAAATTTTCCACCAAATTCCTACAGTATGACTTCGCTGTTGCTCTAAGAATGGCTATTGCTACTCGGAAGAATTACCAAAACTCAACCAATTTTATATATATATATTTTTTATTTCCGCAAAGAATGTCGTGAAAGTTGGTCCAACTCATTTAGAGATCCGAAACCTAAACTGTTCAAAGTTTGTACAACCGCGCCCAATGTTGAAGCCATCGCTATATAACACGGTCAAGATTGTCAAAATTGTCGAGAGTCGCGAAGATTTTGCCACAAATTAGACAGGTTGAGCCCACGCCTGAAAAAGCGAAGAAGTAACGCGTAGGCTAAACAGTTTGCGTCTGAATAAAGCTACTCGTGGCCGCTAGGCGTTTTCTAGCGTGGGCTTCACCCGTCCATTACCACTTCCGCCTAGTGTGAATTTCTATTCGTGGAATTAATTACAGCTCGCGTTACTAGCGAGTTTTAATTTTAGCAACCGGCCCATCTCACACATTTCTCGAACCAGGCTAGAATTCAGAAGCTCTGACATTCGTTTCTTATTGAACGCTTTTTAGAGTTTCCGGTTGTGACGTCACGTTGCTTATCGGTTTCTCATCTAAGTCACCGACTGGATAAGTTTTTTTTTCGATGAGTGACCGTTGAGTGACGTATTTTAAGGATATTATGAATGGACTGACCCAGGGGCGTAGTGAAGAGTTTTCGATTTAAAAAAAGTGCATTATAAAAACAAAAATCATGGATTTAAATCACCTCAATGTATTTTACAAAAGTAGGCTCTCTAGCAATGCCAGTTCAGAGCAAACTAACTTAAATGTCGTTTTAAATTAAAATCTAAAAATCTAAATTTAATTAAAATTAATTTAAAATGTAATTTACGGTACCGCTTCACTCACATTATTAATCAATTTGTCAAGACAAATAAATAAATAAATAAATAAATAATAATCAGCTAGGCTAATACCCAAGGCACCACCTTAGGCCTAAGTCATCGAGCGACTTTTGAAGCCATTAATTCAGGTGGCCGGGTTACAATGCGTAGGAGGGTGGTGACAAGCCCTGCATGCCACGCGTTCGAGCCAACAGCTCCCTACAAAGAAATGTTAAACGTTAAAAAACAAACAAAATCTATTTTACTTTGTAGTTATCCTAGTGCTTCGAACGGACAATTGATGAGGTTATTCAGGTCGTAAGTTTCAGATATCCGAAGGTAATCAGTTAGACAGATCCGGTTAATCTTTTATATCTCCCTCATTCAACAAATCTAATTTCAAATTGTATCTGATTGATTATCTCAAGTAACCGATCTGAACCGATCTGCTATAATTAACCTTATCAGATTCAATTAAATCAGCAGTTATCTGACTTTGTTTTTTAGATTTAAATAATCTCGTGAGAAGCAAATCAAATAAATAGAAATTAAAATCTCTAAAGGAATTTAATCGAGGGATATTTAAAATCGATAACGGAGAGGAATCTAAAACCTGCTCATCGGTTGGAAGTACTAACAAGGATAGTACCCAAGGAGTTTATTGCCGATTTGGTTCAAAGTCGGGCGTAATGTAGACCTATATGAGAAATGAAATTTCCCAAAAGGAGACGTTGCACTACTACCCATTTGATTTGCCATGGCAACCGAAAATGTTTTTCACCACTTAAAACAAAAATGTTACAATTTACCCAAACTTGATGAAATTTACTTACATGTGGTCCTAATTACCCATTTCGTGATTTTCAAATTAAAAATTTTCGTAGCTAGGACCTGTGAAACCGAGAAAATCCCATGCTTTTTTAAATGGAGATTTATTTGTTTTAAGTGGTCAAAAACATTTTCGGTTGCCACGAATGGGTAGTGCAACGTTATGGCACGCCATCCCTATGGCACGCCATCCCGGTCAAAATTAAAAAGAAAAAAAACGGAGTTTTTCGTTGAAAAAAAAAAATTCGGATATTTTTCCAAAAAAAAAAATATTTTAAAATATAATTTTTGTTGGAAAAAAAATAATTTTGAAAGAAAAAAATAATTTAAAAAAAAATAATTTGGAAAAAAAAATAATTTTGAAAAAAAAATAATTTTGAAAGAAAAAAATAATTAAAAAAAAAAATTGAAAAAAAAATAATTTTGAAAGAAAAAAAATAATTTTGAAAGAAGAAAAAAATATTTTTGGAGGAAAAAAATATTTTAGCTATAAATGAAAAAGTGCATATACCACACTAGAGAGCTGCAGAGCAGTGAAAATAGCAAATCGTTTCCGCTCCGTTTTGTTTTCTGGTATGGTACATATGTCCGTTTCCGCTCCGTTTTCTTTATCGCCAATTATTTTTTCCGTATATTATAATCCCATGACAGTATTAGTAGTCCCTGCAAGCGTAAAGTAGAGCCACCTATGTGTGGTATAGAGAGCTGCAACGGAGCGGAAATTATTCCGTTTCCGTGGACTCCGTTCCGTTCCGCGGCGCTGGAACGGAATACAAATTTCAAAAAATCGTCGTCACGGAACGGAATTGGAGTACGAGCGAAATTCCGAAAATGGGGTTAAAAGAAGCTTCGGTCTTCTCCAACGAGTGGGCTAGTGGCTTCTAGGCTAGGATGCTCTCTGCTAGGATGGTGACGGGGTAAAGAAAAAGGGGAAGGGGTTATTTTTCATTTCTCTTAGCTGCTGATTGGGTCTCCCACTTTCTCAGACAGTAAGATCATAATCCCCTTTTTCCCATCCCCCTTTTTCACGGGCTCGTGGGAAACGAAAATGCAACTTGCACCTTCTTTCTCTACGATTACGTTACGAAGATTGGTGCGCAGTATAGTACAAGTTACAAACTGCTGAAAACGGACGAAAATAATATACGGTAAATGAAACGGATCGGAAAAGGGACGCAAATAATAGGCGATAAACAAAACCGATCGGAAACGAACGGAAATAATTGGCGATAAAGGAAACGGAACGGAAACGGACGGAAATAATTGGCGATAAAGAAAACGGAACGGAAACGGACGGAAATAATTGGCGATAAAGGAAACGGAACGGAAACGGACGGAAATAATTGGCGATAAAGAAAACGGAACGGAAACGGACGGAAATAATTGGCGATAAAGAAAACGGATCGGAAAACGGACGGAAATAATATACGGTAAATGAAACGGAGCGGAAACGGACGGAAATAATATACGGTAAATGAAACGGAGCGGAAACGGACGGAAGTAATATACGGTAAATGAAACGGAGCGGAAATGGACGGAAATAATATACGGTAAATGAAAGGGAGCGGAAACGGACGGAAGTAATAGGTGAGAGAGAAAACGGAGCGGAAACGGTCGGAAATAATAGGCGACAAAGAAAACGGAGTGGAAACGGACGGTTATTATGGACGAGAAACAAAGCGGAGCGGAAACGGACATATGTACCATACCAGAAAACAAAACGGAGCGGAAACGATTTGCTATTTTCACTGCTCTGCAGCTCTATAGTGTGGTATATGCACTTTTTCATTTATAGCTAAAATATTTTTTCCTCCAAAAATATTTTTTTCTTCTTTCAAAATTATTTTTTTCTTTCAAAATTATTTTTTTTTCAATTTTTTTTTCAAAATTATTTTTTTTCTTTCAAAATTATTTTTTTTCTTTCAAAATTATTTTTTTTTCTTTCAAAATAATTATTTTTTTTCAAAATTATTTTTTTTCAAAATTATTTTTTTTTCAACAAAAATTATATTTTAAAATATTTTTTTTTTTTGAAAAATATCCGAATTTTTTTTTTCAACGAAAAACTCCGTTTTTTTTCTTTTTAATTTTGACCGGGATGGCGTGCCATAACGTTGCACTACCCATTCGTGGCAACCGAAAATGTTTTTGACCACTTAAAACAAATAAATCTCCATTTAAAAAAGCATGGGATTTTCTCGGTTTCACAGGTCCTAGCTACGAAAATTTTTAATTTGAAAATCACGAAATGGGTAATTAGGACCACATGTAAGTAAATTTCATCAAGTTTGGGTAAATTGTAACATTTTTGTTTTAAGTGGTGAAAAACATTTTCGGATGCCATGGCAAATCAAATGGGTAGTAGTGCAACGTCTCCTTTTGGGAAATTTCATATCTCATATAGGTCTACATTACCCCGGACTATGAACAAAATCGGCAATAAACACCTCTGGTACTCTCCTTGTAAGTTATCCAACGTTACTTAAATCGGTTTGGATGATTTTTAGATAGGTACCGCATTTATAATGACTACACCACTTTACTTTTATCAGAATTCAATTAATTGACTTCTGATAAAAGTAAAAGATAAAGTTAAAAATAAAACTGTTTTTTTCCTCCAACCTTGATCGCGGGTAATAAATAAGAACCGTAATTGACTGACTTACCCCCGTTATAGCCCAGAACAACAAAGGAGTGACTTAAACCGTTCTCCTTCCTCCCCGCTGTTAAGCTTCGTTCACATACTACAACTTTCTTGTTCACCAATTTCATTCAACTAACTCGTAATTCTTTTTAAAAAAACACATCTTGTACTACAAAATAATTCAATTTATATTAATAATGGTATTAATATTAATATTAGCATTTATTTTTGCGTAATCAAAAGGATATGTACTAAAATTATTAGATTTCAATATTTGGAGCTAAGCCTCGGTCACTAAAAACCGACGTTTTTTAAAACTTGGTCAACAATAGCGTTTCGGAGGCCAACAAGTTGTGGAAATATTTATCGCTTTCACACGGGCGACAGTGGTGTCACCAAGGGGTCAGGGTCGCATTATCGATAAGGCTGACTAGGCTGAAGCCTAGGGGCCCGCCAGGGAGCACTAAACCCCTGGAGAGGTCCTGTGGGGTAGAAGCTACCGGCCAGCATAGTCCTCTAATTTCCCCCAAATTCCTTTCCCCCTCCTATTTTACGGGAACGGAGGTGGAAACTGCGCATGCGCCGCAGAATTGTTAAATCGGTTCACGGAAATCTTTTTAAATGGTGGCAAGTTTAAAATGGTTTTTCATAGAAAATGCTGTTTTAAGGAATGTGAAAGCAATTCTAGATACGAGAGTCAACGCTTCATGAGTAGTATTCAATTTGTGCCTTTTCCTAAACCGAAAAGAAATCTACAAAAGTGTCAGAAATGGATTTTTGCAACTGGTCGAGATGATTTAGACCCCCAAACTATTAATAAAAGGCATTATGTATGTAGTGTCCATTTTAGTGCTCCCTGAGTAAACGCGTGCATTTCGCCGCGTCCGCCGATGCGCATTTGCGACGGAAGTCGTTTGAAATCTGTTTCCGTTTGTTACGGATTCTTCTCTTGCGATCGGGGATTTTGAAAATAACTGCGGTTAGGCTTAACGACTTCGATCTTCCCACATTATCGCGATTGTAGGCCTAGTATTAAAAGCACGAGGTTTCCTGTTACGGGAGTTTCAAGAATTTTCCGCTACGCGGTGCGGGGGTCGTAAAAGCCATTTGTGTTCAGAAAATTTCCGAGTGATATACCCATAGAGATAGAAAATATGTAGAGGCCTAATGAAATCTGAGGGTTTGTTCCGCGATGCGATCCCCCTTCGCGAGCTACGCGTTATAGGTAAGAAAATACGTGACGCCACAAACGGCCATTCGAGAAACTAAAATCCCTTTGTGGCAACCAGCTGGGCTCTACGACGTCATTGCAGAATGTAAACAACGTCGATATTTCGAGTGAAAAAAAGGTAAATTTACCTCTAATTTTCAAGATTAAATATAACTATCAATCGTAATAATACATTTCTGATAGACTGGCATTGCACACAAAATTGTTCCCTGGAAAAGGATTATGGTGGTAAGTTTTCTTCGAACTGCTTCTTTCTTTTGACTATCGTTATGTACCAGTGATGCACAAAAAAAATTATATCTATCTTTTTCGTATCTTTTTACATAGATGGCAGCAGCTATACTATACTATCAATTTTTTCCCTCTGAAATTTCTATAGAATATCATTTAATTTTTGATATTTTTGAGCAAAGATGCCGACAAAATCATTCACAATCTTTCATTTTATTTAGTTTTGGCCCTTTGATTTTTTCCCGATCTTTCAAATTTCTTTAAAGATATGAGAGTTTCAATTAATTTCAATTCTTTTTTGCCCTTGCCTGAAAAATATCAATAGAAATCTTTAAAGATTTGGATAAGTATCATTTCAAATACTTCTTTAGTTTTCATTATTATGAAAAGTATATTTAAAAATATTTCAAATACGTTTCACGAGAAAGTAGAATCAATTTTTTTCATATCAAAAGTTCTAAGTATTAAAATGAATATTTCAATTTTTATCTTTTGATTATTGATTCAGAAGTAAATCCTTCAACATTTGATTTTGATTTTATGGATTAGAATCGATTTTAATTTTAGTATTTTCAAAAACTAAATAATGGAAAATAAATAAAGCTATTGCATCGCCACAGCCCACACCGCCAGTTTGCAACACATGACTCTCTAACTGCGTCTGCGTGGGACCTTGGAGCAAAGAAGTGGACTTCTCTACTCCAAGGTGGGACGGTGGGAAAAATAACTTTTGGGAGTTTTGGTTTTAGTTTTGAAATCGCCTTTCAGGCTGCGCGGCGCGGAATCAAAGTCTCTGCTTTCCGTCCCCCCTCCCTCCGAATGTTTTCCACCCCCCCCCCCCACCACCGTTATAAAACGGCGACCTTTGACCGCTCCTCTCCCTTCAATCACTTAACAGTGTTTCGGGTTTGGCTATATTTCAGTATCACGTGAGATAGGTTCGCCGCTCAAATAGTGTATATTGGCATATCTAGATGGCGCTAAAATATTTCCTCTCAAATACAAACAAAATTGAAGAGAAACCAGAAAAAATCTATCGTGTAATTTCTAATACAAAAAATGGAAGCACTAGCTCTATTCCCGCTCTTTTTTTCGCTAGGCTAGGTAAGAGAAGAATCTTTTCAAATATAGATCGCTTCCGATTTATTATCTTCAAAATTCTATCGCGATCATTTTGCAATGTAGAAGATCATATCAAAATTGTATAATTTTATTTTTATTTTTCGGATAAAGTATCATCTCGTATCCTAAAAGTATCCAAAGATACGAGCGCGCCCATCACTGTATGTATCTGCTGATTTGTCTTAAACTTATATTTACAAGTATCCTATGGGGACTTTCGCAATGGCCGTTGATAGCCACAGCCATAAATACAATTGCAATTTCGTCAGTGGCTTGAGTTTACGAATCCGGAAAATTAATTTCCTGTCCATTCAGTATGTTTCTTGATTGACGTTTCATCAATAGATAATGCTATTAAAAGTTGATGATCTGATTTGTCACTCTCATTTTTAATGTAGTTAAAACTTTCAGCTGTGAAGCTAGGTTGGACCGATTTTGTTTATCCATTCTCCTAGAGGGTTGGGATGTGGTAAACAAAGGTGTTTTCTCAAGAAATCGTTTGCTTTCGGAGAATAACAATGAACTGTCGTGGCAACGCTTCGTAGTAACTAAGGTATTACTGTTTTTTGAATTTTTCAATCCAGTTTGGTGTAAAAATTTAAACAGTTCTATTGAAGTTGGACCAAATCTTTCATCTAAATTCAATAAAAGCTTTCGTTTTCTCATTTCGTGAATAGAGTTTTTTAGAGATGAAAGCTTTAAATTATTGCTATTCTGCGCTTGCTTAGTTTTGTGAAGTTGTTTTAACATGTAACTAAGCCTTTTGGAGTGCAACCCAGTGCATTGACGTTTGAGACGATTTATATTTAATAAATTTGAAATTCAAAATCCATCCATACTGACTACAAATTTTAAATAACATTAATCACGGAATATTAATTATATGGGCAACTTTTTCTTCTGTATATTCTTTATCTGAGGATGACACTTCTAACTCGAGAGTGTCGAATGTTTCATCTTGGACATCCGAAGACGTTTTTGGGAGTTTTAATGTTTCCGTGCAACAGTAGGTGCTAGATGTATATTATTAATCTCGAGTGTCTCCGAACTGACCAAATCATTATACTCCGCGGCCGCGGAGTATATTTAGAGCTCATCTTTTTCCCCATTTCCACCTCTGCTGCGCGTATATTGGCAATTTACCGGTTTGGTCGTGGAAGACCTCAACTCAGCTTGAGTGACTTTTAGGCCTTTTTTGGGTCGCGCTCTAACCTCAACCACTTCTCGTATTTAAATTCTGTAAACGGATTTAAAATCAGCGTGTTTCACTTCATAGGCCCGTCTTTTCACGATTTATAATTTAATCAATAACGCCGAGAAATTATAAGTTTTTGAATCTAGGAAATTACGGTTTCGAGGCATCCATTTTCCCTTTTAAGTTTGATCTAAAAGGGTGCGTATTGTACGCAAATCAAATAAACTAGTTTCAGATTGGCGCGCATGCGCAACGGGAACGGGTGGAAGTCGGAAAAAAGTTGCCAACTTGTCGACACGGCTTCGATTCTCTCTGCGGGTTTAATGCCGCGTGCCCGGCTGACCGCGTGAAATGTTAATTTTCATATTCTAACATGTTTAAACATAATGATTTAAAACGAACAAATCTTCGATGATAAAAGGTTAATAATATAGTTGGCTTTCATTTCAACCTAAGTTTTGTCACTTTACGGTATTTGGTAATTCTAAATCGATTAAAATAAAAGTTAGGTTAAAATTTTGGGCCTTGGGTATTATCACTGCCATAATTTAGCAGCCCGACTTTTCGGAATTTCGCCTGGAATTCGGTAACAGCTTCATGGCGTATAGTCAATGTAAAAGCACCGAGATATCGAATACAGGATACGTATTATCTTTGGTTGAACTAAACTATCAGTATTTTTTAATTTTTTGACGGCTGTTAAGTTTGACAACTAGTAGCTGAAAACTATTCGTGAGATCTGAACCGTTAAGAGAACGGCCTAGGACTGAGCTGTGACGTCACACAAAAGTTCTGGATAGTTCAGAACTTTTGTACGAATAGTTGTGATTCGTACGATTTGACGTACGCAGCCCGATGTGCAGACGAATTTTAGAGATTTCAACCTTGAGTTCCGGCCAGTACTTGCTCTTGAGCAGGTACCATTTAGAACGGTTCAACAAGAGGTTCTTGTCTGCGAATAGTTTGCATTTGGGTAGTTCTAGAATTTTTTTGCCGAATAGTGCGCATGGGGACTGGTTGAACGGTTCAGAACTCACGAATAGTTTTCAGCTAATAATTTTCGAGCTCTAAAATTTGAAATGTCAAGGAGGCAAATCGACGGGCTGAGTATTTGCGCAGAAAAAGTATTAGCTGAAAACTATTCGTGAGTTCTGAACCGTTAAGAGAACGGCCTAGGACTGAGCTGTGACGTCACGCAAAAGTTCTGGATAGTTCAGAACTTTAGTACGAATAGTTGTGATTCAAATTAGGATCGTACGATTTGACGTACGCAGCCCGATGTGCAGACGGATTTTAGAGATATTTCAACCTTGAGTTCCGGCCAGTACTTGCTCTTGAGCAGGTACCATTTAGAACGGTTCCGAACGGTTCAACAAGAGGTTCTTGTCTGCGAATAGTTTGCATTTGGGTAGTTCTAGAATTTTTGGCCGAATAGTGCGCATGGGGACTGGTTGAACGGTTCAGAAGAATCAGAACTCACGAATAGTTTTCAGCTAATAAGTTTTATGTGGTTGAACTAATATAACAATATTTTTTTGAGTTTTAAATTATTTTTCTATGCAGGCCTTAGTTCGGCACTTTTATTAGAGACACTACAAACATTTAATTTTTAATTTTAAAAAGCACTAATTAGTAATTTTTTAACAAATTATAAAATTGGGATGTAATTCTTGTAAAGCACCACGTCTCATAAATGGGCATATATTATAACAAAAACAGTTCTTCGAACTGAAAAAAACAGTTTAGAGCTCGTTAAATGTGCAGCCTTAAAGGGACATATATCATTTTTATTGTTGATTAATATGTCAAATTCATTTAAAGTATTAAAAAATATTCCTGTGAACAACAGAATGACGTCATTCCGCCTTTCAAATCACAGTCCACTGCTCCTCCAATTTTTAACACAAAATCTTTGATCCAATTTTGCCCACAAAGGTATCCATATTTATATTTATTTTCTTCCCTACACATTTAACATAAAAAATTTTAAATTTATTATTATTTATTATTTATTTATTGCAAAAATAATAATAAGAATAAATTTTTAAATTTTCATGTTAAATGTGTTATTTTGATGTAAGGGATGTACATGCGAAGTACCGAAGGAATTAACGTAAATTGATACACTTTAATTCAGTCGTAGAAAAAAGTAAATAACCACTGATTTGTTAAGTGTTATTAGTTTTAATTTTATCGTCGCGTACCTATTTTAACCAAAAATTGCACCCCTTGCTTAAAAAAATTTGATAATCCATGTGGACGGATTTGAAAAAATTGTGGGGGGGGGGGGGGCTCCAAATGGTTAGCCTACCTCCCCAAAAATCCTCGCGTCGCTACTGAGCAGGGACCCACGCATCACGAGTGGGAGGGGGATGTTGAGGGTCCCAAAAAATATATAGAAGCCGGTACCGGAATATGGGAAGATTCCAGGGGCGGTTTTAAGCATAGTCTTTCTGGGCTACAGCCCGGGGCCCCGTTCAATCTAAGGACCCCCTTGGTGGTCAAAAAATAAAAACCATTTAAATTTAAGAGACATGAAATTTTTCATTTACCCTGCAAAATGCGTCTGATACCCCCAAACTTGAGTTCATTGGAGATGCCGCAAACAGTGTTAGTCCAGGGTTCCCAAATTTAACGGTCCGCCCCTGGAAGATTCTGCCAACTTTTCAGCTTCTTTCCAGATTAAGTCAAACCGTTCAGACCTTCTAACACCTAAGCTAGCTACTGTTGCTTCACAAATAGCAACGGTTTCCGTTAAAACGACTTTAGCGATAGTTTAAGTCAAGTTTCTGAAGCAATTTAATTGGGAAACATACCCATATATTTTGCAATGCTATAACTGTATGGAATCAAACCTATTTCTATCAAAATCAGAAAACCCCGACCTTTCTGAGACTCTTTAAAACATTCGCATCTATTAACTGTATTGCTTTGAAAGTTGTAGATACGTTGGCGCCCCTCGGGAGTGACCATTTTTGAAATACGGGACTTCAAAGGATTTTAAGGAGCGCATAGCGGGTGTCCCTCCAACGACGTAAGCAAATCCCCAACAGAAATAAAATTGAGGAAAGGGCTGGGCCTATGAGGGATAATTTTGAACAAATAAATAATACAAATTTACAGGTTTCTCATCTTTGCAAATACAAAAACCTTTTAATACATTAAAGGGACTTTCAAGAGACCCTCTAGTAAATTTAAAATACGTCATTCGGTCGCCAAAGTTTCGACGGAATGACGTATTTCATATCGACTAGGTCTTTCTTGAAAGTCCCTTTAATTTGCATGTAGTTTCTTCAAATATTAGAAGCCCATAAAGGCCTATTTCAAAATTTGGAGGCCCATAAAGTAGGCCCGAAATTCTTCAACGTAGGCACGTGCCTACTTGTGCCTACCGCTGGCGGGGCTACTGTTCATACGGCACTGCAAGGTGGCCCAAAAATTCATTATCATTCTACCGAAATCTTTTAAAAAAGCCTAGAAATTGAAATATTTTGCTCGCTTTAGGAAATAGTAAGGGTTTCTAAAATTCTTCTAAGCGATGGCATACTTACTTGACCAACAATGTTTTTTTGGAAATGTTGGCTGGGGTAAATACATAGTTTGCAGTGCTAGGGTTTTCAATCCAGCTGGATTTTTGCTGGACCGACATCAATCCCGCTGGATCCAACGCGGATCCAGCAATTTATATATTTTTCAAAAAAACAAAAGAATTTTATCAAAAATGCCCAACAAGTTAGAAACCCAAAATATACCTCTCCTCGGAAGTTTTCCATGGCGAACTAACCGGAGTTTTTTTGAAAGGAGATGCTAGCGTCACCTGGCTGTCGTACTGTACTAAATAGCGTGACAAATTTAAACTTCTCCTGTTATTCCTCCATGGTATGCCGATGATATTATTTATTTGCAATTAGAAGACGTGGCCCACGGTGGCCGTCATTGGCTCAGCTGTAAAAGCCACCTTTTTGGATTTTTGTCCAGGCCAGTGGAAAATACTGGCAAATAGTGGCTAATAAGGGCTAATTAAGAAAAAAGCCTCTTGAAAAGAGAATAAGTTGGAAATCTAATTATTAGTTATTAATAATAAACTTTTGGACCAACGCAAATTCTGGCAACTATGTATAGATATTTGTATTTTATAGCCCAAAATGCAAAAACTTCTATGTTGAAATCTTAATAAAAGTAAAAAATATACTGGCCACTTTTTTCCACTAAATACATTTTTGGCCAGGCTGGTATTTACCACTATTTGCCACATTATTTTCCACCTGGTATTTACCACCCCGGAACCCTAAGATCAACTTGTAAAAAATATAGCTCCTGCTCGTTTCCTGTTCGCAACTGTACTTTTAATTATATCAATTAATTTTAATTTAATCTAAGTAATAAAAATCTTGCTGATTAAATTAATATATATAATAAATAATATAGAATAAATAACGTTAATGAGTTCATAAAAACGTAAAGGAAGACGGACTTTTCCCAAAGTTGTTTGTATAAGTATCGTTGCAACATAATTTACTGTAACCCTAAGTACTCGGCCCGTCCCAAAATTAAAAAAAAATTAGGAGTTGGAGAGAAGAAGCCCCATACTTACAGAACATACACAACATTCACCCATGTCTGAACACAAACACACAGTACACAAAACATTTCAAAAGCACGAATTCGAATACAAACGTTCAAAAGCTGGTTTACACTAACAAGTAAGTCAAAACCGTCGTTACGGTGTGCGTTAACGTTAAGAAATATATCAGATGTAACGAGGAGTTTAGCCGTTACACCTGTTTTGCCCTGGTGAACCTTTTCCAAAAGTCATGAAACTGCCAACGTGGTAAATACACTTTGCCAACAGACACACAACAAAATTGTAAAACCCCTCCTAGGGAACTCTAGCTGTTATGGGAAAGTCTTATTAGAAGTAGGAGTTATAAAATATTAGTCTTGAAATATTTTAGTGGGTTGGGGGTATCTATCTACACCAACTAGTTAAGGGAATTCTTGTTGACATCTTGGAAGAATAATGCAGACAATTACCGATAAACCAGACTGTATTGTAAATACTGGCAACTAACTACTTTTAAAAAATGTTAAACCACATACATTAATACAAGAGGCCTTTTTTTAAAACTTTTCTGTAAGTACAATCTCAAGAAACAAAATGGTATTGATGGTCTTGTCTCACGCAGGGCCGTAGCGCACCTAGCAAAGCGGAAACGTTCACTTTTGTGCCATTCGCGGCGCGCGAATCGCGATTCACATGCCAATTATTTAAAAGATAATTACTTGCGAATCCAGCTGGATTGCTGGATGAGGGATCCAGCAATTGCAATCCCTAGTTTGCACCGAAGGGAGGGGCCTATGGTCTCCATGGAAACCGGGAGGGGGGTCAAAAACTCAAAACATTTCGCCGATAGCTATTAAATAATTATCCATTTTGTTGGTTATCTCATTGAAGCGACAAAACTGACGAAAATTAGATTTATATGCTTAAAAGTTTTTAAAATAATATCGTTATGGGCCTTAAGCAAAACCAGATAAGATTTGAAACCCGGGTTATTTAAATAAATAGCAAATGACGACCGGAATATCTACGAAAAGAGGTTGGCAAAGTTGATCAAATTAGGCCTTTGTGGTGATCACTTTTACAATTACCTTCGCTATCGAATAAAATGACAATATTCGGTCTCTCTGTCTAATTGAACTAATCGAACAATTTTTAACAAGGCAGGTAACCATTTGTACCGGGAAATTAAATTCTTAATCATTTGAAAATAATTAAAACTCGCAAGCAGACGATTGAAACTATTAACCCTCGCTTATTAGTAAAAAATCTACACCAGCAAAATGGCGTTATTGTACGGTTCATTCTTGCTCAAATTACAAATATTACATATTTATTCTTGGTGCATATATCTATACTTGGAACTGCGTTATTGATGACGTAGAGATGCAAACTATGTATGGGCCCATATGTAGCATAATTATTCACAAGTTTGGACCCAAAAACAGCAAATTCTTATACTCCTTACGCTATAGGGTCTCACTAGCTAGTGCTTTTAAAAAATTCAGTGACTTAATTAATTTCCCATGAGGAGGGAAATGTTTTGACAATCCTAGAAACTCCTACGACCTGGGGGCGCTAGCGGCGTAAATTATAAGATTCTAACGTGCCAACTTTGACGTTAAGAAATTTAAACTATGGCGCAGGCGTGAGGATGACGCGTTTTTCGTCACCGAGTTGGAACTGACGTAATTTACGTCAGTTCCCTCGAACAAGGTCTCATTAAAGAAAACTAGCTGAGAAGCCCCCCTTTTCCCCATAGTCGAACCACCGCAGTAAGGCCCCCGACCTTTTTTTCCACGCGATAATTTCCATGGTACTCTTTCCCCACAGTAGAACCACCCCAGTAAGGCCCTTCCTCCCCTTTTCCCCCATGTTATAACTACCGCGGTTCCCCCTCCCCTCTTTTCCCATGTGATAATTACCTTGGTACTCCCTCCCCCTTTGTCCCATGCGATAATTACCGTGGAACCCCCTCCCCCTTTTTCCCATGTGATAGTTACCGTGGTACTCCACCCCCCTTTTCCCATGCGGGACTTTCCGTGGTACCCTTTTCCCCGCAAAAATAACTCAAAAACTCGCAGGCGTCCTAAACGCCTCTGTACTCCTTTAAACCCCTTCTATCCAGTATCCAATGGCTAATTTACTCTCATTTGCCCGATCTGCCCTATGGCATACGATAGGCCTTAAAAGTGGCGATCAGATGGCCAACGAGCGATGTAGGTGCGAACGTCCCTCTTACTCTTTTTCGGTTGTTACGGGCTACGCCTGCCTCGAGGAATCTTCGCAAACTGCGGGAATGCCGGCCTGTGTTTTGTTTCATCCGAAGAGACGAAATGATTTATTTAATCTCCGGAAAAAGAGAACCTTTAGTGGTCCGCTGTTTAGTCGCGATAGTTGGCTACCTCACTTTTACAGGGTGTCTGAGACCCGATCGATCGAAAAAACGAGGGAAATTTTTCGCGAAGATGGTACTTGGAATAAAAATTAAATCTAAAGGTATGCCTTCGAGCAAATACTTTTGTTAAATCATTGTTGGGCAACACGGTCGCAAATTGAGTGGTTCCATGGACTAATTAACACAGGGACACCCCGTTCCCGAATATTTGCTTCGGGTGATTGTTAAATGTGCGCTCTGGCGGTATAGTTAAGAACTAACGGAAAAAGGGGGGGGGGGAGTGAACAAGTCATAAACCTAGTCAATGTGACTACCATGTTGTGGCGCGTACCGTTTCGTTTTTCGGATTTAAATTAGCTTGAATTGCCCTTCTTAATTTGAACTAAATAGAAAATGAATTTTTCTTCATTAACTTATGAAACGATGTTCATTTATCCACCTAAAAAAAGGGACAAAAATAATTGGATGTTAATTTTATTTCTGGTTAGTGTTTACCAAGGCTTAATAAACAGCCTTTTTATCGCTATCAATTTCCGAATTTCTTTATTGTAATATTGGTTTTATTTTATAGATGATGATGATTTAGGGTTTAGGGAATGTTTTTAAACATACTCCACTCATATGCTGTATCTTGAACCACTTTTACACGATTTACACAGAGTTTTTCATTTTTCCCAATAAAAATATAATCTAATGCTAAAAAACTATCATAAAACGTATAGTCGACTCAAAAAAAGACCGTTGTAAAAACAGAGATAGAACCGTCTGCTATTTTTTTCAAAATTCTTAGATGATATTGAAAACTATATACTAGATGGCGGTAGCCGTTTCCTTTTCGTGACGTTTTGACCCGAGTAAAATTCTGTCGGGGGGATAAAAAGAGGAAGAGCATTTAACAAGGGTCTTTCGGAGCTCCGTATAGGAATAACAGGGGAACTGGGTGTCCCTGTGTTCATTAGTCCATGGTGGTTCTGTGCCAATGGAGAAAAATGTTCCGAATGTGTCGGACACACCAACGCTTTTGTTGGTCAGGTAATTCCCCATAGAAGAGAAGCGCAAGTACAGCGATACTTTTTTACCCGCTTTACTATTGGTGGAAATAGCTTAACACCCTTAGTCTATCTATACTATATTCCTAAGTGTCTTCTGTCTGTCTGTCTTGTGTCTGTTTCACTATAGACGTCCAAGCCGTTCAACCTAGGATCTCCAAATTTCTCACAGCTATTCTTATGGCGCAAAGGCAGCGAGTTGCGCTATTTTCATCGATTTCCAATTTGGGTTAAGTTAATTAATTAAATAATGTTATTTACCATTAACAATGGTAAACTAAGACTAAATTTAAAATGTTCCTAACTTCCTATATTTCATATTAATGTGAGATAATGAAAATAATATGTTAGAAAAAATAGTTAACTTTTGCTTTAAACAAAGAATGTTCCTAAATTTTTGAAATTACTGTTGTGATACTATAAATAATATTTTAGAAACAGTAGTACATAATTATGATTTTGTTTAAAAAAGTTCCTATTTAAATATCATTACTATTATTTACTAATTGTTTAAAAATTAAATTGTTTTTACCCTAGTAGCACAAAATCTTTGGCCCAGCAGCTGGTGAATAATTGTCGGCCAACACTGTAGGCGCGGCAGTGATTAAGGTGTTGAGCATGTCCTACCTGGCCGGTAGGTGGAATGGGTGTAGGGGTTCCACAAATCAGCCATCGACTTACCTACATTTATCCAACAGTGAATCTACGTTTTGCCACCATAGCGCCTACATTTAGCCAGCACAACACCGATATTCCTCCACAATCGCGCCGACTTTTAGCCAACATTTAACCAATCCCACGCCATCATTTAGCCACCATTTACCCACCCCTGCGCCATCAACTAGCCATCTCTGCGCCACCTTTTACCCAGCCCTGCGCCACCATTTATCCACCCCTGTGCCACCAACTAGCCATCTCTGCCCCACCATTTACCCAGCCCTGCGCCACCAACTAGCCATCTCTGCGCCACCATTTACCCAGCCCTGCGCCACCAACTAGCCATCTCTCCGCCACCATTTACCCAGCCCTGCGCCACCAACTAGACATCTCTGCACCACCATTTACCCAGCCCTGTGCTACCATCTAGCCATCTCTGCGCCACCATTTACGAAGCCCTGTGCCACCATCTAGCCATCTCTGCGCCACCATTTAGCCATCTCGGCGCCACCATTTACCCAGCCCTGTCCCACCATTTATCCATCCCTGTGCCACCATCTAGCCATCTCTGCGCCACCATTTACCCAGCCCTGTGCCACCAACTAGCCATTTCTGCGCCACTATTTACAATAAGCTGTCTAGTATCTGTCAATTATATGACTGTTAAATCATAATACTTATGAACCCATTATTATCGAATCCTTTGTCATAGTAATATTATCATTTAGATCCAATAACTTATAAAATGTACAATCGAACAAGTGGTGTAATTTGTAAAATTTGGATAACAATATAATTAAAAAAACCATTTATTTATGATGAACAGATTCACGATTTTTTTAAAAAAAATTAGATAAACAAAAATTAAATCATTCTAATTCCTTTTCTTTACGAGTATTCAAACTTCTTCTTGAACGCCCTCCATTCCTATCTGGAGCTCCTCTGATATATTTTTTTACGACAGTTTCGACGGTAAATTCCTTTACCTCATCAAAATTAATTTGGATTGCACCTATGTTAAATGTTTAGATTAATTAATGAACTTTTTAAGGATTATGGAATTGCTTTAACATTCGATATGGCGTGCGAGTTAACTGCCTTCTAGGGTTCCATTTTTATTATTATAAAGTTTCAGAGGATATTTAGGGTTAAGATACATTTTGGAAGTAATTACTTACGTACTATGACGTCTCTTATTTTCATCTCTTTGAAGGGCCAAATCGTTTTACATCTGTCACTAAATGTTTTAAAGAATGAACATTAAGGCTAACAAACTTTTCGCCATAAAAATCTGGGCAAGACAAAACATATAAATCCAATAATTTTTCAGCATAGTCAACTAGTGTTTCGATTAAAGTTGGGGAAGCGAGTATGTAGATTGCGCATTGAAGCAATCGAAAATGATCCAAAACATCGTTAGCTACAATTCCCTTACACACGACTGGGCCAGTATAGAGGAGAAACTGTCGAAACTCAGTTGCCTTCCAACGATCCATATGCTTCATTGATCTAGGCTTTCTTGCGAATTCGCTAGGAATATGGTTTGAACATTTTAAAAGCCTCGAAGACATTTCTGTTACCTGATTAGCACTGAGACGAACAATTAATTTTCCCTTTTTAACCCAAGCCCTGATAAACCTTTTGGTAACTCCTAAACAAACAAGGTGCATGTAGTCTAAGGGAAATTGAGCTACCATATCTATATCTAAGACTTCAAGGGGTGAACGTTCACCACGTAAATGATGTTCCTCATTATCTTGATTTCTAAATGTTTGGTTGGTACGGAGCGCTACAGTTTCCTCTGAATAGTCCTCTATGAAAACCATATTATGCTCTAACATGTAACCCGAAATATTACACTTGTCGCAGGAAAAATAACCTGTATGACCTTTTATGTGTTTCAGAAAAGCCCTAGCAGGGGTGTCTAAAATAAACGGTCCATCAAGATTACAAATTATATTCCTTTCTCCGTAAGAAAATCCATGAACCCTAAGATCAGATAGTTCTTTAATAAATGGACCTAAATATTCTCTAAGCGAACCTGGCTTATGTTCACCGCAAAACACACCCACTGGAAATACGTCACTTATAATACCATTTTTAAAACTATAGACGCCCACTAAAATTGGCCAAAAGTTAGTGCTTGAGCTTTCAAATAGAGGAATACCATCAACGTTTGTTGCAAATGATAAAGCCTCTGGATAATCAGGATATAAATCAAAAAACTTTGTTAAACCAATCTTCAACCCAATGTGCCAGTACTCCCCATTTGCCACTCCCGAAATGCCTGTAGTGTGTCTTATTGTTTTCAAAATAGTTCTACAATCTTTCGGCAATTCAGCATGTCCATGAGCTCTAAGAAGTTTAAGTAAATCATTAACTTTAACTGTATCGACATTGTGATTTGTAATCCAATCCCTAAGATCTTCGGCCAAATTATTAGATTCTTCGTCAGAAGAGCTTAAACTTAAATTAGAAGAACTACTGGAAAAACTAACAAAGCTATCGCATTCAGATACTTCTGAAAAATCTGAATAGCCCGCCTCGATATTATCAAATCCAACAATATTCCTCTCTTCGACACCATCATCCCTTTCTTCGCCAATGTTATTATTAGTTTCAACTTGACCATTGTGAAAGTTTACGAAATGTATGGTTTCAGGGTTAGCTTGAGACTCCTGGGACAACCTATCTAACACACTTCTCAAATAACTAGCTCTTTTTCTTCTCATGTGTCGTTTGCTCAGATTAATTGGTGTGTCCATATTAAAAGCGTACTATTAAAAATTTGGGCTCAACCTGCTTTAAAAATTGGTATATCTCTCAAATATTAACTTTCCTCGATATTTAAGACAAATATAAAAATTTAGTTAGGTTCCATAATAAAATTGTTTTGCTATTTTTCCTCAAGTTTAGCGAACGATTTATTTATCCATTACCTTTTCCTCAGAATTTCTATCTTGTTCCATAATTTACAATGAAATATTCAGAATCATGAAGCCTATTAAAAATAATATAAACATTAATTTCAGTGTGATATGATTGAACATATAAATTAATATACTGTTAAAAATAACCAAAGAATACCAATTAGGTAGATAATAACTAAACATCTGATCAAAATAAAGTCATATTATTCAGTTTACTATAATATTTACACTATCTTTTCAATTATTACAAAAACCAGTAAAAAATTAACAAGTTTATTTACATATTTAAGGGGGGTTGGGGAGATTGAAAACTAAAGTTAATTTGAAACATTTATTTAAATTCATTAACCCAAAATGGGTGTTTTTATCTTTCCGATACTTCTAGCGATTCGTGAGCTTTTTAAGGCAATTGGGTTAAATTGTAGTCTTTTTATTTAAATAAAAAATTTATGTCCTATCCTACCAAGTGGAATTTTTAGCTTTAAACTGATTGGAATGTGAGATTGAAAACTAAAGTTAATTTGAAACATTTATTTAAATTCATTAACCCAAAATTAATGACATTAATTAATGACAAAGAATTTCAATGTTATATTTTGAATTACAAACAAACATGTGGTAAATTTCACGGAGATACTGTAATCGGTAATTAATTATTTACAAAAAGCCTCGAAATATTTAATTGTATAACTACTAGTTTTGTAGATTTACTCATTAATTAATCATAAATTTAAAGGAAATTTTTAACAGTGTAAAATGTAATGGAATACTAAGATATATTTACCTTTAAAAGAGACACCAATTTTCTAACATCAGTAATGGCGACCAGCAAGCTAGAAAGTTTATTGTCCGACTCCGATATGGAACACGAGGTCAAGGTCCTTCCTTTCCCTTTCTTCTCGGTTTCTGGAGCTCGACGCGAGGCTCTACGTGTTTTATGACGAGTAACCTCGCGAGTAACAGAGAGCGGAGAGCGAGTCTAAGGTAACGGCCAACTTCGACCACGCGTACCAAAACAGCGACGGTACGCGCCGAGCGCGCGGTTGAAGTTGGCCGTACTGAGGTAGATATAAGAGTTCCAAAGACAACTTATAAAGCTTTCCCACTATTTTACACGTTTGGACTAGAAATTTACAGCGTAATGTAATATTATAGTAGTAGGAAAAAATTAATGTAAATATAAAAATAGTGCCCTTATAGTAAATATTGTACATTTCGGTACTATATATTACGCTCTCAAAATAATAATTATGGTATTCTATAGTACCATATTATAGTACGTATGGCAACGCTGGACGTAACGTATGCGGCCGCGCGTATGGAAAAATATCACGTGGCTTATAAGCGATAATAGGATTGCGCTTCGCAATGAATGTCGAGATATCTGATTTAGTGCGTTTGAATCTGTGGCGAACTTGGTAAGGTCGCTGACTCGCTGCCGTCGAAGTCAGAAGTTGGTGGTTCAAAACCCTTAAACCACCCAATTAATTATTAACATAAATGATTTGTGAATTTGTGCTGGTAAGGTGTCGGCATCACCTACACTGTTCCCGCAGATCTTTAAATACATAAATTTTTTTCTAGTGATTAGAAAACTTACATTTAAAAAACCTTTTAAATAACATAAATTTTAATAAAGAAATGTAAATGAGTCTTTATTAAACTTATTTCTTTACATAAGTACTAAAAAGAATATAACTGCTGGGAATCTTTCGGTTTTTTGTAGGCAAATTTACTTAGGTGATGGTTCAGAGTTGAAAGCCAACAATAATTCAGCACCAACAGTCTACCAACACTACCGACACCTCCCCAACACTAAAACGGAAGGTCTGTGCTACTAGGGATAATATTGCTACTATAATTGTGATATTAAAACTAAGATTTTAAAGCCAATTCTAATTGATTTTTTTAAATTTAAGGATTTACAGTGAAAATTCCATTAGACAGGATATTAGCAAACTGAGCCCGCCGAACGATTCAAACTTTCGGCGCGAATCTCGAAATATTTGAAAAGTAAAAGACAACGAAGTACGCCACCTATTGGTCTTTCGCGCGTAAGTCGCAAGCTCCTGTCACCCCCTAGCTGAGCAGCTCGCACAGGCCTTTATAATAACGTAAGCACCGCTCCAATAATCAATGCGCGGATGAACCACTCCCGCCAAAAATATAGTAGTTTTACGTCAGTAACGACGTCAGCCGGTGACTTCGGTGAGCTACCGATGACCATTTGGGTGTGATTGGGGGTGACACCCGACCGTGAAATAAAGAAAAAACTTACACAAACTAGAGTAGCACACCATGATATCCGCCCCGGGTGTCACCCATGCTAGCCAGTGGCGGATTATCCAATAGGCTGAGTAGGCTTAAGCCTACGGGTCCGGAGAATAAATGGGCCCGGTAGGATTTTTCTAGAAGGGCCCTCGAGAATAAATAATCCACAGTTAACGCAAAATATAAAAATATTTAAGCTTTTAGTTGGAAAATTGTCCAAACACAAATTTTTGTAATCGCGTTTCCTACTGATTGTCGGATTTCATTTCAACAACCGCCGCTAAGATCGTCTGTATTCTCTTCGTTTTGTAGTAAAGACGGATACATGAAAACGTTCTTTTTTTGATAATACTACTCTGCTTATTGATTTTATCTATATAGTATAATCCAAGCATTTATTTTATGCGTGTATCCTGTTGTCCTCAAAATTGAGTAAAATTAAATAAAATAATACTTTGCGAGAAGCCACGAAATAATAACGGACCTGGACAGTACGGATCGGTTATTTTCTTGACCAATTTTGATATATTATAATTTTGATTAATTGATTGACTGTGATAAACTGTGCGCTGTTCATAAAACTTAAGGCAGTGCCAGAGGCGGCGATCGGAAAATATTTCTGTGGGGGCCCGGGCCATTATTTTTTCATCCAAAAATACATATACTTAAATCTGAAGCAAGAAAATGTACAGCTCTAAATTTCTATATATTTTTAAAAGTGTTCTTTATAATATCTCATCCGGCATGGATTACATTGATAATAAAAGTTAAGTCGATATCTTTAGAAAAATATCTGTGTACATGTCTAGATAATTAAGCCCTTCTTGGCCACATACTTAACGAAGGTATTTTAGGTAAAATAGGGTACACGACGGGGCGATTTTCTGTTTGAACGAATCTATCGAAATCAATTTCACGGTTACATCATCTTAATGCTACTCGCATCTGCAATCTCAAAATAACTTCTGTCAAAAGACTGAATTCGGACCCAAATAAAGGCAGTGAGATTATAAATTTTACCCTGGTTGCTATTTTTCCTCAATTTAATTTCTGTGGGGGCTCTGCCCTCGTTAGTTTTTCCCTGTGGGGGCTCGAGCCCCAGAGCCCCCACGGGATCGCCGTCACTGGGCAGTGCCAATCAAGGCTGGATTAGAAATTCTAATTTCTGACTTGGGTTATCTGTGCAACCCAAATAGCAAGAAAAATAATTTCGCTGCTTCTGAGATGAATTCAGTTAAGGTGTGCTTTGCCAATGGTCAGTTTTTCATCTTGTATCATCAGATTTTTTTAGTTATATATATTTCATAAGAAAGTTTAGTATCGTACAAAGTACAGTCTGTTACAAAAGTCTTCGACAAAGGGAGTTTTTGCATTTATCTTAAATTTTCTCGAAACGTGTAAACGATAGAAAAATGAAACCCGAAGAAATTTTTAATACTTTTTTATTTCCTTTCACGTGGAGTTGTCGTATTTTTACACGTTTCGAGAAAATTTAAGATGAATGCAAAAACTCCCTTTGTCGAAGACTTTTGTAACAGACTGTACAACCATAAATGCTTAAGCGAATAATATCAAAACCACCGCGGCAAGTTTCCCAGGGTCAAGGGACCCCTAAACAAAGCTAATCCTAGGGGCCCGAGTGGTAGTTAATCCGCCACTGATGCTAGCTACGACACTGGTTTCGCGTAGTGTGTGGAAATATCTCGAGAGGAAAACTGTGTTCAAAGCAGGGAAATTTTTTTTGGCTCGTGTGAATATACCTTAGGCCTTCAAGATGGTTAAGCTTATCTCGCTGAAGTACTAAGCTTTTAGTTACATTAAATGTGGCGTTCTTTCTAAACATTTTGAACTTTATTTCAACCGACAAAAGTGTCTTACCTTTCGAAAAACTATAAAACACACTTTGAAATTTTCTGTATTTATTGGAAATGATTAAAGGGAGTTGCTTATACTTTCTAGCCTGAAGATGGCGCCACACATCACTATATAGCCCTATAACCCATAACTAAAGACCCTATAAACCTCGTCGACACCTAAAGAAAGTATGAAGTTCGCAAATTTTTAACTTTCCAGGTAAGGATCGTTAGGAGTCTCCTTCGAAAGCTAACTTTTTGATCGAAACCAAGGCCTATCGAAATTTTAAACGCTCTCATCAAGAAAACTCTTACTTCGGGGAAATAATGATAAATTATTGAATCGGAAAGTAAAAAAACGCTTTGTTTCTGAAGTTGCTTATTTTAAAATCGCCATCAACTTACAATCTTTTATGCTAAAAAACGATTCCGTTTCAGAGCAATTTACAATATATATGAACAATTTTCTGTCTCACCTACTCATGTAAAAACTGGAACTGAGTAAAATTTTAAAATTAATTGTTTTTTAAACTTTTACGCTATAATCGCTTGCAACCTTAAAGAAACGGGGAAAATTGAATTCGATAAATCATTTTTAAATAATTAAAATAAAGATAAATAATTTAATATTTAACCAAATTGAAATAGCGTTTGTAGGTACAATGATAAAAACAGAAACTTGAAAAAGTCCGACATCAATAGGCGTTATCTGAACGGAGGAAATGTCCACCATAGGTCAGATTATTTACGCTAGGGTCAGATCATTTGATACCGGTCAAAATGCAAACAAGATAGTTTAAACCCGAAACTAATCTGAATTCATTGTGAACAGATAAAAGGCGATTTCAGATGCCTCCCAGTTCTCGATTTGATATATCCCCAGATTAAATTATTTTCGAAATTTTCATTAGATTATTTTTATATAATCATATACGTTGAAGTTTTTAACCATGGTAATTAAATATATAAAAATTAAATAAAAACTCGACCATAAAGAATCCGTCGAGTTTTTATTTAATTTTGATATTTACAATTGAGTATATCCAAATATTAATAAAATTATAGCTATTGTGGTTTTGTTTATTGTAGTTTAGTTCGAGGTGATCGAAGCACCCTGTATATGGTTTCCGTATCAGAGCTTTCAGACTCTATAGCTAAGTTAAAGAATGCAACTTTTTTTCGTTTCTTTTAGCTAAAGTTAGTAGTAGAGGCCACTATTTCGATAGAGCCGATCCGGGCTGGGAATTGTCGATTGTTGAAAGGCAGTCACGTGTGGCGTTTCTTAGAAAGGAGAACCGGACAAACAAAGAATAAACTATGATCTATTTGGCGTTCCACGAATTTCTTTATCCGTATCTAAATGTATAGAACTTTGAAGAAATTTAACAATGTATGTTGTTAGAGAAGAATTTCATCGGGCAAGTCCGGTATCCAAGGATTTGGGCTTAAAAATAGTTATACGTACTATTTTGATCCGAAATATTGTATCGAGTTTTTGGACAGATCAACAACTGGACCGGAATCGTGCGCGCAAATCCCTCGTTTCGGTGGCGTCGCTAGGATTTAATTTGGGGGCCGAAGGGGTGCTAATTTGTCTAACATTCTCATGACGGGGGTCGTAATCCTCTGAAATTTATTTACAAGTTCTATTTCTTTCGAGGATCGGAAAAAATATAATGGCTTTCTTTTCGAACCACGGGTTTGCATTTCATAAGTATTTGTATATTTCTGTAATTTTGACAGAAATTGTAATATGTTTTCCTTTTTTTAACAAAAATCTATCCTATAAAATCCTATAAAATTACGACGAATTTCCTATGTTCCTATGAAATGTTTTAGCTTTTCTGTGGTCACCTTGATTAAAATATATTAGAGTGTTTTAGTGAATGCCAATTCTAAATTTGCCAAGAAAAAAACGAAAAATTTAATTAGGATTAACTGAATTTTTCGTGAAAGCGAATAAATGTTTCTCTAAAATAAAACGAATAAAAAGTAAAAAATATAATACGTTACCTCTTACGTCACAGTCTCTTACTTCGAGCGCGCGCTACCGTCGCCAGAGGAATATAGGTTTTTCTAGCGCGCGTGCAAATCGCGCGTGCGAACAATATACTAATAAAGCCGTGTTTTGCGACGTAAGAGCAACATATTCCATTTTTTTTACTTTTTATTCATTTTAATTTATTGAAACATCTATTATAAATTATCCTAGAGCAAAAGTATAAAATAAAAAAAAATCAATTTAAATAAAACAAATCTGATTGAAATCAAATAAATAATTTTTGAAATGAAAAGATTAAACCGCCTTGATTATTCAGAGATAATTTTGAATGAGCAAACAGCTTTCACACATTCAGTGTAAAATTGTGTCGGTAGGCGGCGATTCTTTTGACCTATATAATGCACGCAGAATTATTCATAGTGTTATAAAATACAATGATTTAAAAAGGTGAAATATAAAATATTGCATGATTAGTACAGTCATCAGGGGGCTATAGCGCGGGCTCGTAGCAGGGCCGTGCAGAGGGGGCTAAATCGCCGGGGCCCGACGGAAAAAAGGGACCGAAAGTATGCCCCATCACCTTGACCTTCACCAGCACCCCCCTTGTAAATTTCAGTTAGGGCCCATGACGACGTAATGCCCGAAATGTCTCTACACGGCCCTGACTCGTAGTCGTAAGAGACAAGACCCACGGTGGAAAGATAAGGAGATCCAATTATGCGAGGGGTCGGACACTTGCCATTATTTTGTACGGGATTTCGGGATTTCGTAGAGATTTTGGCGATTTTATCATTACTTTTTGAAGTGATTTTGGGATTTCAATGTTAATTTACCATAGAGAGGTTTAAAAGATTTTGCGATTTTAGACAAAGTGTACGGGATTGTGGTAAATGTCCGACCCCTCGCAATTATGCGCATTTCTCGAAAAGTGTTTGTTAAAACGCGAACCACAACGTCACTGCCCTACGTTTTAGTTCAACGACGTAGACGTTCGCGTTTATATAATTCCTGAAACTATTCATTATAACTTGGAACAGGAATCCATACCTCTACTTGGAATGCTTATCCTGCCGTATCGCGTATGGTAAGATCACTCTAACGGCTTTGGCCCCGCCTACGACCGAAAATATCCTTTTTGCGCGCGCTCCCCTCTCACGTTGTTGTTTTATAAGTTAACATAGTGACGTCAAAAAAACCGTCAGCCACATCGAGGCGAAAATCTGCCGCGATAAGCATTCCAAGTAGAGGTATGGTTGGATTCCTGCTTGGAACTACAGACTTCAAAGGTAAGAGTTGGCTCTCCTTATCCTTCCTCCGTGCATTAACGCATAATCTACATTAAAACAAGAATGAACAATTACCTCGACTTCTTGGAGATAATCTTTTCTATTGGCGTAAGCGACGTCGAGTCGGGACAGAGACGCTAGAAAGGCCAACCAGAACCAGCAGTGAACGTGACGCGTTGACGGTGTTATCATGGCTCTTTGCTATTGGCTGCCAGGAGCGGTGACGTCGCTGATTCTAGTTACCTCCCCGTTTCGATGCGACGATGTAATTTCCGGATGCAGTGGCGAATGGAAAATATTTCTTGCGAATCTTCTGGCGAAAATGTAAATTCTGAAAAATGAATTTTTAGAATAAGAAAATGATACTTCACTTTCTCCGGGGTCATACATTCAGAAATTTGCAAATACAGTTATTTTCCCCACAAATTTGCGGATTTTTTAGGAGAATTTGTGTATTTTTCTCTGGAATTTTATGGATTTGTGTAATTTTCTCTAGAGTTTTATGGATTTGTGTATTTTTCTCTTGAATTTTATGGATTTGTGAAATTTTTCTCTGGAATTTTATGGATTTGTGTATTTTTCTCTGGAATTTTATGGATTTGTGTATTTTTCTCTGGAATTTTATGGATTTGTGTATTTTTCTCTGGAATTTTATGGATTTGGGTATTTTTCTCTGGAATTTTATGGATTTGTGTATTTTTCTCTGGAATTTTATGGATTTGTGTATTTTTCTCTGAAATTTTATGGATTTGTGTACTTTTCTCTTGAATTTTGTGGATTTTTGTATTTTTCTATTTTCTCTGGAATTTAATGGATTTTTGTATTTTTATATTTCCTCTAGAATTTTATGGATTTTGCGCATTTACGAATTTTTCATCGGAATTTGTTCATTTGTTAAAAAAATACAAAATCATTGCCTGCCTTTTTTGGTGGATTATGAATTTTCCGTTGAATGTAGTGAATTTTTCTGAATGTCCGACCCCTGACACTAATAAAATAATTCGAGTAGCTTTTAATTCGAAGCAACATCTTATCCGAGCCGGCGATCTTTTCAGATCTGGCCAAATTTATTTTTACCCAGTCATCTCGCTATAAATGGATATCTATTCCGTTACTTTTAATGAACTTCTTCAATATTTGCCCAAGGCGGAAAAAAAATTTGCTTCACTCGACGGAAGAAAAGTAATTTGGTTCCAGAAACGCAAATGTATGAGTGAAACTACGTTTTCGCTTCTTTGAACTTTTACCGCAACTTCTGTTTGAGTTACCCTTAAATGTGATTTTATAATACGTTTTTCAAAATAATCTTCTGATAAGAAAATAATTTAATTATAATATTAATTGCGCTGGTTCCAATTATTTGGGAGAATTTTCGCGAATGTTTCTTTCCCCTCATTTCCTTCCCCCAACTCAGGCCCGTAGCCAAAAAATTCGTTAAGGGGGCAGTAGCTTTTTGTGAGGGGCACATTTGTTTCGTTAACTAATTTTGAAAATTAACATAAGTGGCGCCGTTAAATGTTTTTGATGTTCAACAAAAAAACCTTGCTTTCTCAACCAAAACATTCTATTAAGAAATATTTACCTATAAATAAAGATCTAAACTTTAGACAAAGACAAGTGGTCGAAAAGGAAAATTTCAAGGAATAGAAGTTTAAAAAACTAATAAAGATAAAGGGGCAGAGAGTATTCTTTGAGGGGGAATGGATTAAATTGAGGGGGCAGGTGGGGGCAAATAAAAATTTCATTTGAGGGGGCATCGCCCCCGAATGTCCCCCCCCCCCCGTGGCTACAGGCCTGCCCCAACATCAAAAAACCTTCCTACGCACGGGAGCCATTGGAATTTATTTCAGTTTGAATATTATCCATGACACAATGAGTATTAAGACTAAATAAAGATGCATGCAAAATTTAAGTGAAATCCTAAAGCTATTTTTATTTATTAAAGCTAACAAAATATGGTGTTTCATACATAAAAAGTCAATTTCAAAGCTCCCTAAAGACGCCCCAATAAATCATTCTCCCAAGAAATCGCCAAGACGTAATATTTCCGAGAGCCAGGGCCTGCGAGTCACTGTTTATTTAGTGCTTGTTAAAATAACGGAAATTTTTCACCTAAGTTACGGCAGCAACAAGCGTTCCCCCGTGGCGTTCCCTTTTAACCAGGTAGCTTTTTTGACATATTAAGACTTGGTAAAAACACGACGTTCTGTTTACAGGTGAAAAGTTTCCATTATTTCCACAAGCACTAGGCCCATACAAACAATACCTCGCGGGTCCTGGCTCTCGGAAATATTACTTCTTGGCGATTTCCTGTCAGGATGATTTATTTAAGGTGCTATAGTAAAATTCTGTAGAATTTTAAGGAATTTAAAAGTTAACCAAAAACGTTTCCGCCAATTCGAAAATTTTTAGTAGAATTAAGAGGCTTCTTTTAAAATTTCAAGGGAATCCGTAGTTTACCTGGCCTACGTCTCCGTGAAGAGCGGTTCCAACGCCACTAAAACGTTGATTCAAATTGAGAACTTTCGTGTGGTAAAATATATTTGAATAAGGCACATTAATATAGCTTTTAGTAGGCAATATCTCAACGTATGCTAATTTCGTAAATACGAGAGATTTGAGCGAATTTTTCCAAAGCTTCTAGCTGCTCCACGCCTTCCATTATTTTTAATGTTATTCGTTTCATCTTCCAAACAGCGTTTTAATACTCGCTCCATTTTCTTGGCCTCAGTAAAGAGAATCTCTCCGCGGCACTCTTTTAAAAGTGCCCTTCTTACTTAGCTCTCTATTTTATGCTAATGAGGCGAAATAATGGAGAACTTTTATTAGCTCGCTTTCACGCTTTCGAAACTCTATTGTCTTACTGCTATAAAATCTACGCTTCGTTGCTAAAGTCCACTTCAACGTTTTAACGTTTAATTAGCCGATATAATTACCGCTCGCGTAATTACGAAAGGCTACAATCCTTTTCTAGGAATTTAATCCTTTGAATATTCCGATTCTGTGAACTCTAAAAACCTAACGTTGTGTATACCGGATTTAGCTAAACGTTCATGGGTTGTCATTTTCAAATAGATCGTTAGGGTCATACCCAAATGACGTCACGCAGTAAGGGGTAAGGAGATATGGTTGTACAGGCGTTGCTAAATGTTACAGGGGGTACACTAGCCATTTAATAATTCGTTTTATCACGTTAGCTTTTTGAAAGAAATTTCATAATTTTAGGTGCTATAATTTAATTATAATTAAGGGGGTGAGTGTTTGTTTCGTAATTTAGGGAGCGGAGTCTTACAAGGGGAAGGGGGATGTAAAAAAGTAGTTTTATTTGTGTTACGTAATTTGTAAACAACACGTAAATGATGAATTAACATTAATTAATTAAAAAGCAGATAAATATGTGAAGCTCGGTTTCTGCCTTTTCCCAATTTTTTTCACTGTTAATAGAATGTTGGGTTGTAAAACAATTTTACAATATTTTTTTGATCCAAAGAACACATCCCTTGAATTTGCGCGAAACGTAACAGAATCACCCCGTATATGTTTTTACTTTTTGCGACTCCGCTAAAAATGAACTTAATTATTTAATTTAATAAAGATGAAATCGTACAATATTACCTTATAAACCGTTTCTTACTAAATATTGAATACCACATAGATAGCGGTAGTAGTCTGAGCCCCTTAAATTAACTTATCCCTGAACAATAAAGTAGGGCGTGTGGAACACTTCTACAGGCGCTAGTAGGCCAAAAATGAGAGAGCTATTTTATATACTACTACTATTATTTTAATACCGGTTTAGAACGGTGCAAATGAAATGAAATATGTCGAAGAAACGGTAACACGATATTTGTAGTTAGAAAAGCTTAAGTTTTAAATATTTTAATAATGAGCAACGGTAAATAAAAATTAATAGAAACTGTGGGGTGGCGGAGTGGTTAGCACCTTCGCCTCGCAGCAAGAGGAGCCGGGTCCGATCCCAGCTTATGACACTGGGTGAAAACTCGGAACTACTCCTTCCGCGTTGAGTTTGCAAGTTTTCTCCACACTGGCAGGAATCCATACCTCTCTTGGAATGCTTATCGCGGAAGATTTTCGTCTCGATGGGGCTGACGGGTTTTTTCGATGTCACTATGTTAATTTAACAAACAACAATGTGAGAGGGGAGCGCGCGCAGAGGGGATTTTTATTTCTTAGGCGGAGCCAAAACCGTCAGAGTGATCTTACCATACGCGATACGGCAGGATAAGCATTCCAAGTAGAGGTATGGATTCCTGCCACTGGTTTCCCCGAGTTCTTCGGTTTCCCCTTCCCATAAAAACTTGCTGAGGATAACGGTAATAGTTAGTGTAAGGAGCTGTTGGCTCGCGGGGCTTGCCACCACTCTCCTACGCATTGTAACCCGGCCACCTGAATTAATGGCTTTAAATGTCGCATGATGACTTAGGCTAAGGTGGTGCCAAGGGTATTATCCATAGATATAAGAAATGTATATAAAGGTCTAGATAATTTTCGGGGCGTCTAAGCCTAACATAAAATACGGAATTGACACCTAGCAGACAACGAGGAAGGCACGTGACTAAGAGCGCGAGCTCTCTTAGCATTTTAGTACTAAGTGCTTGACCTTTCCGCAGGCCGTAGTCTTTAGACACCATCTGTTGGTGACTTTTAGTATAATTTTTAAGGAGGAGACAATGGCTCTCGCGACGATAGCACGAGCTTTCTTACCGATAGATAGCGCCTTATAAGGATAGCCTGCAGAAATTACGCGTTTCTGCTAGCTGTCACCTCCATATTAACTCCCTTTGAGATGTTTTATCTAGACCTTTATATACGTTTCCTATATCTATGGTATTAGCAGAGCTGATTCATAAAGAGTATCCAAACAAACATACACACATCCTCTTATATTTATATAGATTTTTGTATAATATTTTTTTAATAATATCTCCGTCAAAGTAACCGCCGTTGGATTAATTTTAATCTCCCCTTAATCGTTGATAAGTTCCTTAATTGAATTGGTTTGTGGGAGTGGAAAAAGGCTCGCTCTAATTGGTGTTAAGAGTATTGGGTAAAGGGATTTGCTGAAGAATGTTTTCTTTTTCGAAGCTATTAGGCTTTTAATCTGGATCAAATCCCGGAGATACCATCTCGGCTTAGGGGTTTTCGTCCGCCATGCATGGAGAAGGAACGAAATGAGATCTCTCGCGAAGGTATGCTCCGCGAAATTTACTCCGCGATCTCTTCCTGGTCTTTCTCAGCGGGATGGCTTGTTTCGTTTCCGCTCGAGGAACCTGGCTAAAAAGTTCAAAGGACCGACTCAGAAGTACATTTGGGACTTTGCTAAACGGAAAAAGTAACATTATACCAAGGATGTTTTCATGTTAACCGGAGCTGTGTGGGTGCAATAGCTTACCGAATAGGCTCAAATGCTTCTTCAATTTGTTTTTGAAAAAAAAAGGGGTTTCTAATATAAAAATCGTCGTAAACTTTCCATTTTTCATTTTCACAACTGACTGTGAAATCCTTCAAAAAAAGGAATAAATCAACTTTAGAAGATCCTAATCTTTACTTTCATTACTCTACAAGTTAATTCTAAATCTTAAAATTTTTATCTCCTTAAATGTAGGTTTAAGTTTTAAATACTATAAATAATGCTTCGAAATTTCAAACGCTTTCAACGCTAAATTAACGATTTCTTTGGCACTATGATGGTTATTTATTGAATCGGAAAATTTTCGATAAACAGGGTGTTTAAAAGGTTATGCACAAATTTGAAGGAGTTGTAGGGGGTGAGTTGAGAAGTATGCCTGTTTTTCCTCATTTTCCTACGATGAGTTTAAAGAGCGCCAGAGAGCTTCAAAGTGTGGCCTACTAGCCCCTGGAAGTAGGCTGTGACAAGCGCAAAACCAAGCAGTGGGGAAACGCGAACATTAAGGTTTGGGTTCGTGTGATAGGTAAAAACGGACTTTATAAACAAATCGAGGTAAACAGCGTAAAAAACTAAACTTAAACAGTATTTAAAGTCGTTTCTGCTTGGTTTTGATGCAGCCTACTTCCAGGGGCTAGTAGGCCACACTTTGAAGCTTTTGGCGCTCTTTTAACTCGTCGTAGGGAAATGGGGGAAAATCAGCCATACTTCTCAACTCACCCCCTACAACTCCTTAACATTTTTTCCTAACCTTTGAAACACCCTGTATATTCATTTTTTCTGGAGGTTTTTTTTTTCCACTTTGAGATCTATAAAATCGCTTTGGCTTGTATTTATTAATACGCAGAGATTAGCCATCCACTGATATCGCTTTGCGTCATACTTTTCACTATTACGTTGCTTAGAGTTTTAGATTTTCTTTTAAATCATCGACAACTTTTCGAGGTCTGTCATTCAACGAGGCTCATTAATAATTTTATATTTTTGGCAAACTGGGCAAGTTCTAAAAGATTAATCGTACAACTAGGTTGAGAAACGAATTTTCTAGCCACTAAGAAGTTCCGAGATTCGAAAGGTCAAGAACCCATGACGCTGCGTGTTAAAATGAGACTCTTGTCTCCGATTGCACGCCCACAAAGCTGCTGCCTTTACTGTTCAATTCGAAACGGACAATACCAATTATTTTTGGTGAATGACTCTTGAATCTATTTTGGGAATTCAAAAGACTTTATCAAATAATAAATTTATTTTTTTAAACTATTAATGACTTGATTTTTTCTAATGTAACGATTTAAAACCCACGAGAGGTCGCGTGGGAGGAGCTCAATTGGCTAATTGGATTTTGATCTAGCAAGAATTTATTGGGTTAACCGATAATATGAATACGCAACAAGCTCTGTTTTCATGATATATCATACTCCGACTTCACCCGCAATCGTACCAAAATGTAATAATAGTGACTCGCGAAACCAATTACAGGTGGTCGGGTTACAGCGCGTAGGAGGGTGGTGGCAAGCCCTTCAAGCCACGTGAGCCAACAGCTCCCTACACTTACTTTTACCGTTAGACTGCGAATTTGTTTGTGGGTTTTCTTCCGGAAATCACATATTCTCTGTTTAATTGAATATATTTCTTGTTATACAATCTGATGGGTTACCTTGTTAAGTTGTCGGTTTTTGAGTGGATTTTGACCAAACCAAAAGTCAAGGACGTACCGAGGGTATTCTGATGGGTTACCTTGTTAAGTTGTCGGTTTTTGAGTGGATTTTGACCAAACCAAAAGTCAAGGACGTACCGAGGGTATATGACGTCCAATTCAAAATTTTAGAAATGGCGCCCCCTATAAACCAAATAAAATATAATTAGCTTTGACATTTGAAAGATAGGAGTGTTTTGGCACCCCCTACGTGAAAGACATCTTGGCGCCCAGTTCAAAATGTATCCCCTGAACCCGGGTCGGTACCAGTGTTGGCAATAAGCTTTTTAAAACTACTGGTCAATGTGACCACTATACCCCCTACTGGAAAAATATTTTACTGGTCATGACCATTATCCTCTCCCACTTCTTCCCCCTTTTATTTTACCTTTGTAAGCAAATTGACAATTGCGATTAGGAAGTTCTATAAATAGTTTTATTTATCACAAAACAGAAGCTTTGATATTTTTCACAAACAAATTAACTGGTCATTATGACCAGTGGACCCCAGATTTGATTTAATTTACTGGTCATCGCCCAAATTAAACTGGTCTTTGACCGACGCCACTGCCTTATTTCCAACACTGGTCGGTACGCCTCAGCCAAAAGTGTATAATAGAGAGGTTAAGCAAAGCGCTCTTGAAGTTTGAACAACAACGTCGGGAGTACCTCGACTTTCGAGGATAACCATTCTTTAAAATTGGTTAAGCGCGCTTTCAGTTCAGAATCAAGTTCGTTTGAAATCGAGTTTTAACAAAATGCGCACCTTTCGCTAACCCAGGGGGACAGGGTACACGAAGAATTAAAAACGTCGTTTGAACAATACTAAAACAGGTGTTATGTACGGGTATGAGTGTTGTCGAAATACAATTATTTGTAGCTTCGTGTGGCCGGGTGTACCGCGAATGTCCCTCTTTGTATACTCGACTTATTTCACCGAGTTAGTCCTAATTAAACAAGGCCTAGGCGCAGGGCCGGATTAACCAATAGGCCGAATAGGCCTGGGCCTAGGGCACTAAGCCTACAAGGGGCACCAAGAGGGTTCGAAAAAAATAAAAGTACAAAACTTTTATCATTTGCTTTTCACAAAATATTTTCCGGAGTAATTTTAGTAAATGCGTCCACCCCTATGAACCAAAAACGTTTGATTTTCACATTCTCGGACGGACTGCCGTCTAGCCCCTGACGACATACTAAATCTGGCAGAAAAATTAATTTTCCTTCCATTTCTCAATTATAAATTGAGGAAAGGGGCCACCAAAATTAACTTGGGCCTAGGGCCCCATAAAGTCTTAATCCGGCCCTGCCTAGGCGTATTTCAATTCAAACAAGTATTTCCGCTTTTTAACAAGTACGCTGTTACGTAAATAATAAGTTGGCATAACTCTGTCCCGATTTGTTGAGTTGGAAAATTATAATTATCAGTATTACTATTATTATTAAATATATTACGACCTTTCACGTATAAAGCTCGACAGAAATATGGCGTCGTCTTGAAGTGGTGAAATATTCGACTCCGAAGTACAAACGGGGAAAGTATAACGTCTAAAATGTTCACGTGACTCCCGACGTTCAAACTTCTAGAGTGCTCTGCTTAACCTCTCTAATATATCTCTTACCAGAGTACTATTCATCTTCCTATTCTGTTAATTGTATTCGCTTGAAACATGTACATTGGCCGGCTGCGGTTGATTTTTCAACAAACGTTTCGCAAGAAAAAATAGTACGTGAGAAATACGTCTTTAATGTTACTTATATACTTAAATTTGGTTTTGTTTTAATTAATAAATATACATTCGGAGCCGTGTTACCAAACGGCAAAACGTGGGGAAAATAATGGAAAATATTATCTTGGACCCTAATTAATTATCTGACCAATGTGGCCAAAAGTGAACTATATTTTTTACGGAAAAGTTTGAAAAAAGGATTAAAGATTATAAATGCCAAATTTTTTGCACTTTTTTTATGCTGTACTTTCCTATTAAAGTGTAGTCTATTGTTATATTTCAAAATGTAAAGCACAGAAAATGTAATTGTAATTACTTTTTCTATACTATCCACTTCCGGTAACATATGCGGCTTCATTTTTCATTTTACCCTTTTAGGTATAGTTAGATACTTCTATCGTAGGAGTATGTTATATACTTTGGCAAAACATCATGCCAAAGTGCAGTGGCAGCAAAACCGTGCTGACGTTTTTAGAGGAAACTTCTAAATGCTTTCACAATGCTGCCAAATTAGCCTGACTTAAGGTTAACACGGGTCAGGGAAAAGTCAGGGAATTGATCGATTTCAAAATTACGTTTTCGCGCGTGACGTGACAATACCTTTACGTTGCGATGTATAGCAGGCTAATTTATCTGCTTTTATAGCCTAACATGGCGGCGTATTTTCACGCGCAAAATTAATTTTAAGATCCCCCAATTTGAAAATAGACAAAAAAAGTCAGGAAAACAATTTGTAAAAAAGTCGGGGAATTAAAAATTTGTCTTGAAAATTTGCTGAAGATTATTTTACTATATATAGTTTTGTGATAATTATTCAGTTTCTTAAAGTTCTTTTTAACTTAATTTCAACATTTTTAGTTAAACCAAAATTTTACAAATGGACAGGAAACACGTGGCATAGACAAGGAATTTGAATCTGAAAATATTGTGGTAACACTGCCATATAACTGCGGTATTACTTCAGACGTTCCCGTTCAAAATATCGTACGCTTAACCTCTCAATACTCTATCGCTGAGTTTAGGGAGTGGTGCTTTTAAGTGTGATAACTTATTTAATTACGTGATAATTGCGGTGGTTATAAATAGTCTGTAGACGCGTTTTAACTATTACCGGCAATTAAATTCTTAATTAATTCCCTTTCAATCCTTTGCTAATAATTATCTCACTTTTTTATGATAAATCCACATTACTGGAAGTTAAAAGAAAAACCCAAAAATAGATGATAGTGTTGGAGGATGTGTAACGAAAAGAAAAGTGACCGTCTTCATTAGTGTGGGGAAATTGGCGGAGGAGGTACCGACCACTTTTTATTTTCGAAAGATTCTCTATCGTGGGCGGGAATTTAAAAATTGAGCAATTATCCGAATTGATTATGGGATTTAGAAAGCTCTCTTTCGTTCATAGATTTGAAAAAGGGAGGGACACGGGGGGAGTCATTTCGGACTGAAAAAAGTATCAAATTTGAGAGGATGATATCTTTAGTAGGCGCTCCGATGACCGCGGATAAAAAACCGGGTCGGTGGTCACTCGGGAAATTTCTCCCTAAGAACGTACTTACATTTTCTCAGAACTGAAAAGCATACTTGGTTCGCGATAATATTTTCACGGTTTCTTTTCAAGGGTCACATAATCATTTGAAAAATTCGGTCAGAATTTCAAGTAGGTCCTCCCACAACCGGAAATCCCAATTATTTTAATTGTAGTATCGTTCGTGGTAATATTTTGGGTCGCGTTTACTTTTAAAGGGCCTCATAATTATTTGAAAATTTGACCCGAATTTTAAGTTTAAAACTAATTATATTTTGAAATATTTCACAAAAATAATAAAATAGATTGTAGTTTCTCAATTATTGTGTCAATAAAAAATATTTGATAATTTTGTTCCTGACAGATGGCGTTACCGTTTCAGTCTGGGCTATTTCTTCTTTAAAGGGGAACGGTCAAGCTTTAACCAGTTAGATAGCCATATAGCCCGTTAAAAACTAAAATTTATGGCGAAAACCGCATCAAAAAATATTAAGCGGTTAATTTTTAATAAAATAAAGAAATTTCGGGAAATTGAAAAGCGCGCGTCCGCTGCGACACCTGGTGAGAAATCGGTGAGACACTCCTTGCTTGATTAAAATTGAAAAACAATATAAAAGCGCGCGCTGCTGAAGACGCGAAAGTTTTTTTTTTATTTTTCACGCGCGGCGCGTTCCAGTTAAACGAGACCTAAGCCTAAATTGCGCGATTTCAAAAGTTGGGATAGTTCGCAAATCGCTCACTAAGGTGCTGCTGGCGCTGGCGATACACCTTAAGATGGCGACGAAAATTCCAACCCAAATATCTGGCGTTATTTTGCGTTTCAACTTTTTAGACCAAAAACTATTTTTTCAAGGCAAAATAAGGTACGTGTATGTATATTGAACGTCTTGTTGATCTTTTGATACGCAAATAAGATGATATTTGGAAAAGCTTGGCCGTTCCCCTTTAAACGAGTCGACGATTACGTTCTCAATAACATCTTTATCTTCTTGTTATTCCTGATTAACGTTTTATAAATTTTCCATGACGTGGCATAATGACGCGCAGTCTTGTTTACTTGGCGTTACCTGTTTACATTTAACAGGCTAAGCCCACGCTACAAAACGCGTAAGGGGAACTTGTAGACGTAGCTTGACTGTGCGCAGACTGTTTCCGCTACGCGTTTAACCTGTCTATTGAGCCGGCAATTATATCTTTTAATGTGCGCACTTTGGGAGGGCTAATTTTCGGGCATTAATCCCCACCACCTCTTCCTATCTCTGCCTACAAGGTTTGGAATATTTTTACACAGCTCTATCAAAGTTCCACGAATTTCATTTCATTTATTAAAAAACATTCCCTAGTTGAAAACCAAAGTGTAGTATCTAGTATTCTGAATCTTTCAAATTAAATACGTTATTGGAATCTGTATGTTGACCAGTGGCCAGCGAACCCCCCTACTTAACACACGGAAATACAATTATCGATATTAAGAAGGTTATTGTCATTGATTTTTCATTGTTTATTTTAAAAAACATTTAACTTTTGTTTTTTTACTTTAATTAGATTTAAATTTACAAATGTTTTAATATTTTTTTTTACAATATATTAAATAAATGTTGTGTGTTTTTTTGTATTAATTAAACCCGCTTGATTTTGTCACGCAGCTTGTAAGGTTTACTGTTATTTTGTAAATAACTTAATAAAGTATTTAATAAAATGCCCTTGCTTTCATAAAACAGTGAAATGGACAAACTATACCCCAGGATCCAATCATGAAACTATTAACCCTAAGGTCTTTTTTTCCTTCGAGGTTCCTAAACCACGCTAAATTGCCATTTGATTAAAAACTGACAGTTTTTGGGATCTTTTAATTAACACCAACAGTTTTTGGGATCCCTTAATTAAAAACGGACAGTTTTTGGGATCCCTTAATTAAAAACTGTCATTTTTCGGGATCACTTAATTAAAAACTGACCGTTTTTGGGATCTTTTAATTAACACTAAAAGTTTTTGGGATCCCTTATTTAAAAACTGACAGTTTTTGGGATCTTTTAATTAACACCAACAGTTTTTGGGATCCCTTAATTAAAAACGGACAGTTTTTGGGATCCCTTAATTAAAAACTGTCATTTTTCGGGATCACTTAATTAAAAACTGACCGTTTTTGGGATCTTTTAATTAACACTAAAAGTTTTTGGGATCCCTTATTTAAAAACTGGCAGTTTTTGGGATCTTTTAATTAACACCAACAGTTTTTGGGATCCCTTAATTAAAAACGGACAGTTTTTGGGATCCCTTAATTAAAAACTGACCATTTTTGGCATCTTTTAATTAACAACTGAGTTTCTGGGATGCCATAATTAAAAACTAAATGAGTTTTTGAGATAATTTAATTATAATAAACATTTAATTTTTTGAATATATTTATAATATTTTTGGTTCCTATTCTCAAAATTTCGGTTCCTATTTTACTTTACTTTTACCTTTAAAAGAACCTTTTTTTAATAATGTGTAGGGATAACTTGCAGTGTAGATTTCGCACAATAAAGCTACGTCTACACTTAGCTACAAGTAATCCCTGCACATTATTTAGGGGTGCCTTAACCTGTCTATTTTATCCGATATTTGTAAATTTCAATTTTCACCGATAGTTGGAAATTTCAATTTTAACCAATAATTTTAAATTTCAATTTTCACCGATAATTGGAAGTTTCAACTTTATCCGATAATTTTAAATTTTAATTTTTACCTATAATTGGAAATTTAAATTTTTACAGATAATTGGAAATTTTGAAATTACAACTATCGTAGATATTTTAAATTGAGAATAATCGGAGAAATTTTCAATTTGCATTTATCGGAAAAAATTTTAAATTAGTAATTATCGGAGAAATTTGATGTTTGCGATTTTTTTTTGAAGTAAATCAAATTTTATAATTATTGAAGAAAATCTAAATTGACAATTATCTAATGAAATCTAAATTTACATTTATCAAAAGAAATCAAAATTTACATTTATCAAAAGAAATCAAAATTTACAATTATCAAAAGAAATCTAAATTTACAATTATCGAAGGAATTTTAAATATACAATTTTTGGGAAAAAAATTAAATTACAGTTATGGAATAAAATGAGAGAAAATAGTTTCTTACCTGAAATGGGATAAATGACACGTGGGTTACGGTTTGGCGCAAAATAATATATTCTGGACGGGATTTTTACGTCAAGAACTAATAAAGATGTTTCCAAATCGCGTCTGTTTTTCCCTTTCGTGGACGAAGTTGGCCGCAAATGTGGTCGGACAGAGAATAACTGGGTTTGATGTTTCCGTCGGCCAAAGATTTTAGTTCCTTCGTCGAAGTCGGTCGCGAACCTTTTAGCGACGTCTGACTCCGCGTTCTGCTCGACGGGGAAGCGCGTTTAACGGGGCGCTTTCTCGGCTTAAAAAGGATCTCCGGAGGATTATCGCTTTGGCGGGAAATCTTGAGTCGCCCCTTTCAAAACTCTTCACGCTCCCCGCCAATGGCGACCCGGTCACGCGCCCTTTTCTTGGCCAATCAGCGGCGCGCATTAACCAGCGCGTAAGTAAACCCCTGCCCGCTTTTGGGGGCATTTTTTTCCCATTTGAGGCTCGTACCCTCTCCGCAAATCCGAGAGTTTCAAACTCCCCCCCCCCTTTCTGGAGGAAATTATGCCCCCCCCCCTACCTAACCTGTTTACGCTATTGGAACCATTTTGATGGTTTTTGCGTCTTGATTAAACACTTGTTGCTTTGCGCGGCCCGCGGGGCCACTTATTTTTAGAGGCTGCGGGGTTGTATTCATTATTATTATAAGTAATATAATATCTGATAAGTATGACATGATGGGCTTACTTATAGTTTGCCTGTACTTCGATTACGAAATCATTACGGGAGGCGATTACGCAGATTACGAAATCATTACGGGAGGCGATTACGCAGATTACGAAAGCATTACGGGAGGCAAGTACGCAGATTACGAAACCATTATGGAAGGCAAGTACGCAGATTACGAAACCATTACGGAAGGCCAATGCACAGATTACGTATTCATTACGGAAGGCGATTACACAGATTACGAAATCATTACGGGAGGCGATTACGCAGATTACGAAATCACTACGGGAGGCGATTACGCAGATTAAGAAATCACTACGGGAGGCGATTACGCAGATTAAGAAATCACTACGAGAGGCGATTACGCATATTACGAAATAAATACGGGAGGCGATTACGCAGATGAAGAAATCACTACGGGAGGTGATTACGCAGATGAAGAAATCACTACGGGAGGCGAGTACGCAGATTACCTAATCCCTACGGGAAGAGATTACGCAGATTAATAAATCACTACGGGAGGCGATTACGCAGATTAAGAAATCACTACGAGAGGCGATTACGCATATTACGAAATAAATACGGGAGGCGATTACGCAGATGAAGAAATCACTACGGGAGGTGATTACGCAGATGAAGAAATCACTACGGGAGGCGAGTACGCAGATTACCTAATCCCTACGGGAAGAGATTACGCAGATTAATAAATCACTACGGGAGGCGATTACGCAGATTAAGAAATCATTACGGGAGGCGATTACGCAGATAACAAAATCACTACGGGAGGCGATTACGCAGATTACAAAATCACTACGGGAGGCGATTACGCAGATTACAAAAAAAAATTAAAAATGCTAATAATAAAAAAATAATGAAAAAATTCGAAATTGATTAAAATTTTTATAGGGGGTACCCTAAAATTGGTCAGATTCCCATGTTATATTCAATGGGAAAATTTCCATTTTGTGTTGTCAAAAACATTTTTGGTTGTCATGGCCAAACGGTTGCTTATGGAGACATTTCCCATTTTCAAGTTACATGAAGGTCTACCAAACCCCCGAGTTTGAACAAAATCGGTGCGTTACACCTCGGGTCGTCTCCTTGTCAGTTGCAGCGAAAAGAGGGATTATATTGAGTGGGAAGCGTTGGGAAAAATCATCCCAAGTCGATTTGAAAGTAAAAACTTTAAAGAAAGGCATTCAAACGCTAGCGGTAAAGTTTTTAGAGCCAAGGTTTATAACTGGTAAGTAAACGTTCCATAATTAAATGCGGTATTTAATCCGTAATTTTGGCTCTCTAATTCCCTTTCAATATAACTTCCTTATTCCATTCTTGCCTGAGTAAGTTGCCCACTAGATGAAGAGACTAGACGGTTCTTACTCCACGCGAGCAGACGACACTAAAATTATCGTAAAGAGCCCTCTCCCCTTCCACTCCACCTACTAAAATTAGCCCCTCCCAAAATAGTTTCGTTTTCGACCACCCAACACCGCTGACTCCGAGATTTGTTTTAAAATTATTCATTTTCGCGGTAATCGAAGAGGCAAGTTTTGACATCACGTTTTCTAGACAAAGATTCCACCTTGATAGGGCCTATTTGACTACTTAGAGGTATGATAATATCATAAGTTAACTTATGATAATATGAATACGAACTGACGGAAAATCGCGGATAATCAGTAGGGCTGTGCGGGTACTCGAACATCATCGATTACTCGGCATTTTTTGAGGTCGAGTACTCGAACATCATCGATTACTCGGCATTTTTTGAGGTCGAGTACTCGAACATCATCGATTACTCGGCATTTTTTGAGGTCGAGTACTCGAACATCATCGATTACTCGGCATTTTTTGAGGTCGAGTACTCGGCGGGGCCCACCGGCGCCGCCGGGTGTTTTTTGCCAAACGCCGCCACGGACCGAAATTAAATCGGCGCTATGCTCTAGGTGGAAATAATTTAATAAACTGTCAGTGTCGTAGCTAGCGTGGGTGACACCATGGGCGATTATCATTGTGTGCTACTTACTAGTCTCTAGTTTGTGTTAGTTTTATTTTTTAACGGTCGGGTGTCACCCCCAAATCACGGCCAAACGGGTGGCACCCAGGGCGGGCCGCCCCCACCGCACCCCTAGCTACGCCACTGTAAACTGTACCTACATGACATACAAACAACAACGCTTCGAATGACCTTGGGATGGATCACGCTTTTTAATACGTAGTGCGCCGGCGCGGTTTTTTTCTAAACAATATTATTAAGTTTTGGCTTTGGTTTGATGTCCGAGGGGTAGTCACTTAAGTAATCAGGGGAATTCACATAAGTAGCAGAGATACTGACAATATAGAGATATGAAACTCCGCCTGAAAAGCGACCCCCGGAATTTAAAAAAAATCCTGAGCGGAGCGACGCCTAACGGCCGGGAGAAAGCGTATTTTTCGAAATCCCAAACAGCGGATTTCAGACGCAAAAATTTATATACGCGTTTTGTCTTAGAAATTATCATCTTGAGGGTTTGTATCAATAAAGAAATATGCCTGGAAGTAATTGTTCTGTAAAATTTTGTAACAGTTCCAAAGTAAAGCAAAGGATCTCCTTGTTTAAGTTTCCAAAAGAGAAAGAACGGTGGGAAAAATTAATTAATAGCTTTTGTTAGGCCTACCTTTAATATCATGCAGTGGTGTAGTCGGGCCAGGGCGGGGCAGGGCGTCGCCCCGGTGCTTTTTTCAAAGGCAGGGCCCCGCCCCGCCTTGGTTTTTCCATTTGGCCAGGGCAGGCCCTGCCTCTTTTTTCCAACTTGCCAGGGCGCGCCTTGCTTCTATTTCGTATTTCATTTTTTGGAATAAAGGGTGTGTGATTTTATGATAAATTTTGCCCGCAGAAAAATACCATAACAATTTCAAATCGTTACCTAGGTACGGCCAGCTTCGATCACGTTAAAAATTGAAGTTGGACGTACATTTATAGTAAACCCATACAAAGTAAAACCCCTTGAAATCGGGGCGGCGTCACCAAATTAAAGTGAGCACGGTTTAAAAACAATACACAACATTAAACCAAATATATAATATATAGTACTGGAAAGTATCAAATATAAGTTACAGAATGCAACAATAAAATTATATATATAACGAAAAAACATTTAAATGCCTAAATATTTTCACGACGCCACTTATCTTTATTAGCCCTCCAGGTAACCAGAATGTGTTTCACTATATACAAGTGATGGAAATTTCTCGACAATCCAAGGGCTTCCTCTAAGGAGATTTCCGGGTTCCGCACGCGCCATTCAAAATATCTTCATCGCTTTCACCAACCGGACAATGAAAGAGTACATGGGCGAGGTCTTCATAGGCATTCCCACACAGCTTGCAGGCCGGTTCTAAACCAAACAACCGATGCAATGTTGTCTCTCTCCCGTCAGAAGGCAGCCCGTTCTAGCGTCGAACAGGGGGCCACTACACCAAGAACCATCATAACACGATTCGGTTTGTGGCTTCTGTTTCACTTGGTAGAGCTTCAGACTATTCTTGCTTTTGACATCATTACGCCAACGCCTCTCCGCCGCTTCATGAACATCTCGCACTACTACAGCAGCCCATTCTCTCTCGTTCGTCGCTGTATTCCGGGTCGTGCCATTGCCATAGACACGATCAAGCTGTGCCATACGCTGTAGTAGCCTGTTCTCAACTCCTTGAAGCCTCAGCGATCTAAAAACTATGCCAGGAAGCATGGACGCCGGCATAAGTAACAGCCGCCCTAGGTATTTCAGCTTACTCGTAGCTTCACGTTCCTCCATGCTGCTCCAATCCATTTCACCTTTAATTGCAGCCTTAGCTGCGAAAGGGCCCGCCGAAAGTGCAGCACGGCCAACTTCTCTCTGAGCATATTCAAAGGCTGTGGTTGAGACCCAGGAATACGGTAGAACATCGTTTGCATACGTGATGGTGGGTACCGCCACAGCTTTCCACAAAGTCCTAGATACACTGTATTTGTTATATGATCCATCCGCCATATTCTTGACCGCCCACCGTAGACGAGTAGCTTTAGCTTCAAGGTTGCGCTTATGATTTTCCATATAGTTAGGCTTGGAACAGAACAGGACACCAAGATAGCTTTACTCTTCCACCACTTCCAAAGAGGCGTTTTGCAAGGTAAAGGGGACCGGGCTAGTTTCCTTTGACGTACCAAACAACATCAAAACTTTTTATTTCTCTTTGCTAAACCTTAACGCCTTGGAATCAGCATAAGCAGAACATCTATCCAACAGCTCCTGTAAATCCGCCGCAGAATGTGCCAAAAGAAGAATGTCATATGCAAACAGTAAGCAAGGGATCGACACTTTGCCAACAGAGGCACCTTTATCCTTCTCCACCTTTTCGATCTTAGCGAAAACTCCCGACTCGGACAAACTCACCGCAAGGCCATTGATATAAGAAATTAACAGTACGGGGGACAGTGGACACCCCTGACGCAAACCTACACCACACCTCAACGCCTCAGTAGTAACACCTTGGGCTGTGTATATATACGAGCTATCAGCGTACAGTTTTTGAATTTGGCGAACGACACTCGGGACAAAGCCGAAGCCACGCAACGTTTTCCACAACTTATCATGATTGACACTGTCGTACGCCTTGTGAAGGTCAAGAAACGCAGAATATAGAGAGAGCCCCCGCTTCTGATAGAGTTCAACCAGCTGAGAAAGCACAAAAATATTGTCCGAAATCCTTCTACCTCTTTGAAAACCATACTGAGCTTCATCGAGCAAGCCGTTTAATTCCATATACCCGCTAATTACGTTCTTTCCAAAGTATGGCATACATTTTGTGGAAGACCGACGTTACTGCTATAGGACGATAGGAACTGAGTTCTTCCTCAGCCTTTCCCTTTCCTTTGAAAACCATAGTAACACGTGACTCTTTCCAGCTATCCGGAATATTATCTTGTTGCATAATTTCGGTAAACAGAAACAAAATACAATCCTTTGCCGGTACAGCCAACTTCGATTTCGCGCGTAATCGAAGTTGGCTGTACCCAGGTAGCGCCCCGGTTCTTTTTATTTTAGGACTACACCACTGTTAATATGTGGTTTTTCAATAAACTTAGCTCTGAGAAATGGCTGATAATGTCGGAAGAAGATATCTTTATTTGAAAGATGCGATACATTTACATCATAATAAAATATGCGCCCTACATTGAGGATTCTTGTTTTATGAATAGTAAAACCAAAAACAGACTGACATCAAACGCTATTCCAACAATATTTTCAAATGAATTTAAGCCAATTGAGTTTTAAATATATTTATTTATTTGTTAATTTAAATGAAACATATTTCCCAAGGGAATGATAATTTAGCTAGTTGCTCAAACGTATAGGTTCCGGAGAACTTAGTAGAAAATGATATCAAGGACTATCATAAAACAACTGGTACGATGAAATTTATACATTGGTAACGGGGTCATAAGTTAAAACTCAATTTTCAAATAGAATCTAGTAAACTGTCTGTAGAAATGGTGGAAGAGCATAGGAACCAGGGGGGGGGGGGGGGCAAGGATTGCAATGCACCTCCCTAGAATTTTACTGGGAGGGGCAACTAATGTTATTCCCCCCTCTCAGTTAAAATCTTCCCAAGGCTCAAATTATCATTTTAAAAGCATAGAAAGCTTATAGAACCTTAACTGTGTTTAAATTTCCCGCCAATGTATTTAGTAGAAAAATGTACAAATGCATTCGGAAAAGCTACACTCCATTAAAAATTAAAAACCATTCTCCAGACCCCTTTTGGTTTCACTTTGCCCCCTCCACCTTCTAGAACGTTCCTACGCCCCTGAAGAGCGCAACAATATTATCAGTTGCAGCAAGTTCCAGCGAAACTATATCTACAGAACAGGATTGTAAACAGTTTCATTCAAAACAACTATTAAATTTTAACATGATTTTCTTTATCAGTGGAAATTCCTACAATTGAAATTCAGCAGGCTACTAAACCTAATATCGAGACAAATTCCTTCTTAACATTGACTTATATAAGACCCATATAATAATTCCAGATGATTATGATGAGTCTTCCATCAGCAAATAATTATTATCCCAGGGCATGTTCGGAGGAAGACTTTCAAATTTGTAAAAGTTCACTTGAAAGCCAAGGGCCTGGAAAACAAAACAAACTATCTTACATTTCATCAACATTCAGTGGCTTGACAATACCAACTGAAAGATTCCAGAGCAACGTATCTGAGATCAAGGACAAGTTTGATAAACTTTTCCCAATGGTAATACAAATGAATAAAGTCAAAGAGAGGATTACCAGAATTATTTCAAGAACAATCGATCTTGGTTTATTTCAAAAGATGAGATGCATCAGCATGTTCCATGTGTTGATTACTTGAAAGAAATAATCAATTTTTTTGTACAACTTTCCATTCGTAGTACATTGGAAAAACATAATTTAAACCACAAGTATGACAAAGCCCAGAAACATCTAGATCGCAAATTACTTAAGGTTCAACATTAACAAATACTTACCAAACATTTTAGTCGTTAACCATTTCGATAACATATACTTGGATTAATAATATTCCAATTATTTATCCCAGAAATACCCTTGGATTAATGATCATTAATTTAACCTCTGGCCCTGATTCAAGTAACAAAGGTCTAAAATAACATAAAAAATAGTTAATATATGAACTTTCTTAAAATAATTAAATATAATTAATTAAAAACTTACTTTTTATCTTATCTTAATAAATTGTATTGAAAATCCTCTAAGCAATCGTATTTCTTTATTAAAGCTGCACATATGATTCATTGAATTTCATTCAAAACGTAAACCTACTACAAATAAACACGGGAAGAAAAAGCTTTCTCCCGGTTGATAGATGGCGCCGACGTTAACGAAAAAAAAGGGGGTCGCTGCGATGTATAGGGAGTTTCATATCTCTATATTGTCAGTATCTCTGCTAGTAGCCTAGTATAGTAGTGTTTTATATCCCACTAGTCACTATAATGTTACTAAAGTTATGGAAACTGTTGTTCATTTAAATGAAAGGAAACCAGCTCCTAATCAAGTACTCGATAACCCGACTCGTAAGAAATATTACTCGACGGTTTTTCGTAATTGCTTGACTCGAATAAGAGAAAGTTTCCCCTTAATCAAGTACTAGATTAATCGACTCGACGGAGCAGCCAAGGCTTACTGATAATTGAAACTGCTTTAAGGTTTATTTTGAGTCAAAGAAATGACTGAATTTGAGGTTTCATTTTTATTAGTTAATTTCTTGCTTGATATCATTCAAGTGGGGTATACGGACGTTTCGGTGTCTAGGACATTGCGGTGTCTAGGACGTTTCGGTGCCTAGGTCGTTTCGGTGCCGGACGTTTCGGTGTCTAGGACGTTTCGGTGTGATTAAATGATAACAAAATTTAAAATAATAACTTTTATTCAAAATTACTTATAAAATAATAAGTGTGTCTAAAAATTAATGTTGTTTGCGACTCCTTTTAAATATCGCATCATTCGCATGCACGTTTCCATGTTAAAGGTTTCCGATATGTTTTTTAACCTGTTGGCACAATCTTCGTACTTCCTCCTTTTTTTCGGTCGTTCTCCTGCATCTAGCTTGTCGATGGTCATCTGAGATATGGCTTCTTCTTGCTTCAATATTTGAAGAAATTTCCAAATATTTGGATGCGATGCTGACACGTGAGCATTAAAACCACGGTGCCAACCGTCTACGGCGTTGTTGGTTTTTTCCACCCCAGAGGAAATTTCAGAGTAGTGATTCCAGAGCGTTACAGGGAAACGACCTTCTCTTTGTCGCACTCCTTGACGACCAATGAAATTGTCTTCAAAATAATCCAACACAGGCAATAGAGAGTCAGGAAGAGAATGGGTTAAAGTGATAAAGACTTCTTTTACGTGATTCTCTGGTACTAAAGCGAGAGATGCTATCACAGGCCCGTACATGGGGGGGTGCCAGGGGATGCTCAGCGCCCCCAAATGAGTACTTGAGCATCCCCAATTAACTAATTTCATAGGTGGGGAGATAAAAATGACTCAAGGCATTGGCACCCCCAAAAGGAATTTGAGCGCCCCCGAGTTTTGGCGGCTGTGTACGGGCCTGTGCTATCATTCGGCATTGTAAAGAAAACTCATCGTCATTTTGGTAGAGTCCCTGGAGGCGTTCTTTCTGTATAAAACCTTATTTTTAAGTTGAAAGATGGTTATGAAAAAATCCCTCTGAATCCTCCCCCTGAAAAGCATTTTTTTTATAATTTGTACACCGAAACTTCCTAGACACCGAAACGTCCGGCGGCGAAACGCCCGGCGGCGAAACGCCCGGCACCGAAATGACCTAGACACCGAAAGATCCTACACACCGAAACGACCTAGACACCGAAAGATCCTACACACCGAAACGACCTAAACTCGATTCAAGTGGTACATGTTAATACTTAATTTAATATCTAAAAAATGAAAAAAGAAGGCACTATTTTTTTAATTAGGTAATTAAAGGCCTTTAGAAATTTAATTTGACCTATATCTTTTGTACGATGTCAATGTTACTTTTGTTCTTATTTTTGTCTAACTGAGAATTTGTCTTCCAAGATAAATAAATCGAATGCATATTTAATTCGCAAGAACGTAAATTTTTCGTTAATTGAAAATAATTTATTTATATAAAAATGTTTGATATAAGGCTCAAAAATCATTCCACGTATCTTATTAAATTATTATAAATCCATGAAGTTTTCGCTCTGTTGAATAAAATATCCCGTTGCAATGTTCTCTCCTACGAGTACCGTTTGTTTTTTAACTTCTAATTTATTCCGTTCGTAATCGTATCTAAGCTTGACGGGGGCTGAAAGGGTTCCGCTGCCCCCCTTACTTTAGGTGCCCCAATTGGCACAGCGAAACTGCGATATGGGTAACGGCAATTCACTATACTTTAAGGTGTACTAATAATCGCTATAAAGTGATTAACACTTTTATCACGATTTAATCATTTCAATCTAGATTTTATCAGTTTAATCTCGATTTAATAATCTTAATCTCGATATAATCATTTTAAACTCGATATAATAATTTTAAACTCGATTTAATCATTGTAACTCGATTTACTCATTTGAATCCCGATTTAATCATTTTAAACTAGATTTTATCAGTTTAATCTCGATTTAATCATCTTAATGTAGATTTTATCAGTTTAATCTCGATTTAATAATCTCAATCTAGATTTTATCAGTTTAGTCTGGATTTAATAATCTTAATCTAGATTTTATCAGTTTAATCTCGATTTAATCATCTTAATCTCGATTTAATAATCTTAATCTAGATTTTATCAGTTTAATCTCGATTTAATTATCTTAATGTAGATTTTATCAGTTTAATCTCGATTTAATAATCTCAATCTAGATTTTATCAGTTTAGTCTGGATTTAATAATCTTAATCTAGATTTTATCAGTTTAATCTCGATTTAATCATCTTAATGTAGATTTTATCAGTTTAATCTCGATTTAATAATCTCAATCTAGATTTTATCAGTTTAGTCTGGATTTAATAATCTTAATCTAGATTTTATCAGTTTAATCTCGATTTAATCATCTTAATCTCGATTTAATAATCTTAATCTAGATTTTATCAGTTTAATCTCGATTTAATTATCTTAATGTAGATTTTATCAGTTTAATCTCGATTTAATAATCTCAATCTAGATTTTATCAGTTTAGTCTGGATTTAATAATCTTAATCTAGATTTTATCAGTTTAATCTCGATTTAATCATCTTAATCTCGATTTAATAATCTTAATCTAGATTTTATCAGTTTAATCTCGATTTAATTATCTTAATCTCAATTTAATCATTGTAACTCGATTTAATCATTGTAACTCGATTTAATCAATTCAATCCCGATTTAATCATTTAAAAATATTTCATTTTTAATCGTTATTTAATCATTTAAAATTATTTAATTTTAAATCGTTATTTAATCATTTAAAACTGTTTAATTTTAAATCATTATTTTATCACTTAATTGTGATATAATCCAATTAATCATTATTTAATCCATTTAATCATAGTTTAATAATTTTGATCATTATTAAATCAATTTAATCATTATTTCATCCATTTAATCAATATTTAATCCATTTAATCATGATTTAATCAATTTAATACTTTGAGGGTGACCTAATAATCATAATAGTGACCTATCCCTTGGTTGATTACTAGAAAGCATAGACCAACAGATAAATGACGGCACACTCAATGTAAAACTCTTCTTTCCAAATTAAAACGCTTCTGTTGTTTTGTTTGAGTTGCCGTAAGTCGCCACCATAGCGCTGTCGTCACGCGTTGCTCCAAGCTAGCATTGCTCCTTATTAAGCGTGCCGTCCCTTGTTTATTGGTCTAATTAGAAAATCTTAGTACTGATTTAGTAGTTATAAAATTATATAATTTAGTAATTTAGTTTTGTTACATTGAAGTCGGTGCACTCTGATTTAAATTAATTTCAATTAAATCGGTGATTTAAATCAAATGTTTTTTTAATCATTAACTGAAATTGCTTACATGGTCTAATTTTCCCCAGCACGAGGGGAAAGAAGTTTCAGGGAACCAATGAGATACTGGCTCGATTTGATTGACGAATAAGGGGAGGAGCATACTAACAGACCTTGAAGTAGATAAATAGGAGATCAGCTAAAAAAGGTCTCAATATAGGCATTCTGCCTAAGTATTAATTAAAACATTAGTGACTGTACTTCAATGTATTTATGAAACTTAAAAAATAGTAATGTCAATTCAGATAAAACTAAATTACATACTGTAATTAAATTTAACTAAGATAACCTAAGTTTTAGTTTACATTATCGCTGCAAATAATTATAAAATTTTGTTTAAAAATCAATAAAATAAAATTAAAATAAAAAATCCAGCTGCAATCAAATAAATCAATATTTTGGTTTTGAAAAAGCAAACTAAAAATGAAAATTAACAACTTTGTTTGAAGTCGTAAAATTGTCCTTTAAAACACCTTAGGCAGTTATAATCAAATCGCTTCCATATAGGCTCCGGGCGTAGTGTACCTTTTTACTTAAAACTAGTGACGTGCAACGTTCGGCGAGAACTATCACAAACGGCTTTATTGATTGTCTGCTCGATCCGTTCATTTTTAAATCCTTCACAAAGTAACCTCTCTAGAAACTTTTAAATCAGACGGAGTCAAGCGGACGAATTTTAGAGCTACTAGTTCGATATTTAAAGGTAGATGGCGCTATATTTTAGGTGCAAGGCCTAATAGAGATGCTACGATTATCCTAGCATTGCCATCGCTCGTAACTTAAATTGGGTGTAATAACAAATTAGGGCTAGTTCGTCACCTTCGAGATACGACAGTCGGATATAAAACGAGATTATGAAGCAGTTTGATGGGCAGCAATTTAATCCTAAATATTGGCGCCAACGGCACTAAGAGGATTTTCAAACGGCGTCTTGTCCAAAATGAACCCTGCCGGGGGTTGCTGTTTGCCATCGTCCGTTAACTACTAGTTACAGTTGCGAGGTGATGACTCGCGGTATTTAGACAGAGCTAGAGGCGCTTTATTTATGACTGGGCTCTAAATAGCACCCGCTTAATTAATTCCCGAAATGCCTCCATCTGAGAATTGCCGCTTTTATAAAACCGCAAAGGCAAAGCAAGTTGGAAATTCACTTTATAAATGCAATCATGAAATTGTTAATTTTAAAATGAATCAATTCATGATGCAATTTATTCGTTAAAGGGGAACGGTCAAGCGTTAACCAGTTAGATAGCCCTATAACCCGTTATAAACTAAAATTTATGGCGAAAACCGCATCAAAAAATATTGAGTTGTTAATTTTTAATAAAATAAAGACATTTCGGGAAATCGAAAAGCGGGCATCCGCCGCGACACCTGGTGAGAAGTCGGTGAGACAGAAAAACAACGTAAAAGCGCGCGCTGCTGAAGACGCAAAAAATATGTTTCGCACGCACGGCGCGTTCCAGTTATAAGAGACCTAAGCCTAATTTGCGCGATTTTAAAAGTTAGGATAGTTCGCAAATCGCTCATACGGGGTTAGGGGCGCTGGCGGCAGCCCCTAAGATGGCGGCGAAAATTCAAACCCAAACACCTGGTGTTATTTTTCGTTTCAACTTTTTGGGCCAAAAGCTATTTTTTCAAGACGAAAAAAGGTGCGTGTTAGTATATTGAACGTCTTGTTAATCTTTTGATACGGAAATAAAGCCATATTTGGAAAAGCTTGGCCGTTTCTCTTTAAGAATGGTTTTCATTTTTTAAGATAACAAGTGGGCCCGGCAGTCCTAAATAATAGTTTCACACGAGCCAAGCTTTACGAACACAACGAATAGTAGTATAACCGTTAACGGAAACATGAACAAATAAAATAAACGGTCGAGAAAAACCGCTCGAAATATTTTTGTGGAAAATATGGGAACCGCTCGAAATATGTTTGTAAGAAATATAGGGGTGACAATTTCAAAAATTACCCAGAGTGTTTGGGCTAAAGGGTTAAAAGACAAACAGAAGCGATTTCACCACGTTTAGAGATGCACTTACGAAAACCCATTCCACCCCCTCCCCTCCCTTCACACCTTGGGGCTCTGGGAAGGTGATAGTTCTTAAATTCCACAGAATGGCTGGGCTCCGAAGAGTCGCCAACTTTTACCATAGAGTATACTCTATGCTTTTACCAGCCTTGACCAACAATAGAAAGGATCGCTCGTTGGGAGAGCCGCCATATCTTACCCTCCCCCACCCGAATGGAAGCGAGAGGCAAGCGCTGTTGCGGAAACCGTGTGATTACGAAAACGCCAAAATGCCAGAGACGGAAACGGCAGAAGCAGACTTGGAACTTCCGAGGGAATTGTGGGTAGGAAAGGAGAACCTGATTGGCTATTACGGGAGTCTGCGCAGAACGTAAATTATACTACTTGTACACTTTTACAAAATGTTCCGGCGAAGTGGTGGTTCAGTGTTCCACATCTTAAACTAATTTATTTAAATATTGAGTGTTAATGATTAAAAAGGTTTCGAAAAAAGAAAACGTAGTTTCTGGAGATGAACTTAACAACTAAAAAAAACATTAAAATCTAAATTTAAAAATATTTTTCGGACAAGGCTTAATGCATCTTTCAATGTAGGTTTGCTTTGAAAGTGATTTTAAATGAAGATTTCAGTTTACCAAAAGGAAAGCTTTTACAACCTTTAAGGCAACACTTGGAACCACCCTGGAAACTCATTTAACAAAGCTAATTTAAACTAATTATATTTAATAATAGTAAAACGATAAGAGATCCTTCATGTATATCGTAATCCAAAAATACAACATAAGCAGCCGACGTTCATAGACCAATGAAAATAGGTTTATAGTTGTAAAAATCCGCCGTAAGATGCCGCTACCATCACAAATATTACTGGATAACCCCCATTTTCTTCCCTCTGTTTCAAAATACCTTCCCCGTGAAAATTAAAGAAAAACTGGCAAACAATTTCTTTTATTCTTTACTCGTCTCTTAATAAAAATCAGTAGGCTCTTAAAATAAATCATTCGAACGGGGGTTGCGGGCCACCGGGGGCTCTCAATTTAATTAAAAAATATTTATTAAACATTTTACGGAAATTTCTGGAACATATTGATTTGTACGCCGTTTTTGAAACTCTGTTTTCCTACCCTATACGAGAGCGGGATCTAGCGTTACAAATGATTATGTGTGATATTATAATATACTTGCTTGTCTTAAAGTTAATAAATGTTATGTAAGTAACGTAACCAATTTTTATTTTCCTATTTTCCCTACCTAATTTTAAATTTTTTTCCCTAATCCCCCCCCCCCCCCCGCTTGGGCCAGTGGCTCTCAATAAAAATAAACTTAAGGGGGTCGAGGGCCCGCAGGGCCCCCCTAAAAAATTCACTATTTCCAAGTCTGGGCAGAAGATCGCCGAATCCCGAAATTCCCGATCCCGATTGCCCGGCTTGCTAGGTTGTTAGTTGTCGAACTCGCGTGAATTTTAGGGACGGAAATCTGGTATAACTATTGGAGAATATGGCTAGCGAGTGTAGGAGGATTCTACCGTGGCGTAAGAGAACAACGTTTTTGCGGACGGTGTGAATCCTACCGTGGCGTTAGAAAACGGCGTGTCTGCGAACGGCGGCGGCCAAAGCCAGGCCCAGACAATTCTAGTATTCTAAAGCTTATCATATCAGGTTCCATTTATTTCTAGTATTGTTTTTGAAGTATTTCTTTTAAATAAAGAATGCGTGTTTCAGTTCCTACTTCCTAGTCTATGTTTAGCTATACTTACCATTTAAATTTTTTATACTCTTTGATGCATTTTTAAAGCTTACGCCGCCAAACATCGCTGAACAGAAATAACCGTACGCCGAAACTAGTTGGTCGGCTGAACGCTCTGAGAAAGAGTAACCACGGACTGTAAATTTTAGAGGACCGGTATTCCCGTGGTATTTTACGCCCCGTTCACCGATCAGGCATACGGGAGTCGCTCAAGGTCATAAAAAAAAGCTAAAGGGCTTGTCTTTCGGTCGGCCAGATTTCAGATAACATGCGGGGGGGGGGGTCTATCTCTATGCGTGGTACAAATGACCTTGACGGACTCTCTCTCTCTAGTTCGAAGTGATTGATGCTCGGGGAAACCAAAATTCTACAGGAGAAGGCTACGCTTTACTCGTCCTCTAAAATTTACAGTCCATGGAGTAACGACGCCGCCAGAAATTTTACATCGACGTTAGACTCTAGAGCGTCGACACCAAAATCTCCGTTAGCCCATAAACCAAGTCTCGAAGAGTCTAAGGCGACTCACTGTTCCCGAAATTTTGACACGGTAGGCGTGGCCTAAATCGGAAGGCTTACTGAGGTATTGTTAAAATATTTTAACCATTAAAATAATTCAACTAAAAAAGGCGCGACATGTTTCGGTTTGTGGCGAGTACGCCGCCGTTTTCAAACGCAGTTACAAATCTAATGAAATGCTTTATAGTGTACTTTGAGTCGTTGAGTTTTTTAATTCCTTCGCATAACTCTTACACTAGTTTGGAGTTACACATTGTATTGACTGCAATCTTTGTTGGGCATTTTCGTCAAAGAGCCGCTCAGCTCACTCACCGCTCGCACTCACTAGCCTCATATCCGCCAAGGATAATAGCTATTATCCTTGTATCCGCTCACGCTTCCACATTTCTGAGCGGTAAAATCGGCGCTCCCCTCTTTTCGCTCTTTTTTGAGCGGTAAAATTTGCACTCCTCTCTTTTCACTCTTTTTTTAGCGGTTAAATTGCACTCCTCTCTTTTCGTTTTTATTGAGCGGTAAAATTTGCGCTCGTCTCTTTTCACTTTTTTTGAGCGGTAACATTTATGTTCCTCTCTTTTCGCTTTTTTTGAGCGGGAACATTTTCGCTCCTCTATTTCCGCTTTTTTTTGGGCGGTAACATTTTCGCTCCTCTCTTTTCACTTTTTTTGAGCGGGAACATTTTCGCTCCTCTCTTTTCGTTATTTTTTGAGCGGTAAAATAAGCACTCCTCTCTTTTCACTCTTTTTTGAGCGCTTAAATTGCCGATCCTATCATTTTCGTTTCGCGCTCTTTTAAAAAATATTTTGCCGCTCAATTTCGCTTATAATAATAAAAGCACTCACAATGAGAGGCGCCGTGCAAATCATTGACTGCAATGCAAAAACTGTTAAAACACGTGAAAAAAACATACGAATTACTCGATCGGGCCAAATAGATCTTCGATAATAAAATAAAGACGCGAAACTCGGAACAAATAGATCTTAAAGTTAAAAACGAATTAAAAAGTAATTAAAATAGCCACAATTTCCAACGATAGACCAGTTTCTCAATATTTGGAGGTCATCAGGGAATAATAATTAGCTAGGTTAATACCCAAGGCACCACCTTATAGGCCCAAGTCATCTAGCGACTTTTAATTCCTTAAACAGGTGGCCGGGCTACAATGAGATAATCTGGAAAGTGACTAACTAAATGCGTAATCTGGAACGTGACTAATTAAACCAAAAAGAGAAACTATAAGCCTAATCATTAAAAATTTCAAAACTCGTTGCGTAGCAAAGGAAAGCCAAATAGGAAGATAATAGGTGGTTTCTTTTCGCTTGTTCTGGGATTTTGGAGTAGGGTAAGAAGACTCAAGAACAAAGGCGTAGAAACCTGGAGGGGTAGGGGGGCAATGCCCCTCCCTAGAATTTTGCTGGGAGGGCAACTAATGTTATTGCCCCCTCCAACTTTTTGGTCAGTTGAAATCTTCAAAAGGCTCAAATGCTCATTTTAAAAGCATATAAAGCTTATAGAACCTCAACTGTATTTAAATTTCAGTCTTTTCCCGCCAATTTACATTGTGGTAAAAAGTACACACGCATTCGGAGAAGCTACACTCCATTAAAAATTCTAAAACATTCTCCAGACCCCTTTCCGTTTCTCTTTGCCCCCTCCAACTTCTAGAACGTTCCTACGCCCCTGCTCAAGAGTAACGTTATTACGTCATTTTACTCCGATTCTGTGGTGGAGAATAGTTTTAATCAGAGTAAAAACGTTATTCCAAAATGGCGGCCTGTGGTCTTTTTAGCAGATAAATTCTGGTCACCGATAGATGGCACTATTACGTAGCGCATCAAGAAAATATTTTCCAAATACCAATTTTGGTCACCGATAGATGGCACTATTACGTAGCGCATCAAGAAAATATTTTCCAAATACCAATTTTGGTCACCGATAGATGGCACTATTACGTAGCGCATCCCGAAAATATTTTCCTAATACTAATTTTGGTCACCGATAGATGGCACTTTTACGTAGCGCATCCAGAAAATATTTTCCAAATTCCAATTTTGGTCACCGATAGATGGCACTATTACGTAGCGCATCCAGAAAAAATGGGTCTTATGCTAGCTGCCTCTTCCGTGTTCTTCCTACGGGTCCGTGTGCAGCGTAAGGTATCTATGCTATTTCATATATCTATGGTCTCAAGTTGAGTAACGCTTCGTTACGCGCGCTAGTGGAAACCAAGGCTAACCATGGACCAAGAATCTAAGGGGACTCACTGTTCAGGCTTTAAAAAGCAAGCTTTGATACTGTTAATATGGACAAACTTGGCGTCGGGTCGCTGACGTCGATTACCGTTACCGGCGTAGTTTCGTAGAGAAGCTGGAGCGTTCACCATAGAATTAGAAACGAGACTAGAATCACGATAGCATTGGGGGAAGGTGTACGAGCTAGAAGGCCGCCATTAGAGTGGAATCACGCATATCCGCGCCATCTAATAAAACAAATTGAAACTATGTATGAACACGTGGCATAACCAGTAGCGGCGCTAAGGGTGGGCTGAGGTGGGCTTTAGCCCCCATGCATTTCTGAAAGGGGCCACATTTTTATTAAAAGGGCCATATATTTATAATTAAGAGGCCACATATTTGAATTTATGAAGGGGGCAGAAATTGAGAGAAAGTTGAATGGACGATAGAAACAAAAAAAAGGGCACGTGTCCCCTCCAGGTCGGATACAAGGTCAGTAGGGGGTCCAGTAAAAGGGACGAGAGCCGCAACAATAAAACGAACTTGTTCTTCTTGCTTCCTGAAAAATTTGTAAGGGGTCACTAAAGTTGTAAGGGCCACCAAATGCTTAGGGGCCACAAAATAATTAGCCCACTTGTGAAAAAACCTTAGCGCCGCTACTGGGCATAACGTCGTATGCCGGGTTTGTAGAGCTGTAAAAAAAAATTATTTATAAATTCAACGACATTATATAAGTTATTTAATCGTAAATTATAGGTTAGCCACTTTTATAAACGTTTTAAATTTATTTTCCTTGAAATAAAATAAGCTTAGAAAGCTTAAGTCTAATTGCTTTCCCTTTCATTTCTAGGTTTTTGTCTCTGGAAATTTTGTGCAGGCGAACTTAGTTTTCTAATTACACTATCGCGATGATGGCCCATCCCCAACTCAAAGTCAAACATATTCCGAGGTTAATATAAAATAATATTATATACATATGAAATGATAATTTTATTTCTTTCCAAAATAGGTTTTTACAGTGCAATTTTCCGCGGTTATGCTTATAGACGCGAAAAACGCAAACACAAATTTTTGAAGTACCGTAACTGAGCACGACTCGATGCGCAGTGGTTCGCCGCCTTCAAAATTTCCGCCGTAACCATGGCGACAATGTTTAATGCGCTTGTCAGATGGCGCGGATAACCCGATTCCACCCTAATGACAGCCTTAACCCGGCCACCTGTAGTAATGGCTTCAAAAGTCGCTTGATGACTTAGACCTAAGGTGGTGCCTTGGGTATTAGCCTAGCTGATTATTATTTATTATTATTAGCTTGCCCGTTTCCCTTGGGATTGGCGGAAAGCGCAGTGGTTCTAGTTTCATTTCTATTTCTATGTTGTTCACGCTAAATTTGGACAAAATGGCGCCGTTGTTGTCAGTTAAATGATGAGGTCTAGTAAGTTTTAGACCTTTTAGTTTTGTATCATTTCTAAACTTTGAAAATTTAATGAACTAAGACGAACCTAACTTTCTCGCACGTACTATCGCCTAAGCCCCAACTAAGCCTCTCGTAGTGCTAGTTGAACTGAACTCTTGAGGCTTACTGAGGTCGGAGTAAAACGTTTATAAAAAATGGCTGCTTGTGGCTTTTTTAGCAAATAAATTCTGGCTAGCAGACGACAAAATCCGAAGAAGTAAAAAGAGTAGCCCTAATACTCCGGAACAAGCAAATAGTTTCTGGGACGGAGTAATTCTCATCCTCGGAACAGGTGCATAACACGTTTTAGGGTAAAAAAAGGTACACTTTTAGTCCGAGAACAGGCGAAAAGAAACCACTTAATATAAACTGTATGTCGCAGCTCCTGGTTCTCGGAAATATTACTTCTTGCCAATTTCCTCGAAGATGTTTTATTGAAGCGTGTTCGTGAACTTGAGGTTGAATTAAAATGGCAATCGTACGCAACAATAGTAACTTTTATTTACAAATGGTTAAAAAGGATTATTTACATAATTAAAACGAATGACTGAAACAGGTCGATTGAAGAAACTGAATGATAAATTTACGGGTTACGTTTACTATTTATATATTTCATATGGTGCGTAAAAAATATATCACGACAACTAATATTAGTTTATAAAATATGGTTTTTTTGGCAGATATTGTTTTTGTTTAGTTTTGTCTCCAACAAAGCGTCTATGGAAACCACACTATAGACCTTCATGTTGACTCAAAAATCAGATCTCCGTAAAGCTTAGTTTGTAATAGTGCGCTTCGTAATGCTATGCACGTAAAACCTTGGTACGTGGCAAAGTTGAGTGGAAACTAACGCTTAGCTCCAAAACCACCTAGTTGTCGAAATTTTCTACTCTAGAAAAATGTTGGTAGATAAAATTAAAATAATTTTAAAATAATTTTAAAGGTCAGGTAAAGGTCAAGGGATTGAAATTAAGAAATGATAAGAAAGTAATGGAATTAAATCTGGATTGGAATAGAAAACGTTTACTAATATCAAGAATGTATTTATTTATATTTAGGAAGAATGATTATGTTGCGACAATCGCCGGGCACGTTGAACGCCTTTCCCCCGTCTCGCGCGGGGGGGAAAGACAAAACGTCACCGGCGTTTGATTACCATCGCGTTGGGTGACGTATATTTTAAGCAGCCAATGAAATACCGGGACTTTCGTTGTATTTTAAGCGGAGGAGCGTACTGGGGGGACCAACGGGTGGATTGAGAGAAAGGCTAAAAACCGTCTCGACATAGACATTCTCCCTAGGTATAAATAAATACATTCTTGCTAATATATAGGTTAAAAATTTCGAAATCATGTCAGGGAAAATCTCTGGGAATGGTCAGGGAAAAAGGTCTGGAAGTAATCAGGGAAAGTCAGTTAATTTGAATCTGAAAAACTGTTTCAACCCTGTCTTATCCCTTTAAAATTAATTTTAAATTATAAATCAAAAATCGTCTGCTAATCAGTGGCTCAATCAGGGGGGGGCGCATGACCGACGCCTTCATAAAAGGTTTTTTGCTTCTCATAATAAACTTTACCTAAAATGTTTTGATACTCATCGGGCCCCCTCAGAACAATATTAACAAAGTTATCTATCATAACAGTAGTGTATATCAGCTGGGGTTCCGCGGAAGGGTCACAGGGGTTCCGAGAATTCGCAGCGCGGCCATCTTTGTTTGTGTCAAGAGTCTTTTAAGATAAGTAAAATAGAATGAGTTGAGGTTCCGTCAGAATTAGGTGGATAATTTAGGGTTAAATAGCAAAAATATATTGGGAACCGCTGATGTATATAATAAAATCATTGTAAAAGACGGTTCAGTACACTGTCATACCATTTTATTATAATTTTTCATGAAACAAAGTTTGCAAGAGCATATCCGAATATGTTTCTTTTCATTTTACGTGATAAATATTTTCTATCACAAATCCAATATCGTTGTTATTTATTTGTTTACACTCGTAACCCCCCTGTCTAAAAATGTATGTTCTAGCTTCTGGAGTCTGGCGTACGTAGAGTGGCCAATCAAATAAAATATTATCATTAGTTAGTTAATCGAGAATTTTATTTTATTTTTATTTTTCTGAAAATATTTTTTTAATACCGGTATCGGCCAATATCGGCTTCGCTTAAGCCATACCGATATAAGAAATATAGGCCAATATATCGGTGCATCCCTAGTTTTTATATATTTTGTTTTAAAAATTGCCACTCCTAAAAGTATATGTAACATAATTACTCATAAGTATGCCACTGTACCTTTATTCCATTCAAAAATCTTCACTAACGGTTTGTTTCACCACGAACCAGTAAAAAGGTGGACTACGTTAGATTTTAACTTTTTTATTCATTCTAGTAATTTTGGGAGTCACACTATTGGCTACTAACATATGTATTTAAGCCAATGGAAAACCTCTAAATTGAGAAGGAATTTTTTTGCGTCGGAATTTTAGTCATCCCAATGTTGCTTTATTGAAATTTATAAACTCGCTCGGTTTGTGCGGATGAAGTTAAATAATGAGTAGTTTAGAAAAAGAAAAGGTTGGGGAAAATGATTAATACGGTTCAGTGATCGCTTTCCGAAACCAGTCGTCGAAGTGGGATATTCCACTAGCGTTATTAAAACCCATACCAAACTTAGAGAGTTAGGCCTAGGCTCAAAAGAATCTGCAAAGACTCCAAGCTTGTAGATGCCCCAGAAAAGCTCAACCTGAATTTCAACTATTCTTTCCAATAAACCCGCTTCTCTTATTTGACCACGCAAATTTATTTTAGAACCTGAGTCTCCGAAAACTTCATTAATTTTCAAATTAGTTGCATTAACAGCACTTGTCAGTATATTGTAGTTCATTTTAGCTCCTAAGCCTTGTTTACTAAAATAATGACCGTCGTCGGTTTATCAGACGTAGAGTATAATTGCTAGGGTGGTGCGAGTACTCGAACATCATCGAGTACTCAGCCATTTTTAGGTCGAGTACTCGAACTCCGCCTCGAATAGGTAATTGGAGAATACTCTTCGATTACCGAGTACCAAAAAATTGCATATTCGGGTACCCGATTACTCGAAAAAGCTGCTCTCCAAACTCGTCGAGTATTTGCTTTTTCTATTATCGTTGCTTCAAAGTACAAAGAGGGGTTTTTACAACTTTTTGGGGGCAATAAACGGTACCTACTGTGGTTCATTTAAATTAAAGGAATATTTTTCAGCATTGAAAGTTACTTTATACTCCATTGAAGTTTAATTTCATAATTACTTGAATAAAACCAGCTCCTAATCAAGTACTCGATAACCCGACTCGTTAAAAATATTACTCTCGAGATATTTTTAGTTACTCGACTCGAATAAGAGAAACATTTTTCTTTGCCATGTCAAAACGGTTGCCCATTGAATAAATTCCCTTTGGGATTTTTCAAGTTACATGAAGGTCTTGCGAAGGAATGAAAAAACTCTACGATTCAAAGTACACTATAAAGCAAATTTATTGTTAAAATAATTCAACTAAAAAAAGGCGCGACATGTTTCGGCTTAAAATATTTGAACAATAAATTTGCTTTATAGTGTACTTTGAATCGTTGAGTTTTTCATTCCTTCGCATAACTCTTACACTAGTTTGGAGTTACACATTTTATACACGAAGGTCTATCAATCCCCCGAGTTTGAACAAAATCGGTGGGTTACACTTCGGGATGTCTCCTTTTTGGTCAATCCGGGACTCGGGGTGACGTGCATTTTCATTCTCGAAAAGATTTCGTCAGGAAAAATCGCTTCACGCGCTAAAACCTCTTCCCAGGTAACATTATCGCGGCCGGGAATTCACCTTACGACGTTCTACCCTCAACGCTTATTAAATATGACGCCATGGACGTACCACGGACCGCGTACACTCTAGAAGCCCACCTTTTCGGAGTTTCTTAGTCGGCTCTCATTCTCGTACGGCGGTGTAGAAGGCGGGGTTTTGCCTAATGGCGTGCTGCTCCGAAATTAGTAGCTGGTTTCCGGAAGTCCCGCGTGGGAAGCGTCCATTTCCGCCGTTCAAAGTGCCCGCTTATAAATAGTCGCCACTTCTTCCTTCGGCGTGTTTTCCAACGCGAAGGCGGCTTTTCCGCGCCGCTTCCGAGACCAGATGGGCTATCAACGTCAAAGGGGACCGTGCCCTTTTTTCTTTAATCGATTGATTGAAGGTTGGCTCTCCGCCGATTCAATTAGCCTTTCTGTCCTTCTTGGCCGCCGACGAGCAAACAATCTATTATTCTCTCTCTCTCTCTCCTTACGACTGATATCGTAAGTAATGTAAAGAACATAAGTAGGATACTCGTAACCTTGTCCATTTCTTCTGACTAACATCTTTCTTCGGCACTGACAGGCGCATCTCTATATCATTGGGCTAGTTAGGGCTAGAGGTCGGCGGAACAAATAAATTAACCGCAAAAATTTCAATTAATCATTAAAATTAGTATTATTTGTTTTATACGAATAAATTATACGATTAAACAACGATTTAACATGCAAAATTAATCATTTTTTTTAATATTTCGGAATAATTTTCGGTTATGGATAAATATAAACAATCGTATAATTTCTTATTCCCTATAGGAGTCGCGCTCCGGAGTAATCTTTATATATTTTTTATAATTTAATAGCTGTTTCCATAAAATAAAACCAATAAATAAATTAAAAGTTTGAAATGTTTTTTATCCGCGTCACGAGCTTAATAGCGTTTTCCATTGGGAACCTCCGAACACTCCCGGAGTGCTCCAAAATCAAAATCGTATTCCATTGGGAAAAAAGGGGCAACTCCGAGAGGGAGGATCGTCTTCCATTGACCAAGGTACTCCCTCCCGGAGTGCCCCCGGAGTGCTCCCGGAGTGCTCCCAGCTGCCCCATCTCAAGAGTCGGAGGGAACCAAAAAGGTGCTCCGAAAAAGTTTCGTATTTCATTGGGAGTTACCAGGGCGAATCCTCCTAGCGCCTCCTACAGAGAGCAGTGACGTCATTCAACAAATCCGGATCACACTCGGAGGTTCCAAATGGAAAACGCTATAAGCGTATTCGTACTTTATTGGCAGGCGCGTGTTTCGCACGGAAACTTCAAATTACAAAGTCTTTGTCGACTGGAGCGCGTGCTCAATATCTTCAATAACTATATCTTGTGACGTAGAAAAACATTTACCTATAGGTGTTTCTATAAAATACGGCTATGTTGTTTTACCCCCGACAAAAATCCCCCCTCGTCTTTAATGGGAGTTCAGTTCAATACGTTCCAGTTCTAAAACCGCATTAATGTACGTATAAACAAGCTGGAAAACATGTTTCCCGAAAAATCCATAAAAACCAAAGACTACAGATGGTACTTGTCGCTTCCTAGAGTATACCACCTACTAGGCATTTCTTTGATGGGGATTTTATGAAAACAACTTTGTAAATTATTCAGTAAAGACCCGGCCACATGAAAAAAGGTGCCTGGTATTATTAGCCCTGGGGCGCCTGATAAAAAATCCCTTTCAACGTAGTCATTTTCCCGAAGTATAAATCACCAAAAACGTAAATCACTGGAAATCAGCCTATTTATTTCAGTAATCAGATGTACTCATTGTTTTAAATTTTCTTTTTTTCCTATTGGTCAACCCATTCTATTTTTCTCATAAAATATAGGTTGATATTGATAAAATCCAAACAAAACACGTTTAGGTGTCAAATTCGAATCGTAATATCTCTATAAACGAAGTGTTTTAATATCCAATTTTATTTTTCTATTTAAAAATTCATCATTACTCTTCCGAAGTAAGCGATAGTTTTCATTTTGAAAGCGTTTGAAATTTCCCTTAGCATCGCACTCAAGCGTGCAAAAGCCACGCGTATCTGAGACACTTTCGGTGCTGGAGGTGTGGCCGTGGTAGAATCCCTCTAATTAGACGAAGCGTGTTTTTAATTTTAAAATCCCGTCATCAAGACTACCATAAGATAAAATACTATCTGGTTGTCAAGACTTCCATAGGAATGAATGAATGAATGCTTTATTTACCTTCCAGATGAATGGCCCTTTTTAAATCAGGGGGAAGTACAAGTAACTCTCAGGTACAGAATAAAAGTATATACAGATTGCACTAATGAAATGAATATACAAAATGGAAATGGTATACACAAATATAAACTATATACAGAAACTATTTACACAATTATTAATAATTAAATGGAATACGCGGCAAGAGGCTGTCTACGTAGACCCAGATTTCCGTACGGTCTTGTTTTCAAGACTACCATAGGAAATAATTATGTCTTGTTGTAAAGACTACCATAGTAAATAATTTTGTCTTGTTGTAAAGACTACCATAGGAAATAATTATGTCTTGTTGTAAAGACTACCATAGGAAATAATTATGTCTGGTTGTAAAGACTACAAAAAATAACTACTGTCTTGTTGTCAAGACTACCGTAGGAAATAATTATGTCTTGTTGTCAAGACTACAAAAAATAACTACTGTCTTGTTGTCAAGACTACAAAAAAATAACTACTGTCTTGTTGTCAAGACTACCGTAGGAAATAATTATGTCTTGTTGTCAAGACTACAAAAATAACTACTGTCTTGTTGTCAAGACTACAAAAATAACTACTGTCTTGTTGTCAAGACTACCGTAGGAAATAATTATGTCTTGTTGTGAAGACTACCATAGGAAATAATTATGTCTGGTTGTCAAGACTACAAAAAATAACTACTGTCTTGTTGTCAAGACTACCGTAGGAAATAATTATGTCTTGTTGTCAAGACTACAAAAATAACTACTGTCTTGTTGTCAAGACTACAAAAAATAACTACTGTCTTGTTGTAAAGACTACAAAAAAATAACTACTGTCTTTTTGTCAAGACTAACATAGGAAATAATTGTCTGGTTGTCAAGACTAACATAGGAAATAATTGTCTGGTTGTCAAGACTAACATAGGAAATAATTGTCTGGTTGTCAAGACTAACATAGGAAATAATCCTGCCTAATTGTTGTAAAAACTACCCTAGGAAATATTTATGCCTCGTTGTTAAGACTACCATCGGAGATAATTGTCTGGTTGTCAAAACTACCAATCAAATACATACTTGATAAGACTACCAACCAAATAAATACTTATTGTTAAGACTACCACCTGAATAAATAGTTGTTGTTAAGACTACCGACAGAATAAATACTTGTTGTCAAGACTACGAATAGAAAATCAGACCTTATTTCGATACATTTTTGGCTTAACTGTAAAAATGGAGGTTGTGAAAACACTTATCCGATCGTTATACTTACTATTGTTAAGTTACTTGTGGTGCTATAGACTATGATGCTGCCATTTCCTTTTCTGAGCACTTAGCGTGTTGTTTGCTCGTGTGGGGAGAACGGACGACGGTAAAAGGAGCACTAAGTGGAAACACCTTTTGCCTTCGTCGTCATGTTATGGCGTTTTAATTCGTGTTTACCTTTTTCAAATTACACTCACGAAGCGATTAAATTATACTTTAAAGGTTGATGCCAGTTTTTCATTATTCGTTGTTTAAATAGCCGAATCAAGAATTTAGTAAATGTAAATTATGTAATGTTTTTGGAGAGCTATCTTCGATAATTGTTGTTTATACCGACGCGACTAGCAAAGCATAAGTTTATAATTATCTTTGCACATTACACAGTGTTTCGAAATCGACTTTTTAGTGACAATATTAAAAATCAACTCAATATAATAAATGTATATATATTTTAAATTGTTGTTTTTAGTTGTATCCGAAAATATAAATTATATTTCGCTACCTGCCACCAGAGGGCCAAACGTTCCCTACTTGGAATTCCATAGAATTTCTTTTTGCAAAGCGTGTATAGAACTATGTTATACATAAATTTAAAATTTGGTAAAAACAGATCTTCTGTAAAATGCAATCAAAGGGCCAATTTTGACAAAAATACGGCTTTTTCTAAAGGCTTTTTATCCAAAAGTTGCAAGTTGTTGCAAAATATTTCATTACTGTCTTGCAGAACCGTTCCCGTAGGATAACATGCAAAAAACCCGAGCACCAATCACCTCCAAGTTTTTAAGATATATCAAGTTTTATCACGTTTAAAAATATTTCTTGAAATAGCTAATTCATGGTGTCTCTGTACATCTTGTTTGCCTTTTCGTTACTAAAAAACCTACTACTAAGGAGAAATACCTAGCTTATTCTAATATTAGCAAAGAGTATAAAAACTACGTAACCTAGAGATATAATGACGGTCGAAAGCAGTAAAGGAAGTTGTAGCAACCGGGGGGGAAGGCACTCAGTGAATTTGCACTTCAAATTTCGGTACCGCAGCGCCACTACGGCAGTATTTAGTACAATAAATAATAAAACCGGAGAAAAATGGCAGTTACGGTGTTGCGGAGGTGCTAAATTTGGCATTTTGGATATTTAATTGTCTAATATCTGTCAATTCAAAAAAGTGACAGTAATTGGTTACTGTTTCGTGATTTTTTTAGTTAGAATTTGTGGATTCGTTGTTTCGGTGTTTATTTTCAAAAAGTGAAGAAAAAGGCGTTTGTTCTCTAACGTTGCCAAGTCCTAAATGTAACCAATTCCTTAAGGAATTTTCAAGAATGTTGAACTAAATCAAAATGATTGACTCTTAAAACTGCCGTAGTGGCGCTGCGGTTCCGAAATTTGAAGTGCAAATTCACTGAGTGACTTCCCCCCCGGTTGCTACAACTTCCTTTACTGCTTTCGACCGTCATTATATCTCTAGGTTACGTAGTTTTTATACTCTTTGATATTAGTAGGATTTTGTCGTGCCTGGCTTAAAATAGGTTTGAACTAGCTAGGGGTTTCTCCTTCGTAGTATGTTTTTTAGTAACGAAAAGGCAAACAAGATGTACAGAGACACCATGAATTAGCTATTTCAAGAAATATTTTTAAACGTGATAAAACTTGATATATCTTAAAAACTTGGAGGTGATTGGTGCTCGGGTTTTTTGCATGTTATCCTACGGGAACGGTTCTACAAGACAGTAATGAAATATTTTGCAACAACTTGCAACTTTTGGATAAAAAGCCTTTAGAAAAAGCCGTATTTTGGTCAAAATTGGCCCTTTGATTGCATTTTACAGAAGATCTGTTAAACCGAATTTTACCAAATTTTAAATTTATGTATAACATAGTTTTATACACGCTTTGCAAAAAGAAATTCTATGGAATTCCAAGTAGGGAACGTTTGGCCCTCTGGTGGCAGGTAGCGAAATATAATTTATATTTTCGGATACAATTTAAAACAACAATTTAAAATATATATATACATTTATTATATTGAGTTGATTTTTAATTTTGTCACTAAAAAGTCGATTTCGAAACACTGAATTAGTGTGTCAACGTAATAGTCTTAGTCGAAAATTAAAAAAAACGGTCGAAAACACCGCCGATCAGTTTAGTAAAATATTTTCGGCGGCGTAATCGTCGGCCATTTTCGGTAGGGAGATACAGGCCGGAAGGCAGGCAAGGCTGCCAGATTTCGATAGACCGAAAACGGCCAACTCTCTCAAATGTTTTCGTTTTCAAAACGAAAATTATGCGGCGTAGCTATCGACTAAGACTATTACTTTCCGTCGCCCAACCGTTTTCTGAAAGCAACGACGACACATTTTCGGTGGACTGAGTCTTTGGGCCCAGTACGTGTTCTTTGCCACGCTGTTATAGTTGAGTTCGTGACGTCACGCAACTACCAGAAATTATTTCCAACTAACTGACAGCTAGGAGAAACAAAAACAAGGAGAAAGCAGCTAGTCTTGAAACACGCTAACGCTGTTTTGTGTACAAATTTCATTGGACGAACCTTTTCGCTGAACGTTTTACGGAAAGGGGAAGACAATTTCCGAATTTCACCCTTCCGACGGCAGCAGGCGCTAAAGCGTCTAACCAATGAAAAACGTACGCGAGAAATGCACGATTTTTGACAGATCGCGTTCTCCTTGTGTGGGGTGCTGTGTTTGTTGCTCCTAAGTTTCAATGGAAAGCCTAAAAAATTCACTATATCTTTATTATTTTGCATCAAGGCATTTAAATATATTAATTTCAAAAATTAAAAATTATTTATTGGATTTCAATCAGTTTGTTTTATTTAATTTTTTTTTAATTTTATACTTTTGCTCTTGAAAAATTTATAATTCGCTTTCACTGGAAACGTAAACGAAAAATGCAATTAATCCTAATTAAATTTTTCGTTTTTTTTTCTTGAAAACTGTAAAATTGACCTTCACTAAAACACACTAATATATATTTTAATCAAGGTGACCGCAGAAAAGCTGTGTTTGTTGCTCCTAGCTGACACACTCATATGGAAGGTAATTGTGGACTTACGTTGTAATTAACTAAGATAATTTGTTTTTAAGTTGGCGATTTTTCTCGCTAGAGACGCTTATCTTTGTTGGAATGACGTCATTTCTACGTCACTCCGTACGTAGTTATTCGTAATAGTTGATTTTATAAAATGTCTTTACGCTTGCCCAACTTGTTGAAATGTTGCCCTGGAATAGTTCAGCCAATGCCTAAGAATGAGTTCATAAACTCTTTAGTGGGAGAGATAACGGATCCACAGCTGAAGCGGGGAGGCAACATTTCAACAAGATGGCCAAGGTTATTTTATAAAAAGAACTATTCTTTCGACTAGCTAACACACTTACGGATTATTATTATAAACTTAGGTCGTAACTAAGATAAGTTATTTTTAAGGTGGCTATTTTTCTCGCTATAAGCGCTTATCTTTATGACTATGACGTCCATTCTACGTCAGTTCTACATGTATCAGTCCGTGATAACTGACAAACTTATGGACCGTTATTATGGACATATGTCGAAACTAAGATAATTTCTTTTAAAGTCGTGTATTTTGCTCGTTAGAGGCGCTTATCTTTAAGAGTATGACGTCAATTCTACGTAGCTATCTGTAATTATTTCGAATAACTGGCACACTTATGACACTATAGACTTATGTTACGACTTACTATAGACAAATATAAATAGAGATATTGTAGTATAGACATAGAAAAATATTCAAATAAGCTCCCCAATAAAATTATCTTTCTCATGATAGCATGATAGTAAAGAGCTTCAAGATTTTAAGCGTTCGTTAATACGCGTTTGAAATTTTCAATTACTCCATTCATACAAATAAGTAGGCTTTTATCCCATTTCTTAAACCGAATCTTAAACACTCAAGGCACAGCCTTTCAGAATGAAGATCCAATTTCTTTTTTTCATTTGAATAGCTTTCTTTCAAGTGATAGTACCTGATTCTTGGATAGGCTTCAAATGTTTTCAAATATTGCAAAAATCTATTAATCCCGCTTTTATGACTTGGTATTGAATTATACTTTCAAATTTGGAAGAAACTAAAAATATCTCAGGTACTAACCTATGAACAGCCGTAATTTACTCCAAGTACCCGATTTAAATCAGTTTCCAAAGACACTTGAAAACTGCGCAAAAAGGCAGCCTTGAGACGTTCGCCGAACTTCGTTCAAGATCGTTTTAGGGACGGGTCAGCGCACTCAGTTCGACAGCGAAGTGCTAACCATCGAGCACTTCTAGAGCCAAAATTTTAATTTGATGGCTGGGGAAACTTTCTCGAGATCATGAACGAATACAGACTCGCAATTAGGGGCAGTCCGGGGGTCATTGACTCTCAAAATAAAAACTGGAGGGTCATTCCATACGATTTCGACCAATCACGTCACCATGGGTCAATCGATTTTTTTTTTAATTTTAAACACCGATAGATTTGCCTAAGAAACGGAGATACCCAAGTTTTTAGCTGAAAATATTAAGAAGTTATAGAATAATTACAGTTTAACCGAAACCCACATTTTTTGTGATAGTGTACCTCGATTTCAGTACCCCTTCGCTTAAAGTTTAATAACTTTGTATATATAAATTTTATTTTAACCAAAAAAGTTAATCCTACACATTTCAGCAAGGCCAATTGGCGTTTAAATAAAAGATCATCCATCGCCGATTATAGAGTTTGTGCTACCGCGACTGGACTTATAACATGTTTGTCTATGGTTTATCTTTATACTGCCAAAGCTGAGAATTTTCTATGCATGGATCTGGCAGCATTTTTCAACAGGGGGGGAAGACAGTCAGAGAGGGGTTTATTTAACCACCTATTCAGAGCTGGAGACTATATAGTCCTAACGGGAATTGGTACCAGGTTATTGGATGTAAAAATGTACATTTTAATTTTTGGGGGGTCTCAGTCGAGGGGCTAAAGGGTCACGTGGGAGATTAAAACACGAAATATAATTACACCTAGGAGCAACAAACACAACACCCCACACAAGGAGAACGCAACCCGTCAAAAGTCGTGGATCTTCTCGTGTACGTTTTTCATTGGCTAGACGCTTTAGCGCCTGCTGCGTTGGAAGGGGAAAATTTGGAAATTGTCTTCCCCCCGCCCGTAAAACGTTCAGCGTAAAGGCTCGTGACGCTCATCCAATGAAATTCGTACACAACCCTTCGTTAGCGTGTTTAAAGGCTAGCTGCGTTCTCCTTGTGTTTGTTGCTCCTAGATTACACTATTAAATAGCTCTAGAAAATAAGGGCATATTTTCTTGTTTGTATTTTACGGATCAAAAACTATTATCTTGAAATTCAACACTTTTGAAATTTTATATTTTTTATATCATATCGTCGCCCCCTCGGCCTTTTAATTAAACGTTACAGAATACCTTCCAGGTCTATTTCACTATATTAAGCCTAATTTAACTTACGCTCGGGTAGGTTTTAGCTTATTTTCGGGTAGGTTATAGATTCCTTTCGAACATTATTTCTTAAATCAAGCCAAGGAACGATTAGGTACTATAATCAAAAGCTATAGGTTAGGTCAGGTTGGATTAATATCGGGTTGGACAATACTAGGTGCGTTAGGCTAGGTACTGTCCTCTAGGTGGCGTTATAGACGGCCCACTTGGGTATAAAGAACGGGGTTAGGGGGTGCCGGTCCGGCCACATAGCGCTCGAGCGAATACATTGCATGTTCTATAAGTCAACCTAACAATTTGGATTTCACGTGAGCTGCTCTATCTCGGGGGCAGAAGTATATAGAACTTCCTAGATGGGGTTAGGTTGGGCCTTGGAGGAGAGAAGGGGTTCCTGGAGGGGAAAATATGAAAACCATAGCTCGGAACGTTTTTTTTTCTGGTCGGACTCTCGTTAAATGCTGCCACCATTGAGGGGAATTTGGAACTATACAGGGTGTCTGAAAATATTAGGCATGGACATTTGTCTCGAAGACCACTCATACTAAAAATCTGAAATTTTCAGGATATGATCCCTAGTAATGGACCTCTTTAATCTGTAAATTTCAGAAGAATGGGAAAATATTTCTCGGATTTGGAAAAAGTATTTTTTCACCGGTAGGTGGTAGACAAAAATTTTCACTGACAAAGTTGAAGAGAATACTCTGAAACCTAAGATTACATTTTGTCCTGTGAATTTAGGGCTGTTTCGACCTTGATAATGGGTCCCGAATAATAACAAGTTGGTACTACCTAAATTATGCTTTTTGTTTAAAAGTACTTAGTTCTTAACAAATCAAAAATAATTCGAAAGGTTATCAAAATTGAAAATTTATTAATTTACTAAAATAGTCCGATGATTCCCCGTTCTGCTGCTATGCAAGTCTCGCAACGATAAACGAGATTTTGGAAAGTTCTTCTGACCATATAAGGTGTGACCTATGGAATACCAATTTCACTACTTGCCATTCTTATTCGAATTTTTTAATAAATTTATCCACCGCTAGATGCTACTAAAGTCCTAGGGTCCGACCAAAAATTACCGCCCCCTGCCTTCCCCCTGTCCCGCGCTCGGGTACCTATCGCCTATGCTCTTGCTTTTATATTTTCTCCTCCAGGAACCCCTTCTCTCTTCCAAGGTTGGGTTAGGTCGAATGGAATTTCGGTCGAATGGGACTAAAAATATATTTAATTAAAAATCGCACATTTGGGCTACTTTCGGTCGAATGGGACGAACCCAAAATCGCCGTCGGCCGCATGGGACTGAAGCATTTTAATTATGGACGGTATTTATATAAATATAATTTTCAAAATTTATATATTTTATACTTAAACGGAATATAACCTCAGGTATTTGATGTGGAACACCAGCGTTTGCAGTTCTGGCCGCTCTTGCCTTTGTCTTTAGAAAGGTTTGGCGCCCCTGTACAGGGAAATTAAACAAATTGAAGGGGTCTTCCATAAAGATTCCTTAGTAGGTTATATTCCCTTTAATATTGTTGGTAATATAATTATTTCTGCAAATTAGTTTTATCAAGGGAAAACATTAATTTACACAACAGACGGGCTATGCTGCCAAAACTTTTTCTAGCCACATTTTCGTTAGGAATTATTAGGTATTAATTTCCAAAATTTAAAACCAAACTTTATCCAAAGGTTGCGAATGGAAACTTTAAAAAAATATTAAATGGACTAATTAAATTGTGGTTCTCAACACACGCGACTTTTAGAATAAATCGCGTGTAAACACGTTCGCAAATAGCCTTTCCCAACTCTTAAACTAATTGTAACTGGTGTTTGAATAATTATGACTGTGATTTATGAATTAGTTTCTTCGTAATAATTGATAATTTTTGTTTAAATATAAGGATATTATTAGAAATAATTCAGAAATTTATATGAGTACCATAAAATAATTTATTTTATATGATTTCTTATATGTAGCTTTGGTTATCAGTATAGATGGCGCAAACAGCGATCGAGTTACGCAAAAAAATCCGGGAGTGCGATGACCTGTCCCTAAAGAGATCTCTCGCATCGACCATGGGGATTTGCTAACGGGCTTTCTTCTTTGGTATTTCAAGCCCCTTTTGGAAACTTAACTTTATAACCTTTGCCAGGAATCCATGGATTCCTGCCTCTGCGAATGAAAAGAAGTTTGAACGATAACGTCGAGAGTCACATGATCATTCTACACGGTTTGGGTTTCGCGTTCATACTTCGCCTTATTTTATATAAAAAAACACTGAATATTAGCAGAAATACATGAACCGAAATTATCAGCGAGCGCTTTTTTTCGGGGGATACGTTTTCTTCGTACGCCAGGGGGAGGGTGGAATATTTACCTTAGTTTATTTTGTCCCGCCCGACCGCGGGGAAAATATTCGAGTGCACCATGCGTAACTAGTTCGCCATCTAGTGAGGTAAAATGCATCGTTTTTCTTACTACAGTAGTTCGCGTAGTTTCTATGGAAAAAACTACGCGAAACGTCGGCTGTCAACTGAGGCTTAGTGTTTTTAAGCTTAACGTCTGTTAATTAATAATAATGGAAAACGTAAGAAATTAATTCGTTATTTGGGAAAACTTACGCGTCCTTTATTTTGGAAAGAAGAGAGTTATTTTTAGTATTGTTGTTAAAGTCTGAAAATGTATGTAAATATCTGTTAGAGGTTCTGAAGTTATGTGAAAACCTAAAAAGCAAATTTAAACCATCTATTCCTAAAAAAGTTGGAGGCCGAAGAATTTAGAAAAATATGCCAATAGATACTGAAGCAGTGGAAGAAAATGAAATTATAGATCATATTAAAATTAGGACCAATAAAGCAATGGCAGAATTGCCAGTAAATTATTTTTCACAAGCAAGGGAATTAAGAGAGCTTAATCTTGACACTTTTGGTCACGACGCGTCGCGACGAAGCGAAGTTGGTCAATATGACCACATCAGAAACACTGTGTAAAAGCATCTATACTCGACATTTTGAAGGTTTTCGAATTAAATTTGAACAACTTATAAAAGGAAAATTCTCGTGGTTTTCATTTTTAACACAGACTAAAAATGATGCACGTGAAGCACCTTTTTAGTTTGTATTAACTCAAAAGTTTACCTAGGCAACACCAGGTGGCGTATTCAATCGCTCACCCCGGAGAAGGAGATTCTCGTTTTTTGAGGACATACCGCGGTTAAGAAGGGGAAAACAGAGAATTTGGATCATTTCGGTTCATGTATTTCTGATATTACCAATTCTTAGCTTAAGAAATCGATATTAAAAATTTATTTATTTATAGAATAGTAGCACTCCGTAGCTTTGGCCATGGCCGCCATTGTGGGTGCGAATCTTTTATGAATAGGAAAAATCATGGGTGACGTCGTGTGACGTAGAACTGCCATTACTCTATACTTCTGGAGAATGACCATAGGTGGTTTTTTTTCGTCTGTTCTGGGTTTTTTGAGCAGGTTAAAAAGCAGCACCGTAACCAGGATTTGATTTCAGGGGGGGCACGCAATGGAAACAAATAAAAAAAAAATTGTACATACAACCATACGGCTCACGGTGGGCACGGCCCGACCGCCCCCCCCCCCCTGGTTACGGCCCTGTTAAAAAGTGTAGCCCTATGGCGTCATTTTACTCAAATTTTATCTTGACGAAAAAAAAAACGAGTTGGAGTAAGAAGGGAGTAGTTAAAGGTTATTCTTTTGCCGTACGTAGCAGCCGTAGTTTTGTTTTAAGATGGCGACCGGTGAAGAGGTAACTCAATATATGACACATTTTTCTCATTTATTTAATAATAATAATAATTAGTCAAAATAATAAGTCATTAAATAGCATTTAACAATTGGATTTTCGTTATTAAAAGTTTGCCAGATGTGAAGTTGTTCAAAACCTGTCATATTTTCGTCAAACGAAATTAAAGCAGACGAATTTTCTATATAAGCTAGATTACTCCCTCTACACCTCTTTCGAGGAGGAGTAACAAGTTGGCAAGCCAAAATATACCTCTCCTCGGAAGAATGGTCCCTAGTGGTATTAATATCTCGACACGACCCCCAAAGATATCTCCGCAATTCAGAGTTATTTACGAAAAACGTATTCTCGGTTCAAACCCTGCCCGGTATAAAATTTTAATTTTAATTTAAATAATTGAGACGAAACAATCGAGTTTAATTTATTTAAAAGCCCATGTTATTTTCAATGGGAAAAATTCCATTTTATGTTGTCAAAAACATTTTTCGTTGCCATGGCAAAACCGTTGCCCATTGAATAAATTCCCTTTAGGATTTTTCAAGTTACATGAAGGTCTACCAAGCCCCCGAGTTTGAGCAAAATCGGTGTGTACCACCTCGGGTCGTCTCCTTGTAAGTATAAGTCACTTGGCACTGGGTGATTGGTCGGAACTACTCCTTCAACGTTGAGTTTGCAAGTTCTCTCCTCACTGATTTAAGGGGTTTTCCCTCAAGGTCTTCGGTTTCCCCTTCCATAAAAACTTGTATAGGTGAACGGTAATAGTTAACCCGGCCACTTGATTTTAAGGCATTAGAAGTCGCTCGATCACTTGGGCCTCAGGTGGTGCCTTGGGTATTAGCCTAGATGATTATTAGTATTAGTATTATTATCCTTAGTTTTGCTTTATCACGCATGATAAAAAGCATTAAATTGAAACGCGCCTCAGTCTTACACAGCTAAAGCGAAATCGGTAATCTTGAGTTTAAAATGAGAGGAATTTGCTATAAGCTCGGGTACTCGAAAACCAAAAACGCGTTTAAATAGTGCTTACATTGATAAAAGTGTCGCATTTTTGTATTGTTCAAACACGGTTTTCTGGTTTAGCAACGAGGCCTACAATGTGTTCAAAATGCTATTAGAGTTTTACTGGGTTAACCGTCGAACTTCTAAAACGTCATGATAGCCAGCGTCAACGCCAAAAAAATATTAGGCCTAACGGGGATTTTTTGCGTCGAGGCATTTATTCCCAAGTTGACACCTGAAATTATGATCAACTTGATTATGAAGTTCACACATACTCCGCGAGTGAACTTGGCGCTGCTTGTAACTTCCAGGTAGCGATGGTTAGGATTTTCCTTTGGCGAGCTAATTTTAGCTTGAGATTACCGTAAATTAACACGCTTAAAGAATTTATTTTTACCAAGCGTCTCGATAATGGCGTCGTTGGCGTTAAAACGTCTTAAGCTCTCTGGGCGATAGCGACGTCAGCAGTTCTTCGCGGGGCTATAGTAACGGATTCTTTTGGCCCTTTTCAAGTTTTTGGGAGAGATCGCGCGTGTCTCATCCGGGGCACGACAATGGATCATTAGGCAAATAACTGTTGGGCCTGATTAATTTCAAAGGCCCCAAAAAAAACGGGGGTGGCGCTTCTAAATATATCGGCGCGCCAGAACGAGCCATTTCCGCTTCCGAAACTACTAATTAGAGTCACTACCGCCAACCGCCATCGCGGAATTTCTTTTTCTCTCTCTATTTTTAGTTTAACCCTAGCCTCACCTAGGCTAGTGAGAGACTACCGTTACCGGCACAGTCTCCGCCGCCGAAGCCACCGTTCGTTGGGACAGCCACTAAAAGGCCAGTTACGTCATGTTGTGGTAGGAAAGCACTAACAACGTGGAGAAACAGACAACATAACGTCGTGTTGTGGTAGGAAAGCACTAACAACGGGGAAAGACAGACAACATAACGTCGTGTTAACATAACGTCGTGTTAATTGGGGTATGCAAGCACTAACAACGGGGAGAGACAGACAACATAACGTCGTGTTAATTGTGGTAGGAAAGCACTAACAACGGGGAGAGATAGAAAACATAACGTCGTGTTGTGGTAGGAAAGCACTAACAACGGGGAGAGACAGACAACATAACGTCGTGTTAATTGGGGTATGAAAGCACTAACAACGGGGAGAGACAGACAACATAACGTCGTGTTAATTGTGGTAGGAAAGCACTAACAACGGGGAGAGATCGAAAACATAACGTCGTGTTGTGGTAGGAAAGCACTAACAACGGGGAGAGACAGACAACATAACGTCGTGTTGTGGTAGGAAAGCACTAACAACGGGGAGAGACAGACAACATAACGTCGTGTTAATTGTGGTAGGAAAGCACTAACAACGGGGAGAGATCGAAAACATAACGTCGTGTTGTGGTAGGAAAGCACTAACAACGGGGAGAGACAGACAACATAACGTCGTGTTGTGGTAGGAAAGCACTAACAACGGGGAGAGACAGACAACATAACGTCGTGTTAATTGTGGTAGGAAAGCACTAACAACGGGGAGAGATAGAAAACATAACGTCGTGTTGTGGTAGGAAAGCACTAACAACGGGGAGAGACAGACAACATAACGTCGTGTTAATTGTGGTAGGAAAGCACTAACAACGGGGAGAGATAGAAAACATAACGTCGTGTTGTGGTAGTAAAGCACTAACAACGGGGAGAGACAGACAACATAACGTCGTGTTAATTGTGGTAGGAAAGCACTAACATCGGGGAGAGGCAGACAACATAACGTGGTGTTGTGATTGGAAAGCACTAAAATCAGGGAGAGAGAAAGATGGAACTAGACGCTGATTCCAAAGCTGTAGTAGAGATGTCACGGATTTTAAGTACACACAATCCCCCGAGGTTATAACTATATTTTAAATATAAAATTTAAATTTGAACAAATTTTCAATCATCTTGTCCATTAACTTAATAAACCCAAGAGGAATTTAATCACAAATGAATTTTTCGAGTTACCTGGTCTTTGAAATAAGGTAGCGAAACACTAACGAGTTAGATGGCGCTTGTATCAATTGGCAAGAAATTCAAAAATGACAATAGTGTGGTCCCACGAATTGGCCAGAAATCTCACTTCAAATTAAAATTTCTAAATGTTACCGAAAACGTAGTTCAGAAATGATCAGTACTAATTAAAAATATAATATTCAACCAAGTCGCTCTTAATTTAAAAAAATATGTAACTTTTAAGGCAAAAATCGCCAAAAACCACTAAAATTAGAAAATCATTCACTTCTTGTACTTCGATTCCAATAATTTATAACGGGCTACCGAGGGCATCACATTTGCTTTCGATTGACATATCACCGACCCTTCTAGACCTAATTTTTTAAGAGTTATGTGAAATACGGCAGCGGTGGCATCGGCTACACAATCCTAAGTACTAAAAAATCGGATCGAAATTTAAAAGTTTACCGACATTGTATTACCAGATTTTTAATTATCATTTTTCATGTTTTTTTTTTCAAATTTTACCGTTTAATTACACAAAATCCAAATTTGGAAGTTTATTAAATAGTTATTTTTGAATGGTTTTAATAATAATAATAATAATATTTGGGTGGAAATCTTTCTAATATTAGGCACCGTGGCGTTTACGAGCTCTTAAAGAACCTTGCGCGCGATTTTGAATCTCAAAGTGATTTCAGAATTCAGAAACTGATTTATAAATTTCAAAGCTGAATTTCGCGTTGATTTGTTAGTAATCATTTTTAATCTTTGTACAGTCAAAGCTACAGATTTAATTTTAATCTAATCTAATCATGATTTAATAATAATCTAATCTATTTAATCTAATAATCATTGGAGTGAGCTGCCCCTCGATTTCGAAATTTTGATACTGATTTTGGTCTAGATTTTGGGATTTTAAAGTTAATTTCAAGATTTCTAAAATCATTTTTCTCTAGAGTGTACGGAATTTTTACGAATGTAAAATAGTAATGTAATAATAGTTTTTTCAATATTGGTCCAAGCTTCGGGTAAGCTCGTGTGAAACTATTGTTTTGGGCGCCACGTGACCTCCTTGTTTTTTTTATCCGAATCTTTCACCTTTCTCGCGTCGGGCCGTTTGTAAGATTTGGGCGCGCGAGGAGGGAAAGAGAAATGGTTTTAACGCGTATCCCGACTTCCAATTATAGCCCCGACTCGTTAGTTGACGGCGAAAAAAGCCGTTGTTACATTTATAGCCTTAATACGCTGCCCAATTCTCCGCCTCCCCCCAAACCCACACTTTTGAATATATTAAGCCGCGGATTTAGCCAAGACTGTATTCCGACTTGTTCTCCGAGATCTTGTACAGATTCTATTAATAGAATCACATTTGCGCTTTCCCCGTCGACTTTTATTCTTGGTACTTCATCCGATTCGTCCGTCACAGAAATTCGTACGGAATGTAATTACACTCTGAGAAATCTGTTTGCGATTGACAAGATTTACCTTATTGGACGCCGTTTCTGTATTTAGAAATATGTTAAATCAGATTTTTAATTAATATTAAAGGTATACGAAACTGTAGCGGCTCTAGGAATTTTTTTAAACGTAGAATTTTGTAGCTCTTTTAATAATATTCTTATTCTATCATTTCTTTAAATTCCGAAGGAAAATTTGGCCGCAAAGAAATAAAAGAAAAATCATTTTATATATAATTTAAAGTTTCATATTTATGTATTGAAATATATAGTCGAATATAAAATAGTGTATTCTCTCAAAAACAATACGTAGCGCGTTGTAGCTTTTTTTTTGAGACAACGTTGGGGTGTACTTAGGACAGGCGCTCACTGCTCTTCGTAACGTCTCCGTCCTACCTTTCACAAGCCTTTGCTTCGTAACGGAGACAATGCCTTGTGGAAAGCAGGACGGATACGAAACGGAGAGCCAGTGGGCGCCTAGCCTTAGATGTTTTAACGAAGAAAATCGGTTAAAGACCCAAAAACCTCATATACGAAACATTTATCTTTTTATTTGTGGCCGAGGGGCTAATAACTCCGCCAGGCCCGTAGCCACGGGGGGGGGGGCATTCGGGGGCAATCTATGTCCCCTAGGAGGGGTTATACTGTGTGTGTGTGTGTGTGTGTCTGTCTGTCTGTGGGCAAAGTCCAAAACGCGTTACCGGAGCAAAGTCGAAAAACCGCTTTTGCAGTTTAAAGGTTGGCAAAACAACCATCTGACGGTGAGCGTTAACGGATAAATTTGCGGTTGGTGCGGTTTGGTTGGGTTGTTTCTTTTCGTTAACGCTCACTGTCGTGACGGTTTCAACTCAGTTTCATTGGAAATTTTGTAACTGTAATGTTTATGCGTAATGTGGGAATGTTGGACTCGTGTTATGGCGGTTGTGGGTATTAAGTGTTAGCATTTTGTATGAATGGGCAGTTTCTCTCTAACTTCTTCTTTTTGACTTTTGGGAAGGACCGAGTGCTGAGGGTTACGATAAACGTTTCAACATCAAATTGGCAGGGTTTCCACCAATTGCTTACGGTATTCGTCTTTGTATCAATTTGCGATCGCAACGGGCGGGATTTGAACCCGAGACCCCCTGTATGACTGGCGGACGTTCTACCAAAGAACCACCGACACGTATTACGTTTAATCGAAAATTAGACCTTCAGCTTTATCGGAAGCGTTTATTACAAATTAACAGAGTATTAAATTTCGGTTTTTATTAAAATAGAACGAAATTTCGTGTTCCATTTAAATTATTGCATCGAAGATATTCTAATGTAGCGTCTTCTCTGTTGATTAAAAAGAATGCGCCGCCCAGGTTTCGAACCCGAGCCGTCCTACATGACAGGCGAATGTTCTACCACAGAACCACCGATAGATGATACACTTCTTTGAAAATTATAAACTCAGCTTAGCGGAAGAGTATATTAATGGTTTTTAAAGTCTACATTTTTTTACGTATGAAATTTTAAAGGTCACATCTGGTTTTAGCGCAGTCAGCAGAGATAAGAGGGTTAAAGGGTAGAACTTGTGGGTGATCCACTTTGTTAGTTTTTTGTTATTTATTTACGGGTTTTCTTATCGTCTTAAATATAGTTGTAATAATGAAAAGGCGTTTATTTAACGTTTATTGATATACGAGCTGTCGTTTAGTCAAGTGGCACTATGTACTTTGTTGATGGTAAGGTTTTTGCTTCTTGTTAATACATTTGGTGTGGATATTTGGATATCTACGATTCCTAATGCAGTCATTGATTTCCTGGGTGTGCGAGTCATTATATGATATTGGAAATTGGACGGCATTGGTCTTTTTCATGCGGTATGTGTCACAACGTCAACTGGAAGTCTACGAGTCGTCCACTACCAGATGTCGAATATAACTATTCTACGGTATCTTCATCAAGGGCAAGTGTTGAAATAAAATGAGCGTTAATGATGCGGAAAGTATTTCGTAAGCGAGAAAAATACAAATACCATCTGTAGATATTTCTTTCATTAAAATTTGTTTCGTATTATATTCAACTGATAAACTTGTACTGTAAAAAGGGTTAAATTCCGCATTATTATAGTACGTCTAACTCGCTGTTGTAACTACTTAATTTATATTATTCTGAATAAATTAAACTCGGTGGTTCGTCTCAATTATTTTAATTATAATTAAAATTTTATACCGGGCGGGATAGAATCGGGATTACGTTTTTAATAAATAACTCTGAATTGCGGAGATATATCTTTAAGGGTCATCTCGAGAAATTAATACCACTAGGGACAATTCTTCCGATTAGAGGTATATTTTGGCTTGCCAACTTGTTTTTTGTTGAACACCAAAAACATTTAAATTAGGTAACGACAAAAATGTGCCCCCTCACGAAAAGCTTCTGCCCCCTTAACGAAGTTTTTCTGGCTACGGGCCTAATCGGTGTGCAAGCCCATACCTTCGACTGTACGAATAGGATTACGTGTAATCTGTAGAGTCTGTACCTTTGTCAGTGTTGAGTACGCGTAATCGGTGTACAGGCCATCTGACAGTGGTTAGCCCCTCGTTTTTGGCAGAAATAAATAATATCGAACCTGGATAAGATCGAAATTGAGAAACATATACTAAGCTCGAAAGTCAATAATATCACTGTAATTTGAACGCATCGCTTTCGACGTATTTCAATGGACCTTTCTTTAAATCAAGGGCGTATTTAAGGGGGGATTTTGGGGGTTCAAACCCCCCCGAAATGCTGATGACGGGGGGGGGGGTGCCTAATAAAAATCAGTGAAACTTCCGTCAGCAACCCCCCCCCCCTTGAAATTTTTGTTCAAAACCCCCCTGAAATGAAATCCTGGATACGCCCTTGCTTTAAATTCCTAGCTAAAAAGGAAAAACACTTTCACAAAGACAACCTAGCGCTACTTCAGAAGGACTTGCAAACTTATTTAATAATAATAATAATTATTATGATCAGCTAGGCTATTACCCAAGGCACCACCTTAGGCCTGAGTCATCAAGCGACTTTTTGAAGCTTTTAATTCAGGTGGCCGGGTTACAATTATTATATTTATTTTTTGGTTTTAAAATGTTGCTTATGCTTGTTCCTATATGATTTGCATTTTCTGAAGTGTCACCCATAAAGTCGATTTTCAAAATATAGCTACCTGAAGATAGCATATTTCAAAATATAGCTAAGGTACCCTACCTGAATATAGTATATTTCAAAATATAGTAAGTCCATAACTGAACTACTGACAAAATCAATCAGATATAGTTAATTAACTATTCATAATATTTTGTATAAAATTATAACCGTTAAATGAGTAGAAATTTAATCAAAAATCAACTATTTATCCAGACAACTAGGTTGGCAGGTTTGTAAGAGAATCCTTTTTGAGCCTGCCTGGTTCATGACAAATCGGCCCCAACCTTCTCTATACACAAAAGTAAATAACCACATAAGTAGTATTTTATAGAATGGTCCATTACCGAAAGTCTTCCGAGGATATTCAAATTAGAGACCATTTACTTTCGAGTTTATACTCGAAGTCATTACCAAAGACGGGGATTTTTCGGTCTCCGCCGGAAATATAGTCCACTAAATTATGTGATCTATGTGATATATTATTTGATTAGAGTTAGATGAAATTTAATTAATTTAATGTCTGCCACTATAAGAGCTTGAAGGGATTTGTAAAAAAAAATAGTATTGTCATAAAAATATTTTCAAACTGAAATATGGAATTTAAAGTAACACCGTGAAAAACATCGTCATTCCAAATAACATTACTTCTACGTTTAAAAGATCATGGCAACCCTGTTTTAAAAGATTTTACAACTAAGGACTAACGAGTGGACAGAAAACGTCTAATTTTTCTACGTAAATTACCATGATGATTTTTCCGCGCGAGCTTGAGTGCAAAGTCCGTAAGTTGAGAGATAATATTTTATCTGTACGTGCTCTTATTTGAAAATTGCGCCTTTAATAAAACGGAAGAGGACTAATGCCATCTATTGAGCAGATAATGAAGTTACTCGGATGTCTATTAAAGTGAAATGCTGACCGCTTTATTTGTCTCAGCTAACATTGATTTCGAGTATAGGAAACAATTTCGATCTTATTCGGACTCGAGACTATTCCATTTTGAAGCCATCGTTTTCGACACTTTTCAGTTTCGAGATTATTCCATTACTACACAAATTAAGTCTTTCGAGGATATTCATATTCGTGACAAATCAGTTTCAAGCTTTGTCAATTAGTTACCGAACTCCGAAGATAGTCGGATTCGATAATATTTTATCTCTCAAGCCTATCCAGATAACTAGTGGAAATACGTTTTCAATCTTTTGTTTCAAATAAATCAATTTAAAGTTCCGATTCAATAAATAGGTGATTCTGAAATATAATATCGACAAATACATGTACAAAAGAGTTAATTTTATCGGCGCGCGCTCTTGATTTATTAGTAGATTGTGGCTCGCGCGATCGTGCACGCGCGTTGGAAATGAAAAATAAAGCGCGCGCTCAAATACTTTAACCATACAACATAAAGTAACCAATCATGTGACCACCGATCTTTTTCGGAATCACCTATTGTCATTATGTCGTTGAAATTCGTTGGTGAAGGGGATTACTCGCCGTCTTTACCTGGAAGTTACACACAGCGCCAAGCTCGCTCGCGGCGTACGTACGAACTACGTAATCAGGTCGATAACGTTTTTAGGTGTCAACGAGACTTACAAGGTTTTTAATATCTAGTGTCAAATCTGGCATTTAAACCGACTTAAACTGGTCTTTAAGGTCTAATTTCAAATCAGTAATGAGCCTTTTTTTTAAATCTATTCTCGACTAGCAAACGGCTCATTTAACCCGATATATCTTACGCTCACCACAGAAGTGGCACAAGTTATACAGGATTTTTTTAGATTATTACCTCTCCGAGGGGACAAAGTCCCCTAGGAGGGGTTATACAACGACCGTGTCTGTCTGTGGGTCTGTGGGTGGGTCTGTCTGTCTGTCAGGACTGCGAACGCGTTCGCATTTTCGGTGCAAAGTGTAATCACTGCGTACGCAGTTTCTCAAAGGGTTGGCAAAACCACCGTGTGACGGTGAGCGTTAACGGATGCATTTGCGGTTTGGTTTGGATGGTGTTTTTTCGCTCACCGTCGTGACGGTTTGGTGTATTACGTTTTTGTAATGTTTATGCGTAGGTTGTGAGTGTTGAATTTGTTGTGTTTGTGTTCTGATGGTTGTGCATGTTGAGTCTGTTGTGTTTATATGGGCGTTTTCTCTCCAACTTCTTCTTAATGACTTTGGGACGGACCGAGTGCTGAGTGTAATGCTACCTCTCAACGTCCAATGGCATTGTTTCCACCAGTTGTACACGGTATTCGTCTTAGTATCAATTTGCCTGATTGACAGGCGAACGTTCTACCACAGAACCACCGACACTTGTTACGCCTTATTGAAAATTAGACCTTCAGCTTTATCGGAAGCGTATATAATAGAGTAGGAAATTTTGGTTTAATTGAAATAGAATTGAAATTGAAATTATTGCATCGAAGAAATTCTAATTTAGCGTTTCTCTATTGATTAAAAACAAATGCGCCACCAAGGTTTCGAACCCAGACCATTCGGCTTGGCAGTCGAGCGCTCTACCACAGAACCACCGATAGCTGCTTAGATTCACAGAAATTAAGACAGGCATCGTAAGCATAATAGGTAATAAAGTCTTTTTTTATTAATGAATTTATGAAGGCCTAATCTGGTATTTTTTAAAGATTAAATCTTGTTTTAGCGCAGTCAGCCGAGATTAGAGGGTTAAAGGGTAGACCCTGTGGGTGGTCCACTTTCTTAACGACCTATATATAGTTCTGTTAATTCAAAGGAGATAATTTAACGTTAATTGCTTTAAGAGCTGGCGGTTAGTCAAGTGGCTCTCTGTGCTTTGTTGATGGTAAGGTTTTTGCTTCTTGTAAATATATTTGGTGTGGATATTTGGATATCTACGATTTCTAACGCAGTCAATGATTTCTTGGGTGTGCGAGTCATTATATGATATTGGAAATTGGACGGCATTGGTCTTTTTCATGTGGTATGCGTCACAACGTCAACAGGAAGTGAACGAGTCGTCCACTACCAGATATCTACGGTATCTTCATCAAGGGCGAGTGTTGAAATAAAATGAGCGTTAAAGATGCGGCAAGTATTTCGTAAGCGAGTAATTCCAAAAAGCCTCTGTAGATATTTCTTTCATTAAAATTTGCTTCGTATTATATTTAACTGATAAACTTGTTCTGTAAAAGGGTTTAATTCAATTGTGCATTGTTATAGTACGTCTAACTAACTGTTGTAACTACTTAACTTATGATATTCTGAATAAATTAAAATTGGTCGTTTCGTCTCAATTATTTTAATTATAATTAAAATTTTATACCGGGCGGGATAGAAATGGGTTAATATTTTTAACAAATAACTCTAAATTGCGGAGATATATCTTTAAGGGTTATCTCGAGAAATTAATACCACTAGGGACAATTCTTCCGAGGAGAGGTATATTTTGGCTTGCCAACTTGTTTTTAAAACTACATTTGCTGAAATATTGAAATTTTTATGATTCCTTAATTTTCCAATAAAAACATTATAGGAAACTTAAAGATTAACTTGATTTGACTAGCCTTCAGATATCCGAATATAACGATTGGCCGTTGTTCGAACTAGGATAACTTCAAGAAAATAGCTATTCCTTATTTTAAGAACAAGGGCTGGTAAAAAAAAGTATCACCAAAACCAATCGTGTCAATTTGGAAAGTCAGAAAACACACTTTCATAATCTGAACCCCTAAGCCTTGGATATTTTTAAACGACTTCAATTGATAAAGATTCTGTTAATTTTAATAACCAATTAAATACCCACGTATAAAACATCCTCTTTTGAATATAAATTGTGTTAATTTAACCCTGAAACTTATAAGTGAAGCAATTTTCATTACTTTTAAAAGGTAATTTGTAACGTTAAAGTTTTAATGGGTCTACCATCTTGAATGATCGTTGTAAACTACCTCGAAACCACGGACTGCGTTCAGTAACAGTCAAAGGATAGAATTAGCTAAGCTAATATCCAAGGCACAACCATAGGCCTAAGTCAACAACCAATTTGTAAAGCCAATTATGAGTGGCCGGGTTAGAATGCGTAGGAGAGTGGTGGCAAGCCCTTCACAGGACTGCTTTAAACAAATTTGAGCCCCAAGGCTGACTTGTGGTGTGGGCCACGGTGGGCCCTCCCTACCAGAGTTGCAGACTTTACTCGTTGAAATGGTTAAATGCACACTCAATCCTGGATCTAGTAGTTTTGAAAACCATATTTTCTTAATAGTTTGTGGTGCGTGCCCCCTTGTGATGCGGGCCCCAAGGCAGTTGCCTCGCTCTCCTGTGCCTTAAAACGGCATTGGGTACCCTGCAAGCCAACATCATGTAGATTTTTACTTTTGGTACTTCCTAATTTTTGGTTATGGGAGAACTGATTTAATTTTAGTCTAGCCGCCGACTTACCAAAGTCTAAACTGATATTTCATTTGACGCTCTTTCTTTATCCTGTGAGCAACAAGATGACCGTACTATTTTAAGTTTTGTGGACCATAAACAGGGTCCCTTTAGGAGGGCACCCTATTTATAAAGAAGGGATTGCGACAGTGGAAACGAGACCCGGGCTTCTCCTAGGGTCCCAATGCCTTCGACCGGGGATATTGGGGGTTAGGCCCCATTTTCAATCCACGAATACATTTGAAAAGAATTTGCTTTATATTTAAGACAATTTATAACATTTATGAGATATAATTTTAGGATTTAAGGAATTTAAGTTTAACATTAAAGGAACTAAATGTGGTTATAAATAACAATTAAGCGGTTTATCTACAGAGCACACCACTGAATGTGACCGTACTTCCCTCCGTTTACAGTTCACTGTTTTGAATATTAAGACGTTTCTCGTAACCCTCGGCATTCGGTTCGTCTTTAACGTCAAAAAACACACAACCACACGCACAACACAAACACACACCAATACAAACACTCCCCACACAACCACACGCACAACACAAACACACACCAAAACAAACGCTCCCCCACACAACCACACGCACAACACAAACACTCCCCACACAACCACACACCAATACAAACACTCCTCACACAACCACACGCACAACACAAACACTCCCCACACAACCACACACCAATACAAACACTCCCCACACAACCACACGCACGACACAAACACACACCAATACAAACACTCCGACACACAACCACACACAACCACACGCACAACACAAACACACACCAATACAAACACTCCGACACACAACCACACGCACAACACAAACACACACCAATACAAACACTCCCCACACAACCACACACGCAACACAAACACGCACCAATATAAACACTCCCCACACAAACACACCAATATAAACACTAGGGTGTTTAAAAAAAATGCAAATATCGAAATGTTTTGGTGCACATTGATTTTCTTGTTCATTTTGGTGGGAAAATGACCCAGGAAAAATTTTACGTAAATTCATTAATATTTAGGACTGCCTCAACGAGCTAAAGTTTTACCATTATAAACAAACCCATTTATAAGCAAAAAATAATTATGTCACTCAAATACTTTAACTGAACGAAATATTTACTATTTATTACTTACTTAAGTTTACACAGGGTTTATTATAGTAATAAGTACCGGTACACAATAAAATAATTGGCAGAAATCCCCACAAAACCAGGTCCTAACTTGTGATTTTCAGCAGTTATGACCTGGTTTAGTGGGGCTTTCTGCGAAATATTTTATGGTGTACCGGTACTTATTTCTATAATAAACCTTGTAAAAACTTAAATAAGTAATACATATTAAATTTTTCGTTCAAGGAAAGTAAATGAGTGACAAAACTGATTTTTGCTTATAAATAGGTTAGTTCATAGTGGTAAAACTTTACCTCGTTGAGGCAGTCCTAAATATTAATGAATTTACTTAAAATTTTTCGTGAGTCATTTTCTCATCAAAATGAACAAGAAAATCCATGTGCACCAAAACATTTCGATATTTGCATTTTTTTTGAACCACCCTAATAAACACTCCCCACAAACACACCAATAAAATACAACACAACACAATACAATATAATAATAATATTATTCTAATAACATAATTGTGCTTAAAATAGTTTGGCTAATTTTTATTCGATTAGTAACTTTATTGACGTATATAGTCCTGCCGCAATCTATGGGCCATTATGCTCTCAGTTTATCCTTCAGTATGTTAAAAAGACCCTTATGGTAAGCGAAAATATTCAGTCAGATAATGGGAGGATTGTATGCCATCTTGGAAAATGGCCGCCCTTTTGCTAATGCGTGTAACTTTAAACATGGACTAAATAATGTATACATTATTTAGTCCATGCGTTAGTGGTACAAATGCGATTGATATCTCAATCGGTAGGCACTATTACAGCCTCGACACGATCATAATTTTTGGGATCGGGGCCCCGGAAGTGGGGTATTTGCCCATTTAAGTGATTTTTGGCGATTTTCGTCTTAAAATGTACGTACTTTTTTAAAATTAAGAGTGAATTGTTTGAATATTATATGTTTAGTTGGTACTGATCATTTCTGAACTACGATTTCGGTTGCATTAAGAATTTTTAATTTTAAGTGAGATTTCAGGCCAATTCGCGGGACCCCACAACCCGCGTACGCACTCTTGTCATATTTGAATTTCGTTTGGATAAAAAATATCCGTTTTATTGTTTTTATCCATAGCCGAAAATCATCCGAATTTAAACTTATTTTTGTCATATTAATTCGTTTTATGAATTATATTCACAAATAAACAGTTAACCTAACCGAAATTTTTATGAATAATTTAAATTTTGGCGGTTAATTTATCTGTTCCGCCGAGCTCTAAACAGGTGCCATCTAACTCGCTACTTTATTTCCTAAACCAGGTAACTCGAAAAATTCGTTTTGCCTAAAAATTAATTTAAATTAACGTGTTCACGTTTCGCTACCTTATTTCCAAAACCAGGTAACTCGAAAAATTCGTTTTGCCTAAAAATTAATTTAAATTAACATGTTCGCGTTTCGCTACCTTATTTCCAAAACCAGGTAACTCGAAAAATTCGATTTGTCTAAAAATTAATTTAAATTAACGTGTTCACGTTTTGCTACATTATTTCCAAAATATGGTAACTCGAAAAATTCGTTTTCAATAAAATTCCTCTTGGGTTTAAAAGTACAAAATGATTGGAAATTTGTTCAAATATAAATTTATTATTTGAAATATAGTTAATACATCGGGAGGATTGTGTGTACTTAAATGTCCGGGACATCTTGTTAAAATCGTTAAAACTCAGCTCGTATTGGAGCTCACCGGCCAACGTTTTTGCCGTTTAATAGGTCTATTAATGGAGATTAACATAAAAAATTAGAATGTTCTATCTAGCGAGAGTTTAAATATATCGGGAAAAATGAGCTACCCAGAGCGTATTATATTTCATGGTTTTTGGTAAGTTTTCCCGTTATTAAAAGCGCCAGTTGAAAATAAAATTAATTCGGCTATTGTCGAGATATAACGGGTTAAATGCTCCGCTGTCTTAACCAGTTGTTCAAATTCTGGTAAATCTTTTGTTGTTTTTAAAAATGCGCGCGTCACAAAGCAGAAAAGTTCTATTGTATTATCACGCCATCTGTTTTCATTTGAGGTTTGTAGTATAGTCTAACCGTTTTTTCGTCTTTCTGAATCCTACGTTACCCCAAAAACCTTTTTCTGCTGCTTTTTATTTGGGTTTTGAAAGAATTAATTGACTTATTTAAAAATTATAATAAAAATTAACCTTATTTTAAATTCTCACAGCCAAAATATTCGCGAGTCACGTCAGAGTACCTAAAAGATTACAAACACGAACATGTGTGATGATCTTTAATTTTCTCACCTAATCGACAGGCGTCGCTTAAACGTGGTCAGCACCGTATACCAGGATTTGATTTCAGGGTGGGCACGCAATGGAAACAAATAAATAAAAAATAAAAAATTGTACATACAACCATACGGTTCAGGGTGGGCACGGCCCGACCTCCCCCCCCCCCCTGGTTACGTCCCTTAAAGTGGTACCACAGGAATACGGAACAAATGCCGGTTGTCTGCTATTTATCGCTCCCGTATATTTTTGGCAAATCAAACTCCGCGTAAGGTGTCTATTTCTTTATTATATCTATGGTCATGGCTGCGAACCAGGCCTATGGATATTGGAAAAGCAGGTTCAGCACCAAATAACTTAGCCTCCGCAGAGTCCGCACCCTTCTTGGCCAGAGTGTCGGCCAATTCATTACCACGATGCCCACTATGACCAGGTACCCAGTAGAGTTGAACCCTATTATGGTTGTATAGTTCTGAAAGGAGATCCAAACATCTAAGAACGAGCTTATGGCGTTTTCCATTGGGACTGCTCCGAGCGTGATCCGGATTTGCCTTATACGTCATCACTCTACCACGGAGAACTCCGCTAGGTGCTCGGAGGACTAGACTTCCAGCCCTCCCAATGGAATACGAATTTTTCTCGGAGTCACTTTGCTTAAAAATTGCTCTTTTTTGGTTGCCCCGTCCCTCGAGTTGGGGCAGCTCGGATCAATCCGCGAGGGAGCAACAGTGCCAATGGAAGACGTGCCTCCTTTTTGGAGTTGCCCTTTTTGTCCCAATGGAACACGTTTTATATTTAGGAGCGCTCAGAGGACTCCAATGGAAAACGCCATTAGAAGTGATACTTAACTGATTAAGAGCCTTAAGAGCAGCCTGGCTGTTCGAGAAAATCTGAACAGTTTTACCCCGATTCTTCTTCTTAAGACAGAAGTCTAAGGTTCAAGGTTCAAGGTTTATTGAAATCTTTGCTTTCCACTATAGAAAACAAGCCCCCTCAGGGGCCCCCTGCAACCTAAAAAGGGTAGGTTAAGCGGTGTTAACATTCCGAGTTTATTTGTAAAGGGGGATCATTATAATTCGGGGGAAAAACAGCTGCTTCCATAAGCCGCACGCGTTATCGTAAAACGTAAAAATGACCTCGGACCTTAGCTCCCCTCCATCTCGTGGCAAGTTCAAAGAGGGAAATGTCTCCCCCCCCCCAAGATGCAAATCGAGAAAGGGGGCCACCGCACCTGACACGTGTTCGTCCGAGAGCTACCTTGTTGATAAGCGCAATATCGTCCTATAGAAGGGGTGGGCCTCCACCATGGGGGTACAACTGGAAAGCTCCAGCTTATTTGACTGTTTGTGATTCGCCCACTGGTCACGTGTTCGAAAGGCCGGTGGTCACTCTTATCTTAAGACATTATTTTTCATTTCATTTTGTGCGCTTCTTCAAAGCAGTTCTCTACATTTCGAGTCTTTCTCAGTCAGTTAATTTAGTGTCCTTTTTGTTTATATATTTTTGGCAAGTGCCGACTTCTACTTCCTAGAGGTTTAAAGAAGCCGTACTGCGCTTGTTTTAAATATAAACATTTCGGGCTAGTTAATATAGTTAGTTGGCTTTTTTCAAGCTTTTTATTTAGTACCTAGTTATTTTTTAACAAAACTATATTAGTGGTGTCTGTTTTGTTGTAATATTTTGGGCAAGAGCCGACTTCTACCTCCTAGAGGTTTAAAGAAGCCGTACTGCACTTGTTTTAAATATAAACATTTCGGGCTAGTTAATATAGTTAGTTGGCTGTTTTCAAGCTTTTAGTAGCTAGATATTTTGAACCAAACTATTGGTGGTGCCGAGGGTGGTACCATTCTTAAAACTAGTATTTTTTAAGACTATTGTGGTACCATTTTTAAAAGGCGTAATATCTGGAGTTTTTACTTTAAAAACTAAAACCAGAATGAGTTTATGTCGGGGGCCTAAAAACGCCAAAAGAGAAGCGAGCATAGTTAGTAGTCAGAAAGACGCAATGGAACCATTTCTTCAACCGTCAGCTAAAATAAATAAACTGAATTCAGGGGAGACTCTAGGTTTTACAGGGACTGAAAACAGAAAAAAAAAATGTTGTTGACATTTTACCCAATGTCGATGTCAGTCCGGCTAAGGAGGTAGTTCTAAATTCTGAGTTATCGGAAATTTTGGTTGAATCCTCTAAAAGAGCCTCCAGTGCAAGGATAGACAACTCAAACGTAAGACGATTAATTACTTTAGATATTAGTTTAGATAAGGATTGTCTGCCTGTTCAACTTAACCTCGCGTCTTTTCCCAAAACCCTAATGGGTGGTAAAAACCGAGGCTTCAATCCTTCTTGGTACACCAAATACCAAATGCTCGAATATTCTGTAGCAAACGATAAAGTTTATTGTTTTTGTTGTCGGCATTTTTTAGGGGGCATTTATTGTGGGGTTTTCGTACTGAAAAAATATTCAGACTATTTGGAATCGAAATCTCGAGGCTCAATAGTATGTCAGGTTGATCAGCATCGTAAAACAGACGTTGCTAGAAATAGAGATGTCTTAGCTGCAGATAATAGTACTGTGCGCCCAACAAGATCTCGCTCTTCGGGGGCATAGGTCGGACGATGAAAATGGGAACAGGGGCAATTTCGTAGAAACTTTAGAGTTATTAAAGAGAAATTGTCCCGACTTAAAAGCCAAGTGCGAAAGTATGCCAAATAATGCTAAATACATACATAGCACTGTCCAAAATGAGCTGATTAACCTTAGTGGAAATTTGGTTAGGCGAATGATGGTAAAGGAGGTTAATGAATCAGGTGGTTTCTTTTCCGTAATTGCCGATGAGACTAGAGATAATGCGGGAGTAGAACAGCTGAGTGTTTGCATTAGGTATACTAGAAAGGAAATTGGCGTAGTAGAGCGAATTTTAGCATTCACAGATTTGCATAAGTTCGACTCTGAAAGCAGCAGCTTGGCTATAATTACCCTTTTGACGGAGAATGGACTGAAAATTGAAAATTGCGTTGCTCAGACTTATGATGGGGCCAGTGTAATGAGTCGGCACGTAAAAGAGGTGAGGGTTCAAATAGAGAGTAAGTGGAAATTGTCCGTACGTCCATTGCTATGCCCATCGTTTAAATTTAGTTTTGGTTGAATGCTGCTCCAATATAGTCGCGGTTAGGGAATTACTCGGACTAGTTCAAGCGATCTATAATTTCCAAAGCAATTCAGTTATTAGGAGTGAATGTTTTGATAATCCTCGAAAAGAGCTGGGCTACGAAATAGTTCTTATAATTTTCTGCGACACCAGGTTGTGGAGCAAAAAAAAGGTCTTCATTACTTCAGAAGTAGATTTGATTCTGTTCTATTAGCATTGGAGAACTTGGTAGAAAATGGTAAGCCCGAAGAAGTTTCCAATTGTCGAGCCAGGCTTGGCGTTGGGGGGGGGGGGGGGGGGGTAAGCGGAGCAAAAGTACCCCGGGCCCGGGCCTAACTAAAAGTTTCTGACTATTTCCAAAAAACCAGATTTTGGAGTAAAAATTACCTGGGGCCCGAAAATCCTAGCGCCGGCCCACAGTCGAGGGTAAATATTGCAATTACAAAACTTCACTATCTTGATTTTGATTACGGCTTTATATGAAATATTAGGTATTACCAACTCCTTGTCGGAATATTTACAAAGTTCGAGAGTCGTTCTAACTGAAGCTATCGCTATTTGCAAAGCTCCCATAACTACCTTAGAGGAAGTAAGGAACCCCGAAAAATTCGACTTAATTTGGGACGAAGCTTCTAAGTTAGCAGAATCCGTTTTTATCACGGTTCCCGATCGCAACACTGCACTTTAGCTTTAAGAAAACGAAAAATAATCCCTAATCAAAGACTAAAGCATAGTGTGGTAAGGTGTACAACAGGAAACCGAGACACTGAAGCAAAGACCTTAAATGAACAGTTGGGATCAACAGTAACTTACTACCAAATAATCGATAAATTTATATGAGAAATGAAAAACCGATTTTTAGAAAATAATAGCCTAATTAAAGGAATAACTGCGTCTGACCCCGACTCGGAAAACTTTATCGTAGAAAATGACGTCCTAGCCCACTGCCAAATATACACTCGCTTTAATTTCGACCTAGATTCATTGAAAGGTCAAATTAAAATAGCCAGAAATTTAATAAAATCGAAAAATTTGAAAAGCGTAACAGACGATGGAAGGTGGCTTCCCGACTTAGTTTAGTACTATAAAGTTGTTGCCAATACTATTTCTGAAAGGAGTTTCAGTTCCTTGAATAGAATTGAAACGCGTCTACGGCCACATTATCCATTCATCGAGATTTATCGAATCATTTAAAATAACATAGTGGTTGATGAATTTGGGAAGAGCTCTAATCGCAGAGTGTCATTCATTGAGTAAAACGACTTTAATATTTAAAATAAGGGATTATTGGAATTGGGGATATTGGATATATAAATGTTGGTTAAACTAGGGGACAAGTGAAAAAATTAATTTAATTTTGGCTTCACATAATTTTGCAATACGAAACACGGTGAACTCTTTCAAAACGGAGAGTTTAGTTAAAAGAAAAAAACGTGAAATTATCGATTGAAATGATTGCGAAGAGGGGGGCCTCTAAATTCATCGGTGCCTACTTGGGAAAAAATCCTGGCGGCGCTACTGATTATGTAGTAACCGATAGGCCCATATAATTGCAACCTCCTTTATATAGAGATGGAGCGGAAGAATATTCAGGAGCACCCCCAGAAGAGCGCTTGGGGCAGTTCTCAACTTCTCAATAAGCTCCTGTAATGCTAACACAAGCCAGCCTTTACACACAGTGCGTAATTCTGCCTGTACCGACTAGGAAGTAGGAACCAGACTTGTAAATAGTGTATATTTTTAAGAGAGTCTACTGGACCCGGACCCCTCCGCCGATCCATTTTTTCGACGAGTCCAGGACTCTTCCCCCTTTTTTCGCCCCCCTCGTTTAAATTTATATGTTCTTTAATCTCTCTTTATTCCTCCATTTTATATTCGAAAATAAATGTCACCTAACCAGGCTAAGCCTATAAAAATTTTATTGTAATTATAAACGAGACAGTCAGAAATCGAACGGCAGCATTATTTCATTATATATTCTCAACATCAAAGTTTACATATTTTTATATATATTCGCACGTGATCGGGTAAATTAAAATGCTCGTAAATATTTTCACAACTAATTTAACTATTAAAGTCTTTCAAACCCATCGGACTTAATTTTTTTCTACCTTTATTAATTTTAATAAAACTAAATTTTGGTATTCAATGGCACGGGCCACACCTGTTTAAGTTAAAAGAGGTTTTTCCGTGGTAGGCCCAAGTTTTCCAAATTTTTCATTGGTCATTGTCAATTTCTATAGGCCTCACAGATAGGGGTCAGGGCCCCAGGGGAGCTCTAGCTCCGTGGGGAGTTCGACTAATATTCGGAGAGCTGAAATAGTGGCGGTCAGTATACACTATACAGATATCTCAAAGAGAAAAATAATTTTACACAACGATATAATTTGAGGGAGTCCCGTGGACTCTTTACTCCCTTCTAAAGACATTTTTTTAGGAGTCCCGTGATTTTTTTCCGGGGTTTTTGACGCGTGGACTGCCGCTATTTACAAGTCTGGTAGGAACTGTTCCAGAGACGAACTGCACTATCCTCGACCACCAAACCACAGCTGCATATGTCAGCAAGAGTCTATATTTTGTTCAGAATTATTTTAATTTAAATAAACCGGGACTTCTTATCTCAACCTTATTTATCAGAATTGTTTTACTGAGCTATTTTTGGAGTGACCTTCTTCGGATAGAGAAAACCGTCCCCTGGCAAGTAGCAAGGCGTTGTACAAAGGCTTCGTGAGAGCCACGGAAATATTATAAATGCAATCAGAAGTATATAATATATGATATCTCTTACAAGAAACGTATTCTAGGCCATTAAACTAAAACATGTAACTTCGCAAATTCCGTTGCAGGGTTGGCAGAGACCTATCCAGTCCGGTTAAAACCAGGTGGATGTATCCGGATAAAACCATCAATTAAAATGAATGGAAAAAACACATATTTCAACCATATAATAGTTTTAAATTAAAATATTAGGATTACAAAATTATACGTTTTTATACTTCATGTTATCGGTTCACTTTAACCAGCTTCTCAGCCTACTCATATCAAAGGCGGTTACCAAGCTTCGTCCAAACAAGTCCATAAGTGGAAAAGATTCTCTCTTCTTGTATAGGAGGTCCATAATGCCCTTTCGCATTATAATTGGTGGTAGTCTAAATATGATACACCGTGTCATATTACAATAAATCTGGTTTAAATATCACACTCGAAACGTTCCAGTTATACGACACCTAAGCCTAAATTGCGCGATTTTAAAAGTTAGGATAGTTCGCAAATCGCTCACTAAGGTGCTGCTGGCGCTGGCGATACACCTTAAGACGGCGGCGAAAATTCAAACCCAAATACTTGGCTTTATTTTGCGTTTCAACTTTTTAGGCCAAAAACTGTTTTTTCAAAACCAAATAAGGTACGTGTAAGCATATTGGACGTCTTGTTGATCTTTTGATATGCAAATAAGGTGATATTTGGAAAAGTTTGGCCGTTAATATGATCCACCACGTCATAAATTTGTAAATCGCAATTAAAATTAAAGAAGCGGTGGACGTAGTCCGATAATCAATTATTTATCAAGGCGACAGTCGTGGCATCTCATTTTAGTTTCGTTATAATTCGGAAATTTCTCTTTGTTGGCGGCCTAAAAATATTTTTTCGCCCGTTGCAAATATTTAAAAATATGTTTAGTATGTTTTAAAATAATTGACCAATTTCAAAATTACTTTTTTGCGCGTGACAGTACTTTTACATTGTGAGCTATAGCAGGCTTATTTACTTGCTTTTATACCCTAACATGGCGGCGTATTTTCACGTGCAAAATGAATTTTAAGATCCCCCAATTACCATTTTTAAACTTTAGTTAAAGTTGAATTTTACATAATTACTGATTTAGTAGTGTCTAAGCGACCTTTTTATTTTTCGCGTACCCTACTATAACCAGAAAATTGGTTTTGGTAAATGTAGATTTTCTGGCAGAGATTGTGCAATAGGCAGATTCTCAATTTTCCTACAGGAGAAACAAACATTTAGAGCCGAAGAGGTTCGATTTTAATGTGTTTATTTACAATAGATGACCTTAATTTAAACATTCTGGCGGGAAGGGAATAAATACTGTATTGATTTATTACGGAAAAACGTTTTTTAAAATTACTTTAAACGATTTTTTTATTTAAAAATAATTATAAAAAAAGTATTTTTAGCAATTTTTAGACTGCTCGCGCCATCTGTTATTGAAAAATCTCCTTCTAGTGGCGTTACTCCTGTGAAAGGATCTTCTCTCGTAATCACATATACTTCCGATTTCTATGTACTTGGTGATTTTTTACTTTCAATCTAATGTAAAACAGACGCAAAAATTACGCTCGTTTCGTAAATAAAAGTAAGCCAATACGATTCATCCGACACCATACTAAATTATCTTAATTGGTTACCTCTAGATCTACCCAATCACAACACAAGAGGTAGCAACTATTCTCAAATTAACCAATCTATACGTCGAAACGTAAAATCGAAATAATTTATACGTCGAAACGTAAAATCGAAATAATTTATAAGTCGAAACGTAAAATCGAAATAATTTATACGTCGAAACGTAAAATCGAAATAATTTATAAGTCGAAACGTAAAATCGAAATAATTTATACGTCGAAACGTAAAATCGAAATAATTTATACGTCGAAACGTAAAATCGAAATAATTTATAAGTCGAAACGTAAAATCGAAATAATTTATAAGTCGAAACGTAAAATCGAAATAATTTATACGTTGAAACGTAAAATCGAAGTAATTTATACGTCGAAACGTAAAATCGAAATAATTTATACGTCGAAACGTAAAATCGAAATAATTTATACGTCGAAACGTAAAATCGAAATAATTTATACGTCGAAACGTAAAATCGAAATAATTTATACGTCGAAACGTAAAATCGAAGTAATTTATACGTCGAAACGTAAAATCGAAGTAATTTATACGTCGAAACGTAAAATCGAATCAGTGGTCTGAGTCTCTGAGATCAAATCCTCTGAAGAAATATATTTCGCAGTTTATACTCGCGTTACTCGAAGCACGGACAGTATAATACTGTCCGTGCCATAGATATAAGAAATGTATATAAAGGTCTAGATAAATTTCGGGGCGTCTAAGCCTAACATAAAATACGGAATTGACACCTAGCAGACACCGAGGAAGGCACGTGACCAAGAGCGCGAGCTCTCTTAGCATTTTAGTACTAAGTGCTTGACCTTTCCGCAGGCTGTAGTCTTTAGACACCATCTGTTGGTGACTTTTAGAATAATTTTTAAGCAGGAGACAACGGCTCTCGCGACGATAGCGCCCTATAAGGATAGCCTGCAGAAATTACGCGTTTCTGCTAGCTGTCACCTCCGTATTCACTCCCTTTGAAATATTTTATCTAGACACGGACTGTAAATTCAGTCCATGATCTAGACCTTTATATACGTTTCCTATATCTATGGTTCGTGCTCGAAGTTTACTCTGGCCCTCAGTGTTGCCACTCTATGATTTACAAAAAGCCAAGATCGAGCTCGAAAAAATGCCAAGAAATGCCAAGCGCGAAATTTCAAAGCAGAAACGAAAATTAAGCATAAAAATTTTGTTTTATACAGGTCACCGTGTTTTATAAAAAAAAAGGAGTGGGCTCAAATTGACTAAAAATCATAAAAAAAATATATTTATATTCGCGACCGAAACGGTTCTAGGTGGCGTTGCGGGGCCGATCTTTTTATAGCCACTTATGTAGCATCAACCAGTGCGAAAAATGGGTTAATTTTGGAGTCGTTTCCGTTCTGTTGTTGTACATTGAATTAAAGCGTGTAAACCAAAGGAAAACAATACCTTTTCATAAATGCCAAGATCTTGGGAGAAAGGCCAAGGAGTGGCAACATTGCTGGCTCTACTCTGTTATAAGCATAGAAATCTCATAGGTAACTAGAATGCTGCCGTGTAACTGGCAAATGGGCCAAACGCCGTGGCAGACGATAGTCAGTTCTCAGCCAATCAGAGCTCTAAGAGTGGTTCTGCCAAGAATTTAATGTCACCAGAGAGAATGACGTCACCTATCTCCCGCTATAGTAGCGGATCCAAGGAGGATTATTATCCTCCTTGGCGGAACCACTCTACGGCCTCTCATTGGCTGAAGGTTCAAGGCGAACTGGCGTCAAGCTCGGCCGTAGGCGGCAGTATTTTAGTTACGTATGAGATTTCTATGGTTATAAGAATTATTTTCGGGGCAAAAATTATAATATTCTTCGTCCGGGAAAAATGAGAATTATTTTCGTCGACGTTTCGACTTGTAAATTATTTCGATTTTTCGTTTCGACGTATAGATTTGTTAATTTGAGAATTTTGTCTCGTTTGGCGTACGCCGCGTACCATACATTTAACCAACTACTGGACACATAAAACGATTTATTTATTTATGTTTTAACCATAGCCGGCTGTATAGCTATGTCTTAACCATAGCAGGCTGTATAGCTATGTTTTAACTATAGCCGACTGTAGAGATATTTTTTAACCATAGCCGGCTGTATAGCTATTTTTAACCATAGCCGGCTGTTCCCCTATTTGGCTATTTTTAACAATAGGTACTTTTGTTTTTTTGGGTTTTGTTTATTTTTTTAGATGTATTATTTGTCAAGGATTACAATAATGCAAAAAGTTTTAACCGCAATTTATTATTTAGAAAGTTATGATAAATTTAAAATTGTGACTTGCCAGCAATTTTTACCTAGGAAAATACGACATATTTCGAGATTTTTGTACTTGTTGGATGAGGTAGGACTGATGACGAATTAGATTTAACGACAAGATATTACAAAATTTTTAAAACGTGTGCAAACCGAAAATGTGTTTACGGCTTTTTGGGTTTTGTTATTGTTTTTTGTTTATTATTTGTCAAGGATTACAGTAATGCGAAAAGTTTTAACCGCAATTTATTATTTATAAAGATATGATAAATATTAAATTGTTATTTGCCAGCAATTTTGGGTTAAGTGTAGAATAGCTGCCCCCCACCCGATTTTTTATATATTTTTTTTGGATAGAGGGCAAGATGGGGATTACTTTAATTTTCATTTTATTTTGGCGAAAATGAATATTAACAAAGATATGCATTTTTAAACATTGGCCTTTTGCAGTGAATTTTCCCTAGGACGATTCTTTAAATTCCTAGATTTTAATGCGTTGTGGATAACGTGGCGCTGATGACGGAAAAGAAAATGTGGAAATGCAAAACATACTAACTTACTTTTTTATTTCAGGTATTTTCGCCGTATTTCAATGCATTTTAGGGGTTTTGGCGGGGATAATGGGTTAGGTTATTTATATTATTAGGTTGGATTAATATCGGGTTGACGATACTTGATGCGTCAGGCTTGGTGCTGTCCTCTAGGTTGCGTTATAGATGGCCCATAGCTTTTTTTAGTATGGGGTTGGGGAGGCGCCGCGCGCCCCCAGCGCTCGAGCGAAGCGAGTGCGCGGCGCCGTCAGGCGCCAATACTTAGAATACATTCGACATTGTATAAGTCAACATCACACAGACGACATATAATATGACATAGTATGGTTAAAAAAGGCTAAAATGCGTTGAAATACCGGAAAAATCCCCAACCCTTAAAAGTTAGTACTGTTTTGCATTTTAGCCTTTTTCTTTTTCGTCATCAGTCCTACTTTATCCAAAAAGTATTAAAATCTAGTAATTTAAAGAATCGTCCTCGTCAACAGTCCTACCTCATCCAACACATACATACATCTCGAAATATGTCGTATTTTCCGTTGTAAAAATTGCTAGCAAGTAGCAATTTTACATTGATCATATCTTTTTAAATAATAACTTGCGGTTAAAACTTTTTGCATTACTGTAATCCTTGACAAATAGCAAACCAAAAAAACACAAAAAAAACAAAAGTACCTATTGTTAAAAAATCCCAGCTATTTTTTAACCATAGCCGGCTATATAGCTGTTTTTTTAACCATAGCCCGCTGTATAGCTATGTTTTAACCATAACCGGCTGTATAGCTATGTTTTAACCATAGCCAGCTGTATAGCTATGTTTTAACCATAGCCGGCTGTATAGCTATGTTTTAACCATAGCCGGCTGTATAGCTATGTTTTAACCATAGCCGGCTGTATAGCTATGTTTTAACCATAGCCGGCTGTATAGCTATGTTTTAACCATAGCCGGCTGTATAGCTATGGTTTAACCATAGCAGGCTTAACCATAGCAGGCTGTATAGCTATGGTTTAACCATAGCCGGCTGTATAGCTATGTTTTAACCATGGCCGCCTGTATATCTATGTTTTAACCATAACCGGCTGTATAGCTGTTTTAACTTAAGAGACCCTTTTGTAAATCGGTGTAATTACTGAAAAGGATATCTCAATAAAAAAGCTTTTATTATTATTGTCATCAATAGGTTGTAGGTAAAAATAAATGAACAGTATTTTAATTTTACATTTGTTTATTTGGCTTACTAAATTGCAGTTTTATATATACATTGTGAGCTAAATTTTAACATCAAACTGAGTATTTACATCATCATATTTTAGAAATTTTTTCTATCATAAGGTTGACAAAATTTTTGTGTTATTTTACTATCTCATTCGATTTTCATTAATGTCTGTTTATATTTCTAAAAAGGCCAAATTTTGTGCACAGAAAGTTTCTGCTAGGCATTTTTACTCTATGAATAACTTTGGCATTATGAATAATAATTATTATAGTAATATAACAACGGATAAAGATATGTAATAAAATAATACATATATTACAGACTAGCAATGACCACCTAACTGTTTTAAAACAACAACAAAATTAGACTTGATTATCAATTATCATAAAAACCCAATAAATAAATTGTAGGTATAACAAACAAATTATAAAGAAAATCTGTTCCCTTTTTTATATGATTCCCAAGAGAGTATGTCATTTCTGATCAAATATAACTTCATAAACTATACATAAGCAATACTAAATTCTACTTTTTCCTCAGTATTTTTTACGTAGAGTACATAAGTTAGTGCAATATATAGAAATCGTGAAAATACAGTTTTGCATAACAAAAATACTACATTTGGCTAAATTATTTATTAGTAAGTTAGAATTGAACAAGACATAATTTATTGCACTTGTATTTAAACTTCTATTAGGCCTACTTTGCACGCAATTGAACATTTCTACGTTTAAACTAGCTGCGTTCTTTTTTACTAGATAAATTATAGTACTACTTTCAACGCTACAGAATTTTTTGAGCTAACTGGAAACTTATTTAAATCTACAGTCATAATTTCCTCTAGTTAATTTTTTCCAATTGAAGCAAATAATTAATTTTACAAAACTTTAGTAATTCAATAACAGATTTTTGTCAACTACTTTGCCCGGGATAAAAAGAAATATATTTTACAGTTACTTTCTTGAATTTTTTTATACAATACCTTGATTATATATAATTAAACTTCTTTATTCTTATAACATTTATAATAGTTCTGCAAGGCAGGGAAGTTCACCATCCACAAGACGGGGAAATGTTTCGCTATAGGCATTTATGGGGGATTTTATATTAGAGTCACGGCACGATTTTTTTCTAACATAAATTTGTTTCAAATAATAAAAAAATATAAGGCTCGAAAAGGAATGTTAGTTTTTTATAAACTTCCGCTAGAGAACATTTACTAATGACTAGGCCATCACAAAAACCTAATAATTTTGCTATAAATTTTAAAGCACAATTTTTAAATAGAGGAAACAAATGTATATCATTTTAGTTTTGTGGGGTTCAAATTGTAAGCTTCATGGATACAACCATTATTTGTAACCTTTGTATAAAAATTTTAAATTCTCAACCTAAAAATAATTTGAAAATGAATCTGAGCCTTTAAGAAAATAAACTTCATACAAAATAGATATATTTGTTAACTGAAAAGTGTAAAGCTCAGATTTTGATTAAAAATAGTTTAAAAGAGAAAGACAAAAAATGAGCAAAGTAAAAATAAGTAAACAGGATAAAGTTTTTTTTTTTAAATATTACCGTCACAATCTTAAACATAGATATAGATATTTATTTGAAATCAGTCTCTAAAGACGTTTCAGTCTCTAATACTGCAAAATGCCCTGGTATGGTATCTAAAAATAATTGCTCAATTATACTAATTTCTTGATTAACCCGAATTGCACATATTATCTCGAGCTGTTTTTATTTCCAAACACCATTAAATTAATCTATCAGGAAAATTAAATTGAAGCAAAACTATCACGAAAAGGGACCCAATTTCCGTGGGATCACCTGAATAATTTTTTGGATTGAAGATTATATAATATTATGGCAGCTTTATTTTTTCAAACATATTTGCTCTTTAATAGATTTTGTCATATTAGTATTTAAACAGCCCTTGGGCTTACGTTTTTAAGACGCAAAAGCGTATTTTTTTAGGGTAAATTTTGAATACTCGATGTATACGTATTATGAGGTTAAGAAAATGCCCATTTTTCGTATTGATTTTAACCTCCTTAAAACGGAAAGGCTTTTTTGTTTAGATATAATTTTTATCAGGTTTATTCACCTACAAATCGATGATTCTCGTTTTGCAGTTTTTCCTTCTTTCTTTCAATTTTTCATACTCTTCGGGCGTCATACTTTGCTGATGACGGTTTGGTCTTAAATTCATTCCAAGGTTATGTACTCCTTTGGCAATGCGGGACAAAGGGGAAAGCACCAGATCCTTTTTAATGACCAAGGGTGAGGAAAGCGGGTTCGGCAGATTAAGGGAAGGAAAGGAGAAGTCTTGAATAGCGCTCTCGCTGTGAGAAGTTTTCATTTTAGCGGTTAGACTTTCCGCTGCGTCGATAGGACTCTCCTCATGTACAAGCAAATGGGATACTTCACTAGAAGAGCAGGCCAAATTAACGGTTGAACGCACTTCCAAGGCTTCCGAAGATTTTGAAAGTTTACGCCCAGCTCGTCCAACTACATCATCCACGGTTAAAAGCCTACTACTGGAACTGGCTCCTGACATTGTCAAGTTCTCACAACTGATTTGTATTTGAGGAGCCATTTGCTGAGGTCTAAAACATGTAATATTCAAGATCACTAAAAACTTCAGCTTCAGTTTTGGATGAAAGAGGGTTGATTCTAATGGGTAATCACCTTGAACTCGAAGTTAGCGAAAGAGTTGAGGCGGACGTTGAACTAGCTTTCCTTCTGCGATATTGTCGAAGGTTGGCCCTTTTCATTGCATCCAGGACAAAGTCATCAACATCAGGGTAGTTTTGGTGACGCCTGTGGTGAAATGGATGGCGATGATGTCCATGTTTGTGATAATGAGCTCTATGGGTTCCCTCGATGCTCTTCGCTCTAACAACTTGATGAAGGCTATCTCTACTGCCTCCGTGGAGATTAGACAAACCTGGACTCGTAGCTAAAATTCCACAACTCTCAAGTAACTTATCTTGGCTTCCCTGTTTGTATTTGAATTTAAAAAAAAAGGGACAAAAAAGGGAATACTTTGCGCATAGAAAGAAATAATAACCTCAAAATTTTCGTCATCATTTTCTAAACTGTCCGAGATCATTATCATTTCATGTTCGTCAATGTCGCTACATTCGGAGTAGTCGGAACTAAGTGTACGATCACTTATTTGGTGGATGAAATTGCCACTGGTGGAGACCACAACGCCTAAACTATGTTTCTTAACTTTCCTTAGAGAGTCATCCTCAGAATCGGAAGAGCTATCCATTTGAAATGATGTCTTAAATGACATAAAATATTTTTATACAAAATGCGTCATGTTACCTACTTTATTTCAATAAAAACACAAACGTAGGAAATGTGGTTATTTGGGAAATTTGATTTGGTAAATATCAAAATAATAAAACGGCATGCAGGTAAAATTTTAAAAACTTTATTTGTTGCTTAAAACTCTTTAAAACAAAACTAACATGCAAAAAAATTGTCACACTCTTTTAATCCTTACCAATCCCGTTTCTGAAACTGCAGCTAACATTCCACCTTGTGAGGTAGTTCCATTTCCCCTTTTACCGAGGTTTCTTATTCCACGTATGGGGTTAAGTTTGGCGATTTGGGAGGTCATGTTGCTCATGGCCCTAGAGCCAACGTTCCTAAGGTTCATAAGCTGTCCCTCGGAGATGTTGCGCGGCATGGAACTCAGGGAGGGCAGTTCTAAGTGGAATGAAACTAAATGGGAACGACTGGCTCTGTATCCCCCAGTGCTTCCATGAATGCTGCCTTGGGCCAACTGAAAATAGACATATGTTAATATTAAACTAAGATTAGATTTTACAATTTCCAAAATGAACCTACCGGTAACTTGCTTTTTCTACGCTCAAGTTTTCCTTCAAAGAAAGGAACATTCAAACTTTTCACGCTTAAAGCTACTTTGAAGGCTTCACAAATAGCCTTAAGAGATTCTATAAAAACAACACAGCCTTTAAATATGATTGTGAGTCTCGATGATAAATGCATAAGTAACATAATAGTTGGCGCATCTCTTTCTCCCAACTCAAAATTATCTAATGATAGACCATTTCATCTATGACCAAATAAATTTTACTGACCACTTTTCAAGAACTGTTACTAGAATTTAGAACTTCCAAGTAACAAATACGAACAATAGCCAAGGTCTCCACCGTCAGTCTTTTAAATAGCCAAAGCTTAATGTAAAATTGAAATGGGAAAAATAACACTTATTATGGAAAAAATAATGATAAATATTAAATTGGAACTAAATTTCAGTACTTCTCATATTTCTAACTGTAATTATTTTTGAACTTGAGATTGAAAGGTAATATATTTCTCATCACCAAACTAAACTGTTACTACGCATTGTAACCCGGCCGCCTGAATTAATGGCTTTAAAAGTCGCTTGATGACTTACGCCTAAGGTGGTGCCAAGGGTATTAGCCTATTAGCCTAGCTAATTTTTATTATTACTACCAAAAATGATTCTCGTATATCAATAGGGAGTGGAGAGTTTATATTATTGGGTGCCACACTTTTCACTATTTTGTTACTTATGATAATAGCAAAAAACTTTTGTCTATACCAGCTGCTTCTTCTTCATTTTTAATTGGCACAGCCATATTATTAAAGAAACGGGTATTTGTAGATCGAAACATTTGAAAAAAACCACTTAAGCCATTTGCCAAATAATGCAGTCTTAAACAGTGGCGTTTGGACTTAAATATGGAAGGTTCTGGTCCTGAGGGATTAAAAACTATTAAGTTGAATCCCAATATTACATTATTAAGTTTTACCCAGCTCTATCCTTTCTAAGTCTTCTAGCAACACTCTTTGGTACCTGGTTATTCGATCAGTCTCATCGTCATACCTGTTAAAAATTTAACAATGTAAGTCGGTTATAGCATAAAATGAATCTTTTCTCTCTCTTACTCTGCAACATAATAAGATTCTTTGGTTAAGACTAAAATGGTGTCCATGTCCTGCTGATTGGGGTCTCCGGTACTTATGTCAAAAGCAGAAAAGTATCCAAGAATCAAAAGAAAATTTGAAAGAATTTATTAGTAATTCAAGGAGTTTTTACAAGAAATTAAACTAAATGCATCCAAGATAAATGTAATAAATATGCGAAAAGACACTAACACAGGATCAGCATCAATCAGAGCCCAACCCCCTAGAACAGTCTCGGACTCTGGTATTAGAATTTTCTTGCAGTCTTCGATTAGCTGCTTTACCCTTTCATGGTGCTCTAGCTCGGACAGTTCCAAATCATGCTCTGCCTCTTCTCTTTCAGGACTCACTGCGCTAATATCTTCGGTTACGGGATTACCCAACATCAAATCTATGGTAGCTTGCCTATAAGCGTCTTTGAAGCGATTGACATAATAACTACGAATGATTTTAAGTTACAGTTTTGGTTTATACTTTATACTTTAAAACTTTTTTCACTGACCGACTCGCTGAGTTATAACCATCTTTCATGACCCCTGCTAATCTCCTCTCTCCAGTTCGAGTATAGTCTCCTTTCAAAGCCACAGTTCCTGCATATTGCCTGCTGATTATGTCTCCGTTATTAGCCCACATAATTTGAAAAACTCTGCGACATCCTGCTGGTAAAATGCCCTCTGGAGGTATTAAACCTAACCTCACAAACTAGGGAGGCAGAAAGTTATCATTAGCGGACAATTTTAATTTCATAGTGTATAATTAACTCAACCTGAATGTCCATGATAGTCTTAGCCAATGCAGTTTGAACGATATTCGTGCGATCTAAGCAGTCTATGCAATTCACCCTAAACGTTCCTTGTTGATCACATATTAAACCTTCACTGTCCACCCAACAGTAGCGAATGTCCCTAATCAAATCTTTAATGCTTTCTATTAACACCGACACATTTTCAAATTTCATTCCACGACTAAGAAAATAAAATTTTAGTATTATATAATTTTCTCCCAATTTTTTTCATATATTTAAGATACTGTTCCATAAGTATGTCTTTATCACAGAGTTTTAGTTACAGTTATTCACATTGGCCTCAGAAAAAAATTTTAAACGAGCAATATGAAGTCATACTTATGAAACCATATATTATACTTTTTTATTACCAATATTCATGGAAATCAAACATGACATATATAAGAGAGGATGAGTCGTAGCGTAGTATATGATTCATGTAAGCATCGGAAATTACTTTTTCTTTCCCAATTTGTTCAACTAGATTGACTATCACCACATTTCCATAGAGATTAACCTCCTCTTCAAAATGCTTTTCAAAAGCAGTTTGCGTTTCTTCCTCATCTATTAGTAAATCAAATACTTAGTAAATATGAAAATATACGCTATGAGTGTACTAGGTTACCTTTATCTAAACGGGGTGGTGGCCTATATTTATATCCAGGTTGACTCCAAAATACTGGTACAGATCCTCTAACTTGCACGAAAGAAACTACATGGGGGGGATATTCGAATATTTGTTCTGTTTCTACGTAATTAGCGCATTTTCCTGATTCGTCTACACCACGACGTTTATACCGAGTACCTGCTCGGTATCTACTACGCCGCGATATTAGAATCATGGTGTATTCACGCCCTTGTTGTTGGGTTTCGGGGGGTGGCTTGACTTCAATTGGACCAGCACCGATATCATGAAGGGGAGTCAAGTCCAAGTCATCAACTATGTCAATCCAACATCTTTCAATTTGAACATATCCTTGAATTACAGGTAGAATCCAGAAGTCTGCCGCTTTTACCTGATAAATATTTGAATAGAATATCAGATCTGTAGCTGACTTCCTTCATCTTTATTGTGAAATCTTACATTCATATCAATTAGTTCAGTGAGCATATGTTGATTCCAAAAAAATCTTTGATCAACTCTGGCCCATAAAGGCCTTTCTTTGGTTTCTGGAGATTGGTTATACTGCCTTTGCAAGCTATTGGTTAAATCTCCAGTTCGGGAGTAATAAAATGAGTCTGTATCATTGAACATCTTATAAATTTCCTGCAATTTTGTAACATCAATAGTCAAATGAAAAAAGTTCATTTCATAGAGTTATTGGAAAAACTCTTACATCTGAAACTCGTTTATCAAACTTTTCCCTATCTTTGGCAAAATCTTTCTACAAATATAAGTTTCAAAGTTTTAATTGTATATTAAAAAAAGTAAATAAAAACAATAAATAAAAATACATTAATATAAGATTAAATTTTTTTTGTCCTGATATGACTTATTGTATATTATTATTTTTTTTTTTAACTATTGAGGGCAAAACTGCTCGAACCTTTCGGGGTTTAACTTGTGACGTTGCTGTTTTAATGGAGTTCCATGTTTTTTGTAAGCCTTCAGATGGAGTCGTTTTTTCTGATTTGCGAGGATTTTGATGATGTTTACATTGCTGAAAGAAGTCATATTTTGTTCTTATAGCATTAACCCATTTTTATTTTGAGAATGTAATATTGACCTCAAGTTCCAGATCCAATTGTTCATGTTGCGACAATGGAAGTAAAGCTATTTTTTGTATTTTAAAAGTTTCGTGATTTCCGGGTAAGCGACCCACTATTCCCTGCTGTTTAATTAACACAAGTTTCTTGTCAAGATCTAGAAGAAAAAATTGTTATATTATTTTTCCTAAAGGAAAAGTGTGAAAATATCTCAGAATGAAAAAAGCTGTTTTTGGAGAAATGCCAACTTTTGGGCGCTACAACGTATAACTTTAAAAATTGCCAAGCAATCACATTATGAGTAGCTAGCAATAAAGAAAAAAATTTAGAAGCCCCCCAAACAACCGGCTTCCACCAAATACACGCATATAGTCGAAATATATTTCTATTCTTAACTTTGTGCGCTGGAATAAGCCAAAACTCATTATCAGCTAGCAAACATTTTTTAATTCTGTTACACCAACATAATAAAAAACACACAGAGGCAAGATTAGAAAATGTGATGGATTTCAAAATTAGCCCAAGAACTTTACCATGCAATATAGAGGTATTACAAATACATAGCCAAAAAAATTTACATCGCAGTAGGAATGGTAGGAAATGGACTGTAACTCTCAACGCCCTAAATTAACTAGGGCTACTTTTGGTTGCTCTAGTATTGATTTATTGATCCAACAGGAATGGGGTAATGGGGAGGACTTTCAAAGTGCATAAACCATTTTCCAGTAGGATTTATACTGCTACATAAATTATATATTTTCTCAATGCTTCTAAATATAGATCTAACATGCTTTCATAAGCTTACAATAAATGTTTAAAAGGGATAATTTTTTTCGAACCTTGGTGAATCTGGATTTTTCCAATGACTCCAAATACCATTCCTAGACAAACTGGCTCATGGAGGGATTTAATATCAGCATCTAAATTAATTTGAAATTTTAATTAGATAAACATTGCATAAAAAATTATATTTAACCTAAGTGCAACATTAATATCTAATAAAATGTCTTTTGTTTTTCACATTTGCATTTAGCTATAATAGTAATTCCTCGGAAATTTTCTAGACTGATTAGCAAATAGCAACATATGGGTTAACAGTAACACTACATCTAAATCAAAATTAAGTTAACATTTTAATTAAACGATGTATTACAGTTAAGATTCACGTTATAATGTTAAATTTTACAGCTAGACAATGGTAAGCAATAATAACATCGTATCTCGTTTTCTATGAAGGGTGCAAAGCAATTTCAATTTTTATTGGAAAAAATATTTGACAGATAGGCCTAGCATTAATATTCGCCCAAGGCTTATACTTACCGATCTTGGGTGTTATCGTCCCGTCCACTCTGTTACACCATAAACTATTTTCGTTGTCCACGATTACGTAAAAGTCTTCTGTCATTAAAACTTCCATCGTTGGTGTACTCATTTTGCACAAATAAATTTTAAATTTTAAATACTAAATACCGGGCGAATCCGCGGGACGTTCGCCTCTAGGGAATTCCAACATTTTTGTTTTGTTTACATTCTCGGGGAACTCGCCGCGACGTCGCCATAGGTGGCGCTAAAAAGAGCATTTGCCAAAGTAGCTATATGAAAGTAGGTTATATTACGTAGTAATGAGTCTAATGACGACAATTTATCTATTTACAAATTTCTACTGTCTTGGAAGTTGGAATCGTCGGCGAACTTTTACCAAATCTATTTTATTCGTTTTTAAATAAAATTTGAATTTTATTTACTGCTACCTTCCATCATGTACGACCAGGAAGATGGTAAATAAAATAAATAAATAAAGAATTTATGAAAATCTATTTATTATAAAATAAGCGAATTACACTTACTATGTTAAGCCTCGTCATATATTATAAGGTTTTTTGCCATGTTTTCTGTTAGAACCTATGGATGAAGATACGACTGATGACATTACAACTGATTTATGGCAAGAAGCCTGTTGGATTGTTATTAGCGCATATTTTGATGAAAAGGGATTAGTCAGACAACAGCTAGATTCATTTGACGAGTTTATTCAAATGTCAGTTCAAAGAATTGTAGAAGATACACCTCAAATTGAGCTGCAGGCTGAAGCACAACACACAACTGGAGAAATTGAAAATCCTCCTCGATTTCTATTAAAATTTGAGCAAATTTATTTATCTAAACCAACTCATTGGGAGAAAGATGGTGCTCCTACACCTATGATGCCTAATGAAGCAAGACTTCGGAATCTAACGTAATTGGTTTATCGCGCAATGAGTCCACAGATTGTTCTGATTCCTTATAATTTCATTTCAGATATTCTGCACCACTGTATGTAGATATCACTAAAACAGTTATTAAAGAAAATGAAGATCCTGTAGAAACGCAACATCAAAAGACATTTATTGGCAAAATCCCGATTATGTTACGATCAACATTTTGCCTGCTTAGTGGTTTAAGTGATCGTGATCTTAGTGAATTGAATGAATGCCCCCTTGATCCAGGAGGTTATTTCATCATTAACGGATCGGAGAAAGTGTTAATTGCTCAAGAAAAGATGGCAACAAATACGGTTTATGTATTTTCAATGAAGGACTCAAAATATGCCTATAAAGCAGAGTGTAGATCTTGTATGGAGCACTCTTCGAGACCTACGAGCACACTTTGGGTCAATATGTTAGCCAGGGGTGGACAGGTATGCGTTAAGTAGGGCTTTAGTTTGGAAAAATTAACTATAATTTTGCGTCCAATATAATAGGGTGTTAGGAAGAGCGCAATTGGTCAAAGAATAATTGGTATCCTGCCTTATATCAAACAAGAAATACCAATTATGATTGTCTTTAGAGCTTTGGGGTTTGTGGCTGACAGAGACATTCTGGAACATATTATCTATGATTTTGAAGATCCCGAAATGATGGAAATGGTATGTCATCATTGTATCTAACCTTTAGAAGAACAATCTTTTAACATGTTAGTGTATAGGTGAAACCATCTCTGGATGAAGCCTTTGTAGTTCAAGAACAAAATGTAGCCCTAAATTTTATTGGAGTTCGTGGGGCACGGGCTGGTGTTACAAAAGACAAAAGGATCAAATATGCCAAAGAAATTTTGCAGAAAGAAATGTTACCTCATGTAGGTGTCAGTGACTTTTGCGAAACCAAAAAAGCGTATTACTTGGGGTAAGTTGTGTTAGTGTGAATCTTTATTACCAAAAATGTATTGGCTTCAATCTAGTGGAATTAATTTCAAGGTACATGGTACACCGTCTGCTTTTGGCAGCCTTGGGTAGAAGAGAACTGGATGATCGAGATCACTACGGAAATAAAAGATTAGATCTAGCTGGCCCTCTGATGGCTTTCCTCTTCAGAGGGTAAAATTGTATATTATATTTTTAATTGCGCAGTTCTAACTCTTACTTTTTTCAGACTATTTCGTAATTTAACTAAAGAAGTGCGCATGTACTCCCAAAAGTTTATTGATAGAGGAAAAGATTTCAACATTGAACTTGCCATTAAAACCAGAATCATTACCGATGGTTTACGGTACTCTTTGGCTACGGGCAACTGGGGTGATCAGAAAAAAGCTCATCAAGCCAGAGCCGGTGTATCCCAGGTACATTAAAAACAAAGGGAATTATAATATTTCGGTGCAAATCTAAGTTATTTCAATTTTTAGGTGTTAAATAGGTTAACATTCGCTTCTACTCTATCACATTTACGTCGAGTCAACTCTCCTATTGGCAGAGATGGTAAATTAGCCAAGCCCAGGCAACTTCATAATTCTCTGTGGGGAATGATTTGCCCAGCCGAAACTCCCGAAGGTCATGCTGTAGGATTGGTCAAAAACCTGGCTCTCATGTCGTACATTTCTGTCGGTTCCCAACCGTCTCCCATTCTTGAGTTTTTGGAAGAATGGAGTATGGAAAATTTGGAAGAAATTGCACCATCAGCCATTGCAGAGTAAGAAATAAAAAACAAATGTCTTCTATTTATTTATTTATATATATATTTGTTTTAGTGCCACTAAAATCTTTGTAAATGGTTGTTGGGTGGGTATTCATCGTGACGCTGATCAGTTAATGAACACTTTGAGGAAATTGAGGCGACAGATGGACATTGTTGTATCTGAAGTATCAATGGTGCGAGACATTCGTGACAGAGAAATTCGTATTTACACAGACGCTGGTCGGATTTGTCGTCCGTTACTTATTGTGGAAAACCAGAAACTTCTGCTTAAGAAAAGTCATATTGAACAGCTTAAAGAAAGGGAGTACAACAATTACAGTTGGCAAGATTTGGTAGCCAGTGGCGTGGTGGAATTCATCGACACACTGGAAGAAGAAACTATCATGTTGGCTATGATGCCTGATGACATTCAGGACAAGGATCTGGCTTATTGTTCCACCTACACTCACTGTGAAATTCATCCTTCCATGATTCTTGGAGTTTGTGCCTCCATCATTCCATTTCCTGATCATAACCAAGTTAGTTTCGCTTATCCAAAAATAAAATCTCACTTTGTGCTAATTTCAATTATCTTTCAAGTCTCCCCGTAACACTTATCAATCTGCTATGGGTAAACAAGCCATGGGGATCTACATCACCAACTTCCACGTTCGAATGGACACTTTGGCCCATGTCCTTTACTACCCTCAAAAACCTTTGGTTACCACTCGATCCATGGAATATCTCCGTTTCAGAGAGTTACCCGCTGGTATTAACTCTATCGTGGCCATTTTATCCTACACAGGGTACAACCAAGAAGATTCCATAATTATAAATGCCTCCGCTATCGATCGAGGGTACTTTAGATCCGTCTTTTATCGTTCCTACAAGGACTCCGAATTGAAAAAAATGGGGGATCAGGAGCAACAATTTGAGAAACCAACGAGAGAAACGTGCCAAGGAATGCGTCATGCAATTTATGATAAACTAGATGATGATGGGATCATATCCCCCGGAACTCGTGTATCTGGCGATGATGTTATCATTGGGAAAACTATCACTCTTCCAGAAAACGATGACGAGGTTATTTTTATTTTTGATTTTACAAAAAAAATTAGCTTATTGAAAGTTTTCAACCATTTCTTTCAGCTTGAAGGAACAACAAAAAGATTCACCAAAAGAGATGCCAGTACATTTTTGAGGAACAGCGAAACTGGAATATCGGATATGGTTATGTTAACTTTAAACGCTGAAGGCTATAAATTTGTGAAAATCAGGGTGAGATCTGTCAGAGTTCCACAGATCGGTGATAAATTTGCGAGTCGTCATGGTCAAAAAGGAACCTGTGGAATTACCTACAGACAAGAAGTAATTAGGAGATTTAGAATTTAATTTTTCAGAATGATAATTAAATTAATTTTGTTCTTGCAGGATATGCCATTTACGGCTGAAGGCTTGACACCAGATATAATTATTAACCCTCACGCTATTCCATCTCGTATGACAATTGGTCACTTGATTGAGTGCTTGCAAGGGAAAGTTTCAGCTAATAAGGGTGAAATCGGTGATGCTACTCCTTTTAATGACTCTGTTAATGTACAGAAAATTTCAAATTTGCTTCAAGAATACGGTTATCACCTCCGAGGAAATGAGGTCTGTTACTCTGTTTCCTTGTTATAAAAGGTGTTCCTGATATCTGAAACTAGTTTACATTACCAGGTTATGTTCAACGGACATACTGGAAGAAAAATCAATGCCCAGATATTTATTGGACCCACATACTACCAACGATTAAAACATATGGTGGATGATAAAATTCATTCCCGTGCTCGTGGACCTCTACAGATTTTAGTGAGGCAACCTATGGAAGGCAGAGCCCGAGATGGTGGGCTACGTTTTGGTGAAATGGAACGAGATTGTCAAATATCTCATGGAGCTGCGCAATTTCTTAGAGAAAGATTGTTCGAAGTTTCAGATCCCTACAGAGTTCACGTTTGCAATCTTTGCGGTTTAGTTTGCATCGCTAATCTGAGAAACAACACTTTCGAGTGTAAAGGTTGCAGGAACAAAACTCAGGTTGGTTTTTTCAATATTTTGCTAAATAATTTACTGGGCATTATAATGTTTATTTTTAAATATAGATTTCGCAAGTCAGGATACCGTATGCTTGCAAACTACTCTTCCAAGAGTTAATGTCCATGTGTATTTCACCAAGAATGATGGTTATATAAGAAAAATATTTTTAAACCTTTACTCTTTGTATTATATTTGATTTTAATAAAGTAATTGTAATCAACGTGGATTTAAACATTTTTAATGTAAGCCAATTTATTTTTGTTGTAATTATCTATGTAGAGGTTTTTTTTTTAAAATATTTCTCATAAAGGTGTAATTGGGGTAAAAAATATAGATTAACGTGCTTCCGCCATCTGTATGACAAGTTTACCAATAATACTGATGACGTCAGCGGCGCGTGACCCAGACGGGGGGATATAAAACATACGCCATCAAATCCTTTTGTTTGAAAGATTCGTAAACACGGCCAACCTCGAATCCAAGTATCAACAAGGTTCAGTTTACGCGGAGTTAGCCACGATTTAGAGATTCAAGATGGCGATCGTGCTCTGAGGTCGCCATCCTGCGTTCTTTAGTTTTTATAGAAACCTTTTCGCGTTAAACGTTTTTGATTATTTAAAATAGACTTTATTTCTAATAGTGGAAATGGCTAGTGCGAGTGTTTCGAGAACTGAATTTATAGTCGGAGGAAAGTACCGTCTTGTGCGGAAAATAGGAAGCGGTTCCTTTGGGGATATCTACCTCGGCATAAACGTTACAAATGGCGAGGTGAGGTCATTGTAGGCTAAAAATCTTTCGAAGCTATTTGGGCGAGTTACAGCTGTTGGGTATTGTCTTTGAATTTAGAATACTAACTTTACTGATTTTGGAACCTAAAAAGTGCAATTTTTACTAATATTTCCTTATAAGTGCTCCAAATCTTACCCTAGTTTTGACTAATTTACGTCCATTTATACGTATTGGTTTTAGGTGTAGCCTGTTTAGGTGTTTGTTCTTGTTTACAAGGGCATAGCCTTGACGTTCATAGTTTTTACTTACACCAGGAGTTTATAGTATACCACTTAAAGAGCAGAATCCATCTCCCTTATCACTGTTAAAGTTATTTGTTTGAAACTGTACCTTGGCAGAGTTCCGTTGGGTTTTAGAAGAAAAATTTGAACTGGGTGAAATATACTTCTAAAAACCTTTATAGAAGCAAAATTGATTTATAAATAAGTGAATATTTATATTCAAAATAATTTTAACATTTTTCATTGTCTCATGTGGTAATACGTAAATTTTAAACTCTGGTTTCAGTGTACACGTCTGTGATTCTGGTTCAAATTAATTCCTTTTGAAAACTACCTCAAACCTACAAAGGCTCATGTTTCATTTTAATGATGTAGATGGTTCTGTTAGCTAAGCCTACGACTATGTACAACTTAATAGTTTAAATTCTGGGTCTCATTTTTTAAAAGTCGGAATTTTCGTAATGCATGTTTATTGTAATTTCTACTAGATTTACATAATCTAACGTGTATTATGATTGACACTGGTCATTATGCTAAAAAGTTGACTTTTACTATTCCGAAATTTTCACAAAGAAGTATGGCTTAGCACATTACAGCAACAGAAACATGTTGCAAAAGCATTAAATATGTTTTTTGAAGTTTAATTTTTAATTAAAGTAATTAGCACTTTCGCCTTGCAGCAAGAGGAAGGAGCTGGGTTTGATCCCAGCTTGTGGCACTGGGTGAATTAAGTTTGCAAGTTCTCTCCCCACTGGTTTAAGGAGTTTTCGCCCGAGTTCTTTGGTTTCCCCTTCCATAAAAACTTGTTGAGGTTAACAGTAATAGTTAGTATAGGGAGCTGTTGGCTCGCGTGGCATGAAGGGTTTTCCACCACCCTCCTACGCATTGTAACCCGGCCACCTGAATTAATGACTTTAAAAGTCGCTTGATGACTTAGGCCCCTTGGGTATTAGCCTAGCTGATTATTATTATTATTAAATGTGATAAGGAGTCCAAATTTAAATCAAATTATTTGAGTCAAACTTAGTTGAAACATAAAAATGATACTGAATTATCCGACAAAAAATTTTCTTTCTTACCCAATTCTATTTTACTAATTAATACAAAGACATTTTGATGCCCCTGAATTTTTATAGTAAATGTGCAAATGCTAATTCCCTCTATTGAGAAAAATAGGTCTAACAGGAGCTATGCATTTGCGAATTTATTACAACAAATCCACCCTACTTTACAAATTTTTATGAAAATTTGAGTTAAAATACAGGCGCAAGAATTGGGGTTATCAATGCCAACAGTATTAGCTCCTTATGATACACTTTTAATTTTTTTGGGGAGAAGGATTTGAATATCCTGGTATTAATTAAATTAAATAACATTTTTCCTTTTCAAATACTGCTAGTGCATATAATATTGCATGGGAATTACGGCTATAGCTATTTAATTGTAACCGGAAAACTACTTTCAATTTATAGTTTTATAAGCAATACGTTCTGTGGCAGCTGCAATGCACAATTTTAATACCATAAAATATTTCTACAGTTTTAAGGGGTAATGGTACCCCCCTTTTCAGTGAACATATTTGAAGCAAATTTTATTCATTTAAAAATACCAGAACTTGGTATTCGTCAATTTAAGTTTACACTTATTACCATGTGTGTGATCTATATAAAAATTTATTGTTAAATCTCTGAAATTTTACCTTAAGCCTCGTATTGGCTGTCCTTATCTAATTTAGTTATGATATAGCTGTATTATTTATCTGGTTTTCAACTATGTAAACTGACTTGCGCAAGTTTAGCAAAAGATTAGAATCCTTCTTTTGATTTTCCTATTGAAAGATGCACACAACATTAAATTTCTTAAGAACATAAACTGTCTATATTATGCTTTATTTCCCTAAAAATCTCGCTAAATATAGGGAGTGTAGGTGATCCCTGTAAATTTGTCCTCGAGGCAGAAAATCCAGCACATTAAAAAGCATTTTTATTTCCCTCTCTTAGACTGCATTTTCTTAGATTGACTTCTTTAAGAACTAGCTAATGTATATTTCATTGTACTTTGTTGTTGGGGAACAAATCTAGATATTCCTGTATTTCGACTTATTTAGGTATGCAAATGATTAGGAGTAGGTTTTTTTCCCTTCTCATTCAAGAAATCTCTCATTCAAATTACTACCTTAGGAATTATTATATAATCAAACCATATTCACACTCTTTATTGATCTAAAAAAAGTAAAAAATGGTCGATGGTAATTTTAATCATTAAATCATAAAAACTATTATTATTATTGCATGACCTTACTGTAGTAGATATTAAATTAAATAACTGATATTAACTTATTTATGGAATTAAATTATTTAACTAATGCTTATGAGTAAAAAAATTAATATTTATAGTGGGCTTAAAATCAATTTGGTTTTTCACCAAAAGTGTACCCAGCAGCTGAAGGCTACTGTAAGTCTTGAAATAAACAATTATTTTTTTCAGGAGGTGGCTGTAAAGCTGGAATCAACAAAGGCCAGGCACCCACAACTTCTTTATGAAAGTAAATTGTACAAAATTCTTCAAGGTGGTGTTGGAATACCTCATATAAGGTATGTTCTAGTTTTATTTTGTATACCTACTTGTTTTGTTTCTAGATATTCAGACACTAAATTTTTGTTTGTATTATTAACATAATCAGAAATATATAAGGAATAAAAATTGCCTTAGAAAGTGGTTTGTCAAATCTTAAAATTTACTATATTGAAATTTGTTAGAAACAGAATTTTGCGGAGGTTTATCCTTTTTTTCTGCAATCATGGAGGCTGAATGTTAAAAAAATTTCCGGTATTGATAAAATGAAGCAAATGTATGCGAATGCTAGTTTTCTCGGTTGAGACACCCACCGTTTGTCCCATTTTTTTTTCATAGCCCCTGTACTGGTGACGATAGGAGGAAACTTTTTAATGAGGTCCTTTCAATATCGTTTAAAAGTATTTCAATGGCAGATTCATTTCGCAACAGTTATTTTTTATATCCTACACGAGTGCCCCAAAATGGAATCTTAGTTAATATTTGCCTATATTTTACAGTTATTAAAATTATTATAATATACTATATTATAATTATAAAATATCGAACAAATTTATAATATTAATACCTTTTGTTGAAGTGTTATTTATTACCTCCATTGTGTTTTCTGAACATAATAAACTTCACTTGTAAGCCTAACTTTTTGGCTTCTATTATTTCAAGAGATATTTAACCCACCGGTTTTATTTTATTTTTGCTGTAGTGGGTGGTGCACTTTCAGAGAACAATGTCTATCTTCAGCCAAGATAGCTTTTTTTTATGCGTGTAGAAAACACAATACCATCAATACTATACACCTGTAATAGTTTTTTCACAGTTTCATAGGTACTCCTTACTTGTGACCCACTTTAATTTGAGGAACTATATTATAAAAAAGCAGCGTGCAATAGGGAAATGGAAATTAAATCTTTTTTATTTTATGCGAAGCCAAGTTAATTATTGCGGACCTTTTTAAGACACTTTGGGATGCTTTTCTTTTAATGGGTATTTTAGTTATGCAAGAAATGATTTTGATTAAGTGGGGAAAAGCCTACCAACATTTTTGACGCAACTGAATATAGTTTATGTACAATATAATTTATCCTAAGTAAAGGTAATTTTTAAACACTCCAGGGGAATAGAACCCAGAGTTATTATGTCAGTTTTGTGTTTAATATATTTAGAGGGTCACTGGCCTTCCTGTTTTTCGTCTATCATCTTGTCTAATAGCTTTGTAAAGCGAAGGAGAGCTACTGTGGCTAACCTAAACAGGTTTTTGGGGACAACAAAGAACCAACTTGAAAAATTGTTTATTGTTCAAAAATTAAAAGCAAACTTTTTATGGGGGATAATTTTATTATATGCCATGTAAATGTATTTAAAAGAGGATATAGTGGGTGGCTTTTATTTGACACATTAATTTAAGGGAAAAAATTAATTAAGAGGGTGTGATGATAAGTAATTAAATGGGTTCAAATTTGAAGATGGGTACTTTATTGTTTAAATATTGAGATTTATAACGATTGTAACATTGTTTTAATGATTCTAAAATATATTGTCAATTTTTAAACCGCAAAGAATCTGTCTTGAATTTACATCGTTACTTAGATATAGTAAAATATGTTAAGTTGAAATTTTTTATCTTCATGCAGTGTCATTTTGACAGATAATTTTATGAAAATTTTACAAACCAAATGAGCTATATTTATACAGTAGTGATTTTCCTACCTCTTAGGATTGAGTTTCACATAATTCAAACATAATAAAGTCAATAATTAATTTAATAAAATAATTTGAAACAAAACTGATTTCTGATAATTGTGTTTATTTTAAATTTAGATGGTATGGCCAGGAAAGAGACTACAATGTCCTAGTAATGGACCTCTTGGGTCCCAGCCTAGAGGATCTTTTCAACTTCTGCTCTCGCCGTTTCACAATGAAAACTGTTCTAATGTTGGCTGATCAAGTATGCCCTTCAATTATCTTGAAATAATTATATTTATTCTAACCATCACTTTCTTTCCAAGATGATTGGCCGAATAGAATTTGTTCACAACAAAAACTTCATTCATCGAGACATCAAACCTGATAACTTTCTCATGGGTATTGGAAGACACTGTAACAAGCTATTTCTGATTGATTTTGGACTAGCAAAAAAGTACAGGGACAATCGAACCCGCCAACACATTCCTTACCGCGAAGACAAAAATTTAACCGGAACTGCCCGATACGCTAGCATTAACGCTCATTTAGGAATTGAGCAGAGGTATATAACCACGCTAATATCTGATGTATGAACCAATTAAAATAAACTTTTTTCTTTACAGTCGAAGAGATGATATGGAATCTCTCGGATATGTGCTTATGTACTTCAATCGCGGTAGTTTACCCTGGCAAGGCTTGAAAGCCGCAACTAAGAAACAAAAATATGAAAAGATCAGTGAAAAGAAAATGTCAACGCCTATTGAAGTATTGTGCAAGGTACAGATACTGATTCGCAAAACAAATAGGTTATTTATAGGCGTTTCCATTGAACAAGGTATCAATTTTATTTTAGGGATATCCTCCGGAATTCACAATGTATCTCAACTACTGTCGAGGTCTTCGATTTGAAGAAGCGCCAGACTACATGTACCTACGGCAGCTCTTCCGAATCCTGTTCCGCACTTTAAATCATCAATACGATTACACTTTTGATTGGACCATGTTGAAACAAAAGGCAGCTGCCTCCGCAGCGCAGGCTGGAGGAACATCGCAACCCGTGGCCACCCCTGGTAAATAAGCTGGATTGTTTTTAGGTTAGGCCTTTTGAAGTTAGCATGAATATATTTTGTTTACTGGAAAAAAAAACTGATATCAAGTTGCTTGGGTGTTAAGTCTTCTTCTATTTTAAATGTTCGTGGTTTTAAAAGTATTAGTTTAAGCATACATTCTACCTTACAATTAAGTGTTAGGGATTTGCTGAGTCAAGTTCACGAAGATTTAACATGTGTCTGTATTTTTATGTCTCAGAAAGAAAATGAGGTTTTTTTAGACAAAACAAAAAATTGGCATCTAGCCGTACGTTTATGGTAAGGTACGTCATAAAAACACTTTGTTAATTTTATACGCTGAATGTATGCTGCCTTTGCTGCTATTTTTAAAAGTTTTTTTATTATTTATATTTAGTAGAGGCTGCTAAAATGTATATTTACGGCTGTTGCCTACGCTTGCTTTGTCTATCATTTACGATAGTTTCCGAACAATTAGTATGTAAAACGTTAAAATTAAGGCCCAAGCTCTAGCTGTAATATAAAAGACAATTATTGTTCGCATGCCACTATAATGGTTGTATCTTAGCGAAGCACGTTTTTCTAACAGTCACCTTTTTTTTTATTCTTTCCTGTTCAGGTGGACGTTAAAATACCTTTTAGGGCCAATGTTGCTAATTATGATAAAACTTGACATAAAAATTTGGTTGCTGAAGATAGTGTCCCGTGTTTTATATGAAAAGGTTAACTCGGAAATTTCTAGGCAAAATTGCGTAAGAAAGGTACATTATTTGAACGAATATATCCATTCCGCCCCTCCACTGGAAAAATTGATAATTCACCAACTACATTTAAAAGAAAGTAAAGTTATACCCCCTTGTTTTATTTTCCAAGGTGATTTAAGTATTACGTTAAAACATTAAGGAGAATGGGGGTATGGAAATGTATAAAATTTGGCCAGGCAACAAAAATTTCCGAGCTTAAGTGTGTAATACGTTACTGTCCGTGAACATTAAACATAACTAAGGGGATTTGCATTTCAGCAACATTTTGGAAATAAAAAAAACACAATACATCTTATGGAAATATGATAAAACAATTTAACTAAGTTCTTCAGATTGAGAGAAAGTTGATAAAAGTGATTTCTTTTAGCTCTACCATCACTTAATTTTTTTTTGTATTTACTATTTAATTTTTGTACGGCAAATTTCCTAATGCCCTTATGTCTCTTGTTGGTCAAGCGTTTTTACCATCCCCTCATCTTTGCAAAATTATAGTCTTGCCTATCCAATAACTTTTCCCCATTCATAAATATTTAATTTATAATAAAAGGAAAGAAAAAATATTTGATTAATAACGTAGTGTTATAAAAAGGGTACTTTCTAGTAGTAAAACATGTTTTGGTGGTATTAGTTTGTATTATTTCTATAAAAATTTAAAATTAGTTTTACGTATAAGATTATTCTACTTTAGTGAAATGTTCTATATGAGAATGATAAAAAATATATATATATTTCAGTGTAGACTTTATATAGTCCCGCAAAATTAAAATAGTAATATTAGAAGTTTAAATACATCGTATTTCGATATTTTTCTTAATTATGTTTCTTATAGATAACATATAGGTGGAATGCTTCTTTAAAAAAAAACTTCTGATTCGAACCTATATTTATTTGTTTTTAACATAATTAAGAAAGTGTATGCCTAGCGAAACACTAGGTTATTTAAAACATTTTTATTTCTTGTAAATATTTTTTAAAATGTAAAATGTGCATAACTGTTTTCTCCATTGGTTTCCTTTTTTTTAACATGGACTTTGAAAAAAATTAAAAATTACTGTCCCACGTTTTCTTGTTGAGGTTTTTGTACCTATAGTGGAGCAACAAAAATAAAACGACAATGTTCAATGCTGTGTAACGCGGAGTTTTTACTTTATTTTTCAGTCAAATAGTTTTTCCATTAGGTGTTTCTAAGAAAGGGTGAGGTTGAGGCTTAAGCAATGGAAATTCACTCGTATAGCCCATGCATGAAGTAGACCACACATCCTTTTATATCAGGTCCTGTATCTCCTGTTCTGTACCAGAGATTCTATAATAGTTGCGTTTTTTAGGTTCTTAAAGGGTGTATAAACTTTTTTGTTTATGGTGGATCAACGAAATTAACATATCAGTCACCAGGTTTAATAGAAGCTAGGGATGATTTTCATCATTAAGATCCCGCATGATTTCTCGCGGTACGTTAGTGTGCGGCAAGCATTTTTACGAACCTTACGTTAGAGGTACCATGACGCATGATACGGCAATCAATTGGAAATATCTTGGCATTGTTAACATTTGTGAGAACGGGGCCCCGGAAGTTGGACATTGGCTGATTTTCGCCTTAAAACGTACGTACTTTTTTTTAAATTAAGAGCGACATGGTTCAATATTATATTTTTAGTTGGTACTGATCATTTCTGAACTAATATTTCGGTTGCATTAATAATTTTTAATTTTAAGTGGGATTTTTGGCCAATTCGCGGGACCCCACAACCCGCGTACGCACTATTGTCATTCGCGTTTCGCTACCTTATTCCTAAGACCTTGGGATGACACTCTTTTGGCGCGTCTCGTGTGGACGCCTTCCCACGAAAGCAACTCTCTTCCGCTTTAATTTGAGTAGCTCGGATTCTTGCTCGAAGTGCGGGCATGGACTAATTATAGTACTTCGCACGAAGTACTATAATTAGTCCGTGGTGCGGGGCGGTAGATACCGCGGAGCACATTCTCTTCGCCTGTCCATCCCAAGTTGCAGCACGGCGAGGTCTCCTTAGTAGTCTCCATAAGAGGGCTCTTCCGCCGGATTTTCAGACGTTATTTCCGCCACTTGCGCTATACTTCGCAACGCTGTTCGAACTTGATAACTTTCTGCGGACTATTATTATCTCGTTTCTTTATTTTTTTGTTTGTTTTGTTATTCGATTTGTCGCGTATTTTAATTTTTGTTTTATGTGTTCATTTTATTGCATTGTTCGCTTTTAGTTATTGTTCATTTTCTCAATTGTTTTATTTTGAATCTGGTGCGCTTGGTGTGAAGGCTCATTGCTATATACACCAATATTCATTCTCGATATTCTGCCCCCCCCCCCCCTCTGGGGCCCTATTCTGTAAGCAGTTCTCGATCGAGATCTCTCTCGATCTCGAATCGTTCACACGAGATGTCGAAAAACGCTATTCTATAAAATATTTGTCGAAAAATGCTACTCGAATTCGATGGACTTCTCGAAGTCGATCTCGTCGTGTCCGAAGCTTACGAGATCGCTTTCGACAGAGGTTTCAACCAATCATCGAGCTGGTAGTTCTTTTTAACTCCCTCCCCCCACCCTTCTCCCGTGTTGCCAAAAAGCTACCACTAGTCCACCATGGACTGTAAATTTTAGAAGACGAGTAAAGCGTAGCCTTCTCCTGTAGAATTTTGGTTTCCCCGAGCATCAATCACTTCGAACTAGAGAGAGAGAGTCCGTCAAGGTCATTTGTACCACGCATAGAGATAGACCCCCCCCCCCCCCGCATGTTATCTGGAAATCTGGCCGACCGAAAGACACGCGCTTTAGTTTTTTTATGACCTTGAGCGACTCCCGTCAGCCTGATCGGTGAACGGGGCGTAAAATACCTCGGGAATACCGGTCCTCTAAAATTTACAGTCCGTGTGTCCACTACCCAAACCGTCTTTCTTACTTTCTTAGGGAAAAAAGCAATGTCGCTTGCTATAGCTCGGCTTGAATTGTTCATGATGAGACAAAAATTCCACTATTGCCTCTTGCTGGGAAACTGAAACACGACTTTGTCTCTCCGACATTGAAAAAATTAGTTCAGCGATTAATTTATTTCTTTATAAAAGATAATTCTAAGCTAATAAAAGAAATTTCAGTAAAAAAAACACAACCAATTCTTTACACCAAAACTTTTTACCAAACAATAAATCCTTTGGACTTTAAATATATACTGCAGTATTACAATGAAAATAAATATCCTTTCTCTAAACTATAAAACATGTGCGTTTGTAATCAGCTGTTTTGTGATGGTGTATTCTTATTGGTCGGAAAATAGAGAGCCTATGCGCGATTACAACCGGAAATATGTAGAACCCACGTGGTCTACTCGCTTGTCGAGAGTCGAGATGTATCACTTCGAAGTCGATTTCGATGAAGTATAGAATAGCGTTTATCGAGAAATGACTTCTCGATCGAAGTGATCGCCTTCGAGATCGACTTCGAATCGACATCGAGAGTGAGATCGAGATAAATTAGAGAATAGCCTATTCTTGTCTCGGTTACGACATAACGATTCCGCCTTATCACTTCGCCATACCGACATTCGAGATAATGACATTCGCTTGGAACCTTATTCTTGTCCCCCTGTCGCTATCAGAAATGTCGTAAAAACGAAAATACCGCCATGGGCAAACTAAGATAATGGAAGATCAGTTGGAAACTTGGTGCCATATAGCTAGTTCTCAAAGGAGAATTTGTATTGTAAAAACTATTTGAGTTTCATATGATTAGTTTTAAAACAAAGTAAGTGAAAAATTCAAATTTTTTATTTTGAAGAATCTTTTACAATTTCATTAATAAAGTTTTGAAAAGAAAAATAGTTGTTTTTCTGTTACCTATACACCCTCATACTTACCATTATATTGAGAAGTTAATACCCAAAACTTACCTTAGGAATGATCCCTAGAGTTCTTGGTTGCTAGGTAACTTTTTTCAAAGATATCTTGAAACCATTGATGCCTTGTATATGTGGGCATCATGAGTACGCCCAGGAAACTTGGCTTTGACATTCAAAATTACCAAATCACAATCGCAAACCTAAAAACTATGTACATTTTTGAATGTACATGTATATTATTTATATATATAAATAAAGCTTACCAATCGCACATTAACAGGAATGGTATCCTTTCCTGTTAATGTACAAATGTTCACGATAATTTGAATCTCGTAAATTTGGAGCAACATTTGCAATGTGCGTACAATCTATTGCAGCAATGGCCCCCCGGAAATCTGGTCTTCTCCATAAATCTATACGCATTGTTAAATTAATATTTCTCTGCTATGAGAAGATTTGATAACTACCTCAACTTTGTGGCTTCCCTTTACTCAGTGGAAATTTTATCCATTTTGGCATTAAAATGCTATTTATTGCATCGGTTTCTTGATGCAGACAGCGACTGACTGTTGCCTGACTGACATCAAGAAACCAATCTTGGCCAACTGCTTTCTGGTAAGCATAAAATCGAACAGCCAGTAACGCCTAATGAACCATATAATTATTAAAACGATAATAATTACGAAATTTAATTCTTAAATTCATGGCTCACCTTTGAATCTACAGGGAGATCCGTAACTCTTACGTTAGACGCGTTTGACTCTAACGTCGCTTTTAGATGCTCACAAATCTCTATTACTAAATACTTATCTAGGTGAAATAAACTTCTAAACTAATTTTCCGAAAGTTCAAAAGCTTTTGATCTATCTCTTAGAACTCTCTCCCACCCCAAACTCTTCGTTTCTTCCATTTCTGACAGACGCCAAAACTCAAAACATGCGAGCTGTAACCTGTAAAGCAGCCATTTTGAAAATACCGCGATTCGAAGCGAAAAATGACGTCATAACGACAACGAAACGCGATTCCGACATCCCCAGCCCTGTCGTTATAATTCGCTGGCGATACGGCGATGTCGAAGTGAATTTTCGAGACAAGAACATAGAAATAGAAATTAGACTAGAAGCACGATTGGATTGGGCGGGGACGTACCAGCTAGAAGGCTGCCATCAGAGTGGAATCGCAATAGTCGCGCCATCTCATAGAAACAATTTAAACTAAATAAGTAAATATGGTCACGTGGAATAACATAAAACCAATCGTAGGCAACGTATTAAAAACTTTTTTTTATTTATCTGACATTATATTAAGTTATTTAAACAGCTTTAGGAAAATCATAAAAATCTCAAGAATCTACTATATCTACCGTGTCACCCTTAAAGTCACACGTTAACTTTGCGCAATCATTGTAAGTCTGAAATACCACAAATCATCACAGTTTAACTAAATTTTAATTATTTCAGTGTGGTTTAAAATATGCCTACATGAGATTCCAAAATCTTGGTTTCAGTGTCTTTTAAACTATCATCAGTATTAGTCAAGTCAAATTGAGTGGTTTCCGGTAGTTCACTTTTTCCGTATGTTTTCTGAAATAACCTCTGATAAATAGGGAAACTAAATAACAATTACTAAAATCAATAAATTGGCATACTCTAGAAGATGTAAATATGCTTTGTTCTGGAATAGATATTTTTGGGAGTTCTTTCAAATTGTTTTAATAAAGAAATTATTCATATTTCAGTTAATTTTTTATTTCATAATGTATAGGGTAATTTTTACTTGTGCAGGTACAGGATTTGCTTTCAAATGGTGCCTTCCATTTTGAAAGTAAATCATCCGGCAGAAAAGGTTTACTACACACAAAGTCATATGAAGTAATTGAAGATGGAGTCCAATTATCGCGATTTACCGCTTAGACCATTTTCCTAGTAATTCAGCATTTCTCAGAGGAAATCTTAGTGTAAAAAAATATCTTATTCCGAGATTATTATAAAATATTTACTATAATATTACATACTTATGAAATGATAATTTTATTTCTTTCCCAGATCTCTCTTTACAATGTGAAAAAGCGCAGTTTTTAACCATTTTTGCGGATATGCTTTGAGACGCAAAAATTTAAACGCGAAAAGACCACCGCTGCGCACGACGTGATGCGCAGTGGATCGCCTTTTTTTTCCCTTTCGAAATTCGCGTCGTAGCCATGGCGACAATGTTTAATGCGTTTGTCAGATGGCGCGTACATCGCGATTCCACCCTAATGTCAGCCTTCTAGCTCGCCTGTTTCCCTTGGGATTGGCGGAAAGGGCAGTGCTTCTAGTCTAATTTCTATTTCTATGGACAAGAATAAGGTTTTCGCCAGTCGATGTCGTAATGGCGATATTTTATCGATTTCGCCATAACGACATGGCTATCGCCAAGACAAGAATAGGCCTCCAGCTGGTAACTCAAAAAATTCGTTTTGCCTAAAAATTAATTTCAATAAACGCGTGTTCGCGTTTCGCTACCTTATTTCCTAAGCCAGTTAACTCGAAAAATTCTTTTTCGATAAAATTCGTCTTGGGTTTATTAAGTTAATGACTTAATGTGGCACTGGGTGAAAACTCGGTACAACTCCTGCGTTGAGTTTGCAAGTTCTCTCCCCACTGGTTTCAGGTGTTTTCCCCCGAGCTCTTCTGTTTCCCCTTCCATAAAAACTTGTTGAGGTTAACGGTAATAGTTAGTATAGGGAGCTGTTGGCTCGCGTGGCATGAAGGGCTTGCCACCAACCTCCTACTCATTGTAACCCGGCCACCTGAATATTAATGGCTTCAAAAGTCGCTTGTTGACTTAGACCTAGGGTGGTGCCTTGGGTATGGGGCCTAGCTGATTATTCTATTATTACAAATACAATTACCTTCAAAAATAAATAACTTTTGCCTTAGGTCAACCATGGCTGGTATTAAACATAAAGGGTCAGAGAGCTGGGCGCTAAATTGAGACTCCAAGTCCTTCAAGATATTATTTCTAAGTACTGGAAATTTGGTGGTATTATTGCCGTAAATAGTTTCAAATTTTTCCAATAACTTCATTGCGACCATTGAAATTTGGGGTCCGTCTCCTTGTAGACAGTCTGTAACTTCTTTCAGTGGCAATAGCAAGTTGTGAATGTCCTTAATTTTAGTGAGTTAATGGCATTATAAGTCGCTAGATGACTTGGGTCTAAGGTGGTGCATAGCTGATTAGTGTTCCTAATCAAGTGCCCAATTTATCGGAATATCTTGTACATGACCATTTGAATGGCTTCCTGCATTTCACTTATTTTTTCACACGGACTCAGCACAGATTTCTTGGCTAAACGTTCTTGCCTCACCAACCTTATGTCAGCCACAAATCGTTGGTCCTTGTGCCTTAGCGTTGAAGCAAAAGTGACATAATTACCAAAAGTGCACAAGTTTATTTATTTTCCAATGCTAAAGATTTACCGAATGCCGCTATCGAGATAGACCACATAGATGGCTAGGCTAGGATGGACGATGCACTTTTTTTCTGGTTTGTTCTTTCGTGTTTGGTATTGAAACGTAAATAGATGGCAGTATAGTGTTTCCGTCAAGTGGCAAAAAATCAAAACGCTTGCTAGACTTCTCCAGTGCTTCCTTAGTTATCGAAACCCTCACCAGGTGGAATTATTTCTACTTTTTAACTTATTTCCTTCCCCAATGTATAGTTTCCCCTCTCCACTCCCCCTTTTTACTTCGCTCGTAAAGTTCATTAAAAAAAGTTCGATTGACACACTTTTGGTAATTATGTTACTTTTGGTTGAAGTCATTTTCCTGACCTTCGCTAAGGCCTTTCATTCGCTTTCACATGGCGTCATTCTTGTTTCTAGTACTAGCATGGTTGACTAACTATCTCTCTGACCGTAAGCAACGTGTGGTGGTACGCAAGGGGAGAGATCTAATTGGTTTTTAATGTGCAATGCGGTGTGCCTCAGGGTTCGGTTATTTTTTAATTTCATTAGGTCATTATAAATTCCCTCCCTGATGATACCAAGGAGAGACTATTTTTACTCTATGTCTCCTCTCTACGCTACCTTAGAGCAAGAGTCAAGCAAGTCTGTAAACCCCTATTTGAGAAAAACCAATTTTAAGTTCGAAATCTAGCATAATAACAAAGATAATCTAATAATGAAAATTGATAAAAAAAAAGTGAAAATATATATTGAAAATTTTGTACTGAGCCATCTTAATTTAAAAACACTCAAGGATTCTTATTTTGAATTTCTTTCAATAGTCACGTATCTAGACTTACTTGACTTTTGCTCTCAGGTAGCGTCTAGTTCCTTTATATATTTTTGGTCTATGTCTCCTCTCTTTAGTTTCCTTATCTATTTTTTCCCTTACGTACTTTTTTCTCTATGTCTCCTCTCTTTAGTTCCCTTATCTATTTTTTCTTTGTGTCTCCTCTCTTTAGTTCCCTTATCTATTTTTTCTCTGTGTCTCCTCTCTTTAGTTCCCTTATCTATTTTTTCTCTGTGTCTCCTCTCTTTAGTTCCCTTATCAATTTTTTCTCTATGTCTCCTCTCTTTAGTTCCCTTATCTATTTTTTCTTTGTGTCTCCTCTCTTTAGTTCCCTTATCTCTTTTTTCTCTGTGTCTCCTCTCTTTAGTTCCCTTATCTATTTTTTCTCTGTGTCTCCTCTCTTTAGTTCCCTTATCTATTTTTTCTCTATGTCTCCTCTCTTTAGTTCCCTTATCTATTTTTTTTCTCTATATGTCTCCACTCTTTAGTTCCCTTATATATTTTTCCTCTATGTCTCCTCTCTTTAGTTCCCTTATCTATTATTTTGCTCTATGCCTCCTCTCTTTAGTTCCCTCACAACTACCCCAGCTCAAGTTACCGACCATCTGCGGCAAATTGACCTCCACCCTCTCCTGGTCGGGGCTACTCCTCATTCAAAGTGATTCTTCCTGCCCGAGAAGTCCATCTTGCCTACAAACCGGAAAACTGGGCACGTGGCATCACAGTTGAGCCCTTCCGTTCGGTGGCTCCCCCTGCACACTCCACCGTCAACCAGCCCGAGGGGCTGACTCCCAGCACGTGATGTGAGTTGGGTGGGCGACCTCTCCTTTACACCAACGTGAACTCCATTGGCAATAAGATCTACGGCCTACGGGCGTACATCGACACCCTCCAACCCTTTGCTATTGCTCTCACCGAAACAAAACTTGATAGCTCCACCTCCTCTACGTAACTCTTTGGATCCTCAGATACTGTTTTCCGCAAGGACAGAACCAAACATGGTGGGGGGGGGGGGGGGTTTGTCTCGCAGTCAGCAACGACTACAAGTCCTTCCACATGGACCTCAAGACCTCAGTAGAAGCTGTGGCCGCCAGGGTCTTGGTCGTCTCTTCTTGCTTATGTATCTGTTGTGTGTATCGCCCGCCGTCTGCTTCGAAGCCTTATAATAAAAAGCTTACTGAGCTCGTCACTCGCCTCGGTGAAGTCAACTCCGACCTAATCCTTGTGGGCGACTTCAATTTCCCGTTTATCAACTGGACCTCCCTCACCTGCCGCGCCACTGAAGCAACTACATTCCTGCATGCAACGCTTGCCTCCAATCTCAAACAGTGCGTCATGGAGGCCACCAGGGACAATACCTCTGTTGGGAATATCCTAGACCTCGTCTTTGCCTCGGACCCAGCGCTCCTGGGTGACGTCGAGCACCTCCCAGGACTCCCCCCACTTCGCCCTCCTCCACGGATTGTCCGAAACTACGCCAAGGCAGACTTTTCAGCCATCTCTAATGCACTCAGCTCTTTGCCCTTCAACTCCTCGTCGTCGCTCATGTCCCCACGAAGCGCATTTCATCCCGGCAAAATCTCCCTTGGGTGGGACACTCACTGCGCCGGCTTATTCGCCTCTCTAAGCGCAGATACAATCGGGCGAAACGGTATCCGACCGCCGAGAACGTCCGAAGGTTTTCCCGCCACCGATCGATCGTCAAGTACGCTCTTCGAGCTGCCAGAACGCACCATATCAACCGCATCGCCTCCGATCTTGCTTCGAATCGCCGCCAGTTTTACCAACTCGTGGAGTACCCGACCTTCACAGCGGCTGCTTAGTTACTTCATGTCCGACGGCTAAAGCTAACCTTCTGGCGGACAACTTCCAACGAACCTTTCCCGACCTCCGATTGGAGGTAGTCCCGCTTTTGCCCTCCAGGGCCCCGTCGATGCCCGACATTGTCTTCACTGTCGGTGGTGTTGGCAAACTACTGCAACGGGTTAAAGCCAATAAAGCCCCTGGCCCTGACGACATCCAGGCTTCCCTGCTCAAGAATTGCGTGGTCGCCTTAGCTGCACCGCTCGCATATCTCTTCCAGCTATCGTACGACACCGGGGAAATACCAGAGGATTGGCTAACAGCCAACGTCACCCCAGTTCCTAAGGGGGGAGACCCGAACGACCCAGCAGAGTACAGGCCCATCGCCTTACTCTCCCAAGTTCTCAAGCTGGATGAACACATTGAAGCCTCGAGCATCACAACCCACCTTACTGCCCACAACCTGCTTAAGTCCTATCAGCACGGCTTCAGGAGTGGTTTCAGTACAGAAACTCAGCTGCTCTGCTGCGTTGAAGACTGGTCGGATGGCCTGGACAAAGCCGGCCGGGTAGACATCATCTTCTTGGACTTCAAGAAGGCGTTTGATTCCGTTCCTCACGAGCTGCTGAAATCCAAACTTCACTCCTACGGGATCAGAGGTCGAAACCTGTCTTGGCTCTCCGCCTACCTTGACCGACGCCGCTTCCGCGTCGTCATCCCTGGCGCTACGTCAGACTGGAGGCCTGCTCTCTCGGGGGTCCCCCAGGGCTCAAATCTACATCAACGACATTGGCGACGGCATCACCTCTACGATTTACATTTTCGCAGACGACGTGGCTCTTTCCCGGTCCATCTTCTCTGCGCGCGACTCTGATATCCTGCAGGGTGACCTCGATCGAATCAGCACGTGGAGTGACCAGTGGAAACTCCCCCTAAATACTGCTAAATGTACTGTGTTAGCCCTACACAAGCATGGCCAGCCGGATCCGAAGCCGTCCTACAACCTCGCGGGCTCGGTGCTGCGGGCTGTCGAGTCACAGAAGTATCTGGGAGTCACTATCACGAGCACCCTAGAGTGGCAATCCCATATTGCCCTGACGACTACCAAGGCGGCTCGGGCCCTCGGATTTGTCCGACGGCATCTTGCCCACTGCTCGTTCACCACGCGATCGCTGGGGATCAAGACCTATGTTCTACCTATTCTCGAATATTGTTCTTCAGTCTGGTCCCCAATTTCAACTAGCGGTATCCACGCGGTTGAAATGATCCAGAGGCGTGCCCTCCGCTTCGCCGCCAGCGTGGGCTTCTCATGGAGCATAAGCATGACGAGGGTACTGAAGAACTTCCGCTGGGATACCCTTGCGGACCGGCGTAAACTTCGTCGCCTCACCCTCGTCAACAGCGTCATCCACCGGTCCAACGGCGCCTTGGCCCCGCTCACCTCAGCAGTCTCCAGCTGGCGGCGAACCCCTAGGGGCATCAAGCAGGCCTCCTTTATTCTCCGGCGACACTCTTTCCTCCCGTCATCAGTGAAGGATTGGAACGCTCTCCCTGACTTTTTGAAGAGCACTCCCAACACCAAGTGCTTCAGGAAAGTACTTACTACCTACCTTGAACTACAGGCCTGATTCCAGGCTTAGTCTCGACGTGATGGGTCATCGACCTTTTGTTGAGCTATTTCGAACTAAAGAACTAAAGAACTCTATGTCTCGTCTCTTTAGTTCCCTTATCTATTGTTCTCTTATCTAAGGGAGGTTTTTAACGAAAAAATTCTTTAAGTTATAGTAGTTTTCGTTATTAATTAGTGTTTACGAAATTACAACGAAATCGATAACCTTTTAGTTTCTACTTAACCTTATTTTGTAGGTTTTCTTCAGTTTATCTACTTTTGGTCCTTCATCACTTTTTGTAGTTTGACAGATTTATTTTAGTAAATTTCCATTGATTTAAGACGATTGTAGTCGAAACTTATTTATTTTAAGTAAATACTGCTCTTTTTATATAATTTCGTTCATTTTAGTCAATACAATTAGTTCAACACGATTCTAGTCAATTTCATTTATTTAACCCAAATTCCGGTTGTTTAACCAAATTTCTTTCATTTTATTCAAGTTAAAAAAATTTTAACCACGTTTTGGCTGTTTTACCCAAATTTTGTCTTTTTACCTAAAATTTTATCATTTTACCCAATTGTAGGAGATATTAGTTGTTTTAACACAATTTTACCCAATTTTTGTCATTTGGACGAATTTTGGTCTTTTTACCCAATTTTGGTCAATTTATCCAATTTTTGTCGATTTCAAATACCCTATTTAAGTAAAATTTGGCAAATATTCCTTTATTTATCAAATTCATTGAAATTTTCTCAATTTTACCCAAACTTGATGAATTTTACCCAAAATAGTTCAAATTTAGCATTTTAGTTGAGATTTGAATTTTGTTTTTGAATGGCGAGTTCTGGAGTGGTGGTGGCTGAAAACGTTGGAAAGGTGCCGGCTGCAGAGTAGGGAACGTGAAATTCTGGGAGCTAACACGAAGAGGCGACGAAATTCCATGAGAGTGCGGTGGATGATGAGAAAATGACGCCTTTGGGACCGCACCGTTGGCAAGACTGGAAAGCGAACGCAAGGGAAGCGAGGGTTGGTTCCACTTTACAACATTGAAGTTACGAATAGTCCAGCCCTGCTCGCCGGCGTTGATCTTCGCGTTCAGTTCGTCTTTGGCCTTGATGAAACGTCGACGCTGATTTGGGGTAAAATCAGGGCGGGCAGCGAAGGGATACGAGTTGTCAGCCATGTGCTGCTGGCGGACGAAGGAAAAAACTTTCTCCTTGTGGTGAGGGAGCTCCAATACCACCTTGATGGGGCGAGGCCGAGAAGTAATTGGTGGAATCGTGCGACCAAGTCGGTATAGCCGGACGAAGCTATTAATACCACACTGAGAGAGAAAGCTAGCGACGTCAGCATGATCACCAGCGGAAGAGGATTCCGGGAATCCGAAGAGAAGTACGTTGTGCCAGCGCGAAACGGCTGAGGTAGATTCACTGCAGGCAGTGTCAATGGCGGCAGAAATCGTGGATGAAGACTTGGAAATCATTTCAGCCACTTTGGTCTCGGAGCAAAATGTTGATTCCAGTTTTTTAAAAGAGTCTGAATCCCGTTGAGTTAGAACAGGAGTTAATTTGCTTAAAACATCGTCAGCGATAGACGAGGCTTGTTGGTAATGTAGTCAACGCTGCGTGGCGAGAGTCCAATTCATTCCTAACACTTGTAGTTTCGGCAGAGATCAAGACTGATAGGTTATTGATTTCAGTCTTGTTGGAAATTTCAAATGCAGTAAATTTAGATTGGAGATCAACCACCGAGGAGTTACATCGGGAGATTTCATCACTAGTGCCGCGCAAAGTAGTTTCTAGTGCGAGGAGCCTGTTATTAGCAGATTGTTCGGAGTGGCGCAAGGATGCGTTATCCGATTTCAGGAGATCGAATTCTTTCTGGAGCGTAGATTGAGTATGCTCGATGGTACAAAACTTACAGGTAAAAGGAGTTGAGTCGTTTATATCCTCGAGCTTGATTTGGTTGAATAGCGGCGTATTCTCGAAGAATACCCATCGACGACAAGCTTTACAACTAACCCAGTCAATACTACTGTCGATAATATCACGTTTAATGTATGGAGTTTGGAAGCTCTTGGAAGCAGAGTCCGCCTGGACTCTACTGTTTTTGTCCTTGTCCTTGTCCTTGACCATGGCGAAGATCACCAAAAGAAGTCTTCCAAAAGATTTTATTTAACTTGTGTATCACTTTTGCAAAGCGAATGGAGTTCCCACCAATTCATAGAAGTATCACAAACAAAATACCCTAACCCTAACTTTAATTAAAGAAATATACTTGTAAATAAATATTCTAGGCCTAACATATATAGATTAGCTAAGCCTAACTCGTTTTTAAGAACCGATTCAAGGGAAATGAGATAGACCAGGGCGTCCCCGTTAGTTGATTCGTCCATGGGTACTTAGAGTAATACCACTTATGGTTCTACTAAATGTTTAAAAGTATATTTTTATTGTATTTTTATTGTAGTATTCTTCCATTTAGTATCTGTTTTGTTTCACCTAGGAGCAACAAACACAAGGAGAACGCAGCTAGCCTTTAAACACGCTTACGAAGGGTTGTGTACGAATTTCATTGGACGAGCGTCACGAGCCTTTACGCTGAACGTTTTACGGGCGGGGGGGGGGAGACAATTTCCTAATTTTCCCCTTCCGACGGCAGCAGGCGCTAAAGCGTCTAGCCTATGAAAAACGTACGCAAAAAATCCACGACTTTTGACGGGTTGCGTTCTCCTTGTGTGGGGTGTTGTGTTTGTTGCTCCTAGGTTTCACGTTCTTTCTTTTTTACACATGCGCCTCACGCGACACGCTTTAAAATCTCATGTTTTTTAAATTTATATTAATAGGCTTAAACAAATGGATTGATAAAGGGCTACGGCTCGAAACGTCTCCAAATAATAAATTTATACCATGTGATCTTCTCCAGTTTCATTGTTTTTTTTTAATATGCTATACCATGGTAATTAATAAGTTCAATATTTATGAACATAGTATTCATACCCACTTGACCGTCCTGTCAAACCTTGTTAGGTTAAGCCCAAGGGGCGTCAAAATGTTTATCCGCCCCTGTTTGGGCCCGTTCACAAATTAGAAATTACGTAATAAAGTGAGGGAGTTGGTATAAGTATAACTAAAAGTAAATGAACCGAAGTTATCAGACTGCTATACTCCATGTTGGAGGCATTTTCCTTATGAAGTTACATTTTGACTTCGAATTTGAAATTTAGCGCGCTCCAATGAAACCATTTTTTATACATAGAAATAGCTATACCCACAATTCCCAAGTGCAATTTATCGCGTCAAAAGACGGGGATGGAAATTAGCTTTAGTTTGACTCGATTTTCTCATCATTATTATAACGAAAACGCCCTGCGATTCTGAGCGCTATTTCTATAACTTCGGTTCATTTACTTCTGGTATCACGAAATGTGGCAGGGGGTGGGAAGGGTACAGGGCCGTGCTTGGGGCGTGGCGAGCCGGGCGGTCACCCAGGGCCTCTAAAATTTTACCATAGGGATGTATATACCGGAGGGCCGCTAGAATCAGTTTCGCCCGTGCATTTCGCCCGGGGCCGCGAGACCTCTAAGCACGGCCCTGGAAGGGTACCTAAAAATGAACGTCACCTAAGTGGTCAATTATTTTACGGTCGCAATAGGTGATTATGAAAAAGAATTGCGCGCAGAGGCTCATGGGAGTTGGTTATTTTTTGACAAAGCTGCTTAAATTCGTCTGCACCTACCGAGGCCCGCGGTCGTCCGCGTTTAGTAAAAAGCACCAACCATAGATTGATTGTTTGAAAAGTTAGTATTTTTCTAAAATTATTAAAAATACATAAAGCTAACAAATTTATTATATATTTTTTTTATTTCTTATAGTTTTAGACCAAGTATTGATAAAGAAACAAGCCCAATTTTAATAGAAGACACACGATTATATTTACATACATGTTTCCATTATTCCTGAAAATTAATTAAAATCAATTTGGATACAATTTAAAAATATTTCATGTAATAAATCAATTACCTTAATTTAACGACTTTGCAAACTTCTCTCAAAACGAAAAATGAAAAATCCTTTCGATTTAACAATGAAATAATAGAAATCTCGCTAACCCTTGCCCAACTAGCCAGACGAATTTACAAAAAGGGCCAATCTTGATACTTTCAACTTGGTAGTACTTAACCAAATCACGTGACCACCGATATTTTTCATAATCACCTATTTAGTTCTTGTTTTCTCACGAGTTAAAACAAGTTATAAATAGACTAGTTCTACTAAAGAAGGCACACGCCATATAATCTTCCCCCTTTAATCCCTTAAACTTTCAGTTGCGAGTACCTTGACAACGGCAAAGGTAAGTCATTGCAAACTTCAATGTACTAAGTACAAATTAGCTAAGAACAAATAAAAATTATTTTGAATGAATGTCACCTAATTTTTTAGTAATACGCGTACTATATCTTATCAACAAAAATGACTAGAAGGCACAATAAAATAAAATACTGGTCCCTAACTTGCGAGAAAACTATTTTTACCTCTCCGAAACCTGATTATTTTATTTATTTATTTATTTGAAAGAAGAAAAGATACAGATCGTTAAGCTAGTTATAGCTTGTGTACAATCTTGCAGTACCCGACAGCAGAGCGTAGAAATTCGAAAGACGTAATGGAAGGATATGTAAAATTTTGCTTAAAGAAGAAACTACGCGGAAGCACAAAATGGGTTTAAGTTTGGAATACAGACTGAATACAAAACATTAAGATGAAAAGAAAAAAAACAGAACAAAATAAAAAATAAAAAAACCGTGTTGAATCATGAGGCTAATACAACAAAACTGGACAAAACTGGACAAAACTGGCCAGTCGAACAAAGAGGGAGTCTACAACAATCTTTGACAGAGGTGATTCCGAACCAGACGACGCACAGCGCAACGGGATTGACAAGCCAGCACTTCTTTATGTAAGGAGTTCCAGAGTTCGATAGTTCGGAATGAGAAGTGCCATTGTTGAACAAACGTCTTAATGCGAGGTTTGACGATCTTGGCATCATGGCCCCTGGTCCTACGGAGGGCATCAAACGTGAAAAAGGTCTCAGGGTTCAAAGCGGATTTCCCCGCCCAGATGTTCCAGACTTGGATAATGTCATTTATAGCGTGGCGTGTCGTTGGAGAATCGACATTGAGCACTCTATTTCTAGCGTCAGGAGAAAGTTTCTCCAGGCCCCTGGTGAGTTTTGTAAAGCGGTTGTGTGCCTTCACTAACCGATCCTGGTCCCCCAACAAAGGAGGGCTCCACACTTCTGACGCGAAGTTTATGTGAGGGAGGACTAGTGCAGTGTAGAGTGTGCGCATTAGCCGTGGAGAACGAAAATAAAAGTTTCTTCTTGTGAGGCCTGTCAGTGAGTTCATTTTCTTGACGACCCTGGAGGTGTGATTACCAAAATTGAGGGATGGATCCATCCACACGCCCAGGTCTCTCATCGGGGAGTCCGCACTTAGCAGTGGGAGACCATCCAGAGTGTAACATGTGCGCGGGTTGTTGCGACCAAGGTGGTTAACACCGCTTTTTGACCCATTGTAGGCCATCCCATGCGTTTGAGCCCAGAGAGCTACGGCGTTGAGATCTTCCTGCAAGTGCTGGCAATCTTGGGGGGTTCCAACAAGGTGAGCAAGCTTGGTGTCATCAGTGAATAAGTAAGGCCTGGAATGCTTCACAACAGGGGGCAAAGAGTTTATGAGGACCGAGAAGAGGATAGGTCCGAGTACACTTCCCTGGGGAACACCACTCAGCAGAGTAAGAGCTTCGGATTCGTGACCTTGGAGCACAACTGAGTGTTTACGAACCGTGACGATGCTCCTGAGCCATTCAAAGGCAAGCCCTTCAACACCAGCCTCAGCTAACGCATCAAACAACCCCTGGTGGGGGATGGTATCAAAAGCCTTACTGAGGTCCAGGTACACCACGTCAACAGGATTACCCTCGTCAAGCCACGCCGTCCATTCGTTAGTCGCAGAGAGGAGATTGGTGGTGCAAGATCGACTTGAGCGGAAACCATGGAGGAATTCCGTGGCGTCAAGGAAGGAGCGAAGTTGTTTATCGGCCAGACGTTCAGCAACACGGGCAATATGGCAGGTTTTCACAATCGGTCTATAGTTCGACGGGTTGGTTCTTAAGCCCGCTTTGTGGATAGGCGTGATAGTTGCCACTTTCCACTAAAGCTTTGTTAAAAATGGTCGCTAAAGGTATCGCAATAGAATGAGCCAACTGTTTTAACATATACGGATGAAGACCATCCGGACCAGCAGACTGGGTCGTGTCCAATGACAGAAGTTGCTTTAGCACAGAGTTAGCAGTGCATGAGAAGTGACTCAGACGTTGTGCTGATAGTAGGACAGGGCCTCTAGCTGCAGCGGATGAAGTGCGGGTCGTCGAAGAGACGCCAATGAAGTGCTGGTTAAGAATTTGAGCCATTTCAGTGGGATTGGACGATGAGCCTCCACTGGGATTAGTCATGGCAGTTATGGCAAAATTAGTCTTTCGGAGACTATTCACATGACTGAAAAAGACCTTCGGGTTATCAGCAATACGGCACGTTAAGTCATGCTCAAGCTTCCTCTTGAACTTTCGGGATGCGTTAGTGACAGCATTTCTCGCCTTTTTGTACTTTTCATAGCCTGCATTTCAAGGAAGATGATTTCTGTTCAGGTTTGTACCTTTATTATGGAAAACATTTTCAGTCAGATAAAATTACAAACCGGCCCTTACTAAATATACAATGGGTACGTTCAGTAGCAGTCAACGGAAAAAACCCGATGGATTTGATATTTTCCACCCGAGGGGTCGGACATTTGTACAAAATCCCGTACACTTCTCAAGAAATCTCCGACGAAATCGCGAAATCTCTGACGAAATTGCCAAATCTTATGAAATACCGAAATCTTTGACGAAATTGCGAAATCTCTGACGAAATCGCAAAATCTCTGACGAAATCGCGAAATCTTTGACGAAATCGCAAAACCTCTGACGAAGTCGCGAAATCTCTGACGAAATCGCGAAATCTTTGACGAAATCGCAAAATCCCTGACGAAGTGGCGAAATCTCTGACGAAATTGCCAAATCTTATGAAATACCGAAATCTTTGACGAAATTGCGAAATCTCTGACGAAATCGCAAAATCTCTGACGAAATCGCGAAATCTTTGACGAAATCGCAAAACCTCTGACGAAGTCGCGAAATCTCTGACGAAATCGCGAAATCTTTGACGAAATCGCAAAATCCCTGACGAAGTGGCGAAATCTTTGACGAAATCGCAAAATCTCTGATGAAGTCGCGAAATCTTTGACGAAATCGCAAAATCTCTGATGAAGTCGCGAAATCTTTGACGAAATCGCAAAATCTCTGATGAAGTCGCGAAATCTCTAATAAAATCGCGAAATCTCTGACGAAATCGCGAAATCTTTGACGAAATCGCGAAATCTCGGACGAAATCGCGAAATCTCCGACGAAACCGCAAAATCTCCTCTATGCAAGGTCCGGGTATAGACAAGGAAGATCAGATCCATCGAACAGGGTTGAGGCGACGTTTCGTAGTAATGGGGCAAAGTAAGGCTTAATTTTTCTTCTTCTTCTTCTTCTTCTTCCATCTTCTCCTCGCAGACCGCTCTACAGCAAAAACTACTAAACCGATTTAAATGCAATTTGGTATACAGTTTCAAATTAAGCTCCCATTGTGTCCTTCCAAAGAAGAAGTTCATATCTGGTATAGTTCTTGAGCTACGGCGACAAATGTACAGTTCAGCGACTAGGTAACCATGGAGTAATAAACACATAAGAAGTACTAAACCGGAGCGACCAGTGATTTAAAAAAAATTAATGCAAAAGGTTTGAGGGTTGATTCTAGGTGAAAACGTAGCGCTGTGTTCGAAAAAATAGTCTTGCAAGTCGCAGATTGGACAGTTAGCTGCCAGAGAGCGTTAAAGGTCAAAATGCCCGCTATGACGGATATACTTGGAAACTATGTGGATTGTAGGTAAAAAGGGGCGCTGAGTTTAAAAACAATAATCTTGCGAGTGTCCGGATGGGGGTTGTCCGCCATAGGGCGGTCAAGGTCAATATGGCCGATACTAGGGAAATAGATTAAACATTCGAATGCTACTGATTTATAGGTTGTTTCTAAGTGAAACAGGTGCAGTGAGTTCGAAGTGTCTCGCCAGTGTCAGGGTGGGCAGTGTGCTTCACTTCTATTGTTATAAACAAAAAGGCTAAAATCCACCCAAAAACCATTCGGTTTATTATAAGTTCAAAGTAGACGAAGCGTAATCATAGTTAAAAGAGCTTTTTATTGCATCTCTCTGTCTAATGGCTAGGTTTATATACAGCATTTATCCCGGGCAAGAAAGGTCTAAAGTCTTACTGACAAAGGCGCCATCTATTATTACAAAGGTGCAATATATTATTACATGGTTAAAAATGTCAAGGTTCTTTAAACAAAAACGTCACGTCCTATATTACTCTAGGCCATAAAAGTCGTGAAATCAAATAACGGGCAAGATCTATAATTATATTCCCATTAACGTCATAAACTGGACTTATTTGTCGACAAGTGATGTGCTCTGAAGTAATATGCTAGACCTTGCGCGTCCTAAATGTTTGACTGAGTTAAAATCCTTTGTACAACCATAAAACATTTCAAAGAGAATGGCTAATATTAAAATCGCATTGTATCATATATTTTTTAGAGATATATATAAGAGATAAGTGAGTCTGTATACCTATAGGGGACCCTGCGGGCGGGGGAAACGGGGGTGAAACGGGCCCCTGGGGGGGTAAGCATTCCCTCCATTTTGCGTACATTTTCGGTAGGTCAAAAGGTCAATAGCTGGAGGCACCCCATTTTAGGGTCAATAGGTTAGATGATTTACGATGTTACCCTCATAAAACCTGGGTCAATAGGTTATCTGCCCCTATTCGGCAGGTGGTGTGGACTGACACGATGTTATGCAAACAGCTATAAACCGTTAAATGGGCCCGTCAAAACCGGTGAATGTCTGGCCCCTGTCTTTCGAGTTGGTAATAAATAGTTCAAAGGGTTTCCGCCGACAAACACTTTTCCGCCCATTATTTTCGAACACTTTAGGGCCCCTAAGGGTACCGTAAAATAGCGGGCGGTCATCGGTAAAAGTGTTTTGGAAAAAAAGACCAGAGTGTATACAAATTATAAGGTTTTATTAAGATATTTTTCGAGTACAGGCTGTATAATACGATTTACATTGAAAATACGTCTTTGGAAATGTATTTTATTTATATCATGGTAATTACGTCGATCTTCGTAGGGTATATACCGAAGTTCACTCAAAGGGTTGAAACGAACCATCTGAAATTAGTGTTTTTACGAGCATTTTCATTAAATGTTCTACCTCGAGGCGTTTGATGGTAAGAGTTACGATTACGTCGTCGCCGGGTCCCTCGGGGGTGGTTGTGGGTCCGCCGGAGATGTATTTTTCGGATGGCGGGATATCTTGACCCTCCAAAGCGGCGGGTGACGGACAGTTGGGATAAAATTTGTCGTGTTCCGCTTGGGGTACGGCGCCGGTTTCCCAACTGCCTAACTGTCCGTGGCAGAGGTAGCATTCGACTATGCCGTCCGAGTCTACAGCGAAAAGTCCGGCGTGGGCCAAGTCCTCTTTGTTCACGTGTACGTAGTCCCATTGCTTGAACGTTTCTAGCCGACCGGTTACGGTGTTGAGATCCTCGTGACTAGCCATCCCGATTCTCTTTGAGCAACGGAATAATATTTCTGGGTCTAAACCCCCCAAAATGACGTAATCTATAAAAATGACGTAATTTAAAAATGACTCACTAAAGATGACGTAATCTACACCATGAAACGTAAAGATTACGTAGATGCGTTGTGGTTTTCATAAGCTAGCCGCTATGGGAAAGAGGAAGATGTCTCCGCTTAGAGTACCAAAGAAATGCTGGATATGCTCGGAAATATACCGGTCCGTGAGAGGTTTCAAACAACATTTAATGACTCATTTATCTTGTAATACAATGAAAGAAGATTCGGATCTGTCGTGTGATTGTGATGCGAGTGAATCTCTCCATTACACGGAGGCCGAGGAAATGTCAGATGATAAAATTATCGATTATCTTAACGAACTTATTGGTGCATGTAAAAAGTGCGGTGCCAAAATGGAATCAACCGAGTCAACTACATCTAACCTGCCAGCCGAATTAAAAATGCCGACTGAAAAGGAAATGGCTGCTCTGATTTATTTTCAAGAATATTGTAAAACTAATCAAATTCATAATATTAAAACCGTTGTAAAGAAAATGTGAATAAACGTTTTATATATTGAATACATTGTTTTTTTTAAAGGTGACCGTATAAAGTAAATTTTACATTGGTAAATTGACACTTAATATTTTTAAAATTCTAAAATACGTTTATAATATTTTTCCAACGTGGGCGAATGAATGTACACAATGAACTATTAATTACGTAATCTAAAAAAATGACGCGAGCAATGAGAAATAACGAGTCGGATTTATAAGATAATAAAAAATATTTATTTTTACAAAATATTTTTATAAGATGATATATTACAAAAATTATTTTTCTTTTACGAGTCAAAAAAAATATTATAGTGTGATACAAAAAAAATTAAAATGGACATCGTATTTGACTGTCTATTTCAGCGCGGTTCTGGGTTATCCAGTCGGCGAAAAGTAGACTTCGTCGGGTGTTTAGAGTTTGATGTCGGAATAGACAATTCACTGGTGGGGGAAGTCAAATTCGACAACGGCCATTCTCGCCATACCACCGACACGATACTGAGGGTTTAGTTAGGAATAAAACGGAGTATAGTCGCGCGACGGGAATTTATACTCCGTTTATGATGACGTAACAGGTTGTTAAATTTTCTCGTGGCCATTATATCATTGTTGACGTCTCTTCGTGAAAAACCCTTAAAGAAGCTTTGGTGACTTCTACGTTTTGATCGGTGACGTATATAAATCACGCAATAATGTCCGCAAATGACGCTCGTTGTCGATTGAAGTCGCCGCTTGTTGGGCGTGATTTTTCTCGAATTTTGTTTTAAAAAACGTTTAATGGCGGGCAAAATGGGCCGTAGCGCCAACGAGTCAAAATACCAAGCCCGTTTTAATTTATCAAGGTAAATTGCGACCCAATGGCTGCCCGGTTCATCGTGGGGGTCCAGATTTACAACCAGTGACGCTGGAAAACTATTAATCTTATCGGGTAGATAATCCGAGGTGAATACGCCCATAAAATTGCGCGTATGTCTCAAAAGGGCTAAAATCTCGGATCCGCGCATAATTACACGTTTTGAATAGAAACGTTACGATCTTTGTCTACACTAAAGCTGGCTTGAAATTCGGCGAAAACTACGCAGCTTAACGTTTGCGGGACTGGTTTAGCGAACGAAAGCTCCAAACGCATCTGCCCCTGTCTGGATGGGTTCCAATAATGACTCTCACCCGCGCTATGGTCGTTTGAAATGTCGAAGACGTAAAAAGCGTACCCCTGGGCATAATCTCCCCGGGAAATATCGATCCCGGTGTTTCTATAATGAATTCCGCTACCCGTGAATAAAGTATGATAGGCTTGAATATATTGGCCCGCGTCGTAGTTTGGCATAATAGGTTTCGAATCCACACCATCAGAATCCACATAAAGAGCTAAACTCGATAAATCTTGATGTTCGAAAGCGTACGGGTTTTTTGCCAAGGTTCCATTGTAGGCTTCGTGATCCACCAGCGCGACAATCAAGCGAACCGGGAGGGTACCCAAATATACGTTGGGAATAACGGTGCTTCGGATATTCGAGTTGATGGTGAATATTTTAGTTTCGATGCGTGTAAAAGCGTACTTTGCTGCTGCTCGTGACAAGGCGTTTTCGTGAGCGATAAGTATTTTGGGAGCAATTTCGACTCGACGTACCAACAAGCTCGCGTCCGTAATGATAATTTTATAGTCAACCCCGGGCTTCGGCGTACCCATAAACGCAAAACTCGCTTTACTTCGAGATAGTTTAATACGTAAATCTACTCCATTAATTAAATATTTTTCGACATTGAGCGCGTCAAGAAACAGCGGACCAATTAAATCTATTTCTTTCGACTGATCCGTGAATCCTCTCCGTTGCTTAAAACCCTCGTTGGCCGTGACCGAATTCATTTCGCCGGGGGTATCTTTGTACCACAGCGCGCCCGTTAAATGGGACGCTTTGGCACCCTTGTCAAAAATTAACAACGTTTCAATGTACGCCCGATAAGCGTACGAACAAGCTGACGGAGACAGTAAGGTTCCGTTAAGGTAAACTTCCGCGTGATTAAATAGCGTGTGCAAAAAATTATTACACCCCCCAACAACGTCAGACGAGGATAAACCGTTACCAGCGTAATCAGCTACGATTTTAGCTTTAACAAGTAGGTACGTAAGCGGTAAATCAATGTACTCGTGCCCGCTTCCAGGAATATTAAACTCTACGGTATCACCTCACAGCGACGAGATGGGTTTGAAGGTGGTCCATTTTCCTCCCTCAATTGACGTTTGGATAGGCGCGGTTTGAAAAATATCAAGTTCACTTTTCAACGCTTCGCAGTGCCCCATGATTTTTAGGAGAAAATATCAACGACCTTTCTAGCTCGTTTCCTGCCTACTAATGATTTTTTCCACCGCGTTTTGGTCTTTTCTTAATTGTTTTCTTTTTAGTTTTGCGTTTACGTTTCCCAGTCCCGTATTGTTGTTTGAGATCATCATACTTTTCGGTGAGCCGCCGTTTTGTGGCTTCACGTATGGATGAACCCGTTGATACATCAGCCAAAACTTGTTTTCCCGTGGAGAGGGCTTGGCCCCCCAAAAATTTTGCCCCCCCGTAAAAGAAAAGGTTTCGCTAGCTTGTACAAGCCGGAGAAGAAACTTCCAAACCAGCTTCCGAATTGCCCGTGCCCCCGCTGATACTGTGACCCTACGTTTACTTGGGGGATAGCGCCACCCGCCTGAGTGGCATAATATTGGGCGTAGGGGCACTCTGCGCAGCGTCTTTTTTCAAGAACGTGTCTTAAGGGCATCTTGGACGCAAATGAAGTTTTACTGTTAGATTGCCAAACTCAATAGGAGCCAGTTTCCCATAAACATCGCGTAGATCTATTTGGATAGTATCAAAGTATTTCTTCTCAATGGGCACGTAATGCGGCGAAATGTACGTTTTCTCGATATGAGTACCAAATCGGGCTGATTCGTCAACCGCTATTATTCTTAACAATTTGACGAGCGACGAACCCACAACTTGATCAGCGACGATATCGGAATAAACTTAAATTTGGGGCGGAATGTGGAAATTTAAGCGAGCCGGTTTCTCGCTTCTACCCGCGATAGTTTTAGTTCTTTCAAATCCTAGCGTGTTGCTCAGTCCGTCACTCATAAATACGCCATAGGGGGTAATATTTTTTCCAACCAGCGCCACGTGTCCGTTCAGCGGATCGTGGGTAAGACACACATTAGCGGCGGTGCATAGCGCGGTGTCGTTTACTACTTTAAGTAAATGGTCTATACTCAAGTAATGGCCCGGAGGGATTTCTCGCATCGTCCCGACCATTTTAGGGTCAGTCTGTCCCCCATGTTGGGCAGGATTAACGCGGAAATAGACGTAATTGTCATAGGGCAACACGTTGTAAAACGAAAAGGGATATAATATTTCCACCAACGCAACTTCCCACCCCCCCCTTTAATTCGATAGGTTCGGGTAATTTTATCGTGAAACAGGCTACCGTATTATTCGGAAATATCTCGAGATTTGAATTACTGGGTATCGTTAGGTAAAAGACTTCGGACATCTTTAGCAGAAACCCAAGAATTGAATGTAGCCGGATACCCTAACCAGGAAACGAAATATTTGACTTTACCCTTTGAGCGTCGCTTCTTTAATACTTTGTCAATTGTATATTCTTCCGGTTTTATAACTCGTTGAATTTCTTTGAAATAAAAATATCCCGTGATGGGTTCGTCAGCCAAATCAACGAGCTTAAATTGAAGAGGTCTTTTAGTATTCTTGAAAACAACTTTAAATATTTCGGCGCTCCAATTTTGATCGCTGTATCCTTTTAAAAATGGTCTGGCAGTTCGGGTAATCCTTACGTAATCGCCGACTTTGATACGGCATTTTCGGGGCTTGAGGACCGCTGGCTGAGACTGCCCTGGTTTGTAAATATTTCTATAAACTTGAAGAATATTTTTGTCGTTTACATCGAAGGGAGCCATTTTATTTGCCGTATGATAACTGGCGTTATACGAATGAATTAAATTGGGCAGCTCGTCGAGATAGCGTCGCGTGTTTTTATGAGTAAAAAAACGATACATGCGCTGTTTCAGGGTCCTATTAAAACGCTCTACCATCGCGGCTTTAACATCGCTATTTTCGCAATGGTAATGTCTAATGCCCTCCTCTTTTAGGAGTTTTAAAACAGTCGAATTAACGTACTCCAACCCACGGTCGAAATGTATAGCGCGGGGCTTGCCCCGCTCTTTAAAAATTATTTTCAGGGCGCACGCAACCTCCGCGCCGGTCTTACGTTTTAGGGGGACGGCAAATGCCACTCTCGAAAAGCAATCGATGCAAGTAAGAATAAATGTGTATCCGGAATTGTCGCTCGCTAAAGAGCGCATATCCACCAAATCAGTCTGATAGAGGTCTAGTCTGTTTCCTACACGAATCTTTCGTCGTTGGAATTTTCGAATGACTGGTCTATGTAACGTATAGGCGTCGTGAGTTTGCAAAAACGTTTCAACATTCTCCCTAGATATTATCGGTAACTCTCCCATTTCAAAATTTTGGCACTCGGCGTTTTTTTTTACGTAAACGGTTCTTAATAGTAGGCGACCAAAGTTTCGGTGACTGTCGAGGTGTCGCGAAAGAATTAGGCCCGACCGCTGACGACAAAGTTTTCTTTCGTTTGGAGGATGCGAGCGAAAGATGGGGGCCCAGGGGGGGGGGGGGCGGAAGCTGTTACGAACGAAGTAGACGGTAATGGGGTGGTGGTGGTGGGGAAGGCTTGAGGGGTGATTTTTCGTAGTTTACCCACCAGGTTATTAAATTTTGACCAACTCTGGGGTCTCGGCGCGTGGGGACTTATTAGATAATATACTAAATCAACAATATCAGAATCAGTTTGTATTTCACCGTCTAATAAAATCTGCCCCTGGCTGTCCCACCTCAGTCGACCGCTGTCCGAAATCAAATGATTAAATATAGCTCGGGCGCTCGCTCTGTATCCTAGCGGGAACAGATTGACTAATGTTTCGAAACTGGGCTTATCGTTATTTTCAATCGGTTTATTTCGTGCTTTTTCAGTAGCATCTCTTCGTATATCTTCCACTTGGTTCGGTCATCGAGCGCTTCGCTTTTTATAATATCCGCCATTTCCGTGTCAATATCCGGTTTGAGTTGATGGGGGGGCCGTAATCGGCGCTAAAGTCATCTTTTTCGAGTATCTTAACATTTTTTATTTTCAACCTGTTAGGGCTCCCACGAGCGACGACACAATAGGCAGAAGAAACGAAAAAAATCCTGCACCTTTTTGATTTAATAATATTCGTTTTTTAGTTTGCCAGCCCAATTTTTTCTGGGAAATTTTGCGTAACGTTTTACGGTGTATTTTTAATCGTAGTTTTTGCCGCGTGGTTAGACGTATATTCCCTATAAGCGTATTATACACGCAATCGGATATCGCTTCGATCAACTCTTTATTGGCATTAATTAAAATATTACGTCTCTTAACGCCCTTTAATTTGCCGATCGATTCGAGCAGTTGTTTTTGCGACCTGACTCGTCGAGACATTGTACATCGAATGAATTCGACTCGCTTCACTAACCACCCTCGGAAAAGTATTATTTCGGGATGTATACAGACACTTGTTCGCCGGGGAAAATATTAGTTCTGATCCGATGTGGGTCGGGGCAATCTTTCTGAAGATCGATCAATACGTAAGAGTTTGGTTCCTTAGTCGCGTCAGAAATCGCTTCGATAACAAAGTTGGAATTATCAGGGGCCATTTGACGCGCTAAGCAATTAATCTGTGTTTTGTCCCGTACATTTTTCGTTAAAAGTATGTAGTGCGCATTGAGGGAAATTTCGCGACACTCGCGACCCTGATGAAATAAATTTTGACTTATGTAGATAAAGCTAACATTACGATGATGCGAGACTTTGGTGAACAATTGGGCAACTTCTCCCTTTTGGCCCGCTCCCATTAAATCGTCTAAAACGGCCAGTATACGTTTCGAGCCGTCAAATAAGTCAGGATCTGGTAAACCCTTATGAAATATAACGTTATATTTTTTAAGTTTATCGTATCCTGGCTGATCCTCGCCGTAAAACCAGTGGATTTATTCAATTTGAGGTTCAAACATTTGTTTTAAATGTTTAATAAGTTTTTCTACGAAATATGTCTTACCACTTTGGCTAGGCCCGCAAAGTATGATGTTACAACTGTGATAAAAAGGGTACATTATCACCGCGTAGCTGAAACCAGAATGAAATAAAATGGACATTTGTTTTATATATAATATTTTTATTTTTGACAATAACCAAAAAGGATTTCCCGTGACACACCCACTTCCCACGTGGACGCTAACGAGTGTATGATCCGGAAGTCGACGTTTTTGTTTGGGCAGAGGCACGGCAAACGCCTCCGGTATTTCAGTTTCTTCGTCAGTCACTCCTAGCATAGTTTTTAAATTTTCGCCGTTAATTATATGCTGATTACCGACATTAATTCGAAATCCTTTCACTTTAGTAACGTTAAATTTTTCGCCCGTATCCGGATTTTTCACCCAAAACGAGTAATTTTTTGGCCCGCCATACGCGGCTTCGTAAATAAACGAATTTTTTCCATAAACAGATAACTCGCTGACCATATCGCCCAAATAATGGCCCGTAGCTATAAGGGGTTGTTTCGAGACGTACTGGAGGGCGTCAGTGTCCAAATATAACGCGTTATCTCCGACTATTTCTAGATATTTTAATAAGACTAATCTCGCTTGACAGGTTGTATAAGCGGCAATTACGCAATTTGTATGTTTTAGAGGGATTTCCGCTTCCTTGATGGGGGCTGATTTCACTAGAAGAGTCGTATCGTTGACTGTCAAATCCGATTTTACGTTGATTTCCGGATTTGATAGCAGTTCAAAGAACACTTTGGGTTCGCGAATGATTTCAGTTTTGGTCACAATGGATCGCTGACCGAGTTTTCTGGAAAAAAAAAGCTCGTTTTAATATCTATCACGCTACCTAATATGATTTAAAAGCCCATGGGCTAATAAAATCCATACAGACCCCCACATGGAATTCAGCATTAGTTTCGAGATGGCTCGAAGTCCTTCGTTTTTCGATACTTTGGTGGGGTCCAATTTGACCCCTTCATGACGCTCGAAAGCCGCAATGTACTCGGCCCTGGCTTCGGTAGTCTGACATTCTGACGGCCATCCGCTCGCCTCCACCTTGGTTTTTAGCAAACAGTCAACGTAGTCTCGAGAAATCCCGCCGCTGTCCGTTGCAGGATCGTACTGCGTCACCTTGTACGACCAGGCCTCGATTTTTTTTGTAATTTTGTATCCGCGATTTACTGCCCATCTTAATTCGTCGATTACCCAAACGCCTTTAAGCATTCTTTCGTCGTCAGAATGCTCGCAGTCACCCTGGTACCGTAAATCGGCGCACGTCCGGCATAGCGCAAACGTTAACTTCTTGTTAACGGTCCGATACGGAAGGATAGGATGGAATAAATTGGTTCCCTCAAAATCGTCAATGGCTGGAATATCGGTACCGAGCAGAATTGTCGGATGGCCAACGGGGACTTTGCCGCTATAAAAAGGGAAAACACACTTAAATATTTGTTTTCGTCATATTTTTTTTTCGATATAATACCTTTTGTTTATAAAAGGGTACAGGCTGCAAATGTCCACGTAGAAAATTTTATCGTCGGTCCCTTCAACGTTACAGTACGTTCGTAAGGCTGATACTCTGCCCCCGAAAAAAGCGGCTCGGGGGTCTAAACGCTCAGTTAAAGTTTCCGAAAAATTAGAATTTTTTAAAAATTCATTTATGGCTGGATTTTGTTGTTTTTCCAAAATCCAATCGCACCCCCATTGTTGAATGACGGTATAACCCATTTCTTTAAGTTTATTGGTTGTCCGCATCGTGTTGGAAAATCGTGTATTAAGGGTATCGCTCGCGTTAGCGTATAAAGGCTGGTTCCTATTTACAGAGTCCCCGAAGCAAGTCCTACATCCGTGAAACCTTTAGTGAAAGAAACCTGTTTATATTTTGTCTCTTCGAACTTTTTAAAATAATACTTACCAACAGCCCTGATATTGTAGAGCGTTTTTCTCACCGATTAGACCATCAATTTTAATTTTTCCAGCACGCGGTTCTCGACCATTCAGCGTTGATACGATGGTAACATTCCGGACATGCGCTTCCCAAGCCAGCAATTCTAAAGCCTCGGTGGATTGAGGCTCGGATAACCGATACAAATTAGCCGGTATTATGCCAATCGTTTCGGGCTCCAAAATTTTTTTCTTAGCACGTAACTACACACTGACGCGATAGTCACACCAACGCTAAACGGATTAACTTCGCACAAGTCTTGAAATAGTTTCATAAACTTTAAACGACCTTTAGCTAGTATGTGGGTATCTCTAGAACAATATAGTTTTAACGTTTCGAGGTAATTAAACCCCGAACTCTTTTCGGTTTCGAGAGCGTACCATTTGTTAAAACTTTCGCGGTCTTTCGCCGTGAAATATTGGGCACCGTAAGCTTCCAAGGGGGGCAGCGAGTTCTCCGAGACGTAGTTTGTTTGCTCGGGTTTGTAAATGTCAAAATTATTATCAACTACGTTGAATAGAAAATGGGGGAAAAAATAAATTTTGACATAATGATAATTTATCGCCGGTTAATTTTATTTTATGATGCGCGTAGCAATCGACACCCGTAAAATTACGTAAACAGTCGGTACACTTTATTATATCTCCGGTACATTTTATGGCCCTGCAACACGCGAAACAATAGTCTGAACACGCGTGGGTGCTATCTTGTCTGTACCCCTCGAGACACTTTGAACAAAACTTTTCTTTCCCGAATAAGGGTGCCAGCTTTTTAACTAGATTGAAATGCGCCCCCTCGTTTAAAAGTACAATACGTTTTCTGTCCATACTGGTTCGTACTCTAGAATCGTACACCAAGATCGGCCAGCTGTTTTTAATTTGATAGATTAAAATATCGTATTCTTTGAGGTACGTTCTAAATTTTCTAATTGACTCTGGCGACGCGCATTCTTTGTTAGGTCGGACACCCGATTTGGAGCATAGGAGGAGCGCCTCGACGCGCTGGGCCCGATTGTTTTCTTTGGTATGCGACAAAGTTTCATAGACCGTTTTTAGTCTTTTGTTTTCAGGTTCGTTCTGGTATTTACACAGCGCTACCCCGACGCAAAGAGCTCTAGCGAGACAGATTGAGTCGCTGTTCGCAATACGGACAATTGATTGTCTATTTCTAGAAAACATGGCAAATGTCTCTAGTCGTTTCCGTTTCGCACGGCCCCCGCCCTGGGGTAGCCGGACAATGGAAAAAGTTAAATTAACGGGTGCCAGGAAAAACGCTTCTTCCTCATCTGAATATATAGCTTCGGATACCTCGTCGAGAAGGGCCTCAATATCAATTTGGTCACGTCTCCTAAATGAAATGGTAATATCGGGATGAGCTGCCCCCAGCGCCGAACTACGGATTACCAGTTGTACCATGTCAGCGGGACTTACATCGCGTAATACCCGTTCAGTGACCCTGGCAATCCCTTCCGCTATATTATCAGATATTTCAGCTTCCAATTCAATTCCCGTCATATTGAAGTTCGGGAACTGTTTTTCGTGCTGACCCAAAATTACGCAATTAGGGTCCTCAAAATCAATATACCCTACAATTGGGAAATTTCCATCCTCCTCCCCGTAACCGCTTTGGTTAAGTAGTTCGTTGAAATATTCGTCCACCATTTCGGCGGATTCACGCGGTTCGGGGTCTCTAGCCTCATCGGCCGTGACAATTTCAGGGGTGTCTATAAAAAATAAATATATTTTTTTAAATTTCTTTTATATTTTTGATACGCGGTACGAGAGAAAAAAACTTACTCTTCAGGTAGTCCAACACAGGTTCGTCATATTCGGCACCCAACATAGCATCCCACTCGAGTTCGAGTAATTCTTTTTCCCTCTTTTTATATCTCGCTTCAATAATTTCGCCTAACCGAGGCGGTAATGCTTGATTAAATAATCGGATTTCGGCTACCGTTTGGCACGCTTCTGGAACGTGGGATATAGTTGAACAGTTTCAAAAATTTCAATAACCGTCAAAATTAATTTAAAACTCAGACGGCTAAAGATTGCGGGTAACTTATTTGGTGCAAACCCCGGCTCTAAATTTAAAAATAAACATATTCCGTAATAAAATTGCAGCAGTTGGGGTACGGACCAGGGTCTATTTACCGCCAAATCGTCTAGAAACCAACATAAGCTTTCGCTATCCATTTTTCTAGGCGCTAAGAAAACGACTTCCAACTTGAGAATTCCGCTGATTAGTGAAGTTTCTTTGACCGATCGGGCTCTATTTATACGTATCTTTTGGGGCTGTATAGAAATAATATCACGTCGTTAATTCGAAACTCTATTATATAAAACTCGATTGTTTTCTAAAAGATGGGCCCACTGTTTTTTAAGCCTATAAATTTAAGGATGGATAGTGATCAATGGCTACTTTAATGATAGCCCCATCCCCCATAAATTTGGTGGCGGTTCATCCTTTTATCGCTGACAAAAGTTGTTTTTCAAAAACGCCGCCGAAAAATCTTTTGACTATTTTGACAAAGCTGGATGAATATACGAAAAAAAACTTTTTGACAGTGCCCTTCTTGTTCTCCGAGCGGCCCAATTTTTTTTACGAGCCGCTGTTTTATTAGACACCAAACCCTTAGGGTGGAATCCTTTGGGCCCACGCCGCTCGAGTCTTAATTGAACAATGTAGGCCCCCACCGGTCTTTTTCTTTGAAGGGAAAATGGTTTAGGGCTCTTTTTTTTGTGTCAACCCTAACCTTTTTACGATGCAAATTAAGTTTGTCTTTGATCCACGCGCGACTCCTGAATTTAACATGACGCGTCAAATCGGGTATTGTTAAAATAGTGTGCTTTTTTTGCGCACCGAAATGTTTATAAAAAGCGATTGTTTTCACAGCTGTTTTTAAGCGTAGAAGGATGGTCATGGTGAAAGAGGTGACAGTTATATACTCAAAAACTTTTTAAAAAAAGACGTTTCAAAGTGTTAGATATTTTTTGGGGACAAACGTTTTGTCGAAAATTGGTTATAAATGAATGTTGTTGCGCGTAGAATTTTATGGAGCCCCATAAACTATGTGGAATAGATCCTCTTAACTATTTCAGTTTAAACTACGAGGGATTCTCATAGATTTTTGTTTTTACATCCCAAATGGCCCCTACGTATGGGGGTGCCCCTCAAAGTGGGTATGGGGGTCCTTTTGGTATAAAAACCCTGGAACTGGGCCCCCAAGACATCACAACTCTGCTATCATGACATCCAGAAGTCCATCGCCACTATTCTCGGATGAGGACGTCGACATGTGAGTTTTTTAGCTCGGTGATCTCTAAATGTTATTTGGATATTTCCCAAATAAACCCTTTGTCGATTTTGGCTGGGGTTTTTAATAATAATATATATATTTTCAGCTTCGCCTTAATACAAGAGGGTGAACACCTGTTCAACCCCCAGGGTTTGGAGGCTGCTGCTGAAGCGGGTAGCTGGAGTCGCTCTTCTTCGGAAGGTGAAGGAGGAAGTTATCCGGACCAACAATTCCAGCCACCCGCCGTCGTAATCCCTACCGCCGGATCCGGTTTCGTCATTGACGGGGATGGATAAGCTTGAATTTATACCTAAATATTGATAAAAATATATTCCGTATTTTAAATTATATATTTGTTTAGTGTTGAAGATAACCGACGAAGATTGTTTTCCAACACAGCGGGAAAGAGAACAAAACCACGGAGAGATGTTCTTTACTTTATCTCTCCGCTTTATTTTATATTTGTTTTTTAAATGTTTTCCGCTCGGTTTTTAGTATAAAAACCTTTTACACTGCGTATCAGTGTGTCACTGATTTACCAGCTTTCAATCATGTAACTTGTTCTCATTATTTTAATAAATATAACCAGTTTATCGTTTATTCGAGTCTCTTGATCATCACTGCGAAGCGCTGCTGCTACAAAACTTCAACAAGTTATGGGCCCAGCACTCTCCCACTGCGCCACTCCGCTGACTAAGATGATCAACTGAACTGGTTACCTGTCTTCATCGTATCCTGTATCACAGCACACTAATTCCTGCCAAGATGGACGGTCTTCTACGCCATGACGTCGAGAAGCTGTCTGGTCCAGAGAATTGGCGAAGCTGGAAAAGACAAGTCTGTGACGTCTTGACAATTCGAAGCGTATACAACATTGTCAATGGAAGTCGTACGGAACCAGTACGAACCGATGAGACAGAGGCAGCGTTCTCTGCAGCCCTAGAGAAATACCAAGTTGCATTCAGTACAGCCCGTACTGTCATCTGGTCAGCGTTATCCCGGAAGGTCCAGAACATGATTGCTGATTGTGGAACACCAAGGGAAATGTGGAGTAAACTACTGGAAATTTTCGAACAAAAGTCATCCAACCGGCTTCGAAAATTACTCGCCCAACTGATAAAAACGACGAAAGCTCCTGAAGATGACATGGCCACCCATCTTGCACAAATGCGTTCCCTATGGTCAGACATCCTGACGACAGCGAAGTTGGAAAAGGACGTTTCATTTGATGACTGTATTCTGATCGCCTGCATTTTCGAGTCATTACCTCAAGACGAATACCGAGAGTTTGGTATGCTCTGGGATACATTGCCTAAAGAAAAGCAGACGGTCGCGGAGTTGGAGCGCCTACTGATAGGCCGTTCAACACGTGATGGAAACGCCTTTGAAGAGTCTTCTGGTCTTCTAGCTCGTCGAGATGGTAGAAAAAATGTCAATTCCACTGGAAATAGCTCAAGAGGAAATTGACCGAGATGTTTCAAATGCAAGAAGTTAGGACATCTCTCGAGGGACTGCACAGGAGGGAAGAAACCATCCGGCAATCTGAGAACTGGAGAAAGCAGAAGCAACACTGGCGCCGACAATGGCGGTGGTCTTTATGCGGCAAATGGCCTTGTTGCTCATACTACGGCAGACACTGTCTGGTATTTCGACTCCGGAGCTACGCAGCACATTACCAATGACGCTACGAAGTTCATTCAGTTCAGGAGGTTTGACAGTTGTGAAGCCTGGAAATTGTTGGCTTATGTCTAAACCATGTACGAGAGTTAAACTATAGAATACTCTTTATTATTAATAATATATATATATTTACCAAATATTACAAGGCATGGCAAACAACTAAACTTTCTCTAGAAGAGAGAATATACAAGATGTGACTGGTTAGGACGGAGTCCGTAACCAAGGGAAAGTAATCCATTGTCCCGACGTCCCTTATATAGCAGGCCCCTCGGATGACGCTACCGGTCTCCAACCTAATTGGCTGGAGAAGTAAGCCCGCCAAGAAATCTTGCGGACTCACTGTGGTGCAATAGTAAGCGGCACCGGTAACTTTACCCCGCTCTTAACCCTTCGGGTCAGAGGTCGCCACTTTCGGAGAATTCCGAAGGTGGACGGCGCGAGCGAGGATGAGTCATCCCTACCTTCCCGCGCAGCGTTGGCCCAAAACAACGAGATAACTCTCTGAAGTAAAGGGAAAGACTGTTAGGGACAAAGCCTACATTTGCGGATGCAAATGCGGGCTTTACACACCCCCACCCAAAAATTAGGCGTCGGGTGTGAGGTTAAGGTGGTCCATAGCGTCGAGAAAGTGCTCGTCACCGCTATCGAGGGGAGAGACGTCGTCATCCCCCAATAACAAAGTGTCCAGATCCATCGTGACGGCAGATCCTGGCACTCGTGGGGGTAAGACTGGGGTAGGGGCAGCGCCAAGCTCAGCGACCGTAATCGGCTCGACTGACTTGACAACGGTAACCCCTTGCACCATAGGGACAGCCACCGAAGGGTACACCCTCGGAGCTACTTTCACCACAGTACACCCCTGGAAGACATGGGGAGTGGGGCGTCCCACTACCCCAAGCATTTGCTGCTTGGGCCACCGGGCGGCACTGAAATAGATCAACAGGCCAAGGTCCATCGGCGCCACCCAAGTAGCCACGGTCCTCGACATCCGTTGAGGGTGCGTATGCCTCGCCTCAATGGACGCCGGTGATGCTGTTGCGGAGGAGGCGGACTGCCCCCTTGTTCCTTTGGCGGTATGCCTTAAGGGTCCTCCTAAGGCCGTCTGCCTTGTAGTTTGGGCTGGTTGCCCTCCTCTCGACAGGGCGGTCTGCCCCGGCGTTCCTTGGGCCGTCTGCCCATCCTGACGTCCACGGGTCGCGAGGCCTCTGGTGGAGGCGGCTGCTCCCCGCCCCGACCGGCGAGAACGGGATCGACCTCCCCGATCCTGGTTACAATTGCTAAAAGATGGCGCGAATGCGCAACAATCTTCAGCCAAAATTACGTACAATTCAAGGTATCTCAAATTCAACGCAATAAGTTAGACCCCCACTCAAAAAGTGTTACTAGGCGTTTGCCTTTGAACGCAGATTGTAGTGATGCTTAGGGGGGTCTACAGCGCTCTCACCCCTTCTACGTCGTCTCTTCCTCTTCGGACGAGAGAGGGTTTCCTTCTTCTCGTCCGGCGTTTCCGCCCCCCTCCCGGTTTCGTCACACGGAGGGTCATCTCCTTGCCACGGCGGGGTGAAAGTCTTCAGCTGGGACACGTGCGTTACTCCGATGAAATCACCGGAGTTCGGGTCCCCCAGCCGATATGTTAAAGGAGTGGTCCTTTCCTGCACTACAAACGGCCCCTCAAACTTATCTCCCAACGAAGCCGTGATACCACGACTAGCGTCGGAAAGAAGATGAGTTTTGCGCAATACGAGGTCTCCACGTTTGTAGAAAACAGCTCGATGACGCTTGTCGTAGTGCAGTTTTTGCGTGAGCTTCGAATCCTGTAAATTCAAGCGTGCATGGTCGATTGCATCATGCAGCCTAATTTTCAGTTTCTCGGCGTACGTGCCTGCGCTTCGATTACCGGAAGTATTTCCTGGTATCAACTCCCAATCCAGGGGTGCGCGAAGCTCTCGGCCTAAGTTCAAAGCATCGGGCGAATACCCTGTCGCTTTGCTCTCGCCTGAACGCAAAGCAAAGCCTAATTCTGGGAGACGGGCGTCCCAGTCCTTATGTCGTTCGACATAAGAAATTATCATTGGCTTTATAGTTCTATTCATCCGCTCAGTCAGATTTGCCTGAGCGTGATAAGGGGCCGTCGTCTTAGGGCGAATGCCGAAATCCGAACAGGCCCTTTTGAACTTTTTACTAGAAAATACGGATGCATTATCAGTTATCACCTGTCGTGGGAATCCATATCGACAGAAAACTTCATACATTTTCTCCCATATTTTCTCAGTAGTCATTCTCCTAAGCGGGTAGAGTTCTGCCCACTTTGTAAAATGATCTACTATGACGAGTAGGTACTGATTTCCCTTGGCACTTCGAGTGTAGGGACCCATTAAATCAGCGGTTACCAATTCAAAAGGCCTTTCACTGGGGACGCTAGAAAGTAACCCGGGGGTTAACTGCTGGGATGGCTTACTTTTCTGGCACACCCCGCAACCCCTCACATACTTTATAACGTCCCGCTTCATCCCCGACCACGTGACTCTGATTTTCAAACGTTTAAACGTCTTGTTAACCCCCTGGTGGCCGGCAAGCGCATCGTCATGAAAATACTTAATGAATGGTACTCTAAGTCTCTTAGGTACCACCACTTTCCAAGCATTTTCAAGCCCGTCTTCATCCTCCTCGTCCCAAGGAGCGAAATACCTAAACAATAGGCCATCTTTGTCCATTATATACTGATCTAGTACTGTCCCGGCTTCCAATGCCGTATTCGGACTTCCAGAGCTTCTAACCCGCTCTAACTCAGCGATAATCCTCGCTAACCCTAGATCAGTAACTTGCGAACTTATGATGGCTTTCCTGTCGAAAGGAAGCCCCCACTCCTTGGAAGAGTTTTCTCCCTCCGCGGAGTCAGAAGAGTTTTCCTCTGAAACCGCCAACGTCACCACCGCTTCTCCCTGACCATTCTCGGAATCGAGAGGGGCCCTGGATAAAGCATCCGCTACAACGTTCAATTTCCCTGGGCGGTATCGCACCTCGAAATTATACGGCTGTAGCTCCAAGGCCCAGCGGGCAAGTCTGCCCACCGGCTCCTTAAGGTGTCGTAACCACTTCAACGCTTGGTGATCGGTTTCGATCACAAAGTCCGTACCCTCGACGTACATTCGGAATTTCTTGAGGGCATATACCACAGCAAGACATTCCAATTCCGTCGTCGAGTAGTTGCGCTCCGCCGATACGAGTCCCCGGCTTACAAAGGCTATAGGGGTCATCCCTTTCCCGCCTTTCTGCTCTAACACAGCGCCTAAGCCCTTTAAACTCGCATCGCATTTAATGAGAAAGCTCCCATTTAAATCCGGGAGCGCCAACTCCGCAGTGTCTCTAACCTGCCTACTTAGTTCCCGCATAGCATTGGTATGGGTATCCTCCCAATGCCATTTTGCATCGTTTTTCAGCAAGTCATACAACGGCCTGGCAGTTCCCGCCATATTCGGGATGAACTGCCGATAATACCCGATCATTCCGAGGAATCGCTGCAACTCCGTTACATTCTTGGGCTGAGGGAAATCCTCTATAGCCCTAAATTTATCCGGATTTGGCTTGCAGTACCCCGGTCCGACCTTATAGCCCAGAAGCGACACCTCGTCAGCGCAGAGTTGCACCTTGTCCGGGTTAACTGTTAATCCCGCTTCGGCTATACGCTCTAGGACCTTTCGAATGTGGATCAAATGATCGTCAAACGATTCGGAATATACGACGAAATCGTCGTAAAATCCCAAAACAAATTTCCATTTGTAAGGAGCTAAAACGGTATCCACCAGACGCATGAACGTGCTCGGTGCGTTTTTCATTCCAAAAGGCATCTTTTTGAATTGAAAAAGCCCCCGATGACAGACGAAGGCGGTCTTCGGCCTGTCACACTTCCTAACGCTGACTTGATAAAAGCCCTTCGAGAGGTCAAACGTGGTGAAATACTTCGCGCTTCCCAAATACGCCAAAATATTTGGGATCGAAGCCATGGGGTAACAGTCAGACTCCGTTACCCCGTTTATTCCCTTAAAGTTAATGCAAAGCCGTTTGGTACCATCCGGCTTGCTCGCTAGTACAATAGGCGCAGCCCAAGGCGAGACACTGGGTTCTATCAAATCTAGATCCAACAACTCATCAAACGCCTTGTCAATCTCCTCTCGCTTTTTTTTACTAGCTGGATGGGGGTGAACGAAAATCGGCTTGGCATCGCCCGTCTCTATCGCGTGTTCAATGATAGAAGTTTCGCCGGGCCGTTTCGTAAAAACTTCTCGGAAATCCGAGATGGTTTTTAACAAAAGTTCCCTCTCCCCATCCGTGCACTTAGACTTTGAAACTAACGTCTCCAACGCTGCGGGGGCTCCCACGGCGCCGAAACTCTCATTGTCTACCTGACAATAATTTACCCTTTCGCCTTCCTCTTCGAAATCGAAGGGAACGACGCGCTGAGGTAGGGGGCCGATTGACCACCCTCCCTCGCTCATTCTTAGGTCTATTTTTTCCGCCCCAATAAAATCTCTACCCAAGATAACAGGGGGGGTCAGACCTCGAACTACAAGAAAGCGCTGGCGGCGAATGCCGCCGGCCCACTTTATGGAAAGCCTGATACTGCCCGCGACACGACACGTGCCACGGCCAAATCTAACTGTAGTGCTATTTTCGCTCATTTTCCTCCCTTTTTTCTCAAAAATGGGGATAAAATTATCACCCAAGAGAGAGACGGAGGAACCAGAGTCTAACAAGCCGAGAAACGAATGTTCCAAAGCTCGGAACCGTAACAATGGGGGATTTTTCCCGCCAAATGTTCCGTCAGCACACCGGTTGACCAAGGGAGTGCAATTCTGAGTATTCGGAAGCTCTCCCTCGTTACCGGCTTTCCAAACGTCAGAATTTTGCCGAGGCTCACTCCCTTTCCTGGATGTACATCCATTTAATTGGAAGGCCTCCCTCGCCAGTTTCCCTGCTCGGGACATTGGCGTTTGATATGTCCGGGTTTCCGACAACCATAACAAACTAAATTCTGGCGCACCGGCCTAAAACTTTCTACAGGATTCTGCTGGAAAGTTTGCTGCATTGGTTGAGGGGCGATTGCCGCGCTCGACCAATTAGCAGACTGCCTCTGAATCCTATAATGCCAATAAGGATCCAGAGCAGCTAGGCCTACTCCCATAGCACCCAGAGATACCTGGCTAGAATTAGCCGGCACTCCGGTGGCTGCTAAACTCACCGCGCCACCAGTAACAGGGGGCGCTCGGCCAACCTGTCCTAAAGTTCCCCCGTAAGCCAGAGTTGGCTCTAGGGATTCTAAAGCGGTGGGCGGGGGGCGATAAATGGCTTGCGCGAGAAGGTCAGATTGAATAATCTTGGCCTCCTGCGACAACTCTTTCAGGGTGGCGAATGCCTTTCCCCTTAAGTGATGACGGTATGTCGGGTGACATTGCCGTAACACTCGAGCTACCTTATCAGCCTCGGTGGCGTTTCCCCCAATACGACGGTAGTATTCAGCTATACAGTGAATATACTGCGTCAGGGGTTCATCTGCACCTTGAGTTCGGGTATCCAACTCAATTTGGAAACCGTTCAAGGAGGGAAACACTCCTTGGAACGACCACCAAAGTGCAGCGGGTCCCCGCATGCACGACGGTAGTACTTGCAAGAGGATATCCCCTTCGCTGTACCCCGTAACCGCCTGATACCGGTCGAGAGCCTCCAGGAACTCCAACGGAGACTTCTCGTCGGCCGGACCCATGTAGATCGGCGCTTCTACATTTAACTTAACCCTCGGGATTTGGGCAGCGCGTGCTCCCGCATCCCGGCTGGTCGCATAACCATCCAAGGCCTCGCGCAAAGCACGAGCCATGACTTGCGCCATATCCTCCTGGGCTGGGTTTCCAGCACCAGTACCCCCTTCATTTCCCAAAACCATTCCGGACCTGGTTTTAATGTTTAAGACCTAAACCGCGACTCTAAAATCCCTAGAGCCGCCTAACCCAAAAACCCCTTCGGAAAACCCACTGGGAAACAAAGGTACCTACAATACACTAATATAAAAAATACACTAACACTAAAAATTTAACTAACCCATTCCCAAAAATTACACTTAAAAATTAAAATAACATAAACTCTCGTACATTCAACAACTCAGGCCCCACGTTGGGCGCCAGTTGTGAAGCCTGGAAATTGTTGGCTTATGTCTAAACCATGTACGAGAGTTAAACTATAGAATACTCTTTATTATTAATAATATATATATATTTACCAAATATTACAAGGCATGGCAAACAACTAAACTTTCTCTAGAAGAGAGAATATACAAGATGTGACTGGTTAGGTCGGAGTCCGTAACCAAGGGAAAGTAATCCATTGTCCCGACGTCCCTTATATAGCAGGCCCCTCGGATGACGCTACCGGTCTCCAACCTAATTGGCTGGAGAAGTAAGCCCGCCAAGAAATCTTGCGGACTCACTGTGGTGCAATAGTAAGCGGCACCGGTAACTTTACCCCGCTCTTAACCCTTCGGGTCAGAGGTCGCCACTTTCGGAGAATTCCGAAGGTGGACGGCGCGAGCGAGGATGAGTCATCCCTACCTTCCCGCGCAGCGTTGGCCCAAAACAACGAGATAACTCTCTGAAGTAAAGGGAAAGACTGTTAGGGACAAAGCCTACATTTGCGGATGCAAATGCGGGCTTTACACAGTCCAGCCACTCTACAAGTTGGGAACAAAGCTCAGATGACAGCGGACGGCGAGGGTGACATTCGCGTACGTTTTAATGATGGAAAGTCCGTTCGTCACGAGATTATCCACAACGTTTGGCACATCAGTGGTTTTGCATGCAATGTATTTTCTCTAAAAAGCGCCATGAAACGAAACTCCAACTTGGAATTTCAAGCCACTGCGTTTTCCTGCGGCCTGTATGAGAAAATAAAGGGAAGAAAGCATCTACGTCTTCCTGGGAAAGTCGAATCACTGTTCCGGGTAGATATGACTGTGGAGCAGCCATCGAGTTCCTTATATCTTGCCACTGGTCCAAGAAACGAGAAAAAGGTGGACCTCCAAGTCTGGCACGAAAGACTAGGCCATCAAGATAAACGACATGTAGCGGCTACTCTGAAGAAACTCGGTTACGAGATTGTCAATCAGAAGACTGATAAACTATGCGAAGGATGTATCTTTGGAAAAATGACTCGTCACAGCTTTGGCACTCGGTTAGATAAAGCCACGAAGCCAGGAGATAGAATTCATTCAGATCTCTGGGGGCCATCACCGACTCCATCAATGAAGGACAAGCTCTACTATCTTCTCTTCAAGGACGAGTATTCCGGCATTCGTATCACATATTTCTTGGCGAAGAAATCTGAAGTCGTGGATCGTTTCAAGGACTTTCTCGCATTTTGCAAGAACCATGAGCATACCGTACGAGAACTTATCACGGATAACGGGACCGAGTACGTCAACGATGAGTTTCGCCGAATAACGACACAAGAAGTCGGCCTGAAGCATCGAACCTCAATGCCATACACTCCTGAGCAAAATGGAGTAGCTGAACGTGAGAATCGAACAATCATGGAGTCTGTTCGTGCAATGCTGCATTCAAAACCCAATCTACCTCCAAAGCTGTGGGCCGAAGCAGTCAACACGACGACGTATATTCTAAATCGCACAGCCCCAACCTGCATCAAAGGGAAGACACCGTACGAACTATGGACTGGAAAGCCGAATCCATCAGTCAAGCATTTGCGCATTTTTGGAACCGATTGTTACGTTCATGTGCCAAAGGAGAAGCGAAGGAAGCTGTCTAAGAAAGCTTTGAGAGGCATTCTCGTTGGCTATGAAGATAACATGGATGGATATCGAGTCTACGTTCCAGAGCTAAATGACGTCATCCGATCTCGAGATGTCAAGTTCGATCCTGAGAAATGCATACTCGAAACCAAACCTGGAGAATGGATGGATGTCTCTAGTCAGGGAGAGCAGAGTTCCGATGATTCGGATTTCGAAGACGTGACATCCAGATCCGTCAATGTTCCCGAAGACGTGACATCCAGATCCGTCAATGTTCCCGAAGACGTGACATCCAGATCCGTCAATGTTCCCGAAGACGTGACATCCAGATCCGTCAATGTTCTCGAAGACGTGACATCCAGATCCGTCAATGTTCTCGAAGACGTGACATCCAGATCCGTCAATGTTCTCGAAGACGTGACATCCAGATCCGTCAATGTTCTCGAAGACGTGACATCCAGATCCGTCAATGTTCTCGAAGACGTGACATCCAGATCCGTCAATGTTCTCGAAGACGTGACATCCAGATCCGTCAATGTTCCCGAAGACGTGACATCCAGATCCGTCAATGTTCCCGAAGACGTGACATCCAGATCCGTCAATGTTCCCGAAGACGTGACATCCAGATCCGTCAATGTTCCCGAAGACGTGACATCCAGATCCGTCAATGTTCCCGAAGACGTGACATCCAGATCCGTCAATGTTCCCGAAGACGTGACATCCAGATCCGTCAATGTTCCCGAAGACGTGACATCCAGATCCGTCAATGTTCCCGAAGACGTGACATCCAGATCCGTCAATGTTCCCGAAGACGTGACATCCAGATCCGTCAATGTTCCCGAAGACGTGACATCCAGATCCGTCAATGTTCCCGAAGACGTGACATCCAGATCCGTCAATGTTCCCGAAGACGTGACATCCAGATCCGTCAATGTTCCCGAAGACGTGACATCCAGATCCGTCAATGTTCCCGAAGACGTGACATCCAGATCCGTCAATGTTCCCGAAGACGTGACATCCAGATCCGTCAATGTTCCCGAAGACGTGACATCCAGATCCGTCAATGTTCCCGAAGACGTGACATCCAGATCCGTCAATGTTCCCGAAGACGTGACATCCAGATCCGTCAATGTTCCCGAAGACGTGACATCCAGATCCGTCAATGTTCCCGAAGACGTGACATCCAGATCCGTCAATGTTCCCGAAGACGTGACATCCAGATCCGTCAATGTTCCCGAAGACGTGACATCCAGATCCGTCAATGTTCCCGAAGACGTGACATCCAGATCCGTCAATGTTCCCGAAGACGTGACATCCAGATCCGTCAATGTTCCCGAAGACGTGACATCCAGATCCGTCAATGTTCCCGAAGACGTGACATCCAGATCCGTCGAATCACCATCTGCAGCCACCGGACCCGTACTTCGAGATCGTTCAAAACTGAGGGCAAAAGGGCACACTTGTTGTACCTGCATGCCTGTAGACAAAGTTTTCCTGATCGGTGATGATCTTCCAAAGACAGCCGAAGCAGCTCGTTCAAGCGCCGAATCCATGAAATGGCAAACGGCAATGTCTGAAGAGCTCTCTTCAATGAAGGAACACCAAGTTTACGAATTGGTCAATCCTCCTTCGGGCCGGAAAATCATTGGAAATAGATGGATCTTTCGTACGAAGACAAACGAAGACGGAACGATTTCCAAGTATAAGGCCAGACTCGTAGCCAAGGGATATGCACAGCGAGAAGGGATCGATTATGAAGAGACTTTCGCTCCAGTTGCCCGTTTCGAGACCCTGAGAATATTCCTCAGCATCGTTGCTCAGAAGAATTTACATTTAAAGCAATTTGATGTAAGGACAGCCTTTCTTCATGGAAACTTGTCCGAGGAGATTTACATGCGCCAACTAGAAGGATTTGATGACAGTAGCGGCAAAGTCTGAAGGCTTAAAAAGAGTCTGTACGGCCTTAAACAATCACCACGCTGCTGGAACGAGCGAATTGATCGAGTTCTACAAGATTTCGGTTTCAGACGTGCTGATGGTGATCATTGCCTCTACGTTTTTTCATCTGGAAGGACATTGCTTATCCTAATCCTCTATGTCGACGATGGTCTCATTGCCGGAACTACAGCTACAGATGTTGATGCATTCCTCCGTCAATTCACTGATGAATTCGAGATTACCACAGGAGCCGCCTCAACATATCTTGGTCTCAAGATCGACTTCACGGAAGATGGCTCAATTTTCCTTCATCAGAGCGCCTATCTCGAGTAGGTCTTGGAAAGATTCCATATGCTTGACTGTAAAGCTGTAAAAACACCAGCCTCTATGCCAGATACCAGCGAAGATGGTCAGAAGAAATTCGAAGCTCAAACGATGTTCGCCTCAGCCATTGGAAGCCTTCGGTATGCTGCAATGGGTACACGTCCTGACATCGAGTTCGCCGTAAATCGTACATCGCAGGCTATGGCAAACCCAACTATTGCAGACTGGAACGCCGTAAAATCAGATGACACATCGGAACTTGTCCCCTACTGCGATGCCGATTATGCCGGATGTGAAAAGACCAGACGCTCAACCTCGGGAATTGTCTGCCTGATGGGATCAACGCCAATTACATGGGCAAGTCGAAAGCAACAGTCCGTTGCATTATCTACTACCGAGGCTGAATTGGTTGCCGCCACAGAAGCAGCGAAGGATATTGTCTGGATCAAAGCCATCAAAAGGTCCTTGGGCATTGAACGAGAAAATGAGATTCCAGTTCTGCGCATTGACAACGCCGGAGCTATCAAATTGATCCGGAATCCAGAATTTCATCGTCGTACAAAGCACATCAACGTCCGTCAATTCTACGTGAGAGAACTTGTGATCAACGGCCAGATTGATGTCACCTACGTGCCAAGTGAAGAGCAGTTGGCAGATATTTTCACGAAGCCGTTATGTGCCGAGATATTCACACGCCTTCGCCAAAGCCTGAATCTCCACGCATTTAACCATATCTTCGTCGAGGGAGAGTGTTGAAGATAACCGACGAAGATTGTTTTCCAACACAGCGGGAAAGAGAACAAAACCACGGAGAGATGTTCTTTACTTTATCTCTCCGCTTTATTTTATATTTGTTTTTTAAATGTTTTCCGCTCGGTTTTTAGTATAAAAACCTTTTACACTGCGTATCAGTGTGTCACTGATTTACCAGCTTTCAATCATGTAACTTGTTCTCATTATTTTAATAAATATAACCAGTTTATCGTTTATTCGAGTCTCTTGATCATCACTGCGAAGCGCTGCTGCTACAAAACTTCAACATTTAGTCTCATCAGAGACGTTTCGGCCCTCTTTGAGGCCCGGGCGTTCCTGACGGTGACGACCTCACCGTCATTGGCGATGTCGGCGGTTCAGCTCAACAGCGACCTCCAAACCCTGCGGGTTTTATTAGACCTCATTTTTCGTAACAGGGTGTTATAAAAATAAATGCTTTATCTTATCTCTTTTTTTATATAATTCTATTATTAGACACCCCATATCGGGCTGTGATACCTTTAGAGCCGGTCGACTTGGACCAAATTGACCCTAGGCTCCGGTTATTCCCGCCTAGCGACTCGCTTATAACGTACGCATATATTCTTTTTTACAAAAAACGCCGTGTTGCTCAGTCTTTTTTTTCTAAAAAGGAACCTCATGGGAGCAGACCACCAACCCAGTCTCGAAGTCGTGGCATTCGCCCACAGGTAATTTTAATTTATTTCATACGATTTAAATTTACGTCATACAACCCTCCACACCTTTTTTTAGACTTTCGCTCGAAATAAGCGAGTTGTGTCGGTGGAAGGTTGGAGCGTGTCTCGCGTACGCCGACAGCGAGGAGCAGTGCCAAGCTGTATACGACACAGAGGGGCTGTTCCACGACATGCTCCAACAACTACTCGTCGACAACATATAATTATTGTATATATTTTTTTCATTTCTCGTTTGTATTTTTCATTTGTAAATAATTCCTTTCTATATATTAGTTATTTGTCAATATTTCTTTTTGTATATTTTAGTCATTTGTTTATTTTAGTCATTTGTTTATTTTAGTTATTTGTTTATTTTAATACTTTGTATGCCATTTGCTTTTTTATAAAATATATAAAGTTTAAATCCGTTTTTTTGGTTTATTGATAAATTTAGTTTAAAGATAACTTCCGGTATGGAAGGTTCTATCCCCGCCTCCCCGTTAGTCGGCTTATCGCTAACAATCCTAAAAACGCATTACTAATCGCGTTGATTTTACTCTTAATGGGACTTGTAGAATTTCTATCTCTTTGGTTTACCAATATGGCCGTCGCTATACACATAACACCGCATAATTTGACTAATCACGTGAGTCATTGAGTCAACCCATTACATCATCCTGATTACGTCATCAAATTATTATCTATATATAAGGCATTCACCCCCGTCATCCATCGGCAGTACACTACAAACCGTTTCTCGAGCATCATGTATAAACGAAGCTGTGTAGATAACGTTCCAGCGCCTACTAAAATGTCTAAGTTTGATCCGACTCAGCGGAAAGTTAACCCTCGGTATTCACTTTCATCCGAGCTCTTCGTTACTACGGGGTTCACGTCTGAGCTCGATATATCTGTAGCTCTATGCAATAAAATCACACACCAGGTCTTTGAGATGTCTTCGCGCGCCTGGGATGATTTATACGGCCACTGGGAACAAATAAATGACCCCCAACGGCTGCCCTTTCGATCACCGTTCCCGCTATCTGATGCGCTAGTGACCGCCGCCATGTCTGACCAAAAAGAATTAACCTTGCAAAGTACGATATCCGAAGCGTTGGTTGTAATCAAAGCGCCTGAAACTCGAGAATTGGACAGACTCAAATATTTCATTAATTCGCACATTCAACTCCTTAAAGTGAACCAAAAACTCTTTGAATTAATGGGTTACGTTATAACCGATAATTATCGTAAAATTTACGAAATATTGTATAAAGAACCATGTGCACCCAACAATTTATTTCTATCGGTTGAACATGAAAGGTACGATACCGTTGTACGCTACGCGTCCAATTACGTAACCGCATTTAAAATTATTGAAGATTTTAAAGAAACAGTTGCCAACCAAAATATGTTTTGCGTATTTAACTTTTACAATTTGTTCACTATGGTATCTACAAACCATAAATATATTAAAAATAAATTGTTTTATCTTTAAGTGTTTTTCATCCGCTTAATGTACTGTAACTTTGAATGTATAAATAAAACCTTATAATTTGTATACACTCTGCTCTTTTTTTCCAAAACACTTTTACCGATGACCACCCGCTATTTTACGGTACCCTTAGGGGACCGAAAGTGTTTGAAAGTGTTTGTCGGCGGAAACCCTTTGAACTATTTATTACCAACTCGAAAGACAGGGGCCAGACATTCACTATGACGGATCGGTTTTGACGGACCTATTTAACAGTTTATAGCTGTTTGCATAACATCGTGTCAGTCCACACCGCCTGCCGAATAGGGGCAGATAACCTATTGACCCAGGTTTTATGAGGGTAACGTCGTAAATCATCTAACATCGTAAATCAGCTAACCTTTTGACCCCGCCGAATATTGCCGCAAATGGGGGGGAATGCTTACCCCCACAGGGGCCCGTTTCATCCCCGTTTCCCCCGCCCGCAGGGGCCCCTATCGGTAGACTTATCTCTTATATATATATTTATATATATTGTTCCTACAAACGATGTAGATGGCCAGGGCCATCTTAAGGCATGGGTTAAGTAGGCTACAGTCCAGGGCCTCCAGCTAGTTTTGGGGCCCCGGAAAGGCCAGCCATACAGCCTCTACTCTAGGGATACGGGTTTAGTTTGTTAAACATTATTTATGGTCATTTAATATAATGTATCTGTTAGTTACGTCTAAAGTAATTTGAAGGAAAAGTCCAGGTTGGGTAAAACTTGGGTCTATTTGAAAGATCATGTTTAAATATACTAAAAAATATCAGTCGCAAAATTGTATCTTTTTTTAATGACGAGAAATTAATTTTTAAACGAGCGAAATTTACCGCCAAGCGAGCTGCCATTTTCTTTCACTTTCCCTCCGCAGACCGCACGCGGAGCAAGCGCGCGCGGGGAACAGAGCGCTGTTAAAGCCTGTTATAGCGCAAACAGCGCGTGATTAAAGTCCTAAAACGTCACCCCGAAACAAAAAATGGCAGATCGCTTGGCGGTAAATTTCGCTCGTTTAAAAATTAATTTCTCGTCATTAAAAAAAAATACAATTTTACGACTGATATTTTTGAGTTTATTTAAACATGATCTTTCAAATAGACCCAAGTTTTACCAAACCTGGACTTTTCCTTTAACTAATCGCCACATCGCGTAGCGGCGTATCATACGGTACCAACAATTTCTAAAACCTAACAGCGAGTCACTGTCAGTAAAAATCTTATTTTCAGCAGGCCTATGTTATACTTTTGAAATTAAAAGTTTTGGTTTGATTATTTTGTAGTTGAATTTAAACAACGGACATACAAAGGCTGACCGTTGGGGATCGCAAAGGTCTTAAGAAATAATTTAGCCCAGGGCCCCGAAAGGTCTTAAGACGGGCCTGTAAATGGCAGCATAACCTAATCACGGGACCATTTCAACCTCCTGACTTTAAAGTTTTCTTTCGCAAAACGTGGCCCGGCTTGTTTATTTTATTTATAGGTGTATATATTGTTTAGATCGAAATATATTATCTACTCTGTTTCAATTTACTCTTTTACCTTAAAAGCATAGTAAGCGAGTCTCAATAATCAGAGTCAACATAACTTGGCAGTGAAATAAAAGTTGGCACGTGTTTAATTCTTGTCTCGCTCAAAGTACCACCTTGGCCAACCGAGACAAAATAAAAACACTCGATAAAATAACTGAAACTGTCCTTACTAGTGGTACTCGTACATTATCGATAGGTGGCGGTGCGACTATTGAAACTGGCAAATTACTTAAAGCAGACAAGTTGTTGACAGCACCGTCGTAGATTTTTTTCAAAACATAAAAAACAGACACTTGTGAATTTGTATACCCATGCACCGTAATACTACTTAATTACAGTACTAGAAAAGTGGTGTAGGGGAAAGAGGAATACTGGGCCTTGATTTAGGTCAAGAGAGTCCACCCATGGCACTGTAGGTATTAGTGCACCATAGGCATTCTATAAAACCATAAAACTCTATAAAGCTTTTTAGACATTTTTAGAATATTTTTATAAGAAAGCACTTGCATTTGATATTCTAAAGTTCCCATAAAGCTTATCGTTTGTCCCTTATATATAGGCCTACTAGGTTTAATTTCGACGAAAATTACGACGCCTTCGTTGAACGGTTGCACTACAACCGTAATTTCATAAATAGGCTTACTAAAATAATTTTATCACTAAGATACTTGTGACTTACCATAATCGCATACGTGCACCCAAACAAGTTGAAGCAGCGACAAAAACGAGGTTTTTGTGTAGTTATAAATTGTAATTATAAATAACAATAACATTTCCTGAAGTTTAATAAAAAAAAACACAATGTATCGTACATTTTCCATTGGCCTGGCTCGCGCCCTTGCCTCCTCTAGAAGAAGGAATGGAAACGGCCGTCAACGCCTCGCCGTTAGGCGCTGCACTGCCGTGCAAAGCACAAAAGCATTAACGACCAAATTTTCGATTTACAGATTTTGGTTTTATTTCTCCTTATTTTATACGGTAAATTCAATTTTGAACTAATTTTCGAATTTAAAATTTTTGTTCCTTGAGAAATGACTTGTTGCAAAACGCATTATTTTAGGTTTTTGCATTATTTTCAAACCAAAAACGCATTCATGTGTTTATTTTCTTTAAAAATCAAATCAAAATGAATTTTTTTCGCGTTTTAAGACATGGTTTTAATGATATTTCTGAAATATCGTTTGGCCTGTAAATTGTTCAGTATCAGAATATAATTTGAGTTGAAAAATCCAAGTCTACTATATAAACTTGAAAGAAGTAAGTTGGGGTATCTTAAGGCCAAGAAAGTTTTAATTTCGCGGGTTTTCTCTATATTTTGGTTTTGGTCGTTAATGCTTTTGTGCTTTGCACGGCAGTGCAGCTGCCGCGGCCTTGAAATTTACCTCGATTTTCCCGAAGTGAGTCAGTGACTCGGCCTGCAGCCAGGCCCCTCTCTACCATTGGGCTAGGTAGGGCTAAGCCCTAGGGCGTCTCCCCGGAGGGGCGCCGTCTTGCCCTTAATTTAATTTTTTAAGTATAAAACGTATTCAAATTAATTAAAGTCGTTGTAAAAAATTAAAACAGTACATTCTTCTTAAAAACACTGTTAAACACATACTATAAAAAATATATAAAAGGGCGCCTGAAAGCTAAAGACGGCCCTGCCTGCAGCTGCAAGAACTTTAGCATAATAGGTGACGGTCAAAGTTCCGCTGTTAAAGCTCTGATAAATTTATCTCCGCAGGTAACGTTACGTAGCTCTTCTGTAGCTGCAGTATCTCTTGCATGTAAAAGACCGTGACGGCATGTAAACAGTAAGGTGTATTGATTTCTTACACGTATATTAAAATGATACTCGTCGTAAATATAAACTATTTGGGGGGGGGGGCATGGCCCCAATCCCCCCCCCCTGGAGCCGCCCCTGCCCTGAAGTTACATTGAATCTTCTTTTCACTTTTTGTTTTATCATAAGTCGGTTAGAATTTAGCGGGAAAAATTGCGGGAAAAACGGTCTTCGAAAACGGGAAAAATTATTTATCCGCTCCAAAAAAAAAGGAAAAAATAAAGTCGCCCGTGTGGAAACACTGAGCTAAGCGTAGTCACTCTATCGCCTCTCATTGGCTGAACGACGAATGTGCCGTCTCCTCTAAAATGACGAGTAAACGTTATCATATGACCCGTGGCGCCATCCATTATTTTTGAAAAAAAAAATCTTTTTGCTGGAAAACGCGTCTTATTTGAACGAACCATTGAGAGATAGACGGCGCCAAGGGTAGAATGATAAAGTTTTCTCGTCATTTGGGAGCAGACGGCAGTATTCTTATTTTTAAAAACTTGTTTCGCGAAATACTGAAATCCGACGTTTTGATTGGACCTCTAGATTAATATTCCCAACTCAATGCTTCAAGAGCAGTTTTTCAGAGTAAAATTAATAATTCGCACCTCTACTTCCTTGGGGTGCGTCAAAATTCTAAGAAGGAACTCCTCGTAAGATGAGTGGTTAAGGATGATTTTTCTTCCCGTGAGAACAGTTACTCACTAAAAAGTGTCAATGGTAATTTTGTTCTTCTCAAAATGGCACCTAACGGGGGAACCCTAGAACCAAGTGAGAATGACTCCTCTTCTCAAAAGAACTCATGACATGAGAAGAGATTACGTCACTTCCTGTGAGAAAGGACCGTCAAAATTTTGAGAAGTGAGAATTCTCACGATTGAATTGGGAATAATACTGCTAGAATTACAATTACCATTTCGGTTGCCATGGTTACGCGGGACCTGTTCTGAGAAGACTGTACGATATTCATCTTTATAATTGGGCGGTAGCGCCATCTATATTTTGTAAAGTTATATGATTTGCGCAAAAATTCAATTGCAATATAGTTGCCACCACTAGAGACAGATGCCGCCACGGTTGAGCCAGAGATCCTGGCAGTTATAGAGATGCGAAACTCCCTATACCCTAAGCAAACCAGTTTTTTTCAAATTTTTGCCGATCGCAGCGACGCCTGTACGTGGGGAGTAATCGCAGAGATCCTAGGATTGTTACCGTTGTTTACAATTTTTGCGTCTCTCGGCTTGAAACGGGCGCTTCCTTCCGGCTGATGCTTGCATTTTTTTGTCAGGTTTTCGACGGAGTTTCGCATCTCTATAACTGCCAGGATCTCTGGTTGAACCATAGATATAAGAAATGTATATAAAGGTCTAGATAAATTTCGGGGCGTCTAAGCCTAACATAAAATACGGAATTGACACCTAGCAGACACCGAGGAAGGCACGTGACCAAGAGCGCGAGCTCTCTTAGCATTTTAGTACTAAGTGCTTGACCTTTCCGCAGGCCGTAGTCTTTAGACACCATCTGTTGATGACTTTTAGTATAATTTTTAAGCAGAAGACAATGGCTCTCGCGACGATAGCACGAGCTTTCTTACCGATAGATAGCGCCTTATAAGGATAGCCTGCAGAAATTACGCGTTTCTGCTAGCTGTCACCTCCGTATTCACTCCCTTGGAAATATTTTATCTAGACCTTTATATAAGTTTACTATATCTATGGGTTGAACCTTGGTTGAACGATATAGTTTAAAAAGTCTCCATATTGAACGAAATTGGTCCCGCGCTAGCCAGATTTATTTGTACCTTCTATTTATTCCCAACTCAATGATTCTCACTATCAACTTATCAACGCGCCGGGAGTAGTGGCTCACTCCTGTAATCCCAGGCGTCCGGGAGGCAGAGTTTGTGGATGGCGGTGTGAGGACGACCACTAATCCCCCAACGGGTGGTTGTCATACTTCCGCCACGGGTGTCCCAACCCTATCCCCAAGTATCCCCCCGTTGGCGTGGCCGTAACACATATCTCGCACCTGATTAATCAAATGGACGAGCGGACTGAATTGTCCCACCCGTTACAATCGCTCATAACGAGCTTCTAAAAAAAAATAAAAAAAATAAAAAAAATTAACAAGGCAGGGATCAAGCACGGACTGTAAATTTTAGAGGACCGGTATTCCCGAGGTATTTTACGCCCCGTTCACCGATCAGGCTGACGGGAGTCGCTCAAGTTCATAAAAAAAACTAAAGCGCGTCTCATTCGGTCGGCCAGATTTCCAGATAACATGCGGGGGGGGGGGGGGAGTCTATCTCTATGCGTGGTACAAATGACCTTGACGGACTCTCTCTCTCTAGTTCGAAGTGATTGATGCTCGGGGAAACCAAAATTCTACAGGGGAAGGCTACGCTTTACTCGTCCTCTAAAATTTACAGTCCATGGATCAAGGGAATAATTTTTAGAATTTTGAAGCATTCCTAATCGCGGGCCGTCACTGCCCCCTGACCAAAAAAATAACCGGCTCTCATTAATTTTGGAACAACAGCCCAATAAAAAATACTATCTGCTCTTGATTGGGACCCAACAGTTGGAGCAGCCCAAAGAAAAATACTTTTGTGCTTTACTGTACAGAAATATATAGCCGACCGCGGAAGTAGAAGGGGGCAAGGGGCGTTCAATCTTCAATTTGAATCGCTTTAGCTCGAGCTCGTTTCTCTTTCGAAGTGGATCGACAACATTGGGAAATTAGCAATGCTATGTTAGCATCGCCAAAAAAATATATGAAATCGAGGAGAGTACAATAATAATTATTAAAATGAATTAAGAATTCTCCTTCAATTGATCTAACTTCCAAAGGTAAAACTTTTTGAATTAGATAAGCATTTATTTAAGTTAACAAGATTATGAATCCCTTTGCTTATTTTGTCATATCTAGATCTGTGAAAGCGCAAATCTATGAAGCTAATGGCCAAGGTCTAAAAGGCTTTCCCTGCATATCGCTAGGGGGTAGGGTTTTTCTTGCTTCTCTTATTCTCCCATTCTGATGCACGTAAACCTTTATGTCTGACAATTAATATTTAATACTGCCACGCAGGTTTTCTGTCCTTTATTGGTAGCTCCTTTACGTTGTTTCACTGCTTTGATACCCTTCACCCATGCTGGCTTTTTTCCAGTATAGTAAATGCTTGATTGAGTTTATAGAGCATGTAGTTCCCACATTGCATTTGGTTTCCAAATGGCTATATTCAATATTTCAGTTGGACTATGATCCACCCTTCTTTGCTGTGGGAGGGGCCTAATACTTTCATTAATTTTTCTTTATAGTATGCCTTAGTTATAATAGGTAGGAAAAGTAAAAATAGGACTCGTTGAAGCTTATTATTAAATTCTAGCACACAAAGGAGAAAGCCACGCATGAATGGTTTTCATTCGCACATTTTTTGAATACTAAAATCATTTCTGAAGTTAATTTTGAGTGTTGGTCCGTGACCTATGAAATATGACTTTTTGTCACATTTTTAGAGTCATTTTCAAAGAGTTTCCCATATGAACAAAATGAAACTATCATTTGAGAAACGAGAAACAAGATGAATCATTACAAATGGGCTTGTTGGACTTGTGTGCCATATTGTTCCGTCGCAGAGCCTACCAAATTATTAAGACTGCGTTACTTTTGTTCATGGTATCATTTCTATGGCTTCAACTGCGAGTGGCCAACATTGCCTCTGATTTCTTTGCCAAAGAAAATCCTATTGCCTCCGAGGCGGAGGTAGCCGTCTTCCTTGCCAATTTTACCAGTTACTCTGCCAATTCCCTTTTAATAAGAAACGCCACACTTCACCCTTCTCCTTTTCTTCTTCGGCGTATTGTTCATAAACTTAATGCAGATCAAGAAGTTAGGTAAGTTATCTTGGCTCTTGACGCTAAATTATTTTTCTTTATCTCTTTGTAAATTTTCTTCCCTCCATCAAGAAATGCAAAGATATTTGGAGAACTGCAACCAGATGACTTGGTTATTATTATACAAGTGCACAATCGAGTTCAGTATTTATACGCTCTAATAGAATCTCTCAGGAAAACGCAAAGCATCAACCAAACTTTGCTAGTCTTCAGTCATGATCTATATGATAATAATATAAATAGTTTGATAAAAGAAATAGATTTTTGTAAAGTAAGTAAGCCTATAGAATAACATTATAATATCTATGATTTTAATTGAGTATTTATCTTATCTTTTAGGTGATGCAAATATTTTATCCATATTCTATTCAATTATATCCAAATGAATATCCTGGGCATGATCCCAACGATTGCCCTAGAGATATTAAAAAAATAGAGTTAGTTTTCTAACTTTCACAGATATATATTTAAAAGAAAATTAAATATTATTTGCTTACTTCTAGCGCTATGCGTAAGGGATGCAATAACGCACGCTATCCTGATTCTTACGGACATTATAGAGAAGCTAAATTTACTCAAACTAAACACCATTGGTGGTGGAAGATCAATCATATCATGGATGGTGTAAAAATTACCAAAGACCATTCAGGGCCATTTTTATTTCTTGAGGAAGATCATTATGTTTCACCCGATCTGATTCACGTATTAAAATTAATGCAGGCGAAGAGGAAAACGTAAATAGCGCAACTCTTTCTTTAAAGTAAAGCAGTTCAAGGCTTATATACTATTTTTATTTCAATAGAGATTGCCCTCAATGTAGCATGCTTTGTATGGGAACCTACGTTAAATCGTTTAATTATGTTTCTCTAGGACGCCATGTAATTGAAGTTTGACATATATGAATCTTTTTTTAACTATTTCAATTTCAATTGTCATACTGAAGGTGAAAAATTTCTTTTAGACTGAATACTCTAAATGGATTTCCAGTAAACATAATATGGGAATGGTTTTTGATAGAGATCTTTGGTTCAAAATTAGGAATTGCACAAATGTAAAATACTTTTTTATAAGTTTATAAGCTTTTAATTACTCTTTTTTTTTCGACTCTTATAGAAATTTTGCACATTCGACGACTACAACTGGGATTGGTAGGTACATTAAATACAAATCTAACCAGAAGTATGTATTATATCTTGAGAGTATCCATCTAGGTTGTAAGCAGTTTTCAGTAGGTGCGACAGCATCCATCACTTACCTCCCAAGCCGCACGGAGTGGTCTAACTGTAAGACCCTCTGAGCCAGAGGAGAGATAGTCTGGTTCACTGATGGGTCTAAGACACATTCTTGTGCGGGTGCGGGAATGTATTGTTTTACTAGCAAATATGGCTTTTATGAGAGCCTTGGTCTTGGCGCTAGTGTCTCTAGGCCAGCGGTTCCCAATTTGTTTTTGCTATGGAACCCTAAATTATCCACCTAATTCTGGCGGAACCCCAACTCATTTTTTATACTTATCTTAAAAGACTCTTGACACAAACAAAGATGGCCACGCTGCAAATTCTCGGAACCGCTGTGACCCTTTTGGGAACCGCTGCTCTAGGCTTCTGTGTTGACTTTGGTCTCAAAAAGAAGCTTCGCGGCAAGGTTATCAAAATCTATTCAGATAGTCAAACGGCTCTTAACCAGTTAAACATCTCCAAACTAGTCTATAGCTGCTTAAACCTCCTTTTGGAGCTAGGCACATACAATAAGTTTCCGCTTTATTGGGTTCTTGGCCACCGGGGGTGTTACGGTAATGAAATGGCTGATGCCTTGGACAAAAGGAGAGCAGAGGCTAGGTTTGTTGGTCCAGAACCCTCTGTACCTATCCCCTTTGGCATAGTGCGTGGCCTTATCTGAGTTATCTCCAAACTCATGACTGACCATCAACTCAAGCTTTGGCTTGAGATGGATGGATAAAGGCAGGCCAAAAAGCCCTTTGACCCCTCTAGGCATATAGCAGAAAAATTAATCTCACTCTCCAAGTCGAGAATTAGGCTGGTTGTTGGCCTACTAACGGGTCACTGCCAACTCAATAGACATTTATATTTGATTGGTATCAAGGGTGATCCAATCTGCCGGGCTTGTCAGGCTGAGGAGGAAACATACTTTTTAGATGCGTAAATTACGCAGCTCAAAGGTATGCATCTCATGGATTTTCAGTTTTGTGTCGGATATTGGACTTAGTCTTAGGGTCTGAGGCTGTAATGTGCACGATTGGGTCCATTTTGGCCAATGTCCCCCTTTCAATAATCCAAATTTTACGTGTTTATTAATTTCCCTAATGTATGTGTATATCATTAGCAGTAAAAGGATATGAATACTTATCTCTTAGATAGATAACAGGGTTGGATAAAAGCCGGCTTTTTTTGAAAAAATCCAGACCAGTGGTTTTAATTGTCTATAACCGTTTTTTTCGGTATAACCTGCTAAAATTTAAACAGTACCTTTTACTTATGTAAGTAGAAATTGTCTGCAGTTATTGTCGTAAATAAGAAACTAAACAAATAAAGCGAAATAACTATATAAAATAACTGAATTCTTTTGATTTCCTTTGGAAATTCCCCCTAGTTTTTGTGTATGACGCACAGACAGAAGCGAGGCAGCGGACTTTGGAACTTTAAACCTACCGAAAAACTGGTAAAAGTAAACCGGTTTCTAAATATGAAACAAAAAATAAACTAAATTTCTAAATAAAAACTATTAATGTACTAAAATATTCCTATTGTAATTTTTTTTTAAAAAAGCCAAAAAAATTCTGGATTTTTTCAAGTGGCTATATCCGGATTTAACCAGGTGGCTATAGCTGGTATGGTTGTTTCTATGCCAACCCTGGATAGATATTTATACAGGTTGTCCACTAAAAAATGAACCAGGGCGAATATCTCAAAATCTGTTTCAGGTACGATTTTGAAATTTTCAAGTCTTATACAAGATGTAGGGGGAAACCTAATGCGAAAATGTCGATGACCTTAAACCATGTCTTCAAGGTCATCCAAAAACTAACTCTAGAACCGTAAGTGTTACAAAGTTGGTTCCAATGACTTTCTAAGTACCAATAGCTTTGACCTGATATAACCAATAGGAAGCCGAGAAATTCTAGATGAAAAACAAGAAGGTCGTTAAGTTGATAACGTGTCCAAAGCGAGTTTTGGGAGACGATAACTCTAAAGATACTCGTGTTAGAGTACTGAAATTTGCTACACATCCTCAACAAGGTTGAGGGTCTTTAGTTTAAAAATTTCAATGACCTTGAACCATGTCTTCAAGGTCATCCAAAACCTAAAGCGAGATCCAGAAGTGTTAGAAAGTTGGTTCCAATCAGAAAAGTGTTCCACGTCACATTGTAGGTCTAATTAGCTTTGATTCAATCGAATTTGACCAATAGGAAGTCGAGGAACTGTTTTTCAAAATCACAAAGGTCGTTAAAATGAAAATTGAAACATAACTCGAAACCAATTTGTGTTACATTGAAATTTGCTAGACAAATTCATTCAAGTTTGTAAAATTGGATGACCTTGAAGATGTGTAGCAAATTTCATTACTCTAACACGAGTATCTTTCGAGTTATCAGCTCCCGAAACTCGCTTTCGACACGTTATCAACTTAACGAACTTCTTAATTTTCATCTAGCATTTCTCGGCTTCCTATTGGTCAAATCCGATCAGATTAAAGCTATTGGTACTAAGAAAGTCGCGTGGAACAATTTTCTAATTGGAACCAACTTTGTAACACTTACGGTTCTCGAGTTAGTTTTTGGATGACCTTGAAGACATGGTTCAAGGTCATCGAAATTTTCGAAGTAGGTTTCCGCCTACATCTTGTATACGACTTGAAAATTTCAAAATCATACCTAAAACAGATTTTAAGATATTAGCCCTGGTTCATTTTTTAGTGGACACCATGTATATTTCTGATCTAACTTTTAAATTGTTATGAAAGTTGAAATCCACAATTTTGGTTTTTGGCAATTTCATTTCTTTGAAATATATCATGACATCAAATGAGCTAGTTTTTGGTTTGGTTTTCAGCAAAATTAATTGCGGGAAAAAGCAAGAACTGAGGTTGGACTCAATGTTGTAAATAAGGTTTTAGAGAAATTTCCTACAAAATTGTTTTTTTATGGCCTATTATAATCAGTGACATGATGCGGAATCTTTTAAGAGCATCTTAATCTTTGGGTCCACCATTGGTGGAACTTTTTAACAAGAGGGTGGAATTGGAGATTAAGGGTACCAAATATACATTCTGAAGGTTTCCACTTACAGTTAAATTTTAAATGAAATTGAGCAACATCAATTAAAACATTTAACATATTACAGGTCTTTGCAGCACTTAAGCTCTTCGTGCCTACCGACTCCGTTAATAGCTATGGTTTCAATTGCGCCCAGAGTTTTTCATATTGGAGAATGGTATGATAAGGAGGTAATTCATTCTGAAAACATTTTAAGGTTAATTGGAACTCATTTTTAGCGGCGTGCATCATAAAGGAAAAGACTGTTCAAGTAGTCAAGTAGTGAAAAAAGTTATTAATATTTTGAATGGTTCGTCTCGATATCTGTTCCCGTCCAAAATGACTTTGCGCCAAGGCCATCCGAGACCCATGAAACCGCCCAAAGGCAATGGAGGGTGGGGGGACAAGAGAGACATTAACCTTTGCCTTAGGCACGCGTTTCCTAACGTAAGTGCCATCCCTAGGCTACAAACTTAGCGAAAAAGCTAAAAAAGAACTATCAAAAGTTCAAATGAACGAGTTTCAATAACCGCGCTGTGGGCTCTAATAACTATTAGATTAGTAGTTTATCATGATAAAGGGAAGCGTAAGATTACATCTTAGATGACAGAAGCCATTCTCATCCATTTTTTTGTCTAACTGTGCGTTTTCCATTTGACTGCTCTCAATTGCTCTGATATTGTGAAACAAATCTATAGATTTTGAATTCCCCCTTGTAGCAAGTTTTGTTTCCACGTTCCTTTCAGCTTCGAAATAAACTTGTTTGAATCTTCAAGCATGTGAATTTTTTCGATGACATTGGAGAAAGCAAATCTCAAACAGTCAAATTGAAAACACTAGCAGAAATTATTGAAACTCGTTTATTAGAATCTTTACTTATCATAAGCCTTATATTTTTTCTTTTCTATTGCCCATTTTATCATTATGTTTAACTTTTCTTTAAGGATTATAATTATATTTTTTACTTTGCAATTACGCTACAACTTAATTTTCTATATCTATGCTTATTTATGATATTTTTATATAGCGTTCAATTTCATTTTTAGCTTTAAAGGTGTAAATATCATAAAAAGAGTATAATCTCCCCTAATCTAGATGGAAAAAACCTAAAAACGAAATTTCAAAGTAATAGGTTGTAGGAAACAAAATATATAGGCCTTAAAAGCCAAAATGTGCTTTTGTATACAGAAGTGTATTTTGACATATGTATTTAACAGGGAGGGAAGGGGGGTTGGGGCCCACTTAAAAAACTTTTCCAGTACATTTTGTAGTTTTATCTACTTTTTGTGGCAACTGTATTTAGCTTTGGGGCCCTTTCTAAAACTTGGTTAAAAATTTATTTTTTGACAATTGTTCGTATGTCTACTGTGCCATTTTTAGGTGCTCTCGAAATGAAAGTAAACCTAATCTACTACTAGTCAAATGTTAATTTGTAATTTAATTAGACAAATCTTGGTGCACCAAAAACTGCCAATTTTAAATGTGCTATAAAAGAAACTGTATATTTGTTTATAATCTGGATAAATTGGGGTGACTGAAAAGTGTTTTAAATGAAATAAAAATACCTAATTAATCAATTTAATTTAAAATTTTGATTGTGTGTGTGTATGTGTCAGGAGGAGACCAAAGAGTTTTTTATTAGTCTTGTGTGATGTAAACGAAGAAAATGTGGTTGTAATATTTTTAAGCATATTTTGACTTAAAGTATCACCCTGAAAATGATCCAACCCATTTTATATATTTTGAATTAAATAACTTTTTCTCTTGGTATAAATAATTTATAAATTGTATGTACATAACCAGGAATTTTGGTTACCGGTACTGAAAAAATGCGCATTGTCTTCGTAATTTTTTCAATAAAACGAGTGGTATAAGTTTTCAACTTTTTTCCATTCTTATAATATTTAAATTCCATAAATTTGCTATTTACTGTAGAATGTAACAAATATTTTTACAATTTTATATCGTTAAATTCTTTTATAACTTTTTATATCGCTGAAATTTTTGCTATATATCTTTGTTTATACAGAGTGGACAAACTAGACAACTATGCATACAATAACTTTCAGGCGTTTATCATTTTTATCCACATTTTTTTGCTCACTAAGTATTGACAAAAAAAGGTTAAAAGAAAATTAAAAAACCCAAAATGATTTTGATTGTTTATACTTTTCCTTAATTTTAAGGGCATTTATAATATTAAACTTTCTTGCGCATTATTTCTGTTGCCCAAAGAGTAATAATTACTATTTACAAATTTGTGAAAACTATTTATCATCACTATTTTTAGTAGTCAAAAAATTTAACACTCAGTAAAACGGTGTTGTCTATACTAAATATTTAGCTAAATTTTCTTTCGTAAACAACAATTTTTTAAAAAAAAAAGGTTGAAAATGAGTCACTAAAGGCAGTCTCACATTTCTTAAGACTAGCAATTTTTTTCATATCTTTGCTCCGAAATAACCTAAACCTGGAATTTTTATCTGCAGAACCTCTATGAAATGTACAACCTAATTTTTAATGTTGGAAATGCTACGCTGAATGGCTCTATCACGAGTTTTAACCTCATACAAGCGCTTTTGGTGATTTTTGTGGTGGACTTAGTTAAGTTGCCAGCAAGGAGTGTAATGGACGGGACTTTCCATATAGAAAGAGAAAAAGTTGAATAAATATCTACATCGTTGTGGAAAAAATAACCGAAACACTCACCACAATAACCTAGTAGCGTATGTTAAAATAATGGGTTTTCATTCTAGTGTACCTTTGGTTATAAATTAGCGGGATGAGGATAATATATTAATGATAATGTGGTGCTTTTCTTCTTTCAGCTTCATTCTTGATCGGAATCTCCGTCACTCGAATAGCCTTGCGTTGGAGAATCAATGTTGGTTGATGATGGAACCACGACTGATGAGTGCTGCTGAAGAGGCAAGCTTGAAAGACTGGGAATTGGCCTACTAGCTTGATGGTGTACTAGCGATCTATATACATCTAACCATTCCTCGAGCATTTGGGCGACTAAAACTGGTCTCTTGGGAATTTTCTGTTGAGCTACTAAAATTCCTCCTTCAGTCACACAACAATCCAACCACTGCCTTATAATTTCTTCTTCACGACCCAACTAAAAACGTAATACGGATGTCAATCAGTATAGGTTAGAGGGAAAGTAAGTAGTTTATAAAATTACTTCGCTTTGTGTAAGGAAATGAAGAGGTAAAAGCTGCCTATCTGATGTCATGAGGGGTAAAAACGCCACTTGCAAATCATCATTGGTGCGTATGTTGGCCCCTGCTTCTAAGGGATCTCCAGAATCAGGTTCCATGGGTACAAGCGCCGAGAAATGACCTCGGGTGTAACCCAAGGCTATGGGTGATTTCCAACAAAAGTTGGGTTCCCATAAAAGAGGTAGATATATTCCTTCAAAACGAGCGTAACCTAGAGCCTCTCCTCTGAAGCTTTTGACATATTTCACTCCGTAAACTATTATGGGTCGCCTCAGTATATGAGCTAATGTAAATATATGCATCTGTTCTAAAGCTGAACCAGGCTGAGTAGCTAACGATAAAAGAACAGCCCAGTCTTCTTGCCACTGAGATTCGGCCAAAGAAAAATGAAGTAAATTGGCCTGAAGCGTTTCTGCCTCTTTCCAACGAGGATATAACCTGCCAATTCAAGTTATCAATACAGAAACTAATTTTAATAAGAATAAATTGGGAAAATCAAATACACTGCAGCTGCTTCACTAAGACTGTCTCCAAGAGCTCTCCTCAACGTGTTGTCCCTATCAAACACACCCCACGTCGCTTGCAAGGCAGAGTCTAATAAACAATCACCGGCACTACGGTTCCACAGAGCGTAGAGTCTTGACCCCAACCTCTCAGTTAGCTCCATGCTCCAGTTAATAATAGGAGATTCCTCTTCAAGTTCTTCAAACATTAACCATACAAGTAACATAAGTTTTTATTCCTCTTAATAACTGTTAACTTTCTGAAAATGTACCTTTCTGTACATCCCTATCCAAAAGCTCGTCAAACAACCTTTCCTGAATTGGTGGTGGAAAGTCTTCTATTTCTAAGCCAAATTAAAAAGAAGCCAAATTAAAATGGTTTTTGAGAAATAATGAGAATCGAGCAAGTTGTTATCACACCTGCAGGCAAGGCAAAGGTGACAAACTCTGTGAAGAAATAACAAGGAAAGTCCCCTTTTCTTTGCCTTAGAGAGGCTCCAAGGTGTCTGGTAATTTGGGCCGCTACATCACGACTTATATCCGAAGGTACTCGTTTGGCTACTGGCTGTGACACGCTAGTGTTTGATAAAAGAATTGATAAAAGATCTTCCCTCTGTTTTGGGTATTAAAAACATTTTAATTAAAAAGTCAAAGCGTGTTATAAAGAAAATCCTTTAAAAGGGGACTGACTTGAAATCTAATCGCTAGATGTACAAGTGTGTGACCCACATCAAAAGCGGAAGGTCTAGCAAGGAGGGTTGCCTCACCAGCAGTTAACTGGCGGGCAGGATCACCCCCGGAGGACAGGTACTGAATTATAGGTTGAGGATTTCCTTCTACAGCGGCTAAACACGCGTTGAGCCACAGCCAATCCGCAGCTTCTCTGGCTTTTCGTCTCATGTGTCTCAAGCGCCTCTCTTCTAGGTAGTTATTAGCTATGGCTGGTGTGCTGACTCCCGGTAAAGAGTTTGTAACTTGAATATCAGCTCGATCTAAGCTCCTATTTGATGGAACTCTTCTGATGCTAGCAGCATGACTACCTCCCACAGGACTGCCACTTCCAGAATTTAATATGTTGTTGTTGTTATTATTACAGGGTGAAATGCGCCCCGAAGGCGACAGTCGCAAGTTTCCGTTATCACTGTGAGGGGTTATTGGTTTTCTCTTATTCTCTTCATTCTCTGTTAAAACTGGGCTTCCAGGCTGAGCATCTCTGGGACGAATAGTATGACATATAATACACTGGAAAAAAAGTTGAATCGAGATTATTCCAATGAGCAAAGATGCAAGGCTAAAATTTTATAAACACTTTTTGGGATTTTGGCCAATTTTCATAAGTGCAAGCGGAACAATTCCACTTCAGAGAACGAGTCCAGCTTTTGTTACGGTCATTATTATCAGAAACACTGCTCGTTGTGCCTGTCTCAGTTTGGCCAATTTCTAGCTGATTTTGAAGCTGAGGACTTCTAGCCGGACTTACGTAGCTTCTATAAAATATCCATAATGATCACTTGTAAATAATGATTTAAGGTTACTCTGTTACCCAAGCTCACCTGGCATTTTCTATCGATCTAGGGCTATTTGGCGAAGTTTGATCAGATGTGTGATCGGGGGATTTATTTTCTTGAATTGAGAGGGAAGGATTATTGGGTTTTTTAGCATTGAGGCACTGGGTGCACTTGGTCGATTTGGGCCAGTTGTAGAAAGTGCACACTGGACATGGCCATTTACTCAGAGTAACCCCAAAGGCACTGCTACTACCGCTCTCTGACCCTTCATGCTCTTCAATTTCTTTGGGTTTCGCTTTGTCACAGTCCGTTATTAGTGGCGCCATCTATAGAAATAGTTTTATAATTTTAATAGTAACGATGGCTTTTATTGTAATAAGTCCTAATCCTTGGTGACTTTCACAAATAAAATAATGAGATGCAAACGGTTGAAACACCTTCACCTTATACTTGAATGTGTAGCAAAGATATTAGGCAAGGGGTTACTATTAGAGGCATGAAAAAGTTAAAATGCAATTATTTCAGACATTTGTGCCATGTTCCATGCAAACCAAATTCTTGTCAATAGATATATTGTAATTGTCATGGGTTTTAAATAGTTTTTGTGTAATGAATTTTTTTGGGTTTCATTTAATTTATTTGTAGGGAACTTATGGTGTGTAGGTTTCGTTGACATATGCACCAACATTACTTCTATTGCAATAAAGAAATTGATGCTTTTTGTGCAATATTACCTTATATATATCCCGTTCTTCACCCAATGCAGCCTCGCAAATAACTTGCGATGGTCTACTGATTTGGCAGATGGTACATTTCAAGGCTTTAGGCCAATTTTCATAAGTGCAACATTGGCAAATCCATTTACTACTTTCCTCCTCACTCATGATAGAGCAGAGAGGCACAGAGGGTATATTTCTAGGTTAAGCCCACCCCCAAAATTAGTTAAAATTTTAACTATAATTTTAATGGAGAAGAGCTTTTTTTGCAGAGTAAAACTAAGTGTAAAGTTCCATTCTCTACAGTATCAAAATTGTCAATGGTTTTGATCCAGAGGTGTATCATCTTGACCCAAAAATGCTGAACTATCGCCAAAAGCAATTGAATGTCTCTCTTTTACAATTAAGAAACAATTACATTGTGCGGAAATGCTCTGGAACATCTGAGAATTAAAAAATTAACTTAACGTTAGTCTAGACTTAAATTAGGTTATCTTCTCATTGAAGCAAAGACAAAATTGACACTTAACAATAATTGATATTATTGGAAAAACTTTATTAGGTAATACTGTTTTTGATATTAAATAGGTATAAGGCTTAACGCGCATTCCAGTCAAAGGCTGGTGGGCTTCAAGGTTATTTATAAAGGAAAACAAAGCTTCATACGCTCAGTGAAGAACTATTTTACCAAGGTAAATCGTAACTTTCATTAGTTAAAATGTTAACTTACCTTTAAAACATGGGTGTAAACACAATTAACTCATCAATTCATAACCAATTTTTATGAAAACAAAATGTTCAAGATCAACTAAAAGCGTTTGAAGTAAAGCCCATCTGCTGCAGCCTGCTGTAATGTTTTTTTTTATTCTCTTCCGGGGTGCTACAAGAATTTATGGGAACCCTGAGAGAATGGACTTTTTGAGTTAATAATAATGTATTTTTCGATAAAAACTATAAAACGAACTTGATTAAACAATAATCATTGTCGTAAAATTCGTTTTTGGCACGAAAGGTTGTCAAAATTTGAATCTAATCATTTAATGTAAATTTTTATACTCTCACCATAGACAACTTATAGCGTTTTTCATTTTATTGCTCGAGATTCGCTCCGAATCTATCTCTGACGTCATAGATCTTGCCCCAATTGACGGTGGTAGTAAAACCGCCAATGGAACATCCCATTAGCATATTCCCATATATATTAATGAATGTCTGAAAGCTTTGTTGTTTTGCGTCTGCTAGTAATTTGAATTTTCGTGTCTTGGTCTTGCATTTTCACGTCTTGGTGTGCCATTTTCGCAAAAAATTTAAAAGGAACACGCTAAAATTTGCTCCGATCTCGATCTCGATCCGTTGATCTGTCGAAATCGGTAGATCGCTTTTAGGCGATCTCGAAGCACCCAAGAGCGGGAAATGGCACACGTAAAACTTGATCGGAGTAGATCCGAGCACGCAAATGGAACATAAATGTTGATCAGAGCGATCTAGAGCGCTTGAGAGCAGTAAAATGGAAAACGCCATAACAGAATATTATTGCACATACTCTCACCTAATACTAATGCCAAAGGCCAAAATGACTTTCCTATCTACACAAATATACTTTCAACTGACATTTTCTAAATAATTTTGAATTTTTCCCACAGATGGCCACAGTGGCACCTCAATTTTTGATAAAGGGTACGTTCAGTAAAGCTCAGCAGAAGAAAGCTCGATATCTTACCGATTTTTAACCACCACGTTCTGTCGTCATATTGACGTCAAAACTTATTGAACGCTTTTCGTTCAGTCATCGGTGTTTTTCAAAATGGCGGTAAATTATTTATCTGGACCAGAAAATCGGAAAAAGAGAAAACTTTTGTATCTGATAATAAATGAAATTGCCAGCGATGAAATTGTTGACGAAGCTGCTTTAGACTTTAGTGCTTTTCCTTCTTTTTCAAAGAAAATGAAACAAAGCGCGCTAATTGCAAAAATGTTATTAAATAACACTAAGCCTCGGTCCACTCGCTTGAGAATTGCAGATTATGTGGAAAGAACAGTGCCTTATTACACAGACCAGGATTTTAAATCTCACTTTAGAATGAGCAGGACTGCTCTTGAAGTACGTTTAATATTTTTTCACTATATTTTGTTCACCTCTGTAAAGGCTATGCTGAATAAAAGTCAGCTTTCAGTTGGCACAAGCTTGCTCAATGCCTTCAGGGAATATTGAAGCCTCTACGAACATGAAAAAATTGCGTAAACAAATACTAATTTTAACTTATTTCCATTAGAAATTAATCAATATCTACGGAGCGGCTATAACAACTGAAAAAATGTATGTCACTGTCGCTATAGATAAAAGGATATTAGTTTCATTGTGGCTCTTGGCAACACCCGAATCTTTCAGAAGTATTGGAGATCGTTTCGATCTCTCAAAGGGAAATGCGCATTATGTATTTATTGAATTTGTCAGAATTATATCAAAAATGAGACAAAAATACATTACGTGGCCTACAGACGAAACGATGGATACATCAATGGTATTTTGTGAATCAAAGTACAATTTTCCGGGAACCGTTGGTGCCGTAGACGGTTGTCATATTGATATTAAGGAGCCAATTGAAAAGAAACACTCTTACTACAATCGTAAGAAGAGAACTTCGATATTATTACAAGGTAATTTAATATCTGCTTGCACCGTTGTTAAAAATTAAATAGCGTGTGTTCATATAGGTATTTGTAACGAAACTCTGATGTTCATCGATTGCTGCGCCGGATGGCCCGGATCTGTTCATGATGCCAGAATGTGGCGTTCCAGTTCCATCTACAAGTGTCTAAAAAATGGGTCAAGGAGTGTTGGCAATGGCCATTTGCTGGGTGACAGTGCCTACCCACTTGATTTATTCATTATAACTCCTTTTAAAGATAATGGCCATTTAACTGAAAAAGAAAAAAATTACAGTTCATGTCAAAGTTCCGCTCGTCAAATGATAGAACGTTGTTTTGCTCTTTTGAAAGGTAGATTTCGAAGATTAAAATATTTAGACATGTCATTAATAGCTCCAGTTTCTGAAGTCATCATGAGTGCTTGTGTATTACACAATTTTATTTTAATTGATGATGGTGACATTAATCTTGCCCCACCAACAGCTGATATTGCCGAAGAAGCGGAGATTGCAGCACCTGAAACTGTTAAAAATAAACGAAGAGCTATTTCTGATGCATTAAGGGTACGAAGGCACAGAGATACACTGTAAGTTTGTAAAATACTACTAGTAATAAAAAAAGTTTATACCAAAACCAGTTTATTTTTTAATCAACAAATCACATGTTCATAAACGAATTAACCATTTTTGTTAGAACATCATTTCTCGTATCAAGCCTTTTTAAGATTTCAGCTTGAAACTCTCTGTTTTGATCTAAAGTCTTATTTTTTAACTCTTTATTTTGTTCTAAAGCATTTTTCTCATTTTCATCATTTTTCTTGGTCCATTCAACAAACCAATTAGGAACTGTAAAATGCTAAACGTAAACCAGGTGTATAAAAACGCATGTTTAATTTTTATCTACAAAAACGCAACAAGTGATTTTAACCCATTTTTTAAAATTAATACAGCTATAAGAAATACAAGGTCAAATATATATTTAGAAATACCCCGGTGTAAAATTTAAAAAAAATACTCTCTATTTTCTATGCTGGTGTCAAATTATTTAATGAAGTTTATTCGGAAGTAAAAAATCTCCAATCACTTGCGTCGGTTAAAAAAAAATTAAAAATTTATTGTTAAATGACCTAATTTAAAAACATTTTTTCCCTATTACTTTTGTTTGGTAATTGTTATTTTAAAAAAATACTCATTTATTGCATTCTATTTATTGTATGTTGATAACAAAATAATTGCATATTTACCAACCGGGCTATAAGTCACTCATGACTTGGCCCGTAACCAAATATTGTAAATTTACTACGAATTAACAACAATAAACTTGAAACTTGAACTTCTTCATTCCTTTTCGTTTTTCTTTTCTTTCTTTCTTGAATGGGAATGGTTTTGTCAACCTCTTCAATTATATCTATCCTTTCGGATGATGTAGAAGGAGAACTAAGTAATGGTGATGAGATTGACGATGATGATCCTGAATGAGATATTGATGGTGAACTGACACTTGACGACTCTAAAATTAAAGCGTCCCACATTAAAAACCATGAAGTTTAGTGACCAGGGTCGGTTGGAGGACCAAGCAAAAATGAGTCAGGATTATATTCCATTTTTGATCAGACCAAGATTACAACACTGAAAAATATCACTTCGTCTCTCGTGACGATACAACTCTGAGGAATCCGGGAGAGATCAGAAATGGAAGATGTGAATCAGTCTCAAAATTGCTCTTTCTCTCAATTGAAGACTGTTTAAATATTTGGAGCAATTCAATGGAAAACAGTATAAAAAACTAAGGCTGGGCGAATAACCGAATAATTCGATATATTATGCAACGAATATTCGATAAGGTAATATTTGCATTAAGCCTAACTATTCGGTATTAGATTCTAAAACTACAATTCATCCCGATAGGCTAAAAGTGCTATTCGCCCAGCCTTAAAAAAAGTTATTTAAATGCATTTATAAAAAGTTGTAATTACTTGAAGATGATTCGCCAATTGAATTTATCAAGTTAACTGGTGAAATGGCATGGTCTGTATTGAAAATTTCATCTATTTCATCAAAATATATCCATGTTTGTTTTCCTCTTCCAGTTTTACTGGCCTTGTCTTTCACTTTCTTGTAGCTATAAGGAACATAATATTATTAGACCCCATTTTTGCTGTAAAATGCTAAACAACACTGAAGTCAAAATGCTCAGCGATGATATTGAAATCGCATTCAACGTTTCTGAGTTGTTCAACGCAGTCAAAATGTGTAAATGCTCACAGAATCTTAGTTTTAACTTACGTTCCTTTTAAGTTTCTAAATTTTGTATCACAAACATAACCCTTTTCTCTCATTGCTGAGGCAATTTTTTGCCACACTTTCTTTTTTTTTTCTTGAATTTTCTAGTTCATCTTTGTGGGTGCCAAATAAACTTATAATAATAATAATAATAATAATCAGCTAGGCTAATACCCAAGGCACCACCTTAGGCCTAAGTCATCGAGCGACTTTTAAAGCCTTTAATTCAGGTGGCCGGGTTACAATGCGTAGGAGGGTGGTGGCAAGTAAAGTAGAATTGGGGTCCCATCTTGTAGATGAAACTGTAATTGGAAAAACATTACTTAATAATTTTTAAAACTCAAAATACATTAAAATAATTTAATGATTTTACCATCCGAATCTTTATCGATTTCACTTCCTTCATCTGAATTCAAAATATCTGTTTTATTCTTTACAAAAGAACTTTTACAACTTTCATTTCCAATTGAAACGTTGCTATCTTTCCCAATTGAAACGTCACTTTCTTTTCCAAATAGAACTTCGCTTTCTTTATCAAATGGAACTTCGCTCTCCATTTCCATTGTGCCTTTTCTTAGCGGCTTAATCCCAATTGTTTTTGCCTACTCAAGGCAAAAATTTGCAAAGGCCGCATCTGTATCATAAATAATTCGATTAATTAATATTGGTTTAAAAAAAGCACATGCTTGATGCACACAATGAAAATGTAAACAATTGGTACCAAGGCTTAGTGTTTCACAAGTGAATACATCTTCATGGGAATAAATTAAAAATAAACTCATAACTGAAAGTTTAAACAATATCATACCATTTAAAATTCTTTGATGGTCAGCTGGTCTAACTGCAATTAAATAGCTTTCTCCATTATTATCTACAAGTAGCACTTCGACCATTTCGTTCGACGCCATTTCTCCTTTAAGCTACAACTACGCGTATTACGTTACGCTATCAAAAAAACCGACTATATCTTTCGGTGACTTCGCTGACTCACCGATTACTATCGTGACGTCAATACGAGAATCTAAAATTGCCGTTCAGTAAAACACCGCTGACATCGGTTACTCAGCGGACTCAGCGCTGAGCGTTATTGAACGTAGCCTAAAATTGCCGTTCAGTAAAACACCGCTGACATCGGTTACTCAGCGGACTCAGCGCTGAGCGTTATTGAACGTAGCCAAAGATGATGTTGATCTCTGATTTTTCTTCTGTCAGTGGGAAAGGGCACGTGCCTTGAAAATCAAGTCGTACTTCTTTTTAAAAATGGCCGCTATTAATTTTGCAGACGATTTAGTTCGTGATTATTTATTATATAAAGGTTTCGTTTCTTCGTTAAAAGCGTTTGATACTGAGGTAAAAGCGGACAAAGATAAGGGTTTCAGGGTAAGTTTAGTTTTTACTTGTGTAAATTATACAAATTTGCAGTAACATACAAGAAGTTATCGTTGTCTTTATGCCTTTGAATATTGTTTATATAAATATAGCCCGATAAAATAGTGGAACACTTGACAAGTTGTATATGCAGCCTCGACCTAGTAGGACTTCGGGAAACCTGGGCACATCTAGATCAACGAATATTTTGTAGATTAGAACATTCTTTTTCTAACGCGGCTCGTAAACTTGAAACAGCTTTATTTAGGATGTATGTAGTAACATGCATTAATAATAATCGAGCTGACAAGCTAAACGAATTTTTTGAAAAAATGATGCCAGAGTTACATACTTTGTCTGAATGGAAAGACTGGTTTGGTAAGTAACACGATTCTTATGGTGCCCTCTCTCGAGCAGGAATTTTCTGTTTTCCTCATTTACACAAGATGCCTTCCACAGTGTTTGAAATTGACTACAGAAAAAAGTGGGAAATTCTTGCCCGTGTGATCCAGCCTTTCCCAATCCTGTAATGACAAAATAAAGATAATTATAATCTTTTATTCTATAGCCCTTCCATTTTTAAAATCTGTCGAAGAAAACCCTACATTCCACATGTATTTTACTCGTCAATGGCAAGATACAATGCTATTATCTTTGCATAATTTTTTAAGCGTAGTTTTTCAAAGCATGGGTTTGTTTTTTAACTTAGTTTTGTTCCCTGTCTTAAAATTAATTTTATTGACGAAGGGAAATCTTTCCATCTTTGTTTTAGCCATGCCAACTATATTAAGTTATGAGGATGAACTACTTCATCTGAGTGCTTTAAAGGAAGAAAATGAAGCCTTAAAATTAAAAGTAAAATACCAACCCTTTAAAAGTCAGAAAAAATTGAGTAATTTGAAAATTAGGAAAAATGTATTCTTATCAAGATTGATCTTTTACAGAAAATTATTTTGATTTGTAAAGTTTTAGGCTTAATTTTACTTTATGGGAATGGGTAATATGTACTTTCTCCCAACCCAACCCAACCCAACCCAACCCAACCTAACCTAACCTTGAAATAGGCCAACTTGCGTTCATCGCATGTTCTACTACACTCATTCCCATAAAGTAAAATTTAGTGGGGTTTTATATTAAAGTTAAACGATAATGAGACTTAAAAATTAATTGTTAGAATTTCAATCCAAAATTTTTGTACAAACCCTGTTTACGTGTGGTATATTAATTTGAAGTTTAAATTTTTAGTTGGCCCAACATGGAATAAGTGAAGGTGAAAAATTGGACCAAAGAAATTTCTCCAGACACAATGAGCTTATGGATGATTTTTATGTTATTGCTCAGTAAGACGAAATATTACTTTTTTTTATCACTATTTTTATTTTAATGCAGTATATATTATTACCAGGGAAACTCCAGCAGCTGAAACTCAATCTCGATCATTGCGTTCTTTGATCCGAAATATAGGTAGTGGTCTCCCAACTTCCCCCTTACTAGGTAGGCGGCAAGCTAACGGTACTTCACGGAGGCATACGATTGACGATTCTGCAATCAGTGAGGCTTATTTCTGCACTTTTTTTTGTTATGGCCGTGAATTCAAACAAAGGAAATGGAAAAATAACTATTTCTACATTGTAGGCAAACCAACATCAGCTGTAAAACCGAAGTTAAGGGCTCCAACTCACTCTGGAAATTCTACCATTCCTCAACCTACTTCTTCTAGCTCGGCTGGAAATATTGCTAGGGTTAGGCCTCAAATGGATTCAGACTCTACAGCCAGAGCCAGGGCAATGCAACAACAACCCCAAATTAATAATTCTGTGGATCGGAGAAGAGCAACAGCATCATCGATACCCATTTCATCCGTTCCAGAACCCACTCCACTCGCGTCAAATCATCTTAGCAGAGAAAATGAAGCTGCCTCCTCTGATGGTAATTTTGTTTGAAAAGTGTTAAAGAACAATATTGTAGATTAAAAATGTGCGCCTTTTATTAGAAGATAAAGGACCTTTGTTGCTTCTAAGTCAAGAAGAATTCAAAGAGCACCATGCTTGTATTACTCACTGTAAATTTAATTGTTCCGGAACCATAGCTGCTAGTTCTGATATGGAAGGAGTCATAAAGTAAAAATTTTATTTCTTTTTGTTTACATGTTATCATAAGTGGATAAACATAAGTATGGTACAGAATGAATTTGGTTAATGATAGTCTGTCGTGGAGTGATTGCAAAATAGGAAGTTTCTGAACAAGAAAATCGTCCCTTCTGGCTCTTTTAGTTGACAAAAAAATTGTTTAGTTTGATTTGCGAAACAGATTATCAATTAAAAATTTGCATTGGATGAATAGGAAGTGTCATACTTATGTTTATTATGTTACTTATGATGTTATATATACATGTCATTTTCTTTAATTTTAATAGAGTTTGGTCACCTAGTCCAATTCCACAAACAATTGCTAGCATAGTCTCAAGGTCTAGTATATTATCGCTCGAATGGGCTTCAAAGAGGGAAAAATTGGTAATTCTTACATTATTTACGTAACGTAGTTTTCAGATTTATTTTAATTTTATTTCTATAAGCTTCTCCATGGCAATATGTCAGGTCATATTCGACTCTACGATGTTAAAGATAAAAAAACAGTGGGAGAAATTGGTTTTGAGTCAAACAGTCCATTAAAAGATCAACGAATACGATGCATCGTTTGTAATCCAGGCGATTCTCATTTTGTTTGTTCAACGGTATCTCCTGTGAAACCTAACTCTACGCCAACGACTGCTTGTGGAAAACTTCTACTCTGGGACCTGAGAACTCAACAATTAGAAGTACAATTTTGATTACCAAGAATGTATTTATTTATACTTAGGGAGAATGACAATGTTGAGGTGATTTTTAGCATGGCTCCCAATTTTCCTCATGCTTGAAAAGTAAGCTCATTTCCCCGTGAGAATTTCAGTCAGTTGAAATAATTACTGATGGCTATGAGTGGAGTGATGTATTATTGATGTTGTGAGAGAAAAATGCTGCATAAAGACCAATTATCATGTGCGAGTTCTATGACTAGGGCTGTGCGAGTACTCAACCATCATAGAGTACCCAAACTCGTAACACGATTAAGAAAAATGCAATACTCGTCGATTATCGAGTATCAAACATTTACATACTCTAATACAATAAGCTGCCTTGCTGAATTCGTTGGGTTATTATTTTTGCCATCATGTTCAGGTACTATTCAACGAGTATTTTACTATTTTGTGTTTCCGCCCCAATAATTTCAACGCGACGTTCTCTGATATTACTTTATTAGAATAGCTTTGTTACTGAAAGAGAGGGAAAGGGAGTGATACAATGATTGAATGGTAAAAACTGTTTAACCCATCCTTTCTATGACTTTCAGAGAAAGTACAGTCGACATTCGACAATCGTTCTGTAGTTTGACTGCGCGAATTTGAAATTCCTCGTTCGACTAGTGTTAAGTTTTAGTTTTTGTTTTGAGTGTCACTTAAGCAGTCTTTTCTTCTCCTTGAGTTTGGATGGAGGTTTGGGCAGCGTTAGTTTTAGGTTACTTAAGTATCAATTAAGTAGTTTAAATGATTAATACAGCTAATCAGTCAACTTATCTATGAATTATTAAGTTTTAAATCGTTAATTCGTTATGAATTATCATAAAGTTTAATACAGTTATGAATAATAAAGTATACCGTTATGAATAATTAAAGAAAACTACCTAAAATATAAACTCAATCGAGTACCCGAACGTTTTTCTAAACTACTTTACTACTCGAAGAAGGAATTTTTTGGCTTAATCGAGTACTCAATTACCTGCCTACCCAACTCTGTACTCGACGAAAAAAATTTCAGATACTCAGTACCCAACTCGATTGCATAAAACCACTACTCACACAGCCTTATCTATGACGGATCTCTGGCTAGGCAAAAAGGGTGCATTAGGCATAGAAATGGTGCTCAGTTAAAATTTAACACATCGAAGATAGGGAACTAACACACTTATGATAACACCCTTCATACTTAATTAAAATGACTTAAAATCTTTGCAGAGATCACTACCACCTGAAAGTAGCCCAATCATAACTAATTGCTGCGCCTTCAACCATAATGGCCAGTTGTTAGTGACTGGAATGTCTGATGGAAAAATTTCACTTTTTGGTAATATTTCACTGTGTTGGATAGATTTCAATTTTTGAATGTTTAAACTGTTTTGCTTTTCTCAAAAGATTTCCGAACATCTAATTGTATTGCAACCTGGAATGCTCATAATGGAGAAACTTTTTCAGTTCAATTTAGCGCTGATGAAACTTCCTGTTTTTCCATGGGTTCTGATGGAAAAGTAAGTTTATAAATTATATTTATTAGCAGAATTATTGTAAAAATTTCCTGTTTGATTAGTTTATTCAATGGAATGTCAACAAAACTGGTCAAAAAATGTCAGAGATTAAAATTCACAGTGGTGCCACGGGTCCTTTCAACGTTAGTGGTCAATCTGCCAACTATAGATACAATCCATTGAGTAAAATATTCGTTTTCGACACCAACGGGAAAAATGTACTGACGTGTGGACCAACTGGAGGCATAATTTATAAAGTAATTAACATTTTCCACAGCGCAAAAGAAGTATTTTAAACATTCTCTTTAATATTTGTTCATTATAAATCAGTTTTCTAAAACTGAGAACATTAAGCAAATGTTAAATCTTGGTGGACATCGTTGGCCAGTTGTTTCCGTTGATTGGTCAACCACAGTCGACTGTGGAACGTGTTTAACCGGGTCATCTGATGGCAAAATTCAAATATCAACGCTATTAGCTCAGTGAAAGGAAAATATATATAGCTTTATATACACGTTTATGCATTGCAACAATGGACATAAATTTACAATGTGATAAAAGTTGGAAAAAACGCTTTACCCCAAATTTATTTATTTATATTATTTAAAAAGCAAATCAAAATTTTTTTCATAATATATTTTTTCTGCCTTATTCTACAATCATTTGCAATAATAAGTAAATACGCATTTTTTAAAACAAAGTGTAGTGTTTTTTATTTCATACTAATCTTATAATTTGTATTTACCGCGTAAAATATCTTAAAAATTATCGCGTATGGCAAATAAGGAACGCGATTGGCTCGAACGTACCACGAGTGTTTATTTCTCGCTTCTTGATTGGCCCATTTTGGCCGGACTTTTGCCTCTTCAGGTTAAAGATCCTCCTTGGGTGTAGTCTGCAATTCTGCATGCGGTTTTTCAGTGGCGACGGCGAGAGAGAAAGTCGGTGGTGTTTTCGTTGGCTTTTGTCAATTTTTAGCTTCCCGGAAGAATTCCTTAGTGTAAAAAACGTTTAAATGTTCGTTCTTTAGTCATTTCAAAGGATTAGATCGTGTAAAAATGACGTTAAATTGCGTTCATAGTGTCGCGTTTTGCGTTTTGTTAATATTTCTGGAAGATCACCTAGCCAACGGTCAACAGGATAAAAGTAAGTCCGAATTAACTTCTCTACTCGTTCTCAGGTCATGACCCTCGTGAGTCCGCTCCTTCCTGTCAAAATGATTAAGTAGTGGAGAAGGCCAAATTGATTTTTCAGTAGCCGTTTCTGGTCTATTTCCAAGAACGAAAAGCGGTACGGTCGGCTGAAATATATTTTGGCCCCTTAAAATCGATAAAATCTCGCCGATGTATAGGCCTAGAATGATATATTTTTAATTCAATAAATTTATTTTAGTTTTGTTTATAGGCTTATATCGAGCGTGAATTCACTTAAATGTTTGTCCTTCGCAATTGATAAAAATCAACGAATTTAAACAAAGGGAACGTTTCGCAACGTGTTACATTTTGAATAAAAATATAGATCCTTGATTGCGTCAACAAGCGGAGAATTGGAAACTTCCTTTTCGAAGGATCCAAACACAAAGTAGACAGAAGAGGAGTCGTGGGCGGTTGCGACTCTTCTTTTTCCTTTTCGGAATGTCTTTAGACCGTAACGCAATTATCCACCCCCCTTTTAACAAAAAATTCAGGTCTATTGTTCTTCACGTTCTATAATTTTTATAGAAGTGTTCCGTGGGAAAAAAGGATTTTTTTAACCGCTGAGAAAGTTCGTTGTTTGGGTATATAAATTAATATTTTCTCCGGACATTTTATTCCACCCACGCCCCAAACGAAAGGGACATTATTTTAACGAAATCTCACGGTTTTAGAGCGATAATTGGTCTATTACATAAGCGTAAATAATGTAATAGCTACACGTAGCGCTGGTAGTTTTTCTCATCTCGATAGAGACCTTTGGAAAATTAAAGGTCAATGTTAAAAAAGCTGTTATTCCAATCGATTTTTCCCGCCACTCATTTTCATAATGACTCATAATCACGGATTCATAAGAATGACCCATTACCGGTACCTTTTTGAAAGCGGATTTTTCCCTGAGTGTTTCATCTCCCCCCTTCAGCGAGCGGGTAGTCGTTTTCTTAAAAGCGAGAATAAGGGACTTTTCCGAAAGTAGCGTGTGGTGAAAATACGTACGTGTATGATGGCGCAAAAAAAAAACCCGCGATTTTGAAATTTGAAGAGGGCTACCCTCTTATTAAAATGGTTATTGAGCGCACGGAGCTTTCACTTTGCGTATAATTAGGCGCGGATTAACATAACGCGTCTCATTGAGAGTCGCGGCCTGTTGTATTTTAATTGCTCATATTTTACGATTCTCCCTTTTAAGGATACCGAAAAAAACCATAAACTTAGCACTTCCTCGTGACCCGGGTCACTCCACTCGAAACTATATTCATTTTCTTTTTTTGGAAGGGATTCAAAAATGAACATAGACGTCTCTCTTTATTTATTTTCCGCGTTTTAAACACAATGGGAGAACGTTTATTCTTTATTTTTGAATGGAAAGCTTAAATTATCAACAAGATTATAAAGCCTAGGTAATGACGGTGTGGTCGAAGCCAAGGCCTACAGGCTACAGGCAAATTAAAATATTTTCATAATTAAAATTGACTCGAAATAATGACATTATTTCATCGGAACGTAAAATTGACTATTATAAGCACTCGCGTCGTGTGCGTAGTTAATTTTGAAATTAGAAACCAAAAACGTGTTTTCGCTGGTATTTATCGTCATCAATGTAAAGCTTGTACTCGGTAGCTGAAGTGTAGTGTTTACTCATTTGAAAAAATCGAACTGAATGTCAAGTGGCGTCTCCCATCAATCAAACACGATACTGTCCCTTTAATCGGTCGATCTCAAACTGTTCCGAAGTGGAAAAATCCAGGTGGCCAATCGTGTGGAAAATAGTTTAAATTCCGGGCTGGACAAAAGTTAATTTAGTAGATAATTTGACCAAAAGAAGCCAGGCAGAAATTTTGGTAATTTTAAAACCAAATCTTCTAGCTAGGAATTTCTCCAATATAAATTACGATTGATATTATAGATTTATGCCTTCGAATACAGTAATTACGGTCACTGGAGGGCCCCTAGGCCACGGCCTAGGTTGGCCTAGGCGGAAATACGGCACTGACGAGGATGCTCAAATTCTGATTAATCGGTTTTGTTCTTTGTAAAATATTAATTAACATCGTTGAATGTAAAATAAGCAATATTCACAATAACATTTATTGAAAACTTTTCCCTTATTAGCGACTTTTTGTGAAATTTCACTTTTTGCTATTATTTTCCACTGGCCTAGACTCTTCAATAAAAAAAGTCTTTTTTTGGAACAATTATAAAAATTCATATTGCGCGTGTAAATACGTCGCCATGATAGGTTATAAAAGCAGGCCAATAAGCCTACTAAATAACAAATCTGGTCATGTAGAGGTCACGTAATTTTGAATTTGGCGAATTGATAAATTTATGACGTTAAACTGCGTTACGTCTTCCAATTTGCGGTTTTTTACGCGAGAAGTGTCCATAAAGTGGGTCAGGTATACCTTCATAAATTGAAGGGTTATTCCAGTTAACCCGTAGATTTATTGATATGAATCCCCATTTTATTTTGTTTCGCCGACACACCCTAGCGGCTTTTAAGTTGGGCATACGCCCTTGGGGACCCGCAGAAAATAGATTAAATGGGTTAGAAGAGCAAAACCTTGCATCCCAACGATTTGCGGCTATAATTATCGACGTTAGGTCATTACCCCTGTATATTAACTTCTCCCTGAGCACCGGTTTGCAATTCGTATGATCAATTCCTGTTATGAAAAACGTGTTAATAGCGAAAATGGCACGTAGAATAAATATTTAAACACCTGCCAATTAAAATTTTTCTTTAAGAAGTTACGCATTTGTAAGCAAGTAGTTTTTCGAGTTGACCTTGGAATTTAAGGGAATTGAAAAAAAAGATAAAACTTTCGCATTGCCAGAATTTTCGTAGTACGACGAAATTTCTAAGCAAATTAGCTTTGTTGGTATGAAATTGTTTTCATTTCAGTATTACCAGTGCCGCCGAAATACTCATTTCGGAGGCACCGGTATTACAATAAGTAACGACATATGGTTGCAATCATAGTTCGGTATTTTAATATTTTTTGAGTTGACCTTGGAGTTGATGTATATTGCAAATCAAAAATGCATTTATTTCTGCTTAGAGAGAATGACGTATGTTGGGATTATACGTGGCCATCATGGTCAAATTTTCCACTAGGGGGGGGGGGGGGGGTGCGTCACCGGCGTGCGCATCCATCGCGTCAGAAGACGTCAGATGTAGGGAACCAATCAGATTTGATTTTAATGAAGAATATTGTAAGCAACGCTAATCGTCCCAACACAGTAGAAATACATACTTTCTTGGTAATTTAGTTTACGATTTAATTTGCTCATTTTGCTGATCCTAAGGGGCTTATCGAATTTCTAAGCAAATGAGCTTTGTTGCTTGGAAATTATTTTCTTTTTCATTATAGCAGGGTCCACATAAGTCCTATACGCCGAAATTAAAAGGTGGGTCAAAATGCCGACCCGCCCAGCAACATTTGAATTTATATGAAAGTCCAATAAGAAACTGTTATTTCGTTACAAGTCGTCTGGCGATTTCAAACCGAAAACACGAAACTACGCGAGACAGGAAATTCGTCTCCATATAAATTCAAATTCCTATAAAATCCTATATTTTCAAAAATGTCCTATAACATCCTATATTTTTCCCAAAAGTTCTATAAAATCGTATAATTTTTATATTTTTCCCATTTCAAATCCCGCCCCTCAGTTAAATTGCTAGATTTAGCAATAGGATAAATTCCTATACATTCTAGTTTATACTTTTGTTCTTGTTAACTAGCTAATAGTATATTTTTGTGATAAAATGGTTAAATAGTTTCTATTTTTTATTCACTAACTATAGAATTTGTTTTAAATGCATAAAGTTAGTAATTGAAATGGCATATTTATTATTTAGGACTTCCTATAAAATCCTATAATTTAGAAAAAATAGTCCTATAAAGCCCGATATATTTTGAAATATAATCCTATTTCAGTTGGGGCCCTGATTATAGCGATAAGAAACGAAAAATAACGCAATCGAAGATGTTTTTCAAGTGGACCTTGTAATTTATGCGTAGTGAAAATATGCTCGAAAACCAAAACCTAGGTCTTCAAAGTATTGGCGTTTGTAATTTGAGTCTTATTCGAAAGTTTATCCGATCGTATGACACGATTTTTAAGCAAATTAGCTTTGTTGATAAGGGATAAGTTCCATGATTACAAAATAAACACGGGTTGTTATTTCATCCTTTCTTCACAGTGACGCCAAAAATGATCGAAGTAAGCGCCTCTAGTAGCCTTTGCTCGCGTGAGGTTAAGGCTTAGCGTAAAATTTAAAATGCTTTCAAAGTAAAATGAATTTGGTAAACTAATAATGAATCGAGTATGAACATAAAATGTATAGAGTAATATCGGCGTGACGCATGTCGACGTCACCCATGCTTTTTCCTATAGGTAAAAAACTGCCCTCAAAATGGCGGCCATAGCCCAAAGCTACAGAGCGATACTACTGTATTGCTGGGTTTATACAGACTTGGAAATATCAGGGAATTAAATGGTTGACAGAAATTTTCAGGGAAATAACCATTATTGGTGGATCTTAAAATTAATTTTGCACGTGAAAATACGCCGCCATGTTGGGGTATAAAAGCAGGTAAATTAACCTGCTATACCTTATGATGTAAAAGTGCTGTTGCGCGCAAAAATGTTATTTTTAAATCGGTCAATTTAGTAAAAAACAGTAAAATTTATGAGTTCAAAAAGTTTTTCTTAAAGAGTACAAATTTACACCAATAAGTTATTCCTATTAAAGATTTAACATCATTACTTATTTGATATAATATAATATGATACCAATTGAGTTTAAATGTCAATCATGAAATTAGTTTAATTGAGGTTATCTTGCACCTTGAAAAATCAGGGAATTAGGAGCGGGAAATCCTGAAAATATCAGGAAAATCCGAAAATCTGTTGCCAATAGTTGTATGAACCGTGTATTATTAAATACGCGATTAGTATGGAGATTCGTTCGGCCTTAAATTTATGGGTATTATCGGATTGGCTGAATTTCAATGTAGCTGACCAATGGGAAAAAGGCTACTGGATTTGATAATCCTACTAATTATCCTTTCAACCTCGAAGTACATAAACTGCTAAATTTTCACCTGATAAGCAGTCTAAACAGACGATTTGCTATTTTATACAACGCAAAACGTCTGTTTAGCTGACGAAAATCCAGCAGTTTATTAACTTTATGAAAGGATCTTTTGTCAGTCGTGAAAAAATGCTGTAGTAAGAGAAAGTGGTTATATTATCAGATATAAATGAAATAAAATTTAAATAAGAAATAAAATAAAAATAAAATTTAAATAAGAAATAAAATAAAAATAAAATTTAAATAAGAAATAAAATAAAAATAAAATTTAAATAAGAAATAAAATAAAAATAAAATTTAAATAAGAAATAAATAAAAATAAAATTTAAATAAGAAATAAAATAAAAATAAAATTTAAATAAGAAATAAAATAAAAATAAAATTTAAATAAGAAATAAAATAAAAATAAAATTTAAATAAGAAATAAAATAAAAATAAAATTTAAATAAGAAATAAAAATAAAATTTAAATAAGAAATAAAATAAAAATTTAAATAAGAAATAAAATAAAAATAAAATTTAAATAAGAAATAAAATAAAATTTAAATAAGAAATAAAATAAAATTTAAATAAGAAATAAAATAAAAATAAAAATAAAATTTAAATAAGAAATAAAAATAAAATTTAAATAAGAAATAAATAAAAATAAAATTTAAATAAGAAATAAATAAAAATAAAATTTAAATAAGAAATATATAAAAATAAAATTTAAATAAGAAATAAAATAAAAATAAAATAAAAATAAAATTTAAATAAGAAATAAAATAAAAATAAAATTTAAATAAGAAATAAAATAAAATTTAAATAAGAAATAAAATAAAAATAAAATTTAAATAAGAAATAAAATAAAAATAAAATTTAAATAAGAAATAAAATAAAAATAAAATTTAAATAAGAAATAAAAATTAAATTTAAATAAGAAATAAAATAAAAATAAAATTTAAATAAGAAATAAAATAAAAATAAAATTTAAATAAGAATTAAAATAAAAATAAAATTTAAATAAGAAATAAAATAAAAATAAAATTTAAATAAGAAATAAAATAAAATAAAAATAAAATTTAAATAAGAAATAAAATAAAAATAAAATTTAAATAAGAAATAAAATAAAAATAAAATTTAAATAAGAAATAAAATAAAAATAAAATTTAAATAAGAAATAAAATAAAAATAAAATTTAAATAAGAAATAAAATAAAAATAAAATTTAAATAAGAAATAAATAAAAATAAAATTTAAATAAGAAATAAATAAAAATAAAATTTAAATAAGAAATAAAATAAAAATAAAATTTAAATTAGAAATAAAATAAAAATAAAATTTAAATAAGAAATAAAATAAAATTTAAATAAGAAATAAAATAAAATTTAAATAAGAAATAAAATAAAAATAAAATTTAAATAAGAAATAAAATAAAAATAAAATTTAAATAAGAAATAAATAAAAATAAAATTTAAATAAGAAATAAAATAAAAATAAAATAAAATAAAAATAAAATTTAAATAAGAAATAAAATAAAATTTAAATAAGAAATAAATAAAAATAAAATTTAAATAAGAAATAAAATAAAAATAAAATTTAAATAAGAAATAAAATAAAAATAAAATTTAAATAAGAAATAAATAAAAATAAAATTTAAATAAGAAATAAATAAAAATAAAATTTAAATAAGAAATAAAATAAAAAAAAAATTTAAATAAGAAATAAAATTTAAATAAATAAATATAAAATTTAAATAAAAATAAAATTTAAATAAATAAAACTAAAATTTAAATAAATAAAAATAAAATTTAAATAAATAAATATAAAATTTAAATAAAAATAAAATTTAAATAAATAAAACTAAAATTTAAATAAAAATAAAATTTAAATAAAAATAAAATTTAAATAAAAATAAAATTTAAATAAGAAATAAATAAAAATAAAATTTAAATAAGAAATAAAATAAAAATAAAATTTAAATAAGAAATAAAATAAAAATAAAATTTAAATAAGAAATAAAATAAAAATAAAATTTAAATAAGAAATAAAATTTAAATAAATAAATATAAAATTTAAATAAAAATAAAATTTAAATAAATAAAACTAAAATTTAAATAAAAATAAAATTTAAATAAATAAAACTAAAATTTAAATAAATAAAAATAAAATTTAAATAAATAAAATTTAAATATAAAATGAAATAAAAATAAAATTTAAATATAAAATGAAATAAAAATGTAAATATAAAATGAAATAAAAATAAAATGTACCTAAATATAAAATAAAAATAAAATGTACCTAAGTATAAAATAAAAGTAAAATTTAAATATAAAATTAAAAATAAATTATATGTAAATATAAAACTAATTATAAATTATATGCAAATATAAAATAAAAATAAATTATATGTAAATATTAAATAAAAATAAATTATGTAAATATTAAATAAAAATTACATGTAAGTGATATTTAAATATTAAAAAAATTACATGTAAGTGATATTTAAATATTAAATAAAAATTACATGTAAGTGATATTTAAATATTAAAAAAAATTACACGCAAGTGATATTTAAATATAAAATAAAAATTACATATAAATTATATATATATATATAACTTATAGCAGATTAAAATACTTCGGTTTAGTTAACCCGGTTTAATCTCATTTAATATAGCTCGTCTATATTACCGTCAGTTTATTTAAACATTGCGGGAATGCAATAAATGGGGTATGCGCGAATTCGTCTTCATTGTTGTTGTCGTTTAGCGGAAGTGCTTCTTGTCGAAGCCGCGTTATATTTAGTAGCCCGGAAAGTTGGCTTCTCCGAGCATTTTATTTTTCTAAAAACTCAATAGATCTACAGGTCAGGAAATTCAATAAAATCAACGTACCGGTATTCGTCGCGCACTCGGTGTTTTGCATTTCCTGCCAAATTTATTTCAACAAATACATTTGTTTATTCCGACTATGCTAAGGATGGCGCCTTACGACACTAGGGTGGCTTTACGCATTGTAACCCGGCCACCTGAATTAATGGCTTCAAAAGTCGCTTGATGACTTAGGCCTAAGGTGGTGCCTTGGAGCCTAGCTGATTATTTATTTTTTATTTTCTCGTTTCTTTATAATAACAGCGCGCGACGTACGCTCGTGGACACGTGTTAATTGGAAAGTGCTGTCACGATTAAAAATAAATAAATATGTAACATATTTAATTTAATTATGTCTACGTAAATTAACATTAGTTTTTCTTCTCATCTCAAGCTGGAATTCGTAAGTTGTGAGATTGTGGTTATTCAGTGTGCACTCTTTTTGAAAAATCAAGGGCAGTAGATACAGGGACGAGAAAGTGTTTTGGCGGCCTCTGTTGGAATATATCACCTAAAACGACCTAAACGCAAGGAGAGTTAGTTGTAAACAAAAAAAAAATGGCGGTCACCTAATTTTAGCGGTTCTTGACGAGGCTTAAGTGTTCAAAACAAATGGGCATTTCATTATTTACGTTCGTAGTTTTATTTTTAATTTAATATCAAAATGGTAAAACCTAACTACAATAATACGGTCCATGGTGAACCACGTCTTAACAATGGCCGCGGTTTGTTTACATCTAACTCCCCGTGAATATGAAGACGTTTAAAATCGAATTTTTCCCCCTGCTTTCTCGTCCCTGTATCTACTGTCCTTGGAAAAATAGCGCCATCTACTGACCGGTTAATGAAACTCAATGAATTTTAAATAATAATAATGGCCTAGTTTTCCACCGGGAACGAGGGCGAGGGGGGGGACGTCAAATAAGTACATTCTTAGTAATATTTATTTAATTAATTAATGTGTCAGTGGTAGCTAGGAGCAACGAACACAAGGAGAACGCAGCTAGCCTTTAAACACGCTAACGCAGTGTTGTGTATAAATTTCATTGGACGAGCGTTTACGCTGAACGTTTTACGGGTGGGGGGGGATGACAATTTCCGAATTTTCCCTTCCGACGGCAGCAGGCTCTAAAGCGTCTAACCAATGAAAACTGTACACAAGAAAATGCACGATATTTGACGGGTTGCGTTCTCCTTGTGTGGCGTGCTGTGTTTGTTGCTCCTAGGTGGTAGTAAGAAAAAATTCCGCTACAAGTACAGTGCCATACCATAAGTCTATAATTACCATTCTATAAGTGTGTTATTTTTATTTAATTTTTGATAGCTGTCCTTAATCGCTGTACAAGCCTGTAGTAGCTTCGACATTACTATTTATTAATTAACTAATTTAACAATTAACTGCTAACAGATTTAGCATTAGCAAAAGCTGTATTCACTTTCATATGACTAATCGGTGTGCAGATTTGTAGGAAGTGGTAGAAATGACGTCATACCCGGAAAGATAAGCGCCTCTATCGAGAAAAATATGCAACTGAAAAACCAATTATCACGCGCTTTCAGTAAAAATGTGACACCTAGGCCTGGATAGGGAACCGTTATTTGAAACGTTATTATTGACTTACGCCCATACCTACAATTGTTAGTGTTATTATATAACACGTCATATCGTTCTTAGTGAACAAGAACAGCAGATTCGTCACTGTTTTCCGTCCGTTCATTCCCGCTTTGATATTACGTCTTTAAGGATTACAGACAGCGAGTGCTTTGGAAATATTCTTTGTTAATAATAATAATAATAATAATAATAATAATCAGCTTTGTTAATACCCTGGGCACCACTCTAGGCCCAAGTCAGCTAGCGACTTTTAATGCCTTTAATTCAGGTGGCCGGGTTGAATTGCGTAGGATGGTGGTTGCAAGCCCTTCATGCCACGCGAGTCAACGGTATCTTCCCATTGCGCCGAATCCCATTCGACCGAATTCCCATTAGACCGAATTCCGCCAATGTTTTTGATGAAATTAGCCCAAAGGCGGGTTTTGTATTTTCTAATCGACCGACGCAATATCACAATTGCGCGACCGCAAAAAAAAAAATAGTTTTTCTTTCTACTCCTTTAGGTTAGGTTCGGTTTGGGAACACTGCATTCTGTTCTGACAAGATGCTGAAACGGATAAAACCGTATCCTAAATCCGCCAAAGTGCGGTTTTTTCGGTCGAATGGGATTTGGCGCAATGGAACAGATTCGAGCCAACAGCTCCCCACACTTACAATTACCGTTAACCTCGACAAGTTTTTATGGAAAGGGGGAAACCGAAAATGGCCGACGATTACGCCGCCGAAAATATTTTACTAAACTGATCGGCGGCGTTTTTTACCGTTATTTTGAATTATCGACTAAGACTATAGATCCGAGCGCTGCAAGCTGGGATGTTTCCTCTTGCTGCGAGGCGAAAGTGCTAACCACTTCGCCACCCCACATTTCTCGGCACATTTAGAGCCAGTTGCAAAAGTATTTTTGTCTAGGATTTACCAATTGATATAACTTCTATGGTCGAATCCTCGCGAAGCATAGTTTTGTAACAGGCCCTTAATTTACAGAGCAATTTCAGTCGTAAGCCTGTGTTAACATATGTTTGTTGCATGTTTCAGTTTTACGATACTGCGTGCCAGAGGCGTTGGGAGAGGAATGCACCGAAATGAGTGGTAACGCCGGACTGGACAAACTCAAATGCGTCATTGTCAGAGACAGGTTAGAATCATTAATTAATTAACTAGCTTCGTTTTAGGATGTTCTTCAAACCGAAGATCTCTACGCTGAGGTCGCGTTTCTTTTTTGTTAGACTGTTTTAGTTCTATCGGTTCATAAACATGGTTATTCTTTTTTTGGGGTCCAGAAAACAACCTAAACCGCTAGGTGGCGTTCGTAACCAATGGTTCAAGGTCATTCAAAATTTATCCCAAGAACCATTAGGGGTAGGGGAATGGTTCCAATTAGAAAAATGCGCGCCATCGTGTCAAATTATTTTTGACCAATGGTTCAAGGTCCTTGAAATTTACATTGTTAATAGACCTTTTGGGGTCCAGAAAACAACCTAAACCGCTAGGTGGCGTTCGTAACCAATGGTTCAAGGTCATTCAAAATTATCCCAAGAACCATTAGGGGTAGGGGAATGGTTCCAATTAGAAAAATGCGCGCCATCGTGTCAAATTATTTTTGACCAATGGTTCAAGGTCCTTGAAATTTACATTGTTAATAGACCTTTTGCGGCGTCTGAAATTGAAGCTCGTAAAAATGTTCTGGTAGCCCTGTTGATGAAAAGCTTTTTTCCATACTGTATCTACTATCCTACTGTTAATTATATTAGTTTAAAAAAATAGTTGTAGCGTGGGATATTTAAGGCTTTGTGATTTACCATTCATTTCCTTAGTATTTAAGAGAACTCAAATATTAAAGGTAAGCTTAATTAGTTTTTATGTTTTATGAGTTAAAAGCTTTAAAGGATCAAAATTAGGAAAAGTACACGGGCTAAAATGGCAAGGCTTAGAATCTACAATCGCTGGACGTGGTCTCTATGTCTCTGCTACAATGTAATCAGCTGGGATTCCCCTGGGAAGAAATATTCTTTTTTCATCCTACTGAAAGATCCTGCTAAAGGTGATATTGGGGGGTTACCCATGTGAAGGTGACTTTGGGGGGGGGGGGTCGTAACGGGGAAAATAATAAAAATGGTAGCCCCAGTCGAAAGCGCCGCAAATTATTTATAAACCCTTAAAATTTCAAATTCGAACCTAAAACACATTTTGAGTTATTAGCTCTGTATCGTTTTTTTAGTTAACACCCGGTATAATATTTATCTTACCCGTGTACTCATTCGAAAAAATACATCAAGGAAAATTACATGGTGCGAAATATATCGTATCCAGAAATAGCACCCATGCCTTATAGATAAATATTTTGCACCCAAAATGGCGGCCATAGCCAAAGTTACGGAGTGTTATTACTCTATAGTGATTTAACTGATTTGGTGAGCCTACGAAGGCTCATGTTTCATATTTATAGCCTACATGGGTAAGATATATTTGATAAACTTCTGCTGATCTTAATAGAGGATGTGTATTTACTTTTGTTTGTGGTAGGCTTATAAAACGAATTAGCTTATACCAGAAGTACATAAGTATTCCATCTCACCATAATGTTAATGTTATTCGTTTTGAAACACGTACCATCGCAGGCTCCCGTGGATTTTTCCTAAGACAGGTTTGCCACAAAATTTTCAGATTCAAATTCCCTGACTATTCCCTGGCCATTTTAAGAGATTTTTCCTGACTTTTTAAGGCCAAATGTTTTTTAATTTTATCAGACGTTAACAAATTTAATTTGACTTATATTTCAGTAAAAACGTTATGGCAATGTTGAAAAATTGGCCAAACTTTCATGGAAATAAATGATAATCATAGAATTTACCTTCTAAAAGTGTCAAGATAAAATTTAATTCCCTGACTTTTCTCTGAAGTTTTACAAATTCTTAAAATTCCCTGGTTTCCCGGGCGTGTGGCAACCCTGTAAGACGTTACTTCAGAAAAACATTGTTGGGGGCGAAATGATATTGTTTATAAATAAGTAAACCAATTAGTTGTTAAATTTTACATGGTCTGGCGGTAAATTTGGATTGAAAACATTTATCGATCCGACGAACGTACATGCTTCCTTTTAAAGGAAGAATGAACTAAGTCGAAAAATGATTAAATCGTCTGCTAGCACGCGCTATGAATTATTTTTAACGTAACTAACGCCAATTACCATTAGCTTCTGTGGCAGTAATGTGAAATTCGTTATGGAAGTTTATACTTCCTTTAATGACCTAGATCTCGCAAGAGTTTACTATGTGGTTTCTTTTCGCCTGTTCTCGGACTAAAAGTGTACTCTTTTTACCCTTAAAAGTTTTATTCGCTTGTTCCGGGGATGATAATTACTCCGCCCCATAAACTATTCGCTCGATCCGGAGTATAGAGTAATGGCAGTGTGACGTCACGGCACGACACCCGTGCTTTTTCCTATAGATAAATAATCGCGATCAAAATGGCGACCATGGTCAAAGCTACGGAGTGCCATTACTCTATTAGGGCTACTCTTTTTACTCCTTCTGAAAAGGAGGTGTAAAGGAGTAAATCGGATTTTGCCGTCCGCTAGCCAGAATTTATCCGCTGAAAGGCCACAGGGAGCCATTTTGGAAAAACGTTTTTACTCCGTCTCAATTCTCCACCACAGAATCGGAGTAAAATTACGTCATAGCCTTACTCTTCTTACCCTACTCCGAAATCTCGGAACAAGCGAAAATAAACCAACTATAGGCCTTTATTAAAAGGTGGGTAAAAATGACGACCGTCCCAGCTAAATTTCAATTTATGTGAAAGACCAATAAGAAACTACTATTTCGTTACACGACGTCTGAAACGCAGACGATTTTAAACCGAAAACACGAAACTACGCGAGACAGGAAATTCGTTTTCATATAAATTCAAATATTGCTGCGATGGTCGACATTTTTACCCACCTTTCAATAAAGGCCTATTATATACTGCTATTTACGTTGTCAAATGAGCGAAATTGAGGCTAACATTAACCTTCTCAACGAAATTATGACAATTATTTCCACGCAGACTTCATTGTATGGAAAAAGTGCAGACCGGAGTGGCCGATCTGGTGCAAGTACCCGTGGATGACATTTTCGTGGCCGGCCTGAAATACAATCTGACAGCTTTCATGATGGAGGAAATAAATAGATGTAAATATTTGAATTATTTTTAAAGCGATCCGGACATCCGCCTTCGATAATACGTTCCTACACCCGCGCTGTTGAGAATCAGTTTTTAACGGTTTTTCCCATTTCCAACCCCCCCCCCCTCCCCACCCGTTTGTTTTGGCGACTGGACCTCTAGCCGAATACGCGTACCATCCGGTCGCCGTAGTGAAACGAAGCAGTAATATCCGCTCTCTGCGAGATTTACGGTCGAAGAATTCTTGTCACACCGGGATGGGCCGAACAGCTGGCTACAACGTGCCCGTGGCCGTCCTGATCGCCTCGGGGGTCATGCCTCCCGACTGCCGGGGTGAACTCTACACCGTCTCGCGATTCTTCAACTCCAGCTGCATCCCAGGCTCGTGGACTTCCAGCCCCCATCTTGACGCGAAACTCAGTAAGACGCGTACGCAAATTGCTGACAGAGAAACGAACGTTTAAGGCCTATTCACACGAGACCACATTTTCTCCAACTTTTTTTCGTTCACACGCTACAAAAATGTTGCAGAAATTCTTAAATAAATTCCTTTTCTACTACAAGAATTATAATTTACAATAACATGATAATTTACAAAAATACGATAATTTACAAAAATACGATAATTTACAAAAATACGATAATTTACAAAAATACGATAATTTACAAAAATACGATAATTTACAAAAATACGATAATTTACAAAAATACGGTAATTTACAAAAATACGGTAATTTACAAAAATACGGTAATTTACAAAAATACGGTAATTTACAAAAATACGGTAATTTACAAAAATACGATAACACGCTACAAAAATGTTGCAGAAATTCTTAAATAAATTCCTTTTCTACTACAAAAATTATAATTTACAATAACATGATAATTTACAATAACATGATAATTTACAATAACATGATAATTTACAATAACATGATAATTTACAATAACATGATAATTTACAATAACATGATAATTTACAATAACATGATAATTTACAATAACATGATAATTTACAATAACATGATAATTTACAATAACATGATAATTTACAATAACATGATAATTTACAATAACATGATAATTTACAATAACATGATAATTTACAATAACATGATAATTTACAATAACATGATAATTTACAATAACATGATAATTTACAATAACATGATAATTTACAATAACATGATAATTTACAATAACATGATAATTTACAATAATACGATAATACACAAAAATACGATAATATACAAAAATACGATAATTTACAAAAATACGATAATTTACAAAAATACGATAATTTACAAAAATACGATAATTTACAAAAATACGATAATTTACAAAAATACGATAATTTACAAAAATACGATAATTTACAAAAATACGATAATTTACAAAAATACGATAATTTACAAAAATACGATAATTTACAAAAATACGATAATTTACAAAAATACGATAATTTACAAAAATACGATAATTTACAAAAATACGATAATTTACAAAAAATACGATAATTTACAAAAAATACGATAATTTACAAAAAATACGATAATTTAAAAAAAAAATAATTTACAAAAAAAATAATTTACAAAAAAAATAGTTTACCAAAAAAATTTACAAAAATACGATAATTTACAAAAATACGATAATTTACAAAAATACGATAATTTACAAAAATACGATAATTTACAAAAATACGATAATTTACAAAAATACGATAATTTACAAAAATACGATAATTTACAAAAATACGATAATTTACAAAAATACGATAATTTACAAAAATACGATAATTTACAAAAATACGATAATTTACAAAAATACGATAATTTACAAAAATACGATAATTTACAAAAATACGGTAATTTACAAAAAATACGATAATTTACAAAAAATACGGTAATTTACAAAAAATACGATAATTTACAAAAAATACGATAATTTACAAAAATACGATAATTTACAAAAATACGATAATTTACAAAAATACGATAATTTACAAAAATACGATAATTTACAAAAATACGATAATTTACAATAATAAAAGCATTTATTATTAATCTTATCATTTCATTGTTACCTTTGACCACTATCAAAGACGGGGATTTTTCGGCCTCCGCCGAATATATAGTCCGCTAAATAAAGTGACCTATGTGGAATATTATTAGATTAGAGTAACAGAGTTAGATGAAATTTATTGTCTGCCATTAATACGAAGTAAGAGCTTGTAAGTGTTTGTTAAAAAATTAGCATAGGCTTCGAGCTTACGAGGAGACTACCCGAGGTGATAATCACCGATTTTGTTGAAACTAGGTGGGTATGTAGACCTTATGGTAACATGAAATTTCATCAAGGGAAAAGTTGCAATGGGCATTAGTTTTTCCATGGCAACCGAAAATGTTTTTGACAACACAGTCTGTATATTGTCCCATTGAAAATAACAATTGATAAATTTTTACATATTTTGATCAAATTGACCAAAATTAATCAAAATATCATAAATTTCATTTCATTTGTCAATTTTGATCTATTTTTTTGGTTTTCAAATTTGAATTTTTTTTTTAAATTTTTCACAGGGGTACCCTTAGAAGTGCTCAGATTCCCATGTTATTTTCATACTGTGTTGTCAAAAAAAATTTCGGTTGCCATGGCAAAACTAATGCCCATTGCAATTTTTCCCTTGGTGAAATTTCATGTTACCATAAGGTCTACATACCCACCTAGTTTCAACCAAATCGGTGATTATCACCTCGGGTAGTCTCCTCGTTAGTTAATATAGCGCCATCTGCCTTAATAACAGTCAGCTATGTGTTTCGGTTGAAGCTGTACAGTTGTGCAGAGATAATTTTATTTTGAACGATCAGACAGCTTTCATATAATCAATTTAAAACCGGGTCGGTAGACGGCGATACTTGTGACCAAAATTTAAATTACGCACGAAGGCCGAAGCATGTTGTTGTAAAAATATTTTCCCACTTAAAAATTGATTTTGAAGTACCTCAACCACTTTCATTCGTAATAACATCCGAATACATTCTACTTAAAAAAGATCATGGCAAAGTCTATAAGTTGAGAGGTAATTTTTTATCCATTGAGTTGGGAATATTAATCTAGAGATCCAATAAAAAATCTGCTCCCCGCGAAACAAGTATTTGAAAATTACGAATGTGCCGTCTCCTCAAAAATGACGAGAAAACGTTATCATATGACCCGTGGCGCCATGTATTATTTTTGAAAAAAAATCTTTTTGCTGGAAAACGCGTCTTATTTGAACGAACCATTGAGAGATAGACGGCGCCAAGGGTAGAATGATAAAGTTTTCTCGTCATTTGGGAGCAGGCGGCAGTATTCTTATTTTTAAAAACTTGTTTCGCGAAATACTGAAATCCGACGTTTTGATTGGACCGCTAGATTAATATTCCCAACTCAATGATTTTATCTGTAGTTGCTCTTATTTGAAAATTGCGCCTTTAAAACACAGACTAAGGCCATCTATTGAGCAGATAATGAAGTTACTCGGTCTATCAGTTGTCTCGGGTAACATTGATTTCGAGTATAGTTTTATGCAATCGAAAGGATGCGTACAGATGTTATTAGATTTAAATATTTGAAACTAATCCTTGGTTACAGAAACCGGCACAACCATTTCAAACATTATTGGCCTACGCGAGTTGCAAGTCGAGTTGTTCCGCGTAAATGTAGAAAATATTTTAACCACTTTTTGGCTACAACAACGCTTTTGTTGGTTGGTTTTGATGAGTGACCGAGGCTCAATTACAAATATTTAAATTTCATAATTATCATACAAATTTTTTGGTTACATAAAACCAAAGGCGACATAAGACCCAAAAGTGAGTCAACTCTACCTTTGCGCCCTTTAAAATATTTTCTGAGAGCTATTCTCACAATAGACTACATAGCCTACTAGTTGGAATAGTACTAGAAACACTATATTTAGTCTATGGTCTGGCGCGTTTTCCTCTCTTCGATTTACCATGGATTTACTCACCCGTAGCATATGTAACATAATTACTCATAAGTATGCCATAAAAGTATTTTCGTTAATGAAACCTTGTTCACGGGATATGACGTAAATTACGTCACTTACAATTCCGTGACGAAATACGCGTCATTAACTTTACTGATGGGAAACGGAAGTTAGTGAGAATTCCTCGCGCGTTTCTGGCTTTGCCCATGTCAAGTTTAGCTCGGGCCTCACGATCACGTTATTTCATTTCCATGGTGACCTTTTCAATAGCGCAAGGATTATAAGCATTTTTGCATTTTTGGGTCCGCTTAATGTATGTTCCGCGTGAAACAACGTCTCATTGAATTTTTTCAATGGAAATGTTATACTTATGAGTAATTATGTTACATATGCCCGTAGACATACGTTCTAAAACACCTCACTTGGCGGCGCTAAAGTGGTCTTATGTCGCTTTTGATAAAATTAAATGATAATATTAATAATAAATATCTTTATTGATATAAATTTTGTAATGTGTAGTAGAAGAGGTATTTGTTTAAGAATAAGGAGTAATTTCTTCGCCGGTTAACGCGTGAAATCTGGGCAACTTTTCGCGGAGGGTGTGAACGAAAATGAAACTTGTTTCGTCGATACCCGATTTATCAACATAATATTAAGCGATGTTTTATGTAAAAAGTATAAGCAAAAGTTCAGGAAAAATTCGGTATAACAATAAGCACCAAAAATTATATTTTCCGAGGTTTCTAGATAATGAGAAATATTTACGTCTCAGACAGCTGGCGCCATCTTTAGGTATTTTAAAATGGGGTTTAATGGCGTTAACTCCCTGAAAAGATCTTTTCCCTTTACAAATTTTCCATTTTCCCTAGACCGATAAAATTTAGAAGATCCTTTCACACTTGAAAAGCCATTAGAGGTATATTTTTAAATACGATAAGTCTGATCAGATGGCGCCAACGACCTGAAACGTCAAATTTACAAATATTCTAAAACCGCTAAAAAATGTTAGTTTTTTGTGTTATAGTTTATACACGAAACATTTCTAATAGTGTTGAAATTGTTGTAATATATCGGTATTTATTTCTTTGCCGTCAATAAGTGTTAAATTAGCGCCATCTAGTAGAAATGAAAGCGTTAAAATCGAACCTCCAACGTCTTCGTTCTAAACGTTACGGTGTAAGCAATTTGCGATTTGGTCTCTTGGCCGGACGATTTCAGGTTTAAATATATTGTTTTTGTTTAATAATCGCGTAACAGAAGCCGAAGTTCCTAATTTGTGTTCCTCGTGCAAGGAGCCGAAGCAGTGCGACTCTTCCGACGAGTACGGCGATTACAAAGGCGCCATGAAATGTTTGCTGGAGGGCAATGGCGACGTCGCCTTCACCAAGCTGGAGTCAGTAGAGACCTTCCTGAGAGAGAACCCGTCGAAAAGCCATCAGCTGGACCTTTTGTGCGTGGATGGAAGCCGTATGCACGCCGAAGAGAGCAACAGATTGCCGCTGTGCACCTGGGGAAGGAAACCCACGACCGCTTTTATGGGTTCCTATTCCAAAAAAGGTCCGTCGAATTCCTCCTCCGTGTAGGCCGTAGGATTGAAGGCTGCTTTTCACCATAGCAAAAACGCCAAAAATTAAGTGTAAAGCTTGTTTTCCACTAGCGCGCGTCATAATGTTATTTTCTTTACGCGCGTAAAAACGTTTGAACGTTTCAAAGCTGAGAAACGCGTCGTTGCGCGCGCCAGTGGAAAACAAGCTTAACGCTTAGTTTCCACTAGCGCGCTCCATATTTGTTCAGGGTTCATACAGACCTGGAAAACTTGAAAACCTGGAAGTATCAGGGAATTCGATTGTCGACAAAAAAGTAAGGGAAATATCAGGGGGATTCCTATTTTTTAATAAAAATCATTTATGAGGTCAGAAAGTTTGCCCTGGTGAATACCAGGGGCGTAGGAACGTTTTAGATGTTGGAGGGGGCAAAGAGAAACCAAAAGGGGTCTGGAGAATTGTTTTGAATTTTTAATCGAGTGTAGCTTCTCCGAATGCATGTGTACCTTTTACTACTATGTAAATTGGCGGGAAAAGACTGAAATTTAAACACGGTTGAGGTTCTATAAGTTTTTTATGCTTATAAAATGAGAATTTGAGACTTGTGAAGATTTCTACTGACCAAAACGTTGGAGGGGGCAATAACATTAGTTGCCCCTCCCAGCAAAATTCTAGGGAGGGGCATTGCCCCCCTTGCCCCCCTGGTTCCTACGCCCCTGGTGAATACAAATTTACATCAATAAGTTTTTCTTATTAATGATTTGACATTATTTTTTCTTTATTAATATTGAACTATTTTAACTTAAATGACAATCATGAAATGAGTTACTCTGTAAATCTTAGTTTTATTTTATCTTGCACCTGGAAAAATCAGGGAAATATTCGTGGGAAAACCTCGAAATATCGGAGAAATCGGGTTGCCAATAGCTGTATGAATCCTGTTGTTTTACGCGCGTCGAAACGTTTTTACGTCCCAAAGTTGAGTGACGCGTTGTTACGCGCGCTAGTGGAAAGTGGAAACCAAGCATTATGCTTGGCTTAATGGAGACTTTTTGATCAAAAAATGTATTTGACCAAAAGGAGACCTTTGGCGTCGACGTTCGCCGTGGTGGAACTTTTGCACCAGTGGAAACCAACCTTTTGGGTTTTAGATTATAAAACTTACCCAAGATGTTAGAGTTTTTGGCTGTATTGTAGTTTCATCCCAGCACAGGATGAAATCCTGAAACCATTCCTCCTGGGTAGAGTTGCAAGTTATCTGCCCGTCTGCTCCTTTGGTTTTCTGTCTCCCCTTTCCATAAGAACTCACGGCTCGTTTTAAAGTAATAGCTAGTATAGGGACGATAGTAGTTAGCCGTGGCAAAGCTAGCCACAACACGTGGTAAAAATTATTCCGAATCGCTGTGAAAATAGCCCTCTGTCCTGTTGCAATGCGGGTTAGAAAGAGACCCAACTCTTTTTTTAAGTAGTGAAATTGAGAAAAAATCGTAAATTTTTAAAATTCCAGACGATATGCCAAGTTACCACAGAACCATCAGCCAAATATACAACAATTTTAAAAGCAACCGTCCTAAGTGGTTCGAAAAGGTTTTGGTACGAAGTTCCTCGACGTCCGACATCGTCCTGGTTCCTAGTTCGAGGCAACTCTACACGGATTATCTTGGTATTTGCTTCCCGTTCGTCTCTATTTCTACTTGAACTAATTCACGCAGAAACGTTTCGCTTCCCCTAAAGCGTTCCAATGATTATTCCCATCCCTCTGCCGGTGAAAAAATGGGTATCTCACCCTGCGCATATACGTGGGTGTCGCGTGGAACGATCCTGTTTCGTAGCTCCTCCTGGTGGCCAGTGGCGTAGCTGAGAACTCAAGAGGCCCCCCCGCAAAAATCTCTCTGAGGCCCCCCTATTTAATTTTTTTATGGTTAGCGGGGCACCCTTGAAACTCGAGGCCCCCCCGCACCGCGGGCCCTGCGGACCATCAGCTACGCCACTGCTGGTGGCATCTAGGAGCAACAAACACACCATTAGATAATTAATACGCAACATCCTACTTTCGTCGCGTTGAAATATTAGACCGGTTAAGTCAGCGCATGAAAACTTGTAACTTGTAGGATTGTAGACGTACCTTTATGTGTACAGCCTGAACCCTCTACAAGTTTTCCCTACACGTTTGCGAGGCATTTTCTGGCGCTTTTATACCGATTTTATCCGGTAGAGGGATACATACACTAAAGGATTTGTATACCCCCGTACCGTTAAATAAAAACATACCGGGTATGTAGAGGGATAGGAATAGTCTTAGTCAGGGCCGGATTAACCAATAGGCCGAATAGGCCTGGGCCTAGGGCACCAAGCCTACAAGGGGCACCAAGAGGGTTCGAAAAAGTACAAAACTTTAATCATTTGCTTTTCACAAAATATTTTATGAACCAAAAACGTTTGATTGTCACATTCTCTGACGGACTGCCGTCTGGCCCCTGACGACATACTAAATCTGGCAGCAAAATCAATTTTCCTTCAATTTCTCAATTATAAATTGAGGAAGCGCCTAGCACGCTTCGCTCGATATTGAAAGGGGGCACCAAAATTAACTTGGGCCTAGGGCCCCATAAAGTCTTAATCCGGCCCTGGTCTTAGTTAATAATTCAAAATAACGTCCGAAAAAGCCGCCGACCAGTTTAGGAAAATATTTTGGCGGCGCAAACGTCAGCCAAGTAAAACGTTCTCATCCGACCAAAAAAAAGATTGCAGTGTAGCCAAATTAGGATTTTGTTTGAAATACTCCGAAAATGGCCAACTTTCGTTTTCCCGCCATATCTGGAGGAGCGTTTGAGTGGCACCGAAACGTTCCGGTATTAATTAGTTCAAGATCCTTTTCTGTTCTCGATTTTTAACAATTGTCCGGCGTGTGACAGGTAATTATACGAAATCCATCCAGCGAGAACTGCCTAACTGCGACGGTAAATCCATCAGTTTATGCGTCACGTCCCTGATTGAACAAAGGAAATGCGAGGACTTGGCCGCCAGCGCTTACACCCGAAGGATCCAGCCTGCCCTGAGGTGTCACTGGGAAAGTACGGACGCCGATTGCATCGACGCCGTCTATTCGCGCAAAGCGGACATTATGGTCTTGGAAAGCAGTGACGTCTATCGGACTGGAAGGTCAGAGTTGATATTTTCGCCGTGGAGGGAAGAAGCTAATCGCGTTTTCCATTTGACTGCTCGAGATTAATTGATCTCGATCCTATTTTGGTCTAAGCTCCGATTGAGCTGTCCAAGCGTGTTGGAACACGCGAAAAACTTGCTCCGAGAGCGATCTCGGAGCTCTCGGAGCGCCTGGGAGCAGTAAATGGAATGCGCGATAATTGACCCGAGTAGATTCGAGCACGCAAATTAAACGCGAAACGTTGATCGGGGTGGTCTCGAGCGCTCGAGAGCAGTCAAATCGAAAACTCTGTAAGAGAGTGCACTCGATGGGTATTCATCAGACTGGATCGATTGCAGCGCCACACAGTTGTAGAGATGTCAATTATAAAAATTAGTAATTTTTTTTATTGAAAATAGCTGACTGTAAAATCTGTTTCATAACCGTAAAACAAAACAAATGCATTAATTATTTTTTGACCCAAACAAAGATATGAAAACATTGATAAAAACTGAAAATAATTAGTTTTTTCAGTCAAAATAACTAAGGCATAAGTATATGGTTACCTCTACCCCATAAAGATGGCGCCACGGTCAATTGAGCTTCACTTTCGTAGGCGGGGCTTCAGCCACTGATGAAATTCGCACTCAGCAAGACTTGATATATCTTGATTTACGTAACCAATATCTAATTTTTTCCCGTTAACCCTTGGTTTTGACTATGGATGGGCGTTTAAATGACAAGGCTCGAATGGGGAATGCGCTCTCCTAGTTTCTTTCCCGCAGGTTTTCGTAGTTTTTAACATTTAAATCTAATCCTGTAGAGATAAAGATCTGAAACCCTTGGCTACCGAAATCTACGGCAATGGAGAAATGTACTATTACGCCGTTGCCGTTCTGAAAGAAAACAGTCCCATCAGCGAACTCGCTCACTTGAAAGGTATCACGTTGACTTCGGTTGTTGTCCCATGAACCTTATCGCCGATATGAATGGCAAGGCTTAACGGTTTTATGGACTCGGAAAAACGTCCTACCGTCTACGCAGTGGCCTAAATAATGACACCGCAATGTGGGGCCCCCCCCGGCTTAAGTTACCCCATAATGGATGGGTCCCTTATTAACGCCACTGATTAAAGGGGCCCCCCAAAGGGTTTAGCTACTCCACTGCGTCTATGAGATAATCTGCAAATGGTATAGTTTTGTATTACACTGCAGAAAAAATAGTAGACGACGCGAGGTTTTCACGGGAAATCGAAATCGTCCCTCTATTTAGGCTGCGTTAAGTAAAACGCAATTTTTTTACCAATGTAGTGGCTACCTTATATGTGCAAAGCCTTAAATAAAAGTCCGTCTATAACTAATCTAAATAAAATGTTTTTTTCGTAATTACTTTGCATTTTTATATGTAAAACAATAGAATTATCGAACAATCGATCGTTTATAATGTTTGCGTCCTTCTTCGTTTGTCGAGACGGCACTATAACGTTGAGCTACGAAATAACCCGCTCTTCCAGATGATGACTTCGTTAAGCAACCCATGAGCAAATTGGTGTTGAAACCCAAAACGCGAAAAACCGTACTCAACGGTGAGACCGTTGAGCGTGACTAAACGCTGTCTTAGAAGCCAGTAAAAGTTAAGAACCGTTGCTACGTTTAGTTACACGACTCTTTATTTTAACTCGTTAAGCCTTGCCGAGTGTAGTGGGAATAAGGTGGCTTGAGGACCTTGCCAAAACAAAGATAACATGGAAATCTTACCTTAGATTTGAAATAACTGCTTCGCGCGTAGTCATTAGCGTTTACCCACTTCCTGCCGGAACTCGAAATAAAAATAGCTCCATAGTTGCTATGGTCAACTATAGATAAGACCACTTTTCGTGCAACGGCCCGTCATGAAAATTGGCCGTGATATCACTGATAGGACAATACAGCGACCGATGTCAGTAAACGATTCGTTAGTAAAACGTCAATTATGAAGCTCTCAGAATTCGAATCTAGAGTACGGAGATCTCTATTATCTTTTGGCCAAAGCAAGGGATATAAAGTCGGTAAAACAATTTTAATATCACGTTCTTTTCTGCCTAGGGAAACATTCTTGTCATACTGGTTTGGGTCAGACGTCGGGTTGGATAATACCGGTTGTGGCCTTACTTCAAGATAATCTCCTGGAAACAGCCGGTCGAAACTGCGACCGACTAGGTCCCGTTGCCGATTTCTTTTCGGCGTTATGCGTCCCTGGTTCCAACAACACGCAGCTCGTCAGGAACGCCACGTTGATCGACCGCCTTTGTTCGCAGTGTCAAGGTGTGTCACTTGCATTCTCGGTCGTGTAACCATTCTCTGACCTTTTGGTGTCAACATTCAGGAGACGATCACGGCACTTTCCGTTGTTCGAAGGGAGCCGAGGAGTTGTACAGTGGTCAGATGGGGGCCTTCCACTGCTTGGTGGACAACCAGGGCGATGTGTCCTTCTCGAACCACTGGACGCCCATGGAGATGACTAAAGGACGGGGCAAGCAATTCTGGGCCAGAGGACTACGTTCTATGGATTTTAAGCTTCTTTGTCGTCACGGTGGAACCGCTAGCCTGCAAGAGTATGAAACTTGCAACATGGCGCGAGTTCCAGCTCATAATGTAAGCTCTATAATTTTTTTTTCAACAAACAAGCTTCGCAATAAGACTGAAAGTGCGCTGACCTCACCATAAAAATATCTTGGCAAAACTGCCTAATTTTTGTTCCTTATTGTAATTGAACTGCGTATTCCTAGGTAATGATCTCAACCAAAGCGTCGGACGAAGTTCAAATGGATGCCTCAATTTTCTTGGCCAAAGCGGCTTACGCCTTCGGGCCATCCTCAACGACGCATTTATTTAAATTATTCGGTACCTACCAAGGCGTCCAAGATCTGATCTTCATCGATCACACGACAACTTTGAGGATTTTGGACGATAACGAAACTTATCAGACAGTTTTGGGGGACGAGTTTGAAAGCGCCATGAAAATTATCGAACCCGACGAATGCCTGGACATTTCCTGCGCCGTTCTACCGCAAATTTCCATTACGTTAATATGTATTCTAGGCTTACTTCGCTTTTTCGCCTAAAAACCAAAATCGAGTCACTAAAAATCGCGTTAGCTTCGAATTTTTGTACAAACTTTTACTAAAAGAAAAGAGGTGCGGAGTTTTAAATTTACAAGGCCTAATAACTAATGCCATAAGTTTATAATTACGTTTCGAAGAAGTGTCAGTTCCCTATCTTCCGCGTCCTAAATTTTTACTGAGAGCCATTTCTGAAATGACCACACATTTTTTTGTGGACTTCAGACTAAGTCATTATGCCTAATTGTTTAGCCGCCATTGTGAGAGCGTGTTGGGAGCTGTGTCTTAGCCTAATTTTCTCGCTAGAGGCTCTCTAAGTTTTAGGTGTGACGTCAATTATCATTTTCAGTTTACATATAGCGCCGTGTGAGGTTCGAAATCTTGTGGAATTTTCGTCAGCTAAGCAGACGCTTTGTGTTTTAGAATGGCAAATCATCCGCTTAGCAGACGGAAATTAGCATTGTATGAATGTAAACTGAAAAACCTAATTCTACGTCTTTCCTCACATTTAGCTATCAGTAATAATTTCGACTAACTGACGAACTTGCGAACTTAATTATAGACTTATGTTTATACCTTGGAATAGAAATTGTCGTATTTCTTAAAATACGTAAGAATAAAATGTCACAAAAAGGTCCTAAGCTTCGATATGATCATGTTCGAGAATCTCTTTAACTAAATAAGCGTTTTAAAATAGAAAAAAATGTGATATAAAGTCTCGTTTTTATCAAGCTGAATTTAGAACCACTGTCGGAATTTATTTAACCAAAAATGGTCTCCGCTTTTCGACAATTATACCATACCAATCATGTTGTTTTTATAAATACTGTAGGCCTGCCTGTACATAATATATCTATTTGTAAATACTTTTTCAATGTTGCATATGTATTTAAAAATAAATATATTTAACTATTTTATATTTAAAGATAATATGTGCGAACTTATTCAAATACGCCGCCTTATTCTAAGATTTTTACTTGGTAAATTCTCGTGTAGATGGCGGTAACGTTTCAATTTCAATCACGAGGCAAAATACCATACGATCCTGTTTAGAAAATAATCACGTGACCACCATGAACTTCTTAACAGAGAGGACAGAACTTGGTTCGTAATGTCATGGCCGACATAAGCTCGTTACCACGGCAAAAAAATAGGCCACACAAACGTGCTGTCCCATTCTACAGATGGGCAGGCTTAGGTTAGATATCATATGAAAAATTCGACCCGAGTTTCAATCTTCTCCTATGATAAGTAGATCCGACCAATCAAATTCTGGAAATAAGCGCGGGAAATTACGGAAATTCAAACGATACTGCAATAAAGGTCAAGCTTCCGTTAATACTCGCTTGTGGCGCTACAGTTTGGGGGCATACCGCGTCGATGGCACTCAAGGTTTCTGGAGATTTTCACTAATATGACTGGCCCTCAAAATTCAGTTTCAGCGGAAAATACGTCGCCATATTAGGGTACGAAAATAGGCAAATAAGCCTTCTAGACTTTATTCAATTCTACGGTCTATTTCTTGTTTGGCGCCATATGACCGAGGCCTAGCGGAAAGTTTTGTTTCGTAAATTATAATAAACATCTTTTCGATTGAACAAAATAAAGATGAAATATAACAAGTAAACACACTTACATTATAATAGTAAGTGTAGGGAGCTGTTGGCTCGCGTTGCATGATAGGCTTGCCACCATCCTCCTACGCAATTTAACCCGGCCACCCGAATTTAAAGGCAATTGACGGCTTTTAAAATTCATTTTGCCCGTGAAAATACCTCTACATGTTATGGTCAAAAAAGCACGCAAAGAAGGCTGTGTGCCCAAGACATGTATCTGTAGTGCCGCGCGCTAAAACGTCATTTCAAAATCCGTCAATAAAAGTTGCTAGATAATTTAGGCCTTGGAATAATTAAAGTATAGGGATATTCCGGTTTAGCAAAAACCTGGAAACCTATGCTAAATTCTAATTTCGCACTAGCGGCAAGAAAATGCATAGCTATATCTGCAAAAAACCGCGCACGAATATATTTAGAAAGTAGGGACATCCGGGGGTTTACTTTCCGAACTAATTTTTGCGTCCAATTTGAAAGTAGAATTAACGGGTGGCGTATTTTACGTAGAAAAAAGTGTGCACCGTTTTTCGCACATGTCTATCTTTCCTGATAGAGCGCCATAAGCACAAGATTTTTCGCCAGCGAGGGGAATTTCTGCGAGGCCGGAATATCCCTATGCGTTAATTTATCCAAGCTTGGCCTAGAGCGGTGCCTTGGGTATTAGCCTATTATTATTATGTTTATTAACATAGATTGTAGTAGATTACTATTTATTAATAGCCCAGTCATCCTAGCTCATTTTACAGATAGGAAATTTGTTACACATGTATTCAAGGGTGCTCTTTCACGGAAATAATAAAAAGTTTCAGGACTTGAAAACCACGCCCCTTTTCGCGTTTGTGTCGAATTTCTCGATAAATAACGCGTTTTTCGAAACACTCGTTAATATAAAAAAAATTGCCGGGAGTAGTGGCTCACTCCTGTAATCCCAGGCGTCCGGGAGGCAGAGTTTGTGGATGGTCGTGTGAGGACGACTACCAATTCCCCAACAGGTGGTCGGAATACTTCCGCCACGGGTGTCCCCACCCCTGTCCCCACGTATCCCCCCGTTGGCGTGGCCGTTACCCATATCTCGCCCTGATTAATCAGATGGTGTTTCGCCGGGCTCGCGGTCTTCTCAGACTCAAATCAGCCCTTTCTTCCTTGAATAAAAAAAAAAATATATCAAAATTGAAATTTATTAAAATCTGAACTAGAAAGTATAATATATGTAGTACAAAAAATCAATCCATCTTTCATTTATGGGGCTTCAAACATAAGCAAGCTAAGTGTCGGAAAATTGGATTCTTGGGATTTTCGTTGAGGTTTCTGGCGTTATTTCTTACTCAAATACTTTAAATAAAAATATTAAATAATTAGTAAACTAGTCCGGTAGTTATTTTAGTAAAACCGATATTTTAACATAAACTCTACTTCAATATGGCTATTTAATTAATTTTTATTGATTGACTGTCGCGGGCTTTTGGTTTTCATCTGTGTATTGATCGTTATTATTGGTCTCAATCTCATCATTTTCATCAATGTCTTCATTTTCACAAAGCTCGGCAGCATTGAAACATGAAATTCCTGAGCAATGAATGCTCAAGATTGATAATTTTAGCCCGACTTTTCTGCACCAGCAAGCTGTCGGGCAATTGTTAGTGCAATAGAGTGCCTTTAAACTGAAAAGGCTAACTGCTTTAACAACAGTACGCGAATACTTTTGGCTTGCCCCGAGCAGCTTAAGTCCGATCTCGAGCTATTCTCATGCTGGAACTAAATGAAGATTTTTGGTAATGGTGTAGTTCGGAAGAGCGAATAGTTTAAACTCGTTACAGCTGAAGATAGCTCAGGCCATTTAATGTCCGCTCTATTCAACCTAAACTCAATCTTGCCGGTAATTTAGCTTTTCAGCGTAATTTTTATTAACTTGTGGTGAAAGATTGTCCAAATATTAAAATTGGCGGGTGAAAGTGCAGTTGAAGTTGTGTGACCCACATTTGTTCAGAATTAATATACTGGTGCACCTAGGATATCAGATCAGATCAGATCATAACATAGCACCGGTAGTCTCTTAATACTACCCTGCTATAGTGTCCTCTGTCCGGACGGGTGACCATCAGCCATAGCCAGCAGGAGAACTCTACTGCTGACGGTCGCACCACTAACGCAAGCCATCTAACTTTCCAAAAGTTAAAGAAATGGGACGGCCACTCCTCACTTCGCACACAGCTCTGGGACTAAAGATGGTTATGTACCACCAACGACAGACACCCAGCCCACAAAAGGACAGGAGTGAACGCCTGGAAGTGAATGTACCTAAAGGCACATCCCCCTCGCAGCTGGAGCCCAAAAGGTGGGAAAGCAAGGGCCGTAGCGCCCATAGATATAGGAAATGTATATAAAGGTCTAGATAAAATATTTCAAAGGGAGTGAATACGGAGGTGACAGCTAGCAGAAACGTGTAATATCTGCAGGCTATCCTTAAAAAGCGCTATCTATCGGTAAGAAAGCTCGTGCTATCGTTGCGAGAGCCATTGTCTTCTGCTTAAAAATTATACTAAAAGTCACCAACAGATGGTGTCTAAAGACTACGGCCTGCGGAAAGGTCAAGCACTTAGTACTAAAATACTTAGAGAGATCGCGCTCTTGGTCACGTGCCTTCCTAGGGGTCTGCTAGGTGTCAATTCCGTATTTTATGTTAGGCTTAGACGCCCCGAAATTTATCTAGACCTTTATATACATTTATTATATCTATGGTAGCGCCTTATACGGAGACCCGCCGCCGAGCAGCTGGAAACCAACCCAGCCGGAGCGTTAGCAGAACCACTCCCCTTAACCTGAGCCGAAGCGCAATTACCACTCCTTACCTGACCAAAGCCAAAGGTGGAGGTAGGACCAGCGCGCAACCACCGAGCGGCAACCACACTTGAGAGTAAAGCCACTAGTTATTTATCCTCTTGGCCTGATAAGGGCCACAGCTGCGCCACAGTCGGACTTACTCTGAACTAAATGATGCCACAGTTTCCCACTTTCTCCAGTGTCACGGAGCAGTAAATGTTTAAGCATATTTTGCAACTAACTACAACCAACATTATCGGCAAAGGGCGTTAAAATGGTTAGTAAGATAGTTTTCATACCTTACAAAACCTACGGCATAGTTTAATAAAAAATAAAAATGGATTAAAATCTACGCCACTTATACATGCAAATACAGAAAAATAAATAAAACTAAAAAAATAAATAAAACCAAAAAAATAAATAAAACGAAAGAAATAAATAAAACTACTTGATTATTTATTTTTCTGTATATTTCAGTTTTTTTCGACTTGGTGTATCTGCAGTCAATGTCTGACTACCGAGCGTAGCGAGACTGGAGCCGATCGCTCTACCTAGGTAGCTAAAAATTCACTAGACATTCAACGTAATAAAAAGTCCTATAAAAGCAGACGACATTTTGTACTTCCACTAGCACGATCTCTAGATTCGTTGCTGAGTAATTTTCTAGAATTCAGAGAACTTTGTTAATTATTAGTTCAGCCATGAATCTAAGGAACACGCTACGTTTCAGCTTTCACGCGCTATTCAACATGACTATTAAAGCAGGACTGTCACCAAAACCAAAATTTACGAGGTTTGTTTACAGAAAGATAGAAAATATATTAATAATTATGTCCCTGAAATTTTATAGTTATTGGAAAAGTATTTAAAAAGTTACGCTACTTTTTCCGCAACCTACATCAAACGGCTCCAAAAATTTCAGAAATAGCGGTTGAACCTACATGCAGCGCCAAAAGAATGAAGCGGCAAAAATTTTAGAAAGGGCGACGTGTAAGGCATATTAAAAACACCATTAACTACAATCTACCAATATAACTAGGTTAAAAAGCCAAGGAGAATGTCGTAGCAGACGGCAGTTCCGACCGAAAAACGATAAAACCGGTGAAAAAATATTTCGTTCACGAGATGGCGCTGCAGGTAGGTTCAACCAAGCGGTTCTGAGATTCTCGAGTCGGGGGGGATAAAACGCGAAATTCGGTTGCTTATAATAAATCAAATACTGGAAATATTAACATGAAACTTTTTGTATAACCATTTTTGGACGTTCTCTATCCATTTAATTAGTTTTTAACCAATTTTAGGGTGGTGACAGTTCTCCTTTAAGAGCAGCTTAGCGGTAATATTAGTGGCTGAGATACAACAGCGGCATTTCCGATTTAGACCACACCTACCGTGTAAAAATGATTATCAGTAAATTTTGTATGAAAAAGTCAAAACTTTAATTTTCAATCAAATGAAATTATTAGGTGGTCCGCGGGTACATTTTATATTTTATTATCACTACAAACAACCGCGCACTGTTTAAAATGGCTACACTTTAATTAAAGGCTGCGTTCGAATCTTGCTTTCGAGGTAGCCCTGAAAAAATAAAACCTCAAATACAAAAGCTCCAAGAAATCAGGGTTGCCAGATATACGAGTACAAGTTGATAATTTCTAATCAATTTTTGGGGTCGTACGATCAAAGATAATTTAAACTCGTACCCTAGATTCGAAATCACTATCTCGCGCGTTGCCGATAGAGTTTACCCACTTCCCGGTGGAACTCAGAAAAAATTCGCTCCATGGTTTGCGCCTTACCGCAACCGATGGAGCCCGATTTTTCTGAGGTCACGTGCCGGAAATGGGTAAACGCTTCGTAACAAAACCGTCAATGGGAAAGCTCTCAGTATTCGAATCTAGAGCACGAGTTTAAATTATCTTTGGTACGATATTGTCAACTCAACGGCATAAGTACCCTTTTATTTTCGATAATTGGGTCTGAGCGTACGATAATGTGCGATAATTTGTGATTTTCCCGAAATCTGCTTAAAATTGTAACTATTAATATTAGTTTGTGTTTTTAATAAAGTTTTTTCAATAGGCCCGACTTGATTTAAGCGTTATTACAATAAAGTTTAACGTAAATATTTCGCCAAAATCATAATTTATCGTCAAATTTCAGGCGTAACATAATTGATAGGTAGCGGCTAAAGCAGACGCTTTTAGTTTTTCCTCATCGTTATTCGTTAATTTGACTTTATAAATAATGACACTTGCATTTTATTATAATTTTTGCATCGTTTGCTTAAATTTTGATAAGATTATTTCAGAAAAAAACGTTCCTATGAATTTTAATTTGTCAGTAGCAGACGCTAGCACCGTTACGCTACCCAGACTCATTTCGGTCGCGAATAATTATATTTTCATGATCTGGCAACTCTGTAAAAAGTATATAATAATGCGAAGAATGTATTGAAGTTACTAAGAATATTTCAGTATAGCATTAACCCCTGGTACCATCCTCACAGCTTTTGTGGAGAAAGTTCGTCTTCATTTAAGGCTCATTCAAGGTCATACCATATAGCAAACTTGAATGAGAAAGCAGACGAATTTAAGCTACAAAGGCTGCGAGGATGGGAATTAGAATCCTGTAGTCCAATATTCTTAGTAACTTCAATACATTCTTGATAATGCTTACAAAATGGCGGAACACACAACGGGCTGTTCTGTTTTTCGTAAATCCAAAGTCGGTGATCGTCCAAGGTTTGACACACTATATGACAATCAAGTTTCACCAGTGCCTGAGCAATCAATACCCAAAGAAAACTTTATTTATTATTGTTGGATCATTCTATTTTAGCTCCGTACGTACATGAACCGGTCTTGTGGGAAATCTGGCGCGGCAACGAATATAGTCCAAGGTGTCGCCTCTGTCTCGACAGGTTCCACTCCAACAAACCTGACAATTGTCGTTAAACGCGTCACATTAAATCGAATTGATCAAAGCGACTCGCTGTTATTTAAGTTCAGAAATATCAGATACTTCTTACGAGATAAGTATTAATCTATCTATATTCTATAGACTTCTATTTTGGGTCACAATAGTATTGCCACCTACCAATCGAGTTTTAAATTTTATGTGCGAAAGCTGTCTGCTCGTTCAAAAATCTCTCTGTACAAAAGCTAAAGGTTTCAGCCCAGTGAGAGAAATAAGAGTATATTATGTAATATTAAATACTTTTTTGTCTTGGCATGGTGCGCCGTTGTATTCTATGTGTGGAAACGTTTGTGAACGCGACGGCGAATAGCAGTGAAATTTGCATTCGATAGCGTTGTGGTCTGCTAGCTGTAATAAAATCCTAGTTATAACATATTAAATTCTTAAAGCAAGTATTGGCTCTATAAAAGAATGGCAAAAACACTGACGAAACGCTTCTAGAAGCACGGACATTCTATTGCCAGGGACGAGTAAATGAATTGAGCTTCTCATGTTAATACCTTTATCTTTATTTGTCGAAAGATCTGGCAGTGTGGCACCTGTGTACATCTATCTATCTCGCGCTGATCAGAAGATCAGGCTCTGAGGGTTAAATAGGAAAGTTAGCAGTTTTTGTTAGGGGAATCCATTTTAAAGCCTAAATCAACCAAGTTGTCGTTTGATTTTTCTTATCAGAGATAAATTATCACACAGTTGCGATTTTAAAACTAAGACATTTAAGGCGCCATTTCTTCGAGACAGTCTCTCGTCCTGGTAATAAAATGTCCGTGATCAAAACACCTTCCAACAACCGTAAACGCAATCCGAGCCCCCTGGACTACGTGTGCTATCTACTGGCGTCAATGCATACTAAAATAAGACCATTCATTATAACAAAGACGACCGAATACGGTTGCGAGGTGTAATAATTAGACAAACTAAACTAACAAAGGAGACTAGTACCCGAGATGGTTATCACCGATTTTGTTGAAACTCGGGGGTTTGGTAGACCTTATGGTAGTATGAAAATGGCCAAAGGGAAAAGTTGCAATGGGCTTTAGTTTTCCCATGGCAACCGAAAATGATTTGACCTCTCCATTTAAAAAAGCATGAGATTTTCTCGGTCACCCAAATTTTGTTAAAATTTAATCAAAATTTATCAATTTTACCCAAAATAGGTCAAATTTATCTTTTTGGGTAAGTTTTGAAAATATAATTTTTTAAGTGAAACCGAGAAAATCCCATGCTTTTTTAAATGGAGATTTTTTTGTTTTGAGAGATCAAAATCATTTCCGGTTGCCATGGGAAACCTAAAGCCCATTGCAACTTTTCCCTTTGGCAATTTTCGTACTACCGGTCTACCTAACCCCCGAGTTTCAACAAAATCGGGGTTAGCCACCACGGGTAGTCTCCTTGTAAGTAGAAATAAATGCATTCTGGGTTATTGAAGGCTATATGCACCAAGAAATGAATATCGGCGATGGTGGGGTGAAGCAATCGGCATTGAGATGCTTTGTCGTAGAGGCCGGAATCGATATCTTGGAATTGAAATTGTCGTCCCGTTCGCTCGTTGATTACATTTCGAGATGGCGGAGATGACAGTTTCTTCAGCCGATCCATGTACTTGACGCATATCGCCGTTTCGCAAACCTTTTTCCCCCGGTAAAAATCCCCACATTAATTTACAGTTGTAATTATCTTTAGTTTAAGGGTGCCCAAATGTCTAATTTTTAAGGTCGAGATAACCATTTTCAAGGTCAAAAATGCCTGGTTTATATTAGTTACTTTTTATTATAAGATTTTAATGTATTTTAAAGGAATGCATTTTGAAGATCGAGAAGTTCATGCTAGATATTTTTTATGATATTTTAATGTTTTTTCGAGATAAATGTTTTGAAGGTCGAGATGGTCATTTTCCAAGTCAAGATCATCCATTTGCTTACCCTTGCTTTAGATAAGTTATCGATAAAATACTGAATATACCTTTCTATTATCGCAAACTCGCAGGGTGTGATTAAGTTTGCAACAGGCTAAGCAGGTCATTGACAAAATTTTCTTCGAAAGTTTCAATTATTCAAATTAAATTATAATTAAATATAGAACTCACAATTTCACAAATGGACTTACTGCTTCGAATGCTGGCTTAGTTTCATTTTGTATTCTTACGAACGGAGGTGGACGATTTTCAGCCCTATACACTGGTTTTAAATGCTCGACATAACCTGAAAAGACAGGTATTTGTTTTATAAAATAACGTTGCATTATTTTGGTAATTTTTAAATCGGATTTTGGCGCATGAAAAAACTGATTAGAATCAAAACCACCGAACATGGACGGTACTAAAGTGATTACGATCTTATTACAGATTTAGCATTACCAAAGGCTGTACTCAGTTTTAAATTACTGTAATTGGTGTGCAGATTTTTGGTCACCTTAGCTATATACGAAAAATCTACCTTCTTGCTGATGAGTTAAATGATACTTTTTTACGGTATAATTTACACTTTCTATCTATAAACAAGCATAGTAGCAATATGGACGCCCACCATTAGGCCACTTGTCAGTCGAGGGTCTGAGGTCATTGCGGAAGAGCAGGGGGGGGGGGGGGGATAAAGAAGGTTAAGAAGGCCTGAAAATATTATAAAATCTATAGCTAACTAGGAAACAAAAACTATACAGCGCTATTTCAGTAGGACTTGTTACGGTGACTATTTTTTGATTTGAAACATGGGCTGATGTTCAGTCCTATTGCCCAATATCAAACCCAATAAAACCAAAAATGAACAAAAGGTTTAAACTACTCATTTTCACCCTACTGGTCAATGTCTCCTAAAAAATTGAAAAGGTGGGCTTCAGAAATCCAAATAACTACTAAATTAATGAACCTTATGTCCTGGCCTGGAAAGTACTGGCAGAGCAATGTATAGAAGGGTCCATCCATTGTCCATGAACTTTACAATAAGAAAACATATAAATTTCTTACCGTACGAAGGTACAGCTGCTAAGTAGTCACACTTGAAGAAATGAAAATTGAAAAGAACTAACAGTAACCGATACAAAATGGCCATTTGAATATTGTATATTTTGGGACGCGATCACTGAGAAGGCGGTAATTGAAATGAGAGCCAATTCAGTCCGCCGTCGCCTTTTATAAATGCCGCCTGTTTACCCAATTCTAAGTCAGGTGTAAAAGCGGCTCTTCGTTTAAACATTCCCCGGTCCTCTTAATGTTTGGCTTTTGTATCCAATTAATGATGCCAAATTCCAAATCGTCGGCCCATTTTAAGGCATACCCTATGTATGCCTCTTTCGTGTCGTCTAGAACTAGAATTCGCGCAGTTTATATTAAGGGTTCAGTAATAAGGTAATTATATAAATAATCAGCTAGCTAGCGAGGCTAATACTCAAGGCAATACCTTGGGCCCAAGTCATAATTTTAACGTAAACAATTTACTTAAACGAAACGTTTAAATTAACGAGTAATTTCTGTGTAAATCCGCTCTAACTTTCAGTTAAAGGGAAACCATGCAAATATTTTACTGTCGTAAGTCGGAACATTTTCTGGAAAATGACCGAGGTCTTTTTTCCGGAAAAGTTTCCGTATTTTTTCGAAGAAAATAAAATAAAGTTTTCATTCCATGATTAGTCTAATATATTGTTTGCAAATTTAAATAAAGCGGCATTTTCGCCTCATTTTTTCGAAAAGTAAAACTAAACCTCTAGACTAGTTTAAACTGATTAACAATGTAACACTATTAATGTTTTGTAGTATGTTTAGTTGTTTACTGATAATAGACATTTTATATCGATAAAAAGTTAAAAACGTTAAAAACCCTTAAAAAGTAACTTATGTTTCAATTTTGCATTTTTCCGAAAATTTTCTGGAAATTTTTCCGCATTTTATTTTTCCGGAAAAATAACCACACTAAAATATTTAGTAATGGTTTCTTACACCAGATAGGATAAGGGCGCAGAATCGAGCTATATTGTTAGAGTAATGCTCAAATAAATTGTCTAGAAGTGTTGAAAGTAAAGTGAATGCTTAATTTTCCGGAAAAATTAAATGCGTAAAAATTTCCTAAAATCGGAAAAATATTAAAATTAAGCATATATTACTTTTTAAAGGTTTTTATTCTAGATTAGTCTAAAGGTTTAGTTATACTTTTGGATTCGAAAAAATGAGGTGAAAATGACGTGAGATTTAAATTTTCCGGAAAAAAGGCATCGGTAATTTTACGACTTACAACTCTAGTTGAAACTATTATCAATAATACAAAAACATAATCTATTGGGCGCTATTATATCGATAATGATGGCTAAATTATGACTTAAAATGGTAATATTAAATACTTTTTATAAAATACTTATGAGTCTAAATTGGAAATACGCTCTGAACGTATTTAAACTATCCACTATTAAAAAAACTAAAATTCACAAAATTTACGGATTTTAGTTGGCTCGTCAAGTTTGTTCTCCAAAGAAATAAAATTATTTTAGCAAAAAGCAAACGCCAGGGAAAGTGATACCAAAATGTCATCAATCGTGACATTCAACTTAACCTCTAAAATTTCAAAACTTATTTTTCCGATAAAAGATGGCTCTACGGTGATATTATTATTTTTGACGAAAGTTTTCCTGGTAGACCGAAATCCATACACGGTAGAGCGGTAAAACCAATAGAACAGTTTTTAGCCATTACACGGACGCTTCACATTTGCCGCCCCGTATTCTTAAGTTTAGAAAAAATATCCATTTAAGAAATAATTAAATTAAGTCATGCTTTTATTTTCAATTCCTGTAGCTTTCACGCTATTTATACACTTAGGTGAGTGAAACTGCATTCATTTTTATTCCAATTTTACGAAGGAACCGCTAATATTAAACTTTCATATCAAGTTTTTATTTTAGGGAAAGATTTAAATTGGTTTTAAATTAATTCCGATCTTTTAAACCCCTTTTTTTATTCTATGGAAAAATATAAGTTTTTAAATTAATTTCAATCTTTCATATTTCACGGTATAAGATTCGTTGAAAAAAGCATATTTTTCTGATTTCGTTAATATTAAAATTTAATCACAATTTGTTTTGCTCTTTATGAAAAGATACGATATTTAGTTTTTTAGATGGATGAAGAACTTTTAAAACTGAAGTGAAGTAGTTCATATTTCACGGTATAAGTTTTATAACGGGAAGTCGTTGAAACGGTTCCCTCCATTTCGGTTCAAGTAAATTCTGCATAATGAGGTAGTTCAATATTGACTCAGCCTTCGAAATTAATTCCCTTATATAGACCGCTCAGCAGACAGCTTCCAAAGGTTCTAAAAGCGGAGATTAAGCGTCGGCTTATCGTACGTGAACGCGAACGGCAAGAGGGAAAGAGGCGCGTACAGTCGAACTGTTCGCGACTCGTGGCGTTTCTTGTTTGTTTTCCAGATTTATCCTTCGCAGCGGCGGAGTCGCAAAACACGCTGACTCGTCTCAGAAAAGATTTGCTGGAACATTACGATCCTCACAGTCGGCCATTTCTCAGTGGCAACAAAGCCACGAGCGTCAAGTTGACCTTCATCCCGCTGCACATGAGCGAATTGGTATTCAAATTATGAGCGTAGTCTTCAGAGATTCGCGTTCCAAAGACCAAAAACAAACAGAAGCCGCGCGGAGAAGCGGGAAACGGTAGATGGATCTTTGAATTTCGTCTTGTTAATCCGCAAATTGATAGGCTTTTTTGAAGCTGCTTTTGGGACACACCTGTTGTTAAACAGAAGTATATAATGTCCCTCCTAAGGATACTGCTGATTTCTCTATATTGTCGATATTTCTCGAATATCTCTGATATTTCTCGAATATCTCTGATATTTCTCGAATATCTCTGATATTTCTCGAATATCTCTGATATTTCTCGAATATCTCTGATATTTCTCGAATATCTCTGATATTTCTCGAATACCTCTGATATTTCTCGAATATCTCTGATATTTCTCGAATATCTCTGATATTTCTCGAATATCTCTGATATTTCTCGAATATCTCTGATATTTCTCGAATATCTCTGATATTTCTCGAATATCTCTGATATTTCTCGAATCTCTCTGATATTTCTCGAATATCTCTGATATTTCTCGAATATCTCTGATATGTCTCGAATATCTCTGATATGTCTCGAATATCTCTGATATTTCTCGAATATCTCTGATATTTCTCGAATATCTCTGATATGTCTCGAATATCTCTGATATGTCTCGAATATCTCTGATATTTCTCGAATATCTCTGATATTTCTCGAATATCTCTGATATTTCTCGAATATATCTGATATTTCTCGAATATATCTGATATTTCTCGAATATCTCTGATATTTCTCGAATATATCTGATATTTCTCGAATATCTCTGATATTTCTCGAATATCTCTGATATTTCTCGAATCTCTCTGATATTTCTCGAATATCTCTGATATTTCTCGAATATCTCTGATATTTCTCGAATATCTCTGATATTTCTCGAATCTCTCTGATATTTCTCGAATCTCTCTGATATTTCTCGAATCTATCCGATATTTCTCGAATCTCTCCGATATTTCTCGAATCTCTCCGATATTTCTCGAATCTCTCCGATATTTCTCGAATCTCTCCGATATTTCTCGAATCTCTCCGATATTTCTCGAATCTATCCGATATTTCTCGAATCTCTCCGATATTTCTCGAATCTCTCCGATATTTCTCGAATATCTCCGATATTTCTCGAATATCTCCGATATTTCTCGAATATCTCCGATATTTCTCGAATATTTCCGATATTTCTCGAATATCTCCGATATTTCTCGAATATCTCCGATATTTCTCGAATATTTCCGATATTTCTCGAATATTTCCGATATTTCTCGAATATCTCCGATATTTCTCGAATATCTCCGATATTTCTCGAATATCTCCGATATTTCTCGAATATCTCCGATATTTCTCGAATATCTCCGATATTTCTCGAATATCTCCGATATTTCTCGAATATCTCCGATATTTCTCGAATATCTCCGATATTTCTCGAATATCTCCGATATTTCTCGAATATCTCCGATATTTCTCGAATATCTCCGATATTTCTAGAATATCTCCGATATTTCTAGAATATCTCCGATATTTCTCGAATATCTCCGATATTTCTAGAATATCTCCGATATTTCTAGAATATCTCCGATATTTCTCGAATATCTCCGATATTTCTAGAATATCTCCGATATTTCTCGAATATCTCCGATATTTCTCGAATATCTCCGATATTTCTCGAATATCTCCGATATTTCTCGAATATCTCCGATATTTCTCGAATATCTCCGATATTTCTCGAATATCTCCGATATTTCTCGAATATCTCCGATATTTCTCGAATATCTCCGATATTTCTCGAATATCTCCGATATTTCTCGAATATCTCCGATATTTCTCGAATATTTCCGATATTTCTCGAATATCTCCGATATTTCTCGAATATCTCCGATATTTCTCGAATATCTCCGATATTTCTCGAATATCTCCGATATTTCTCGAATATCTCCGATATTTCTCGAATATCTCCGATATTTCTCGAATATCTCCGATATTTCTCGAATATCTCCGATATTTCTCGAATATCTCCGATATTTCTCGAATATCTCCGATATTTCTCGAATATCTCCGATATTTCTCGAATATCTCCGATATTTCTCGAATATCTCCGATATTTCTCGAATATCTCCGATATTTCTCGAATATCTCCGATATTTCTCGAATATCTCTGATATTTCTCGAATATCTCTGATATTTCTCGAATATCTCTGATATTTCTCAAATATTGCAGAATTAATATATTTTTCCCCCGACATTTCCAACATTTCAGCGGATTTACGGATTTGTTTTCAATATTTCTCAAATTCCTTATATTTCTATTTATAATAAAGTTGTTAAAGGCATAGTAAGTACAACTGTAATGGTTTCTAAAAAAAATATCTATATATTTATAAATTTCCCAATTATTTAGATTTCTCACTATTTGTGCCTCCTACTACTACTTTTTGGTTTTTAAAACATGTACCCTAGAAGGCTTCTAGAGAATCCAAAAGTTATATCTACAGAGACTTTACCTGGCTCTATAGCCTTTAAATTATTCTATAGAAAACATTTAGAGAAGCTAATTCTATAGATACTTTATAAAGTTTGTTGGCACTAATATGCTTAGAAGTTTATTGTCATAAACGTTTTGTACGTTAATTTTTTAAACTTAAATTTATTTGATTACAGTTGTAAAGGCTGGTTCACACGGGCAGTGTTTTCCTGATTTTCTCTATTTTCTCGTTTTACCACCTTTTCCCGTTGTTCTGGCGCACGGGAAAACGACTGTACACACGGACAAAATTAAACGGACTTTTCCGCCGTCAGCGCTGCCGGTAAACGAGAAAACGGAGAAAAAAATGTTGAAATATCTCTACTTTTTCCCCGGTTTCCGAAGCACTTTGAGCTCGACTAATCAGCGAGCGTTTCGCTGTCACGGGATTTTGAAATTCTTTAAAAGTAGGCTTAAGAATTTTTGCGTCTACCACGTGACGGCATAACGCTCGCTGATTGGTCGAGCCCAACGCCCCTCAAAAAAAGGTTATCCGATTTCTCATTCCCCGGCAGCGCTCGCTGTGATAAAATCCGGCAAATTTTGTCCGTGTGTACAAACGGGAAAAGGTGGTAAAACGAGAAAATAGAGAAAATCAGGAAAACACTGCCCGTGTGAACCAGCCTTTAGGCCGAGTATTACACTCGGTCCGTAACTGCCGCGAACCTGCTAAGGTACATTTTTTCATTTTCGTAACCACGAATGCATTTAGGTGAACAAAGAACGCGTGTTGTAAATTTTGTATACCGGCGCTCCAAGCGAATAATCAGCCTACTACGCCGATGGTACCATCAATATGCCCTAAGCCAGCATCCACAAGCCTGGACAAGTGACAAAACAGCCATGGGCAATAGAACCCTACCACTGACAGTCGCGCCCTCGACGCGAGCCACTCGTCACGACAGAAGGCGCAGCCATGGGGCGACCCGCTCCCACTTCGCGCGCAGCTGTGGGATAGAGAGTGGATGCACTAGCACCTCTAGCCGACACTCTACCTACATATGTAGACAGCCAAGCACTTCAGAAAAGGCTCCCAAAGGGGAACGACGGGCACAGCGACCCACGTAACCCGGCACAGCTGGCACCGGAGATCCCGGTGTGACCCCAAAAGGCCGGGAAACAGGGTCACAGCGTCTCAAATGGAGGTGGAGATAGGACCATTTGATTACAGTTAGCATCTCCCAGTGTACCACCGCCCTTCTGGGTTACAAGAACCGGACCCCGACTCCCCGGTAAAGCCACCAGCTATTGCGCACCGTGTAGGCGGGTATAATCTGACGGATATCGTTCAAACAAAACCTCTTCGCAACCAAAAGTTTCAGTAGCGCCACCATGCCAGGTAGCCAAAGCGGTTGTCAGCGGTTTTCGCGTCTTGAAAGAAAAATCTCAAAGGCTTAACAATTCCCGAACTTACTTCTTTAGTTTTTTAGAGTTATGCAAGTGTTGAGATTACGTTTAAATGAAGAGGAAGTGACAGATGTAGGAAAATCAATATGTGCTGAAAAAAGTAACTTTCCATTTTATTTTTGGAATAGGGAAGGATAATTGACACGCCCTTTAATTGATTATTACATAAAAAATGGTTAAATTTAGAAGAATATAAATAAATATCTGTATTTTCATAATGCGGACCCTGGTTTTGTAATCGTTTGCTAGGAAATGAGAAGAATACACAACCAATTTTTAAATTTTAATACCCAGGCCTTTTGCGATTTTATGAAAAAGCTGTAACCAAACAGAATTTCACCCCATTGTTTAAAAAATAAACTTACAAATCAATAAATCAATAGATTTAATTGTAAATATTTACGGGAATACGACTGTCGATGAGCGTTTTTTTCCGTCTTGAAATTTAACGAATGGAGCCGCAATTTCGTTTCCCCAAAAATTAGTCCATGGTTTCCACACATTCACTATTTTTGACTCAACGGTCGCGGCACCTATCGAAAGTTTTGGTGGCGAGTACTTGCAGTCTCATATTATATTTTACGTTCTTGTCATAACTGGATACTTCTCTCGAAATAAATATATTATATACTTATGATAACTAAGAATGTATTTAGTTATACCTGGGTTTCCGTCAAAATTCTAAGAAGGAATTCTTCTCTTGAGAGAATTTTTCTTCCCGTGAGAACTCGCGCCCCTAGGGAGTATGTTTAGACTATCCGTCGGCAACGCGTCGGATGTCGTCAATTTTAAGGAACCAATGAAATACCGCACTGAACAGATATTTTTGGTGGGACGGAGCTTACTGCTAGAGCGAGAGGGGTGTTGGCAACAACTTGAAAAAAAAATTTTATTTATTCTCACCACAGACCACCTACCCCAAGAAGGACTCGCATTAACCTCGAAAAAACGTGTCACAAAAGTGATGTTCATTTTTGTTTTACAGAAAACAGAAAAAAGCGTGAAAATCCTTCATTTTAAGAAATTTAAATTAAAATTTCGTTAACGTGCCAGCTGCGACAATTTTTTATTGTAGCGTGTGCTCGTCTTTGTACCTTTAAAACTGCCTCTACTTGCCGCGAGATGGCGCGCTCTTAAAAGAACCGCATCTCATTCGATACATACTCTTATTGAAATTACTACCAGCGACGCGTGTCCCTCTTGGGGTAGGTGGTCTGCGTGTCTCACTAAGTAGAAATACATACATTCATGCTATACCTCAGGGAATTTATCAATGAACATACATTTAATGTTTGTTTTTGGTCTGGTCTGTCACCCTCAATACTGGCATATACATCTGATTTGAATATTTAAATCGCAGGATGAGCTGAGAGGTATCATGACCATAGAGGCGTACATGGAACTCGTAAGGGCCTTTTCATTTATATTAAAAACCAATTGAGAATCGCAACTGATAACTTTATCTTTTGACGAAGGTGTGGCGAGATCCAAGTCTGGTCTGGCTGCCCGAGAAATACGACGGAGTCAAAAACGCCCATTTTGCGGAAAGTGAAGTCTGGAAACCGGACGTCACGGTTTACGAAAGGTCTATCATGCATTCACCTTATGCGTCCCCGTATCAGGAGTTCATAGAGATAGGGGTATTCAACTAACGAGAAGCTTTCGAAACTTGATCCGTTGCGCAGCCTGTGAAGCTTAAATTTAATTAAAAACCCTCATTTACCCTGGCGTTACATATCGCGCAAATGCGAAACTAAATGGACGCGGGTAAACGTAAATATTTAGTATTTAATTAAATATTTATTTGAGACCAAAAAAGTGTTTTCTTTGGTACTTAACGCCAGTAACGTAACGTGGCAAAAAGAAGTAAACTAATAGCTTGTCCTCGTCGCCATCTGCCTTAATATCAGCCAACTAATTATGTGAAGAAATAGCAGATGACTTTTCAATTTCAATGTTTTTCGGTTGAAACTTTCAGCTGTTGCGCCGAGATAATTTTGAACGAGCAGACAGCTTTCATATATTCCATTTAAATCAAGATTCTTTTGACCAAAATTTAAACTACGCAGGAAGCCTATAGATATTCGTCTATGTAACCGATGTTTATAGGTAAATAAAAATAAACAAGTCCGGGTGATTATTAATGGTCTGAACATTTTATGAGTGACGTTTATAGTTGATCCACAAACCTTATTTACGTATTATTTATTTCAAATGATAATGTTGAATACTCTTAATCTTGATAAATTCGTGCCCATATCAAATTGAGTGTTCTAACGTATTTGGCCTTCTTTTGTGGGTCCCGCTAGCATGGGTTCGGAAGTAGATCCGTGGCACAACGTTTACGTGGTTGCGAACAGTTCGGGGTACGTCCGCTGGAACCCACCCGCCACTCTGAATATTATCTGCGCCTTGGACTTCGAAGATTACCCCAACGACGTCCACGAATGCTCCATGACGGTGGGCTCGTGGTCTTACCATGGCGAACTCCTCGACATCGTCACGGACGACAACGAAACCGAGATTACCAACACCTTCATGTTGATCGAGAACAGCAACCCCAACTGGAGGGTATGTGTTTTGCTTCTCAGTTTAAGCTATTGAATCGAACGTCATTCCTCTCCCTTAGGTGCTTAAGGTTTCCGCGTCGAAAATTCTGAACAAATACGAAGTGTTCGAAGAAATAAAACCATCTTCCGCCGTCGAGTACGTCATCAAATTAGAACGGATTGGTATGGCCGAAGAGGATCTGGTGGCGCTACCGAGGATCATGGCGATATTTTTGACCTTGACGATGTTCGTAATTCCTCACGGCACCGACTTCCAAACCATGAAGATGATTTTGGGCAGCGCGCCTCTTCTCATCTTAGTCGTGCTCATCTTTCTCGTTGCTATGAATGTGCCCACCGTTTCCTGTTTGCCCAATGGACGTACGGAACCAAACGAATTCGTGATAGTCTCCATTTGAGTAGCCACATTTTAAATAGCTTCAGGGTGAAACACTGAAAAAGCCGTTTGTAATTCACTATGTATAGTGCTTCCAACCAATTCTCAGATGAAAGTTACGTTTTCTTACCTGAGCAAATAATTATGATATATCAGATTATCTGTATTTACTGCAAGAGATAAGAGTTGCAGTTTCATAGGGGACAATAGCCTTCGCATTTTTGTACGTAAATGAAAGAAATCACGTTAAAAGATTAAATTCCTTAAAAACAGTACATGTAATTTACCAAAACGCTAATTTAGGCCTACAGTAGGCCTAAGACGTATCAGTATTTCTCATCAGACATGGTTTTTAGCCAGTTGCAGAAATCAAATCTACGTTCCATATCTCCTTCGTGGAGAGCTTGGTGGAGGGTCGCTCGATACGGATGGAAGTAAAGAGTGGTTCACACGTAATAATAATAATCCGAGATCGTCTCTTGCACCTCTGACGCTTGCTCGAGGATACGCAACAAAATAGGCTAGAACGGTGTCTTCCATGTTGATGTTTCGACGACCTGGCCCACGAAATCTGGGATTGACGTTTCCGTAAGTCTGAAAGTCACGAACAGCTCCAAGAACGGTGTTGTGGCTTGGACTTCTATCTGGATATCGAACCGAGTATCGAATGGTGAACAATTCACTAACCCTATGCGCGTTACGATTGGCTTCACCATAAAAGGACGCTGATCACGAGAATAATTCAGTGGCATGTTGATTAGACTCAATAAACGTTAGAGAATGGTTGAAAACATTTCACATTAAATACTAATTGAAAACTTGACCTTTGTGCGTAGTTGGCCTACTGATATGTTTTTAGGCCTACTGTTGGCCTAAATTGGCGTTTTGGTAAAGTACATGTACTGTTTTTAAGGAATTTAATCGTTTAACGTGATTTCTTTCATTTACGTACAAAAATGCGAAATCTATTGGCCCCTATGGACAGCTTGTTTTTTTCATCAGCTCATATCTTCGGGAAAAGTGATCTTTTCCAATGAAACCAATTTCTTTGAACATTTTCGACAGCACTCTACAACTTTCTCATTGAAACGTTTTTTCTAACACCTACCGGTGAAAAAATATTTTTTACAAAAACCAGAAATTATTTCCGATTTTTTTCTGAAATTTAGGATTTAAAGCGATAACACACTAGAAATAATACCCTGAAAACTCTATCTCTTGCAGTTTCTGAAAAAAATGCCTAGTCAGAGCAACTCAAAACACCCTGTATACATGTATGTACTAAACGTATAAATTAGATAACTGTTCCGTTTAATGAATCTGTTGAAATGAAATGTAGCAGATCAGTTCAAATCGGTTACTTGAGATAATGAATAAGATAAAATTTTAGAGCGATAACCTGATCTGGCTAGCTGATTACCTTCAAGTGTCTGATAATTATGACCTGAATAACCTGACCAAGTGACCGTTGGAAGCACTATGTAGGCGTTTGAATTAAAATAGAATAGGTTTTGCAACATGAACTACACTATTCGCTCTATGATTCAGAGGAGCTGATTTTTGGTAATCCCTTTAATTATATTGTTAAATATTCAAATCATATGTGAAAGACTTAAAAACGCAATGTTTGTGAGTATTACAGACAATTTTGTGGGAGTCTAAGTTAGAATGTTGGGGTTTCGTATATTCCGTTAAGTAGATACTAGACTAGGATCAAAACAATTTAAGTCATTGATTTATTTAATCAAATATTTGAAATAGACCTGTAAACGGTACACTTGAAAATTTGTTTTTACATTACCCATGACACTTCTAAGCAAGTTCCAATATTTGTTTCCTAATGATGGAGATATGTATCAATTAAAAGTTTAGCGTACAGGTTGATATTCACGTCCGGTTGAAAATAATTTAATTCATCTTAAGAAGTCAATACAGCGCGAGACTGAAGGCGTTTTAACTCCATCTAGTGTCAAAAATCAGAACTAAATATTAGCAGGGTTTCACCCGAAGAATTCGTTAATTTTGAGAGTTAAGACTATCACAAAGAATTTCTATTTTTCGTTTAATTGACTTTCTAAAATTTCCATTAATTTCAATTAGTTCGAGCTCTGAAGGCCACGTTTGCGCTGTCTTCCATATCACTCTTGCTGCAAGTCCTGCTTATCAACTTATCCTCTTGCAACAATTGCAGTCCCCCCGATTGGATGACTCGCTTCTTGAAGCCGAAGTGGGTCAATTACGCGCTGTGCTTTTGCGGCGCCAGCACGGCCCCTTCGTCCACTGTCCAGGAAGACGGCACAACCAGAGTGGTGGAATCGCTGGACCCCAGGAAGAAAGACTGGTTGATGCTGGCTTCCTTGCTGGACCGACTGTTCCTCGTCCTTTTCCTGTTTCTCTTTCTGGTTACCGGTTCATTTTGGTAAATCGTCATTTCGTATTCTTCGACAATTTAAATTCTCCGTTACCCGAGGTTTTTTTTTATATTATTCCCAATTTGAATTTTGTCAATTAAAGCACAGATTTAATATAAACTATTGCTCGTAATTTCAATCGAAAGTCGTATGTACCGCTCAGCTTAGCTAGACAGTACGATAGTTTAACCATGGACAGTAAATTAAGAGGACAGGTTTTCGATAACCTTCCACAGTGCATTTTATTTCTCCCCGCGTATCAATCAGCTCGAGAGACTCCGAGGGAGTCTTGCAAGGTCGTTTGTACCACGTGATCTTAAAATTTCAAAATGGCAATTTAATGCGGTTGATATTGTTACGTAATTTGTTACGCATTATATTTTAGTAATTTTTAATTTTGGTTTTTTAATTCAATAAAAACTATCAACTGATATTTACTATATCATATTTAATCTATAAAAACGTGAAAAAATACCTTTTGGCGTAAAAATGTACTTCGTGTTTATCTTCTGTTTTTTCGAACAGTATCGTCCACTCTTAGCGATACTTGTTTTTTTTTTCAAATAACCTTGGCCGACTCCCTCAGTGTGATTGGTTTACGGGGGCTAAAAACCAGGCTTTTTACCGATCCTCTAAAATCTACTATCCATGGTTTAACCAAGAATGCATTTATTTCTATATACTTAGGAAGATTGCGATTGGTAAAAATCTTATAATACCTCTAGAGAAAAATGATCTCAGAAATCTTGAAGTCAACTCGAAAATCCGAAATCTGGGAAAATATCAGTTGCAAAATCTTAAAATCTGCTTCTGATATTGCTTTGAGATTCAAAATCCCGTGCGCAAAATTAGCAAGTGTCGGACAATTCGGGAGGTTGACAATTTTGAGACTAGTTTTAGCGTTGCTCCCAATCCACCTCACAGTAAGCTCCACCCCCCTTAAAAAACATATCAGCCCGTTATCTCATTGGTTCCCTTAAATAATAATAATAACCAGCTAGGCTAATACCCAAGGAACCACTTTAGGCATAAGTCATCAAGCGACCTTTGAAGCCATTAATTCAAGTGGCCGGGTTACAATGCGTAGGAGGGTGGTGGCAAGCCCTGCATGCCACGCGAGCCAACAGCTCCCTATACTAACTATTAAAGTTAACCTCAACAAGTTCTTATGGAAGGGAAAACCGAAAAGCTCGGGGGAAAACCCCTTAAACCAGCGGGGAGAGAACTTGCAAACTCAACGCGGAAGGAGTTGTTCCGAGTTTTCACCCGGTGCCACAAGCTGGGATCGAACCCGGCTCCTCTTGCTGCGAGGTGAAAGTGCTAACCACTCCGCCACCCCACTTACAGATATCTAGATAAAAACTGTGGCGTTTTTTCTTTATTTCTGATTAACACTGTACTGTGAAGCTCTCGTGGTAGGATACCGATGGTATACCATTATGGCCTCGTACGAATCGGCGTAAGTGCCTCCGCTTCATCTGATTGCCGCTGCTTGCCTCTATCAAAGATGATATAGAACTCCGTAACCTACATTCAAATTCTGAGAGCTTCCTGAATGACGGTTTTGTATAGAAGCGTTTACCCACTTCCGGCCCGTGACCCCCGAAAAATTGGACTCCATCGAACAGCGCGTCATTATCGTGGTCCGTGGTCTTATCTATAGTTGGTTATCATGGTAACTACGTAGCTAAGGTTTTCGGAGCTTCTGCAGGAAGTGGGTAACGCTGAATGACTACGCGCTTCATATTATATTTGCATCTAACCATGCCACAGTCGACCTGCATTTATTATACAAAGGGTTTTTTCGTCCCCGTATGGGTTCCCGACAAACATCGAATTCCCTCAAAGGCATTTGATAGAATTTTAAATACGGCGCCGTTTGATTAATAATGCTAGTGTCTCGGCCAGTGCAGTGCCACAGTTATTATACAAAGGGGTTTGGGGGGGTTTCGGCCCCACATGGAAATTTCCATTCTAAGAAAGCGGTTTTTGGTCCACAACTGATTATCTTACATTAATCGATTGGAAATATCGTTTGAAATGTAAATTTGGGTACTAGGTGGCTCCGCTTCCTTACAATAAACCGAAATTTAAATTCTATATCTTCATTTTCCACGCGCATTAGGTCGATGGAAAACAGGGTTGCCATACATTTTCAATGTTAAATAAATAATTTAGAACGAAAAATGCATGGCAACCCTGTTAAAATAGCGTCTGTTTCACACATTGAGTTGGGAATATTAATCTAGAGATCCAATCAAATGCCGTCTCCTCTAAAATGACGAGACAACGTTATCATATGACCCGTGGCGCCGTCCATTATTTTTGAAAAAAAAATATTTTTGGCGGAAAACGCGTCTTATTTGAACGAACCATTGAGAGATAGACGGCGCCACGGGTAGAATGATAACGTTTTCTCGTCATTATTTTGGGAGCAGAGTGACGGCAGTATTCTTATTTTTTATAAACTTGCTTCGCGAAATACTGAAATCCGATGTTTTGATTGGACCTCTAGATTAATATTCCCAACTCAATGGTTTCACAATGTTCCACACTCAATCTTCCGAAAACCGCCGCTTGAGGGAAATAGGAAGAACGCCCATTGGCTTATTTTGCGTCCGAGTAAAAAACAATGTTTCGAAGACACTTTTTATGAACGTTACTCTACCAATACAGCGCGATGCTGAGGGATTCCTTACCCCATCTGGTGGCCAAAAATGTTACTTAACATTAACAGGGTTTCCCCTCTAAGGAAATTTGTCAAATACGAGATTTATTTATTCAAGGCACCCCGCTGCGCCTGCAGTTGACCACTCGCGACATTCCGTCTCGTCGGTTGCTGGAGCGACGACCTTCACCACGTTTTGCTACCGAAGACCAAGTTATTTATTATTTACTTCTGGTTTACGGTATTTATAGCCTATTCTCGGGTTTTGTGGTTGCTTTTTCCAAGGATTCTATATAGAATCCTTGCTTTTTCCCCTTCGACGCGGTGAAGACGCATTTTGCTCACTGTTTTTATGTCGTGATGAATTATAGAGGGCCAAATGAAAGCGGGCCTAGCTAGAGGGCGCCACCGAATGGATAAACTGAATATTGCAGAACGCGTAGTAATCTTTAATCTCGCGGCCGCTTCTCGGGAAATCATAAATAAATCGCTTTTAACATCGCCCAGACTTATTAATGGTTCTGTGCCGCCTCCGAATCATATCAATTCACGGAAAAACTAAATAAATTCTGAGTTTTTCTAGTAAGGCCCGTACCAAAAGAAATTCCACTCAAATTAGTTGCAAAATACAGTTAATAGGTTTATTTGCATAGATGAAGGCTACTTTCCAGACTAGTCGCTGGATGCCGACATTGTTAATGACTACGATAACTCGTATTTTATTTAAAAACAAAAATGTCTCAATATATTATGAAATTAGTGCGAATAATTAATCTGGAAATGATGAGACATTAAATGGAGCTCTTTGTTAATGTTTGGTACCGCGCTGTCTTGACGTCCTGATGCTTTTTAAGGAAGTGACTCGTTATACGGATAAACCAAGGTAAACTTTGTGGTCCGAGTTCTTTAAAACCAAAAGTTAGTAGTTTTTTTTAATAATAATCCGCTAAGCTTATACCCAAGGAACCACATTAGCCTAGGTCAACTAGTGACTTGCGAAGCCAATTACCGGTGGCCGGGTTAAATTGCGTAGGAGGGTGGTGGGAAGCCCTTCAAGCCAACAGCTCCTTACGCTTTCTATTACCGTTAACCTCGGCAAGTTTTGAACCCCAATATCACGGCATTATACAGTACACTTAAAATGTCTAATTAGATTCAATTGGCTCTGTGCCTTTAGAAACGGGACTTAAATTCCTTTGAAGTTTGAACTTATATTCGAGTACATTGGGTAAACGTCATCGCTATACCCGCCTCGCCGTCTGAAACCAAAATTAGAGACGCTCACTCGGAAAATTAATTTACCAGAAAACTCTTATACATATATAAGGCGTGGAGGCACTGGAAGGAGCATTGTCCATTCATGGGGCGCTGTGGTCCAGTTGACCTTTCCTGGGTGACCAGTGACCACCGTGTCTCTAAAGTTAATTCGTAACTTCCCCTCTCATCTCTAGAATAACACCTGATAATGGACCCAAAGGGTCCCGAAACTAGTAGTGTCGCTTTTTACACACAATCCTTAGGGATTTGTGTGTATTACGATCACCTACTGTGTAGCCGCCACCGCCGCCGCCGCTGCCGTACACACGATTGCTCGCGGTACGTTAGTGGTACAAGGCGATTGATATCTCAATCGATAGGCACTATTATAGCTTCGACGGGATTTTCGTAATTTTGGGATCGGAGCCCGAGAAGTTGGGCAAATGCCCAATTTACTATTTTTTGTGGTTTCGCTTTGTGTGGTTGATATTTTATCTAAAATTAAGTCCGATTAGGTTAGGATTCAGCGGATATGCAACTTCAGTTATATCAGTAAATATTAAATTTAAGTATAGTTCCCTGGTTAATTTACGGGACCCCAATTTTCGCGGTTTTATATTTTCGCCTAAAAGTCTGCATAACGTTCTTTAATTTAAGTCCGATTTTCATGAGAGTTCTATTTTTGAATAGCTGTGGTTTCCCTTAAACCTAGATTTGCAATTACGTTGCTTAATTTTAATTCTTATTGAGGTTTTTTGGACAGCGTATACGGACCCCCGCAACTTCCGACATGGTAAATCCGCGTGTCTATAGAGTTCTAAACGTTAGTTTCCCTCTCGCATTTTTCAAGGGAGTTCGCGCCGAGCTTTCAACGTGTTCCCAGAAGTAACAATAAGTGTGACCCCCAACGTTTTACGCACGTTTAACGCCCTTTTTACGCACGTCGTACGACAGGAAGTAGGTAAGTAAGATTTGATCAAAAATCACCAGTTTTGTTACTTCTAGGCCTATTCCAGCTTAGGTTGCAGCCGCGTTGGAAAAAGTTAATTTTAAGTGAGTTAATTAGCCTTTCGCGTCATACCTGAATTCTTTACGCGCTGAAGCTATATTCGCATTCCATTGAAAGCCTACTGAAATAAGAATAACGCATGAACAGGCGCGTAAAAAATAAGCGTGACCCTAAATATTTGTTATGCCCAGAAGTTAAGCATAAGTGTGCCACTAAATATTGTTTTGACCAGCTGCCGTACACACGATTGCTCGCGGTACGTTAGTGGTACAAAGCCGATTGATATCTCAATCGGTAGGCACTATTATAGCCTCGACGGGATTTTCGTAATTTTTGGGATCGGAGCCCGAGAAGTGGGGCATTTGCCCACTTTAGTGTTTTTGGTCGATTTTCAATTAAATATACCCCACCACCCGCGTAGGCACTATTGTCATATTTGAATTTCGTGCCAATTGATACAGGTGCCATCTAACTCGTTCGCGTTTCGCTACCTTATTTCCAAAACCAGGAAACTCGAAAAACTTGGTTTTTATAAAAATTAATTTAAATGAACGTGTTCGCGTTTCGCCACCTTATTTCCAAAACCAGGTAACTCGAAACGCTTGGTTTTTATAAAAATTAATTTAAATGAACGTGTTCGCGTTTCGCCACCTTATTTCCAAAACCAGGAAACTCGAAAAACTTGGTTTTTATAAAAATTAATTTAAATGAACGTGTTCGCGTTTCGCCACCTTATTTCCAAAACCAGGTAACTCGAAACGCTTGGTTTTTATACAAATTAATTTAAATGAACGTGTTCGCGTTTCGCCACCTTATTTCCAAAACCAGGTAATTCGAAAAACTTGTTCGCTACCTTATTTCCAAAACCAGGTAACTCGAAAAACTTGGTTTTTTTAAAAATTAATTTACATTAAAGTGTTCGCGTTTCGCCACCTTATTTTCAAAACCAGGTAACTCGAATAATTCTTTTCCGATAACATTCCTCTTGGGTTTATTAAGTTAATACATCAGTGGGATTGTGTGTACTTAAATGTCCGTGACATCTTATTTATAAATATACTAGCTGAGAAGCCCGGCCTCCGGCCGTGCTTTCAGCTAGTTGAGTGAATTGGGGTTTAGAAAACGGGAACAAAATGCACTTTACTGCTCCGGCCGGTTTCCAATCAATCTTAGCTTCGCAATGACAATTAATAAAGCGCAAGGACAGTCACTTAAAACTGCGGGAATTCATTTAGAAAACCCATGCTTTATGTGGCGTGCTCAAGACTTGGAGCTGCAAATAACCTGTACATACTTACTCCAAACGGATAAACTAAAAATATTGTGTACAAAAATGCTTTATCATAATTACATCTTAAACTAATCAAAGAAATCAAATATATGTTAATATTGCACTAATAAACGTTTGCTATTTAAAAAAATGCCTATTTACTATTTAAAAATAATTCGGCCGGGCTTCTCAGCTAGTTGAGTAAATTGGGGTTTAGAAAACGGGAACAAAATGCACTTTACATTAAATATGCAAATTAAATTATTTTTAAATAGTAAGTAGGAATTTTTTTAAATTGCAAACGTTTAATAGAGTAAAATATCATATCTTGTAACATATATTTGATTTCTTTGATAAGTTTAAGATGTAATTATGATAAAGCTTTTTTGTACACAATATTTTTACCTCTCCGAGGGGACTATGTCCCCTAGGAGGGGTTATACAATCATCGTGTCTGTCTGTCTGTGTGTGTGTGTCTGTCTGTGGGCTGCGAACGCGTTAACGGAGCAAAGTCGAAAAACCGTTTTTGTAGTTTAAAGGTTGGCAAAACAACCGTCTGTCGGTAAGCGTTAACGGATAAATGTGCGGCTGGTGCGGTTGTTTTTTACCTCTCCGAGGGGACAAAGTCCCCTAGGAGGGGTTATACAACGACCGTGTCTGTCTGTGGGTCTGTGGGTGTGTCTGTCTGTCAGGACTGCGAACGCGTTCGCATTTTCGGTGCAAAGTGTAATCACTGCGTACGCAGTTTCTCAAAGGGTTGGCAAAACCACCGGGTGACGGTGAGCGTTAACGGATGCATTTGCGGTTTGGTTTGGATGGTGTTTTTTCGCTCACCGTCGTGACGGTTTGGTGTCTTACGTTTTTGTAGTGTTTATACGTAGGTTGTGAGTGTTGAATTTGTTGTATTTGTGTTCTGATGGTTGTGCATGTTGAGTCTGTTGTGTTTATATGGGCGTTTTCTCTCCAACTTCTTCTTAATGACTTTGGGACGGACTGAGTGCTGAGTGTATTGCTACCTCTCAACGTCCAATGGCAGGGTTTCCACCAGTTGTACACGGTATTCGTCTTAGTATCAATTTGCGATCGCATCGGGCGGGATTTGAACCCGAGACCTCCTGTTTGACAGGCGGACGTTCTACCACAGAACCACCGACACTTGTTACACCTTATTGAAAATTAGACCTTCAGCTTTATCGGAAGCGTATTTAATAGAGTACGAAATTTTGGTTTAATTGAAATAGAATTGAAATTGAAATTAATGCATCGAAGAAATTATAATTTAGCGTTTCTCTATTGATTAAAAACAAATGCGCCAACCAGGTTTCGAACCCAGACCATTCGGCTTGGCAGTCGAGCGCTCTACCACAGAACCACCGATAGCTCCTTAGGTTCACTGAAATTAAGACAGGCATCGTAAGCATAATAGGTAATAAAGTCTTTTTTTATTAATGAATTTATGAAGGCCTAATCTGGTATTTTTTAAAGGTTAAATCTTGTTTTAGCGCAGTCAGCCGAGATTAGAGGGTTAAAGGGTAGACCCTGTGGGTGGTCCACTTTCTTAACGACCTATATATAATTCTGTTAATTCAAAGGAGATAATTTAACGTTAATTGCTTTAAGAGGTGGCGGTTAGTCAAGTGGCTCTCTGTGCTTTGTTGATGGTAAGGTTTTTGCTTCTTGTAAATACATTTGGTGTGGATATTTGGATATCTACGATTTCTAACGCAGTCAATTATTTCTTGGGTGTGCGAGTCATTATATGATATTGGAAATTGGACGGCATTGGTCTTTTTCATGTGGTATGCGTCACAACGTCAACAGGAAGTGAACGAGTCGTCCACTACCAGATATCTACGGTATCTTCATCAAGGGCGAGTGTTGAAATAAAATGAGCGTTAAAGATGCGGCAAGTATTTCGTAAGCGAGTAATTCCGAAAAGCCTCTGTAGATATTTATTTCATTAAAATTTGCTTCGTATTATATTTAACTGATAAACTTGTTCTGTAAAAGGGTTTAATTCAATTGTGCATTGTTATAGGACGTCTAACTTACTGTTGTAACTACTTAACTTATGATATTCTGAATAAATTAAAATTGGTCGTTTCGTCTCAATTATTTTAATTATAATTAAAATTTTATACCGGGCGGGATAGAAATGGGTTAATATTTTTAACAAATAACTCTAAATTGTGGAGATATATCTTTAAGGGTTATCTCGAGAAATTAATACCACTAGGGACAATTCTACCGAGGAGAGGTATATTATGGCTTGCCAACTTGTTTTCTTTAACTCAGTTTCATTGTCGTAATGTTTATGTGTAGTGTGGGAATGTTGAGTTGGTGTTATGGCGGTTGCTGGTGATGAGTTTGTTGTGTTTGCGTTTTGTATGTATGGGTGTTTACTCTCCAACTTCTTCTTATTGACTTTTGGGATGGACCGAGTGCTGAGGGTTACGATTAACGTCTCAAAGTCTAAATGGCAGGGTTTCCACCAATTGTTTACGGTATTCGTCTTAGTATCAATATGCGATCGCATCGGGCGTGATTCGAACCCGAGCCCTCCTGCATGACAAGCGAGTGTTCTACCAAAGAACCACCGATACATGCTACGGTTCAAAGAAAATTATAAGCACAGCTTAAGCGGAAGCGTTTATTGCAAATTAACAGAGTATTAAATTTCGGTTTTTAAAATAGAACGAAATTTCGTGTTCCATTTAAATTATTGCAACGAAGATATTCTAATGTAACGTCTTCTCTGTTGATTAAAAATAATGCGCCGCCCAGGTTTCGAACCCGAACCCTTCTATATGATGGGCGAATGTTCTACCACAGAACCACCGTTACACATTACATTTCTTTGAAAATTATAAACTCAGCTTAGCGGAACAGTATATTAATGGTTTTTAAAGTCTACATTTTTTAAGTATGAAATTTTAAAGGTCAAATCTTGTTTTAGCTCAGTCAGCAGAGATAAGAGGGTTAAAGAGTGATCCACTTTGTTAGTTTTTTGTTATTTATTTACGGGTTTTACAATCGTCTTAAATATAGTTGCAATACAGCGAAGGCGTTCATTTAACGTTTATTGATATTCGAGGTTGCGTTTAGTCAAGTGGCTCTTTGTGCTTTGTTGATGGTAAGGTTTTTGCTTCTTGTTAATACATTTGGTGTGGATATTTGGATATCTACGATTCCTAATACAGTCATTGGTTTCCTGGGTTTGCGAGTCAATATATGATATTGGAAATTGGACGGCATTGGTCTTTTTTATGGGGTATGTGTCAGAACGTCAACTGGATGTCTACGAGTCGTCCACTACCAGATGTCGAAAATGACTATTCTACGGTATCTTCATCAAGGGCAAGTGCTGAAATAAAATGAGCGTTAAAGGTGTGGCTATAGTATTTCGTAAGCGAGAAAAATACAAATACCCTCTGTAGATATTTCTTTCATTAAAATTTGCTTCGTATTATATGTAACTGATAAACTTGATCTGTAAAAAGGGTTAAATTCAATTGCGCATTGTTATAGTACGTCTAACTCACTGTTGTAACTACTTAACTTATGATATTCTGAATAAATTAAAATTGGTCGTTTCGTCTCAATTATTTTAATTATAATTAAAATTTTATACCGGGCTGGATAGAACTGGGATAACATTTTTAGCAAATAACTCTGAATTGCGGATATATATTTTTAAGGGTTATCTCGAGAAATTAATACCACTAGGGACAATTCTTCCGAGGAGAGGTATATTTTGGCTAGCCAACTTGTTAGTTTCTCCGTTTGGAGTAAGTATGTAGAGGTTATTTGCAGCTCCAACTCTTGAGCACGATACATAAAGCATGGGTTTCCCGCAGTTTTAAGTGACTGTCCTTGCGCTTTATTAATTGTCATTGCCAAGCGAAGATTGATTGGAAATTGCAGGCGCTTAAAATCAAATGGCATATCGGTTGGTATTATGGGTATGCGTGGAATGAATACGGCCCGGGCAAAGGTGTCTGCGTGACACATATAGAGAGGGAAGGGAGGGGGGGGGGGGGCTGAGAAAAGAGAACGAACGTGAGCGAAAAGGGTCGAAGGTCGTGCCATGCAGCAGCTAAGTTAGACAATTAGAGCAAGAGATATGAACTCCCGTGCCTCTTAATACCCGCGTCTCTTGACAGCGTGAGGTCAGGGGTTTCGGTCTTGCGGTCACCGGTTATTGATCCCGTGGTCAAAAACTACGAAGGTTAGCAATCTCAAGACGGCAGGGGCTACAATGCCACAGACCAAATTTCGTGCGACAATTATCTTGGGCGTGCATAGAAGGTAACAAACCAATATAGATATATATATACAAACATCAGATTTTATATGTATAGATACAGTTTTTCACTTCCATAGCCAAAGACCACTTACCAGGGTGAGTGGGTCGTGAAATTTTCAATGCCGTAGCACAAGTACTTTCCAAATAATTAACAACCAAGCGTGATATCTTGAATATTTTTAGTTAATGACCTTGTGGTTTTTATGTCAATTTTCTTGGCTTCCAATTGGTCAATTAACTTCCGTATTAAGCCATTTAGACCCAGAATGTGATCATGGCACACAGTTTTATTAAATTGGAACCGAGTCTCTAAATTCAACGGTTCTCGAGATACATTTTGAAATGACCTTGAAGACATGGTTCAAGGTCATTGAATTTTATCTCATCAAATGACCCTCTGCGCCGGGTATGCTATCTGAAAATCTATTAAATTCCTAGCAAAAATAGATTTTGAATTATTAGCAGTGGAGCCTTTTCCAATGGACATTCTGTATATATTATCATTTTCTAGGGGACATCGTGTATATATTATCATTTTCTAGGGGACATCTTGTAGATATTATCATTTTCTAGGGGACATCTTGTAGATATTATCATTTTCTAGGGGACATCTTGTAGATATTATCATTTTCTAGGGGACATCCTGTAGATATTATCATTTTCTAGGGGACCTCCTGTATATATTATCATTTTCTAGGGGACCTCCTGTATATATTATCATTTTCTAGGGGACCTCCTGTATATATTATCATTTTCTGGGGACACCCTGTATATATTATAGAGATCTATTTCCATAAGCGACCTAAGACCCAAAAGTGTGTCAACTCTACCTTCGCGCCAATTAAAATATTTACTGAGAGCTAGTCTCACAATAGAGTACATAACCTACTAGTAGGAATAGTACTAGCAACCACATATTCATCGATGGTTTTGCGCGAATTTCTCTCTTCGATTTACTCGCTAAACAAACGTTCTAAAACGCCTCACTTGGTGCCGCTGGAGTGGATAAAATTTCCAATTTTGATGATGTATTTTTATTTCGGAACAAGCTCTCATTAAACATTATACCGTACTGACACACTCTTGGGTCTTATGTCGCTTTTGCTACTTCTAAACGTAAGCATCTGTAATGAATAGAAATTGCCACTTCAAAATCGCTCGAGAAATATATTTTCGTCTTAAATTCATTCACCGCCGCAGTGGTCTCATTTCTATTTGTATGAGTACAACCGACAACTAGCGCTAATAAAAACGTGGTGGAGAAATTTCGAAGCTTTCGTATCTTCTTTTATTCTCAAGATCTCTGAATGGATGTAAGGGCATTTTGCTTATCAAAAATATCATTTTCTTTCAGATTTCACTAATACTCTGATTATACCGTCTCTTTTATGTCTTTAATGGACACCAGCCGCGCGAGGCTCAATTACACCGTTGCCTCGGAAGGTACTTAGATTTAAAAAAAACCCAAAATTTGTTTCACACACCGAAAACTAGGGGGACAGAAAGAACAAAAATTAGCATTTTAAAAGGGCCGAGGCTCAAATTCGGCGAGAGTCTCAATTGTATTATGCAAATCTCGGACGGGAGAAAAAAATCTGGCGCCCAAATTTATTACCTTTTTTAGACATCTGCTGTGACTAATAACCAAGTTTAGCCGATAGCGAGCCGAAGCTTTTCGCTCGTTTGTAAGATTGGATCATTTGGGCAGTGATGGGCGCTTTCATTAAAGAACCGCTCAGCTCGCGCACTGCTCGCTATCGCGGAATTTTTAGGATAAACTGACGAGCTGAACTTTTTCCGCTCTTTTTTAGGGTAGCGCAATTGGCGTTACTCTCTTTTGATTCGTTTTTGAGACGAGAAACTGGCGCAGTTCGGTTTTCGCTCCTCTTTGAGAGGTTAAATTGACACTCTTCTCTTTCCACTAATTTTTTTAATTTCGAACTTGGCAATATTTTTGAGAAGCGAAATTCGAGCTCCTATTTTTTCGCTAATTTTGATATGACGAAATTAACGCTACTCTCTTTTCTTTCTTTTTTGGAAGGATACATTTTGCTTCTTTTCTTTTGGATATTTTGAGAAGCGAAATTGGAGCTATTCTTTTCTCGGCCATTTTTATATGTGAAAATCGGCGCTCATTTTTTTTCTCTTATTAGGGTGGTTAAATTGGCACTCCTCTCTTTTGGCTCATTTCTGAATTGCGAAATTCGCGCTACTCTCTTTTCGCTCATTTCTGAAAAGCGAAATTCGCGCTACTCTCTATTTGCTTATTTCTGAATTGCGAAATTCGCGCTCCTCTCTTCTCACTCAGTTCTAAATTGAAAAATTAACGCTCCTCTCTTCTCACTCAGTTCTGAATTGAAAAAATCACGCTCCTCTCTACTCACTCATTTCTGAATTGAAAAATTAACGCTCCTCTCTTTTCGTTCATTTCTGAATTGAAAAATTAACGCTCCTCTCTTTTAACTCATTTTTGAATTGAAAAATTTACGCTCCTCTATTTTCACTCAGTTCTGAATTGAAAAATTCACGCTCCTCTCTTTTCGCTCATTTCTGAATTGAAAAATTCACGCTCCTCTCTTTTCGCTCATTTCTGAATTCACGCTCCTCTCTTTTCGCTCATTTCTGAATTGAAAAATTAACGCTCCTCTCTTTTCGATCATTTCTGAATTGAAAAATTAACGCTCCTCTCTTTTCGATCATTTCTGAATTGAAAAATTCACGCTCCTCTCTTTTCGCTCATTTCTGAATTGAAAAATTAACGCTCCTCTCTTTTCGATCATTTCTGAATTGAAAAATTCACGCTCCTCTCTTTTCGATCATTTCTGAATTGAAAAATTCACGCTCCTCTCTTTTCGATCATTTCTGAATTGAAAAATTAACGCTCCTCTCTTTTCGATCATTTCTGAATTGAAAAATTAACGCTCCTCTCTTTTCGATCATTTCTGAATTGAAAAATTCACGCTCCTCTCTTTTCGCTCATTTCTGAATTGAAAAATTCACGCTCCTCTCTTTTCGCTCATTTCTGAATTGAAAAATTCACGCTCCTCTCTTTTCGCTCATTTCTGAATTGAAAAATTAACGCTCCTCTCTTTTCGATCATTTCTGAATTGAAAAATTAACGCTCCTCTCTTTTCGATCATTTCTGAATTGAAAAATTCACGCTCCTCTCTTTTCGCTCATTTCTGAATTGAAAAATTAACGCTCCTCTCTTTTCGATCATTTCTGAATTGAAAAATTCACGCTCCTCTCTTTTCGATCATTTCTGAATTGAAAAATTAACACTCCTCTCTTTTCGATCATTTCTGAATTGAAAAATTAACGCTCCTCTCTTTTCGATCATTTCTGAATTGAAAAATTAACGCTCCTCTCTTTTCGATCATTTCTGAATTGAAAAATTCACGCTCCTCTCTTTTCGCTCATTTCTGAATTGAAAAATTCACGCTCCTCTCTTTTCGCTCATTTCTGAATTGAAAAATTCACGCTCCTCTCTTTTCGCTCATTTCTGAATTGAAAAATTAACGCTCCTCTCTTTTCGATCATTTCTGAATTGAAAAATTAACGCTCCTCTCTTTTCGATCATTTCTGAATTGAAAAATTCACGCTCCTCTCTTTTCGCTCATTTCTGAATTGAAAAATTAACGCTCCTCTCTTTTCGATCATTTCTGAATTGAAAAATTCACGCTCCTCTCTTTTCGATCATTTCTGAATTGAAAAATTCACGCTCCTCTCTTTTCGATCATTTCTGAATTGAAAAATTAACGCTCCTCTCTTTTCGATCATTTCTGAATTGAAAAATTAACGCTCCTCTCTTTTCGATCATTTCTGAATTGAAAAATTAAGGCTCCTCTCTTTTCGATCATTTCTGAATTGAAAAAATCACGCTCCTCTCTACTCACTCATTTCTGAATTGAAAAATTAACGCTCCTCTCTTTTCGTTCATTTCTGAATTGAAAAATTAACGCTCCTCTCTTTTAACTCATTTTTGAATTGAAAAATTTACGCTCCTCTATTTTCACTCAGTTCTGAATTGAAAAATTCACGCTCCTCTCTTTTCGCTCATTTCTGAATTGAAAAATTCACGCTCCTCTCTTTTCGCTCATTTCTGAATTCACGCTCCTCTCTTTTCGCTCATTTCTGAATTGAAAAATTAACGCTCCTCTCTTTTCGATCATTTCTGAATTGAAAAATTAACGCTCCTCTCTTTTCGATCATTTCTGAATTGAAAAATTCACGCTCCTCTCTTTTCGCTCATTTCTGAATTGAAAAATTAACGCTCCTCTCTTTTCGATCATTTCTGAATTGAAAAATTAACGCTCCTCTCTTTTCGATCATTTCTGAATTGAAAAATTAACGCTCCTCTCTTTTCGATCATTTCTGAATTGAAAAATTCACGCTCCTCTCTTTTCACTCATTTCTGAATTGAAAAATTCACGCTCCTCTCTTTTCGATCATTTCTGAATTGAAAAATTCACGCTCCTCTCTTTTCGATCATTTCTGAATTGAAAAATTCACGCTCCTCTCTTTTCACTCATTTCTGAATTGAAAAATTCACGCTCCTCTCTTTTCGATCATTTCTGAATTGAAAAATTCACGCTCCTCTCTTTTCGATCATTTCTGAATTGAAAAATTAACGCTCCTCTCTTTTCGATCATTTCTGAATTGAAAAATTAACGCTCCTCTCTTTTCGATCATTTCTGAATTGAAAAATTAACGCTCCTCTCTTTTCGATCATTTCTGAATTGAAAAATTCACGCTCCTCTCTTTTCACTCATTTCTGAATTGAAAAATTCACGCTCCTCTCTTTTCGATCATTTCTGAATTGAAAAATTCACGCTCCTCTCTTTTCGATCATTTCTGAATTGAAAAATTCACGCTCCTCTCTTTTCACTCATTTCTGAATTGAAAAATTCACGCTCCTCTCTTTTCGCTCATTTCTGAATTGAAAAATTCACGCTCCTCTCTTTTCGCTCATTTCTGAATTGAAAAATTAACGCTCCTCTCTTTTCGATCATTTCTGAATTGAAAAATTCACGCTCCTCTCTTTTCGCTCATTTCTGAATTGAAAAATTAACGCTCCTCTCTTTTCGATCATTTCTGAATTGAAAAATTCACGCTCCTCTCTTTTCGATCATTTCTGAATTGAAAAATTCACGCTCTTCTCTTTTCGATCATTTCTGAATTGAAAAATTAACGCTCCTCTCTTTTCGATCATTTCTGAATTGAAAAATTAACGCTCCTCTCTTTTCGATCATTTCTGAATTGAAAAATTCACGCTCCTCTCTTTTCGCTCATTTCTGAATTGAAAAATTCACGCTCCTCTCTTTTCGCTCATTTCTGAATTGAAAAATTCACGCTCCTCTCTTTTCGCGCATTTCTGAATTGAAAAATTAACGCTCCTCTCTTTTCGATCATTTCTGAATTGAAAAATTAACGCTCCTCTCTTTTCGATCATTTCTGAATTGAAAAATTCACGCTCCTCTCTTTTCGCTCATTTCTGAATTGAAAAATTAACGCTCCTCTCTTTTCGATCATTTCTGAATTGAAAAATTCACGCTCCTCTCTTTTCGATCATTTCTGAATTGAAAAATTCACGCTCCTCTCTTTTCGATCATTTCTGAATTGAAAAATTAACGCTCCTCTCTTTACGATCATTTCTGAATTGAAAAATTAACGCTCCTCTCTTTTCGATCATTTCTGAATTGAAAAATTCACGCTCCTCTCTTTTCGATCATTTCTGAATTGAAAAATTCACGCTCCTCTCTTTTCGCTCATTTCTGAATTGAAAAATTAACGCTCCTCTCTTTTCGATCATTTCTGAATTGAAAAATTAACGCTCCTCTCTTTTCGATCATTTCTGAATTGAAAAATTAACGCTCCTCTCTTTTCACTCATTTCTGAATTGAAAAATTAACGCTCCTCTCTTTTCGATCATTTCTGAATTGAAAAATTAACGCTCCTCTCTTTTCGATCATTTCTGAATTGAAAAATTCACGCTCCTCTCTTTTCACTCATTTCTGAATTGAAAAATTCACGCTCCTCTCTTTTCGATCATTTCTGAATTGAAAAATTCACGCTCCTCTCTTTTCGCTCATTTCTGAATTGAAAAATTAACGCTCCTCTCTTTTCGATCATTTCTGAATTGAAAAATTAACGCTCCTCTCTTTTCGATCATTTCTGAATTGAAAAATTAACGCTCCTCTCTTTTCGATCATTTCTGAATTGAAAAATTAACGCTCCTCTCTTTTCGATCATTTCTGAATTGAAAAATTAACGCTCCTCTCTTTTCGATCATTTCTGAATTGAAAAATTCACGCTCCTCTCTTTTCACTCATTTCTGAATTGAAAAATTCACGCTCCTCTCTTTTCGATCATTTCTGAATTGAAAAATTCACGCTCCTCTCTTTTCGATCATTTCTGAATTGAAAAATTCACGCTCCTCTCTTTTCACTCATTTCTGAATTGAAAAATTCACGCTCCTCTCTTTTCACTCATTTCTGAATTGAAAAATTCACGCTCCTCTCTTTTCGCTCATTTCTGAATGGCGAAATTGGAGATCTTCTCTTTCGCTCTATTTAAAGGGGCTCAATTACGGCTCCTCTTTTTCGCTCTTTATTTAAGCATTGAGATCAGTGCTCTTTTAAAAAATAGGTCGTTACGGCTCAAAATGAAAAAAACCGTCTCAAAATGAGAGGAGTCCGCCCATTCACACATATTTGGGGGGAGGGCTAATATTCCTTCTTGTATAAAAGTTCCTCCCCTCCGCATCGAAGAGTAATTGCGTGTCTATATTTTTTTCTTTCACTTATACTTTTAATTCACGGATGCACCGATTGCTTTTGAATTTTTTATTGACGAATTACTTTCGCGTTCTTTTCAGTCTTCTTTTTGGCCCAACTGGGCCTATTTGATAATTAATCGAGTTGAGCTCAATTTATTTGATTAAATTTGGGAGCTATTTTATTCGAGATTATATCAGCGACCAAGAATTACTTTGGCTTAAGAGTGATACTCCAATGATCACAGAGATGTACAGGGTTTTTGCGTTTTCTTTAGTCCGAGGGGGTAACGACTATCATTTGAAACGTACACCGTACTAAATAATTCTTCAATACTACGAATATATTACGAGATTCTCGGTAATTCAAAGATTTTTATTACTTCCAGATATTGCACAATACTTTGAATATACTTCCAGATAGAACTCGATACTTCTATTATACTTCCCTATAGTCTTTATAGTCTTTTCAGACGAGGCTTATAAAACCAGGTTTAGACTCGTTTAGTATTAGTAATAGCAGTTTTGTAGAATAGATTATAGAACGATTCCAAATTGATTACGAGGAAAGAAACAATTAGAGTGAAGCCATTAGAGGTTTTATTTTAATGTTTTTAGTTGTACTAGATGGCGCCCATTTATCACTTTTTGGCAGGAAGGGAATACATATTTACTGATTTATTACGAAATCAATAACTGAATGACCCCAATCAAAACTTTTTGGCGAAATGAGAATAAATACAAACTGATTTATTACGAAATAAATAACTAGATGACTCGTCTTTACATTTTTTGGTAATAAAGGAATAAATGCTTCCTGATTTATTACGACAACAAGAACCTTTAACACTACTTTAAGCGCTGTTTTATGTAAAATCTACAAACAAAGAGGTCGTCTTGAAAAAATATAGTGAAAAAGAAACACGAAAGATTTTCAGACTGTGGGCGCCATCTGTTGATAATTCGGGTATTTAATAATCGTGTTCTAATGGCGTTACCCTCCATGAAAGGATATTTGCCCTTTGTCAAATATGTATGGGTCTAAAGGGAAAACGATCCTTTGGCTCCACGTATTAGTCCCTCCCCTGGCTCGTGTAATATTCATTCCCCCTTGGTCACGATTTATAAGACATGTTAAGCCTACGTTAGAAAACGAGTAACTGTAACGAGAGGGGTATAGCAATCTGTGCACAATAATTCTTCATCTACACTCGCGCACGTTCTCCTTACGCGTTTTGTAACGCGAGCTTAACCTGTCTTTTCTCTAAGGCTATTACAAGACACGGGCGTGTTATAAGGAGAACGCCGATGGAAAACTGTTTTCTGAAGGGCACCAGCATGCTATAATTGTACCACAGGTTTAATCAGAAGAAAAGTTATACTGAGTACAAGAAGGTAACCTAAAAATGGATTTTTATAGTGTAATTTTGACCAATACAATTTTGAGAAACTCGCAAAAAACTGGTTACAAGCGATAGATGTGTAACCATGACTTATATGTAATGTAACTTGACGGTTAAAAGTCAATTTACGCTACTACTATTTACTTACTATGACCAGAGGGATATAAATGGGAAGAGTGACACTGCCTATCTATACAGGGTGTTTCAATTTAATCGTCCCAGGCATTTTGCTCAAAAACTATATTACCTAATATTTCAGTGCGAAATTGACCTATTCCGACCAAACCAATTTAATTTCAGGATTTCGAGTATGCTCTACAACTTGTTCATTTACAGTTTTCATCTACCACCTGAAATTTACAAATAACAACAACCTTCCCCGATAGTGTTCACCCTGAAATTTCTAGGCAATATAGCTTTTGAGAAAAATTCCTGGGGTGATCAAATTTAAACACCCTGTATAATGCTTTACGGGTGTAACAACAGTCCGACCAACCTCGAATTTCGTGATTTTTTTCTGATTGGCTGACGAGCATTTCGTAATGGTGACGTACGATGTCGTCAGATACGGTAGGGGTCGGGGATGGTTAACTTTTATTCAATAGATAAAGCTCTCAAAATTATTCGTAAAACATTTTGATCGAGTAATTTATATTTCTGTATTATCCGATTAATGTTTTGATAAACTTGTAAAATTAATCGGAAAAACGATGTTTTTTCGATAAAAAGCTCAAATTTTACGAATAATACATGTTTTTTAATCATTTTACGAAATATTAACCTGTGAATTTCTTTGTTTACATTACCCCCCCCCAAAAATCAATTTAAACATGGATAATGATTAACCGTCCCCGACCTCTAAGATACGGTTTAAATTTATTTTAATTAATGAACGACCTTTCATGTCGCAAAAGCGGCGTATCTTAATAAATCTGTTCAAGTAAATTTAATTTCGCGGGATACATGACTTAAATCTCTCTAGCTTTTAGCCAACCACGGGGAGCTCTATGGACAATGTTTTTTGGGAGTAAATTGGTTTAAAAAAGTGTGCACTTCCGCCATTAGTTCGCGCCTTTTTGAGGTTGGTTGACTGTCGTTACAGTTGGGAACCCTTTATCTCCCAAACCAGGGCTATTTAACCTTTAGGGGGTTGGATTACGATGTTATACCCGTAAAAGTAACATGTGGGGAACTTAGAGTTGATTTGGTCAACAGCGCCTTCTATTGAAAACTAATAGGAGCTCACCAAAAATAGGAAAACATTTTACTTGCCCCTCGTGGTGGAATCAATTATTTATGAAAATAATTTAATAAAATGTACTCACGTTCATAATAAATATTAAAATTAAATATTTATTTAAAATTATTGGTATCGTTTCTCAATGTCATTAACATAGATGGCGCTCCGTCGCAGTAATGATAAATTTGAATAACATAACTCTGAAAAACATTGTAACATCGTCAAGGCGATCGCTTCCCCTTCTCATATTTAGGATTACCGTCCCAATATTGTCTTTAAATCTAGTTTATAGAGTACGTGGCGCCATCTACCGCAAAGAAAGTGGATGTTTAATAATAAGAAGAATAAATAATTATTAAAGCTTATGGATATATCATATACTTAAAACACATTTATTTAAATCAATCATTTGAAATCTCGAACAGAGCGAAATGGTTGTTATTAAGGAATAAAGCCCCATTTTCATGCTCGCTGGTAGCGGATAAAAATCGTCAAAATTCGCATCCGCCACTCGCAAGCGTGAAAATAAAGCTAAAATATCTGTTTGAAACAGATCGACGCGGAAAGTGAAAAAGTGTATAGATGAAGCGGATTGTTTCGATTTTTACCCGCTACCAGCGAGCATGAAAATGGGGCTTAAGGATGCAAACCAAATCTTCGCGAGTATTCATAGCTGTCAATCATCAAATGGGGATTCTGGGTTTTATGACGTCATAGGATGAGCTGCTTTTATCTATTATAATTTTACGAATCTAGACACTGGGATCGGATTATTTATCCAACTGATTTTCAAACGAATCTTTGACGCTTTCAAGTCTTCACGTTATCTAATACCATTTTCTAAATGACAAATATAAATCGGGTTTAATATAAGGAGCGTCTCATTTTGGGGTGGCTTCAATCTCTTTAAGCAAACATTGCATTTCGTCAAACGAAGAATATGCAGTAAGTACCCTGTTGGCCTCGTCATACCCGGAAGAAAAACCACGCCCCTCGCGTGATCGGTCATCCTTTCTCCTTGTAAGGGGGTGAAGACGCTCCTGTACGAAGTCGGAGAATAACTTCTGGATATCACGAAGACAGAGACAATAGTCGCTGCTACCTATCCTCTGTCAACCCGAATATATTCTTGCTATAATTTCCAAAGGCACCTTTAACATTCCAGCGTTTATGAGATCAATATCAAAGGGGGGAGGTGGCGCGTAAGAAATAATAATAGTGTGACGCGGTTCATTCCGTTTCTGGTGGCTTCCCTCATTTCTCTGGCGCCCGAGGTTGTTAAAGTTCCATTATTGTCCGACGATCTCCGATGTCCCCACCAACCGCTTCTCATTGGCAAAACCTTATAAACGCCGAAAAGATGGTTCACCGTTCAGGTGGTTCCTTGCTTATTGCTTAAATTATTTAAGGGCGGCAGCACACTATACTTTTGGAATTCCCAATAATTAAATGATTAAAAATGTAATAATGGTTTAGTAATTCTAATCAGGACTAATTCGTTTTAATAATAATAATAATAATAATAATAATAATAATAATAATAATAATAATAATAATAATAATAATAATAATAATAATAATAATAATAATAATAATAATAATAATAATAATAATAATAATAATAATAATAATAATAATAATAATAATAATAATAATAATAATAATAATAATAATAATAATAATAATAATAATAATAATAATAATAATAATAATAATAATAATAATAATAATAATAATAATAATAATAATAATAATAATAATAATAATAATAATAATAATAATAATAATAATAATAATAATAATAATAATAATAATAATAATAATAATAATAATAATAATAATAATAATAATAATAATAATAATAATAATAATAATAATAATAATAATAATAATAATAATAATAATAATAATAATAATAATAATAATAATAATAATAATAATAATAATAATAATAATAATAATAATAATAATAATAATAATAATAATAATAATAATAATAATAATAATAATAATAATAATAATAATAATAATAATAATAATAATAATAATAATAATAATAATAATAATAATAATAATAATAATAATAATAATAATAATAATAATAATAATAATAATAATAATAATAATAATAATAATAATAATAATAATAATAATAATAATAATAATAATAATAATAATAATAATAATAATAATAATAATAATAATAATAATAATAATAATAATAATAATAATAATAATAATAATAATAATAATAATAATAATAATAATAATAATAATAATAATAATAATAATAATAATAATAATAATAATAATAATAATAATAATAATAATAATAATAATAATAATAATAATAATAATAATAATAATAATAATAATAATAATAATAATAATAATAATAATAATAATAATAATAATAATAATAATAATAATAATAATAATAATAATAATAATAATAATAATAATAATAATAATAATAATAATAATAATAATAATAATAATAATAATAATAATAATAATAATAATAATAATAATAATAATAATAATAATAATAATAATAATAATAATAATAATAATAATAATAATAATAATAATAATAATAATAATAATAATAATAATAATAATAATAATAATAATAATAATAATAATAATAATAATAATAATAATAATAATAATAATAATAATAATAATAATAATAATAATAATAATAATAATAATAATAATAATAATAATAATAATAATAATAATAATAATAATAATAATAATAATAATAATAATAATAATAATAATAATAATAATAATAATAATAATAATAATAATAATAATAATAATAATAATAATAATAATAATAATAATAATAATAATAATAATAATAATAATAATAATAATAATAATAATAATAATAATAATAATAATAATAATAATAATAATAATAATAATAATAATAATAATAATAATAATAATAATAATAATAATAATAATAATAATAATAATAATAATAATAATAATAATAATAATAATAATAATAATAATAATAATAATAATAATAATAATAATAATAATAATAATAATAATAATAATAATAATAATAATAATAATAATAATAATAATAATAATAATAATAATAATAATAATAATAATAATAATAATAATAATAATAATAATAATAATAATAATAATAATAATAATAATAATAATAATAATAATAATAATAATAATAATAATAATAATAATAATAATAATAATAATAATAATAATAATAATAATAATAATAATAATAATAATAATAATAATAATAATAATAATAATAATAATAATAATAATAATAATAATAATAATAATAATAATAATAATAATAATAATAATAATAATAATAATAATAATAATAATAATAATAATAATAATAATAATAATAATAATAATAATAATAATAATAATAATAATAATAATAATAATAATAATAATAATAATAATAATAATAATAATAATAATAATAATAATAATAATAATAATAATAATAATAATAATAATAATAATAATAATAATAATAATAATAATAATAATAATAATAATAATAATAATAATAATAATAATAATAATAATAATAATAATAATAATAATAATAATAATAATAATAATAATAATAATAATAATAATAATAATAATAATAATAATAATAATAATAATAATAATAATAATAATAATAATAATAATAATAATAATAATAATAATAATAATAATAATAATAATAATAATAATAATAATAATAATAATAATAATAATAATAATAATAATAATAATAATAATAATAATAATAATAATAATAATAATAATAATAATAATAATAATAATAATAATAATAATAATAATAATAATAATAATAATAATAATAATAATAATAATAATAATAATAATAATAATAATAATAATAATAATAATAATAATAATAATAATAATAATAATAATAATAATAATAATAATAATAATAATAATAATAATAATAATAATAATAATAATAATAATAATAATAATAATAATAATAATAATAATAATAATAATAATAATAATAATAATAATAATAATAATAATAATAATAATAATAATAATAATAATAATAATAATAATAATAATAATAATAATAATAATAATAATAATAATAATAATAATAATAATAATAATAATAATAATAATAATAATAATAATAATAATAATAATAATAATAATAATAATAATAATAATAATAATAATAATAATAATAATAATAATAATAATAATAATAATAATAATAATAATAATAATAATAATAATAATAATAATAATAATAATAATAATAATAATAATAATAATAATAATAATAATAATAATAATAATAATAATAATAATAATAATAATAATAATAATAATAATAATAATAATAATAATAATAATAATAATAATAATAATAATAATAATAATAATAATAATAATAATAATAATAATAATAATAATAATAATAATAATAATAATAATAATAATAATAATAATAATAATAATAATAATAATAATAATAATAATAATAATAATAATAATAATAATAATAATAATAATAATAATAATAATAATAATAATAATAATAATAATAATAATAATAATAATAATAATAATAATAATAATAATAATAATAATAATAATAATAATAATAATAATAATAATAATAATAATAATAATAATAATAATAATAATAATAATAATAATAATAATAATAATAATAATAATAATAATAATAATAATAATAATAATAATAATAATAATAATAATAATAATAATAATAATAATAATAATAATAATAATAATAATAATAATAATAATAATAATAATAATAATAATAATAATAATAATAATAATAATAATAATAATAATAATAATAATAATAATAATAATAATAATAATAATAATAATAATAATAATAATAATAATAATAATAATAATAATAATAATAATAATAATAATAATAATAATAATAATAATAATAATAATAATAATAATAATAATAATAATAATAATAATAATAATAATAATAATAATAATAATAATAATAATAATAATAATAATAATAATAATAATAATAATAATAATAATAATAATAATAATAATAATAATAATAATAATAATAATAATAATAATAATAATAATAATAATAATAATAATAATAATAATAATAATAATAATAATAATAATAATAATAATAATAATAATAATAATAATAATAATAATAATAATAATAATAATAATAATAATAATAATAATAATAATAATAATAATAATAATAATAATAATAATAATAATAATAATAATAATAATAATAATAATAATAATAATAATAATAATAATAATAATAATAATAATAATAATAATAATAATAATAATAATAATAATAATAATAATAATAATAATAATAATAATAATAATAATAATAATAATAATAATAATAATAATAATAATAATAATAATAATAATAATAATAATAATAATAATAATAATAATAATAATAATAATAATAATAATAATAATAATAATAATAATAATAATAATAATAATAATAATAATAATAATAATAATAATAATAATAATAATAATAATAATAATAATAATAATAATAATAATAATAATAATAATAATAATAATAATAATAATAATAATAATAATAATAATAATAATAATAATAATAATAATAATAATAATAATAATAATAATAATAATAATAATAATAATAATAATAATAATAATAATAATAATAATAATAATAATAATAATAATAATAATAATAATAATAATAATAATAATAATAATAATAATAATAATAATAATAATAATAATAATAATAATAATAATAATAATAATAATAATAATAATAATAATAATAATAATAATAATAATAATAATAATAATAATAATAATAATAATAATAATAATAATAATAATAATAATAATAATAATAATAATAATAATAATAATAATAATAATAATAATAATAATAATAATAATAATAATAATAATAATAATAATAATAATAATAATAATAATAATAATAATAATAATAATAATAATAATAATAATAATAATAATAATAATAATAATAATAATAATAATAATAATAATAATAATAATAATAATAATAATAATAATAATAATAATAATAATAATAATAATAATAATAATAATAATAATAATAATAATAATAATAATAATAATAATAATAATAATAATAATAATAATAATAATAATAATAATAATAATAATAATAATAATAATAATAATAATAATAATAATAATAATAATAATAATAATAATAATAATAATAATAATAATAATAATAATAATAATAATAATAATAATAATAATAATAATAATAATAATAATAATAATAATAATAATAATAATAATAATAATAATAATAATAATAATAATAATAATAATAATAATAATAATAATAATAATAATAATAATAATAATAATAATAATAATAATAATAATAATAATAATAATAATAATAATAATAATAATAATAATAATAATAATAATAATAATAATAATAATAATAATAATAATAATAATAATAATAATAATAATAATAATAATAATAATAATAATAATAATAATAATAATAATAATAATAATAATAATAATAATAATAATAATAATAATAATAATAATAATAATAATAATAATAATAATAATAATAATAATAATAATAATAATAATAATAATAATAATAATAATAATAATAATAATAATAATAATAATAATAATAATAATAATAATAATAATAATAATAATAATAATAATAATAATAATAATAATAATAATAATAATAATAATAATAATAATAATAATAATAATAATAATAATAATAATAATAATAATAATAATAATAATAATAATAATAATAATAATAATAATAATAATAATAATAATAATAATAATAATAATAATAATAATAATAATAATAATAATAATAATAATAATAATAATAATAATAATAATAATAATAATAATAATAATAATAATAATAATAATAATAATAATAATAATAATAATAATAATAATAATAATAATAATAATAATAATAATAATAATAATAATAATAATAATAATAATAATAATAATAATAATAATAATAATAATAATAATAATAATAATAATAATAATAATAATAATAATAATAATAATAATAATAATAATAATAATAATAATAATAATAATAATAATAATAATAATAATAATAATAATAATAATAATAATAATAATAATAATAATAATAATAATAATAATAATAATAATAATAATAATAATAATAATAATAATAATAATAATAATAATAATAATAATAATAATAATAATAATAATAATAATAATAATAATAATAATAATAATAATAATAATAATAATAATAATAATAATAATAATAATAATAATAATAATAATAATAATAATAATAATAATAATAATAATAATAATAATAATAATAATAATAATAATAATAATAATAATAATAATAATAATAATAATAATAATAATAATAATAATAATAATAATAATAATAATAATAATAATAATAATAATAATAATAATAATAATAATAATAATAATAATAATAATAATAATAATAATAATAATAATAATAATAATAATAATAATAATAATAATAATAATAATAATAATAATAATAATAATAATAATAATAATAATAATAATAATAATAATAATAATAATAATAATAATAATAATAATAATAATAATAATAATAATAATAATAATAATAATAATAATAATAATAATAATAATAATAATAATAATAATAATAATAATAATAATAATAATAATAATAATAATAATAATAATAATAATAATAATAATAATAATAATAATAATAATAATAATAATAATAATAATAATAATAATAATAATAATAATAATAATAATAATAATAATAATAATAATAATAATAATAATAATAATAATAATAATAATAATAATAATAATAATAATAATAATAATAATAATAATAATAATAATAATAATAATAATAATAATAATAATAATAATAATAATAATAATAATAATAATAATAATAATAATAATAATAATAATAATAATAATAATAATAATAATAATAATAATAATAATAATAATAATAATAATAATAATAATAATAATAATAATAATAATAATAATAATAATAATAATAATAATAATAATAATAATAATAATAATAATAATAATAATAATAATAATAATAATAATAATAATAATAATAATAATAATAATAATAATAATAATAATAATAATAATAATAATAATAATAATAATAATAATAATAATAATAATAATAATAATAATAATAATAATAATAATAATAATAATAATAATAATAATAATAATAATAATAATAATAATAATAATAATAATAATAATAATAATAATAATAATAATAATAATAATAATAATAATAATAATAATAATAATAATAATAATAATAATAATAATAATAATAATAATAATAATAATAATAATAATAATAATAATAATAATAATAATAATAATAATAATAATAATAATAATAATAATAATAATAATAATAATAATAATAATAATAATAATAATAATAATAATAATAATAATAATAATAATAATAATAATAATAATAATAATAATAATAATAATAATAATAATAATAATAATAATAATAATAATAATAATAATAATAATAATAATAATAATAATAATAATAATAATAATAATAATAATAATAATAATAATAATAATAATAATAATAATAATAATAATAATAATAATAATAATAATAATAATAATAATAATAATAATAATAATAATAATAATAATAATAATAATAATAATAATAATAATAATAATAATAATAATAATAATAATAATAATAATAATAATAATAATAATAATAATAATAATAATAATAATAATAATAATAATAATAATAATAATAATAATAATAATAATAATAATAATAATAATAATAATAATAATAATAATAATAATAATAATAATAATAATAATAATAATAATAATAATAATAATAATAATAATAATAATAATAATAATAATAATAATAATAATAATAATAATAATAATAATAATAATAATAATAATAATAATAATAATAATAATAATAATAATAATAATAATAATAATAATAATAATAATAATAATAATAATAATAATAATAATAATAATAATAATAATAATAATAATAATAATAATAATAATAATAATAATAATAATAATAATAATAATAATAATAATAATAATAATAATAATAATAATAATAATAATAATAATAATAATAATAATAATAATAATAATAATAATAATAATAATAATAATAATAATAATAATAATAATAATAATAATAATAATAATAATAATAATAATAATAATAATAATAATAATAATAATAATAATAATAATAATAATAATAATAATAATAATAATAATAATAATAATAATAATAATAATAATAATAATAATAATAATAATAATAATAATAATAATAATAATAATAATAATAATAATAATAATAATAATAATAATAATAATAATAATAATAATAATAATAATAATAATAATAATAATAATAATAATAATAATAATAATAATAATAATAATATTAATAATAATAATAATAATAATAATAATAATAATAATAATAATAATAATAATAATAATAATAATCAGCTAAGCTATTACCCAAGGCACCACCTTAGGCCCAATTAATTCGTTTTAATCACGATTAATTAATTTTGATCACCATTAGTTCGATTTGATCATGATTAATTCGGTTTAATCACGATTATTTAATTTTAACCATGATTAATTAATTTTAATCACGGTTAATTCATTTTAATCACGAATATTTAATTTTAATCAAGATATATTCATTTTAATCACGAATATTTAATTTTAATCAAGATATATTCATTTTAATCACGAATATTTAATTTTAATCAAGATATATTCATTTTAATCACGAATATTTAATTTTAATCAAGATATATTCACTTTAATCCCGATTATATAATTTTAATCACGATAAATTCAATTTAATCACGAGTGTTTATTTTTAATCATGATTAATTCATTTTATTCACGAATAATTCATTTTAACCACGATTATTTCACTTTAATCACGATTAATTCATTTTAATCCGATTATTTTATTTTAATCCGACTATTTCATTTTAATCACGATTAATTATTTTTAATCATGATTAATTCGTTTTGATCATGATTAATTTGTTTTAATCACGATTAATTCATTTTGATCACGATTAGTTCAATTTGATCACGATTAATTCGGTTTAATCACGATTATTTAATTTTAACCATGATTAATTCGTTTTAATCACGGTTAATTAATTTTAATCACGAATATTTAATTTTAATCAAGATATATTCACTTTAATCACGATTATATAATTTTAATCATGAATAACTCATTTTAATAACGAATAATTAATTTTAACCACGATTATTTCACTTTAATCACGATTAATTCATTTTAATCCGATTATTTCACTTTAATCACGATTAATTCATTTTAATCCGATAATTTTATTTTAATCCGACTATTTCATTTTAATCACGATTAATTATTTTTAATCACGATTAATTCGTTTTGATCACGATTAATTGGTTTTAATCACGATTAATTCATTTTGATCACGATTAGTTCGATTTCATCACGATTAATTCGGTTTAATCACGATTATTTAATTTTAACCATGATTAATTCTTTTTAATGACGGTTAATTCATTTTAATCACGAATATTTAATTTTAATCAAGATATATTCACTTTAATCACGATTATATAATTTTAATCACGATAAATTCATTTTAATCACGAGTATTTCATTTTAATCACGATTAATTATTTTTAATCACGATTAATTATTTTTAATCACGATTAATTATTTTTAATCACGATTAATTATTTTTAATAGCGATTAATTATTTTTAATAGCGATTAATTATTTTTAATTACGATTAATTATTTTTAATTACGATTAATTATTTTTAATCACGTTACTTATTTTTAATCACGATTAATTATTTTTAATCACGATTAATTCATTTACTCATAATTTAATAAATTTACTCATAAATTAATCAATTTGTTAACTCATAATTTAATCATTTTAATCACTATTATATCTAATTTCCATTTTGAGGGTATCCTAATAATCACGTAGTGACCTGCTCCTCGAATTTATTGCTTACGATGATGTAAGTATATTTTATTATAAGTAACATAATGACACTTCTCATTGTTTTCTTGTTAATTTTCTGACCGAACCTTTTTTTCGACACTGACACTCCGACTTGGACTAGCAACCAAACGGAGTAGAATTTTATCGTCCTTGGTATTAGTTTATTTCAATTTGGGCATATCTCGACAATAGGGGGCTTCTGATGGCGCAATAACTCCGCAAACGTAAAATATAAAAATAGTAATAGTTTTAATAAGCTATAGTTTCTTCTTCCTAAGTGTATTTTGAAAAACCATCTGGAGCCTGCGAAGGTACATGTTTCAAGAGAATAACGTATTAGTAGTAAACTTCTCCCGTAAGAGTATATATACTTCTAGTAAAAGAAACAAGATGGCGCTATTAAAAATTTGCAAATTTTATTTTCCCTACGGTGGAAGTACCTTTTCCGAGTCCTTTTATTCAGTACAAGCTAAAAATTTCCAAAATTTTTTTTTTATATATTTAAAATTTTGAAAAATATATTTATATTTTTATATCTTTAAATTTTTAAAAAATATATTTATATTTTGATATATTTAAAATTTTGAAATTTTTTTTTATATTTTTATATATTTAAAATTTTGAAAAATCTATTTTTATTTTATATATTTTTGTAAATATTGTCATAGTTCTTTTATTCAGTACAAGTTAAAATTTCTATTTTTTTAAAATATATTTAAAATTTTTAAAAATATATTTAAATTTGTATGTATATATTTTTAAATTGTCCCATTTCTTTTGTTCAGTGAGATAAATTCAAAAATATATGTATTTTTATAGATTTTTAAAATTATTTCTAATTCTTATATGCCTTACTATCTTAAAATTTAAAAGACAAACATTTATATTTTTATGTATTTGTAAAATTAGACCTAGTCCTTTTATTCAGTACAAGCTTAAAATTTCCAAAAAATATTTATTTTTATATATTTGTAAAATTAGTCCTAATTTTTAAATGCACTACTGGCTTAAAATTTTGAAAAAATTATTATTTTTATATACTTAATCCTAAACCTTAATTTCACTATTATCTAAAAACGTTTCAAGAAATGGCGTTTACAAGGTTTTAGCAACGAACAAAGGAGCGGTAGGATATTCCATTTGTGGCCTCTACGTCCGAGAGGGCCGAGCTTTATCCTCCGGCCTCCAAAACCAGCGGCCTTCTCGCAATGTCCAGAAGCCTCTTTTTCTTTTCGCGCTGAGCAATTGGACCCCAGCGAGCCGTTCACTATCGAAATAGAACCTGAGAAATAGAGAAAATAAATAGAGAAAAGGGATGTCCTTTCGGTGATTGAGAATTTCATTCTCAATCACCGGAAGGACACAAAGCTGTTTGCTTGGCTCCCACTGCTTTCCCCCGTTCCTCCCCCACCCGCGCCCCCATCTCAATCACCAGAATTTCCAATCACCAGAATTTCTAATCACCAGAATTTCTAATCACCAGATTCCCCCGTTCACGGGTTGCTTTCCCCCACCCCCCATTCACTGGATACTTTATCTCTCGTTCACCAGCTCCTTTCCCCCATTGCGTTCACCCCTTCTAATCACCAGTTGCTTTCCCCCATCCCCATTCTCCAGAATTTGTTTTCCTCGCGCAGATATCTGGAGATTAGATTTTTACCCGTTTGCTTATCGCTTCAGAACTCCTTAATTTCTAATCTCTAGGCAATAATAACAAGTTATTTTCAATTTAATTAATTTTTTATTTTATTTTAGAACTTTGTTTACATGTTAGTAGGTACTATCAGATATTCCATTAGATGGTTATCTTGCGCATTACACAATGAAAACAAATTAAAGTAGCTAAGTTTACAGGTTAATTGATTATCTACGAGTAAATTAGTAAAATCTTGTAGTACTTCCGAGGGTGATTTAAAACAGCCAAAATAAGATTTTACTTGATGGTACGAATTAAATTGATCTGGGTACAAAAATAAACCCTCGAAAGGTTTTCCATATAATAATTCGTGAATTTTTTTAAGGTTTTTAACAATAGCTAAGTACATGCATTCGATAACATTTTTATGTTCGTTTAAAAGATTTATTTGAAACCGAATAAAATCATTTTTTTTTTGGAACTCACCGATTTCGCGAGCTCCCAGATCCAGAACATGACCGTAGGCTGAGCTAAATTTGATGTTGTTGTTGTTCGTGGCGACGACGGATACGTTGTTGCCGTGATAGTCGATGATGTTGTGGGTTAGAGACGATGCTCCGGTTTGCGTAGCGGCGAAAAGCTCCCCCCAAAGAGAGAGTAGATTGGTGAAAGCTTCGGAGGTCAGGAACAGAATATTTTCGTTCGATTTTTTGAAGAAGAGAACTTGTAATTTTGATCCGTCGAAACCAAAAGAAATGTAGACTGATCCTCCTAACGTGATTTTTATGTTGATACGTCTTTCTTTGCCCATGCGTTTGGATACGGTATGCGTCTCGGCTATAGAAAATGAAAATGTTAAGCCTTTGTCTATTGAAATAGTAATAGTATTAATAAAATAATGCTTACCAATAGATCGTTTTTCCATGTTTACGGTAGATGACGAGAGCAAAGCGGATGCACTTCTTTTCAGTTCAGCGTCTCAGAGAGAAATGACGCATGGGAGATTAATCAGTTCCTATCTTGTTGAGATTAATTCATCACGTGATCTAAACTTCAAATAACCCTCAAATTCTATCGGCTCTCTCTCTCAGAGATAACTGTTCTAGACACTCGAAATTAAACCGTCCCGTTCTCGAAACTACCTCTAATTATTCCCATTGACGTCACATATTAATCCACTTGGAAGAAGAAAAAAACCCATTGTAGTTTCCTCTCGAGAGCTTGTGATGCAATCATATCCTAGAAAACAATACAATTAATAGAAATTAACATAAAATTAGTATACTTTTAATACCATTTTGTGAACTACAGTGAAAAAAGTTACAATTTTACGGTAGAAACGTTTTCAAAATACCACAAAATGAACTCAAATAAGAAAATTGTAATTAAAATAATCACTAAGGCTATAATTTTAGAAGGTTGTTTCAGGACGGTGATTATGGCTGATGTTTGTACTTCAGTGTCCATATCGGAAATGAAGTTATATGGAATATTTTGCGTAAATAAGTATAAATTTTAGCATAACCCAAATATATTCTCGAGAACTGAACAAGTTCTTTGGGAATAAGAGATAAGCTTACTATCTTCCCCTAGGCCCTATATAAGGGGGTGCCTGAACCGGGGGAACGTCACTCAATTGTTGTTCTTTGTGCGTCTAGTACCAGGATTTTTTTTTGAAGCGCGCTCTCTCTCTACGTAAGTTTATTTTGATTTTTTTATAGTAATTTTTTTGAATAAGGTTTAAGTAAATTGGCATAAAAATGAAAGGTGTACATTACCCAGAAATTAATTTAGTTGATACCCCGGAAATGATTATAATCGACTCCCCAGAATTGATTGATATAACTGATAACGAGCTCCCGGAAGTACCCATAGTAACTTTACCCGATTCTCCAGAAATGGAAATAATAGATTTAACTGATACCCAAGATCCTACCCTTTCCTTAACTACAGTAACTGATTCGCAATTGGAACGTTTAAAAGAAATGACAATGGTACGAGATTATCTTAGAGAATATCAACTAACCCATCAAATTTGTTCGCCCCCTATCGTTAATTTACCTTCACCCCTTTTAAGACCTAGTTCTATCCCACCTGACGAAGTACGTTATTCGCCCTCGTATACGCCTATGGATGCTCCCTCACCCTTTCTAGAATCAGATGACACGTGCCACTCTTTATCTTTGGAAGATAATTTTATCACGTCGCCCCCCAGTACGGACAGCATTCAGCGTTTAGCTGAGAACGTACAAGTTGCCCGACGGGACGCGGAGGAACTTGCAGCCGCAGCAGCAAGAGCAGCCGAAATGTTCGAGGAAGCTAAAGCGTTGTTAGCTGCTCGTACGGCTAGTAGTAGCAGGCCACATCATAATATTTCCCCTCAGCGTAATAATGACCCTATAGCGGTCGCTGGCCCCTCACGAGCTCCGCAGTATTCACCTCCACCGTCTCAGACTGCTGAGAAAAACGCGAACTCCGAGAACGCAAATTTGGCTGCCCCCACTTCGTCTCCTCCTCAAGTTGGAGGTGGGCTGGTTGACGTTCCAATAACGCCTCCATCCTTTCCTAATTTACCAGGTTCTATTAAAATATTAAATAATAATATCCAAAATTTCCCAAATTTTGGACTAATGGGACGGACTTTAAATGTCCGGTTAGAAAATAATATAGAAAACGGTATTTATATATTGATGGAAACCCTATTGGAGGACTGTTTGCCTTCAGATATGGTTTCGGTTTCATTCGTGAACGTTACTAACCCCGGTTTTCAAATTAACGTCAGTTTCCGGCGTCGGGACCAATTAGACTTGCAATGGTTGATGACGTATATCGATGAAAAAAGTTATAGATCCGAGAACGATGGTAGTTTTTTTGAAGGAATAGTTACGGTTACGTTTAATCGAGTCAGATTACCGCAAGGAGGAACTAGATCAGTTAGATTAGGGATTTCCCTTGAAAAAGAGTTTTCTTTTTATAAACATTGCACGATAACGATAAATAACCAGGATAAAATTTGTTTAGCACGCGCTCTTGTAGTAGCCATAGCTCATAGAGAATACATGGATAATAAAAATGATGTAGAACTTAAAAGAAAATATACTACTATAAGACAGTGTAGAGGAAAAAATATTGAAACGCTATTACAGACCCGCGAAGCTAGGACCCTTTTGGTATATTCTGCATTAACAGACGAAGAATGCGCTGGTCCGGACGCTTTAACTCGCTTCCAAGAAATCTTACCTGAATACAGTATTATCGTTTTTCGATTACACGATCCCGTACCCTTAGTTATTTTCGGCGACATCGAAGAAGAGAGGGAACTAGAAGGGCCTCTCCGCAAACGTCTTTATCTTCTAAATATTGACAGACATTTCAACGTAATTACTAACCCCAAACCCCTTTTCGCGTTTAATTACTTTTGTGAAAAATGTTTAGTAGGTTTTAATAATCTCAGTGAGCATAAATGCATTCTTTTCTGTCACGCTTGTTGTAGAAAACAAGATTGCAGGAAGGACGTGGATAAAATAACTTGCCAAACATGTTTAAGAGTTTTCCCTAATCAAAATTGTTACGATTACCATTTATCAGGACCTGAGCCCTTATGTAATAAAATTTACGTTTGTAATCTTTGCGGAAAATTTATCAGTATGTTTAAGCGTAAGGCAGTACACGTTTGTGGAGAGACCTATTGTCTTTCGTGTAGTGAGTTTAACCCCGCAGGTCATCTATGTTACATGCAACCTTTAAAGACCGTCCGTAAAGATTCTGCCGATAAAACTACTCGCTCTCGAATAAATAGCAATAATAAACGGGTCCACGACTCCGACAATGAACAATCTCCACTGACCAAGAGAAGTACTCCAAAAACGGAAGTCTTTGTTTTTTATGACTTGGAATGTAAACAAACAAATCGTACTGACGCCAATGCTTTGATTCACGAACCAATTTTATGCGTTTCGCAAAAAGCGTGTAAATTCTGTTTCGAAGAAAAAGATAGTCAGTACGCATGCGCTAAATGCGGTAGTGGTCCTCGGGAGAAAATATTTCTCTCAAAAGACCCCGTAGGCGATTTTCTAGAGTATCTTCGTACGCTTAACAGAGTGGCTGATAAGATAATATGTATTGCCCATAACGCTAAAGGTTACGACGCGCAATTTATAGTACGTAAAATGATCGATTTAAAGTGGACCCCTAAAGTCTTGACAGACGGGACCAAATTCATGTATGTACAGTATAAAAAATTAAAATTCTTAGATTCCTTAAATTTTATGCCCTTTGCCCTTTCTCAATTCGTTTCCACATTTGGTTTAGATAATAATTTAAATAAGGGATATTTTCCGCATTTACTGTTTAATACCGTAGACCATGAATTTGATCCAGCCCGTTCGAACGAAACCAATTACGTACTACATAATGACATGCCTCCGATGGACGCGTACGACCCTAATCGTTTAAGCGGTAAGGCCTACGATGAATTTATCCAGTGGTATAACGATTCCCTGTCCGAAGCTTGCGGTAATTCGGACCCCAACTTTAATTATTTTGATTATAAAAGAGATTTAATCCGGTACTGTCGCCAGGACGTAAACATTCTTTTGCAAGGCTGTTTATCATATCGTTCTATTTTCATGGATAAATTTGAAATAGACCCGTTCTTAACTGCGATAACGATTGCGGGAGTATGCAGTTTTATCTTTAGGAAACACTTTTTACAGTCCGATACGATTGGTGTAGTGCCCCCTTTCGGCTATCGTATGAACTGCAACCAGAGTTTTGTAGCGATCGAATGGCTTGAATGGATGTCTCACTTACGAGGGAAGGAAATTCAGTCTGCTTTTAATGGATTTGAACCTAGAATTCTTAACATTAACGTGGACGGACTTCTCGATAACGAAGTCTTTCAATATCACGGATGTTATTTTCACGGGTGTAAAAAGTGTTTTCCTATCAATAGAAACTTAGCGTTATACGGCGACCACACTCAGACCCATAATTCGCGATACGCGTCAACCATTGCTACCACTAACCGTTTGAAACAATTGGGATACACTGTCCATGAAAAATGGGGATGTACCTTCAAAGCTGAGCGGAGTACTAACCCCGCCATCAACGCATATCTTTCTACCGAAAATTTAAAATTAAAAATTAAAGAACCAATCTGCCCCCGCGAAGCCTTTTTCGGAGGACGTACGTCAGCCTTGAAATTACATCACAAGTGTAAAGAGGGGGAGGAAATTAAATACATTGATATTTGTTCACTCTATCCGTGGTGTAACAAGTATTGCAAGTTACCCGTGGGACACCCTAAAATACATGTAAAAGCTCCTTTCCCTGACATTTCTACCGTAAACGGATTAATAAAAGCCACAATGTTACCGCCTCAAGCTCTCTACCATCCCGTTTTACCCCAAAGAATAGGATCGAAACTAGTGTTTGCCAACTGCCAAAAATGTAGTGAGTCTCGAAACCAGCAGGATTGTCCCCACGAAGACTCAGAGCGACAAATAACAGGTACTTGGGTTGCAGACGAGGTACAGTTGGCAATCGAAATGGGTTACAAGGTCATTTCTATTCACGAAATTTGGGAATACGAGGTAGTAAAATACGACCCGATATCGAAAGAGGGCGGTCTTTTCTCCGAGTACGTCAACGCGTTTCTTAAACTCAAACAGGAATCCAGCGGCTTACCCGCGGGAATAGAGACCGATGAAGAGATTAAGAAATACGTTGACGAATATTACGAAAAGGAAGGAGTAAAACTTGATCCTACCAATATTAAAAAGAACCCTGGTCTTCGTACCATCGCGAAGCTTTGTCTTAACTCTTTTTGGGGTCGTTTTGGTTTAAACCCTCGCAAAGACCAATCGGCTATTATTAGCGATCCCAAAAAGTTTTTCGATTTATTCTTAGACCCCGACATAGAAGTTAAATCGGTTATTCCCTTAAGTCAAACGCATTGCGTGATCAAGTGGGCGTTTTTGAAAGATATTGATCTTGTTTACCCAAACACGAACGTAGTAATTGCCGCCTATACGACCGCAATGGCTAGGATCAAGTTATACTCTTATTTAAGGAGATTAGGCCAGCTTACGTATTATTATGATACGGATAGTTGCATTTATCTAAAAGAACGAGATGGAATAGAGATTGATACGGGCAACTATCTCGGAGACATGACCGATGAGTTGGCAAAGTACGGAAAAGGCTCGTACATCCAAGAATTGGCAACAGGTGGCGCAAAAAATTACGCCTTTAAAGTACTGAACCCTACGACCGGTAAAGTCTCCTACGAAATGAAAGTCAAAGGGTTCCGTATAAATCAAGGCATTAAAGATTTGGTTAATATGGACACGCTTAAAAGATTAATAGGTGTCGACGGAGAAACGAACGAGCCAGTAACCGTACCCCAGCCGAGGCAGATTTTGCGTCTACCTGATCATACGGTCGTTTCCGTCGACCGTACTAAAATCTATAGACCCGTCGTAGACAAGGTACGGTTACTGGACGACTTCACTACGGTACCCTACGGCTATAAAGCGAATCTAATTGCTAATTCTCGCTAAAAATTAGTCTCTCCACTCTAAAGTGAATATAGGTTTCAGTCTTACGACTCTAAAGTAAATATAGTCTTGCGACTCTAATGTGAATATCAAACCTATACGGGGTAAGGGATGAAATAGGTTATTCGATTATATTTTTCCTCCGCTGAAGAGTCCCATAAATTTAACCGAATTTTAATTTACATTTTCATTTGTACGCTAGTACTCGAAGAGAGATAACCATGCAATTTATTCATCCGTTTAATTGCGTAACGGCAGGCCCGAGTCAGAGTGGCAAAAGCTATTTAATTGAATCTATAATTAATCACGAAGAGGAAATGTTTGTTCCGGGTTTCAAAGAAATACATTGGTATTACGGAGAATGGCAAGCTCTATACGATAAAATGAAGCACAGGGTAGTTTTTAAAGAAGGATTGCCTGTTTTATCTGATTATGACGGAAAAGATCCTATATTATTAGTTATCGACGACCAGATGAGCGAGAGTAAAGGTCAAATTGGTGATTTATTCGTGAAAGGCACCCATCACCGTTCTCTAAGCGTTATTTTTATTACACAGAACTTATTCCATCAATCAAAAGATAGCAGATCCATATCCCTGAATTCGCATTACATAATTTTATTGAAAAGCCCACGAGACCGTCAGCAAGTGGCTTATCTCGCTAGACAAATGTTCCCTGATAAGTGGCGTTTTGTAGTTGACGCTTACGAAGACGCGACTTCGAGACCTCACGGTTACCTAGTATTCAATTTAACTCAAACTTGTCCCGAAGATCAAAGAGTCTTGACTAATATTTTACCTGGAGAAACGTGCTACGGTTATCTCCCTAAATAAATAAATAGAACTTACATTTCGTAACTTCAATCAGTTATGAATCATGTCTCGTAGAGTACGTATCGAGAGAGACGCTCTCCGATATCTCGGTCGTTGCAAACCCGTTCAAAGAAAAGCCATTTTAGCTAAAGCCGACAAATCCCTCATAGACGCTATCAGTGAATGTATTCATAACACTTTAATTGGTAACGTAAAACTATCAAATACCCAAAAAACCAGGTTATCTCGTCATAAAAATACCCTTCGAAAACTAGCTAGTAAGCGGGTAGCTTGGAAAAGTAAAAAGAAATTGTTAGTTCAGTCTGGGGGCGGATTTTTCTCGTTTCTTCTACCCGTCGTTTCAACCCTTCTTGGTTCTATATTTGGTAGTAAACAATGAAACACGCCAGAAAAATGATTCTCGTCCCTAGCGGCGTTTTAAAGCCAGACCCGTTCCCGCACCCCCTCGCTCTGACAGTCTCTGAATTAGACGTTAAGATGGACCAAATATTAAATATGAAAGATTTAGACGACGCCTCGAAATGGATTTTATACGAACAAGCTTTAATGACACACGGAAATCTACGTAAGCAAGCCTCGGCTCCTAAAGAAATCGAAATTGCCCCCGCATTCGACTCGCTAAGTAGGGACTGGATAGACGATTTGCCTTTGATATATTACCAAAAAGCGCAAAGCATGGTGGATCAGTTGGAAACTGTACCCGAAAGAATACGGTGGGATGAAAACGGGGAGCTCGTAATAAACGGTCGACCTATTAAAGGTTCCAATATTAGCGAAATTACCAAAGCGTATTTAAATCCTAAAACCCACCCAAAACCTATCGGATATTTCGCGTTTATTTCCAATTTAACCCAATTTAACTCTTCACCGGCTATCCAAGGCTTTCCCTCCCCGATAGCTCCGAGAACCCGACAACGACGTTCTCCCGTTAAGCGCGAGTATCCGGTTCCTCAAAGTGGGCGTGCGCGCAGGACAGATAAGCCCCGTCCCACTCGTAGCCTCGACCGAGATCACTCCTCCACGTCTGACTCTTCTCTTCACTCTTATAAACAAACAAGGAGTCGCGCGCAAAAGTCTAAAGTATGGGCGAAGCTATTTTAGAAAAAATATATTTTAACCCGAAGCATCCGGCTTCTTTCGGAGGCGCTGAAAGGTTATTCCAGTCCGTAAAGTCTCACGGCTTAAGTAGGGAAACTGTAGAAAAATGGTTAAGAGGAATCGACGCTTTTACGATGCATAGGCCGAAATATAAAAAGTTTCAACGAAATAAAATAGTAATTAGTAATATAAGGGAACAATACCAGGCTGATATTAACGATATGCGTTCGTTAGAGGCAGATAATGACGGATACAAATACATTTTAACAATTATAGACTGTTTTAGTAGAAAAGCGTGGGGGTTACCTCTTAAAACTAAATCGGGGAAAGAGGTTTTGAAAAATATAAAAATTGTTTTTAAAGACGGAATTCCATATAAATTTCAATCGGACAAGGGCACGGAATTTAGGAATAAAGAAGTACAAGGATATTTCAAAAAGAATAAAGTTAAATTTTTTAGTACCGAAAATGACGAAATAAAAGCCTCTATCGTAGAAAGGTTTAATAGAACGTTAAAAACAAAAATGTATAGATATTTTACCCATCACTCCACAAATAGATATTTGGAAGTCTTACAGGACTTGGTCGAAGCGTACAATTCCTCTTATCATAGCTCAATTAAAATGGCCCCTAATGACGTTTCGGAAAATAACGTATTACGTGTGTACAATAATATCTACTCTAAATATTATGCCGAGAAACTGAAAATGAAACCGCAATTCCAAGTAGGGGATTTGGTTAGAATAAATACAACTAAAATGATATTTCAAAAGGGTTTCGAAGCTAATTATACCGAAGAAATATTTAAAGTCGTAGCTATAGTTAAAAGACATCCCCCCGTTTATAAAATAAAAGACTTGGCAGAAACCGATATAAAAGGAACGTTCTATTTTCGAGAGCTTCAAAAGGTCAGTGCGCCTCGTTCGTTCAAGTTAAACAAGATTTTACGTCAGAGAACTAAAAACGGAGTAAAACAATTGTACGTTAGTTGGCTAGGATATCCTCCATCGTTTAATAGTTGGGTTAATCAAGATGACGTCTGGGATTTACATAACTCTTCCTAGTAATACTAGAGATAAGAATAAGAATAATTCAGAAAATACTCTAGCCTCGTATTCTACAACGTTGGCCAAACCCATTAGTTTACGCGGAGATTGGGAAATTGCTCTGGTAGAAATTATTTATCCTTTATCTTTTTATAACGTAAGCGAGCCAATGGGATGTGGAATAGAAATTAAGCAATTACTATCGAAACCTCCAGCCCACATAGTAGATTACAAATATACCTACGACTTCCGCGAGATACCTCAGGGCTACTACAAAAATCCTCATGAACTTTTGGCAGTACTTAATGAAAGTATTAAAAGTTTGAACCTTGATTTAAAGGAAAGCGCTAATTCAGAGTTCGATAATGATTCATTAGGAAAATTTGAATATAGTTTAGAAAGTGGACACGTACAATACACTTCCTATAGTAAACATTATTATCAACTCGAGTTAACGCCAAAGTTGAGGAAAATTTTAGGATTTAGAGATAATGTTACTGATATTTCACCTAAGGTAGCATTCAGATCAGATTCCCCTATGCAATTAAACTTATTCATCCCCGATCTTATGTTCGTGTATTCCGATTTGGTAGGAAATGAAATGGTTGGGGATACATTAGCCCCCCTTTTGCGAACAATTGTTGTAGACCAAAACGCCCCCAATGGATCAACCGTTTCAAAAACTTTCGATTCTCCGCATTACCTTAAACTGAGTAGAAATTATTTTGACTGTATCGACATTAATATAAGAACTAGTTTAGGTGAATTCGTGCCATTTCAGTTTGGTTCAGTCACGTGTAAAGTACATTTACGACGAGCTCAGTAAAAAAAAAAAGAATGGCTTATCAGTACGTTGATAGAAATTGTCCCTACATGCAATATTATTTAAATCAGGCGGGGGGAGGAGTAGATTTACCTTATTTCTCTGGGTTTGCGGGACAAAAAGGACACGGAATTGGTAGCTTTTTTTCAGGGCTAGCTAGGTTTGTATTCCCATTCCTAAAACAGTCTGCCAAATACGTGGGAAAAAGGGCTCTTTCTACAGGAAAGAAAGTACTCGGAGACGTCTTGCAAGGTCAGGACTTAAAAACGTCAGCCAATAAACGAATGACAGAAACTGTGGACGAAATGGCAGCGCAAGAAGGTTCGGGTCGTCGCAAGAGAAGAAAAACTACTAAGAAACCATTGAAGAAGAAAAAGAGTTCAGTTAAACGCCGCAAGTTCACGCGTACGGTTCGCGATATTTTTGCTCTCTAAAAAAATGGAAGTACTTAAAAGCGAATTAAATATTTTCAACGAACTACCAACTCAACTCAGCGTTGAAAAAGGTCAAACGGTATGGTGTAAGCCAATTTCATCTATCGACAGCAGTTCTATCATCGAATTCGTGGTACCGGGTACGGGAGACTCTTACACAGATTTGGCAATGACAATGATATATTGTAAAGTAAAAATCGTCAAAACCAACGGTGACAACTTGGATGCCGGGTCTAACGTTTCGCTCGTGAACAATTCTCTGCATTCGCTATTCAAACAATGCGAAGTGAAACTCAATGATACGACGGTTTCACCATCGGCCTCAAATTACCCCTATAGGGCCTATATCGAAACCTTGCTCAACTTTGGGTACGATGCAAAAAACACTCACCTTGCGACATCTGGATGGTACGATGACACGGCTGGAAGTATGGATCTGATAACAAACGCCGGATTCATAAAACGTCAGGTTCTAGCTGCTGAATCAAAAGAAATTGAACTTTACGGGAACATTTTTTGTGACATTTTTAATTTCAACAAATATTTAATTAATGGCGTACAACTTAAGGTTTCACTCACTAGAAATAGCGATAATTTTACCCTTTTTAGCGACACTGTCGACGCGTATAAAGTCGAATTTATAGACGCTGCTCTAATTGTACGTAAAGTTAAAATTATGCCTAAAATTTTATTAGCCCATCAGCAAGGATTATTACGTAGCAATGCCAAATATCCCTTTACTCGTACTGAAATTAAAGTTAAAACATTAGCTAGTTCTATTCAGAACGATAGTTTTGACAATATATTCTTAGGTCCGATGCCCAACAGAGTCATTATTGGTTTAGCCAGCAACAAAGCGTATAAGGGCTCCGTTAAGTCTAATCCTTATAATTTTGAAAATTTCGACCTAAATTATCTGGCTCTATACGTTGATAACGAACAAATCCCTTCGAAAGCGTTGACCCCTAATTTTAATAGTAAACAATTTACGCTGGCCTATCATTCGCTATTCTCGGGATCTGGGATACTCTACCAAGACGAGGGAAATCACATTGCGCTGGCTCACTTTCCTCTAGGCTTTGCCCTATATGCTTTTGATTTAACCCCCGACAATTCGGCCAGTGACGTCACGTTTTGGAACCCCGTAAAGAGAGGGCAACTACGTTTAGATTTAGGATTTGGTACCCCTTTAAAAGATTCTACGGTCGTTATCGTGTACGCTGAATTTCAATCTTGTTTACAGATAGATAAAAATAGGAACATTATTCGAGACTATTAAAATGACTACGACAAACGTGGACTTATCTCAGGCACTGTATAAAACACCGAACTTTTTAGGCGTGTTTTCTTCAGATAATTTAAAACCCATGGTGAAATATCCGCAATCGCTTATCATTAATTTTGATAAAAGGGGCGAAACAGGTTCTCATTGGATTTGCGTCTACGTCGATGGCCGAAAACGGGGATTCTATTTTGATTCAATGGGGCTTCCCCCATTTTTACCTACAATCAGAAAATATTTAAATTCAATGTGTAAGACGTGGACATTTAGCAAAAGACGATTGCAAGGACTAACTAGTAACGTTTGCGGCGAATATTGCGTAATGTATATTTTGCATAGAACTAAAGGACAGAGTACAAAAACGTACTACCAAAAGTTTTCCAAAAATTGGGAAAAAAACGACAGCAAGATATTTTTATCTTTCGCAAATCATGCTAGAAAAATCATCACATCGAATTTAGCGAATCCATTAGCTAGAGAGAGAGGTATGGTGACTGACTGGAAAAAATCCGGTTCCAGAGGATAAAACAATATATTCCCACGCTATCTGGTATCTTTTAGAGATATGACCCGACCTCTCTCGAAAACATGCGCGCACTTCTATGAGTGCCAAACCATTTACTTTCGAATAAAATAAACCATCCAAAAACAAAAAAATTAAAATAGAATCAGAAAGTATTGGTTAACTAGTTAGGACAACGTGGGTGGTTTACGCAATCTAGCATGAAAACAAAACATTGGTAGAAATATATTATTGCATTATTCCTGTACGTTCTATTTAAAGTACTTTCTAAAAGTCATTGAAATCTGTTACCGTCTTGAACCATTGAAATATGTTTTCTACCCGTCATTAACAAAATATCTTTAGTACACGCAAAATAAGATTGGTGAAAAAAACATTGCCTTAGATAATTTAACAGGGATTTAGTTAGCTTTGGGTCTTGTAATGATAAAAAAGATTGAAATTTGACTCTGCCATTTTATTTAATAATATAAACTCATGTACGCGAGAAAAACCATTGTAAACAATTTTTCCTATGTAACTTTTTTCACTCTTAATAAATACTTTAAAAAACGTAATAAAAAAAAAAGACTCTTTATTGAAAATCGCTTACCCTTTTTTTTCCAGAATTTCGTTAAGCCAACCAGTCCAATGCAAGAACGTACTACAATGCGGACTCTTATCTGTAAATTTGTTAGACTTTGCACGAACCTAAACCATCTTCTCGTGACGTACGCTAAGAGGAAGATGGTGGAAATTCCCAGTCTCACGAAATTAATTATCTACGAACACTATTTAACCAATGGAAAAATTTACAGACTTTACCCACACTGAATAGATTCCACACTCAATCACTAACTTAGATTTCATCACGGAAAAGAAGGAGATAGGATATAGGGGCTAGGAAATGGTGGGGATGGAAAATGGTATAAAAAGGGAGTAAATCAATTAGAACAAATTATTCTGATCTGGACCGATGCAAAAAGAAATCAAAATGCGGTAAATATTATTTTAACATTTAAATAACTTTTGGGACAAAAAAATTAAAGATTTTAATTTTCTTCATGTAGAATTGAAGAGATTATAAATAGAATTTTATGGACGAGCCGAAATGACGATAGTATAAAATATGAGCTTAGATTAAGGTAATAAATTAAATTTCACGAATTATATATGCTGTACTAAAGTTAAAATTTTATGTATTGTTCTGTTAGGATTGAGGAGAGAGAAGATGTAGCAGGAAATCGGATGTTCCTACAATTTGTAGAGCATCAGCTATACTGGGATGATAGGAGCTCCATACATAGTAGTATGGTTCTACTATCCATACCTATTAATATGGAATAAAAAAATTAACTTTTATCACGATTCTTTTATTTTCCTATCCAACAATAATCATTTCAGTATATATCAAACATTACAATAACAAGGATTATATGCAATTGCAATTGCTAAAATAGTGTATTCTACCGAGTTAATAGTCTCTAAGATTTCCTCCTGGGGGTTCCCCCGAAACAGGATTAATTTTTATCAAAGTTGTATCAGAAGTAAATTAGGGGGGAAGTAAGCGCAATGTATTTTCAGCTATTCTAATCTGCCTAATTTAACACGTGACGAATTTTTTATCGCTAACCGATGAGCAGTAACCTCTATTTTTGGTTACATTTTACATTCTCCCGTGACATCAATTGGTTTCAACCAATGAGAAATCAGGATTTACTTGAAGTTTCGAGTGTTATTTGATCTCTAGATATACGACTCAGCGTTCTTTTAGTTCCTGGACCTCATCGAGAAGAGACACGTAGATTTTCGCGCTCCGTTCCCGCCTTCTCGACTCTATTTACTGGCAAAGGCTTAAGGATTTCCGTAAAAGTAAGTGACTTTATTATTTTACTGTAGAGGGAAATTAGGCCTTGTTTAAATTGAAGTAAATAGACTTAGATTCTAGTCAAATAGTCTTAGAGTCTAACCAAAATAAATAGAAAAAACATTTATTGAAATTTAGGCTTAACCAATTAGGCTTAAGAATGTTGACAATAGCTTATAGAAACTATCAGTTTACAGTATGGACATCGAAGCGTATCGACTTGAAACTTTTCGTCACTGGAGAAACCCCCACGTTACTAAGGAACAACTAGCGAAGGCTGGATTCTACTATATTCAGCGGGGCGATGAAGTACGATGTTACAAGTGCCATGGCGTATTAGAAGGATGGGAATCAGGAGACGTACCAGAATGGGAACATGCTAGATTCTTTCCACACTGTCCGTCGAGGGATAATTCACCATCGGAAAAAAAGTACCTTTCGCAAGAATGGGAGATCCCGGCACCACCAAGGGCAGCGGCACTGGAGGATGACGATTTCATATCTATTCCGGTCAGACGTGGTGAGGTAGAACTTTTATTAAAATTATTTATACAATCCGCACTTGCAGAAGGTAGTTCGTTTCAGCCCATTAAATGAAATTGTACATATTCCTTACGAAGATCGAGTTAATTTTTTTTATATTGATAAAATGCGATTTAAACGCGTTATTTATAATGTCGGTCTAATATTAGAACCTGTTTTACGCAATCATGTAATTAAAAGTAAAATAAAATTGGAAATTAATTAAATTGAAAATAACTTGTTATTATTGCCTAGAGATTAGAAATTAAGGAGGTCTGAAGCGATAAGCAAAACGGGGTAAAAATCTAATCTCCAGATATCTGCGCGAGGAAAACAAATTCTGGAGAATGGGGATGGGGGAAAGCAACTGGTGATTAGAAGGGGTGAACGCAATGGGGGAAAGGAGCTGGTGAACGAGAGATAAAGTATCCAGTGAATGGGGGGTGGGGGAAAGCAACCCGTGAACGGGGGAATCTGGTGATTAGAAATTCTGGTGATTAGAAATTCTGGTGATTGGAAATTCTGGTGATTGAGATGGGGGCGCGGGTGGGGGAGGAACGGGGGAAAGCAGTGGGAGCCAAGCAAACAGCTTTGTGTCCTTCCGGTGATTGAGAATGAAATTCTCAATCACCGAAAGGACATCCCTTATCTCTATAAATATAGTTGAGAGGGGAGCAAATGGTAACAAAAGTCGTTGATGGCTATAGATTGAGTTTTCCTATATCGCCCCCCCCTTTATTTCGGCCCCCATTACACCTTGGGATATGTTCCCTCACTGATTGGTTTTCGGAGCCTGTATTCCCACGCTCCTCCTGACAGAGCTGCCAGGTGTAAGAGACTCCCCTGCAGCCCAAATCGAAAATAATCTAGCCCAAAAAAAGAGTAGCTACGTTGATGGTGGTTCCAAGAATTTCACATCTCTCTCGCCAGGTCTAACAATACATTTATCTCTACTTTGTTTCAACGAATTTTAGGGTTCCTCAAAATCCCCTTCAATCTCTAACAGGGCCGCATTACCCAATAGGCCTGGGCCTAGGGTACCAATCCTACAAGGAGCACCAGAAGGTTTCGAAAATATTAAAAGTATCAAAATTTTAATATATTTTAAATGAAAAACTTCGTTAGATTTGCAATTTTTTTTTAATATATCAGAGATGATACTCTGCAAAGCGGTTCGAAACATGTCAGACCCCTAGTACCACTAGGTATATTAAAAAATATATATATGCGAATCTAACGAAGTTTTTCCCTTAAAAATATATTACAACTAGCATATAGACTGCAAAACCACACTTTCTTTCAACTATCAAAATTTTATCATTTACTTTTCACAAATGTTTTTTTACGGAGTAATTTTACTAAATGCGTCCACATTTTTCGAAACCATGTAAAGCAATCATTTATTAACGTCACAAAATATCCGCAAAGTCTATATTGAAATTGTATTTTCCATCCATTTGTCAATTATAAATTGAGGAAGCACCAAAATTAGCTTGGGCCTAGGGCCCCACAAGGTCTTAATCCGGCCCTGTGCTCTAACAATAAACACTTTTCGTCTAAAACAATTAAATCAGCTAGATATCTCATTGGTTCCCTCAAACCTGAATTAACGGCTTTAAAAGTCCCTTGATGACTTAATCCTAAGGTTGTGCCTTGGGTATTAGCCTAGCTAGCTGATTATTAAACTGAAGCACACGCCAGACGTCGCCGGTGACGTTTTTCCTTTCCCCCTCTTTTGCCGGGAGTAATTCGATCATGATGTCTCAACCTAGTCATTCTCTCTAAGTAGAAATAAATAAATTTTTCATTCCTACTTCCTTTAAAGAAATGGATTAGGAACTTTGAAAGAAGCTCCAATTCTAGCTCAAATAATTATATTATTATTATTATTATTATTGATAACAATATTTTATTTTGATTTTATTTTTAGAATATTAAATTAACCAACTTTCCCTATACGTGAGAAGTCCAATATATGAGATAAAATAATTAATGATTTATTCATTCAAAAAAGCAGCGTCCGACAATTAGCTCCTTTACGCTCAGATTAGAAAAACCTTAATGCCTTAATTAATGAAGATACACTAGGGCCCCATAGGGCTTCTGTGATAAATCACAAAAAGAAAAAAGAAATACAATTAGGGGAAACAGAACACAAAAAAAACTAAACAAGAAGATAAAAAGTCTTACATAAAAACCAGAAAGGAAAATATTGAAATGTTTTAACGCAGAAAAAATATTTGTTTAATACGAAGGAATCCTGTGACTTTAGACTTTTTTGATACAGATGAAAAAAAATTTACACAGTAATGAAAACGATATTAGCATGGCTATTAATTAGATACCAAAAGTGTGTCAGTTAGTCGGAATAATTACTGATAGCTTAGCATGATTAGTCGGAATAATTACTGAAGCACCTCTAGCTAGAAAAATACGCGTCTTTAAAAAATTACTAGGCACTTGCCCTTACCAGGCTTAATGGCCTAGACGTCGCAAATAGCCCTTACTAGGCTTAATAACTTAGTCTGAGTCCAAAATGTGTGGTCAATCTAGAAATTGCTCATAGTGAACTGACACACTTATACGAAAAGTAATTATCAACTTATGCTATTAATCATTAAATACTAAATCTTCTAAAACAAGTCCCATTTTCCCGCACGATTGGGCGGGAAAATCGCCCAACTGGCAACACTCCTATCCGCTGGTTACTGGTTGGATCTTCAAAATAGGCTGCCCTTCAATGGCTATAGTGTTGGCGTCGTGATTGAAGGGTTCAGTTCACACTATCAATTGTCTCGTAATCGCATTGCAAGATTAGAAATTCATGTTAAATAAGTTTAAAAGCTTAGACTTCGGACTGATGGCATAAGCTTTTATTACATTTTGACGTAAGTGTGACAGTTCCTTATTTAAAAAAGTTTGCTGGGAGCCATTTCTAGAATGACCGCTTATTTTAAATATGAGCTCTTCACCTCGTCATCATATTGCCGTCGCTCCACACATTATTTCGACTAACAGACTCACTTATGGGGAGTAATTATAGACTTATGGTGACAGGTATCGTCGATTTATAGTTTGAACGGGAATTTCGATATCTTTCGGTCTTTTTGTAGATGTTGTCCAAGCCAAATTTTAAATTGGTCATTTAAACTTGTAAAATGGCTTTCGTCAGAGTCTCAAATTGGAACTTCATATTACGATAGAATTTCAGAACTAATGAAACTATGAAATTCTTTTACTCTCGCCAGATTCCCAGCCAAAGATGGGCACTTTTCGCTCACCAAGGATCGAAATTCCGTATCAGTTAGCCAAATATCTGATATCGAGTCACAATATTATTTCCCGCCAAAATCACAGCTAGAATATACTGAACGAATGACGTTAGACTTGAGCTTAATGACAATCTTTCGAATATTAATTAATCACTCGATATTAAGTTTAAATATGCCTACAAAGACGAGTTTTAAGAACAAAATAGGTGATCGAATAGTATTAGATTAATAATCGCGATCAATGTAGAAATTACTGCCGCGAATTAATTTTGATTAAATTATGAACTTAATTATCGCGTGAACAATTGAAACAATATCAAAGTCGACAAATACTGTTGTTATCTTACCAAATAATATTGTTTGGGCATATAAAAAATTTTATCAAATATATGCACCTTTACGCAATATACTTCTTTAATAATTAAAATGTCAACAAGTCGGATTCGAATTTAGAAAAAATCCACGCGAACAATATCCCTACTACATATTATGTCAAAATATATTAATAACTGTAGTGTATTCAAGTTGATAATCTATTTTCTACTATTTAAAAAATGACCAAGTCTACTGCGGCTTTATCGTTAACCTCATGATTTATACAGTATTTAAAGTCGCCGTGTAATTTGTTTAGTTTTCATTAGCTACAAGCAAGCGATGGCTGATAGTTTGATTAAATGCCCAGACTTCACTTCAAAGTTCGACTCTGGTACTTTCGGACAGTACAATCTCAACGCGTATTTTGTTTACAATGGATCAATTCCTATTGGCATGTTGTCAGAATTTATAGCCCGCTGTACCGGTAAAATCAAAAAACCACACCAGCGGAGGCCTATCATCAGAATGCCCTACGCCAGCGTCCACAAGCCCGGACAGGTGACAAAACCAGCATGGGTAGCAGAACCCCACTACTGATGGTCGCACCCTCGACGCAAGCCGCTCAACCCAGCAGAAGGTGCAACAATGGGACGACCAGCCCGCCACTTCGCACACAGCAGTGGGATAGAGAACGGATGCTCTAGCAACTCCGGCCGACACCCCACCTACAAAGGCAGGGAGCCAAGCTATTTGGAGAGAGCGCCTAAAGGGGAACGGCAGGCACGCAGCAGCCCGCATAACCCGGCACAGCTTTTGCCGCTGAAAGAAGCTACAGACTGTCTACAAGGAGACGGACCCCAAATTTCAATGGTCGCAATGAAGTTATTAGAAACCTTGGAAACTATTTACGGCAATAATACCACCAAATTTCCAGTAATTAGAAATAATATCTTGAAGGACTTGGAGTCTCGATTTAGCACCCTCCTCTCTGACCCTTTCTATTTAATACCAGCCATGGTTGACCCAAGGCAAAAGATATTTATTTTTGAAGGTAATTGTATTAGTAATAATATCTACGATGAAAGTAAAAGTAACTCAAACTTTACAATATATTGTACGGGTAGATCTTTAATGAAGTTTTAATATTGGTGCGTAAGTTGTTACCCAAAACAGGTTATTTTTACTTTTAAACATATTTTAATATCAAATTCTCTAAAATGTATGACGTGTTAATTATATGTGATTTTAACGCACCGACTTGGGCAGAAATCTACCCTGAATTCAAAACGCCGTCAAAACACGATGCCATAGCAATGCTAACGACCTTTGCATCAGAGTTTTTTGATTCATCTAGTCAAGGACGCACGACGATAGAGGCTGAAGATCTTAACTCGAGTTATTTCGCTCTAATGCGTAGAAAGAAACCACGACTGGAACCCGGCTCCCTACAGGAAATCATTCATTCCTACGTGCAAGAACCAACTATCAATCCCGATATATTCTGCCCACTATCCTATTGGCGAGAGTACCGCAATAAATACCCAGCAATAGCTGCTCTTGCGCAGAAGTATTTGTCCGCGCCGCCAACTTCAGCTGCTCGCGAGAGGATGTTTTCTCTGGGTGGAGCACTTAAACGGCCAAGGCGTGCGAGACTAGGTATTGATATAGTGGAGGATTGTTTGTTGTATCGAGAATACAGAATGCCGCATATAGAAAAAATATTGCAGAAGGACAACGAAATTGAAATCCAAAATAATATGTAATGATTATTATCAAAAAGTAATAAATAACTTTGAGCATCAATGTCTGTTTTTTCGTTAAAAAACTTAATAACTATTTACCCATTATATTAAGTTATTTCTGTTCTTCCAATGTATACCAACGTCTGAAAACGTTGGTAGGTATTTTACACTTGGCTAAAATATATCTTAACCACAAAGATACATTGAATAATATACGCATATGCTTACGATAATATTTCACACTATGAAGGCAATCTGTCGTGGAACGGGTGAAAAAAAATAAAAGTTAAAAACCAATGGCGGTATTATCTTCTGCAAAAGATTCTTACTTTTAATTAACTTTTTATTCCGACGCTATTCATTCCCTCTATTAAATCAATATATAAAATATATTTCAAATAATTCTAATACCGAGTGAAAAATATCAACGTATTGATGTGATAGTTATTGTTACTAGTCGTATCACCTCGCGATTTTGGTTTTTGATCTAAGTCAAAACTATTCTCCCATGAGAATATAAGAGTAACGTCATCACTTACACATTTACGGAAATATTATCAGAGCGGTCTTGATTAAATTTTGTGTTATAGGCTGCCTAGATAAAATATCGTGTGCCGTGAGGTGAGTTCATCCTATTGCCTGATTGTCGCTCATTAGAAGAGTGAGCTGTTACTGAAATATCACAAAGTGCCCATCTTTGTTCCCAGCACATTACTGAGCCCCAAATAGGGCGAAACCGGTCTACTGTTGGAAATTCTGGATAATTTTTATAATTTGTAATTATTTTTTGACTTGAAGGCCTATTTCGTTCGAGTAGTGAGTCTTGTTTGAAAATATTTTTAAATTGTTCTAGGGTTTATCATTTTGCCATTTGTATAAACGACTTTTCTACCATTTCGCGTTACACAGGTTAAATCAACCTTCGAAAACGCGTAGAGGGAATTTGTAGCTGAGCGTAGACTAGCAATTTACACTCCTACAAGTTACAACTACACGTTTCCGAGGGCTGGCTTAACTATTAACTTAATAATCAGTGGCGGCGCTAGGGGGTAAGCCAGGTAGGCCACTGCCTACCTTAAAATTTTGAGGGGCCCCAAAATCATCCTATAAGGGGCCCCAAATTGATCTAGAAAGGGTCTCAAAATTGTCCCAAGAGATAAAATTATTTATAAATAACAATGAAACAAATGTCGATAATGTATTTAGAAATCTTTGAGGTATCTCCTAGTAAATAAAACCAGTTCTGTTATATTTGGACTCGTTTTACTGGGTTGTATACTATTGGACTGAATCCCGTTTGACCGAATCCCATTGAACAGAAAAGTATTTTCGTTTATAGCCCAACATGGCGGGATTCAGTTGAATGGGAAATTTAAATCTGGTTCGTTTTCACTTCGGGTAGGTTAGTTCAGGTTGGGTTAGGTTAGGTTAGGTTAGTTCAGGTTGGGTTAGGTTGGGTTGGGTTAGGTTAGGTTAGGTTAGTTCAGGTTGGGTTGGGTTAGGTTAGGTTAGGTTAGGTTAGGTTAGATATGGTAGGCAACTATTTCACGTCGGGTCTTATCAAGGTTATTTTCCAAAATTAAACCCGGAAAATATCAAATTTCAAGGGAAAAAGGTCTAAAAATACACGTCGGTACGAAATAATAAATATTTAAGACATAGTTTAGTCCAAATTAGATATACTATCGTCACGTAACCTACGATATATAAAAATGTATCACTAACGGTATATTGAATGAAAACCGCGGTCGATTGGAATTCGGTTGAATGGTACATTCGGACGAATGGGATTTCGGTCCAATGGTCTACAATCGTTTTACTGTTGTTAGAACGTTTTTGTTCGTCATGTACATCACTACTTTATTTTATTGAAGTATTTCGTTGAGAAAAGGGGGGTCCCGGGTCGGGGCCCCATTTATTTGGTTTGCCTACCGTCGCGAAAATTCCTGGTGCCGCCACTGTTAATAATTGAATTATTTAGGCTAAAAGACGTAATTTATCTAAAAGTCATATGGACTCATAAAGAATCTATAGAGCTCTAACAGGATCTCTAGATTTTATCTAGAAAATGTTCGTAACACCTTGGAGCTATTTGCAGAATGACTTCATCAAACAACGAAAATCGCCATCTAGCGACCCGAGGCGCTGTCAAAGAACACGTGAGCAAACGCAAAATAGCTTTATAATCTGTGTCACAAAAAGCTCCCTAGATCCAAACTCAGAGAGTTTTCTAATTGACGAATTTGTAACGGAGCGATTAGCCTCTTCCATCACGTGACCTCCGAAAAATTGACCCCTATCGGTTGCTGTAGGGCGCTATCCTTAGTTGGTTACCATGGTAACTATGGAGTGGAGTTTTTCGGAATTCCAGCAGGAAGTGTGTAAACGCTATTGACTACGCGAAATAAAGCATTATACTTGTAATTATTTTCAGAATTAAACTGAATATTAATATAAATTAGTATTAAAAGCTCCGAAATATGGCGAGGGATAAAAATGGGAATTTCCAAATCAAAAAGGGGATAACAGGGATTTTTCGTTAAATGAAACTATCGCAAGAGGGAAATTTTAGATATCAAATGTGGAAGCCCTTATCTAGGGTACGAGGTCTATATTATCTTTGAACCACGGCACTAGAATAACTTTGCAAACAGGGTTGCTCAAACTACAATCGTTACCGTAACCGGCTCTTTGTTAAAATCATGACAACATTAATTACACCACGGACAAATAAACTAAAGGACTCGAATCACGAGAAAAAGCCCCATTCTTAAAATTGCGCTCCTACTGAGAGAAAGGCCCAGTCTTTCCACCCAAATACAAAGCGTGTGTTATATGATCCTCGGCAAATAACTCCCAGCTTTCTCGGTGTATGATCATTCGATTATATCGCGTACGCGTTTATTATTTAAAAATTTGGAATATTTTCAATAGCGGACACTGGGGCACTACAACCGCCGTGATTTCAAAAAACAATTAGCTGAAGATGAAGAGTCTTCGCCGTTGTTACCTGGAAGTTACGCACAGCGCCAAGGTCCCTCACGGCGTATTTTTGAACTTAAAAATCCGGTGGATAATTTCTAAGGTGTCAACAAGAACTATGACAGACTTTTTTAATCGGTCATAGTTTCTAAGATCGTTTTAAACTTCAAGAGGGAAAAGCTGTGGCCCTTGTTTGTGGTTTCAAATTCAAGGCCAGTCCACCCCCGTTGGCTTTTTTGCGGTAACTGACGGTGAAGAGAGACGTAGGCGTTCGCGTTTACATCGTTCTCACGAGTTGGCTTCAAAAAGGATGTCCGCCTACCAGTGCGAACCGCTCCGTCATTTTGTCCGAATAATCTTCCGCGACGCATTGTAATAAGTTTTGACACGCTCCTCGACATAAACGCGCCGTCGAATAGCCGCGTCCGTGTGTACCGTCCACTCGAGCTCGATTCGTTGGACTCTCATTTGGTGGCCAATATTCTACTTAGGTAAACATCATACGCGATGATAATGTTGATTTGGCGGCCTACGACCAGAGGCAAAAATAACCTCTGTCCGATATTACTTCGCGCCGATAGGTCTTCCGCCTAAAAGATTTGGTCCAACGCGGCTAACGCGAATGATTGCCAAATGCCGCTTATACGTGGCGCGATCTTTTTTGGCAGCCGATTTCACTCTGACGGAATTAAGAATCTCTGAGAGAGGGAAAAAGTCGCGTTTTTTTTGGTCGTGTCTGTCGGAAGGTATATTCTATAGGACGTGTCAATATGTCGGACTTAGTTGGCTTATCGCGCTGCCTGGAGGCACTTTTCCCGATATATCATAGCCCAATATTTACTAGAATAGCAAACGCGATTTTTTTTCCTATAGCTGGTTTCCGTTTCGTCCTGTTTCGCCTTTCCAACTATGTAGACTGTGGGAAATATTATCTTTAATACTATAAGCATAAGTAACATTAAAACAATAAGTATGTCACCAGATTGATTTTCGGAGCTATTGCGCAGTCTAGGTTTATTTCGGGCTGCCTAGTGTCTAAAAATTCCTAACGCGAAATATATTACTTCTACGAAGGACGCTAACACGCTAAGTTTAATTCTCAGCACAGAGCCCCCTAGGGTCTAAATGTGATTAACGCGAAATATACTACTTCTATAAAGGACGCTAACACGCTAAGTTTAGCTCTCCCAACAAAGCCCCCTAGTGTCTAAATGTGCCTAACGCGAAATATATTACTTCTACGAAGGACGCTAACACGCTAAGTTTAATTCTCAGCACAAAGCCCCCTAGGGTCTAAATGTGATTAACGCGAAATATACTACTTCTACGAAAGACGCTAACACGCTAAGTTTAATTCTCAGCACAGAGCCCCCTAGGGTCTAAATGTGATTAACGCGAAATATAGTACTTCTATAAAGGACGCTAACACGCTAAGGTTAGCTCCCCCAACAAAGCCCCCTAGTGTCTAAATGTGCCTAACGCGAAATATATTACTTCTATAAAGGACGCTAACACGCTAAGTTTAGCTCTCCCAACAGAGCCCCCTAGTGTCTAAATGTGACTAACGCGAAATATACTACTTCTACGAAGGACGCCAACACGCTAAGGTTAGCTCTCCCAATAGAGCCCCCTAGTGTCTAAATGTGACTAACGCGAAATATACTACTTCTATGAAGGACGATAACACGCTAAGTTTAGTTCTCAGCACAGAGCCCCTAGGGTCTAAATGTGACTAACGCGAAATATACTACTTCTATGAAGTACGATAACACGCTAATTTTAGCTCTCCCAACAGAGCCCCCTAGTGTCTAAATGTGACTAACGCGAAATATACTACTTCTACGAAGGACGCCAACACGCTAAGGTTAGCTCTCCCAACAGAGCCCCCTAGTGTCTAAATGTGACTAACGCGAAATATACTACTTCTATGAAGGACGATAACACGCTAAGTTTAGTTCTCAGCACAGAGCCCCTAGGGTCTAAATGTGACTAACGCAAAATATACTACTTCTATGAAGTACGATAACACGCTAAGTTTAGCTCTCCCAACAGAGCCCCCTAGTGTCTAAATGTGACTAACGCGAAATATACTACTACTAAGAAGGCCGATAACACGCTAAGTTTAGTTCTCGGAGAAGCTAGCGCCGTTACGCCACCTAGACTCGTTTCGGTCGCGAATAACTTCACTGTCAGCCTTTTTAAAAGAGCAGCCAAGGCTCAATGAAATTTAAAATTAACGATTACTTAGGTAAAATTAACTACTACTTAGGTAAAATTAACGATTAACTGGGTAAAATTAACAACTACTTAGGTAAAATCAAAAGTGGATATGAAACAGAAAGTCTGGGAGGAAAAGGGTTCGTTAGCTTTCTCAGTGGTTTCCTTCAAAAATGAGGAGCTGTTTCCCCTATACAATGATTGAGCCAATCAGGAACGACTCTGTTACGTTTGGCCTTAAAAAAGGGGGATGAAATTAATTGTTTTACAACTAATTAACTTAAATGTGCTTAACGTAAATGTGAGCCAAATGAAGCTGCTAAAGAGACAAATTGTGATGAAGATTTTACACTGTTGAAGAAATCAAAAGTGGATAACTGCACCCCGATTAAATTACTAACTTCAGTTGATAATGTCCCTTGTACATGTAGCCTGTCGTGTATAATATTTTATATTGAAACTTTTCTCAATCAGCGCTGGGACTTTTCGAATTATAGTTAAAAAATGTTTCTTTAAATTTTAATCATTTTTCACAACTGAAGTAGGTTCTTAAATGGTTTTCCCTGGATTATTTCTACTAGATGAGGCGAAACTGATCCGATAACCATTTTTGTAACTGTAGACACATACGGCATTAGGGAATAATGCGCAATAAATAAACCCCCGTTGTTAATTGCCTTCAAAACTACAGGGATTTTATTGAGGTTTTTTGCATTATTACGTATTGCAAGACTAATAAGGTACATTATATGAGCGTGGTCTCTTTGCTTCTGTGATAAAGGCTTTTTCCCTTTATTTACCTTCTACATAATTTGAATCCGTTTCTTACTAACGCTTCAAATCTCTCCTATGACACCACCTATCTGTATATAAATGACGCTGCTTAAATTTCTTGGCTTTGTTTTGAGAAATATATAGTTCTTATGGGCCCCTTTTCTCTGAGGTGGCTTCATCATTTTTTTATTTTCATCCAGAACTTGGGACCACTTATCCATGGCTTTACTATCCCATACTTGCCAAGCTATCCAATGTACTACATTGGAGAGTTCATTTGCATATATTGGGTCACAAATTATAACTGGGTCAATTCCTTCTTCATTAAGTACTAAATTGTATACCCAATTGTTCCATGCGTACAGAAAGCCACTATCCTACTCTTTCTTCAGAATAATGCGAATGTAACAACTCGTGTTGAGAGCACATATCTTCTAGTAGTTCTTTTAAAGTTCCATTGTTTTTAAATTCGTTAAACACTTAAAGCCGCACACCCCATTCATCCAAAACAAAAACGTTTTCATCAATTATCTACCTAAGCCTTGCCAAACATGTGAATTTTCACAAATAGGCTTAGCAGAGGCACCAAATCCAGCCCAAAGACTATATAATCAGGTGGATAAGGAACTGAAGAAGAACTATAATATATCAGCCGATTTACGCAGGTACATGCGAGTAAAGCGTCATTTGTAATGCTCCGCCAAAATGGGTAGGCACAAACTAGGGGCATGCTTGGGGGATCCTCATTTTTGATGGAACAGGGCTACCGGGTCCTCCCAGACTTTCTGTTTTATATCCACTTTTGGTAAAATTAACGATTAATTAGGTAAAATTAACGATTGCTTGGGTAAAATTAACGATTACTTAGGTAAAATAATGATGAATTATCAAATTGGAACCTAAAATAGACCTTAAATAAAGATAGCTTCGATTCTAAAGAAGAAATTTACGAGTTTGAGAATTGCACGAGGTTTATCCACCACAGTAGACTGACACGGTTTCTGTCAACCTCGTGATAAGTAATGAGTGAACAGTGCCTGCTGCCGAACCATCTGTAAACACGGAAATTCTGGTTGAGCTCATGCCTGGCGATCACGAGATAATCGAGATTTGGTTTCCATGTTAACCATTTTAATAGCGCAAATATTATAAAAATTCCGTCCACAAAATGCGTGTTCCCCGTTAAATAAGGTGTCAGAAATTCTTTATATGGAAATATAATACAGTTCAGTGTTATACTTACTTAATATTTAACTTATGTTAACACGTATTAAAATATGTGGATTACCAATACACTGGGATACATAAATATATTTCGTTATAAAGTCTTCGCATTGATATTCCCAAGTAGATGCACTTCTGTTTTGCAACTGAAGGACTATTTTCAGAATCGCTAGACCGTACCGAATACATTTCGACGAATTTCGTCTATTTTAAGGCTCGTAAATTTAAATGTTTGACCAAATGTCACGTTTGTAATCCAGGCTGTCTTTTATCCTTGCTTTTATAGCTTTGAGTTATGCTACTGGAGAGTAAAGGTCAAGCAACTCTCAAAAATACCATTTGAATAAATACAGGGTGTTTCAAAAGGTTATGCAAACATTTGAAGGAGTTGTAGGGGCTGAGTTGAGAAGTATTCCCCAATTTCCTACTATGAGTTAAAAGAGCGCCAGAGAGCTTCAAAGTGTGGTCTACTAGCCCTAGCCCCTGGAAGGAGGTTACAACAAGCACATAACCAAACTTTAAATACTGTTTAAGTTTACTTTTTTTTAAAGTCATATCTGACTTGGCCTATAACATAAACAGTATATATATCTTTTCAACGAAGTGAAATAAACCTATTATTATTATTATTATTATTATTATTATTATTATTTGTTTCCAAAGTCATTTTTCACCTATCACACGAACCCAAAAATTAATGTTCGCGTTTCCCTGCTGCGTTTGCGCTTGTTGCAGCCTACTTCCATGGGTTTGTAGGCCACACTTTGAAGCTCTCTGGCGCTCTTTTAACTCATCGTAGGAAAATGGGGAAAAAACTGGCATACTTCTCAACTCACCCCCTACAACTCCTTAATATTTTTGCATAACCTTTTTGAAACACCCTGTAGAGTTTGTTTTATATGTAGCCAAGAATGAACCGCAATCATAATGGGCCAGTTTCCCCGGGCCGCCACGAGAGGGGGTAAGCAATGAGTCACGTTTGTTTCGATCGCGTTCAACAAAATATCTCAGAATTCTAACTCAGAGAAAGAATGGCGAATGGTAAGTCATATTTCGACATTATAGAGACTTGGAAGCATGACGTATATAATACGTCACCCATGCTTTTTCCAATTGAAAAAAAAAAGATTACCATCATGGCGGCCATAGCCAAAGGTACGGCGTGACGTCATGCTGTGAAGTCCCTATTCGTCATTGATTTTTAATGTCTAGCAGTTATTTTAGTACCTACACATTTAAAATTACGCTCTAAAGCCAAGGCCATGCGCTTTTTTGTTTTGAATTTTTAGATGAATTTGATGCGGCCAAGAAATCTTAGTAAAAGAAACGCTCAGAATGTTTTGGACCCAGAGAAAATCTTTTCGACAGAACACAATAAGACAAACTAGACGCACCCCAGGTCTTAGAAGACCGCAAGAATGACTCTGTTGAGATGACCTGCTATTACGCTCCTCGTCTTAAAGATCAATCAAATCAAGCCGGTATCTCATTCAGGGTTGGCTGATTTAAATCAACTTGTTTAAATCATTGATTTAAATCAATTTTTATATAGTATTTTTGAAAAAGAAAAACCTCGCCAATTGCTACTATTAAATATAGTCTTTCTTGTACTTCCCCCCTAATGTTGCATTGGATTCTACCTGTGGGTGGAGATTCCGCCGAATTTAAAGTACCAAAATAGGTTTTAAAAATTAAAAACTTTTATATGATTATTAGCTTAAATTTAATAAATTCATTATACATATATATATATATAGATTAAGTCTTTAAAAATTAAAACATTTTTTTAGGTAAAATTATGATACTAAATTATATAAAACTTTGAAATTTTAATTAAAATCAAAAAATCAATAAAAATCCGATTTATTTGATTTTTTTTTAAATCAAAAAATTGCCAACCCTGATCTCATTGGCTCCTAATACCAACCGTTACGGATACATACACGGGTAACGTATTTCACCCCCTCTGGTGCCTGAGGCAAATTAGACCCTGCTAAATTAACGATAAATTATTGAATCTAAACATAGAATTAACATTCGTTTCGTTTCTGACCTTGATTGTCATACTTATGTTTATTTTGTTACTTATGATTTTATTTTATAGAAACGTCTCACAATAAATTAAAAAATGACTCTACTTGCTTGACTTCTGCTCTCAGATATAGACGTTCAAAAAAAAAATAGAAAAATTGGAACTACATTACCTAACATGGTTTTCTAAGGAAACCACGGATTTCTTTTATCCGTAATATCTTGACTGCTTTCGCAAAATGTCGGAGTAGCGTTAAGAGTTTGACATTGACGTTTTTAAGGGTTTTCCACTTCGACGTTTGAGAGCTTTTTAGGGTCTTTGCTGGATACGGCGATGTTGATGGAGAAAGATAGAATGGGAGGATGATCTGCAGGCTGAATTCTCTTCGCTTTCCAAGCACTCGGATGTCGTGGAAAAATAAGGAAAATGATGTTCCTAAGTATATTTATCAAAGGGGGGGTCGACTCAGTGGGGGGGGGGGGGGTTAGAGTAGCCTATTGACCGGAGGATTCATTCGGAAGCTGGACCGAAGTTTATCCCTGGGTTGCGCGTGTTTTTCTTATACTATACTCGGGAGTATGAGACTGCTGTTCCGGCAATTTCTACCCCCCCCCCTCCCCCTTGTACCGAGAGAATTCCACTACTCGTATAAATAAAATGCTGAGGAACGTATTTTCAAAAGTCGCGTTTTTCTGTTAAAAAATAACCCACGGCCTTTTTATTTTGAGTTTCGCGAAGCTTCTGTATTCGGACCACTGCCCAAAATATTTCCCTCCTAGTTAATTTACATACTCAAGATTATTGTTACCTGAGACCACTACCGAAGGCGGGGGATTTTAAAGACCCCACCGAAAGTATAATCTTTGTTTCGCTCCAAAATGTGGGCCCCTATCGTACCGGGACCGTTAAAAGCCGGGCCCTGGGGATTTTGCCATTTCCTCCCCCCTCTGTACGACCCTGACTATTATGGCTGTTTTTAGGTAGGTTTATGAAATTTTTAAATGCTTATACCATGAAGTAATACTTCTCAAACTCAAGGAATTTACATTTTTATATAGTCGTGGAAAAAAGGGTCTGTAAATTATAATTTATTATTATTATAATACTTCAAAATATTATCTGGCTATTATTAAATTCTCAATCAGAGCGTGGAAAAATAGTTTTTTGGCATTTCCCAGATGGCACTACAGACATGTTTTTAGGGCGTTTTCATTTTGTTAAGTATAAGATATAGTTCTTAGTTACTTTTACGCGTTCTTTGTAGGCCGGCTCCGGCGTTACGCTGTGCGGGACCCTAGGCAGCAAGATAAATAGGGGCCCAAAAATAGTTTTACATTGAAAGCGGGGCCCCCGGAAAGCACCGTGAAGCGCGGGGCCCTAGGCAGTCGCCTCGCTCGTCTTGCCCTAAGACCGGCCCTGTTGGTAGGTAGCATATTTTCTTTGCATAATTACAGCAAGGAAAGTATCATTTCATTTAGTATTTTTTAATAGCCAGCCTGTAAGTTGAATTATTATTAATTAATAATAATTACGTAGAGATTTCAAAAGCATCCCCGCAGCCAGTGAGGGAAACAAGACGTACGACGGTCAGAATACACACAATCCTTCTAATGTGTTAAGTTTGTTTGAGCTATTTACGGCAACCTGCAACGCCGGTATCACAACCAATATATATCCACAGCCACACATAATTGTATTAACACTTATTTGTTACTTCTGGTCATACGTTGCAAGCATTGCGTACTGCTCCGATTAGTGTCACACTTATTTGTTACTTCAGGTCATACGTTGTAAGCACAACGTATTACTCCGATAAGTGTCCCACTTATTTGTTACTTTAGGTCATACGCTGTAAGCATAGCGTATTACTCCGATAAGTGTCCCACTTATTTGTTACTTTAGGTCATACGTTGTAAGCATAGCGTATTACTCCGATAAGTGTTCCACTTATTTGTTACTTTAGGTCATACGTTGTAAGCACAACGTATTACTCCGATAAGTGTCACACTTATTTGTAACTTCAGGTCATACGTTGTAAGCACAACGTATTACTCCGATAAGTGTCCCACTTCTTTGTTACTTTAGGTCATACGCTGTAAGCATAGCGTATTACTCCGATAAGTGTCCCACTTATTTGTACTTTAGGTCATACGTTGTAAGCATAGCGTATTACTCCTATAAGTGTCCCACTTATTTGTTACTTTAGGTCATACGTTGTAAGCATAGCGTATTACTCCGATAAGTGTCACACTTAATTGTTACTTTATGTCATACGTTGTAAGCATAGCGTATTACTCCGATAAGTGTCACACTTAATTGTTACTTTATGTCATACGCTGTAAGCATAGCGTATTACTCCGATAAGTGTCCCACTTATTTGTACTTTAGGTCATACGTTGTAAGCATAGCGTATTACTCCTATAAGTGTCCCACTTATTTGTTACTTTATGTCATACGTTGTAAGCATAGCGTATTACTCCGATAAGTGTCACACTTAATTGTTACTTTATGTCATACGTTGTAAGCATAGCGTATTACTCCGATAAGTGTCACACTTAATTGTTACTTTATGTCATACGTTGTAAGCATAGCGTATTACTCCGATAAGTGTCACACTTATTTGTTACTTTATGTCATACGTTGTAAGCATAGCGCATTACTCCGATAAGTGTCACACTTATTTGTTACTTTATGTCATACGTTGTAAGCATAGCGCATTACTCCGATAAGTGTCACACTTATTTGTTACTTTATGTCATACGTTGTAAGCATAGCGTATTACTCCGATAAGTGTCACACTTAATTGTTACTTTATGTCATACGTTGTAAGCATAGCGTATTACTCCGATAAGTGTCACACTTAATTGTTACTTTATGTCATACGTTGTAAGCATAGCGTATTACTCCGATAAGTGTCACACTTATTTGTTACTTTATGTCATACGTTGTAAGCATAGCGTATTACTCCGATAAGTGTCACACTTATTTGTTACTTTATGGCATACGTTGTAAGCATAGCGTATTACTCCGATAAGTGTCACACTTAATTGTAACTTTATGTCATACGTTGTAAGCATAGCGTATTACTCCGATAAGTGTCACACTTAATTGTAACTTTATGTCATACGTTGTAAGCATAGCGTATTACTCCGATAAGTGTCACACTTATTTGTTACTTTATGTCATACGTTGTAAGCATAGCGTATTACTCCGATAAGTGTCACACTTAATTGTTACTTTATGTCATACGTTGTAAGCATAGCGTATTACTCCGATAAGTGTCACACTTAATTGTTACTTTATGTCATACGTTGGTAAGCATAGCGTATTACTCCGATAAGTGTCACACTTATTTGTTACTTTATGTCATACGTTGTAAGCATAGCGTATTACTCCGATAAGTGTCACACTTAATTGTTACTTTATGTCATACGTTGTAAGCATAGCGTATTACTCCGATAAGTGTCACACTTATTTGTTACTTTATGTCATACGTTGTAAGCATAGCGTATTACTCCGATAAGTGTCACACTTAATTGTAACTTTATGTCATACGTTGTAAGCATAGCGTATTACTCCGATAAGTGTCACACTTAATTGTAACTTTATGTCATACGTTGTAAGCATAGCGTATTACTCCGATAAGTGTCACACTTAATTGTAACTTTATGTCATACGTTGTAAGCATAGCGTATTACTCCGATAAGTGTCACACTTAATTGTTACTTTATGTCATACGTTGTAAGCATAGCGTATTACTCCGATAAGTGTCACACTTATTTGTTACTTTATGTCATAAGTTGTAAGCATTGCGTATTACTCCGATAAGTGTCACACTTATTTGTTACTTTATGTCATACGTTGTAAGCATAGCGTATTACTCCGATAAGTGTCACACTTATTTGTTACTTTATGTCATACGTTGTAAGCATAGCGTATTACTCCGATAAGTGTCACACTTAATTGTTACTTTATGTCATACGTTGTAAGCATAGCGTATTACTCCGATAAGTGTCACACTTAATTGTTACTTTATGTCATACGTTGTAAGCATAGCGTATTACTCCGATAAGTGTCACACTTATTTGTTACTTTATGTCATACGTTGTAAGCATAGCGTATTACTCCGATAAGTGTCACACTTATTTGTTACTTTATGTCATACGTTGTAAGCATAGCGTATTACTCCGATAAGTGTCACACTTAATTGTTACTTTATGCCATACGTTGTAAGCATAGCGTATTACTCCGATAAGTGTCACACTTATTTGTTACTTTATGTCATACGTTGTAAGCATAGCGTATTACTCCGATAAGTGTCACACTTATTTGTTACTTTATGTCATACGTTGTAAGCATAGCGTATTACTCCGATAAGTGTCACACTTATTTGTTACTTTATGTCATACGTTGTAAGCATAGCGTATTATTCCGATAAGTGTCACACTTATTTGTTACTTTATGTCATACGTTGTAAGCATAGCGTATTACTCCGATAAGTGTCACACTTAATTGTTACTTTATGCCATACGTTGTAAGCATAGCGTATTACTCCGATAAGGGTCACCCTTATTTGTTACTTTGAGTCATATTAGAACGGCCTTGGAAAATGCCAGAGAGAAATTCGCGTAAATTCTCTATAACCACACGTATTTCCATTGTTGGAGTTGATGGGGGTACTTCAACGGGGGCGCACGTTAGTCTCTCTCATTTTGGCCGTGAGAGAAAAACCCTGCGCGCGCAGGAGCGTACTACGTCACAAATTCCCCAGTCCTCTGAGGAGCTAGTAATTCGGGAGGGCGAAGACGATATTTACGTTTGTCTCCTTGTCTGTCTGCCGCAGGTTTTTTTGAACCACTATGATAAAACAAACATAAATTTTTAACTGTATTATTTTTTATTACAATTTATATTTACTTTTATATTACAATTTATATTTAATATTATATTACAATTTATATTTAACTGTTTTCATTAAAATTTATATTTAATTGTTTTCATTAAAATTTATATTTAATTGTTTTCATTAAAATTTATATTTTATTGTTTTCATTAAAATTTATATTTAATTGTTTTCATTAAAATTTATATTTAATTGTTTTCATTAAAATTTATATTTAATTGTTTTATTACAATTTATATTTATATTTATTTTTATTCTTTTACTTATCATTCTATTTAATTTCATTAGATAACTACATAAAATGTGTAAGACTTATTTAAAATTCATAAGAAATAAATTATTAATTAATTTGTACTTATTTTATTTCAAATGGTTTAAAAACATACATATTTTTTGTTAAAAACTATTACAAATGATATCATAGCCAAAGCCACTTCTAAACAACCTTATTATTTTACAATTTTTAATTACTCGTATGTTACTCTTATCCGCCCTTCGTTGAGCGTCGCTCTCTTTATTGAAATGTCTTGAACACTCTCTAGCATTTTTAATATTGATGCCTTCTGGTTTACCACATTGTTCTAACTACTTATTTCTAGTATTTATATCTCTATGGAAGTTGTTATTTGTAGTATCTTGGTCACTAGTTTCTTGGTTGGAGTTGTTACAACCCAATACGCAACCGCAACACTTCATTATTGGCATAATTGAAATTTTAAATAGCTCAAACTATTCCATATTTATCCTGATATGAAAAATAATTATAAAAATCATTAACGGTAAGCCTAAAGATTCACATAGCTAAGAATTGTTTTCGACTTGTTAAAAAAAGTATTATCTGGGATTAATATACCTTTACAGTTCTCAAACAATTACATATTTTAAACTGAGGAATAATTAACAATAAATATTTATTTCTGTACTATATATTCTACTTATTATTTATTTAACGTACCTTTTATCTTCCAGAGTTCCAAAAGTTTATTTCATATTGTGCTGCGGCTTTGTTTGCATAGACGCAAAAATATTAGGCCTAACGGAGATTTTCGCGTTGCCGGCGGCCGTCGCGTGGACATGGATGAAGGAATATGACTGGGACACGGGGTACAGTCATAAGGATGAGCATCTCAATAGGAAATTTGGCAGACTAAAATACGCTAGCGCCACCTGCGCGCGGGCGCTCGTACTGCAAAAATAAATTAAATTTATATTTTTATTTCCGGCGGGACGGAGCTTTCAAAATGGAGTGTTTTAGCAAATCGTCGAAGTGGAATAGACAAAATTGTGCGGCCGATAGTTGTGTAAATTCGAGAGCTAATAACCCAGATTTATAATTTTTTCGTTTCCCTAAGAATTCTTTAAGGTAATTACTACTCTTTACGTAATTAAAACATTTCTTACGCCTATTATCCAACTACTACCACTAAGCCTTGTCACGTCACTTAATTATTATTAAGATGTTCCCAATGCATTGAGAATTCTGGGAGGATTGATTTATTTGGACGAGAGGCGGAGTTATTTAAAGCTGAGGTTGTTCTGTGTGCTAATCACTTTGAAGCACACTTTCATGAAAATTGGACTTAAATTAAGGAACGTTATGTCGACTTTCAGGCGGAAATATAAAACCACGAACATTGGGGTCCGGTAAATTACCCCGAAAACTATACTTAAATTTAATATTTACTGATATAACCGAAGTTGTAGTTCAACTGAATCCTAACCTATCCCATAATATTTTTTTAACGTTATCGGACTTAATTTTTAAAGAAAATATCTACCACATAAAGCGAAATCACCGAAAATAGTAAATTGGGTAAATGCCCAACTTCTTGGGCTCGGATTTGAAAACTTTATGAAAGGTAATGTATGTACATTCGAACGAGATATCATTGACTCTTCTAGCCCTAAACGTTGAAGGGATATGCGCGACACGGCGGCATCGGCATCGGCTACACTGTACGTGAAACTAATACACACAAATCCTTAGGATTGTGTGTAAAAAAGCGGTGGCACTGTACGAATGTTGGTCTGCTTCGAAGTAAGTGAGTAACTGAGTATCGCCATCTATGATTACTTGCGAGTAAATATCAGTCGATTTTTCTCTACAAGAGCTGCGATGATGGTACCCGAGATGGTATCGGAGTAAAAACATTTTGAAAAATAATGTTTTTCCACATATCAAACCCACAAAATGCAAAATGTCAAATGCCAAATTATAGTTTCCTAGAAACTCAAAATGCAAAATGTAAAATGCAAAATACTTTTCATAACTTAAAAATACAAAATCGCATTTTGCATTTTCAAAATGCATTCCGAACAACCCTGATTTTTCATATATTGCTAAGTCGACCTACGCGAATAAAGTATTATAAATGTAAAATGAACCCAACATTGCGATATCGGTAATTTTTCATATATGAAGAAAAGTAAAGCATATAGTGTCTTACACTAATATGGGGTAACACTGAAAAGTTTACTTAGGTACGAGGACTATATTGAGACTATTTATCATTAAATAGATTCATGATATAAATTGTATTTTTAATACATAAATACATTATTTTATTAATATAGTGCTTTCGAACAAATATTTGCTACCAAACAAGAACAAATAACTGGATTGCTATTTTGAGAACAGAATCAGTACAGTGCAGAAATTCTAACTCCACACGTAAAGTTGCTCAGATTTCTGCCGTTAACTGGCGAAATAAATTAACTATTCTTCAAAAAATAACTCTACTAAATACGTCAAACTATTTTAATAAAGGTATCTAATATTATTTTTATAATTTAGCTTCGTTCAATATAAAGGGTGGGTATTCAAATTATTTGACTTATATGTTGGAGCTAAGCCTCGGTCAAAAAACCGGCCGTTCTCTTGTTTGGCCAATCAGTTGTGGAAATGTTTTCTCATACGGATCAACTCGGTTTTGCCACTCCAGTCTCGTGTAAATAGGCCTTCGTGGAATATCTTGGAAAGCAAATCAACTTGCTAAGTAGCCAGGTCTTTAATCAAAGCAACATAAATAATGAAATATGGATACTAAACGAACTGGCGTGCCATTCAGCTAATTACATAAATTAAGGACTTTATAATAGACGGGTTAAGCCGTACCCTAGAAAACGTGAACGGGGGAACTTGAAGGAGATTAGATTGCGCGCAATAGAACTACGTCTACACTCAGCTACAATTTCCTCCTACACGTCTACTAGAGCGGGCTTAACCTGTCTAATATCTTCGGCTGTTCAATGGAAAGCGCTAGTCAAGTTAATTTTAAGCTTAAGATTATTTTGAAAATATGTAAAAATAACTATTCGAAAAATCCATTTTACAAATTAAATATAAGTATAATTTGATAAATTTATAGATCACGCCCAAACGCAGTATGTGCCAAATAGGCTTATTAAATCTCCGTGATAAAACCTTCTATAAATGTAACGTGGTTTTTCCGTGGTAATTTTGATTATTATGATTGAACGAAAAAATATATGTGCCACTTTTTGGTTTTATAATGGTAATAATACACTTCCTTTATTTTTGGTAAGACCAATATATTTCGAACATATTGGTTTTAGCCATGGGAATATCGAATTTTCGGCTTTGGGAAAACAATGAAAATCCCTTTTGTTTTTTTCTCGCCATGGGACTATTGATTATTTTTGTTTTGGCAAAACATTATAATTCCAATTTACAAGGTTTTATCTGAAAATTAATTTATTTGATTTATAATTCCCTCGGTAAAAAACATTTTTGACGGGCGTTGATTACTTAAAATTTTAAATACATTTCTTTAATGAAATATTACTTAGAGAGTTTTTGCATATACGACTTGCGTTGATAAATAAATAAATTAGCCAATTTAATTGAAAAATTCAAAGTATCTAAATGTTTTTGTCATATGTAAGCCTTTTTAGTGTATGCCTTTTTTAAACTATGATCAAGGTGTAGTATCCCTTTTTGGCCTTTAAGCTAAGCTCAAAAGGTAGTATCGAATTTTGGTCTTGGCTTTTTGATCAGGATCAAAGTGATAGGCTAAGATCAAAAAGTACGTAGAGTGACTTCTTTCCCTTTTGGCTAAAATCAAAACGTAGCATCGCTAGAATCATTGTGTAGTATCGTTTTTTTGTCCATTTGATTAAGATTAAAGTGTAGTATCGGATCTTAGGTTTTTGCTATGATAAAAGTGTAATGTTTGAAATATTGTCGTCTGCTTTGTAAATATAAAAGACAGACTTAATTTTTTATTTATTTTTATGTTATTACAATTTAGGGGTTCAAAGGAATTTATTTATTATAAAGAACACGTTCTATTACAACGAAAAATGAATTTCTATTTTTATAAAATGAAATTAAATCTTTAGACATTTTAGGTCGTTGATAACTCACGTTTTGTTATCTCGCAAAGATCACTTTAAGGTCAAATATATTACATGTTTTAGAGACCATCTTTTCCTGGACTATTTATACTTTTGAGAAGGTATATAACTAACTAATAAATAAATAAATTCGAATGCCAAATAATCATGAATAACTTTCATAAGCCTTTCATAAGTTTGAAAATAAATAGTATACTTGTAAAATTTTACCAAAACTTAGGAGCCAAATAATGAAATGCACTCAAGATCTAAAACTTCATCTTTTTATTACTATTTTTATTATGTCATCTTTCATAAACTGTAAAGCTGGAGCATTAAGTAAGATTTGCGATGCTCGATCAACTAAATTCGCGTGTTGGCCGCTAGGAGCGCTGTAGATTGACATTTAGAGTGAAATCTATGTAAGAGTATCATACTATTTAAGTTTCGTAGTATCTTAGGCAACTTTTCCATAATCGTTTCTTATAGCTATAAGTGTAAGATGATTGTTTAAAAATGTTTGTGCTAAGGTCGTCATTGTCTATAAACTTGGCGAAAATCGTATTATTAAAGATAAGGCTCACCCCAAAACTACTACCCTAACATTTCTGACAAATACTACACTTTGATCTTAGTCTTTGAGAAACAGCTTTACAGACAAAACGCTAGTTGCTGCGCTTTGCTCGCTACGCTTCAATAATAAATAAATTGAATTTAAAATCTGGAAAAGTGGTACATTTTCAAATGTAATAGTTATAAATGACTAAACAAATTTTCAAAAGACTATACACTCTCTTTATGGCAGGTACTACACTTTGATCTTACTCAAACGATGGATAATGTAAAATATTTGCATTCAGAGAGTCTAAATTTTGAATTACGTATGGACACCAAGACGAGGGGTCGGACATTTAACAAAATCCCGTACACTTTGTCTAAAATCGCAAAACCTTTATCTTTCTTTATGGTAAATTACCATTGAAATCCCAAAATCCTTCCAAAAGTAATGATAAATTCGCCAAAATCTCTACGAAATCCCGAAATCCCGTACAAAATAATGGCAAGTGTCCGACCCCTCGCACCAAGACCACCTAGTTCCGTTTGCTTTACAACGTCGCTAGATGGTACAACTTACATAATTGAAAATATATAAATGAATAACAATCCGAACAAGACCCAATTCTCGAAAGCACGTACTTTGTGATCGAACGCTATAAAAATGTTGGCTGCGAATAAATTCGGAACGATGGGTTTAGCGTCCGGTAAATGCCAAAGCCGGGCTTCGTGATCGCAACCTTCGCTTCGAAACGCGGTGCAGGAGGCGGGAATCATTACGATTTGACAAGGCGTTGTCCGGCGGTTAAGCCTCGGACTCACGATCAGCTTCGTCCGTTCGTTTTCTTCCGCCGCTTGATTTCCAGCCTTTCTTTCGGCGGACGGCCGGCTGAATTATTCAGAGGACGAATTCGAACGCGAATCAATATTCGATTTTAATCCATCAAAAAGAGGGAAAAATTGCTTCTCTTTTCAAAACAACCCTTTCAAAAACTTGAAGGGGAAGAAACCGTGCCGAAGCAAGAACCTATTTACGTTACCGAGAACGTACCTTCCTGGTCGATCTCAAAAGGAAATTCCATTTTCCCAATTATATAATCTGCTCAAAATGACAGTCATTGCCAAATTTATATACATGAGAGATATATTATATAATACAAAAAAGAAATTACGTAGGTTACTGAGAACAGGGCCGTCTTTAGCTTTCAGGCGCCCCTGGGCTAATTATATTAGGCGCTCTTTTATATATTATTGAATACTTTAGAATTAAAATATAAAAACATTAAGGGCCAGACGGCGTCCCTCCGGGGAGACGCCCTAGGGCTTAGCCCTACCTAGCCCAATGGTAGAGAGGGGCCTGACTGAGAACGTACGAGTTTGCCTTTCAGGACAGCAATCATGATCTACTACCTAAAATCCTCTATCAATCACGCCATCTAGTATCACTTTTATTTTTACAAAATGTGTATAATTAGGTATTTGGGTCAATTTTAGTAAAATTTGAATTGAACGAATATATTTTTCACTTACAAGGAGACGACCCGAGGTGTTACACACCGATTTTGTTCAAACTCGGGGGATTGGTAGACCTTCATGTAACTTGAAAAATCCTAAAGGGATTTTATTCAATGGGGAATGGTTTTGCCATGTCAACGAAAAATGTTTTTGACAACTTCCAATGGAAATTTTCCAATTGAAAATAACATGGGATTTTGACCGATACCAAGGGTCCCCTCCTGTGAATAATTTAAAAAAATTGAAAACATTTTAAAATACAAAAATTATAAAAAATTGATAACAATTGACGAAAAAAATCAAAATTGATCACATTTTGATCAATCTGAACCAAATCGGTGAAAATGAACCGATATGGCTAAAATTGGAAAAAATGTGAGAAAAAAATTAAAAAATACAAACATTGAAAAAAATATTTCAAAATTGATTAAAATAATTTGAGTTGAAAAAAAAATTGAAAATTGAAAAAATATGGATCAAAAACAGTAGTTTCGATCAAAATTCAAAGGAATTGACGGAAATTTATAAGTTGTGCAAAATTGGATAAATGTATAGATAAATTGCGATTTTTTTGAAAAACAAAGAATTTATTTTGGTCAATAAAAATATTTTAAACTTCTCGCTTCTCTAAACAGTTCTCAATAACCTAAATAAGTTCTTACACTGAACCGAATTGAAGGTACAGCACGTGCGACCCCTCCTTTATTTAGGCGTGGAGGGGGGGGGGGAGTACTGACTTTGTAGAAAATAAGTTTTGAATAGTAAGCCCGAAAATAGCGCCGAGTTTTTAGTTGAGATTTTTCATAGTTGAAAAGATAGTTTAAAGAGTAAAATTTTATATGTATGCGTCGGCACGAGCTTCCGCCGTTACGTGGCGCCTCTCTTCTTATTTCTTTAGACCGGCGCTTGATAGGTGGCGCCGGAATTATACTTTGCTAAAGGGACTAGAGTAATAAATTTCGGGTTGGTTGACACCATAACAAAGTTATAACGGCCCTGCGATAACTGCAAACTGGCTACCAGAGCATAAAGAGAGAGTATGTAGATCGTTTCGTCGCTGTCTGTTCTATGACTATGGAATCCTTTATCTAGCTGGGCTGGAGGTTAAACTTAGAAGCGAAATTTTAGAATTATATTAATATTAAATAATGAGCTAAATTAACATTAAATTAAGAAATACATTAATATTAAATTAAGAACTTAATTAATATTAAATTAAGAACTTAATTAATATTAAATTAAGAAATAAATTAATATTAAATTAAGAACTAAATTAATATTTCATTAATATTAATATTTCATTAATATTAATATTTCATTAATATTAATACTTCATTAATATTAATATTTCATTAATATTAATACTTCATTAATATTAATATTTCATTAATATTAATATTTCATTAATATTAATACTTCATTAATATTAATATTTCATTAATATTAATATTTCATTAATATTAATACTTAATTAATATTCATATTTCATTAATATTAATACTTCATTAATATTAATATTCCGTTAATATTAATACTTCATTAATATTAATACTTCGTTAATATTAATATTTCATTAATATTAATACTTCATTAATATTAATATTTCATTAATATTTCACTAATAAAAAATTAAGAATTAAACTAATATTTAACTAATAATAATTTAAGAATTAAACTAATATTTAACTAATAATAATTTAAGAATTAAACTAATATTTAACTAATAATAATTTAAGAATTAAACTAATATTTCAGTAATATTAAATTAAGAATTAAATTAATAATGCAATTCGCAAATTGATTATTATTAAATTAATAATGAAATTCGCAAATTGATTATTATTAAATTAATAATGAAATTCGCAACTTGATTATTATTAAATTAATAATGAAATTCGCAACTTGATTATTATTAAATTACTAATGAAATTCGCAACTTGATTATTATTAAATTAATAATGAAATTCGCCACTTGATTATTATTAAATTAATAATGAAATTCGCAACTTGATTATTATTAAATTAATAATGAAATTAGCAACTTGATTATTATTAAATTAATAATGAAATTCGCAACTTGATTATTATTAAATTAATAATGAAATTAGCAACTTGATTATTATTAAATTAATAATGAAATTCGCAACTTGATTATTATTAAATTAATAATGAAATTCGCAACTTGATTATTATTAAATTAATAATGAAATTCGCAACTTGATTATTATTAAATTAATAATGAAATTCGCAACTTGATTATTATTAAATTAATAATGAAATTCGCAAATTGATTACTATTAAATTATTAATTAAATTAACGACTTAATTATTATTAAATTAATTGTTAAATTCGCAACTTAATTATTATTAAATTAATAATTAAATTAGTAACTTAATTATTATTAAATTAATAATTAAATTAGTAACTTAATTATTATTAAATTAATAATTAAATTAGTAACTTAATTATTATTAAATTAATAATTAAATTAGTAACTTAATTATTATTAAATTAATAATTAAATTAGTAACTTAATTATTATTAAATTAATAATTAAATTAGTAACTTAATTATTATAAAATTAATAATTAAATTAGTAACTTAATTATTATTAAATTAATAATTAAATTAGTAACTTAATTATTATTAAATAAATAATTAAATTCGTATTAAAATATGAATGTAGAGGGCGACTTAAGCGCCGAACTGTATCTTTCCTTTGGGTAACTTGTTCAAAATAATGTATTCGGTTTGTACTGGCTGTGTACACGTGTGTTTAGGGAGGAATAGTGTCTTTTTTTCTTATACCGAGAATAAATTCCCTTCGGAGTAGCTTCCGTTATTAAAGACGTTCGCGAGAAGATGACGTAGTGATCTACTTTCAATATTATTTTGCTTTCATTTTTATTCCATTTCGAGACTCATAAATATTTACTTTTCTGTACTTGTTGGGACCTTTCAACTGGAAATCGAAGAAGATAAATTAGTATTTTTGTATGGTACTAAGTGCGTTTTGCTAATTTCTAATTCCCAATAGAAGATTAGGCCAAGAACCTATTTATGTTACTAAGAACGTCCAAGGTTCTAACCACTTTCTAAAAAATCTGTTCACCGATTACAAACATATTTAACTTGAGTACTACCCTTGATTATGCTGAAACAGTTATCAGTGGCTTAATAATAATCAGGTGGCCGGGTTTCAATGCGTAGGAGCGTGGTGGAAAGCCAACAGCTCCCTATCACTCATTATCACCGTTAACCTCAACATCTTTTAGGAGAGAAGCGAAACCGATGAACTCGAGGAAATACCCTTCTAGCCAGTTTTCACCCAGTAAACCTTACGTCGCTTTAAAGCAAAAACCACGTAACATTTTGGGGAGCATTTTGAGAAATATCGATTTAAATATTTGAAATGGTAGAGGATAAATAAGGCACGCGAAGTTGGAAAAAAATGTATGGTTGCAATAAATATGATAAAGGATAACAGTTTTCACTACTGGTATCAGAAATAATTGTACAATTTAAATTACTATTAAAAGCAAAAACAACGTAAGTCGAGTTACGTGGGTTTTGCTTTCAAAGCTACAACCTTGTACACTGATTACGGGGAGCGATCAGTTCTTCGACCCGCTTACCGAAGCCAATAGTACTACAACGGAGGAAAAAAAGGAGAGCCAACTCTAGCTTTGAGGAAACTATGTATTCACTTGGAATACCTAAGGATCAATTGACAGCGTGCTACGAGTGCGCCTGGAGAAACGAGTTGTGCTAAATTACGTCGAGAGCGAAAATCTCGAAAACAGGGTTTTCCTTAGACGTTCCTAATGAATAAATATATAGTTTCCTTATTTTAATGATGGCGGCTATTGGTGAGTTTTAGAAAAATTGGCAGTTAAAATGATTTACATAAATGGTTTTAGTTGGCTCTCCTTATCGTTTCTCCATAGTACTGTAAATGGGGCTTCTTTTAGGTTTTTTATTGAAACAAAAATTTATAATTTATTTTATTATTTATGATGCTTTAAATTCAGCTTTTATTAAAGTTGCACCAAATAAATTAATAGTTAAATGAAACATTTCAGTAAAAAGAAAAATTTTGACGATCGATACTAGATGGCGCGATACAATTGGGAAAGTGTAGAGTCCTTCCTTTGAGAGAGATCTTCGATAGTAGATCATGCTCTTGAACCTGAAAGGTAGACTCGTACGTTCTCGGTAACCTAGATCATTTCTTTACTATAAAATATAGTTCTTATTGAGAAGTATCTATCTTCTAATAGAGCAGTTTCACGGCGTAGATTTAGCAATGATCGCCATTCTGATACATTTCTATACCGCGAATACTATTTGCGTTAAAAGTTTTCCTTCGTATTTTCCTCTGCTTTTGCAAAACACGTTTCGTAAATAGTGCTGGGTAAATACGATATTATAGTGACTTTATAAAAACCACTAAAACGGAAAAATATGGTTTATAATTCAGTAAATATCTTTAGGCGGTAAATTTTCATTCGTGATGGATGTATGGAAAACTGTTACAGAAATTTCATTATATTTCCTCTATTTCTCCTCAAGGAAATGGTTCAATAAGCGACTTTCAATAATACATAGATTCGCGGAATATTAACTATTTCACTCGATTTGTGTATACTAAAAATATTAGTATAGATGTAGTTCAATTTACAGTTTTGCGTCGAAGTTTCATCTATTTGGGACCTAAATGGTTAAAAGCCTACCTTTGAGAGTAAAATCTGAAAACGTTTCACAGTAATTTAAAAGCAAATTGAAAATATTTATAAAATCTAATCAAAGTGATTTTCAATAATTTATAATTTGTAATTTAAAATTAATAAAAACCTAAAATAATTATCTCATTGTCAGGGCTGATACTTACAGTTAGTCACTTTTTTTTTAACTAAAAGTAACTTTTTTTTTTTTAAAATCAGTCACTAAAAGTAACTTTTTTCAAATTTGGTCACTAAAAGTAACTTTTTTCAAATTTGGTCACTAAAAGTAACTTTTTTCAAATTTGGTCACTAAAAGTAACTTTTTTTCAATTTGATAGGTTTTCTCTTCAAAAATATTTTTCAGAGTGAAATTTCATAGGGAACGTTACTAATAATCTAGCAAAAATTGTTAATTAAACTAAGATATATAACAACTCTAATTTTAAATAGGATATTCTCCCTTCAAGGTCGATTATCTTATTTCTACCCCTATCATTTAATTACTAGTATGTTTAAGAAAATATAAGAAAACACTAATTTTAAGAAATAGAAAGTTACTATTACAAATGCGGTGATTTTTACTTAAATAAACTTTATTTTTAGTGACGTTTTGATCACTTTTTAGTCACTTTTTGGTCATTTATTTTCAAAGTGGATAGTCACTATATAAACTATAATTTAGGCTAACTCTGAGTATCAGCAATGCATTGTTAATGTGCCGCCGAGAGTTAATTATTTCTAATTACTTGTTACCTCCTCTTAAAGACGAGCCACGCGGAGATGTGTCGCGCTCAGTTTAAACCTTACGATGATGTCAACTATTTTTTTGCACAGTAAATAATAATATTATGACACATGCGCAGTTAGACGAAATAGCAGACGAGGATTGTACTTTGACGTCATACCTCACCGGGGCCTCAGTGACCTATGGCGTTAGCTTAGGCTTCCCTTTGTTGTGACAAATACCCCTGTAGCGCAAAGAGTCGATTTAGGGTCGGGCTTTAGTCGTAAAGTCGCTTTTCGGTCCTAGTCCAAATGCCGACTCTAAAAGTCGTAAACGTTTTTGCGATAATTGCAGGTAAGTACGTTTTTTATCCCTTTTAAAGTCGGTATGGTGACCTAATAGATTGGACCACTTACCGACCCAATAAGTCTTATCAATGCAACTATTAATTAGAGTCCGAACGTGGACCTTAAATTGTAATTGCTGTCGTGACTTGAAAAAGCCATTGCACATTTATAACACGACTAATGGTCGACTTATCCAACAGTTTATTTTTAAATTAATCGCGCAGAACTGTGAAAATTAGCGATTTAATAAAACAAATTAAAACAGTTTTTTAAATAATTTCTTTTCTTTACTCTATTTTGTCGAAAAAGATCATATATTCAGCTTGAAAATGTATGCCTTTTCAAAAATCTCTTAACTCAAGTAGGTCATATTCGTGTAATTAAATATTTTAGGGAAATATATTGTTAATTCAAATCGAGGGAATGTTCTGCTAAAACATTTTCTGCCTCTGAAACTGCTTGGATTGAATCTGAAATTACGATAAATCGTTGATTCATGTATGCAAACTAATAGAAAGATGTTACCAACACAAACACAGCTAAACATGTTTTTGGAAATCAAATTCGTACATTTTTTTGGTCGAGTCGGAAATACGCTTAAATTGATCGTCGGCCCTACGTCGTTTCGGTGTCGCTAAACTGTCTACTTGAAGTCGGCTCAGAGATATTTCAGATTCGGCCAGTAGTCATTTAAGAGTCGGATATATATCCATATTAAGTAAAATTTTCTAGTCGATCGACGGTCGGCCGACCATTATTCTACTAGGACAATATTTGTCGGCCCCATATGCGGCTAGGACATTTCGACTAAAAAAAGGAAGGTCGGCCAACTGTCGGCCGACCATGCTGATCGACCTTTTTTGTCGACGTCGGCCCGACTTCAAATTGCTACATGGGATTACTTTTTTAAGTTGGCATACAGTCAAACGTTAAAGGTAGGCCGACCGTCGGCCGACCCTTTTTCGGGTAGGACATTTCGACTCAAAATAGTACGGTCGGCCGACAGTCGGCCGACCACAGATTTTTAATAATTCGTCGACGTCGGCCCGACTCTGAAACAATTCTTTTGTGCTGCAGGGGTACCCAGTGGCGGCTTAAGAAGGCTGGGTCCCCGGGGCGGCGGTAGTGTTTTATGACACCCCCCAGGACCGTGCAGAAGTTTTCACGGGTCCGTCTTCTTCAAGTTTAATCGTTCTGATTTGCACCCCCCCCCCTCAAGCTTCTCCAATGGCACCTCCTGCTACCCTGGTACCCGGGGCGGACCGCCCCCCCTCCCTTACGCCGCCACTGCAAGTACCATCCTAATAGTTATGTTTCAAGCCGATAGATGGTGGTGCGGTTACTGAAAGTCGCTTAATGTGGTAAATGTGACTAACATGAAATACAAAAATCAACGAATCCTTTGGTGGTATAGTGTAGGTACAAAATTATCAATTCAAATAATTTCCAAAGACCCAAAATCACCAAATACCGGACGTTCTTGGATTTCAAAATTTAAGCAAGAATTTACTAACTATCGCCAGAAATATCTAAACCTGTGGTTCAATTCTCTTTAAAACTATGATGTTAATTTTTTAAGGGTATTTTTTTAATAATCCTCTAATCATTTTAAAACAAAATCTTATTTTATGATAATGCATAGAGCCTAGCGCCGCCGATCCAACGTCTTTGTTGCCGATATTTTCAATGGCGCTGAACCACCGCCGCCGAGTCATTTAAGGCTGGTTTACACTAGGGAAAAAACGCCACAACGGTGACAGTCGACGTAAAAATATTTCACTAGGCCTAACGGGAAAATTTCGCTTCGACGTTCACCGTCGTGGCGTTTTTGCCCTAGTGTAAACCAGCCTTTACTTTTCAGCGCACCGCCGATGCCGCCGCGGGATATTGTGATCCCGCAGCCGATTTTGTTTTTGGATTTTCTAAGTATCTTTATTTTTTTTCCTTCGAAAACATTTTGGATTTATTTTTTCTCAATTTACAAAAGGGGAGAGAAACTTTTACCCGTTCGCGAAGCCGACGATAATTTTTGAAAAAAATCGCAGGGTGATTTTCGCGAAACGCTGCCGTTGATCCAAATCAAATCGGTGCTATGCTCTGATAATGGCGTGAAATAAATCGATGGATTTGGTTTCCCCTTCCATAAAAACTTGTTGAGGTTAACGGCTGGCTCGCGTGGCATGAAGGGCTTGGCACCACCCTCCTACGCGTTGTAACCCGGCCACCTGAATTAATGGCTTTAAAAGTCGCTTGATGACTTGGGCCTAAAGTGTATTATCCTAGCTGATTATTATTTATTTGGTTAAATAGGTAATAATTTAAAATCTGCTCAGAGCACATTTCCAATTTAGGCCCTTAATTATTTTAGAAAATTATTTAAAATAGGAGTATTCATTAAGTTATCGTTCTCGATACTTATACTAATAGATTCTTTTTATATTTTATTTATTACTATTTCAACATTTCTAAACACGTATAACATCTGTTATTTTTTAGGTCAAGATATGAGTTAAATAAAAATGGTGTTTCAAAGCACTCAGGTTCTTACTTGCCTTTGATTAGATACATTTAATAATCAGCTAGCTAGGCTAATAGCCAAAGCACCATCTTATAGACCCATGTCAGCTAGCGAATTTTAATGTCTTAATTCCGGTGGCCGAGTTAAATTGCGTAGAAAGCCCTTCATGTCCATGAACCAACAGCTCCCTACACTAACTACTACCATAAGTAACATAATAACAATAAGTATGACACTTCCTATTGTTTCAATGCTAATTTTGTAACCGGACCTATTTTCAACACTGACCGTACAACCCAGCTGCGACTGGGACTCGCAACTGAACTAAGTAGTATATTATCGTCCTTGGCATTAATTTATTTATATTTGGGCCTATTTTAGGCACTAGGGGGCTCTGTGGTGAATTAAACCTGGATTGAGCAATAACAGTGAAAATCAGTTCGGTGATAATCTAAGCTATTTGTTATACTTATTATGTTACTTATGCTATTACCGTTATGTAATGGGGAAACCGAAGAACTCGGGGGGAAACCCGTCTAGCGAGTGGGGAGAGAACTTGCAAACTCTACGCGGAAGGATTTGTTCCGAGTTTTCACCCAGTGCTACAAGCTGGGATCGAACCGGGCTTTTCTTGCTGCGAGGCGCAATTTATTCAAGCGTTGCTCTTAACAATACAGCGCGAGGCTGCGGGATTCTTTCCTTACCCCATCTATTGGTAGAAAACTTTACTAAATATTCACTGGGTTTCAAGGGGTTTATTTTTGAGTCCCTTGGCACTCGTCAAACGAATTTTTAACAAAGTTCGAAATTTGTCGCTTTCATCGTGTTTTAAATTCGGTTACTTTTTATTATTGAATATTTTGGCCAACTGCGAAAAAAAACCCCTATTTTTCGGACCGAGGTTTTATTTATAAATGGCCGTTTGAATTTTCCAGAAGGGTGCATCAAAAATGGATCAATCTTCGTCGAGTGTGCATTATTGACGATGATTTATAGAGCTTGTCAAGCGCGATTTCATTCCCTCAAAGATGAAATATCACGTTTTATGGCCCCAAACCAAATAACATATTTATCATACATATTTAAAAAATTGATAAAACCACTTGAGTCGTTCGATTAAAGATGGCGTTAGTAGTACCCAACGCCTGTAAACGAACTTCTCCCCCTCGCGCCGGAGTGCCGCGTGCGGAACACTTTTACAGGCGCCAGTAGGTAAAAAATTAAGTATTTACAAATTGGCGGTATTTTAGGACGATATATAAATAATGGAACAATATTTTTAAACAACGCCGGCGGGAGCTGAAACGGGTTAAATCGATACTCTTTATAATAATAAGGGGGAATTTACTGCGTAATGGCAAAACCCAGTAAAAGACAATTTTTAAGATTTCGAGTTAAGAAATATAAAAATTCGTAAATGAAATAATATCTGTATAATAGCTGAAAGTTTTTCTCTAAAAACATTTAAATTTAAAAGTCATCCTTTTATTTACATTCCGTGATGGATATTTAAAAAGATGTCTCGAAGTCTATACCAGCTAGGAGCAACAAACACAAGGAGCTAGCGTTTAATCGCGCTAACGCAGTGTTGTGTACAAATTTCAACGGTCGAGCCCTTACGCTGAACGTTTTACGGAAAGGAGGAAGAGAATTTCCGAATTTTCCCCTTCCGACGGCAGCAGGCGCTAAAGCTTCTAACCAATGAAAAATGTACACAAGAAAATGCACAACTTCTGACGAGTTGCATTATCCTTGTGTGGGGTGCTGTGTTTGTTGCTAATAGATACCAGTAAATAATTATATTAAGTAATGTAAATTAAAAAAAATTATAATGAATTTGAATAAATGTCGTTTACTAGGTTTTGTCGCGGGACCGGCGAAAACAGGGTCGCTTCTTGGTCTGTCTGTCCGTCTGTTAAGGTCAACGTTGTTTTGCAAGATTAAACTTCCCCCTTCTAGACGTACGCGTGAACTGACGGCTAATGGCTTGTCCGAAGCAATATCGGTTTGGCGGTCGAAGGGAGCCAGATGAGTGATGAATGGTAGTCGAAAGCGGAGGCGGAAATAGGGCCCGCAATAAGCCGTCGCGACTCGGACAAGCGAGAGATTGATTGTTGGCTCTAGCGTCCGTTGTTCGTCCATACGAGACTAGCGTGTCTCGGTGTCGGACCACGAACTAAGAGGTCCTTACGGCGCTCGTCTTGTTTTCTCGCGGAGAAGTTTCAATTCAGGCCGCTCCATCCTTTCCCACCGGCGGCAACCCGTCGCTTTTTTATCCGTTTCTCCGGAACCAGTTTTGACAGATTTTTCGAGTCTTTTCCTTTCACGGGATGTAGGCAAATTTCTAAGCCATCGATTCGGGATATCGAGCGGCGGCGCGTTTTGCGATTTTAATGGCCCTTCGGCTCTATATATAGTTTTGAAAGTCCGCGTCAACGCAATTACGGCTATCCATCAGACCGTACCACAATGCCGTCGACGACCCTCGTTTGCCATAGACCCCGACCATATCCCTTCCTTTGTAGTCTCGCAATTCTCAAATGCTTTAAATACTTTAACAGATGTAGGATATTATTCTCGCTTTCAAGAAGGAATACAATACGTACATGGTATCGATAGTATATCATATATATCTTACGAAACTAGTTACCAGCTCCCTATATTTCAAGGAAGCCCCAATTTCGAATTTAAAAGATGGCAATTTTCAAGGTCGAGATAATCATTTTCAAGGTCAAGATCGCCCTATTTATAGTACTTATATTGTAATAAAGGTTTTTACAGGAAATATAAATAGTGAAGGTCAATCTTCCTTCATTACTCACTCGGGGCGCGACAGTCTAGAACGTAGTAGAAAATCCGGTTATTAGCGATTTTCTAAACCATGCAGTGAGTAATGAAGAAACTTTTACCTTCCCTGCTAGCGTTATACTCCCTTTAATATATTTCCGAGATAACCATTTCGAAGGTCGAGATGCTATTTAATATTAATTTAATTCTGAATTTAAATGCTTAATTTTAATTAAGTATTAATTTAATGCTTAATTTTAATTTAGTATTAATTTAATGCTTAATTTTAATTTAGTATTAATTTAATGCTTAATTTTAATTTAGTATTAATTTAATGCTTAATTTTAATTTAGTATTAATTTAATGCTTAAATTTAATTTAGTATTAATTTAATGCTTAATTTTAATTTAGTATTAATTTAATGCTTAATTTTAATTTAGTATTAATTTAATGCTTAATTTTAATTTAGTATTAATTTAATGCTTAAATTTAATTTAGTATTAATTTAATGCTTAAATTTAATTTAGTATTAATTTAATGCTTAATTTTAATTTAGTATTAATTTAATGCTTAATTTAATGCTAAATTTTATTTACTATTAATTCAATACTTAATTTTAATTTAGTATTAATTTTATGCTTAATTTTAATTTAGTATTAATTTAATGCTTAATTTTAATTTGATATGAATTTAATTCTTAATTTTAATTTAATATTAATTTAATGCTTAATTTTTAGTTTAATATTAATTTAATCCTAATATTTAATTTATTATTAATTTAATTGTCATTTTTAATTTAATTTCAATTTAATTCTTAACTTTAATAGAATACGGTTAGTGTTATTTCTCTGAAGCACAAGCTCTCTCTGATTTAGGAAAAGTAGAAATAGTTCGGGTTGATATATGTCATATAGTGATGTACTAAAATGATGACATCGGGAAATAAATGGTTTATAACTGAATATCCCTACGCAGGTTGATTTCTACACATTCCATCAGTATCGCCCCTTCGACGTCGAAATCCCATTGAACCTAATCATTTCATTTTTTCAAAGGGCTGGAAAATTGAAAGGTCCCATTCAATAGAAAAATATCCTTCCACCGAATATTTCGAGCCCAAGGGGTTAGAAAATTCAAAAGTCACATTCAATTTAGGTTAGGTTAGGTTAGGTTAGGCTAGGTTATGTTAGGTCAGGTTAGGTTAGGCTAATTGAGGTCAGGTTAGGTTAGGTTAGGTTATGTTAGGTCAGGTTAGGTTAGGCTAATTTAGGTCAGGTTAGGTTAGGTTAGGTTAGGTTATGTTAGGTCAGGTTAAGTCAGGTCAGGTTAGGTTAGGTTTTAGGTCCTCCGTAGACGGTAGTAAAATGGAATTGAATTTCGGTCGAATGGGACCAAAAATTTATTTTTTTAAAAATCGCATATTTGGGCTACTTTCGGTCGAATGGGACACCAAAAAAAGGCATTCGGTCGAATGGGAATTCGGTTGAATGGAACCAAAGCATTCCATGGACCATTCATATTGCGATGATAAATGTTTAATTTTTTATAGCGCAAATAGATACTTCTACGAGTGTAATTATTTATACTGTCGGGAGGATGTCGACGTTGAGACGATTCTCGGTCATCATGGTCGAATTTTCCCTCGCCACGATAAGGAAAAACGTCACCAGCGTGCGCTTCGATCGCGTCGAAAGACGTCAGTTTAAAGGCCTAGGATTTCTTCCGCCTGTTTTCCTTTAAGTTTACTTCTCGCCGCGCAAATATCCTGGTGGTAGGCCAACGTGTTCCACGGTTGACCTACCACCAAGATATTTGCGTGGCGGGAAGAAAACTTAAAGGAAAACTGGCAGAAGAAATCCTAGGCCTCTAAGGGAACCAATGATATACCAAGCTGATTTGATTTTTTTATCGCGAATTAACATACTCAATCGCCCTAAGAATATATAATTGCATTCTTGGTTAAGTTTTACTACTGACTAGCTGAGCTGACAAGTGAGTGCTCACCGTGAATTTACGAAAAATATTTTGTATTAAATCGGTGTTTTATTTAAAAAAACTGGTGTTGTAAGACGGAAAATATTAAAATAATGACCGAGGCCTTTTTTCCGGAAAATTTTCCGTATTTTTCCGCAAAATATTAAAATTGTTTTAATTCCATGATTTGTCTAATATACTGTTTGCAAATTAAAATAAAGCGTCAATTTCGCTTCATTTTTTGAATCTAAAAGTAAAACTAAACCTCTAGACTAGTTTAAACTGATTAACAATGTAACACTACAAATGTTTTGTAGTATGTTTACTGATATTCGACATTTTATATCGAAAAAAGTTAAAAACATTAAAAAGTAATTTATGTTTAAATTTTGTATTTTTCCGATTTGCGGAAAATTTTATTTTTCCGGAAAATTAACAATCACAAAAAAACTCAAATTGAAATAATATATATAAAACCTCGGGTAACGGGGAATTTAATTTTATGTTTTAACCAGAAAGTTAAAAAAGAACAAAAACATGCAGTGGCGGATTATGATCCTTTGAGGCCCTAGGCGCAATTTTCTCAAAAGACACTTTTAAGTTAAAAGTGATTTTTGTATTTTTCATCGCTATGTAACTTTTGAGCTCTCGGAGATCACGAGGGCATAGAGCGCCTATTTATAGAATATGTGAGCAGCACCTCGAAGAAAAACCACTCCCCCGCGCTTGAACATAGCGATTTGTTTTCACTGAGAACATGCTTTGAAGACACTCTGGCAGCTAGGAGCCACAAACACAAGGAGAACGCAGCTAGCATTTAAACACGCTAACGCAGTGTTGCGTACAAATTTCATTGGACGAGCCTTTACGCTGAACGTTTTACGGGCGGGGGAAGACAATTTCCGAATTTCCCCCTTCCGACGGCAGCAGGCGCTAAAGCGTCTAACCAATGAAAACTGTATGCATGACTTTTGACGGGATGCGATCTCCTTGTGTGGGGTGCTGTGTTTGTTGCTCCTAGCTGGCAGCGACATGGCAAACTCTCTCTGTGGGTAGTATATCTTCAGGGAATCATGAAAACAGGTTCTATAGCCTGCACCTTTCTGGGGTGGCGGAGTGGTTAGCACTTTCGCCTCGTAGTAAGAGGAGCCGGGTTCGATCCCAGCTTGTGGCACTGGGTGAAAACTCGGAACCACTCCTTCCGCGTTGAGTTTGCAAAGTTCTCTCCCCACTGGTTTAAGGGGTTTTCCCCGAGCTCTTCGGTTTCCCCTTGTTGAGGTTTACGGTAATAGTTAGTGTAGGGAGCTGTTGGCTCGCGTGGCATGCCGGGCTTGCCATCACCCTCCTTCGCATTGTAGCCCGGCCACCTGAAATAATGGCTTCAAAAGTCGCTTGATGACTTAGGTATTAGCCTAGCTGATTATTATTTTTATTATATTATCTTGAATATACTTTTGGGGTTATAAATAACGCGGTGAAACCTTCCATTGTCACTTTCGCGTACGTCCCGACTAATGGAAATGTTCGTCTCACGTCACTTCGAAATTATGTCCATTTAATTTCCTTTAACGAATATCAAATGCGGGGATCGGTGTCAGATCGGGTTAAGGTCGGGATACTTTCCCATCGCCGATAAAAGGCAGCCAAAGTTCAAGGGTCGCCGCAGCCCGAACCGCGTTCGATATCCATTTCCCTTATTAAATCCCGTCACCCATTCGCCGTGACATTGATTGTGACGGCCGCCGCTGCAAAGAAGCCGAATAAATCACGCATTTTCTTATAACCTATCAATCGGTCACTCTCCCCTCAACCGCCGTAATACATTTTCCTTATTTTGAAGGTCTTACAAAGCTTATTGACACCTAAAACCATTATAGACCTGATTAAGTAGTTCACACGTACGCCGCTAGCGAACCTGCCGCTGGTGTAGCGTATTAATTTATTCAATGAAACAACAACTGCAGAAAGACAAATAATCAATATAACCCTATGTAACATAATAACTCATAAGTATGCCATAAAAGCATTTTCTTTAATGAAACCTTGTTTACGGGATATGATGCAAATCACGTCATTTCCGACTCCCTGACGAAAAACGCGTCATCAGCTTTATTGCTGGGAAACGAAAATTTGTGAAGTATTTCTCGCGCGTTTTTAACATGAACAATCCATAATTTAGCTTGTGCCACGCGATCACGTGATTTTGTTGCCATGGTAACCTTTTCAACAGCGCAATAATTATAAGAATTTTTGCATTTCTGGGTCCACTTATTGTATGTTCCGTGTGAAACAAAGTCTAATTGAATTTTTTTAAATGTAAATGTTATACTGAGGCATACTTATGAGTAATTATGTTACATATGATATAACCAAATAATATAGATAAAAAAAGAATACAATGAAGAATAAAGAACATACTTTAAGGCTCGACATTGTAGAAGAGGGGAATTTTAGGTAATTTATTTTCGGTTACAATATCATTGGAGAGCGAATTCCAATCATTATCTACACTGTTTGAAAATGAATTAAAACGAACAGAAGATTTACATGTTGGTTTGTGAAGTTTTAGCGAATGCCCCCGGGTTCTGGACTCCGCACTTAGAGAAAAATAATCCAATTTGTTATTAAAAAACTTGTGGAGAAGACAAATTATTAATTTTGTGACGAATAGAATGTATACTAAGAGCGTGTAATCAAATCTCAGTCGCCGTATTTGCTTTTATTCAATATAGACAAGTGGCAACATTTGAAATCCTCTAAGAAATCATTTAAATCGAACACGAAATCCGTTATATTTAAATGAGAACCAAAATGTAAAACTCTTTTAACTATTAATATACGCGTCCGCTTAAGTTGAATTTATAATTTTCAATTACGCTTAGTACGTGTATGTATCGGTGGTTCTGTGGTAGAACACTCACCTGCCAAGTAGGAGGGCCTGGGATCAAAACCCACCCGACATTTCGAAAAATGATGATAAGGCGTATACTGTGAACTTTTGGTGGAAACCCTGCCATTTGGGTGCTAAGACGTTTAACGTAACGCTTAGCGTTCGGTCCGACCCAAAAGTCAATAAATAGAAGTTGGAGAGGAGAAACCACACAAATACAGCACGCGCAATACAATCATAAACACTGCACCCACAAACGTCGCAACACAATCACGAATTTGAACTCAGGCGTTTTAAAGACTATAAATCCTTTTCCAAAATTCGAGAAACCGCGATCGCGGTTTTTATTACACTTTGCCCCGGGACTGCGAACGCGCTTCCGCAGCGAACTACAGACAGACACACACGAAAAAACAGATCTGGTGATTGTAAAACCCCTCCGAGGGAAATAGTTAATAACAAGTCGGCCCAGCCAAGATATTAGTTTCACATCGACGCAAAGGTGAAATAGTTAAGCTACCTTCGATGTCTTACGACGTGCAATAATAATCCAATATAATTAATTTACAACGTTGAAAAATATTCCTATTATAAAATATCGAATTATTATCCTATTCTAGCATATCGAAAGAAGTTGCCTAATTCCAACTTTCCGCCACCCGCCAATTATAATCCTATTCTAGCATATCGAAAGAAGTTGCCTAATTCAAACTTCCCGCCACCCGCCAATTATAATCCTATTCTAGCATATCGAAAGAAATTGTCGAATTCAAACTTCCCGCCAAATAAATTGTCTAATTCAAACTTCCCGCCACCCGCTAATTAAAATCCTATTCTAGCATATCGAAAGAAATTGGCTAATTCAAACTTCCCGCCACCCGCCAATTAAAATCCTATTCTAGCATATCGAAAGAAATTGGCTAATTCAAACTTCCCGCCACCCGCCAATTATAATCCTATTCTAGCATATCGAAAGAAATTGTTTAATTCAAACTTCCCGCCAACCGCCAATTATAATCCTATTCTAGCATATCGAAAGAAATTTTCTAATTCAAACTTCCCGCCACCCGACAATTATAATCCTATTCTAGCATATCGAATGAAATGGTCTAATTCAAACTTCCCGCCACCCGCCAATTATAATCCTATTCTAGCATATCAAAAGAAATTGTCTAATTCAAACTTCCCGCCACCCGCCAATTAAAATCCTATTCTAGCATATCGAAATAAATTGTCTAATTCAAACTTCCCGCCACCCGCCAATTAAAATCCTATTCTAGCATATCGAAAGAAATTGTCTAATTCAAACTTCCCGCCACCCGCCAATTAAAATCCTATTCTAGCATATCGAAAGAAATTGTCTAATTCAAACTTCCCGCCACCCGCCAATTAAAATCCTATTCTAGCATATCGAAAGAAATTGTCTAATTCAAACTTCCCGCCACCCGCCAATTAAAATCCTATTCTAGCATATCGAATGAAATTTTCTAATTCAAACTTCCCGCCACCCGCCAATTAAAATCCTATTCTAGCATATCGAAAGAAATTGTCTAATTCAAACTTCCCGCCACACATGGGCAAAATAGCTGCCCTCCACCCTCCATCCCTCTGCCCTCCGGAACATTTTGACCTCGAATTGGAAATTTTCGCGCTCCTATACCGAAAAAAAAAACTTTTTTATGGGATGGAAATTAGCTTTTATTTGACTCGATTGGCTCATCATTTTCATATTCCGATTCTTAATGCCACGCGAGCCAACAGCTCCCTACACTCACTATTACCGTTAACCTCCAGTAGGTTTTATGGTAGGGGAAACAGAAGAACTCGGGGGAACACCCATCTAACCAGTAAGCAGAGAACTCAACGCGGAAAGAGTGGTTCCGAGTTTTCATCCAGATTGAGTGGGGCTCTACTTGCTGTTAGGCGAAAGTGCTAATCACTCAGCCACCCCACTTCCATAAATGTGTCATTTAGTTTAAATAATTCCTAAAACCTATGTCTAGAGTGACGTAAAATTGACGTCATACCCTTAGAGATTAAAATACGAACTTTCGCACCGACGACGAGGCAAAGAACACTCAAGAGGACTAACGACTTTAAGTCTGAAGTCCTTCAATATGTTTAGTCTAGAAATTTAAGAAGATAAGCTGCTGATACTCTTATTAACTTCTGGAATAACAAATAACATCCCTGGATGTGGTGATCACAAATATGTTTGGTGGAAATCGTTAATCACCGCTAATCATTCGAAATCACTCGAGGTAATCAGAAAAAAATATAATTTTATTAACTTGAATTCTTAGGTAATCACGTCTTCCTTAAACTGGTAATCCGAAATCAACGCTAATCGTTTGAGAAATCATGAAGCTATAAAAATAATCCTAATCCTATAAAAATCCGTAAACAAATATTCGATAATAACGCCATTGAAAATCAAGAAAAAGTCCCACAAAATCCAATTTTTCGGAACACCTTTGATTAAAAATGTTACGAAGTTGTAATTTTCCGATTTTCCTTAATCCTTTTATAGTCCATCGATGACTCTCAGGAATGCATCTGACAAGCGCATCCCCTGGCGTGTCTCGTAAACTAAATTCTCAAAAATATCGTTGTTTGGAGTTAGCTTACACTAGTGATTTGTTTAATAGGCTAGAAAATAGTGCGTGTTCCGTTCGGGCGTTGTTTGAAAACAATTTTTGAATCTCTGGTGGGATTTCCGGAGACTTCTAAGCCTTTCTATTCTACTCCAATCGCAACGAGTCTAGGATTTGTCTGGGTGCCACGCTGTCATCGTAATTTATAGTGTCCAGGGGCGTAGGAACATTTGAAAGTTGGTGATGGCAGGCGAAACTCTGTATTTCAAGGAGAGGGACCTAGAGCCAGAATTTATTAATTTTTACCTTTTGAAATTTTAAGATAGATAGTGATTAGTGGAGCAAAAATAATTTATAAGATAGTATTAAGAATGGCCGGTAGGCCATTCTTATTTAAGGGGTCAGCGCGATTTCCTATGGCTAAAATTAATACAGCCAAGCGCAGGATAATCAGTAGTCGGGTCGCAAAGAATTTTAAGACTTTATTTTAAGCGATTTTCATGCCCAAGATTCAGTATTGTGGATGGCTAGCGGGATTATTCTTACTGTCAACAATTATTGTCTGGCAGTACTACAATTAATATTAATGTATCAGCGTTGGTGTACAGTACAGAGATAGCCATACGGATTTGTTGCTACTGTCAACTTCAGCTATAAACGTATTAGAATCCCGTCATTTAACGAAAGTTAGTCGACTGTTGATAAGAAGCTTCGTACTGTAATGAGTCAGTGTACCATTTTTGACATGGAAGGCCAACTGATCAGCTCGTAGCCAGTTTGCCGGAAAAATGCAAAAATCAAATTTTGTCCGTCTTCGAGTTAACGTTGTTTTTCGAACTTTACTTAAGAAATAATAAACCATTTCTTATGGGAACTTTATTTAAATCTAATTATTTATACGTAATTAAGTATTTTTTAAGTAAAAATTATCTTTATCGTAATTAATTTTGCCTTTGCTTCGTAGGGAAAATTAGCCCGTAGAACCCGATCATATATTCTAGGTTAAAAATAACGTATTTTAGTAGTAACAGAAAGAATTTTGTGGAAAGTGAAATTTACCCAGCTGATTTTTACAGAGTTAAAAAAAAAGAATAATTGAATTTTGATTTAGGTGTATCCATCTAGCATTGTGTAAATAATTTTTGGGAATTTTAATTACAGTAATGAAGTATGGTAAATATTTGAACAATTTTTCATAACAATAAACGTTTTGGGCATTCAAACTTAATCCTCTATGTAAAGAGGTCTTAATTATTCAAAAGCTTAAAGAGTGAGTAGACTGCAATTATTGTTATTTGAGGATCAGTAGTGTACGAGCCATACCGTTGTAAGGTAGTACAGCCAGAACCGGACTGGAGACCCACCATTCAAGTACTGTTGATAAATGTGCTTACACTAAGCGTGTTAGAATTTTTTTTGATTTTTAATATAACATATATTCATGTTAATTGCCTTTGTGGCTATTTTAATTTACAATGTCTGTGTACTGTACCCCATTCTATTTATATTGCCTTGTGGCTATAAATTACACTTTGCCTTCGTGGCTATAAATTACACGTTGCCTTCGTGAATATAAATTACAAGTTGCCTTCGTGAATATAAATTACAAGTTGCCTCAGTAAATATAAATAACACTTTGCCTCGGTGAATATAAATTACACATGGTTGGTTTTTTATTTGAAAGCTCGGCAGAGTTGGAAAAGTCTTGTAACCTGATTGAGATAAAAGTAAACTATTAAAAGCTACCCATAAACACTATCTTATCAAAGGTCTGTTTTCTGATTGAAAGTTTTACCAAAATTAGCATATTTCACTTGATCACTAGAACCAGTCTTAATGGGAAATTAAAACTCAATTTGACATAACATTTTGAAATAATTATGATAATTGGTTAAGTAAAATATTTAAAATAATATTAAATATTTTAAATTGCATTCAATTACATTAAAATGTCTGTTCAAAATATATTTAAAAATTTATTTATTTTCTAAATTATGGCTTTTATTTTCAATTATAAATTTTAGGCAAAATATGCCCTGTGAGGCAGAGCAAAGGGACAGCTATAAGGGACAGCTATTAAATAAAAAATGCTTTTATCAAAGCAGTTGGAAGGTTGATTTAAGGGATAGTTCGGATCTATGAAGGCACAGATATATGAAATGTTTTAGAATTAAAGAGCTTTTTTTTGGAATTATTTTAAAAAGCCAAATATATTTCTAACATAATTTTCATCGATTTTCCTCACATTTTATATATTTTAAAACCCTTTCCTTAAATTTGAGCCTTGAAACTGTAACAGTAAACTGAGAAAATTTTAAATTGTAAAGGATTACGTGTAAAATTACAGCATTTAGATTGCTGAAACTCATTATAGATACCAAACTAGTAAAAAAGTCATCAATAAAAGAGATTTGCAATCAATTTAATCAAGAAAGTTATTAAAGTTCACAGAAAATTTGGATGCAGCTAAAGCCTCTATTTTCACAATGAACAGATGATATTCTCTAACTATAGAGAGAGCCTGCAGTGGCGGCGCCAGGAATTTTCGCGAGGGTAGGCAAACCAAATAAATGGGCCTACGACCCGGGACCCCCCTTTATCAACGAAATCCTTCAATAAAATAAAGAAGTGATGTACATGACGAACAAAAAAGTTCTAACAACAGTAAAACGAGTCCAAATATAACAGAACTGGTTTTATTTACTAGGAGATACCTCAAAAATGTCTAAATACATTATCGACATTTGTTTCATTGTTATTTATAAATGGGACCCTTTCTAGATAAATTTGGGGCCCCTTATAGGGTGATTTTGGGGCCCTTTCGAAATTTTAAGGTAGGCAGTGGCCTACCTGACCTACCCCCTAGCGCCGCCACTGAGAGCCTGCAAGTGCAAGGAGAGCCATGTGTCTTGTACTTTAGCTTAGAAAAGATAAGTCATGAATTTTCTTTTATTAAAGAGACTTTCAAGAGACCCTCTAGTCAATTTAAAATACGTAATTCAGATGCCGTACATTGTGAACCCAAAGTTACGACTGAATGACTTATTTCAATTCGACTAGGTCTTTCTTGAAAGTCCCTTTAACAATTCAAACAGGCTACTGCAGTGTAACTGCACACATTTCAACAGGCCTTTCTAGAAAGAAATGTGGTCATTTTATTGTAACTCTAAAGTCACTATTTTTTACTACCAGCGGATACTTGACTTGTGAGGATCTTCAGTTTTTCATGATGCATGCCAAATTTAAATACTGATCTATAATTCTACTTTAAACCAGAAGTTTAAAATAAAAATAAATTTATTAAGAGAATTAGCTTATATAGAAAGTTGCAAACTCCTTTAACCGTTTAATTTCATTTGTATTTATACAAAATTCTAATTTAACATATAAAAGAATATTAATTATGGTTATAATATTTTGCGAGTAGTAGTTTGAAACACAAAACTGCAGAATCCACTTACGACAGCATAGCAGACGTCTATACAGGGCTTCCACATTTGATATCTAAAATTTTCCTCTTGCGATAATTTCATTAAATGAACAATCCCGTTTTTCGCGTTTTTGACATACAAATTTCCATTTCGTATCCCTCGCTCATAATACTAATTTATATAGATATTCAGATTAATTCTGAAAATGAATACAAATTTAAGGTTTTATTTATTACAAAATTACTTACATTTGAATAATTTTGCATAAACATATCCTCAAAAGTTGCTTTAGATATTTAGATCGTGACTTTCATTATTTTTATAATGACCCTTTATTAAATTTCCCTCGTTTTTCCCGTTTTCCCTCTTAAATTGCATAATTCCCTTTTAGCGTTTTTAAAGGTGGAAAAATTCCCTGCATATGGAAGCACTGCGTCTACAGCATTGAAAATCAATGCCAGAAATAAGCGTTTCAAAGATATGGTGCCTTATCAAGCAAAATAACTCAGCTCGTAGTATGTCTTTTTCTTTCGATTTTTTTATCCCACAGACCTATTTTATGGTGGCCGATTTTGAAATTCATTTTAAATATTTCCATTAGAATATAAATAATTCTGTACTAAACACGCGTAAATAATTCTGTACTAAACACGCGTACTCCTTTACAATTTAAAATTTTATCAGTTTACTGTTACAGTTTCCAGGCCCAAATTTAAGGAAAGGGTTTCCAAATATATAAAAGGTAAGGAAAATTTGATGGAAATTATTTTAGAAATAAATTGTGCTTTTTAAAATAATTCCAAAAAATAACTCTTAAATTCTAAAACATTTCCAATATCTGTGCCTTCATAGATCCGAACTACCCCTTAAATCAACCTTCCAACTGCTTTGATAAAAATATTTTTTATTTAATCCATATCTAGGCCATAAAAATGAAACATGTACAAAGATTCCGTTTTTCGCCAAACCGCATTACGGCTTTAAATTTACCGCGCGTACTACCTTTCCTAACCATGTAAATGTTTAATAATTTGACAAATTTCTTTCAAAAAGCATGCTGGGAAATCAGCGGGAGCCTGCAAAGGCACATGTTTCATTTGTTAACATTAACCAGAGGGAGATGAATACTACTATATATTAATTTAAAATAGAACTTAACAAATAAGTATAATTTGATAAAAAAATAAATATTTTCTACTAAAATTTAAGTGCAAATCATTAAGATGATAACACAAGGGCGCATCCAGAATTTCATTTTGGGTGGGGTTTAAACTGTGCACCACCCTTTTTGAACATCGGGAATACTCGTTAATTACGTGATCACTCGTGAACGTCGCGGATACTCGTTAATTGAGTGATCACTCGTGAACGTGGTTTATACTCGTTAATTGAGTGATCACTCGTGAACGTGGTTTATACTCGTTAATTACGTGATAACTCGTGAATGTCGCGGATACTCGTTAATTGAGTGATAACTCGTGAACGTCGCGGATACTCGTTAATAACGTGATCACTCGTGAACGTGGTGGATACTCGTTAATTACGTGATAACTCGTGAATGTCGCGGATACTCGTTAATAACGTGATCACTCGTGAACGTGGTGGATACTCGTTAATTGAGTGATAACTCGTGAACGTCGCGGATACTCGTTAATTGCGTGATCACTCGTGAACGTCGCGGATACTCGTTAATTGCGTGATTACTCGTGAACGTGGTGGATACTCGTTAATTACGTGATCACTCGTGAACGTGGTGGATACTTGTTAATTGAGTGATCACTCGTGAACGTCGCGGATACTCGTTAATAACGTGATCACTCGTGAACGTGGTGGATACTCGTTAATTACGTGATAACTCGTGAATGTCGCGGATACTCGTTAATAACGTGATCACTCGTGAACGTGGTGGATACTCGTTAATTGAGTGATAACTCGTGAACGTCGCGGATACTCGTTAATTGCGTGATCACTCGTGAACGTCGCGGATACTCGTTAATAACGTGATCACTCGTGAACGTGGTGGATACTCGTTAATTACGTGATCACTCGTGAACGTGGTGGATACTTGTTAATTGAGTGATCACTCGTGAACGTCGCGGATACTCGTTAATAACGTGATCACTCGTGAACGTGGTGGATACTCGTTAATTACGTGATAACTCGTGAATGTCGCGGATACTCGTTAATAACGTGATCACTCGTGAACGTGGTGGATACTCGTTAATTACGTGATAACTCGTGAATGTCGCGGATACTCGTTAATAACGTGATCACTCGTGAACGTGGTGGATACTCGTTAATTGAGTGATAACTCGTGAACGTCGCGGATACTCGTTAATTGCGTGATCACTCGTGAACGTCGCGGATACTCGTTAATAACGTGATCACTCGTGAACGTGGTGGATACTCGTTAATTACGTGATCACTCGTGAACGTAGTGGATACTCGTTAATTACGTGATCACTCGTGAACGTAGTGGATACTCGTTAATTGAGTGATAACTCGTGAACGTCGCGGATACTCGTTAATTGCGTGATCACTCGTGAACGTCGCGGATACTCGTTAATAACGTGATCACTCGTGAACGTGGTGGATACTCGTTAATTACGTGATCACTCGTGAACGTGGTGGATACTTGTTAATTGAGTGATCACTCGTGAACGTCGCGGATACTCGTTAATAACGTGATCACTCGTGAACGTGGTGGATACTCGTTAATTACGTGATAACTCGTGAATGTCGCGGATACTCGTTAATAACGTGATCACTCGTGAACGTGGTGGATACTCGTTAATTGAGTGATAACTCGTGAACGTCGCGGATACTCGTTAATTGCGTGATCACTCGTGAACGTCGCGGATACTCGTTAATAACGTGATCACTCGTGAACGTGGTGGATACTCGTTAATTACGTGATCACTCGTGAACGTGGTGGATACTTGTTAATTGAGTGATCACTCGTGAACGTCGCGGATACTCGTTAATAACGTGATCACTCGTGAACGTGGTGGATACTCGTTAATTACGTGATCACTCGTGAACGTGGTGGATACTCGTTAATTGAGTGATCACTCGTGAACGTCGCGGATACTCGTTAATAACGTGATCACTCGTGAACGTGGTGGATACTCGTTAATTACGTGATCACTCGTGAACGTGGTGGATACTCGTTAATTGAGTGATCACTCGTGAACGTCGCGGATACTCGTTAATTGCGTGATCACTCGTGAACGTCGCGGATACTCGTTAATAACGTGATCACTCGTGAACGTGGTGGATACTCGTTAATTGAGTGATCACTCGTGAACGTCGAGGATACTCGTTAATAACGTGATCACTCGTGAACGTGGTGGATACTCGTTAATTACGTGATCACTCGTGAACGTGGTGGATACTCGTTAATTGAGTGATCACTCGTGAACGTCGCGGATACTCGTTAATTGCGTGATTACTCGTGAACGTCGCGGATACTCGTTAATAACGTGATCACTCGTGAACGTGGTGGATACTCGTTAATTGAGTGATCACTCGTGAACGTCGCGGATACTCGTTAATTGCGTGATTACTCGTGAACGTCGCGGATACTCGTTAATAACGTGATCACTCGTGAACGTGGTGGATACTCGTTAATTGAGTGATCACTCGTGAACGTCGCGGATACTCGTTAATAACGTGATCACTCGTGAACGTGGTGGATACTCGTTAATTACGTGATCACTCGTGAACGTGGTGGATACTCGTTAATTGAGTGATCACTCGTGAACGTCGCGGATACTCGTTAATTGCGTGATTACTCGTGAACGTCGCGGATACTCGTTAATAACGTGATCACTCGTGAACGTGGTGGATACTCGTTAATTACGTGATCACTCGTGAACGTAGTGGATACTCGTTAATAACGTGATCACTCGTGAACGTAGTGGATACTCGTTAATTGAGTGATCACTCGTGAACGTCGCGGATACTCGTTAATAACGTGATCACTCGTGAACGTGGTGGATACTCGTTAATTACGTGATAACTCGTGAATGTCGCGGATACTCGTTAATTACGTGATCACTCGTGAACGTGGTGGATACTCGTTAATTGAGTGATCACTCGTGAACGTCGCGGATACTCGTTAATTGCGTGATTACTCGTGAACGCCGCGGATACTCGTTAATAACGTGATCACTCGTGAACGTGGTGGATACTCGTTAATTACGTGATAACTCGTGAATGTCGCGGATACTCGTTAATTGAGTGATCACTCGTGAACGTGGTGGATACTCGTTAATTGAGTGATAACTCGTGAACGTCGCGGATACTCGTTAATTGCGTGATCACTCGTGAACGTCGCGGATACTCGTTAATAACGTGATCACTCGTGAACGTGGTGGATACTCGTTAATTACGTGATAACTCGTGAATGTCGCGGATACTCGTTAATTACGTGATCACTCGTGAACGTGGTGGATACTCGTTAATTGAGTGATCACTCGTGAACGTCGCGGATACTCGTTAATTGCGTGATTACTCGTGAACGCCACGGATACTCGTTAATAACGTGATCACTCGTGAACGTGGTGGATACTCGTTAATTACGTGATAACTCGTGAATGTCGCGGATACTCGTTAATTGCGTGATCACTCGTGAACGTGGTGGATACTCGTTAATAACGTGATCACTCGTGAACGTGGTGGATACTCGTTAATTGAGTGATAACTCGTGAACGTCGCGGATACTCGTTAATTGCGTGATTACTCGTGAACGTCGCGGATACTCGTTAATAACGTGATCACTCGTGAACGTGGTGGATACTCGTTAATTACGTGATCACTCGTGAACGTAGTGGATACTCGTTAATTACGTGATCACTCGTGAACGTAGTGGATACTCGTTAATTGAGTGATCACTCGTGAACGTCGCGGATACTCGTTAATTGCGTGATCACTCGTGAACGTCGCGGATACTCGTAAATAACGTGATCACTCGTGAACGTGGTGGATACTCGTTAATTACGTGATCACTCGTGAACGTAGTGGATACTCGTTAATAACGTGATCACTCGTGAACGTAGTGGATACTCGTTAATTGAGTGATCACTCGTGAACGTCGCGGATACTCGTTAATTGCGTGATCACTCGTGAACGTCGCGGATACTCGTTAATAACGTGATCACTCGTGAACGTGGTGGATACTCGTTAATAACGTGATCACTCGTGAACGTGGTGGATACTCGTTAATTACGTGATCACTCGTGAACGTAGTGGATACTCGTTAATTACGTGATCACTCGTGAACGTAGTGGATACTCGTTAATTGAGTGATCACTCGTGAACGTCGCGGATACTCGTTAATTGCGTGATCACTCGTGAACGTCGCGGATACTCGTTAATAACGTGATCACTCGTGAACGTGGTGGATACTCGTTAATTACGTGATCACTCGTGAACGTAGTGGATACTCGTTAATAACGTGATCACTCGTGAACGTAGTGGATACTCGTTAATTGAGTGATCACTCGTGAATGTCGCGGATACTCGTTAATTACGTGATCACTCGTGAACGCAGTGGATACTCGTTAATTGCGTGATCACTCGTTAACGTCGCGGATACTCGTTAATAACGTGATCACTCGTGAACGTGGCGGATACTCGTTAATTACGTGATCACTCGTGAACGTGGTGGATACTCGTTAATTGAGTGATCACTCGTGAATGTCGTGGATACTCGTTAATTGAGTGATCACTCGTGAATGTCGTGGATACTCGTTAATTGCGTGATCACTCGTGAACGTCGCGGATACTCGTTAATTGTGTGATCACTCGTAAGCTTCAGAAATATTCGTTAATTGCGTGATCACTTGTGAACGTCGAGAATACTCGTTAGTTTTTCATCACTCGTGAACGTCGAGAATACTCGTTAGTTTTGCATTACTCGTGAATGTCGTCAATAATCGTTAATTGCGTGATCACGTGTGAAATTCGTAAATACCTGTGAATTTCGTTATCAAGCGTTATACTTTGGAGCTCCGTCATTATAGATATTAAATAAAAAATGCTTTTATCAAAGCAGTTGGAAGGTTGATTTAAGGAGGAGTTGTTGGGATCTATGAAGGCACAGATATTGGAAATGTTTTAGAATTAAAGAGTAACAGTAAACTGAGAAAATTTTAAATTGTAAAGGAGTACGCGTGTTTAGTTCAAAATTATGTATATTATAATGGAAATATTTAAAATGAATTTTAAAATCGGCCGCCATGGATATAAAAAAGGCTTTGGGATAAAAAATTCGAAAGAAAAAAACACATACTACGAGCTGAGTTATTTGGCCTGATAAGGCACCATATTTTTGAAACGCTTATTTCTGGCATTGATTTTCAATGCTATTGACGCAGTGCTTCCACATGCGTGGAATTTTTCCTTTTTCTGGAATTTTTCAACCCACAAAAACGCTAAAAGGGAATAATGCAATTTAAGAGGGAAAACGGGAAAAGCGAGGGAAAACGGCCTTTCGCGGAGGTAAATGAGGGAAAAGTGTTCTTTGTACGGGAAGAAAGGGAATTTTAAGGTTTTCTGATACCATTGCCTGTTTTAGTCTACTATAATTGGATATGTTATGAGTCACAAATTTAAAAAATATTTTTAATACGTTCCTAAAATGCTGGTCATTTTGATAGTAATGAAAGTCACGATCTAAATATCCATATGCAACTTTTGAGGATATGTTTTTGCAAAATTATTCAAATGTAAGTAATTTTGTAATAAATAAAACCTTAAATTTGGATTCATTTTCAGAATTAATCTGAATAAATATATATATATATTAGTAGAGGGATAAAAAATGGGAATTTCTATGTCAAACACGCGAAAAACGGGATTTTTCATTTATTGAACTTATCGCAAGAGGATAATTAGGTATCAAATTTGGAAGCCCTGTATAGACGTCTCCTATTCTGGCGTAACTGGATCCTGCAGTTTTGTGTTTCAAACTACTACTCGCAAAATGTTATAATCATAATTAATATGCCGTTTTATATGTTAAATTAAAATTTCGTATAAATACATAAGAAAATAGAGGCTAAATCTGCACTAGCGATACGAATCGGTAATTTACCCTGGTAATTTACGCGGTAAATTACCCTGGTAACAGTAATTTACAATTTTCTCAGGTAAATTACGAAAATGGTAATTACAAGGGTAATTTACTATGGTAAATTACCATGGTAATTTACCATCGTATTCGTGTTTCACTGTTTCTCAATTTTCCTTGATCTTTCGGGCTAAAATGTACCTAAAATACGTCGCACAAGATTATAAAAATCAAAACCTAACGTTATTCGCGTTTTAGTGTATTTTTGCATCGTTTAATAATAGGCGAAAACTATTCGCTAGTTTTGGAGTAACTTTTTAGGAAATAGCGAGCAACTTCGAAATATAGTTTAGCTGTTATTGTATGGAAGAAGTTGGTAGTTTGGGGTAAAAGGTGTATTCTTTTCGTCTCATAGCGAGCGAATAGTTTTGGCCTAATGTAATTTCACTCCAGCAAACACTAGATCATAGGCGTAACGCACTAACTCGAAGAGCTAGGCACCGCTGCGCCACCTAGATTCGTTTTGGTAGCGAATTTCCAAGGAGTCGAAGGCCGTGTTAGAATAGTTTGATACGTTTAATAGGAAGAATACTTATGTCTAGCCCTGTTTAAGAAAAATCACATTCATGATTCATTTGTCGTCTGCTAAAATGTTATTTTTATATTCACTTGGTTATTCCGCAATCCTCCTTGGTTATTATTCCGAGCATCTGCTTTAGTTTAGCGTTACTTCGAAGTAGTCTAGCGAAAGAATATAGTATTCTTTCTATAATTTCATATCATTTAAATAAGTAAATAGTTTTATTTGTTAAAAATGGGTAAAAAAAAGAAGGTAGACCCAGTTATTCAGAAATATTTTGAGCAACAAACGGTGAAGCCCGGTAAATGCGATTTGTTAACCCATTAAAAGCGTTTCTTCTTTGTATTCCTTGTTTTAATCGTAAAAAAAATAAAATTACGGTAATTTACCGCAACACGGTAAATTACGCGGTAAATTATCGCGTAATTTACTGATTTCCTAAATTACGGTAATTTAAGAACTCTAATCTGCAGCCAAATTCTGTTAAATTTAATTATATTCTTGATTAAATTGATTGCAAATCTCTTTTATTGATGACTTTTTCACTAGATTAGTTTCTATAATGAGTTTCAGCAATTTAAATGCTGTATTTTACACGTAATCCTTTATAATTTAAAATTTTCTCAGTTTACTGTTACAGTTTCAAGGCTCAAATTTAAGGAAAGGGTTTTAAAATATACAGGGTGTCTCAATTTTCTTGATCAGGCCATTTTTCTCAAAATGTATTTATGCTAGGGTTCTGAAATTTTCAGGGTTTATTTGTTAAGTATGGAAGGCTTTGGTTACTAAATTTCAGAAAAATGAAACGATTTTGTGCCGTTTTGGAAAATTTATTTTTTCACCGGTAGATGTCACGCAAAATGTTTCAATAGAAAAGTTGTAGGGCATAGTCAAAAGTGTAAAAATAATTTTGGTTCGGTTGAAAAAGACCTATTTTTCACTGAGTTTGGAGGTCGGGGGAAAAAACAAGTCGTATTAGCAGGCAATAGCCTTTAACGAATTGTAGGTAACATGCATTTCAGTTATAAGATTTCGAAAAATAAACAAATAATGCGTCTGTACTCGGCCAGAGGAATGTCGTCCAACACGTTGGATATTTCATTTTGAAGGAACTCCAAGTAGTTTTGACCGTTCAGACGATTTGGCAGGAAGAACGGGCCAATAATTCTGTCACCTAACAGACCAGCCCACACATTTAAGCGAAACTGCACTTGGTGGCGGTGAGGAAATCCCCAGTGTAGATTCTCGTAGTCCCACATATGTTGGTTTTGACGGTTGAAAGGCCCATCTCTTCCGAATGAACATTCGTCGGACATCAGTAGTTGATCGTGAAAATCCTGGTGTGCGTCTGTCATGAGGCGAAACCAATTGCAGAAGTCGAGTCGGCGCTGTCTATCACCGTCATGCATTCCTTGGTGAAGTGTCGCTCGATAAGGATGAAAATGGTGTCTTTTGAGTGTTCTCCAAACGTAGTTTCGATCCAACCCTAAGTCAAAGCTGGCAGTCCTGACGCTCGCTCGAATATAGGCGACGAAGTAGGCAAGTATGGTGTTTTCCATGTCGATGTCCTGGAGACCACGACCACGAAACCTCGGATTGATATTACCCCAGTTGTCGAAGTCGCGGACCACTCTAAGAACCGTCGTATGACTTGGTCTGCAATTGGGAAATCTTCGTCTAAATAACTGACTTACTAGAGTAGCATTACGACGACCTTCTCCGTAAAATAATTCTAGCATATGAGCGCGCTGATCTAGAGTGTAAAGAGGCATACTGGACAACAATCGGACAAGCTGAGATAATGTTTTAACTTTGAAATGTAAACGCTTTAAATACTACTCGGACAATTGATATTTCACGTTAAAAAACAAGAAAAGAAAAATAAGCGTAATTTTTGGTCTACAAATCTTTGTTTGATGATCTTACTCGTAACCACGTCGAAATGGAAGACGCGGTCTTTGTCTACTTTGTCTAATTAGGTGTTGAACGTAATAATTTTCTTTAACAATAACTTTTTGCAGATCTGATTATTAACTACATAGCTGAAAGCATACGTTCCCTACAATAAATGTACATGTGTGTTGTGATTATGTACGATTGTTTACGTTAAAGGCTATTGCCTGCAAGTACGACTTGTTTTTTCCCCCGACCTCCAAACTCAGTGAAAAATAGGTCTTTTTCAACCGAACCAAAATTATTTTTACACTTTCGACTATGCCCTACAACTTTTCTATTGAAACATTTTGCGTGACACCTACCGGTGAAAAAATAAATTTTCCAAAACGGCACAAAATCGTTCGATTTTTCTGAGATTTAGTAACCAAAGCCTTCCATACCTAACAAATAAACCCTAAAAATTTCAGAACCCTAGCATAAATACATTTTGAGACAAATGGCCTGATCGAGCATATTGAGACACCCTGTATAAAATGTGAGGAAAATCGAAAATTATGTTAGAAATATATTTTGCTTTTTAAAATAATTCCAAAAATAACTCTTTAATTTTAAAACATTTCCAATATCTGTGCCTTCATAGATCCCAACTACTCCCCCTTAAATCAACCTTCCAACTGCTTTGATAAAAGCATTTTTTTATTTAATAGCTGTCCCTTTGCTGTCTCACAAGGCAAATTTATAGCAACAAATGCAACGTGTAATTTATAGCCACAAATGCAACGTGTAATTTATAGCCACAAATGCAACGTGTAATTTATAGCCACAAATGCAACGTGTAATTTAAGGCCACAAAGTCAACGTATAATTTATAGTCACAAAGGCAAATTGTAATTTATAGCCACAAAGGCAACGTGTAATTTATAGCCACAATACAACGTGCAATTTATAGCCACAAATGCAACTAAAAAAAATCTCAAGCGCACTTAATGTAAGTAAGCACATTTATCAACAGTACTTGGATGGTGGGTCTCCAGCACTGTTCTGGCTGTACTACCTTACAACGATATGGCTCGTACACTACTGATCCTTAAATAACAATAATTTCAGTCTACTCATTCTTTAAGCTTCTGAATAATTAATACCTTTTTACATAGAGGATTAAGTTTGAATGCCCAAAACGTTTATTGTTATGAAAAATCATTCAAATATTTCCCATAATTCATTACTGTAATTAAAATTCCCAAAATTATTTACACAATGCTAGATGGATACACCTAAATCAAAATTCAATTATACATTTTTTTACCCTGTAAAAAATCAGCTGGGTAAACAAAAACTTATGGAAGAGATAAAACAAAATTAACTTTAAACTAAATTTCACTTTCCACAAAATTCTTTCTGGTACTACTACATACGTTATTTTTAACCTAGAATATATGAACGGGTTCTACGGGCTAATTTTCCCTACGAAGCAAAGGCTTAACGGTTAAATGTTAATTACTATTAAACTAATTACGATAATGATAATTTTTCATTAAAAATACTTTATTACGTATAAATAATGAGATTTAAATAAAGGTCCCATAAGAAATGGTTTATTATTTCTTGAGTTAAGTTCGAAAAACAACGTTAACTTTAAGACGGGCAAAATTTGATTTTTGCATTTTTCCGGCAAACTGGCTACGAGCTGATCAGTTGGCCTTCCATGTCAAAAATTGTACACTAACTCATTACAGTGCGAAGCTTCTTATCTACAGTCGACTAACCTTCGTTAAATGACGGGATTCTAATACGTTTCTCGCTGAAGTTGACAGTAGCAACAAATTGGTATGGCTATCTCTGTACTGTACACCAACGCTGATACATCAATATTAATTGTAGTACTGGCAGACATTTATTGTTGATAGTAAGAATAATGCCGCTAGGCATCCAGAATATTGAAAATGAAGTCTTAAATTTTTAGCTACCCGACTATGGATTCTCCTGCGCTTGGCTTCATTCAATTTCGCCATAGGAAAGTTGGCTAAGGTCTTAAATAACTTGCTCTATCGAGCAAGTTAATGAGTGAATTTCTTATGTAAACTTTGTAAATATAATATAAACCACTTTTGCATAGTGGTTTTTGGAAAATTATTTATAGTATTTTAATGCATAGGGTTGGTTCAACCATTTCAATATAACATTTGATCGCTCTGATCGTACGTAAGGTTTTTGAAAGTTCGAGCATTGGCCATTTGGTGAAAGCTAACCCCACTTTCACAGACAAACCAAAAGCTAAACATCATGGCATTTGCTCCATGAAGTATAAAACTTTTAATTATTTAAAATAACCATGGAACCGAATTTTAAAATTTATAATTTAACTATTAATTATAGAAAAGAGTTGGTTACATCAGTGGCGTAGCTAGGGGGGGGGCGGCCCACCCCGGGTGCCAACCGTTTGGGCGTGATTTGGGGGTGGCACCTGACCGTGAAAAAAATAAAAACTTACACAAACGAGAGACTAGTAAGTAGCACACCATGATGTCCGCCCCGGGTGTCACCCATACTAGCTACGCCACTGGGTTACATGAGACAAAACTGGTAAGAAAGAAGTGATCACACGAGGCCAAAACCGGTAATATTGTCCGCCATCTTTCAAAATGGTCACCATTTGTAGAATACTTTTAAGTCAAAATCGACCGAGCCAAAATTAACAAACAAGGAGTAGTTATTCTCTACGCGTCATACCTATCTGCATAAACGGAAAAAACCACAACTTTAGAAAAGGTCAAAGGTCATTGGTAAAATAATAATAATTATAATAATCAGCTATGCTAATAATCAAGCGACTTTTAAAGCCATTAATTCAGGTGGCCGGGTTACAACAAAAGAGAGTAAAAATTCGGCCCATTCGGGCCCGCGCCACAAAAATATATCAAATAGCTTTTTACAGAGCACGCCAGTTCAAGTTTGAAATAAGAGTATTAAGTATTTATTCTGGATGTCCAGTCATTGACTTTTAAATAATGTCTCGACGAAACACTTGTAAAATACAGTTTTATTTTCTCGTTAGAAAGAGTATAATTAACCACGCTTAATTAACGTTATAGCTAGTGTAGACTATAGATAGCCTTGAAAAGCTTTGTTTATTTTTCTGTCTCCGAGTTTTCTTAAGGCAATTTATTCGCTCGCTTTAATTGTCATTAAATAGACTTTTCCAGCCTCTCTCTGGACATTTTCGGGGAAGGGGGGGGGGATGCCACGGCCGGCCGCCGGTCATTTATCACCCAAAGGGGGAGACCCCAACCACCCCCTTTTCGTACGCCTCGGATTCGCTTAAGAAATAAAATATTAGGACGCGAGGGTTAAAAGCTCATCTCAACCACCGCCATCTACCGGAGCTTTTTCCGCGCCCGCCTCTTCCGCGTCGATTTGAAACGAAATGATTCGTGATTAATCGTGATGCGCGCTTTTAAAAACATCTCCTCGCATTTTTCTCGAAAGGTGGCGACCTTTTCGTTCTTCGGGCCATCTTCAGGCCATTTTTTATGCAAAATCTCTTTTCTCTAGTTGTTCCCTCGTTCGTTCCAAGGTCGTGCCGTCTTTTCCACAAGTGCCAAAATTGGCCTTTGATGTAAATTTATTTCTTCTTTAGCTATTTTAAAATGAAATTCAAATCTAAAGAGGGATTTTATTATTTGCTTTTAGTGTCGGTTTTTTTTTCTGTGAACAAATTCCTACGCAGCGTGGATCAGGGTTCTTTTTATTTGAGAGGTTAGACAACCCTCGGCTTTTATGAGCAACTCGTTCGTCAGTTTCAAATGGAAGAAAATATCACAGCGCGGTTTTACGCCATCTATATTCGATCTCCAAACTACTTATAAGAAATTATATAAAAAATGGTACGAGAAGTTAACGAAATGAGGTTTTTCGATAGGTGTCTATTTTAAAGGGTATTGTCTCTAATGAAATGGGGAAGGTTCAGTTCGAAATCGGAGATGCCTCGCAGTTATCGATTTTACATATCCCTCTATCAAATTCCTTTCGTAACTTTATTTTCTGTTTATTTTGATTTGCTCTGGAGATTTCATACTATACGTATTAGTGCTCGGAATTGTTTATTCATTATCCACAAATTTTCCAATTTATTTAAAAAACGTTGGTAAAAAGAATATCATTTTAACTCATTTAATTATGTTTTTACGCAACCAAGCATTTATTTGAATAAAAGTGGTATTTATTTAAATAATTGTTTGTTTTATTTAAATAATAGGCTTATTCACTTTCGATTATTTAAACATTTTACAATTTTTATTCAACTATTGGTTATTTAAATAAATATTATTTAAATATCGCCGAGCTTATTTTATTGATGAATAAAAATTAATCGAATGACGAGCACTAATACGTATAAATTAGATAACTGTTCCGTTAGATGAATCTGGTGAGGGGAATTATAGCAGATCAACTCAGATCAGTTACTTCAGTTAAGGAATCAGATACAATTTCAGATTTCTGTTTGACGGGAATATAAAAGATAAACCTGATCCGGAAAACTGAATATTTTCAGATATCTGAGAATTAAGACCTGAATAACCTGATTAATTGGTAGTTGGAAGCACTAATTTATTATATAATATATTAAAAAGTCCAGATCTATTATACAGTGTACAATGTTTTTATTTAGTCTACCATAATTTACTTACCAAAAATTCATAATTATAGTTCCAATAGCCACCGTTAGATGGCACACAAATACGCTATTAAATTCCCCATCCTAGAAACAAACTACGCGTGTGACGAACAGGTCCCAATTCTTTATACCTCAGAAATAGGTCAGTGTATTGAGCACTACCGTACAGAGACTGTCGATTAAATCGCGCGTATACGTTTCAGTGAAATAACATTTCTATTTTAATCGATTATTACAACCTGTCTCTAAATTTAAAATATTTTTATTTTATCTTGTTTTTTTTTGTTACGCAAATGTCAGTGTACAGAGATGAGTGGAACTTGTTTATCTCGTCAAAACTAACCCGAAGCAGAGGTCACGGAATCGATTAAGGGGCTTTTAACGCTTCGCCGAATTCGTTCATTCATCGACGACAGCGGCTGTAATCGAATCTTTCAATGCCATCAAATCCAATATCCCCCTCAGTCCTTCCGATTTGTTTTCTTAATTCAAATCGGCCAAACGAGAATTTTTTACTACCCATCTTTTACGTTGGTGGAATTTAAAAATTTGTTTTCGTTTCATTAGGAAATGACGCTATATAATATAATTTTTCTTTAATTTTTTACGGTATCACGTAAACTCTGTATTTCTTTCCAAAAACAAAACATACGTGATACCATTAGCTTTTAGCGAATCTTAAAGTGGACCAAACTCTTCATATTTATTCTCAAGTAGCTAAAGCAATTAGGAGCGACGGGCCAACTCCACATCGCTTCCGATATTACACCTCAATTGTAGTAAAGAGGTTAGGCGAATTAGCGGATAAGGCTGAATCACCTTGAGCCTTAACGAAATGAAGGCGTCATTCTAGAAGTTTATGACCGAAGTAAGTGGAAAGCGATCAATGTAATGTAAGTGGCATTTTCTCCTTTACGTCCTACGGTAGAAAGGGGAATGACAACGGTTGTAGTAGCAACGAAACGTTCCCTGTAGTCACAGTCAGTCTCTCTCTCTTCCCTGTCTCTCTGTCTTATAATTTGCCTTTGGCCACCTAGCGACTAACGCGAGAATTTCTTCTTCTGCTAAGCAGACACTTTGTAGTTTTTAAATACAGTGTCTAATTAGCTGAGGAAACTTTACCAGATAATTAAACTTGTCGAGTTGGCCACTGATTAACCTTTTCAGTTAGCACTGCCCTACGTTTCAGAAACGCATTATCTCCAAAAATGGCATTTCGAGATAAATCGATTTTTTTCATTCTTAAGAAAAATAACAATACTACATTATTTAGATAACTGGAAACTAGTTCTTAGGGGGTTCTTTTAGTCCGCAATCTAAATATGACCACGACTATCGCCAAAAGTAAGTAAATCTCAGAATAATTTGACATAATGCGTTTTGTACGTTTATATTTGGCTAAAAAGCTTAGCTGAAACGCATTATGTGGTATAATAATACTTAGTAACGACCATTGCGACTGTTACCCTGGGAATGCGACTGAGAAATTAGAGCAGACAAAATTATGCGAAATGAAGACTCTTATTGGTTTATAACGACATAATGCGTTTCTGCAAATTTCCGCCGGTCGTTAATGCGTTTCTGCGGAGTATTTTCGAAACTTTTCGATTTTAATGCGTTTTTGCATTTTCACATCTCGGAAACTAGACCAGATAGAAAAACACGGACTTCAAATTTAGAATCATCGCACAAAAATTAGTATGAGGAGCATTCAAACTCAAAAAGTAAAAAATGGTCGTTTCTGAAATGTAGGGCAGGGCAGTCAGTTTGTTATTATAATACACAAAAAGGTATATTTAGCAGACGAAAATCTCCCAGTTTATGAGCAAACTGAAAAGGTTAATCAGCTTTTTCAATTAAAAGAGTCAGGATTTTCATCTACTAGACAGACGTTTGTCGTTTATTTAGCTGAAGAAACTTTTCACGTTGGCCGCTAGGTGGCTTTATGATATCTGAAATGGCTAATGGCCGGTCTGTCGCGGTGGAGCACTCGGTCACGCGAGATAAACGTTTGAGTGGTGACAACGGTGGCAGAGTTGCCAGACATACGATAATTATCGGTCACGTCGATAATGGCGAGCTAAATTTTGGACCGTACGATAACTTCAACGCCGTACTATAAAGCACGCTATTTTCGATAATTTAACCCGCGTGTACGACATTTTTTTAATTTGGTAGAAAACTGTTTAAAACGGTTGTATACTATTGGACCGAATCCCGTTTGACCGAATCCCACTGAACCGAAAAGTATTTTCGTTTATAGCCCAACATGGCGGGATTCAGTTGAATGGGAAATTTAAATCTGGTTCGTTTTCACTTCGGGTAGGTTAGTTCAGGTTGGGTTAGGTTAGGTTAGGTTAGTTCAGGTTGGGTTAGGTTAGGTTAGGTTAGGTTGGGTTGGGTTAGGTTAGGTTAGTTCGGGTTGGGTTAGGTTAGGTTAGTTCAGGTTGGGTTAGGTTAGGTTAGGTTAGGTTGGGTTGGGTTAGGTTAGGTTAGTTCGGGTTAGGTTAGGTTAGGTTAGGTTGGGTTGGGTTAGGTTAGGTTAGTTCGGGTTGGGTTAGGTTAGGTTAGTTCAGGTTGGGTTAGGTACATTCGGACGGATGGGATTTCGGTCCAATGGTCTATAATCGGTTAAAACTAAACATTTTCAACATTAAATTTTTATTTTCAATAGGTCAAACTTCATTTAAGCGTTATTAAAAAAGTTTAAAATCAATATACCAACAATTCAAACTTATTGACAATTGTCTGAAATCGATAACGTTTTTCTGAAATCGATAATGTTTTTCTGTAAAAGATAACGTTTTTCTGAAATCAAAAATGTTTTTCTGAAATCGATAATGTTTTTCTGAAATCGATAATGTTTTTCTGAAATCGATCACGTTTTTCTGAAATCGATCATGTTTTTCTAAAATTTATAATTTTCGTCCATGGTATTATAATTAGATTTGTAGGACCTGACAACGCTGAATGGTGAAGGCGCTAACACTGGATGCCCGCAGCTCGCGATAGGGAAGATGAAGCTTAAGCATTTCCATCAACGTGATAACTTATCATCATTAACTTCTGATCACAGTCGGGAAAGGAGGTCGGCTCGCGGTTCGACATAAACCTCAAAGACCGACTAGATAGTTATTCGGTTTACTCCATCTTAAACTGGAAGCTGGCTGCTTGCATAGCACATGTGTCTTGCAGCGAGCCAGCTTCCAGTAAAAGACAGAGTAAACTATGTAGTCGGGCTCTCTCCCGCAAAGGGCTCTTTCATCCGGCTGGAGTACCTCAATCGCGAACGGGGCGTCGTCGAGCGAAGAACCGACCACCGTCCGAAATTAGATCCGACCCAACTGTTAGTCCCGGCCGAATTTTAATAATGGCCGATAGATAGTCTCATTAAGGGGTCCGGCTTCCCTAATTAGATCGGTATGGTCAGAGTGGGAATTCCTAAAACAATTGATTTCCATCCACCTCGTCTCTCCGTTCTTCCGACCTCATCGAGGCCTTTCGACCCGCGGCCGCGACCGTTGACGGTTGGGGTCGATTTCCTTATTTCTCTTCCATTCTATCTCTCGATTGGGATCGCGCCAGGGGGGTTGGTGTATGTGCCTATATTTATTTCTTTCTCTCCCCTCCGTTAATTCCCAATCAAATACGACTCCCAATTTGTCCGGAAAAGGACAAAATTATTTGCTAGCTATTCGGTCGTTGTTCCTTCGATTCCTTTCTTTTAAGACCCCTCGTAAGATTAGAAGTATATAATAAAATCTTGAAGTTACCGTTTTCGTAAGAAAAGGGTTATTGCAAATTGGAACTATTTCAACGTATCACCCGAATAACGTGGAATGTAATAACTTGGAAAGATCGGGCCACTGGAATAGCGTGGAACTGGAATAGCGTTGAATCGAAATAACGTGTAATTGGAATAACGCGAAAAATTTAAAAACTGGAATAACGTAGAACCGGAATAGCGTGGAATCGGAATAACGTGTAATAGTATAACGCGAAAAATTTAAAAACTGGAATAACGTAGAACCGGAATAGCGTGGAATCGGAATAACGTGGAATCGCAATAACGTGGAATTGGAATTAACGTGGAAATTTTAAACAATGGAATAACGTAGAACCGGAATAGCGTGGACTCGGAATAACGTGGAAAAGATCGTGCCACTGGAATAACGTGGAAACGGAAAAGCATGGATCGGAAAAACGGAGACGCTGAATAACGTGGAATGGAATAACGTGGAACCTGAATAACGTGGAAAATATCAGGCCACTGGAATAACGTGGAACCGGAATAACGTAGAATCGGAATAACGTGGAAACTGAATAACGTGGAATCGGAATAACGTGGAAACTGAATAACGTGGAAAATGTTAAAACCGGAATAACGTTGAACCGGAATAACGTGGAATCGGAATAACGTGGAAACTGAATAACGTGGAAAACTTTAAAACCGGAATAACGTTGAACCGAAATAACGTGGAATTGGAATTAATGCGAAAAATTTAAAAACTGGAATAACGTGGAATTGGAATTAACGCGGAAATTTTAAACAATGGAATAACGTAGAATCGGAATAGGGTGGACTCTGAATAACGTGGAAAAGATCGGGCAACTGGAATAACGTGGAAACGGAATAGCATAGATCGGAAAAAGTGTAATTAGAATAACGCGGAAAATTTAAAAACTGGAATAACGTAGAACCGGAATAACGTGGAATTGGAATTAACGCGGAAATTTTAAACAATGGAATAACGTAGAATCGGAATAGTGTGGACTCTGAATAACGTGGAAAAGATCGGGCAACTGGAATAACGTGGAAACGGAATAGCATAGATCGGAAAAAGTGTAATTAGAATAACGCGGAAAATTTAAAAACTGGAATAACGTAGAACCGGAATAACGTGGAATTGGAATTAACGCGGAAATTTTAAACAATGGAATAACGTAGAATCGGAATAGTGTGGACTCTGAATAACGTGGAAGAGATCGGGCAACTGGAATAACGTGGAAACGGAATAGCATAGATCGGAAAAAGTGTAATTAGAATAACGCGGAAAATTTAAAAACTGGAATAACGTAGAACCGGAATAGCGTGGAATCGGAATAACGTGGAAAAGATCGGGCCACTGGAATAGCGTGGATCTGGAAAAACGTGGAATCGAAATAACGTTTAATTGGAATAACGCGGAAAATTTAAAAACTGGAATAACGTAGAACCGGAATAGCGTGGAATCGGAATAACGTGGAACCGGAATAGCGTGGAAAGCGAAGAAACTGTAATAACTTTTTAACCGGAATAGCGTGGAAAGCGAAGAAACTGGAATAACGTGGAAAGCGAAGAAACAGGAATAACGTGGAACCGGAATAGCGTGGAATCGGAATAACGTGGAACTGGAATAACGCGGAATTGGAATTAATGCGAAAAATTTAAAAACTGGAATTACGTCGAATCGGAATAACGTGGAAAGGGAAGAAACTGGAATAACGTGGAACCTAAGTAAAGTAGAACATTCCAGGGAGATATAACTCAATCTTCAATATCTAAATTTTCCTTATCCGCCGACCACCAAACCCCCCCCCCCGCGTTCTAGCTAATCACGGTATTCCAGTTTCCAAACTTTCCACGTTATGCCAGTTTATAAACTTTCCACGTTATTCCAGTTTTTACATTTTCGACGTTAATCCAGTTTTTACATTTTCCACGTTATTCCAGTTTATAAACTTTCCACGTTATTCCAGTTTATAAACTTTCCACGTTATTCCAGCTTCTAAACTTTCCACGTTATTCCAGTTTATAAATTTTCCACGTTATTCCAGTTTCTAAACTTTCCACGTTATTTCAGTTTATAAACTTTCCATGTTATTCCAGTTTATAAACTTTCCACGTTATTCCAGTTTTTACATTTTCGACGTTATTCCAGTCTTTACATTTTCCACTTTATTCCGATTCCACGTTATTTCAGTGGCCCAATATTTTCCACGTTCAGGTTCAACGTTATTGAGCATCTCCTTTTCAACGGTAAAAATAACGTTTGTTTTGGCTAAAAAATGAAGCCCTTTTTGGGATTAGAAATTAATTCTCGAAGAAACGTTTTCGTAAGCAAAGGGTTATTGGAACTCTTTCAATGGTAAATATAACGTTTGCTTTGGCAAAATAATAATTTTGAACGTACAATGTTCACTAGTTGGAGGTTGGTATTTTATCCTGTATTTATCGCCATAACACTAGCCTGGCAGTAATGTTACCTGTGAAGAGTTTTCTTTTCCGAAACTTCCAATGACGCAATCACTCCGCGACAGACTATCATTAAGCGATATCGTTGAGTGTCCTACTTATGTTTATTGCGTTACTTATGCTTATGATCAAATAATTTATATTTTACGAGACTAGTATTTCTATTCTGCTAATGATATCCGCGTGTACAACATCTATCAGCATCAGTTAGCTGGAAAAAACTGAAACAGAAGTGTAAAATATAGTTAGCGTTCTATTTTTTTAAATACATTGCTTTTAAACCCTGAAGTATCCGTCGTAAACTTTAGCTTTATTGTTACGTCATTTACTTTTAAACACTATTAGAAACTAAAATATGGCTTATAACTAAATAAATAACTCTAGTAAGTATAATTTGTACTTTTTAGATCGATTAACGGCGTAATAGTTCATTTTGAGCCTTGATGCACTTTTAAAAAAGGCAAAATATTTAATACATTTGATGGAAAGATACTAGCATTAATTTCCGGTAAATCGTCGGCGGGAATTTCGAATTTGGCCTGTTTACGGTTGAATTTCTAAGTATACCCGCACGCGTTTTATAATTTGGGAAAACACCGACTATCGCGTTATATTCAAAGTGTTAATTAAGTAATTAACATAGATAAGATTTAAAAACTGTTGTCATTATTTATTTTTAGTACTACAAGTGAGGCAAGTCCAGGGTAGGTATAGAACGGGTAATGCCGAGATTTCCACGTACACGTGCGATTTGAGTAAAGTTTATAATACTAAAAATACCAAATGAAGCTTAAATATTTATTGATCACTATGAAATTTACGCAATTGACATTTCTAAAATGGATTAATATAACACGCGTAGGAACCTTCAGAAATTCAACAGAAAATAGGCAAAATACGGATTTACCGGATATTCGTGCTAGTATCTTTCCGCCAAATGTATACTAGATATAATAGAGCGTTCTCTAAAATCGGTGTGGTGTGCTTTCCCCCTTTTGAGTTCGAACTAGGTGAATGTTTGGCCGGTTTTTCGTGTGAGAGAAAAATATTTATCTGGCAAACCCGTAAGAAATTGAGAGCAGTCGATTTTTAGGAGTAGCGTAGTTGCTAGCCTAGGCTTCACTAATTTCCGGCTTTCCGCGCCGTTTTTCTTATTTTAAATGATTTTTGTAATAAATGTATGATGACAAATAAGCAAAATACTAGTTGCAAATCCACGGGTTAAAAAAAAGAAACTTAGATAATGAAAATATTCTTTACCCCAAACATACTTCAACACGTAGGGTCCTACAACTCCTAAAAGGTTCGTCTCTAAAATATTCATATAAAGACAGGACATAAGCCGAATTCTCTTAAACCAAAGAATAACAAATGTTGTTAGTCCTGCTGAACTAGTACTATAGTTTGTATGAAAAGTTTGGCCGGTTTTGGGCCGATTTTATAGAACGCTCTAGTGAGTATATCACAAAGCGCCTAGTGCCTGGGAAGATAAATGTTTTATTTTTTCACTGCTTAGATGGATACTTCTCTTTCAAGAGAAGAGTTGTGAACTTCTGTTAAGACGTATAATTATCCTAATAGGGAATGCTGTCCGATGCGCGTATTTTTTATTCCTTTTTCGGGGCCCTCTTTGACTTAATTGGAAACTTTCCCCGATCGGGAATTTTTGGTTTGGTTCGGTCTTTAATCTAATTAAATCCAGTTTCGCCTGAAAGGTTTGATTTGACGATACACCCGTCGCGAATGAAAATGCGAAATCGATAGGCGCACGTTGTATCTCGTTTTTTTCGCGGCTAATGACTTTCTCATTTGCAGTTTAATGCCGGTGTTTTTAATGAATCTTCTCACTGTCAAGATATTTTTCCAATTTAAAATGCTTCGATGAGTTACTGTTAAATGGCACCGAGGAATAAAAATACTACATCTGGCCAGAAACAAGGTTTGTGAGAAGTTTATGATACCTCTCTTAGGTCTATCTTTATTTCAGAAGTAGGGTGGCAGGGTGGTTAGCACTTTCACCTCGCAGTGAGAGCAGCCGAGCTCGAGCCCATCTTGTGGAACTGGGTGAACACTCGGAACATCTCCTTACGCGTAGAGTCTCTCCCCACTGGTTAATGGGGTTTCCCCCCGAGTTTTTCGGTTTCGCCTTTCTATAAAAACAATGTAGAGGTTATAATAATAAAAATAATAATAATGAAGGGCTTGCCACCACCCTCCTACGCAATTGAACAGTAATAGTGAGTGTAGGGAGCTGTTGGCTCAAGTGGCATGAAGCGCTTGCCACCACCCTCCTACGCAATTGAACAGTAATAGTGAGTGTAGGGAGCTGTTGGCTCAAGTGGCATGAAGCGCTTGCCACCACCCTCCTACGCAATTGAACAGTAATAGTGAGTGTAGGGAGCTGTTGGCTCAAGTGGCATGAAGCGCTTGCCACCACCCTCCTACGCAATTGAACAGTAATAGTGAGTGTAGGGAGCTGTTGGCTCAAGTGGCATGAAGCGCTTGCCACCACCCTCCTACGCAATTGAACAGTAATAGTGAGTGTAGGGAGCTGTTGGCTCAAGTGGCATGAAGCGCTTGCCACCACCCTCCTACGCAATTGAACAGTAATAGTGAGTGTAGGGAGCTGTTGGCTCAAGTGGCATGAAGCGCTTGCCACCACCCTCCTACGCAATTGAACAGTAATAGTGAGTGTAGGGAGCTGTTGGCTCAAGTGGCATGAAGTGCTTGCCACCACCCTCCTACGCAATTGAATAGTACTAGTGAGTGTAGGGAGCTGTTGGCTCAAGTGGCATGAAGCGCTTGCCACCACCCTCCTACGCAATTGAACAGTAATAGTGAGTGTAGGGAGCTGTTGGCTCAAGTGGCATGAAGCGCTTGCCACCACCCTCCTACGCAATTGAACAGTAATAGTGAGTGTAGGGAGCTGTTGGCTCAAGTGGCATGAAGCGCTTGCCACCACCCTCCTACGCAATTGAACAGTAATAGTGAGTGTAGGGAGCTGTTGGCTCAAGTGGCATGAAGTGCTTGCCACCACCCTCCTACGCAATTGAATAGTACTAGTGAGTGTAGGGAGCTGTTGGCTCAAGTGGCATGAAGCGCTTGCCACCACCCTCCTACGCAATTGAACAGTAATAGTGAGTGTAGGGAGCTGTTGGCTCAAGTGGCATGAAGCGCTTGCCACCACCCTCCTACGCAATTGAACAGTAATAGTGAGTGTAGGGAGCTGTTGGCTCAAGTGGCATGAAGCGCTTGCCACCACCCTCCTACGCAATTGAACAGTAATAGTGAGTGTAGGGAGCTGTTGGCTCAAGTGGCATGAAGCGCTTGCCACCACCCTCCTACGCAATTGAACAGTAATAGTGAGTGTAGGGAGCTGTTGGCTCAAGTGGCATGAAGCGCTTGCCACCACCCTCCTACGCAATTGAACAGTAATAGTGAGTGTAGGGAGCTGTTGGCTCAAGTGGCATGAAGTGCTTGCCACCACCCTCCTACGCAATTGAATAGTACTAGTGAGTGTAGGGAGCTGTTGGCTCAAGTGGCATGAAGCGCTTGCCACCACCCTCCTACGCAATTGAACAGTAATAGTGAGTGTAGGGAGCTGTTGGCTCAAGTGGCATGAAGCGCTTGCCACCACCCTCCTACGCAATTGAACAGTAATAGTGAGTGTAGGGAGCTGTTGGCTCAAGTGGCATGAAGCGCTTGCCACCACCCTCCTACGCAATTGAACAGTAATAGTGAGTGTAGGGAGCTGTTGGCTCAAGTGGCATGAAGTGCTTGCCACCACCCTCCTACGCAATTGAATAGTACTAGTGAGTGTAGGGAGCTGTTGGCTCAAGTGGCATGAAGCGCTTGCCACCACCCTCCTACGCAATTGAACAGTAATAGTGAGTGTAGGGAGCTGTTGGCTCAAGTGGCATGAAGCGCTTACCACCACCCTCCTACGCAATTGAACAGTAATAGTGAGTGTAGGGAGCTGTTGGCTCAAGTGGCATGAAGCGCTTGCCACCACCCTCCTACGCAATTGAACAGTAATAGTGAGTGTAGGGAGCTGTTGGCTCACGTGGCACAAAGCGCTTGCCACCACCCTCATACGCAATTGAACAGTAATAGTGAGTGTAGGGAGCTGTTGGCTCAAGTGGCATGAAGCGCTAGCCACCACCCTCCTACGCAATTAAACAGTAATAGTGAGTGTAGGGAGCTTTTGGCTCACGTGGCACGAAGCGCTTGCCACCACCCTCATACGCAATTGAACAGTAATAGTGAGTGTAAGGAGCTGTTGGCTCACGTGGCATGAAGCGCTTGCCACCACCCTCCTACGCAATTGAACAGTAATAGTGAGTGTAGGGAGCTGTTGGCTCAAGGGGCATGAAGCGCTTGCCACCACCCTCCTACGCAATTGAACAGTAATAGTGAGTGTAGGGAGCTGTTGGCTCAAGTGGCATGAAGCGCTTGCCACCACCCTCCTACGCAATTGAACAGTAATAGTGAGTGTAGGGAGCTGTTGGCTCACGTGGCACGAAGCGCTTGCCACCACCCTCATACGCAATTGAACAGTAATAGTGAGTGTAGGGAGCTGTTGGCTCAAGTGGCATGAAGCGCTAGCCACCACCCTCCTACGCAATTGAACAGTAATAGTGAGTGTAGGGAGCTTTTGGCTCACGTGGCACGAAGCGCTTGCCACCACCCTCATACGCAATTGAACAGTAATAGTGAGTGTAGGGAGCTGTTGGCTCACGTGGCATGAAGCGCTTGCCACCACCCTCCTACGCAATTGAACAGTAATAGTGAGTGTAGGGAGCTGTTGGCTCAAGAGGCATGAAGCGCTTGCCACCACCCTCCTACGCAATTGAACAGTAATAGTGAGTGTAGGGAGCTGTTGGCTCAAGTGGCATGAAGCGCTTGCCACCACCCTCCTACGCAATTGAACAGTAATAGTGAGTGTAGGGAGCTGTTGGCTCACGTGGCACGAGCGCTTGCCACCACCCTCATACGCAATTGAACAGTAATAGTGAGTGTAGGGAGCTGTTGGCTCACGTGGCATGAAGCGCTTGCCACCACCCTCCTACGCAATCGAACAGTAATAGTGAGTGTAGGGAGCTGTTGGCTCACGTGGCACGAAGCGCTTGCCACCACCCTCATACGCAATTGAACAGTAATAGTGAGTGTAGGGAGCTGTTGGCTCACGTGGCATGAAGCGCTTGCCACCACCCTCCTACGCAATTGAACAGTAATAGTGAGTGTAGGGAGCTGTTGGCTCACGTGGCACGAAGCGCTTGCCACCACCCTCATACGCAATTGAACAGTAATAGTGAGTGTAGGGAGCTGTTGGCTCACGTGGCATGAAGCGCTTGCCACCACCCTCCTACGCAATTGAACAGTAATAGTGAGTGTAGGGAGCTGTTGGCTCAAGTGGCATGAAGCGCTTGCCACCACCCTCCTTTGCAATTGAACAGTAATAGTGAGTGTAGGGAGCTGTTGGCTCAAGTGGCATGAAGCGCTTGCCACCACCCTCCTACGCAATCGAACAGTAATAGTGAGTGTAGGGAGCTGTTGGCTCAAGTGGCATGAAGTGCTTGCCACCACCCTCCTATGCAATTGAATAGTACTAGTGAGTGTAGGGAGCTGTTGGCTCACGTGGCACGAAGCGCTTTCCACCACCCTCATACGCAATTGAACAGTAATAGTGAGTGTAGGGAGCTGTTGGCTCACGTGGCATAAAGCGCTTGCCACCACCCTCCTACGCAATTGAACAGTAATAGTGAGTGTAGGGAGCTGTTGGCTCACGTGGCACGAAGCGCTTGCCACCACCCTCATACGCAATTGAACAGTAATAGTGAGTGTAGGGAGCTGTTGGCTCACGTGGCATGAAGCGCTTGCCACCACCCTCCTACGCAATTGAACAGTAATAGTGAGTGTAGGGAGCTGTTGGCTCAAGTGGCATGAAGCGCTTGCCACCACCCTCCTACGCAATTGAACAGTAATAGTGAGTGTAGGGAGCTGTTGGCTCAAGTGGCATGAAGCGCTTGCCACCACCCTCCTACGCAATTGAACAGTAATAGTGAGTGTAGGGAGCTGTTGGCTCAAGTGGCATGAAGCGCTTGCCAACACCCTCCTACGCAATTGAACAGTAATAGTGAGTGTAGGGAGCTGTTGGCTCAAGTGGCATGAAGCGCTTGCCACCACCCTCCTACGCAATTGAACACGGTCACCTGTTTAAAGGCGTTAAAAGTTGCTTGATGTCTTGGGCCTAAGGTGGTCTTGATGATTACCATTACTATTATAGTACTTCGAACAGCCAACTAATCGGTTTAATCAAGTCATAATTTTCAGATATTTGAAGATAATCAGTTACTCAGATCAGATTAATCTTTTACATTCCCCTTAAACCACAATCTCAAATGGTATATGATTCATTATATCAACTAACGGATCGGAACTGATCTGCTATAATTCCTCTCACTAGCTTCAGTTATCTGAACGATTAATAATAATAATTATCTGGCTTATACGTTTGAAATCTTGCTGAAATTAAGCGAATCAAAATATCAAAAGTCAAAATTTAGGCCAGAGATTCCAACAGTAGACCGGTTTCGCCCTTTTGCGGCTCATCAGTACTGTGTACGAACTCTGGCTATCCTAGGAAATCTGCCGATATCAGTAAAACTAATAAACATACAGAGTGCCCTATATGTGAGCAGTCCATCGCAACGTATAGTGAAATTCTTCACCAATGATTGCATGGCGGTCGCTATTCAGCAGACATCTGAACGTTGGAATTCAAGCCCGAGCGTAAAAGATGTCTGCTGAATAGCGACCGCAGGCCCGTAGCCAGAGGGGGGCCAGTATGGGCCGCCCGTACTCCCGTCCTGGATCTCTTTCGCCCGACCTAGCCTTTCTGCAACTCCACTCCGACGCCCCCTTTTGGGACAATTCGCCCCTCCTAAAATATGGTTCGCCCGCTCTATATCGATGTTCTGGCTACGGCCCTGAGCGACCGCCATGCAATCATTGGTGAAGAATTTCACTATAAGTTGCAATGGACTGCTCACATATAGGGCACTCTGAATGTTTATTACGAATCAAAATAAACTGTCATTAAAGTTTAATATAATCGATAACTGTGAGGCATCTGAAATCGGCTCACATTCTATCTGTCAATTTACGATGAATTCGGATTAAGTTCGAGTTTAAATTAACTGGTTTTAATTTTAACTCATATCAACTTAATTATTTGTAGCTACTTGTTTATAAAGAAACTAAATAAAATTGTCCCCCTGAAGATGGCCTAAACAAGCCGAAACTATCTTAAATAGTAAAATCTTAAATACTGTGCACAAAAAATACCGTTGGTTTTAAAAACTTTATTTAGTATCGTATAAACTGATCTAATAATATCTGAGCTTCAACGCGGATAATATGATATCTGATCTATCATAGTTATTTTCTCGGTTAAGATAACGTAACTGTTATCTGATAATAATTTGGGAAGTGTTATTTTTATACTGCTAAAATTATTCGTAGAAATAAACATGTATAATGTTAGTCTTAGAAGGGTCAGTACCTCTACTAGAGTTATTCTATTGCAACATGAAAGAAAAACTATTACATCATAGAAATGGGGTGTATAAATTAATAAATATTTATACTCAATGATATTAAGAATGTATTTATTTTGGGGTCGTCCACAAATTATGTAACGCTGTAAGAAGGGATTTGTTACAGGAGTCGCTCAAATGGTACGTCATATATCCTACTTTTATACCGGAGCAGGGACCACATTTGGGAGGGGCAAAGGGGACCAATCCCACCCACTGAAATTTTATGAGCTAAAAAAGTTCACGAACTTTTCTAATACCAACTCAGAATCGGATGAAGTACAAGGAATATCTTGCGAATTTTTTTTTTCTGTCTATTATCCGGAAAATCACTAGCATTATGCAATAACCATTTCGATTAATAATCGAAAAAATAATATTAAATTTGACGCGTTTTTCTGCCCTTTCTTTAAAAATCCTGAAATGACGTCCCTGTACAATAGCCTAAGAATAAATGGTTTTAACTTAATTAGAGTTTAGTACTTATTTTTCTTATTCATAATAGTATGATTTGTTTTCAACAATAAATAAATAGGCATAATTTTAAACGAAATTTAATACTTTTGAAGTTTATGGGGGGCTATTGTAATTGAGGGGTTTGGGTAATTTGGTACGTAATTTTTTTGCACAAGGACTAGATGGAGACGATATTTCGCGTTTCTCCAAGCCACTCACAATCTGCCACTCTGCTCCTCCCCTTAAGAGTCAATCAAATCGGCCGAGTATCTCATTGGTTCCCGAAAACTGACGTCTTCCTATGCGATTGAAACAGACGAAGATGTAAATAAATACATTCTTCGTGATATATTTAATACTTTTCGTGAAAACTATTCACCCATGACGTTTCGGGATAGTTTTGATGGCCATTTTCCTATAATCGACTTGGAGATGAGAAATACTATTACAAGAATTAATAAACGTTTTTTGAGAATATGTTGACAGCATCTTGTCTATCATTAAAAAAATGCCATCTATTTTATTAGAAATTTCGTGGTGGTACCGTTTTGGTCGCGAATAGTTTCACAGCGATCAATAATGCGTTGTCGTAGGCCGTCAATGTTGCAGACTTCAGTCTTGTGTAAAAATGTTCCCAGAACTAAGAGTTGGTATGGGTAGAAATTCGTGTTCTTTGAGTAACAAGGAGTAAACATGTCTAATGAGATAAGTGAATAAATATTTCTACTAGCAAAAGATTATAAAGCGTTCGCATCTAGAAGTATGCTATTGATACGATTTAAAATAATGACAAGGTGATTTAAATTACCAAGAGACACAGTAACAAATTAATTTCTTTGTTTTATGGTTTCTCAGAGCATACCTAACAACATTACATTGATCATTGTATTTACAAAAGTTGTTTGAAATGTCCCCCATTGGCGTGTAGGCAAGCTTGGACTCGTCTTCGGAAAGATCGAACACTACGAAAGATTTTTTGGCGTGTTTCGGATTGTGTCGCAGGCGTCAATTATGCGTTGACGAACGTCTCGAACTTCAATCTTGTATACCAAGTCCTTGATATGGCCACAAAGATAGATATTACATGGTTTCAAATCAGGAGATCTGGCTGGCCATGCAACAGTTCCACTCCGAGCTATCCACTTCTGAGGAAACTTGGCATCAAGACGAGCTCTAACGCGAAGGCTAAAATGAGGGGGTGCTCCGTCGTGCATAAACCACATTCGTTATCTTCAAGTAGCTCTGTTAAATGTCTTGTAGAAAGGTTAACTACGACTCACCAGTTAGTCTTGGTGATAGAAAATTATGTCCATGCAATTGAATTTTCGCCAACAATTCCGCACCAGACGTTGAGACTAAACTGAACTTGATGTGACCTAACGGTAGTCGAGTGCGGATTTTCTTGCTGCCAATCATGACGTTTATGTAAATTAAAGATTCCGTCATGGAAAAAATTAGCCTCCTCAGAAACTAGGAACGTACTTAACCAATTGACGTCGTTAGTCTGCTCCTGAAACCACGGACAAAATGCGACTCATCTTGGATAATCGGCTTCATTTAAAGATTGAACCTTTTGTAATTGGAATGGGTGTCACTATTACTATGGACGGAATGTCGTTAAGTGCTGTTTGTTTGTCGGCGTGGAAAGCGATCAGGACCGTCTTTAGCTTTCAGCCACCCCTGGGCTAATTATACTAGGCGCCCTTTTATATATTTTTTATAGTATGTGTTTAACAGTGTTTTTAAGAAGAATGTACTGTTTTAATTTTTTACAACGACTTTAATTAATTTGAATACGTTTTATACTTAAAAAATTAAATTAAGGGCCAGACGGCGCCCCTAGAGGGAGACGCTAGAATAGGATTATAATTGGCGGGTGGCGGGAAGTTTGAATTAGACACTTTCTTTCGTTATGCTAGAATAGGATTATAATTGGTGGGTGACGGGAAGTTTGAATTAGACAATTTCTTTCGATATGCTAGAATAGGATTATAATTGGCGGGTGGCGGGAAGTTTGAATTAGACAATTTCTTTCGATATGCTAGAATAGGATTATAATTGGCGGGATGTTTGAATTAGATCATTTCTTTCGATATGCTAGAATAGGATTATAATTGGCGGGTGGCGGGAAGTTTGAATTAGACAATTTCTTTCGATATGCTAGAATAGGATTATAATTGGCGGGTGGCGGGAAGTTTGAATTAGACAATTTCTTTCGATATGCTAGAATAGGATTATAATTGGTGGGTGGCGGGAAGTTTGAATTAGACAATTTCTTTCGATATGCTAGAATAGGATTATAATTGGCGGGTGGCGGGAAGTTTGAATTAGACAATTTCTTTCGATATGCTAGAATAGGATTATAATTGGCGGGATGTTTGAATTAGATAATTTCTTTCGATATGCTAGAATAGGATTATAATTGGCGGGTGGCGGGATGTTTGAATTAGATAATTTCTTTCGATATGCTAGAATAGGATTATAATTGGCGGGTGGCGGGAAGTTTGAATTAGACAATTTCTTTCGATATGCTAGAATAGGATTATAATTGGCGGCTGGCGGGAAGTTTGAATTAGACAATTTCTTTCGATATGCTAGAATAGGATTATAATTGGCGGGTGGCGGGAAGTTTGAATTAGACAATTTCTTTCGATATGCTAAAATAGGATTATAATTGGCGGGTGGCGGGAAGTTTGAATTAGACAATTTCTTTCGATATGCTAGAATAGGATTATAATTGGTGGGTGGCGGGAAGTTTGAATTAGACAATTTCTTTCGATATGCTAGAATAGGATTATAATTGGCGGCTGGCGGGATGTTTGAATTAGATAATTTCTTTCGATATGCTAGAATAGGATTATAATTGGCGGGTGGCGGGAAGTTTGAATTAGACAATTTCTTTCGATATGCTAGAATAGGATTATAATTGGCGGGTGGCGGGAAGTTTGAATTAGACAATTTCTTTCGATATGCTAGAATAGGATTATAATTGGTGGGTGGCGGGAAGTTTGAATTAGACAATTTCTTTCGATATGCTAGAATAGGATTATAATTGGCGGGTGGCGGGAAGTTTGAATTAGACAATTTCTTTCGATATGCTAGAATAGGATTATAATTGGCGGGTGGCGGGAAGTTTGAATTAGACAATTTCTTTCGATATGCTAAAATAGGATTATAATTGGTGGGTGGCGGGAAGTTTGAATTAGACAATTTCTTTCGATATGCTAGAATAGGATTATAATTGGCGGGTGGCGGGAAGTTTGAATTAGACAATTTCTTTCGATATGCTAGAATAGGATTATAATTGGCGGGTGGCGGGAAGTTTGAATTAGACAATTTCTTTCGATATGCTAGAATAGGATTATAATTGGCGGGTGGCGGGAAGTTTGAATTAGACAATTTCTTTCGTTATGCTAGAATAGGATTATAATTGGCGGGTGGCGGGAAGTTTGAATTAGACAATTTCTTTCGATATGCTAGAATAGGATTATAATTGGCGGGATGTTTGAATTAGATCATTTCTTTCGATATGCTAGAATAGGATTATAATTGGCGGGTGGCGGGAAGTTTGAATTAGACAATTTCTTTCGATATGCTAGAATAGGATTATAATTGGCGGGTGGCGGGAAGTTTGAATTAGACAATTTCTTTCGATATGCTAAAATAGGATTATAATTGGCGGGATGTTTGAATTAGATAATTTCTTTCGATATGCTAGAATAGGATTATAATTGGCGGGTGGCGGGAAGTTTGAATTAGACAATTTCTTTCGATATGCTAGAATAGGATTATAATTGGCGGGTGGCGGGAAGTTTGAATTAGACAATTTCTTTCGATATGCTAGAATAGGATTATAATTGGCGGGATGTTTGAAATAGATCATTTCTTTCGATATGCTAGAATAGGATTATAATTGGCGGGTGGCGGGAAGTTTGAATTAGACAATTTCTTTCGATATGCTAGAATAGGATTATAATTGGCGGGTGGCGGGAAGTTTGAATTAGACAATTTCTTTCGATATGCTAAAATAGGATTATAATTGGCGGGATGTTTGAATTAGATAATTTCTTTCGATATGCTAGAATAGGATTATAATTGGCGGGTGGCGGGAAGTTTGAATTAGACAATTTCTTTCGATATGCTAGAATAGGATTATAATTGGCGGGTGGCGGGAAGTTTGAATTAGACAATTTCTTTCGATATGCTAGAATAGGATTATAATTGGTGGGTGGCGGGAAGTTTGAATTAGACAATTTCTTTCGATATGCTAGAATAGGATTATAATTGGCGGGTGGCGGGAAGTTTGAATTAGACAATTTCTTTCGATATGCTAGAATAGGATTATAATTGGCGGGTGGCGGGAAGTTTGAATTAGACAATTTCTTTCGTTATGCTAGAATAGGATTATAATTGGCGGGTGGCGGGAAGTTTGAATTAGACAATTTCTTTCGATATGCTAGAATAGGATTATAATTGGCGGGATGTTTGAATTAGATCATTTCTTTCGATATGCTAGAATAGGATTATAATTGGCGGGTGGCGGGAAGTTTGAATTAGACAATTTCTTTCGATATGCTAGAATAGGATTATAATTGGCGGGTGGCGGGAAGTTTGAATTAGACAATTTCTTTCGATATGCTAAAATAGGATTATAATTGGCGGGATGTTTGAATTAGATAATTTCTTTCGATATGCTAGAATAGGATTATAATTGGCGGGTGGCGGGAAGTTTGAATTAGACAATTTCTTTCGATATGCTAGAATAGGATTATAATTGGCGGGATGTTTGAAATAGATCATTTCTTTCGATATGCTAGAATAGGATTATAATTGGCGGGTGGCGGGAAGTTTGAATTAGACAATTTCTTTCGATATGCTAGAATAGGATTATAATTGGCGGGTGGCGGGAAGTTTGAATTAGACAATTTCTTTCGATATGCTAAAATAGGATTATAATTGGCGGGATGTTTGAATTAGATAATTTCTTTCGATATGCTAGAATAGGATTATAATTGGCGGGTGGCGGGAAGTTTGAATTAGACAATTTCTTTCGATATGCTAGAATAGGATTATAATTGGCGGGTGGCGGGAAGTTTGAATTAGACAATTTCTTTCGATATGCTAGAATAGGATTATAATTGGTGGGTGGCGGGAAGTTTGAATTAGACAATTTCTTTCGATATGCTAGAATAGGATTATAATTGGCGGGTGGCGGGAAGTTTGAATTAGACAATTTCTTTCGATATGCTAGAATAGGATTATAATTGGCGGGATGTTTGAATTAGATAATTTCTTTCGATATGCTAGAATAGGATTATAATTGGCGGGTGGCGGGAAGTTTGAATTAGACAATTTCTTTCGATATGCTAGAATAGGATTATAATTGGCGGGTGGCGGGAAGTTTGAATTAGACAATTTCTTTCGATATGCTAGAATAGGATTATAATTGGCGGGAAGTTTGAATTAGACAATTTCTTTCGATATGCTAGAATAGGATTATAATTGGCGGGTGGCGGGAAGTTTGAATTAGACAATTTCTTTCGATATGCTAGAATAGGATTATAATTGGTGGGTGGCGGGAAGTTTGAATTAGACAATTTCTTTCGATATGCTAGAATAGGATTATAATTGGCGGGTGGCGGGAAGTTTGAATTAGACAATTTCTTTCGATATGCTAGAATAGGATTATAATTGGCGGGATGTTTGAATTAGATAATTTCTTTCGATATGCTAGAATAGGATTATAATTGGCGGGTGGCGGGAAGTTTGAATTAGACAATTTCTTTCGATATGCTAGAATAGGATTATAATTGGCGGGTGGCGGGAAGTTTGAATTAGACAATTTCTTTCGATATGCTAGAATAGGATTATAATTGGCGGGAAGTTTGAATTAGACAATTTCTTTCGATATGCTAGAATAGGATTATAATTGGCGGGTGGCGGGAAGTTTGAATTAGACAATTTCTTTCGATATGCTAAAATAGGATTATAATTGGCGGGATGTTTGAATTAGATAATTTCTTTCGATATGCTAGAATAGGATTATAATTGGCGGGTGGCGGGAAGTTTGAATTAGACAATTTCTTTCGATATGCTAGAATAGGATTATAATTGGTGGGTGGCGGGATGTTTGAATTAGACAATTTCTTTCGATATGCTAGAATAGGATTATAATTGGCGGGTGGCGGGAAGTTTGAATTAGACAATTTCTTTCGATATGCTAGAATAGGATTATAATTGGCGGGTGGCGGGAAGTTTGAATTAGACAATTTCTTTCGTTATGCTAGAATAGGATTATAATTGGCGGGTGGCGGGAAGTTTGAATTAGACAATTTCTTTCGATATGCTAGAATAGGATTATAATTGGCGGGATGTTTGAATTAGATCATTTCTTTCGATATGCTAGAATAGGATTATAATTGGCGGGTGGCGGGAAGTTTGAATTAGACAATTTCTTTCGATATGCTAGAATAGGATTATAATTGGCGGGTGGCGGGAAGTTTGAATTAGACAATTTCTTTCGATATGCTAAAATAGGATTATAATTGGCGGGATGTTTGAATTAGATAATTTCTTTCGATATGCTAGAATAGGATTATAATTGGCGGGTGGCGGGAAGTTTGAATTAGACAATTTCTTTCGATATGCTAGAATAGGATTATAATTGGCGGGTGGCGGGAAGTTTGAATTAGACAATTTCTTTCGATATGCTAGAATAGGATTATAATTGGCGGGAAGTTTGAATTAGACAATTTCTTTCGATATGCTAGAATAGGATTATAATTGGCGGGTGGCGGGAAGTTTGAATTAGACAATTTCTTTCGATATGCTAAAATAGGATTATAATTGGCGGGATGTTTGAATTAGATAATTTCTTTCGATATGCTAGAATAGGATTATAATTGGCGGGTGGCGGGAAGTTTGAATTAGACAATTTCTTTCGATATGCTAGAATAGGATTATAATTGGTGGGTGGCGGGATGTTTGAATTAGACAATTTCTTTCGATATGCTAGAATAGGATTATAATTGGCGGGTGGCGGGAAGTTTGAATTAGACAATTTCTTTCGATATGCTAGAATAGGATTATAATTGGCGGGTGGCGGGAAGTTTGAATTAGACAATTTCTTTCGATATGCTAGAATAGGATTATAATTGGCGGGAAGTTTGAATTAGACAATTTCTTTCGATATGCTAGAATAGGATTATAATTGGCGGGTGGCGGGAAGTTTGAATTAGACAATTTCTTTCGATATGCTAAAATAGGATTATAATTGGCGGGATGTTTGAATTAGATAATTTCTTTCGATATGCTAGAATAGAATTATAATTGGCGGGTGGCGGGAAGTTTGAATTAGATAATTTCTTTCGATATGCTAGAATAGGATTATAATTGGCGGGTGGCGGGAAGTTTGAATTAGACAATTTCTTTCGATATGCTAGAATAGGATTATAATTGGCGGGTGGCGGGAAGTTTGAATTAGACAATTTCTTTCGTTATGCTAGAATAGGATTATAATTGGCGGGTGGCGGGAAGTTTGAATTAGACAATTTCTTTCGATATGCTAGAATAGGATTATAATTGGCGGGATGTTTGAATTAGATCATTTCTTTCGATATGCTAGAATAGGATTATAATTGGCGGGTGGCGGGAAGTTTGAATTAGACAATTTCTTTCGATATGCTAGAATAGGATTATAATTGGCGGGTGGCGGGAAGTTTGAATTAGACAATTTCTTTCGATATGCTAAAATAGGATTATAATTGGCGGGATGTTTGAATTAGATAATTTCTTTCGATATGCTAGAATAGGATTATAATTGGCGGGTGGCGGGAAGTTTGAATTAGACAATTTCTTTCGATATGCTAGAATAGGATTATAATTGGCGGGTGGCGGGAAGTTTGAATTAGACAATTTCTTTCGATATGCTAGAATAGGATTATAATTGGCGGGAAGTTTGAATTAGACAATTTCTTTCGATATGCTAGAATAGGATTATAATTGGCGGGAAGTTTGAATTAGACAATTTCTTTCGATATGCTAGAATAGGATTATAATTGGCGGGTGGCGGGAAGTTTGAATTAGACAATTTCTTTCGATATGCTAGAATAGGATTATAATTGGCGGGTGGCGGGAAGTTTGAATTAGACAATTTCTTTCGATATGCTAGAATAGGATTATAATTGGCGGGTGGCGGGAAGTTTGAATTAGACAATTTCTTTCGATATGCTAGAATAGGATTATAATTGGCGGGAAGTTTGAATTAGACAATTTCTTTCGATATGCTAGAATAGGATTATAATTGGCGGGTGGCGGGAAGTTTGAATTAGACAATTTCTTTCGATATGCTAGAATAGGATTATAATTGGTGGGTGGCGGGAAGTTTGAATTAGACAATTTCTTTCGATATGCTAGAATAGGATTATAATTGGCGGGTGGCGGGAAGTTTGAATTAGACAATTTCTTTCGATATGCTAGAATAGGATTATAATTGGCGGGATGTTTGAATTAGATAATTTCTTTCGATATGCTAGAATAGGATTATAATTGGCGGGTGGCGGGAAGTTTGAATTAGACAATTTCTTTCGATATGCTAGAATAGGATTATAATTGGCGGGTGGCGGGAAGTTTGAATTAGACAATTTCTTTCGATATGCTAGAATAGGATTATAATTGGCGGGAAGTTTGAATTAGACAATTTCTTTCGATATGCTAGAATAGGATTATAATTGGCGGGTGGCGGGAAGTTTGAATTAGACAATTTCTTTCGATATGCTAAAATAGGATTATAATTGGCGGGATGTTTGAATTAGATAATTTCTTTCGATATGCTAGAATAGGATTATAATTGGCGGGTGGCGGGAAGTTTGAATTAGACAATTTCTTTCGATATGCTAGAATAGGATTATAATTGGTGGGTGGCGGGATGTTTGAATTAGACAATTTCTTTCGATATGCTAGAATAGGATTATAATTGGCGGGTGGCGGGAAGTTTGAATTAGACAATTTCTTTCGATATGCTAGAATAGGATTATAATTGGCGGGTGGCGGGAAGTTTGAATTAGACAATTTCTTTCGTTATGCTAGAATAGGATTATAATTGGCGGGTGGCGGGAAGTTTGAATTAGACAATTTCTTTCGATATGCTAGAATAGGATTATAATTGGCGGGATGTTTGAATTAGATCATTTCTTTCGATATGCTAGAATAGGATTATAATTGGCGGGTGGCGGGAAGTTTGAATTAGACAATTTCTTTCGATATGCTAGAATAGGATTATAATTGGCGGGTGGCGGGAAGTTTGAATTAGACAATTTCTTTCGATATGCTAAAATAGGATTATAATTGGCGGGATGTTTGAATTAGATAATTTCTTTCGATATGCTAGAATAGGATTATAATTGGCGGGTGGCGGGAAGTTTGAATTAGACAATTTCTTTCGATATGCTAGAATAGGATTATAATTGGCGGGTGGCGGGAAGTTTGAATTAGACAATTTCTTTCGATATGCTAGAATAGGATTATAATTGGCGGGAAGTTTGAATTAGACAATTTCTTTCGATATGCTAGAATAGGATTATAATTGGCGGGTGGCGGGAAGTTTGAATTAGACAATTTCTTTCGATATGCTAAAATAGGATTATAATTGGCGGGATGTTTGAATTAGATAATTTCTTTCGATATGCTAGAATAGGATTATAATTGGCGGGTGGCGGGAAGTTTGAATTAGACAATTTCTTTCGATATGCTAGAATAGGATTATAATTGGTGGGTGGCGGGATGTTTGAATTAGACAATTTCTTTCGATATGCTAGAATAGGATTATAATTGGCGGGTGGCGGGAAGTTTGAATTAGACAATTTCTTTCGATATGCTAGAATAGGATTATAATTGGCGGGTGGCGGGAAGTTTGAATTAGACAATTTCTTTCGATATGCTAGAATAGGATTATAATTGGCGGGAAGTTTGAATTAGACAATTTCTTTCGATATGCTAGAATAGGATTATAATTGGCGGGTGGCGGGAAGTTTGAATTAGACAATTTCTTTCGATATGCTAAAATAGGATTATAATTGGCGGGATGTTTGAATTAGATAATTTCTTTCGATATGCTAGAATAGGATTATAATTGGCGGGTGGCGGGAAGTTTGAATTAGACAATTTCTTTCGATATGCTAGAATAGGATTATAATTGGCGGGTGGCGGGAAGTTTGAATTAGACAATTTCTTTCGTTATGCTAGAATAGGATTATAATTGGCGGGTGGCGGGAAGTTTGAATTAGACAATTTCTTTCGATATGCTAGAATAGGATTATAATTGGCGGGATGTTTGAATTAGATCATTTCTTTCGATATGCTAGAATAGGATTATAATTGGCGGGTGGCGGGAAGTTTGAATTAGACAATTTCTTTCGATATGCTAGAATAGGATTATAATTGGCGGGTGGCGGGAAGTTTGAATTAGACAATTTCTTTCGATATGCTAAAATAGGATTATAATTGGCGGGATGTTTGAATTAGATAATTTCTTTCGATATGCTAGAATAGGATTATAATTGGCGGGTGGCGGGAAGTTTGAATTAGACAATTTCTTTCGATATGCTAGAATAGGATTATAATTGGCGGGTGGCGGGAAGTTTGAATTAGACAATTTCTTTCGATATGCTAGAATAGGATTATAATTGGCGGGAAGTTTGAATTAGACAATTTCTTTCGATATGCTAGAATAGGATTATAATTGGCGGGAAGTTTGAATTAGACAATTTCTTTCGATATGCTAGAATAGGATTATAATTGGCGGGTGGCGGGAAGTTTGAATTAGACAATTTCTTTCGATATGCTAAAATAGGATTATAATTGGCGGGATGTTTGAATTAGATAATTTCTTTCGATATGCTAGAATAGGATTATAATTGGCGGGTGGCGGGAAGTTTGAATTAGACAATTTCTTTCGATATGCTAGAATAGGATTATAATTGGCGGGATGTTTGAATTAGATCATTTCTTTCGATATGCTAGAATAGGATTATAATTGGCGGGTGGCGGGAAGTTTGAATTAGACAATTTCTTTCGATATGCTAGAATAGGATTATAATTGGCGGGTGGCGGGAAGTTTGAATTAGACAATTTCTTTCGTTATGCTATAATAGGATTATAATTGGCGGGTGGCGGGAAGTTTGAATTAGACAATTTCTTTCGATATGCTAGAATAGGATTATAATTGGCGGGATGTTTGAATTAGATCATTTCTTTCGATATGCTAGAATAGGATTATAATTGGCGGGTGGCGGGAAGTTTGAATTAGACAATTTCTTTCGATATGCTAGAATAGGATTATAATTGGCGGGTGGCGGGAAGTTTGAATTAGACAATTTCTTTCGATATGCTAAAATAGGATTATAATTGGCGGGATGTTTGAATTAGATAATTTCTTTCGATATGCTAGAATAGGCTTATAATTGGCGGGTGGCGGGAAGTTTGAATTAGACAATTTCTTTCGATATGCTAGAATAGGATTATAATTGGCGGGTGGCGGGAAGTTTGAATTAGACAATTTCTTTCGATATGCTAGAATAGGATTATAATTGGCGGGATGTTTGAATTAGATCATTTCTTTCGATATGCTAGAATAGGATTATAATTGGCGGGTGGCGGGAAGTTTGAATTAGACAATTTCTTTCGATATGCTAGAATAGGATTATAATTGGCGGGTGGCGGGAAGTTTGAATTAGACAATTTCTTTCGATATGCTAAAATAGGATTATAATTGGCGGGATGTTTGAATTAGATAATTTCTTTCGATATGCTAGAATAGGATTATAATTGGCGGGTGGCGGGAAGTTTGAATTAGACAATTTCTTTCGATATGCTAGAATAGGATTATAATTGGCGGGTGGCGGGAAGTTTGAATTAGACAATTTCTTTCGATATGCTAGAATAGGATTATAATTGGTGGGTGGCGGGAAGTTTGAATTAGACAATTTCTTTCGATATGCTAGAATAGGATTATAATTGGCGGGTGGCGGGAAGTTTGAATTAGACAATTTCTTTCGATATGCTAGAATAGGATTATAATTGGCGGGATGTTTGAATTAGATAATTTCTTTCGATATGCTAGAATAGGATTATAATTGGCGGGTGGCGGGAAGTTTGAATTAGACAATTTCTTTCGATATGCTAGAATAGGATTATAATTGGTGGGTGGCGGGATGTTTGAATTAGATAATTTCTTTCGATATGCTAGAATAGGATTATAATTGGCGGGTGGCGGGAAGTTTGAATTAGACAATTTCTTTCGATATGCTAGAATAGGATTATAATTGGCGGGTGGCGGGAAGTTTGAATTAGACAATTTCTTTCGATATGCTAGAATAGGATTATAATTGGTGGGTGGCGGGAAGTTTGAATTAGACAATTTCTTTCGATATGCTAGAATAGGATTATAATTGGCGGGTGGCGGGAAGTTTGAATTAGACAATTTCTTTCGTTATGCTAGAATAGGATTATAATTGGCGGGTGGCGGGAAGTTTGAATTAGACAATTTCTTTCGATATGCTAGAATAGGATTATAATTGGCGGGATGTTTGAATTAGACAATTTCTTTCGATATGCTAGAATAGGATTATAATTGGCGGGTGGCGGGAAGTTTGAATTAGACAATTTCTTTCGATATGCTAGAATAGGATTATAATTGGCGGGTGGCGGGAAGTTTGAATTAGACAATTTCTTTCGATATGCTAAAATAGGATTATAATTGGCGGGATGTTTGAATTAGATAATTTCTTTCGATATGCTAGAATAGGATTATAATTGGCGGGTGGCGGGAAGTTTGAATTAGACAATTTCTTTCGATATGCTAGAATAGGATTATAATTGGCGGGAAGTTTGAATTAGACAATTTCTTTCGATATGCTAGAATAGGATTATAATTGGCGGGAAGTTTGAATTAGACAATTTCTTTCGATATGCTAGAATAGGATTATAATTGGCGGGTGGCGGGAAGTTTGAATTAGACAATTTCTTTCGATATGCTAGAATAGGATTATAATTGGCGGGTGGCGGGAAGTTTGAATTAGACAATTTCTTTCGATATGCTAGAATAGGATTATAATTGGCGGGTGGCGGGAAGTTTGAATTAGACAATTTCTTTCGATATGCTAGAATAGGATTATAATTGGCGGGAAGTTTGAATTAGACAATTTCTTTCGATATGCTAGAATAGGATTATAATTGGCGGGTGGCGGGAAGTTTGAATTAGACAATTTCTTTCGATATGCTAGAATAGGATTATAATTGGTGGGTGGCGGGAAGTTTGAATTAGACAATTTCTTTCGATATGCTAGAATAGGATTATAATTGGCGGGTGGCGGGAAGTTTGAATTAGACAATTTCTTTCGATATGCTAGAATAGGATTATAATTGGCGGGATGTTTGAATTAGATAATTTCTTTCGATATGCTAGAATAGGATTATAATTGGCGGGTGGCGGGAAGTTTGAATTAGACAATTTCTTTCGATATGCTAGAATAGGATTATAATTGGCGGGTGGCGGGAAGTTTGAATTAGACAATTTCTTTCGATATGCTAGAATAGGATTATAATTGGCGGGAAGTTTGAATTAGACAATTTCTTTCGATATGCTAGAATAGGATTATAATTGGCGGGTGGCGGGAAGTTTGAATTAGACAATTTCTTTCGATATGCTAAAATAGGATTATAATTGGCGGGATGTTTGAATTAGATAATTTCTTTCGATATGCTAGAATAGGATTATAATTGGCGGGTGGCGGGAAGTTTGAATTAGACAATTTCTTTCGATATGCTAGAATAGGATTATAATTGGTGGGTGGCGGGATGTTTGAATTAGACAATTTCTTTCGATATGCTAGAATAGGATTATAATTGGCGGGTGGCGGGAAGTTTGAATTAGACAATTTCTTTCGATATGCTAGAATAGGATTATAATTGGCGGGTGGCGGGAAGTTTGAATTAGACAATTTCTTTCGTTATGCTAGAATAGGATTATAATTGGCGGGTGGCGGGAAGTTTGAATTAGACAATTTCTTTCGATATGCTAGAATAGGATTATAATTGGCGGGATGTTTGAATTAGATCATTTCTTTCGATATGCTAGAATAGGATTATAATTGGCGGGTGGCGGGAAGTTTGAATTAGACAATTTCTTTCGATATGCTAGAATAGGATTATAATTGGCGGGTGGCGGGAAGTTTGAATTAGACAATTTCTTTCGATATGCTAAAATAGGATTATAATTGGCGGGATGTTTGAATTAGATAATTTCTTTCGATATGCTAGAATAGGATTATAATTGGCGGGTGGCGGGAAGTTTGAATTAGACAATTTCTTTCGATATGCTAGAATAGGATTATAATTGGCGGGTGGCGGGAAGTTTGAATTAGACAATTTCTTTCGATATGCTAGAATAGGATTATAATTGGCGGGAAGTTTGAATTAGACAATTTCTTTCGATATGCTAGAATAGGATTATAATTGGCGGGAAGTTTGAATTAGACAATTTCTTTCGATATGCTAGAATAGGATTATAATTGGCGGGTGGCGGGAAGTTTGAATTAGACAATTTCTTTCGATATGCTAAAATAGGATTATAATTGGCGGGATGTTTGAATTAGATAATTTCTTTCGATATGCTAGAATAGGATTATAATTGGCGGGTGGCGGGAAGTTTGAATTAGACAATTTCTTTCGATATGCTAGAATAGGATTATAATTGGCGGGATGTTTGAATTAGATCATTTCTTTCGATATGCTAGAATAGGATTATAATTGGCGGGTGGCGGGAAGTTTGAATTAGACAATTTCTTTCGATATGCTAGAATAGGATTATAATTGGCGGGTGGCGGGAAGTTTGAATTAGACAATTTCTTTCGTTATGCTATAATAGGATTATAATTGGCGGGTGGCGGGAAGTTTGAATTAGACAATTTCTTTCGATATGCTAGAATAGGATTATAATTGGCGGGATGTTTGAATTAGATCATTTCTTTCGATATGCTAGAATAGGATTATAATTGGCGGGTGGCGGGAAGTTTGAATTAGACAATTTCTTTCGATATGCTAGAATAGGATTATAATTGGCGGGTGGCGGGAAGTTTGAATTAGACAATTTCTTTCGATATGCTAAAATAGGATTATAATTGGCGGGATGTTTGAATTAGATAATTTCTTTCGATATGCTAGAATAGGCTTATAATTGGCGGGTGGCGGGAAGTTTGAATTAGACAATTTCTTTCGATATGCTAGAATAGGATTATAATTGGCGGGTGGCGGGAAGTTTGAATTAGACAATTTCTTTCGATATGCTAGAATAGGATTATAATTGGCGGGATGTTTGAATTAGATCATTTCTTTCGATATGCTAGAATAGGATTATAATTGGCGGGTGGCGGGAAGTTTGAATTAGACAATTTCTTTCGATATGCTAGAATAGGATTATAATTGGCGGGTGGCGGGAAGTTTGAATTAGACAATTTCTTTCGATATGCTAAAATAGGATTATAATTGGCGGGATGTTTGAATTAGATAATTTCTTTCGATATGCTAGAATAGGATTATAATTGGCGGGTGGCGGGAAGTTTGAATTAGACAATTTCTTTCGATATGCTAGAATAGGATTATAATTGGCGGGTGGCGGGAAGTTTGAATTAGACAATTTCTTTCGATATGCTAGAATAGGATTATAATTGGTGGGTGGCGGGAAGTTTGAATTAGACAATTTCTTTCGATATGCTAGAATAGGATTATAATTGGCGGGTGGCGGGAAGTTTGAATTAGACAATTTCTTTCGATATGCTAGAATAGGATTATAATTGGCGGGATGTTTGAATTAGATAATTTCTTTCGATATGCTAGAATAGGATTATAATTGGCGGGTGGCGGGAAGTTTGAATTAGACAATTTCTTTCGATATGCTAGAATAGGATTATAATTGGTGGGTGGCGGGATGTTTGAATTAGATAATTTCTTTCGATATGCTAGAATAGGATTATAATTGGCGGGTGGCGGGAAGTTTGAATTAGACAATTTCTTTCGATATGCTAGAATAGGATTATAATTGGCGGGTGGCGGGAAGTTTGAATTAGACAATTTCTTTCGATATGCTAGAATAGGATTATAATTGGTGGGTGGCGGGAAGTTTGAATTAGACAATTTCTTTCGATATGCTAGAATAGGATTATAATTGGCGGGTGGCGGGAAGTTTGAATTAGACAATTTCTTTCGTTATGCTAGAATAGGATTATAATTGGCGGGTGGCGGGAAGTTTGAATTAGACAATTTCTTTCGATATGCTAGAATAGGATTATAATTGGCGGGATGTTTGAATTAGACAATTTCTTTCGATATGCTAGAATAGGATTATAATTGGCGGGTGGCGGGAAGTTTGAATTAGACAATTTCTTTCGATATGCTAGAATAGGATTATAATTGGCGGGTGGCGGGAAGTTTGAATTAGACAATTTCTTTCGATATGCTAAAATAGGATTATAATTGGCGGGATGTTTGAATTAGATAATTTCTTTCGATATGCTAGAATAGGATTATAATTGGCGGGTGGCGGGAAGTTTGAATTAGACAATTTCTTTCGATATGCTAGAATAGGATTATAATTGGCGGGAAGTTTGAATTAGACAATTTCTTTCGATATGCTAGAATAGGATTATAATTGGCGGGAAGTTTGAATTAGACAATTTCTTTCGATATGCTAGAATAGGATTATAATTGGCGGGTGGCGGGAAGTTTGAATTAGACAATTTCTTTCGATATGCTAGAATAGGATTATAATTGGCGGGTGGCGGGAAGTTTGAATTAGACAATTTCTTTCGATATGCTAGAATAGGATTATAATTGGCGGGTGGCGGGAAGTTTGAATTAGACAATTTCTTTCGATATGCTAGAATAGGATTATAATTGGCGGGAAGTTTGAATTAGACAATTTCTTTCGATATGCTAGAATAGGATTATAATTGGCGGGTGGCGGGAAGTTTGAATTAGACAATTTCTTTCGATATGCTAGAATAGGATTATAATTGGTGGGTGGCGGGAAGTTTGAATTAGACAATTTCTTTCGATATGCTAGAATAGGATTATAATTGGCGGGTGGCGGGAAGTTTGAATTAGACAATTTCTTTCGATATGCTAGAATAGGATTATAATTGGCGGGATGTTTGAATTAGATAATTTCTTTCGATATGCTAGAATAGGATTATAATTGGCGGGTGGCGGGAAGTTTGAATTAGACAATTTCTTTCGATATGCTAGAATAGGATTATAATTGGCGGGTGGCGGGAAGTTTGAATTAGACAATTTCTTTCGATATGCTAGAATAGGATTATAATTGGCGGGAAGTTTGAATTAGACAATTTCTTTCGATATGCTAGAATAGGATTATAATTGGCGGGTGGCGGGAAGTTTGAATTAGACAATTTCTTTCGATATGCTAAAATAGGATTATAATTGGCGGGATGTTTGAATTAGATAATTTCTTTCGATATGCTAGAATAGGATTATAATTGGCGGGTGGCGGGAAGTTTGAATTAGACAATTTCTTTCGATATGCTAGAATAGGATTATAATTGGTGGGTGGCGGGATGTTTGAATTAGACAATTTCTTTCGATATGCTAGAATAGGATTATAATTGGCGGGTGGCGGGAAGTTTGAATTAGACAATTTCTTTCGATATGCTAGAATAGGATTATAATTGGCGGGTGGCGGGAAGTTTGAATTAGACAATTTCTTTCGTTATGCTAGAATAGGATTATAATTGGCGGGTGGCGGGAAGTTTGAATTAGACAATTTCTTTCGATATGCTAGAATAGGATTATAATTGGCGGGATGTTTGAATTAGATCATTTCTTTCGATATGCTAGAATAGGATTATAATTGGCGGGTGGCGGGAAGTTTGAATTAGACAATTTCTTTCGATATGCTAGAATAGGATTATAATTGGCGGGTGGCGGGAAGTTTGAATTAGACAATTTCTTTCGATATGCTAAAATAGGATTATAATTGGCGGGATGTTTGAATTAGATAATTTCTTTCGATATGCTAGAATAGGATTATAATTGGCGGGTGGCGGGAAGTTTGAATTAGACAATTTCTTTCGATATGCTAGAATAGGATTATAATTGGCGGGTGGCGGGAAGTTTGAATTAGACAATTTCTTTCGATATGCTAGAATAGGATTATAATTGGCGGGAAGTTTGAATTAGACAATTTCTTTCGATATGCTAGAATAGGATTATAATTGGCGGGTGGCGGGAAGTTTGAATTAGACAATTTCTTTCGATATGCTAAAATAGGATTATAATTGGCGGGATGTTTGAATTAGATAATTTCTTTCGATATGCTAGAATAGGATTATAATTGGCGGGTGGCGGGAAGTTTGAATTAGACAATTTCTTTCGATATGCTAGAATAGGATTATAATTGGTGGGTGGCGGGATGTTTGAATTAGACAATTTCTTTCGATATGCTAGAATAGGATTATAATTGGCGGGTGGCGGGAAGTTTGAATTAGACAATTTCTTTCGATATGCTAGAATAGGATTATAATTGGCGGGTGGCGGGAAGTTTGAATTAGACAATTTCTTTCGATATGCTAGAATAGGATTATAATTGGCGGGAAGTTTGAATTAGACAATTTCTTTCGATATGCTAGAATAGGATTATAATTGGCGGGTGGCGGGAAGTTTGAATTAGACAATTTCTTTCGATATGCTAAAATAGGATTATAATTGGCGGGATGTTTGAATTAGATAATTTCTTTCGATATGCTAGAATAGGATTATAATTGGCGGGTGGCGGGAAGTTTGAATTAGACAATTTCTTTCGATATGCTAGAATAGGATTATAATTGGCGGGTGGCGGGAAGTTTGAATTAGACAATTTCTTTCGTTATGCTAGAATAGGATTATAATTGGCGGGTGGCGGGAAGTTTGAATTAGACAATTTCTTTCGATATGCTAGAATAGGATTATAATTGGCGGGATGTTTGAATTAGATCATTTCTTTCGATATGCTAGAATAGGATTATAATTGGCGGGTGGCGGGAAGTTTGAATTAGACAATTTCTTTCGATATGCTAGAATAGGATTATAATTGGCGGGTGGCGGGAAGTTTGAATTAGACAATTTCTTTCGATATGCTAAAATAGGATTATAATTGGCGGGATGTTTGAATTAGATAATTTCTTTCGATATGCTAGAATAGGATTATAATTGGCGGGTGGCGGGAAGTTTGAATTAGACAATTTCTTTCGATATGCTAGAATAGGATTATAATTGGCGGGTGGCGGGAAGTTTGAATTAGACAATTTCTTTCGATATGCTAGAATAGGATTATAATTGGCGGGAAGTTTGAATTAGACAATTTCTTTCGATATGCTAGAATAGGATTATAATTGGCGGGAAGTTTGAATTAGACAATTTCTTTCGATATGCTAGAATAGGATTATAATTGGCGGGAAGTTTGAATTAGACAATTTCTTTCGATATGCTAGAATAGGATTATAATTGGCGGGTGGCGGGAAGTTTGAATTAGACAATTTCTTTCGATATGCTAAAATAGGATTATAATTGGCGGGATGTTTGAATTAGATAATTTCTTTCGATATGCTAGAATAGGATTATAATTGGCGGGTGGCGGGAAGTTTGAATTAGACAATTTCTTTCGATATGCTAGAATAGGATTATAATTGGCGGGATGTTTGAATTAGATCATTTCTTTCGATATGCTAGAATAGGATTATAATTGGCGGGTGGCGGGAAGTTTGAATTAGACAATTTCTTTCGATATGCTAGAATAGGATTATAATTGGCGGGTGGCGGGAAGTTTGAATTAGACAATTTCTTTCGTTATGCTATAATAGGATTATAATTGGCGGGTGGCGGGAAGTTTGAATTAGACAATTTCTTTCGATATGCTAGAATAGGATTATAATTGGCGGGATGTTTGAATTAGATCATTTCTTTCGATATGCTAGAATAGGATTATAATTGGCGGGTGGCGGGAAGTTTGAATTAGACAATTTCTTTCGATATGCTAGAATAGGATTATAATTGGCGGGTGGCGGGAAGTTTGAATTAGACAATTTCTTTCGATATGCTAAAATAGGATTATAATTGGCGGGATGTTTGAATTAGATAATTTCTTTCGATATGCTAGAATAGGCTTATAATTGGCGGGTGGCGGGAAGTTTGAATTAGACAATTTCTTTCGATATGCTAGAATAGGATTATAATTGGCGGGTGGCGGGAAGTTTGAATTAGACAATTTCTTTCGATATGCTAGAATAGGATTATAATTGGCGGGATGTTTGAATTAGATCATTTCTTTCGATATGCTAGAATAGGATTATAATTGGCGGGTGGCGGGAAGTTTGAATTAGACAATTTCTTTCGATATGCTAGAATAGGATTATAATTGGCGGGTGGCGGGAAGTTTGAATTAGACAATTTCTTTCGATATGCTAAAATAGGATTATAATTGGCGGGATGTTTGAATTAGATAATTTCTTTCGATATGCTAGAATAGGATTATAATTGGCGGGTGGCGGGAAGTTTGAATTAGACAATTTCTTTCGATATGCTAGAATAGGATTATAATTGGCGGGTGGCGGGAAGTTTGAATTAGACAATTTCTTTCGATATGCTAGAATAGGATTATAATTGGTGGGTGGCGGGAAGTTTGAATTAGACAATTTCTTTCGATATGCTAGAATAGGATTATAATTGGCGGGTGGCGGGAAGTTTGAATTAGACAATTTCTTTCGATATGCTAGAATAGGATTATAATTGGCGGGATGTTTGAATTAGATAATTTCTTTCGATATGCTAGAATAGGATTATAATTGGCGGGTGGCGGGAAGTTTGAATTAGACAATTTCTTTCGATATGCTAGAATAGGATTATAATTGGTGGGTGGCGGGATGTTTGAATTAGATAATTTCTTTCGATATGCTAGAATAGGATTATAATTGGCGGGTGGCGGGAAGTTTGAATTAGACAATTTCTTTCGATATGCTAGAATAGGATTATAATTGGCGGGTGGCGGGAAGTTTGAATTAGACAATTTCTTTCGATATGCTAGAATAGGATTATAATTGGTGGGTGGCGGGAAGTTTGAATTAGACAATTTCTTTCGATATGCTAGAATAGGATTATAATTGGCGGGTGGCGGGAAGTTTGAATTAGACAATTTCTTTCGTTATGCTAGAATAGGATTATAATTGGCGGGTGGCGGGAAGTTTGAATTAGACAATTTCTTTCGATATGCTAGAATAGGATTATAATTGGCGGGATGTTTGAATTAGACAATTTCTTTCGATATGCTAGAATAGGATTATAATTGGCGGGTGGCGGGAAGTTTGAATTAGACAATTTCTTTCGATATGCTAGAATAGGATTATAATTGGCGGGTGGCGGGAAGTTTGAATTAGACAATTTCTTTCGATATGCTAAAATAGGATTATAATTGGCGGGATGTTTGAATTAGATAATTTCTTTCGATATGCTAGAATAGGATTATAATTGGCGGGTGGCGGGAAGTTTGAATTAGACAATTTCTTTCGATATGCTAGAATAGGATTATAATTGGCGGGTGGCGGGAAGTTTGAATTAGACAATTTCTTTCGATATGCTAGAATAGGATTATAATTGGCGGGTGGCGGGAAGTTTGAATTAGACAATTTCTTTCGATATGCTAGAATAGGATTATAATTGGTGGGTGGCGGGAAGTTTGAATTAGACAATTTCTTTCGATATGCTAGAATAGGATTATAATTGGCGGGTGGCGGGAAGTTTGAATTAGACAATTTCTTTCGTTATGCTAGAATAGGATTATAATTGGCGGGTGGCGGGAAGTTTGAATTAGACAATTTCTTTCGATATGCTAGAATAGGATTATAATTGGCGGGTGGCGGGAAGTTTGAATTAGACAATTTCTTTCGATATGCTAGAATAGGATTATAATTGGTGGGTGGCGGGAAGTTTGAATTAGACAATTTCTTTCGATATGCTAGAATAGGATTATAATTGGCGGGTGGCGGGAAGTTTGAATTAGACAATTTCTTTCGATATGCTAAAATAGGATTATAATTGGTGGGTGGCGGGTAGTTTGAATTAGACAATTTCTTTCGATATGCTAGAATAGGATTATAATTGGCGGGTGGCGGGAAGTTTGAATTAGACAATTTCTTTCGATATGCTAGAATAGGATTATAATTGGTGGGTGGCGGGAAGTTTGAATTAGACAATTTCTTTCGATATGCTAGAATAGGATTATAATTGGCGGGTGGCGGGAAGTTTGAATTAGACAATTTCTTTCGTTATGCTAGAATAGGATTATAATTGGCGGGTGGCGGGAAGTTTGAATTAGACAATTTCTTTCGATATGCTAGAATAGGATTATAATTGGCGGGATGTTTGAATTAGACAATTTCTTTCGATATGCTAGAATAGGATTATAATTGGCGGGTGGCGGGAAGTTTGAATTAGACAATTTCTTTCGATATGCTAGAATAGGATTATAATTGGCGGGTGGCGGGAAGTTTGAATTAGACAATTTCTTTCGATATGCTAAAATAGGATTATAATTGGCGGGATGTTTGAATTAGATAATTTCTTTCGATATGCTAGAATAGGATTATAATTGGCGGGTGGCGGGAAGTTTGAATTAGACAATTTCTTTCGATATGCTAGAATAGGATTATAATTGGCGGGTGGCGGGAAGTTTGAATTAGACAATTTCTTTCGATATGCTAGAATAGGATTATAATTGGTGGGTGGCGGGAAGTTTGAATTAGACAATTTCTTTCGATATGCTAGAATAGGATTATAATTGGCGGGTGGCGGGAAGTTTGAATTAGACAATTTCTTTCGTTATGCTAGAATAGGATTATAATTGGCGGGTGGCGGGAAGTTTGAATTAGACAATTTCTTTCGATATGCTAGAATAGGATTATAATTGGCGGGTGGCGGGAAGTTTGAATTAGACAATTTCTTTCGATATGCTAGAATAGGATTATAATTGGTGGGTGGCGGGAAGTTTGAATTAGACAATTTCTTTCGATATGCTAGAATAGGATTATAATTGGCGGGTGGCGGGAAGTTTGAATTAGACAATTTCTTTCGATATGCTAAAATAGGATTATAATTGGCGGGTGGCGGGTAGTTTGAATTAGACAATTTCTTTCGATATGCTAGAATAGGATTATAATTGGCGGGTGGCGGGAAGTTTGAATTAGACAATTTCTTTCGATATGCTAAAATAGGATTATAATTGGCGGGTGGCGGGAAGTTTGAATTAGACAATTTCTTTCGATATGCTAGAATAGGATTATAATTGGTGGGTGGCGGGAAGTTTGAATTAGACAATTTCTTTCGATATGCTAGAATAGGATTATAATTGGCGGGTGGCGGGAAGTTTGAATTAGACAATTTCTTTCGATATGCTAAAATAGGATTATAATTGGTGGGTGGCGGGTAGTTTGAATTAGACAATTTCTTTCGATATGCTAGAATAGGATTATAATTGGCGGGTGGCGGGAAGTTTGAATTAGACAATTTCTTTCGATATGCTAGAATAGGATTATAATTGGCGGGAAGTTTGAATTAGACAATTTCTTTCGATATGCTAGAATAGGATTATAATTGGCGGGTGGCGGGAAGTTTGAATTAGACAATTTCTTTCGATATGCTAGAATAGGATTATAATTGGCGGGTGGCGGGAAGTTTGAATTAGACAATTTCTTTCGATATGCTAAAATAGGATTATAATTGGCGGGATGTTTGAATTAGATAATTTCTTTCGATATGCTAGAATAGGATTATAATTGGCGGGTGGCGGGAAGTTTGAATTAGACAATTTCTTTCGATATGCTAGAATAGGATTATAATTGGCGGGTGGCGGGAAGTTTGAATTAGACAATTTCTTTCGATATGCTAAAATAGGATTATAATTGGCGGGATGTTTGTATTAGATAATTTCTTTCGATATGCTAGAATAGGATTATAATTGGCGGGTGGCGGGAAGTTTGAATTAGACAATTTCTTTCGATATGCTAGAATAGGATTATAATTGGCGGGTGGCGGGAAGTTTGAATTAGACAATTTCTTTCGATATGCTAAAATAGGATTATAATTGGTGGGTGGCGGGAAGTTTGAATTAGACAATTTCTTTCGATATGCTAGAATAGGATTATAATTGGCGGGTGGCGGGAAGTTTGAATTAGACAATTTCTTTCGATATGCTAGAATAGGATTATAATTGGCGGGATGTTTGAATTAGATAATTTCTTTCGATATGCTAGAATAGGATTATAATTGGCGGGGGCGGGAAGTTTGAATTAGACAATTTCTTTCGATATGCTAGAATAGGATTATAATTGGCGGGTGGCGGGAAGTTTGAATTAGACAATTTCTTTCGATATGCTAGAATAGGATTATAATTGGCGGGATGTTTGAATTAGATAATTTCTTTCGATATGTTATAAAAGGAATATTTTTCGACGTTGTAAATTTATTATATGGGATTATTATTGCACGTCGTTAGACATCGAAGGTAGCTTAACTTTTTAACCTTTGATACTTTGCGTCGATGTGAAACTAATATTCCGGCTGGGCCGACTTGTTAATAGGCGTAGTCACTTACAATTGGTAGAAACATATTGTTATTGTTAAAACCTATTTCTACACTTAGCTTACTTCTATCATTTTAATAACGCACTTCTAGTTTTGTTTTTTTATCGAAAAAGATAAGAAACCAATGCTTAGTGAAAGTAAACAATTTGGTCCAAGGTATAATAGAAACTGCACATTTGCGCGTTTTTCGAAGTTTTGGAGGCCGATATTTGACGGACAATTACTCGGATACAGTTCAATTTAGGAAAAAGTTTCTCAGGACCCTTTTCACACCTTGTTACCCAAAGAACACGCCGGTAAATTTGTGCCAGACTTCACTGAAACACCCTGTATAATATATAATATGTATAATTAATTGATAAATATGTTCTAAATTGATAAAGATTATTAATTTAATTCTAAATTGATAAAGATTATTAATTTAATTCTAAATTGATAAAGATTATTAATTTAATTCTAAATTGAAAAACATTATTAATTTAATTCTAAATTGATAAAGATTATTAATTTAATTCTAAATTGATAAAGATTATTAATTTAATTCTAAATTGATAAAGATTATTAATTTAATTCTAAATTAATAAAGATTATTAATTTAATTCTAAATTAATAAAGATTATAAATTTAATTCTAAATTGATAAAGATTATTTATTTAATTCTCAATTGATCAAGATTATTAATTTAATTCTAAATTGATAAAGATTATTAATTTAATTCTAAATTGATCAAGATTATTAATTTAATTCTAAATTGATAAAGATTATTAATTTAATTCTAAATTGATAAAGATTATTAAATTAATTCTAAATTGATAAAGATTATATTTAATTCTAAATTGATAAAGATTATTAATTTAATTCTAAATTGATAAAGATTATTAATTTAATTCTAATTTGATAAAGATTATTAATTTAATTCTAAATTGAGAAAGATTATTAATTTAATTCTTAATTGATAAAGATTATTAATTTACTTCTAAATTGATAGATTATTAATTTATTTCTTAATATAATTTAATTTTAGTTCAATTTTTAATTTAAATTTAATATTAGTTCAATTCCTAATTTAAATTTAATATTAGTTCAATTCCTAATTTAAATTTAATATTAGTTCAATTCTTAATTTAAATTTAATATTAGTTCAATTCTTAATATTAATTCAATTTTAAAATTATACATTGAAGTTTAACCTCAAGGCACACTAGATAGACGGATCCATATTCCTGAAACAGACAGCGACAAAACGAAGCGCTCTATATACTCTGCCTCTATCTGCCTCTATACCCTGGAGACTGGAGTTAGTTTGCAGATATCCGAGGGCCGCTCTACCCTTGGTATTCAATGGCCGCTCTAGCCTTTCGCAATTGTGTCAACCAAAACGAAATTTATGAAATTTATCCGTTTATCAGAGTATAAAAAGTACAGTATGTATGATCTCGCACGCGCGCACGTCGTCTATTTACGAAAATAGTTCCTCCGTATTTTCGCGCTTATCTCATCTGAAATCCGCAACGCGTCCGCTGGAGGGAATAAAACATCGCCTCATTGTTTACACTTGCTTTTCGTCGCGCTAAATTTGCATAATTGGTCTCAACGGGAGTATCAGCCACACACACACAGACGCGCAACGTGGCGATATAATGTAATAAAAAAACAGCTTTATCTCGGCCGACTGATCAAAAGAGAGCAAGCCAGACCCGGTTCACCACGCCGCCACCTCCTTTTCTACTGGCCATCGTCTATTAGGCACGCGACTTACAAAAAAAGGCATTATCGAAATTAGATTTGGGCTGGGTCTTTATCTCAGTTCGTACCACTCGCTTCGATAGCCTCGAGACTTGACTCTCGTCGCGGACCGAAACCCGCGAATAATAGAAGAAGACGCGCGCTTTTTTCCGACACCGACTTCCTCCGAAATTCTTAGACGGATCGTTCCACTGATTTCTAACTCTCGCAATGCGGTTGGTATTTGGATTGCGGATAGGGATGTAGACGTTCCGGAGTTACTATTGGGTCGAGCGCTGAGATCGTTGTCGGCGGCTTCTCTCTACTGGGCATCACGGAGCTCGGACCACTTATATCCTACGGGACTCGTAACGCTACTACAGATTATACTTATAGGTGGCGCCATCATTCGTTCGTTAATGAAATTATACATAATAATTCGTTAAATATATTATAACTAAATGTAATTTTAATAAAAACCTTCGTAGCTCTTATTAACATGAATTCATAAACTATTTACAAGAATGTATTTATTTATACTCGGGGAGAATGAATATGTCGAGACTATCGACGGACACGTTGAGGTCCTAACCCCGTCACGCCAAGGGGGGGGGGGAGGAAAAAAGGAGGCGGTCTTATTTTTTGCGTCCTCGCAGCAGCGTTAATCGCGTCGAAAAACGCAATTTTTAAGAACCAATGAGATTGCAGTATTATCGGATTTTATTAAAGCGGAGGAGCATACCGGGGTCCCCAACGGCTGGAATTGGAGAAACGCTAAAAATAATCTCGACATATTCATTCTCCCTGAGTATAAATAAATACATTCTTGCTATTTATTATTATTTTAACTAAAAATAAATTTTAAAAAGATGTTTAAAGCTTTTATTCGTAACAATTCGTAAAATATTTAACAATCGAATTTAATGTCATTTTAATAAGAATCTGTATAGCTTTTATTCGTAATAATTCGTAAAATATTTAATATTTTAATTATTAATTTAATAAGATCATTAAAACATTTTAGTCATAATATATATTTTAAAATATTTTATATTTTACCTAAATATTAATTTAATAAGTAGGTACTTCAAAACCTCTTCTTCATAATAATTCGTACATTTTTTAATATTTTATCAAATTTTAACTAAATATTAATTTACTAAGCACCTTCAAAAGCTTATAGAAACTGACATTAGATGTCGCATCACTCGACTTAAAAAACTATCAGACGTTTCAACGATGGTAACTTATCTATGCCCGCATGTAATAACATTACAAGTCCCGTTGGATGTAAGTGGTCTAAGCTGTAAGCGAGATTTATGGCGCATTAATGCTACATAGATCAAAGTTTTATGGACTTAAATAATTTTTCACTTCGGGGTTTCGTTTTCATCATTGATACATCGTGCCGTGACAAAAAGTCGTTTTTAGCCGAGGCGGAAAATAGAGCTAGAACACGCGAACGCATTCCCGATCTATTTCAGAGATTAAGCCTGTGCTGAGAAACGCGTAGGGGTAACGCCTACTACATTTAGTTTAGTTCACAATGTACCAAAAATTTGACTTAAGATCCTGATTAGTGCCTCCCACCGATTCTCAGATAACAGTTGCGTTATCTGACCTGAGCTATTAATTATGATAAACAGATTATCCGTATTTACATTATGATAAAATGTAAACCAAATAGTTTAACAAGAAACTAATCCCAATTCATTGTAAATCGACTGGTTTGCTTTCCACAAAGTTATACAGGGTGTCTCATTTGGCTCTGACATCACATTTTTCTCAAAACCTTTAATAGGTAGAATTTTGAAATTTTCAGGGTATACTTTTCAAATTTTCAGAAAATTTTAAAAAGATTTGTTTTTAAAAGAAATATTTTGACCGGTAGGGATAGACGAAGACTTTTGAATGGGAGAGTTGTTGAGAATACTTGAAAACGTCCATATAATGTTGTTTCGGTCGAAAATACCGATTTTTCATAGAGATGAAAAATAACAAGTTGGTCATAGGAGGCAATAGCTTTTTCGGGCACTAACTTGTAAGAAAACACATTTTAATCATAACACAAATGTACTAAATATTGATCTTTTTATTCAATTATTCATTCGTTTGCTGCAATGCATGTTTCCGCAAGATGAAGCATTTCTCATATCGAGAGTGACAAGTTGCAAAACATCAATAATAAATTGCCGCAGTTATTCGAGGGTCGTAATATGCGCCTGGTAAACATGTTCCTTGATAAAGCCCCAGATGAAACAGCTGAGCGGTGATAGGTCTGGTGATCTTGGAGGCCATCGAACGGGACCGTTCCTTCCAATCCATCGCTGAAGATATTCAGCGTTTAAATGAGCTACAACAGCTTGAGGTTGATTCGGTGGAGCACCGTCATGCTGAAACTATAGCCGGCGGTAGTTGCCCAGAGGAATGTCGTCCAAGGCATTCGCTACTCCTTTCTGTAAGAGCTGCAAATAGTTTTGCCCGTTTACACGATGGGGCAAAAAAAGGCCTGATCAGACCATTGCCGACCATAATAGTGTTGTAAGTCGGAAAAGTTTCCGTATTTTTCCGAAAACAATTCCATGATTAGTCTAATATATTGTTTGCCAAATTAAATAAAGCGGCATTTTCGCCTCATTTTTTCAAATCTGAAAGTAAAACTAAACCTCTAGACTAGTTTAAACTGATGAATAATGTAACACTATTAATGTTTCGTAGTACGTTTACTTATGTTAGACATTTTATATCGATAAAAAGTTAAAAATGTTAAAATCCCTTAAAAAGTTTATTTTTTATTTTTCCGATTTGCGGAAAATTTTGTGAAAATTTTTCCGCGTTTAATTTTTCCGGAAAATTAACAACACTAGACCAGACCCATCCGTACGTTAAGTCAAAATTGAACTTGATGATGGTGAGTGAAACTTCAGTGAAGATTAACAAAATGCCACATGTGGTTGTTCTGGTGGTTGAAAGGGAAATCCCTGGAAAACGAACATTCATCGGACACTAAGACTAGATTAAGAAAATCCTGGTTTTCTTCACGCATGATACTCAGCCAGTTAGAAAAGTCAAAACGACGTTCTGTATCGCCATCGTGAAGTGCTTTGTGAAGATTCGTTCGAAATGGATGGAAATTGTGGTTTCGCAGGTTTCTCCAGACGTAGTCCCTTGTAAAACCCAGGGCATCACTTGCGCTCCTGGTTCTGCGTCGAGGGTAAGCAACAAAGTAGGCCTGGACCTCTTCCTCAGAACCTGCGATTGACATCTCCATGGTGGGTAAAATCTCAAACAGCTCCGAGAACGGTGTTACGACTTGGTGTTCTGTTTGATCGTGAGAATAAAGAGACCTCTTAATTTGACTCCAGAAATTAGGGAGATTGATTTTACATTAGTAAGTTGTCGCTTTAAATACTAAATAATCTAAACGTTGACCAAAATGCGACTAACCGTGCTAGAATCTAGTAGGTCTAAAACAAAAAAACCCATCTGTAATTTGTTGGTGTTGGTTTTATTTGGTTTCGATTGGTACATTTTGGTTATGCTTAAAATGTTTTCTTACAGTACCCGAAAAAGCTATTGCCTCCTATGACCAACTTGTTACTTTTCCTGACTTCATATCTTTATGAAAAATCTGTCTTTTCGAACGAAATAACTTTATTTGTACGTTTTCAAGTATGCTCTACAACTTTCTTCTTGAAGGTTTTCGTCTATCAAATACCGGTTTAAAAAATTTAAAACCATGAAAATATTTTTATAATTTTCTGAAAATTAGGCATTACAATGTTCCGTACGTCATACGTATACTCTGAAAAATTCAAACTAAAACTATTTTAGTTTTTGAGCAAAGTCGGATGTCAGAGCTAACTCAGACATCGTGTATATAACTGTTGAGATAACTGCCTCTGGTCAGAAGAGTTATAAAAGATTAGTCCAGATCGGTTTATTCGGTCACTTGGGATAATGAATCAGAGATCAGATTTCTAGCAAATATAAAATACTAACCTGATCTGGCTTTCAGAGATTCGAAATTACAGCCTGAGTAACCTGATTAGTTGGCCGTTGAAAGCACTAGTTATATAATTCCTTTAAAGCGGTTTGAATACGAAAGCAAAGTATTTAATCAGCAAGACGGCGTTTTTTCATATAGGGATTTTTCCGAATCGCACACTATATATAATTTTTTTGGCACGAAAGAAATGGTTTATTCTCTCAACTAAACCAAAAGAAAACCTAAAAGAATGAAGTCGCCTTTTTTGTGGAATTTCTCTGGTCGCGCGCTTATTTATCCCCGCTGCTGAATCTGGCTTTCTTCGGGCGATCGAGCGTGAGAATTGTCTGTAGAGAGCTATCCTTTTCCCGAAGACTTTTTTCCCAGTTTTTCTACATTCCCCACAGGTCCCCCGACTAAGTTTCTTTCTTTAACACTTGTTCTTGATTACTGGGTCGTAACGTGTCTGTCCAGCATCTAACTTCTATAAAAAAGGGACGAATACAAAGGGCTCAGCAAAGCCCAAGTGGCTTCTTCGCTTATCACCTTTTTCAATTTTCTCGCCGAACCGAGTTTCCTAAATGGTTTTAAAGCTTCCTGGACGAGAACGACACATTTTTCTCGAACACTTCCTTTCTTTCTCGAGATATATTTTGATATTTCAAATTTTTTTGGGGGATAAGTTTATTCGTAGTCCATTGTTCAAAGGACTTTCTAATTAACCATTTTCTATCAGCGTTACTTTTATTTAAGTACTGTTAAGGATATATTTTATATTAATCCCCCTCTCGACAAAATAACCTGTCCGGTTTGTTTAGAATGTTTTAAAACTCCCAGAGCTTGGCATTCTCGCTTAAGTAAATATAGCATTGATTTCAATAATGTCCAATATAAATGTGCCATCTGCTCTAAACTTTATCCTAAATTACGAGCTTTAATTGGTCACAGAAAAACTTGTATTACTAGTCCAAGATTAATTCTAGAGTTAAGTAACAGCGTAAGTAACGTAATAATCATAAGTATGGCACAGAACGAATTCGTTAATGAAAGTCTGTCGTGGAGTGATTGCGAAATAGGAAGTTTCCGAACAGAAAACTCGTCCCTTGGCGAGGAATACGTGCGTACATTTAGTTTTGAAATTCGACAAAAAAACTAAAATCTGAAATGGAGTTGTTTATAATAGTTATTTTTATCTTCCGATTCAATAATTCATAATTATTTTCCAAAAGTAAGCGTTATTTACACTTTTGAAAGCATTTCAATTTTCAATAGGCCTTGGGTGAGCCGTCGGTGATTTTCCGGGCATTCTCCAAATACTAGGAGCAGTTCGCGGGGAGTTGTCAGTGCGTCGGTACGTAATGGCTTACGTGGTCATTGGCGAAACAGACTATCATTAAAATATTTGCATTGAGTGAATTGGAAGTAACATACTTATGTTTATTATGTTACTTATGGTAACCGCAAGGTGGATACTTTTGATTCCGAAGATAGTTTTGATTGTTACAAAAGTTCCATAGATAATACTAAATGCCGATATAAGACCACGAACCCTAAAATTCTGGCCCTTCATCAAGGAGGGATTCACCCTAAAGCCTATAAAGAACTTGTAGCTAAAAGTGTGGGGTCCTTAGTAATTGGGATTCTGATCATTGGAAATCTCTGGTTCGTTTAGAGATGTTGCAATGGCGTTGTCGAAGATCTTTAACCATCATAGCTTGGAAGCTTTTTAGCAGAATAGTCCACAGAACATAGTTACCTCAATTACAGGAGCTAATCCTCTTCGCCCAAGTAATACACGTCGTGACCAGCGTATATCCAGAGACTTTATAGTAAGAATCGGAGAGCTGCTGCTAGGATGATATTGGATCCACCTCCATCTGGTCAGTCTGAAAATCCGAGTCAAGATGATATTGAAGAAATCTTCGACAAACGTTTTGTGGCACATTCGGTGATGGATTCCTGTAAACAAAAAAATGTAATGATATTTACCTTCAACTTACCGTTGATGAGGTCCAACATTTAGTTCGAGGTCCAACATTCAGTCCGATGTCAAGCAGCGTCTTCTCCTGGTCCTAATGGTGTTGACCTAAAATGTTTAAAAAATCACTAACCATAATTTAACAGTCATATTTCATATTTTTTATATCTCAAGAATGTCCTTTAAGCCAAAGGGGAATTAGCTAGAGCCACTAATTGGAGGCCAATAACTATGACCAAGAACCCATAGACGTACGTCTATGGGTTCTTGCTATGACATATATTTTAGTAAGAATTTTTCATAATGTCTTTGGTGAAACGGCTAGCTGATGTGATTGACTTAAACGATAGTCAGCCAGCTTTTCTTCCAACGGATGGGGCTATGGCTAACACCCTGGTTTTGGATCACGTAATCAACTACGGCGAGGAAAAACGTAAAACTCTTCCAGTTGTGTCCATTGATCTTGCCAAAGCCTTTGATTCGGTGTCTCATCATTCCATTAATCGCAGTCTTCGCCGTCTTTCGATTGAAGATAATCTTATCAAGGATATTATACACACTTATTTAGGCGCAACTACGAGGATAACCTGTGGTAATCACTACCAACCTGATTCAAGTTAGATGTGGAGTTACACAAGGTGAACCTCTTTCAATGTTCTCATGGATGAGCTCCTAGGCTGAATCCCTAGTCATTTGGGTCTGCAAGCTCCTCAATTGCCTATGATTATGACATCATATTTCTAAGCTCTACTGAATATGTTATGCAAAAAATATTGGATATTGCCGCAATATTTACCAAAGGGTCGTGGTAACGTGCTCAAGTTCTTAACAATGATTTTTCGCCAAAATGGTAAGACTGCCTTCTTGTTTAAATGCGGCTCTGACGTCACATTCTCTTACTTTGACAAGCCTACGAGCGCGCGCTACACTCGCCAGAGGCCTTATGTAGCTTTTTCTAGCGCGCGTGCAAATCGCGCGTACGAAGAATACACTAGTTAATAAAGCTGGGTCTTGTGACGTAAGAGCAACATTTTAACAACTTGGGCGACACCAATTTTTATTTTATAAAATCAACTATTCAAATTTATGCTTTTTTCATGAGAGCCGTTTATGTTGGAGGCCTTGTATGTTAGGGTTTTTTTTATTCGATTGTAACGTGTGGGACAGTCAGTCCTCTCGTCCACCTGATAAATCAGGGCGAGATATGTGTAACGGCCACGCCAACGGGGGGATACGTGGGGACAGGGGTGGGCACACCCGTGGCGGAAGTATTCCGACCACGCGTTGCGGGATTGGTGGTCGTCCTCAAACGGCCATCCACAAACTCTGCCTCCAACGCTTGGGATTACAGGAGTGAGCCACTACTCCCGGCTGTATGTTAGGGTTGGTGATAATGCATCCTTTTAATGAATTTGTTTTTTTTTAATTGAATTTTTTTTATCTTTACAAATTTAAATAAAAATTAATTTTTATTTTCTTCTTTGTTTAGTGTAATTATTTATTGGCCCTTTTTTGGTGTAACTTCTGTGTTTTTGTCTCTATATTTAAGGAAATGAATCATCCTTGCTATCCTAGGTTTTTCTAGGGCTGCAGCAGTGGCGCCGTACCAGATCACTTACCCATTTTTAGGGCCGATACTAATTTTCGCATGCAAACTCTTTTTGCAAACTTTACGCAAATTTGGATATTTTCAGAAATAGCCAATAGTTTGCAAATCAGATACTAATTTGCGCAGGAGTTTTGCAAAATTTTATCAGATATTGATAATTTCAATTCTATTTACCTCAGATATCATAGTTTGCAAAATATACTATTTTGCGCAAGGTTTTTGCAAACTTTTCACGATTATTGGTGTTTTCAATTATATATACCTCAGATATCATAGTTTGCAAAAATATACTATTTTACGCAAGGTTTTTTTACTACTATACCTGTTGTCCAAGAAATAGAGGCCTGCGACGACCTGGAAGACTACCTCAAAACCAATCCTGCCACAGCCACTGAAAACAAAGCTTTATTTAAGATGTACCCAAGATATTCCCACACATACAATCCCCCTGATATGTTAAGTACATTTTGGCGTCTCAAAATTAAATCTGTTATCTCAATCGTCTTGTTGATATAAAAATAATAAACAATCTAAAATTATTAGAGCTAGCTTCATTACCACCCAAACGCAAGAATTCCATGGCAACAGTTTCGACGCTGAAACACCCCAATAAATAAAGACAGAAACATACACCCTTAACAACCATGAAATAGGGTGGAGGAGTGGTTAGCACTTTCGCCTCGCAGCAAGAGGAGCCGGTTTCGATACCAGCTTGTGGCACTGGGTGAAAACTCGGAACAACTCCTTCTGCGTTGAGTTTGCAAGTTCTCTCCCCACTGATTAAAGGGGTTTTCCCCCGAGCTCTTCGGTTTCCCCTTCCATAAAAACTGGTATAGGTTAACGGTAATAGTTAGTGTAGGGAGGTGTTGGCTCGCGTGGCATGCTGGGATTTCCACCACCCTCCTACGCATTGTAACCCGGCCACCTGAATTAATGGCTTTAAACGTCGCTTGATGACTTAGGCCTAAGGTGGTGCCTTGCAAGGCCGTCTTAAGACCTTATGGGGCCCGGGGCTAAATTATTTCTTAAGACCCTTGCGATCCCCCACGGTCAGCCTTTGTATGTCCGTTGTCTAAATTCAACTACATAATAATCAAACCAAAACTTTTCATTTCAAAAGTATAACATAGGCTTACTGAAAATAAGATTTTTACTGACAGTGTCTCGCTGTTAGCTTTTAGAAATTGTTGGTACCGTATGATACGCGATGTGGCGATGAGTTTATTACTTCAGACGTAACTAAAAGATACATAATATTAAATGAGCATAAATAATATTTAACCAACTAAAACCGTATCCCAAGAGTAGAGGCTGTATATGGTTGGCCTTTCCAGGCCCTCAAAACTGGCTGTGGGCCCTAGGCTGTAGCCCACTTAGCCCAGGCCTTAAGACGGCCCTGGTGCCTTGGGTATTAGCCTAGCTGATGATTATTATTATTATTATGTCATAAGAGGGAAATTATTAACTTAATAAACTAACCATAAAAGCATAAGATAAATTTTTACCGTAAAAAAGATGAGTCATATTATCACAATTACCCTGTCCCCATTATTAAGACACTAATCATAAATATCCTAAAAATAGTTTTATCGCGAAGAAAAATCCATTTCAACGCTATCGCAATCACATTAACAAAAAGCTTTTAACATTAACAAATGTAAAGTTATTTTTTAGCACATAGAAAAAATTATTAAAATAATAACAAGAACGAAAATGAACGCTAAACAGATACGTAGGTAAGCGTACTATAATGTAGTTTCCCTTATTCTAGATTATTCATAAAAAAACAGGTAATGTTAAAGAGCTCGCTATATTGACCTTTGGACTTTGGAAGAAAAATCGGAAAAAATGTTTTGTACATTTCAAGATCTGCTGATAGATGGCATGAGTGTCTTAATATTCAATTGGTTCTCAATTAAAATATCAGCATCGAGGGTTGGCTAAAACGTAGCAAGAGGCTAAATATTTTCATCCAAATCGGACTTAATTTAAAAAATGTATGTACATTTTTAAGCAAAAATAAATTACTAAAATGGGCAAATGATCCCCTTCTGGACCCCCGATCGCCAGAATTATTTGTTACCGAGCGCCGAGTATTTCCTATCGAGTTATCTATCATTGACACTTATAGACCTAATTGCTTTAAAGCTATGTAGAATTCGGCGGCGGTATCGGCTATACAGGACGTGAAACTAATACATTCAAATTATCTAGGGCTTGTACGTAATAAAAGACCACCGAAACTAGAGCCTGAATGGATTGGGGTTCTCAAAAATCAAATTCGTCAGTACGAGTCCGGCCAATACTCAACGCATTTTGAGCCAGAATTCCCTAACTATCGCCAGAAATATCTAAAGTCATAAAATGAAGTGTTGGTGTTCCACACCAAATTCCTAAGGTTCTTTTCCCTTTAACCGATTATATTTCAAACCACCCAATCTGTTCGATTCCAATCTGTAGAAACTCTAATCGCCCGATTTGGCATTCAAAATAATCGAATCCATCAACATAAGTTCAATAAATTTCAATATTTCAGTTAAGATATTTAATGTTTTAAAATATTAATTAATGAAAAATTTAAAATTTTTAATACGGTAATATTTTAAGTGGTTGATTAATTTTAGCGTGTCAGAAAAATACTAAATGACATGAGTTTGTTTGATTTATTGGAATTCAAATTTGCCATATTCAAAGTTTACACACCCAATTGATTTATCTCGCGATCCCAGCATTTTCTCAAAAAAACTAAATATGTTCTTCCCAAACCTCAAAAAAAAAGGAATTGCTTTCACTGTGCAACTTTGCAGTATGTCTAACATAATGTAAACCTAAATAAAAATTAAGCTTTAGCTATAATTACAGCTCGTTGATTCTTTACGTGTGGTCTACTTCTTCAAAGGCACAATATATGAAATTTCCACATCACTCAACATCTCCATATCTGTATTGGGCAATTTCAAATATTGGGATTTTAAATCATAAGGGGATCTCAAAATTTCGAACCTGATTTTGAGATTTTCTTTTGTGTTGTTTTTTAGTCTTTTATACTGATATCCTTTACCAAATATCATAATTTTTAACTCGATTTCCCGATTTTTAAAATCTATTTTCTAATTTTCTATAGAATTTAATATATGATTCGAAAGAACCTTCTTTTCCCCTATCTGTTGCGAGTCCAATCCCGGTAGCACAAAACTCCATATTTTACTTCGACGGAACTTTCTAGTGCCTATTGTATCCCATTCTCCGTAATCTCAAACAAGTTTATCCCCATTTATGTTTGTCTAGAAATTAACTAACAAATCTTCCGTAAAAACACCAATAATGCATCCAAATACTTGATAATATGAAGCAACAGCGTTAGCATCTGCCACCACACTCGCATACTTCGTCGATAATGTTTTAATGTTTTGTCCGCTTAATGTTAACTAAACGTAAACATAGATGGCAGTCATCAGGGTGAAGTGTCACAAAAACCGGAAACAGACGAACTTTCTCAATAAAGAAAGTGATCGTCGAGTTTAGAATCTCCGACGTGCCACATTCTTAGGTGGCTGTATCCATTCTTGGTAACACTAGAGGTCGGCCTTCGAGACGGTCTCCCGCGAATAACACAGTCTATCGAAATCAGATCGCGGTGAAGGGAATGAGATTAAAAGATGTTTCTCTTCTTTTAAAGGGTTATTTAAGGAGATTTGGGGAACTATTTCCCCAAACGAGACCGTTCTCTTCGGACGAGCATCGCCCCAAAAAGCACTTCGTCGCTGAAGTTATTGGATTTTCATCTTATTTGATTTTATTGAATTGAAAAAGGAAAAGGAGCTGTTTTTTCGTACTTGGGTCTTCGTCCGAGCCGTAATCCCGCTGATCTCGGGCGCGGCTTTTTCCCTTTCCAGCTCATTCCTCGGGGTTCACCTTGGGGCTATTTTTAGAGACTGTGAGAGGGAGATCGGTAAACACAAAGCGCTGTTTGCGGAATGGGTTAAGGAAACCTTTTATTGGTAACCTTGTAATAGAATGGTCTCCTATGTCTTCCTAGTTGTAACCCAATAAGACATCCAATCAAATTCGAGTGTAGCACCAGGAAATCGCTAACAACGTACATAAATATTTCCACCAAACGCAAACTTAAACGTGAACCTACGTTGATTTTTCAGTTTTGCTAGCCAAATATCATCAATGTAAAACTTTCAGTTGCATTGAATTGATTACGTTAAACCCAGGCCCGTCTTAAGACCTTTTGGGGCCCTGGGCTAAATTATTTCTTAAGAACTTTGCGATCCCCAACGTTCAGCCTTTGTATGTCCGTTGTCTAAATTACACACAATAATCAAACCAAAACTTTTAAATTTAATTTCAAAAGTATAACATAGGCCTACTAGATTTTTACTGACATGTTGTCAGAATTTATAGCCCGATGTACCGGTAAAATCAAGAAACCACACCAGCGGAGGCCTATCATCAGAATGCCCTACGCCAGCGTCCACAAGCCCGGACAGGTGACAAAACCAGCATGGGTAGCAGAACCCCACTACTGATGGTCGCACCCTCGACGCAAGCCGCTCAACCCAGCAGAAGGTGCAACAATGGTACGACCAGCCCGCCACTTCGCACACAGCAGTGGGATAGAGAACGGATGCTCTAGCAACTCCGGCCGACACCCCACCTACAAAGGCAGGGAGCCAAGCCCTTTGGAGAGAGCGCCTAAAGGGGAACGGCAGGCACGCTGCAGCCCGCATAACCCGGCACAGCTGGCACCGGAGATCCCGGTGTGATCCAAAAGGCCGGGAGATGGGTCCGCCGCGCCCTCATACGGAGGCCCGCAGCCCCACAGCAGGCAACCCAATCCGCCGAGGCGGCCAGTTTGCCCGGCCCCTCTCCATTAGCCTGGGCCGAAGCCCAGTATCCAGCCCACACCTGACCGAAGTCGGAGGTCGGAGATAGGACCCTTTGGACGGAGCTAACAACTCCCAGTGCGCCACCGCCCTTACGGGTTACAAGAGCCGGACCCCGACTCCCCGGTACAGCCACCAGTTATTGCACACTCCGACCCCTTGAGGCCCAGATTTTTACTGACACTGTTTCCACTCTACGGTAGATATTTTCGCCTATTTTAGGGGCAATTTTACCAGTTTTCGCCGGTTCTATAGTCGATTTTCGCCGCCGTTTTCGCCGCAATGTCCCCCCATATATTTACCTTAATTTTTTTTTAGTGAGTGTCACTGCATATTTTACTTCTCTTTATTTCCAATCTTAGATTTGGGCAATATTTTTTTATATAAAAAAAATGCATTTTATTTCTTCAAATGTTATACATTTTTTATTGGTATATATAAAAATTGAATGGGCGGACATAGGGGGCAGAGTAGAGGGACTACAGACATATAAATTTCATAGGTAACTAGAATGCTGCCGCCTACGGCCGAGCTTGACGCCAGTTCGCCTTGAACCTTCAGCCAATGAGAGGCCGTAGAGTGGTTCCGCCAAGGAGGATAATAATCCTCCTTGGTTCCGTTACTATAGCGGGAGATAGGTGACGTCATTCTCTCCGGTGACATTAAATTCTTGGCAGAACCGCTCTTTGAGCTCTGATTAGCTGAGATCTGGCGTCGTCTGCCACGGCGTTTGGGCCATTTGCCAGTTACACGGCAGCATTCTAGTTACCTATGAGATTTCTATGACTACAGAGATGACGATTTTTTAGTTTTTCTGACTGAAAATATCGAAAAATATTTTCGCCGCAATTTGCGCCGTTTTCAATGGTTTTCGCCGCTTTTTCGCCTTTTCGCCGGTTTTAAAATTTATGGTGCCCACCGAGACAGTTTTCGCCGAAAACGCCCTTTTTCGCCGCAAAGTGGAAACACTGACTGACAGTGAGCTGAGTGCGTCACTGTTAGGTTTTAGAAATTGTTGGTACCGTAGGATACGTGATATGGCGATGAGTCAAATTACTTTAGACGTAACTAAAAGATAAACCATATTAAAAGTGCATAAATAATATTTTACCAACTAAACCCTTTACCTAAACTGGTTGGGGCCCTGGGCTGTAGCCAATTTAGCCCATGCTTTAAGACGGCAATGGTTAAACCTTGGGGAAGGCCGTAGCTTTACTACTTAAATTATATAAAAGCCATTTAAAATTTGCTCTAACGCATCAACAATACAGTACAATATAATAAAAAAAATACCAGTGGTGTCCAAGGTCGGTGACTGACATCAACTTCTAGCGCGTACTCTGTCACAAGTTTTACAAGTTGCCGACAGCCCTGAATGTGGTGAGCTTTTGTAATCCTACGCGTCTGGCAAGCAGTGAATATAGCAGCGCAATTGAGGACGAAAACCATTTGGCCACCTAGGTAAGCTTTAGTAAGGGCCAAGGTCTACTCTCCCAGACCATAGACTTAAGATTATTCAAACTATTGGTTGGCCTCTGCACTTACCCCCAACGGGTGGTTTTGATACTTCCGCCACGGGTATGCCATGGACTAATGAACACAGGGACACCCAGTTCCCCTGTTATTCCTATACGGAGCTCCGAAAGACCCTTGTTAAATGCTCTTCCTCTTTTTATCCCCCCGACCGAATTTTACTCGGGTCAAAACGTCACGAAAAGGAAACGCTACCGCCATCTAGTAGTTTTCAATATCACTTCAGAATTTTGAAAAACGTAGCAGACGGTTCTATCTCAGTTTTTACAACGGTCTTTTTTTGCCGCAATTTAATTTTTATGGTCGTTTTTTAGCATTAGATTATATTTTTATTGGGAAAAATGAAAAACTTATATAAAAAGTTATTAAAGATGCAGCAGTAAACAGCATATGAGTGGAGTTTTTTATGCCATTCTCCAAACCCTAAGTCATCATCATCATCTACAAAATAAAATCAATATTCTGAAATTGATAGCGATAAAAAGGCTGTTTATTAGCCTTGGTAAACACTTACCAAAAACAATTTCTATTTAGTTCAAATTAAGAAGGAAAATTCTAGATAATTTAAATCCGAAAAACGAAACTGTACGCGCCACAACGTGGTAGCCATATGCCACATGGACTAGTTCATATCCCCCTTTTCTCATCCCCGTTTGACCCTATAGTTTTCCGTTAGTTCTTAACTATACCGCCAGAGCGCACATTTAACAATCGCCCGAAGCAAATATTCGGGAACGGGGTGTCCTTGTGTTAATTAGTCCATGGGTATGCCATCGATTTTACTAACACAGTTACTATACCACTGCTATATTATTCAGTGATCTATCAGTTAATCAGCTAGGTTAATACCCAAGTCAAAACAGTTGAAACGTAACCTACGTTCACACGTAAACGATAGAAAACGAAACTTAACCTACGTTCACACGTAAACGATAGAAAACGAAACTTAACCTACGTTCACGGTAGCTAGGTTCACACAACTCCTTCGTATATTAAGCGTCTATTACCCACATTTCATATACACATTTTAGAAATAAAGTAGACTTAAAGAAACTACGAAATTACGAACAAAATTTTTGGAAAACAATATTTTATAATAACTAGCTGCAAAAATGACAACAATAACCGATTTTCTATACATGTTAAGTTTTTTATGAGAATTTTATATATTACATACATGTATATAACTCTATTTAAATAAAAATGATGCAATGAACGAGTATAGAGCGAAATTTTCGAAATATGATACGAGTAACGAGAAAAATTTATTTAGAAGCTCATGAGCTGTCAGTATCATTCATGGACATGATTATTAGTTGCCTAGACTACAATTTATTATTATTACTAGTACTTAATCTCGTTTAATATTATGTTTCTAACAACCCTATATTTAAGCTGTGGGTGAAGAATTTGTTTTAGGAAAATATAAGTGTTTCTCCTCGTTTCGAAGTAGCAATACGTTCAAAGTTCTTGTTAACCTCGTAGTTCCGCAAATTTAGTCCATTTTGAAAATCTGTTATTGCAAAATAGTTCACCGTAACTCTTCCCATTAATTCATTCTTCAGAGACGATATTAATTCGTGTTTTATAGACAATGACTAGCTAGTTAAGAGCAAATTATAAAAATTAATTTGATTTGAGACTAGGTTTAACTATTTTTAAAAAGTATTTGGCGTTTTGAAAATCATCTTTTTCTGGGTGATTTGGACAAGTAATACCGTGATATTTTTGTAACATTTTAATGATTTTGACTGCGGATAATTTCCCAATTATTATTATTATTATTTTAAATTTCAGAGTGCTTTTTGAACTAAAATTGATTTTTATTTAGAATTTAGAACTAATTTAATTTATCCCAGATTTCGGAATTTTCAAATTGATTTCAAGATTTATATATTTTGTTTTCTGTAAATCGTACAGGATTTTGACGAATGCCCGACCCGTTGACCAGTATTCAACCCCCGGCCTGGTTTATTTTTCCCTGATTTGAAAATTCGTTGGGAAATTATCCGTTAATGGGTTTTTTGATTTACTGAGGTCGAATTTTTAATAAACGCGTTTGGAAATCACATTTAACACCGCTTTCGTAAAATTCTAATCACCCTGAACACCAAGCACCTTAGTTTCTCTCGAGTTTTCACATAATTTGTGATCATATTCCATTATGATTAACAATAACATTTGGAATGATTGATGATCTTTGTAAGACTTGGAATCTATTTTTTTAAATCCGACTAGAAGGGTTTTGACATAAGTGTATACTATATCTCTGATGAAAGAAGTGATGTACTTTCACAGGCTCGGGGCGATTCTCTACCAAACGGCGGATGTATACACCGCATCGCGACTCAAAATGTATCGCGTGTATTACTCCGTCTAACGATGTAAAATGTCCAAATTACACTCCGTAGAGATAGTTAAAAACCATGTTTATCCTAATGTTAGTACAGTATAAATAGCTAAGCTAATACCCAAGGAACCACACAGGCCTATGTCAACTAGTGACTTGCGAAGCCAATTACCGGTGGCCGGGTATTTCACCCCGCACTATTTTTATCCGAAAACGTATTTCGGACAATCAGCGGCAGCCTGCGAAGGTACATGTTTCCAGCGAAAAAAATGAACAGGACAAAGACAGAGGCGGACTGGCGACGTTATAGTCAGGTGGCCCTAGTAACCTCACGGTCCCAAGCCATAATTCAAACCACCCCCTTTGGGATTTGTGGAGCTACCCGATTGGACAGTCCGCTTCCGGACGCGGAGATGGATCCTTTTCTCTAAGAGATATAATGTACGTTTTTTTTTAACTATTAGTAAATATTGTATTTCCCTTTATTGGTGAGCGCGAAAGTAGTACCCTGTACTTCCTAGTTTATTTAATCGCGTATTATTTGGGTGCAATGCGTTTAAATTTCGGTTCCGGCTCCGGAGGACTCCCCGGGCGCCTCGATTTTGAGCGCGGTTTCGGAATGTTGGGCCGAGCCTCGTCTGCTCAGGTTGCACTTGTTCGGCGGGACGTCGTGGTGGTTTTTGGGCGCTTTGGCCCGTTTGGCGCGTCCGTCGAGAGAGTCGTCGTGTCGGTGTCCTTTGCTGCACCACTGATAGTCGCGGGACGAGCAGCATTCTCCGCGCACGTACGTGACTAGGATGCGTTTGAAAGCTTCGCGAAATTCCGTGTTGAAAATACTGTATATCACAGGGTTGAGGGCCGAATTGAGGTAACCCAACCAGGTCAAGCCTTTGAAGGTCGTGTCCGAGACGCAAGTCTTGCAGAAGGCGGCCGTGATGTTCATGCAGAAGAAGGGCACCCAGCAAACCAGGAAGACGCCCATGATGATGCCCAGCGTGATGGCGGCTTTGTGATCCATGACGTGATGGGAAACGTGGTTGCTCGAGTTCTTGGCCATCTTGACCAGGGTCACCACTTTTCCGTTGCTGTTGACCTGGCGCGGCGCGCTGACGTGATTGGCCGTGTAGTTCATCTTGGTCACTGCCCGAATGTTCCGAACGTGCTTGCGCGCGTACAAGTAGAGACGCGTGTACAGCGCCACCATCACCACGCAAGGCACGCAGAAGCTGATGGTGGACGACACAACGGCGTACGTCGGGGTCAAGTCCATTGCGCAAGACGGCAGCTCCGGACTGCTGGGGAACTCCTGTCGGTTGTCTTCCGCGACACCTGCCGAGGGACAAGAGAGATAATGGTTTTACTACTTATAGATTCAGCTCTTATGCAACCAAATTGGAAAACCAGGGATGCTCTATTCGTATACCCGAGAGAAAAGTGATAAATAGCCCGTTATTTATCACTATTCTCTTGGGTTTTAATTATAAATATAAATACTCTCTTACAGTGTACTTTCATAGATTGACAAATTGAATCGTATAGCTTTATTTATTCTCTCTTTTCAATTCCCAATAGAGATAATTTAAGAGTTTCTCAGTAGTATAGCTTTTGACCTTTCTCTTTCGGCGTAACAAAATTCCTAGTCACTCTACATTTCAAATTAGACGCAATAATCTCGGTAAAGCCTTGGGGCTGGTTTTCGCTCGGGCAAAAACGTTGAGATCGATAAATATTTTGTATCTTATTATTTTTACCTATTTTCGTACACTCGAAAAAACGCGTTATAGAATTTCTCCAAAATAAATTTCGCAGTAAGCCTTGGCAAGTTTTAAAACCTACTCATCAAAACAATGTTTGAGAGTTGGGGAGCGACCGACGTAATAATAACGAAACCGATATTCCTTATTGCAGTTTGATATTCATATTAGAAATGAATAAATTAATGGTAAAAATTAATAAAAACATGGTAAAAATGAAACAATTCGTGGTAGAAATGAATGAATTCGTGGTAGAAAAACTATAAATTAATAAATTCATGGTAAAATTAATAAATTCATGGTAAAATTAATAAATTCGAGGTAGAAAAACTATAAATTAATAAATTCATGGTAAAAATGAATAAATTCGTGGTAGAAATGAATGAATTCGTGGTAGAAAAACTATAAATTAATAAATTCATGGTAAAATTAATAAATTCATGGTAAAATAATAAATTCGAGGTAGAAAAACTATAAATTAATAAATTCATGGTAAAAATGAATAAATTCGTGGTAGAAATGAATGAATTCGTGGTAGAAAAACTATAAATTAATAAATTCATGGTAAAATTAATAAATTCGTGGTAGAAAAACTAGAAATGAATAAATTCATGGTAGAAAAACTAGAATTAAATAAATTCATGGTTAAGCTTAATAAATGTTTTTGAGTCGACACTCTCTGTCACGACTTAATAATTTTACTTAGTGGAAACCAGATGATCCTACAAAACCACCATTGCATCTAAAAATATTTTCTCGAAGTTAAATACTTTTCTTACAAGCTTAGCAAAAATAAATAATTCACGAAACACGCTGATTTGGGTTTTTCTTTGTCTTCTATTCTTGCGAGGCTTAAACAGGGACGCTCTGAAAAACCGCTTACGAGATGTTCTAGGCGTTTTTCTTAACCTTGTATCTCGTCAGCCGCCGAAGAAAGTTTAAGCTGTCTATAAAACGTGTAGGTTGAAACGTGTAAATTTTTGGTTTTAATCAGTATCCATCCGAAGCCTTTTCGTTAGGCTAAAAAGTATCGTTTCTTCTCGACCGTTTTACAGCGCTTACACTATCTATTTAATGCGGTCTGCTTGTTTCCCCCAGAGAGACATCGCTCAAAAAATGTGCTTTTTCCCCCGCTGCCGAAAGAGTTCTTTGTGGCATAAATCTTGAACGGCGGGGCGTCCTTTTTGCTTTAAAAAGACATTACTCAAAGCTATCTTTATCGTAGTCTCTCTCCGCGAGAAAACAATAGATAAAGACACGTCGTGCAGTCTATCAAAATGATAACGAAAAATCGGGTATCGCTGGTCCTTTGTCTTAAGTTTGTGCTCTTAAGTTTGCCGAGTATTTAGAGCTTAGAGGCGTCTACATTTATCCCTGCCAAAAACAGACTCTCAATTAGCCCTACTCGCATCGCAAATCGCTCCCGGAGAGCGGATGGTGGTTTGTTAACGAACCCAAAATAGCCCTTGAAAATTTACCGAGACAATAACAAAACCAGTAAACGCCAATTGGAAAAAGTTAGGGTCATTAGTGAATTTAAGGTTTAGGAATTATTTTACATCTTCCGTAACAATTTCGACTCTAAAAGATTTTTTTGCGATATACTCTACTTATATACAGTAGCGTAGCCAGGATTTTCGGTGAGGGGGTGCGCGCAATTGAAATACAATTGTATATAAGTAGAAAATGATTTTGGAATTATTTCTTAATAAACCAGGTCCAAAACTCAGTATGTGTAAAATATAAAGCTGCTAAAAGCGGAACATACATGGTTTCGCCATGATATTATTGAAATTTTCGTTTGGCAAATTTAGCATTAATTTCCATTTAACTCATTTTACAGTGGGGATATAGAATATCATTTTACGATCAAACAAAGTAATTTTAATGTTATTGGGTTCACCCTGGGAATTTCGATTTTATCGTACGTTTTCGAAACAGAAATACAGTTAAATGTCAATCCCATATATTTGGTTTTGTTGTGTAACTATTGAGTTTTTCCTTTCGTTAAAACCATGTAATTCCAAAGAAAGTTGTTTTTTCCAAGAAAATATTTCCCATGGTAAAACAAATTTCTGGAAGATGTTAGTACCGAAATTTTTTTGTTCCGCGAGGCCCCGATGCCAGCCAGAGAATTGGGAGTGGACAAAAAAGGGGATACACATTGGGTATTTTTAAAAAGTTATGGTGTCAAAGAAAGAGCTCTAGCAGAGGAATCGATGTCTTAACCGTTATAACGCCGCTCACGTGCGATAAACTCAATGTCCTGATAGCATCACTTTAATGCAAGTAATTTTGAACGCCTGGATAGTTACGGAATTTAACCTTTTTGTGAGGGGGCACATTTTTTCGAAAATTAACATAAGTGGCGCCTTGAAATGTTTTTGGTGTTCAACAAAAAAAACCTTGCTTTCTGAAGCAGACTATTCTACACCTTCGACAAAGACAAGTGGTAAAAAAGGAAAACTTCAACGAATAGAAGTTTAAAAAAAAATAAACATGAAGGGCATAGAATATTCTTTGAGGGTGAGTGGATTAAATTGAGGGGGCAGGTGGGGGGAAATAAAAATTTCATTTGAGAGGGCAACATTTATTTTTGAGGGGGCATCGCCCCAGAATACCCCCCCCCCCGTGGCTACGGGCCTGGAGAAAAGCGAACGAATTTGATAATTTGCTTAGAAAGTCGTGAAATTTTAAGTAATGAAAAACGTGTAAAAAAATAACTAGAGAATTTGAAACGGTTAGCGATAAAGCAAGAGAATTTGAACATTGAATTTTAAACGTTGTTAAAAACGTCAAGGAATGGCAGGGAATTTAATTGAACTAAAAAAACCTTTTTGAGGTTATCAGCTTATTTCAAAATTTAAGTAAACAAATTGTCTAATTTAGGTTTAGAAGATTTCTGGAAATGGTCAGAAGAAACACTGGAAAAAACGTGAATTTGACTGTATATAAAATACAAACCCTGAAGGAATGAGCTGTACATAACATACCTGGCACGGAATGTTTTTTGGGTTTGTGCCAACCCAAGCTGATGGGCAGGAAAGAGACGAGGGCGGACAGAAGCCAGATGGCGGCGATCGAGGACAGGACGACTCTCTTGGTCATCCATCGGCCGTAACGCAGGGGATCCTTGATATGGATGAACCTGTCCAGGCTGATGGCGCAGAGATTCAGGATGGACGAGGTGCAACACATGACGTCGAAAGCGATCCAGGTTTCGCAGAATTGCGAGCCGAAGACCCAGTAGCCCATCAGGTCATTGGCCAGCGCGAAACTCTCGACCAGGGCGGCCACGAAAAGATCGGCCAGAGCCAAGGAAGCTAAGAAGAGGTTGCTCAGCTTGCGAAGACGCCGGTCGGTGTAGATGGCCAGGCAGACCAACAGGTTTCCGGCGATGGAGGAAAAGATGACCAACGACAGGAAAATGCCCACCAAGTACTTGGACGCGAGCTCCCAAGTTAAAGTGGAAGAGTAGTCGTCGGTTGGATCGGCGGGAATCAATAATTCGGACAAATCGGACCCACTAAAAGACAAATATAAATAGATTATTTCGATTTTTCAACCATAGATATAAAAATGTATATAAAGGTCTAGATAAATTTCGGGGCGTCTAAGCCTAACATAAAATACGGAATTGACAACTAGCAGACACCGAGGAAGGCACGTGACCAAGAGCGCGAGCTCTCTTAGCATTTTAGTACTAAGTGCTTGACCTTTCCGCAGGCCGTAGTCTTTAGACACCATCTGTTGGTGACTTTTAGTATAATTTTTAAGCAGGAGACAATGGCTCTCGCGACGATAGCACGAGCTTTCTTACCGATAGATAGCGCCTTATAAGGATAGCCTGCAGAAATTACTCGTTTCTGCTAGCTGTCACCTCCGTATTCACTCCCTTTGAAATATTTTATCTAGACCTTTATATACGTTTCCTATATCTATGTTTTCAACTAAACATTTTTAAAAATATTGATTTAAATATTTGAAAACGTAGGGCATATTGAAGGCATGTGCTTAATAAAACGTTCCGTTAATCCACTGCTATCAGAATTCACCTTATTATTTTAAACCACGTATTAATATTCCGGAGTTTTTGCACTCAGGTCACGTGACATACTATAGGTACAGGCCTAAAGTACCCCGAAACGATAAATCAAAGTAGTTGCTTATCCTTTCTACGTGTATATTTTCTATGCTCTGCGCGTGTACTTTTAATAGCGAACACTCTCCACTCCAAAATGACAAGCTACTTATCTCCAGCATCCTTTCGTTTCATAGACGTGGGATCGAACCAAATCACAGCTTTTAATTTTAGTCAAGAGATGGCTCTAATGTTAATATAACACCCGTGTTAATATTTAATATTGCGTTAGATTATGAAATAAGCCAGAATGCATTTCGGTACAAAGATATGGAAGAATAAAATTAATCTCTGGTACCACCCTCGGGTACTTCGTAGCGAAAGATCGTCTGCTTTAAAATTACAAAACGTTCACATAGATGGGGATCGTCTGTGTGAAAGCGGCAGAACTTTCACTACGAAGCAAGCGAGGGTGAACCTTAGAATCCCTGCACTTTCATTTTCTTAGATACCTGAATTCATTATTTATACAACGAAATGCTTGGTCCAGGAATTAACGCCTTTAGAGCTGAAATTTGTTCCTTAATTAGAGAGGTTAAGCAAAACACTCTAGAAGTTTGAACATCAACGTGGGGAGTCACGTGAACATTTCAGACGTTTTAATTTCCCCGTTTGTACTTTGGAGTCGAATATTTAACACCTTCAAGACTACGCCATATTTCTGTCGAGCTAACGTGAGACGTCGTAATATATTTATAGTGTTTAAATATAAATACTGATAATTATAATTTTCCAACTCAACAGATCGATATAGTTACGCCAAATTATTATTTATCAAGCAGCATACTTGTTAAAAAGCGTAAATACTTGTTTGTATTGAAATATGCCTAGGACTTGTTTAATTAAGACGAATTTGGCAAAATAAGTACGATAATACAAAGAGGGACATTCGTGGTACACCCGTTCACACGAAGAAACAAATAAACACTCATACCCGTACATCAGACTTGGAAATAGCGGGAGTCCTGGGGCCAATGGCTCTTAAAAAAAACAGGGGCCCCTTAAAATAAATCATTCGAAAGGGGGTTGCGGGCCACCGGGGCCCCCAAATTTACTAAAAATAGTTATAAAAAACTTCAGAAACACTGTTTTCCTACCCTAGTCGAGGGCGAAATATAGCGTTAAAGTTAACGTTTTAAAGTCAATAAATGCTTGCGTAAGTAAGGTAACCAATTTTTATTATCGTATTCTCCCTCCCTATTTTTAAAATGTTTCCCCCATTTCACCCCCCTTGGGCCAGTGGCCCTCATTAAAAATAAACTTAAGGGGAGCCGGGAGACAGCAGGGCCCCCGTTAAATATATCACTATTTCCGAGTCTGCCGTACATAACGTCTGTTTTAGTATTGTTCAAACGATGTTTTTAATTTTTCGTGTACCCTGGGTTAGCGAAAGGTGTGTAATTTGTTGAATTCGAGTATTCAAATTAAGGATACCCTAGACTTGAGACTATTTTCAATTTCACCAGAAATAAAAAAAAAAGTGGATTTTAATGAAAAATTCGATTGCAAACGTACTTTCTTGGATCTTCGAACGTAGAGTTAAAACTTCTAGAGCGCTTTGCTTAACCTCTATAGACAGGTTAAACCGTTAAGCCCGATTGGAAAATTAAAGTGTTGGAGTGTATTTTCCACGCAGTTTTATTGTGCGCGGACTGTTTCGCGCCCACTTTATCCCTAGTGTAGGATTAGACGACTTTCCGGCGGTATTTTATTTAAAGTTTTCTGGTTAAAGTAAGACTCACGATGAAAGTATTGAAATTATAGACTATAATCTGTTAATCTTCAATTATAACTGTTCTGTGGGTAGCGCTTCCAACCGCCAATTGATCCGGTTATTAGAAAGTTTCAGCAATCCATTTTTTAGGCGTAAACGCGAACGTCTACGTCTCTTCCCGATGTTTGGTTTAAAATTTCGTTCGGCAAAAATTGTTTCAAATGTTTTACGTCTAGCGAAGCGAAAAACGGCGCCATCTATGTTTCAAATAGTATACTGATAATTTCACGTTGCCACATGCACCAACAATATGTTTCTAAGAAAATGGTGTGAAGGCCATATGCACCCAATAAAACTGCATTTAGAAAAAAAAAGTGACATACAACATTTTGTTTGCTGTTCGACCTAACTAGTTAAAACAAGTTGGCGAGCCAAAATATACCTCTCCTCGGAAGAATGGTCCCTAGTGGTATTAATTTCTCGAGACGACCCTCAAAGATATCTCCGCAATTCAGAGTTATTTACGAAAAACGTATTCTCGGTTCAATCCCTGCCCGGTATAAATTTTTAATTTTAATTTAAATAATTGAGACGAGTTTGATTTATTCAGAATATTATAAATTAAGAAGTTAGACTTACTAAAACAATGCACAATTGAATTTAACCCTTTTTGCAGTACATGCTTATCAGTTGAATATAATACGAAGCAAATTTTAATGGAAGAAATATCTACAGATGGTATTTGTATTTTTCTCGCTTACGAAATACTTGCCGCATCTCTAACGCTCATTTTATTTCAACAGTCGTAGACTTCCAGTTGACGTTGCGACACGTACCGCATGAAAAAGACCAATACCATCCAATTTTCAATATCATATAATGACTGCGTTAGAAATCGTAGATATCCAAATATCCACACCAAATATATTTACAAGAAGCAAAAAACTTACCATCAACAAAGCACAGAGAGCCACTTTACTAACCGACAGCTCTTAAAGCAATAAACGTTAAATTATCGACTTTGCATTAACACAACTATCTATAGGTCGATAAGAAAACCCGTAAATAAATAACAAAAAAACTAACAAAGTGGACCACCCACAGGGTCTACCCTTTAACCCTCTTATCTCGGCTGACTGCGCTAAAACAAGATTTGACCTTTAAAATTGCATACGTAAAATATAATTCACAAAAGAGTAAAATGTTGTTGAAAAAAAATTTACAGAAGTGTAAAATGTTGTTGAAAAAAAATTTACAGAAGTGTAAAATGTTGTTGAAAAAAAATTTACAGAAGTGTAAAATGTTGTTGAAAAAAAATTTACAGAAGTGTAAAATGTTGTAGGAAAAAAATTGACGTCAATAACTTTATAACAGCGTAAAGGACTATCGCTTAGCTGTTTTTGAAAAACACCGAAGCTTAACAAGCGTGGGTGGCTGAGGTGTTAGAGTAAATCTCTCCACGCAGCAGACCCGGGTTCGATTCCCGGCCGGCGCCAATAAATCACAAATAGACACTAAGACGAATACCGTGAACAATTGGTGGAAACCCTGCCATTGGAAGTTGAGAGGTTGTTAAACACTCAGCATTCGGTCCGTCCCAAAAGTCAACAAGAAAGAGTTGGAGAGAAAATGCATGTACACACAACCAATACAAACACAACCAACACTAACATAACACACTCAACACCCACAACCGTCATAACAGAAACTAAACATTCACACCCTACACATAAACATTAAAATAACGTAATATCCAATCAAACTGCATCCACACTGTCGCGACGGTGAGCGTAAAACCATCAAAACCAAACCCAACCGCATTGTAATCCGTTAACGCTCACCGTCAAACGGTGGTTTTGCCATCCGTTAGACTTCGCTCCCTAATTCCTAGCAACTGCGAACGTAAAGAGCCCTAGCAACTGCGAACGCGGTGATTTCAACACAAAGCGTACGCAGTGATTACACTTTGCCCCGAAAATGCGTACGCGTTCACAGGACACACACACCTACCCACAGACACGGTGATTGTATAACCCCTCCAGGGTACAAAGTACCCTCGGAGAGGTAAAAACAGCTTTTGTTGTTAGTTGCGTTTTCCTGTGTTCCCGACGTTCCCAATGTCAGGTAAATTTATCGGATCTAGGCTAGGAATGGGTTGCTGTACACAAAACATCTTTACCATGGTGAAATATAATAAAAACAAATAATAAATTTAATGATACTGATACTTCACGTTATGATAAACTGTTTATTAAAATTAAACTTTTTGGGGAACTTTCGAGCGCACAGGTCGTATTTTTCAGAAATCTGAAGGTAATCGGTTTGACAGATCAAATTAATCTTTTATATTCCCCATGGGGCAATCTGATCTCCAATTGTATCTGACTCAATATCCCAAGAAACCGAACGAAACGGATCGGCTACAATTCATCTCACCAAATTCAGTTATCTGACTTATACGTTTAGTATTTTATAATCTTATGAAAAGCAACTCAAAATAAACGGAAATTTAAATTTAATCGGGGTAAGGGGAGATCATAGATATAAGGAATGTATATAAAGGTCTAGATAAATTTCGGGGCGTCTAAACCTAACATAAAATACGGAATTGACACCTAACATAAAATACGGAATTGACACCTAGCAGACACCGAGGAAGGCACGTGACCAAGAGCGCGAGCTCTCTTAGCATTTTAGTACCAAGTGCTTGACCTTTCCGCAGGCCGTAGTCTTTAGGCACCATCTGTTGGTGACTTTTAGTATAATTTTTAAGCAGGAGACAATGGCTCTCGCGACGATAGCACGAGCTTTCTTACCGATATATAGCGTATTATAAGGATAGCCTGTAGAAATTACGCGTTTCTGCTAGCTGTCACCTCCGTATTCACTCCCTTTGAAATATTTTATCTAGACCTTTATATACGTTTCCTATATCTATGGGGGAGATCGAGCACTGTGAGGCATCTGAAATCTGGGTCACCTTCTGTTTGTCGGTTTTCAATGAATTCACCAGGGGCTAAGCACTGTCAGATAGACTGTACAGTGTACACTGATTACGCGTACTCAACACTATTATAGGTACACACTTTAAAGAGTACTCGTACTATCATTAGTACAGTCAAAGGTACGGGTGTGTACACCGATTACGTGGAGTGAATAGCCTCTCGTGAATTCGGATTAGTTTCGGGTTTAACTATCTGTTTTACATTTTGACCATTATCAACAGGCGGTAGCATAAATTGCAAGGTATACTGGGTAAAATATCTTCCGGGAAACATCAAACGGTAGAAACCTTTAAAAATTGTCAAGTGGTTATAAAATTGTTTTGGTGTTTATCGTTAAACAGCGACTTCCAGCTTCATTTAATAAATCTTTAAAAGCTTAGCTTTTAAAGAAAGTCGTAACTAAAATTTTGTGGTAAGTTTTTAAATATTTTTATTTTTTTAATAGAAAAAATATTAATTTTTTAAACTTAATTTAACGAAGGCTCTTACATTAATTGTGATAGTGATGTTAAATGGTAATAGTTAGTGTAGGGAGCTGTTGGCTCGTTCGCGTGATATGCAGGGCTTGCCGAGGCTTGCCACCACCCTACTGCTCATTGTAACCCGGCCACCTGGATTATTGGCTTTAAAAGTTGCTTGACGACTTCGGCCTATCTATGATCTAGGCTTAGTGAAGCAGCCCCTATGTTTTGACCACGGCCAACCTCGATCGCGGAAGCGCGTTATAGAAGTTGGCAGTGCTATGACGAATTTCCGGGAACATTTTAACAAGTTAGCTAAGACCAAAACAATTTATGCTATCGCCTTCTGGTCTGATAAAATCTGATCGTAAAGGCGGATAATATGTCTATCGTAATTATTAACTCGGTTCAGATAACGCATCTGTTATTTGCTAATCGGTTGGAAGCGCTATTTTTGGATGGTTAATAATAAAAAAGTATCCATCTATACTCGAAGTCACTGTTACTTTCGAGCACTACCAAAGGCGGGATTTTTCGGCCGCCACTAAATAAAGTGATTTATGTGAAATATTATTAGATTATAATTAGGTGAAATTTATTGTCTGCCACTAATACAAAGTAAGAGCTTGAAGTGGCTTGTAAAAAAGTTAGTATTTTTGTAAAAATATTTTGCCACTTAAAATACCTCAATCACCTTCATTCGTAATAACAAAAGTGACATAAGACCCAAAAGTGTGTCAACTCTACCTTTGCGCCCGTTAAAATATTTACTGAGAGCTAGTCTCACAATAGACTACATAACCTACTAGTTGGAATAGTACTAGTAACTGTATATTTAGTCTATGGTCTTACGCGATTTTCTCTCTTCGATTAACTCGCCCGAAGACATACGTTCTAAAACGCCTCACTCGGCGGCGCTGGAGTGGAGAAAATTTCAAATTTTGATGACGTAATTTCAACCCCCTCTCCCACTCCCTGTTTTTACCTCGAGACAAGCTCCCATTAAACATTTTACCGTACTGACACACTTTTGGGTCTTATGTCGCTTTTGGTAATAACATTACTTCTACATTTAAAAGATCATGGCAACCCCGTTTTAAAAGATTTTTCAACTGAAGACTAACGATTGGACAGAAAACAGATAATTTTTATACGTAAATTAACTTTATGCTTTTTCTGCAAAGTCCTTAAGTTGCGAGATAATTTGGTATCTGTGGGAGCTTTTATTTTAAAATTGCACCTTCAAACAACGGAAGATAACTAAGGCCATCTATTGAGCAGACAATGAAGCTACTCGGATGTTTATTAATGTTAGTTGTCTGAGTTAACATTGATTTCGAGTATAGGATGTCGCAGCAGTGGCGGCAGTCTCTGAAGGGACGACTCAGCTGATCCGGCAAGAAGTCCTCGATGAAGACTCCGAACATCTAAGTATCTGGATACACTGTACCTTTCTTTCTCGCGTCTCCACGCGTTATGGTGGACTCCGCTAAACTTTGTTAGCCCACAAGCAACTAAGAACTTGTTCTGCCACGTGGCTAATCTCACAAACGTCGGCAGCTGCTCGTAGTAACAATGCTCGCCCAACGATAAATGTCTATAAGTGTATCGTAGAACATCCGCTTAACGGGTGTTCCCAATTTTGTTTAAACTTAATTTGCATTAATATCTTTAGTTGATTAGTTGTAGTAGTATATTTGATTTAGCTAGTTAATTAATTAGGTGCACCGTAAGATTTAAGTTAGCATAAGTTAGGAGTGTATGAATATCTACTTTTAAATAATAATTAATAATTAATAATAATTTGGTAACTTTCTATTTATGTTTTTTAATATTCCAACTAACAATTCCCCTAGACAAATATTATCTTAATTTTGCTGCAGGTCTCAATAGTGAAAGCCTCGTGGATTCCTGGAACGTATCATAGTGGATATAAATTCCCACAAAATTGGGGGTCCGCCCGGGATACCGACGCTCCTGGCCAGAAAACGCCTTACTCCCCTTTTTGGGAAAACCCAACTCTTACTCTCCGAATAACCAACACGTGGAGAAAACCAGATTGGCCTAACCCATATCTATATAGTCTGTAGTGTATTATTAAGGGGCCTCGCAAGGCCGATCAACATGTCAAGTTGAAATTAGCATTTCTAGCTAAGTTTCTAGTATGATTTAACAAAGTTTGATCCAGATATGATCAAAATTGAACAGATTAATTATTGTAAAAATATTGTATTAAATCTTGCACAAAATCTCATCAAATCTTATTGGATTACAAAATTTTGGATAAAATATTTAACAAATCGCCCTGGATCAAAATATTTTGATTCCAAATTTATAAATCTTTCTGGATTAAAACTATTTTGAATCCTAGTTTGATCCACAAATATTTGATCCTTTTCATATTTAATTGGATCCAATATAAATCCTATGTCCAAAATTTTATCAAGTCATTGTAGTAAAGGACTATATTTGGAACAGCTACAATAGGGGCGCGCATTTTTAGAACTTTGCCTAGGGCCTCGAAACCCACAAAGCCACTACCGTGTAGCAGGATCGACACAGATTCCATCAGGATCTCTAAAAACTTTAAATCATTTTCACTTTTTAGTCGAAGGATTTATTTTTAAATTTAAAGGAAATGGATTTTGAGTGAGATGCGTGTTCGATTTTATTTCTACTCTCAGGGGAAATGTTTTTAAAAATATCGGAATAAGATTTATAGTCTAGATTTTTTTCCGTCCTTCGTCGCGAATATTTTTCAGGTGTGACCCCGGGGACCTTACGAGAGTACGATGGAAAAAAGTGTTTATTTGGTGGGAGCGCACTTACGGAGTCCTGGTGCCGTAATCCGGTAGGGGCGGGAAAGTGTTGTTATCGAGTTCCAGAACGTCCGTCATGCTTGTCTCTGTGGTCGTTGTTGGCGCTGGTTGCTGTCGCTGTTATTATTGCACCGCGAATGGTATTTTGGGAATTCTCGCTGGAATTGGCCCTTTTGCTGATCATGGCTGGCTGCACTGACCATATTTTCGTCGTCGGTTCTCAGCCTCCTCGGCCATCCACGATTTCGATTCTGATCAAATATCGAACCAAAAAAGAAATAAAATTTCAATTTACAGAATCCCATCTATTCAAAATGTCGTCTGGAGGCATTTGTCGCGTTGGAAACCAGTTGGAAAAGGAAACATACAGTTTGGGTACAGAGGCGTAGCAAAGGGCGAGGGTGGAGGGGGGCTTTGACCCTGGGCACCGATGGCTAGGGGGCGCCAAAGGAACGCCCAATGTGAAATGGATTTGTTGGATTATATTTTTGAAACTTGACATGTACACTTTTTTTTAAATAAACCAAAATAATGGGGTTTTCCAGGGGCAACGGGAGGGGGCACCAATTTGGGTGTTTTGTCCTGGGTGCCTAATATCCTCGCTACGCCACTGTTTGGGTACTTCTTTAACATTGGTCGAGAAAAGCAAAATAAGCTTAATTTAATATTAATTTCATTCTTAATTTTAATTTAATAATAATTTAATACGACATTTTAATTTAATATTAATTTAATACGACATTTTAATTTAATATTAATATAATACGACATTTTAATTTAATATTAATTTAATACGACATTTTAATTTAATATTAATATAATACGACATTTTAATTTAATATTAATTTAATACGACATTTTAATTTAATATTAATTTAATGAAACATTTTATTTTAATATTAATTTAATACGACATTTTTATTTATGCTTAGTTTTAAATCAATAATAAAGTTATGCTTAGTTTTAAATCAATAATAAAGTTATGCTTAGTTTTAAATCAATAATAATTTTATGCTTAGTTTTAAATCAGTAATAATTTAACCTAGTGTCGTAAGTCGGAAAATTTTCCGCGGAAAATGACCAAGGTCTTTTTTCTAAGGCTGTGCGATTAGTGGTTTTAGGCAATCGAGTCGGTTATCGAGTATCAAATTTTTTTCATCGAGTATTCGAGTCGAGTAAAATTGAAAGTCGAGTCGAGTAATCGAGTACTTGATTAAGGGGAAACTTTCTCTTATTCTAGTCGAGTAACTAAAAAAAAACCTCGAGTAATATTTTTAACGAGTCGGGTTATCGAGCACTTGATTAGGAGCTGGTTTTATTTAATTAATTATGAAATTAAATTTAAAAGGAGTATAAAGTAACTTTCAAGGCTGAAAATATTCCTTTAATTTAAATGAACCACAGTTTCCCCAACTTTGTAGGTACAATTTATTGCCCCCCAAAAAGTTTTAAAAACCCCCTTTGGAACTTTGTAGCTACGAGGATAAAAAAAAGAGCAGCTTATTCGAGTAATCGGGTCCACAAATATGAAATTTTTTGGTACTCGGTAATAGACGAGTATTCTCCAATTACTTATTCGAGGTGGAGTTCGAGTACTCGACCTCAAAAAAGGCCGAGTACTCGATGATGTTCAAGTACTCGCACAGCCCTACTTTTTTCCGGAAACGGTTTTGGAAAATTTTCCGCATTTTATTTTTCCGGAAAATTAACAACTCTATTTTAACCCCTTTTTTAAATTTGTTTTGTTCGGAAATTACGCTTTTAAGCTTAACCTCCAGCCCCACTAAATAGTGGGCCCCATACTCTTACAACAACCCCTGCGAAAGAGTTAGCAGTATTCCAAGGGCTGCTCTACCTTTGTTAATGGTGTCAACATAAACGGAAATTATTAATTTGGTCCGTTTTTCAGAGGATAATCAGTTTAATGCGCCAGACTAAAAAATGGAAGAATACAAATATGTGTAGCGTTTCTTTTGCGATTTTTAGTCTCGGCTGTTCTCCATATCCATATCCGCTACAGCTCTTTATTTGACGTGTTGTCATTTAAAAAGCATTAAACTTGGTATACAATACTATACACAGATGAAACAATATACTTCAGCTACCTGTTCAGATCATATTCCCATATTGACCATAATCATTTAATAAAAAGTATTTAAAATTGGCGTTTTAAGTAACACTTTACTCATCGTTCTGGATATTTATAGTGTCTTATAGATTTGGTTTTTATAAGTTTCAATACTTTAATCTATCAATACAGCGCGTTGCTAAAGTAGTCCTCATTCCATCTGGTGGCAGAAAACGTTAAAAAATATTCGCAGGGTTTCCCTTTAAGTCGACATAATGATTAATTATAAACGTTTCTTCGAAAGATAAAATTTCATTGCATTTGTATTGCCTGCTTGTACTTGGATATTTACTATTTTTATAGTAATATCTGTATACTCTATTTATAAATATTTATTTGTAGGAAAATTCTAATTTGATCACGCCATCTAGTATCGAGCTATGAAACGTTTTCTTTTTCTTTACGTAAAATTAGTTACGGAAAAGTTAATTTTAATCTTAATTTAATAACAATATAATTACCGAATTTACCGATTTAATTAATTAAAATTAAAATGAATAGGAATATAAATGGTTGATTGTGAATCACTGCATCGAGTCACGGCCAACTTTGATCTCGCGCTATAGCGGCCAACCCATTCGCCGAAATTCCGCGAACAAGGATTTTCCCGCTATAAACTGTAGGAGTTCAGCGCCACGCTCGTTTTTATATTGGCTTCAATGAAAAAACTATTCTAAAAATAATATTCCGCTAGAGGCTCTCAACACCGATAGACATTTTTTTGCTCGTACGTTAACATAGAAACTTCAACGATTGGGTTGGCCGAGTAAAATGTAAAGTTACTGTTATAATTTGAAATGCAATTTTCAGTTGGCCTTGGTAAGTACTTCCTGCTACTCGTACGTTCTCGGTAACTTTATTACGTTTTCGGCATTATCGATTCGACAAAAGAGGAAATTAAAGGGAAACAACGTTTTTAAAAACCTTCGCAAATGACCAAAGACCTAATTCAGCCATTTATACTGGTTGAAATTGAAAGGGGGGGGGGGGATGGCCATTGTCTCTCCTCTTACAATCCTCTCATCGCCATCCTCATCTTCGCGCTCATTTTTCGCCAAATCGCCAAATTCAGTGTCTCTTCTTCGAACTGGTTTCGGTTCATTTCTAATCCTTCGGACTTTGTTCCTTTTGTGTCGCCGGTTCTTTGTGAAAAAAGCCTTCGTTTTCAATAATTAGGAAATGGACTCTAAATAAAGGTGAAATATGCTATTTCCAAAATACCACTTATTTTGTGTGAAGAAAGATTTCCTCACCTCAGTTTAAAAAAGTAGTAACTCTAAAAAGGGGCGATTTCTTTATATTTTATATATTATGATATTAATTATATTAATAGTAATAAAGAAAGGTATGACATTTTTGGTTTTGAAAATGTATATTAATTTTTTAGTAAGTTCAAGCTAGGAGAATAGGCTTCCAAACTGTGATTGACAAATTCAATTAGTATTTTAGATGGGTTTCCGTCCAAAAGGTTGCCAAACAATACGACAATACCCCTTAAAATTAATTGTTTTTAACATTGTCCCTAAAGTATATGTACAGCTAGAAGCAACAAACACAGCACCCCACACTAGGAGAACGCAACCCGTCAAAAGTCGTGCATTTTCTTGCGTTCATTTTTCATTGGTTAGACGTTTTAGCGCCTGCTGCCGTCGCAAGGGGAAAAATCGTTCAGCGTAAAGGTTCGTCCAATGAAATTTGTTAGGATATTATTTTCATGAAGTTTTAAAGTAAGTTCAAATTAGGATATTATTTGTTTGGGAAATTTTATAGTAAGTTTAATTTATAATATTGATTTGGAAAAATTTACAGTAACTTTAATTTACGATATTATTTGTTGGAAAATTTAATATCAACTTCAACTTCCAAAATGAAAATATAGCAACTGGACCTTAGGTATTAGCCTAGCTGATTATTATAAGATAAATCTACTGTAGCTTGATTTTAAGTTTTTATATAATAATAGGAAATTATTTATTACATATTTTAAACCAAACGTTTATATTATGTTTTTTTTTTGGATTATTCCTGATAGGTGAAAGGCTTCGAAATTTTAATTTTCTAAAAAATCTTGATTTTTGAAGTTACGACATTTTAAAACTCGGGTAAAGGCATATTCCTGGACTATTTCTCATTGGACTTTTTCATGTTTTGAACTTTTAAATTTCAAATTCCGATTTACTCCGTTGTTAAAATTTTAATGATACAATAATTATTCACGTGTGCTCTTGTAAGTAGAGTGCGCGTGTATTTTATATTCTTTAGAAAACGAATCTCGCGTTTCCACCATTGAAATGGAAATGAAGCTAAATATTGTCTTTTTTCCCAGAGTTTTAATTTGGCTTTTAAAAGTGTTCCGAAGAGTTGTTCTATTGCTATTCCAATGGATCCCCGGAGAGTGTTTCTATACACACAAAACACAATGAACGAACGCTATGCTTGAAATTGAAATCCAGTCTTAAGGATAAGCAACTCAACGTCCAAATCGACCAACGCCAATCTGCGACGCTAACACCACTTTTCGCGCGGATATGGCACTAACAAATTTAATTTAAAAATACAGGATGGATTTTCATAAGGGATTTTAAATTATGACATTTTTGTTATATTAAATAAATTTTAATATTACGCCTTTTGATAAAATCATGTACAGAAGTATTACTAATTATTATTATTAATTTAAAAAATACGATAAGTATTATTAAAATTATAGTATGCTAATTTTCTGAATTTAAAAAATTCTGTTAGGCCCAAGTAATCCAGATACTTTTTTGCCTTTAATTCAGGTGGCCGGGTTACAACGCGCAAACCCTTCATGCAACGCGAGCCAACAGCTCCCTACACTCACTATTACCCTGTTTTTATAGAAAGAGGAAACCTGTGATCAAACCAGGCTCCTTTTGCTGCGATGCGAAAGTGCTAACCACTCCGCTGCCCCATAGGTACGCGAGTTAATCGAATTAATTACTGATAGTATGTATGGATTGACGTAGAATCGACGTCATATGCAAAAACACAAGTGGTACTACTCCTTGGTCCTATGATGATTAAACCTAATGTATAACTCGAATTTCACTTAAAATATATGGACATTCCAAAAATTGCTTTTAGTCAAAAATGAAAAGATAGGCAACTGACACACTTCTGTGAAAGATTGGACAAATAAACTACTGAACTGCATGAATCTAGATCGAACGCTTGATTTTTTTCAAAGCAGCGTTTATAGCGTTACTGATAGGAGCAACAAACACAAGGAGAACGCAGCTAGCCTTTAAACACGCTAACGCAGTGTTGTGTACAAATTTCATTGGACGAACCTTTACGCTGAATCTTTTATGGAAAGGGGGAAGACAATTTCCAAATTTTCCCCTTCCGACGGCAGCAGGCGCTAAAGCGTCTAACCAATGAAAACTGTATGCAAGAAAATGCGCGACTTTTGACGGGTTGCATTCTCCTTGTGTGGGGTGCTGCGTTTGTTGCTTCTAGGTTACCCTGTATTGATGCTATTGGAAGGTTTTTCGTCCAAATATTAAACACGTGCAAATGGCGTGAAGCCTAATATCTTTAGCTCGTCAAGATGTATACCCGCTTGTTTGGTATTTAGGTGGAAAGGTTTAGGTATTCTCTCGGTAGGAGCGCTGGCTAGGGATGCCATTTGAAGAAAGGGAACTTTGCTCGTGATTCGCATTTGTCCCACGCAAGAAGCCCTCGAATTTTATTTGTAGTACCAGAAATCGTGGAAAGGTGTCGCTAGCTTCCGATTTGAATATATAGAGTTTCGTATCCTTACGCCTGGATTGAATTTCGGAGCTTATCCTTCGTCCACGAAAACACTAGCTGAGACGAGAATCAAACGCAATTAAGCGGCTTAAAATCGAACATCCAGCTGCAAAGGCTTAAGAAGAGGATTTATAACCCCTACCCGAAAACGATTCCTTTTTACCGAGAAACTCGGGGGCTTAATAGTGGCAAATTTGAATAGCTAGCACGGTTGCTGCCCGTCGCGCCACCTACGAGATAGAGACGCAACAACATCTGCCGCTTTCCTGGGGATTTTCCTTTCACGCTACTGGTGGCTCGACTCTCATTCTTACGTGGGAAGCGACACCTAGGTGCAAAAATGAAACCGAGCTCTTTGAAGGTGTTCACTCCCTTTTTGCATAGCCGCGCCCGTTTTGATGTCTAAGAGTTTTATGTCTGCCGAAAATCATTAATTTCCTCTGAAAAGCGAGGACTGCGTTCCAATAATCCAATTAGCAGCTGCGTCTAAACGCTTTAGGTCGTTTACTTATTTAGTACACGCTAATTATAGATCTATTCAACTAGTGAACAGCGCGCCCTAAACTTAGGCGATTAATTTAAAAATTATTTCCAGACTTATTGAATAGTATTTTATTTTCGGTTTCCCCTTTTCATAACTTGCAGAGGTTAACGGTAATGGTAGGTGTAGTGAGATGTTGGTCCGAGTGGCATGAAGGGCTTGCCACCACCCTCCTACTCATTGTAAATGTAACCAGAACACTTTGAATAATGACATTAAAAATCTATGGTGGTGCCTTGGGTGTTAGCCTAGGACTAGCTTATGCTTGTTATTACTTATATTTCTATCTGCACCCCGGAAATAGTTTTAATTTTTGGGAATTTTGGTCAATTGCAAATTAAGAATTAGAATGAAATTTAGCTTTCCAAACGATTTCTTTATTTTCCATGATACCATGATACAATGATACCATGCTCGAATTTGCGTAGTTTTTAAAAACGAAAGATTTTCAGTTATCATTGAATGAGCCATAGACCTTACACGTACGACTTATCCAATTTGTAAGATAACTTCTCCGCTTGGAGGTAGGCATGGGATCTGAAAGCGAGCCCGGGTCCCGGTAAAGAATTCGTTCCGGGCCCCGAGAGAGATGTTAATACTAAAGATAACTATACATTTTTGAGGATAAACTTTGTAGAAGGGTTGAAAACCGGTTTTTTTAGGGTATGCGATAATTTAACCGCCAGGTGATTAGATGAAAACCGATACAGGGACAAATACGGAAATTAACTCCCCCTACGTTATAACGTGGTCTATGTGCGTATGAAACAGATGACGGTATAATATCTAACCTCCTGAATCAATTTATTAGGGAAAATACTAAGTTCCAAAATCAGGTAACTTGACCTACGTCAATATGTACCATATATTATCGATTTTTAACCATTTTTGAAAAGTATCGCGTATTGCCTACTTTTTGAAATTTCAATAATGTTTTTACAGAAAGTAAGTTTTTGAGATAACTGATTTTGGAACTAAGGGGGTGGCGTTTGGTCGTCTGGTATTACTTAAACTAACTTAAATTTTAATTAAATGGCACTTAGAAGTACAAATAGAAATAGTATCTTAGAGATTAAGCGTTTCTAGATTTATCTTTTTCTTGTCAGGTGGTTTGGCATCGGGAGTTTCTGGAATGGCGGGGTATTCACGATGGTGGATTTCTTGATCTATATGGACTTGGCAGCATGAAGTCCAGCCGTACCTTTGCCTGCTATGTCATTTTGTCCAATTGGAAAAAGCATAGGTGACGTATTATCTAGTCCCAATATGAAGTTACATTTTGACCTCGAATTTGAAATTTTGCGCGCTCCTAGACCGAAAAAAAAAAAGTTTTGGTTTTTATGAAACCATTTTCTATACATAGAAATAGCTATACCCACAATTCCCAAATGCAATTTATCGCGTCAAAAAACGGGGATGGAAATTAGCTTTTATTTGACTCGATTTTCATAAGGAAAACGCCCTCCGATTCTGAGCGCTATTTCGATAACTTCGGTTCATTTACTTCTGGTATTCGGTAATAAATAAACGAATATTTTCACTACTAAATTTTAGAACGCCCAACTAACTATTAATTAATTTTTTTGACGATTAATTTGTGTTAAATCACTACCTACGCAATTAACCCAATATAAATTTCCTCTAATTTGGGCGATTAGTTATCTAGATATAGTAAGGTCTGGGCGCTGGCCATTTGAGAGGCCATATAAGAACAAAATAGAAAATTTGTTTTCAAAGATGTATCGAAATAACTCGATTAGTTTTCAAGATATTCTAAATTCCCGTGTGACGTCCATTTTACAAGATGGCGGCAAAAGCCAGCTACGGATATTAGATAATTTTTGGCAGCTCATATAGGACCATATCTTGGTCATATTTATTTTAAAGCCAGACCGCATATATACAAATTATACCTCTTTTGTTCCCTTTCAAAATTTAAATTGACAATTCAAGTAGTACTATTGTCCCACAGATGGCGGCTACGACATATTGCTAAATAAAGCTCCGCCAACAAAAGAGTACAACATTTTGTTTGTTTTCAGCTAGGAGCAACAAACATAAGGATAACGCAGCTAGCATTTAAACACGCTAAAGCGGTGTTGTGTACAAATTTCATTGGACGAGCCTTTACGCTGAACGTTTTACGGAAAGGGGGAAGACAATTTCCGAATATTCCCCTTCCGACGGCAGCAGGCGCTAAAGCGTCTAACCAATGAAAAATGTACACTAGAAAATCCACGACTTTTGACGGATTGCGTTCTCCTAGTGTGGGGTGCTGTGTTTGTTGCTCCTAGGTTCTCAGTTCCTTCGATCCGTTCTTGTTAACGTTGATTTTAAGTTTGTTTTTCATTACATTTCCGGGGATACTTTTTAAATTTAATAACTAGAACAGCCAAATATGCTCATTAAAAGAGCTTAAATCCGATTACTTTTCTTCATTTTATTATTTTGGGATAAAATTTTTTTTCAACTTTTAATGCCTTATATTTTCCATTGTTATATCGTTTCAATAGTTCTTTTTAGAAAGTAACGTGGCCTTTTGTGTTTAAATGTGGCTCTTGCGTTTCAGTCTCTTACTTTTACAAATAAGAAAATGGCTTTTATTTTTTTACGGCTTGAAATTGAATCTGGCTTTTTCCAGGGAAGGATTTGTGTTGCCAGGGTACTTCACGAGTTTTTCTCGATATCTCGTATTTCCAAATTTAGTATCCTATTATTATTTTTCTTAACGAATACGATTTTTTGTTGATTAAATCTATACCCCTATTTTCAAGATATTTCAAAGCATTAATTTACTTTCGTCTTATCATAAGTCTATAATTAACTTCCATAAGTGTGTCAGTTAGTCGAAGTACTTGTTGAATTTCAGATTTAAGAAAATAAATAATACTAATAATTACAGATAGCGTAAGTAACGTATGAGAAATAAGTATCACACTTCCTAATGATACGAGTGTGTTTGGCCAATGATCACGTAAAACATTACCTAGGTAAGGACTGGGAACTCTCCGTGAACTGTGACTAGTCTTTGGAATCGCCACCAAAAGCTGTTTTGCGGGATCGGCCCAGGCTCTTTGAAAACTGAAACTTTTTCAACAATAAAAATATCGTTTACCTTCGTCAAAATAATGACAAATTATTGAATCGAAACATACATTTGACTATTATAAAGGTATACCTTTAGAATCAAAAATTAAGAATCCTTTCCAGATCTCATGGAAACGATGCAAGAATGGCGCAAATTTGTTAATTTCCAGTCTTCCAAAGACTACAAGTTCGATGGACACATTTTCCGTGCTCATATCGTCTTTGGCGCGTGGGAACTTTAAATTTGATAGTACGACCCAATTTTGGGTTGCAATTATATTATCTTAAGAACAACCTAATTTTGTTTAACCCAAATTTTGCGTTTCAAGATTTTCAACTACATTTGGGTTATTTTTGACTCAAAAAGTAGTTAAAAATGAAATAACCAAAATCATTTAATCCAACGTTTTTAAGAGTGTAGGTATTTTCAAATTTGAGATTTAAACACGTTTTGACTATTAGCTATATTTGGCCATCGAAGAGAGTAGGCAAACAGACCGTCATAGAGTATCATTGACCGAAATCGTTTAGTGGCATACTTATTACTAATATGTTACTTACGCTTATAGCTACGCGTGCAGTGACGTATAATTGACGTCGTATCAAATAAACACGTTTCTAGCGTCGGTGGCTCTCCTCCAAATTGTGTGGTCATCGGCTCTCAGTAAATATTGAACACAGGGAAAATAGGGAATTGTCGCTTTCACGTGAAAAATTTTTTCAATGGAAAAATTTCCATTTTATGTTGTCAAAAACATTTTTCGTTGCCATGGCAAAACCGTTGCCCATTGAATAAAATCCCTTTAGGATTTTTCAAGTTACACGAAGGTCTACCAATCCCCCGAGTTTGAACAAAATCGGTGTGTAACACCTCGGGTCGTCTCCTTGTCAGTTGGGGTAGATACATTTGTTCGAATTTCAATCGTCCGAACGGTGGGACAAATGTTCGAATTTCATTCGTTCGAACTGCCGAAATAACAAATGTATTGTTCGAATTGGACAACTTGTTTGTTTCATTCGTCCGAATCGGTAGCATCACTTGTACGAATTCTGTCGCTAAATTAGTATTTCTTATTGCTGTTTTTTTGGTCCGGATTTTTTTTAGTGCAAGAATAAAAAATAAAAAACTACATTGTAAATATCGTTGTTTGTTCAAGTTGTTGTAGGTTAGGTTAGGTTAGGTTAGGTTCACGTTAATGTTACTATTTTCTTATATTAACAATATTTAAAAAAAACAATCAATTCCTAATGTTCGAAAAAACGGACAAACGATTATTCGAGTAAATAAAATTCGCCAGTAAAGTTAACATAAATTGAACAACTAAATCACCAACAAAAGTTGTGATAAATTTTTCGGGCAAATTAAATACGTTTTCGGACATACGATCATGTTTTCCAGCATTCGGACATTTGTACCAACGTTCGGACGAATGAAATGTACCCAAATCACTCAGTTGCAGGTTGGGAACGGCAAAATATCTAGATCATTTGGCGGAAAGATACTAGCACGAATTTCCAGTAAATCGGCGGTGGGATTTAAAATATTACGCCCTGGCACAGCTTTGATATTTTAAATAGTCTCTGTTGCAAATGGTTACCATTTTTTAACGACTAGGATGATGGATTTGAGTTATTAATTTGCGTTTTGAATAATAAATATGTAACAAAAACCAAGTGTTGTCGTATAATATAACAAATATAGCAAATTTAATAAAGTTAATGCTATGTATAGATTTGAATGTTCTTTTTATAACAAAAAGGGACCTTTTTTTTGCCATAACTAGAGTATTTTGCGAAGAATCGGAAGGGAATTAGCACAAGCTCTAAATCCCTAACAAAATACTTTTTTTGCGATTTTGTAAAGCCTTCACATTCCGCGAAATACATAAATTTTACTTTTCTTTAAAATTCTAAATTGAGTTTTCTAATCTGAATACCAAATAAGAATAAAGCCTTAAGCTTGTATAAAAAAATATTAATCCAAAATATATTGTGAAACTAGTTGAAGGAGCGAATGCATTATAAGTAAATTTAATTGTCTCAGTTTCCTTGTTCAAACTACTTTATAAGATTTAATTTAACTTCCAAAATGTTTTTAAATCTTTAAAAGGATTCTTGTTTTAATTGTTGAATATTTAGAAGTTTCATATTTGAGTTTTTAATAATTTGAAAGCTAGTAATAAATTAATTACCAACTTTGTTACAGAAGTAACTTAAAAATGAAAATTTGTAGGAATAATAAATACTTAACCAAAATTTTAGAAATTGACAACTTTATTTGCGTAATAAAAGCTTTTATTACGTAAATTAAGTTGTCAATTTCTAAAATTTTGGTTATTTTATACGTAAGTAGTCAACCATTTAATTTAAATATAAATAATGTTCTATACGCAATTTTGGTATCTAAGTAGTAAAATGTATAAATGTGTACCAAAATAAATTCCTTTTTTACTTTTTCATACAGAATAGTTTTATTAAGCTTTTTCATTTTACAACGAGCCCCCAGGTGGCCAATGTGAGAAGTTCTTTAACTGCTGGATTTGGGTCTGCTAAGTAAAAGTGTTGAGTTTATGCTCACCTACATGGCTAATTACCGTAACTACAATTTTGGTAATTGTCGTAACCCTAGTATTAATTTTCCAGCCTTTCGAACTGGAATAATTTATTCTTATTTATAAGAATTCTTATCCAGAATGTGTCAGTTTAAAAATGGCAGAATTTGTCTGGAAAATATTGCGACAAAGTAAACCTTTTCTCAGTAGCTTTTAAATAAAACTTTGCACATTCAATGTTTTCTCAAGGTAAAATAAAATTTTCGTTGTTATCGATAATATTTTAGTAAAAACAATACGTTTATAGATGTCAATTTTAAGGTGAAAATTCTCCATTGGCAGAGAGTTTAGATGCCATTAAATCCATCTGAAATATCAAAGGAAAGACTAACGTTTCTCGAAACGCTTACTTTATAAGAAATGTAGATTTTTTTAATCATTTCTCCAACCATTAAAAGTCTATATATCCCGCGAAAAGGAAGATTAAGAAGAACCCTTTCAATTCCCCGAACACTTTACGACTAAAGACTCATTTTTTTTGTACGAAATGGAATGGCATATTCTTTCATATAGAGAATCCATTCTTGTCTCAAAGACAAGGTCACGTATACGTTCTTTGTCATTCATTTTTTGCAAAAATCCTTTCAAGGCTTTCATATCAAAAGATTCAGGTCTGACGTCGCGCGCACCGTTTGAAATTGTCTCGATGGGTCAAAGGCGACGCTTCTCCTCTCTTTAAAGCTGGTTTTTTTAACTTTATTTTATATCTTGCAAAGTTCTTACACCGCGCCACTAACAGGCTTAAAAGAGTTTCTAAAATCCAAGTTGCTTTCAATCTTAGTCGAGAGTAGCTTTTAGTTTTTGTTTTTTAAACGCTCGCCTTTGGACAAGTTGAACAATAGTTGTCTGTCGCGTTTAAGGGTTAGGACCTTGTCATCTGGCGCTCTTCACTAAAAGCGTCTTCGCTCCGTCGCTTTTCTCGTTCCCTAATTTGTTTGACGAAAGTTGCTCTTTTTTCCTCGTTTTACTTCCGATGATATTAAGGTGTATATTTCTTCGGTGGCCCGCCAGGAGACGCTCGAAGAAGCATCATTCGGTTGCTAGGCTCCGTAGAAAATTGACAAAAGGAAAAGCAACTAGGATGATATATCGTATCAGCACAATTCCCAATTTCTTTGACCGTGGATTAAGTCATCCTATTTCATTTCCAGGAGATAAAAATGTTCGGAACGATGGCTAGGCCTGGATTTGTGTTTTGGTTAATTTAGGTTAGGTTAAAGTTAAATTAGGTTAAGGTTAGGATAGGTTAAGGTTAAATTATGTTACGGATAGGCTAGGTTAGGTTAGGTTAGGATAGGTTAAGGTTAAATTATGTTTCGGATAGGTTAGGTTAAAGTTAGGTTGAAGATAGGTTAGGTTAAATTATTTTTCGGATAGGCTAGGTTAAAGTTACGTTGAAGATAGGTTAGGTTAAATTATGTTTCGGATAGATTAGGTTAAAGTTAGGATGAAGATAGGTTAGGTTTAAAGTTTAGTTAGGTTAACGTTAGAATAGGTTAAAGTTAAATTATGTTACGCATATAGGTTAGGTTAAAGTTAGGCTGAAAATAGGTTAGGTTAAAGTTAGGTCAAAGAAAGGTTAGGTTAAAGTTTGGTCGAAGATAGGTTAGGTTAAAGTTAAGTTAGGTTAGAGTAAAACTGGGTGAGAATAAGTTAAAGATAGGTTAGTTTAGGTTGACGTTAGTTAATGTTAAGTAAAGGTTAGGTTGGGGGACTATATGAATACTCTTAGCTTAAAAACCTCAAGATAATAATAATAATAATAGGCAGCACCTTAAGCCACAGACATCAAGCAGCTTTTAAAGCCATAAATTTAGGTGACCGGATTAAGGTGGCAAACCGTTCATTACACGCCAGCCAACAGTTCCCTACACTAACTATTAACCTCGAATGAAGGGGAAACCGAAGAGCTCGGGGAAACCCTTTAACCACTGCAAACTCAATGTGGAAGGAGTTATTCCGAGTTTTCATCCAATGCCACGAGATGGATTCGAACCAGACTCCTCTTGCTGCGAGGCAAAAGTGTTACCCAATCCGTCACCCCATAGATCCATTTTGGAGCTTTGTCAAAGCTAGAGTTTCTATTCCACGATAGGATCCTTCCTTTGATGTATGTCGTGGCAGCGTCTAATGAAATAGGTCAAGGGATAATTTTTCGCGAGGTGAAGAAGGCCGATCGCGACCTCGTCCGTCGTCTCAGAGAAACGACTTTATGTTCCGCCAGGTGGCGTCCAAAGCGGATTAACTAGATTCCCGTTATTGTATTTTTGAGACGACCTGTCATCATGTAAATTCGGGTGATATTGGTCGATAGTGGTTCTATTTTATACCGAGTGCTTCGTTGCGCCTTGGACCAGCCAGTGCCCCAAACTGGAGTATCATAAGCAGTGATGGGCGTTTTCCGGATAGAGTCGCTCAGCTCGTTCACCTCTTACGCTCGCTAGCTTGATATCTGCTCACTGTGTATCTCATTAAGCACCGACTTCGGAAATCCTCTTTTTTGCGCTCATTTGAGAGGCAAATCTTGCGCTCCTTTCCTTTCACGCTCATTTGAGAGACGAATTCAAAACTACTCTTTTCCGTGCTCATTTGAGAGGTGAATTCAAAACTCCTCTCTCTTCACGCTCATTTGAGACCCGAATCTTGCGCTCCTATCCTTTCACGCTCATTTGAGAGGTGAATTCGAAATTCCTCTCTCTTCACGCTCATTTGAGACGCGAATCTTGCGTTCCTATCCGTTCACGCTACCTTGAGAGGCGAATTCAAATCTCCTCATTTTCGCGCTCATTTGAGAGGTGAATTCTAAACTCCTCTCTCTTCACGCTCATTTTAGAGCCAAATTTAGCACTCCTATCTTTTTACCTTAATTTCCGTTGGTTTGATTTGGAAGTGCAAAACGTTTCGTTTGATGTGAAAGTACGCGTAAACAAAGCACAATATTAAATGGACTTTCTTTAGAAACATTTTGCTATAGATCAAATAGGGAGAAATTGAAGTCCAATATCATAGTCTATTTTCAAAAATTATATTTTTGGGATATTCAATACCAAATACTACGTCTTTATATCAAAGCGTATACTGAACTTTTGCTTTGAAAACCTTGCAACTGATCAAGCTATTCTGGTCGTAATTTTGAGGTATCTGAAGGTAATCAGTTGGACTATTATTGTGAGTAACCGATCTGCACTCTGATATCAAATTGTATTTGATTCATTATTTTGAATAAACGATCTGAACTAATCTGATATCAAATTGTATCTGATTCATTATTTTGAGTAACCGATCTGAACTAATCTGATATCAAATTGTATCTGATTCATTATTTTGAGTAACCGATCTGAACTAATCTAATATCAAATTGTATCTGATTCATTATTTTGAGTAACCGATCTGAACTAATCTGATATCAAATTGTATCTGATTCATTATTTTGAGTAACCGATCTGAACTAATCTGATATCAAATCTAATTTCCTCGAAAACAAATCAAGATGAACAGAAATTAAAAGTTCAAAAGAGATTTGGGAAATCAGATACTTTCAACGTCGTCCGTAAAACTCTCGGAATAGCCGGGACCGAAGTTGGGGCGAGACCAGGGTTGGTAGAACTGCTGCTCAGCCTCGAGACCACGAGGGAGTAGCTGCGACAGCCACAGAAAAAGATCAGATAATTTCCAAGTCCACCCGTAATAATCGCGGAATAGCCGGGATCAAAATTGGGACGAGACAACGAGGGAATACGGCAGACAGCCAAAGAGTGTTCAATTTAATAGCGCGAAATAGCTTTGGGAGAGCTGATGTTATCTAGATTAGTTAATCTAGCGGACTGAAACACTAAAATTAACTTTAGCACGTAAAAGTTCCGGGACCTAGCACGTAAGAGCTCGCTTATAGAAAAATAAACTGGAACGCACTTGATTTCAAATTTAACAATTTAAAGTTTTATTTACTTTGACCGCACATTGGCCACCACGTTATACATTTGGTCGGCGCACATTGCCTGACCGCACGATTTCAACAGCAAAACGTTTCTACCCTTTTTTGGGCTCTAGAGGCGCGAGGAAGCCTTCGATGGGACTCGGTTTAATCCCTCCCGGAATGCTGGGAAATTTCCAAAGAGCGTGCAACGAAAAAGGACCAGCATTCTCGGTGGAAAAAACCCAAACGTTTCACGGGCGAGCCCCGAAATGGCTCCTTACTGCCTCCACCACTAATGCTGATTGACAGCGAAAAGATACAATTATACCAAATATCTTCTAAAAAGGTGTTTCACAATAATCATACACTTTGGAAATTTACATCATCAATACAAGCGAAGAAAAATACATATATATACAAAATTAAAATAAACGTGAAAGTCTTAAGTCAATTAACTATACAGTTACACAATTAAAAGATTTCGATTTTTAACAAAGAGAAATATGTGATTTCCCGTCCACCCGTAAAACTTTCGGGATAGCCGGAACCACTACCCTATTCATACCACGAAAAACGTGTTCGCTATTGCGCGGTTTATATATTTAAATTGTTGTAACGTTTTATCGCTTTGCAGTCTACAATACAAAGCCGAAAACTGCAACAAGTTTGAACGTGGCTTTGTTATATCTGACGAATATTTGGCCTACATGACGCCCTTCTTTATTGGGAGGTTTATCCGCCTCCGCGAAAATTCGGAAGAAAAGTAGGGCAGGGAACGCTTAAGCCCCGCAATTCTCAAGTCCGTCTTTATATGGGAGTTTTATATTTTGAAATCCGCGCTTAGACGCGGTGTTGAGCTAATCGGGTCTCGCCGATCATCCCCGATAAATGATGATGGCCGGGATTTACTTACACAGTCTTCTCACGTTGCTTCGAACGTGTTGGTTTTAGGGTGATTTATCGATGTACGGCCCGCAATAAACGTATGGCGGCCCCGGCTACAAGTAGGTTCGTGACATTCGCTCTTTATTACCGTCAAAATCCCACTACCTCTTCGCGTGCTTTGTATTGATACGAACAACAAACAGCCCCTTCATTTGAGTTTGGACTTTTCTGGGAGCCGATTTTCCCCAATGGCGCCATCTCGCTTCGACATTTAGTAGTAATATAATAAATCCTTATTTTAGTAGTAAATTACTACTATCATAAGTATAGAATTAACGGAAGTGCTAAACACTTTACAAGATGATGTCCATATTACGCGGTATTACATAATAATTCGAGATTTCATTAGATTTGGAGATTTTTTGAAATAGTGATAAATTTCATATTTTTTAAGATTACACATTTTTGAAAACAATTTATATTCTTTTTCTTATTCTTATTCCTATTAGTTTTTTTATATTATTCAAATATTTCACGGTAATTCTCGATTTTACCACATTATTACGCTGTACTACAATATTATTTGAAATGAGAAATTTTGGTAAAATAAAACACGATAATATTTGGTAGGAAACGAGAATACTTGGTAATAAACGAGAATACTTGGTAATAAACGAGAATACTTGGTAATAAACGAAAATACTTGGTAATAAACGAGAATACTTGGTAATAAACGAGAATACTTGGTAATAAACGAGAATACTTGGTAGTAAACGAGAATACTTGGTAGTAAACGAGAATACTTGATAGTAAACGAGAATACTTGATAGTAAACGAGAATACTTGATAGTAAACGAGAATACTTGATAGTAAACGAGAATACTTAATAGTAAACGAGAATACTTGATAGTAAACGAGAATACTTGATAGTAAACGAGAATACTTGATAGTAAATGAGAATACTTGATAGTAAACGAGAATACTTGATAGTAAACGAGAATACTTGATAGTAAACGAGAATACTTCATAGTTAACGAGCATACTTCATAGTTAACGAGAATACTTCATAGTAAACGAGAATACTACATAGTAAACGAGAATACTACATAGTAAAGGAGAATACTACATAGTAAACGAGAATACTACATAGTAAACGAGAATACTTGGTAATAAACGAGAATACTTGATAGTAAACGAGAATACTTGATAGTAAACGAGAATACTTGATAGTAAACGAGAATACTTCATAGTAAACGAGAATACTTAATAGTAAACGAGAATACTTGATAGTAAACGAGAATACTTGATAGTAAACGAGAATACTTGATAGTAAATGAGAATACTTGATAGTAAACGAGAATACTTAATAGTAAACGAGAATACTTGATAGTAAACGAGAATACTTGATAGTAAACGAGAATACTTGATAGTAAACGAGAATACTTGATAGTAAACGAGAATACTTGATAGTAAACGAGAATACTTGGTAGTAAACGAGAATACTTGGTAGTAAACGAGAATACTTGGTAGTAAACGAGAATACTTGGTAGTAAACGAGAATACTTGATAGTAAACGAGAATACTTGATAGTAAACGAGAATACTTGATAGTAAACGAGAATACTTCATAGTTAACGAGAATACTTCATAGTTAACGAGCATACTTCATAGTTAACGAGAATACTTCATAGTAAACGAGAATACTACATAGTAAACGAGAATACTACATAGTAAAGGAGAATACTACATAGTAAACGAGAATACTACATAGTAAACGAGAATACTTGGTAATAAACGAGAATACTTGATAGTAAACGAGAATACTTGATAGTAAACGAGAATACTTGATAGTAAACGAGAATACTTCATAGTTAACGAGAATACTTCATAGTTAACGAGAATACTTGATAGTAAACGAGAATACTTCATAGTTAACGAGAATACTTAATAGTAAACGAGAATACTTCATAGTAAACGAGAATACTACATAGTAAACGAGAATACTACATAGTAAAGGAGAATACTACATAGTAAACGAGAATACTTGGTAATAAACGAGAATACTTGGTAATAAACGAGAATACTTGGTAATAAACGAGAATACTTGGTAATAAACGAGAATACTTGGTAATAAACTAAAATACTTGGTAATAAACGAGAATACTTGGTAATAAACGAGAATACTTGGTAATAAACGAGAATACTTGGTAGTAAACGAGAATACTTGGTAGTAAACGAGAATACTTGGTAGTAAACGAGAATACTTGGTAGTAAACGAGAATACTTGGTAGTAAACGAGAATACTTGATAGTAAACGAGAATACTTGATAGTAAACGAGAATACTTGATAGTAAACGAGAATACTTCATAGTTAACGAGCATACTTCATAGTTAACGAGAATACTTCATAGTAAACGAGAATACTACATAGTAAACGAGAATACTACATAGTAAAGGAGAATACTACATAGTAAACGAGAATACTACATAGTAAACGAGAATACTTGGTAATAAACGAGAATACTTGATAGTAAACGAGAATACTTGATAGTAAACGAGAATACTTGATAGTAAACGAGAATACTTGATAGTAAACGAGAATACTTGATAGTAAACGAGAATACTTGATAGTAAACGAGAATACTTCATAGTTAACGAGCATACTTCATAGTTAACGAGAATACTTCATAGTAAACGAGAATACTACATAGTAAACGAGAATACTACATAGTAAAGGAGAATACTACATAGTAAACGAGAATACTACATAGTAAACGAGAATACTTGGTAATAAACGAAAATACTTGATAGTAAACGAGAATACTTGATAGTAAACGAGAATACTTGATAGTAAACGAGAATACTTCATAGTTAACGAGAATACTTCATAGTTAACGAGAATACTTGATAGTAAACGAGAATACTTCATAGTTAACGAGAATACTTAATAGTAAACGAGAATACTTCATAGTAAACGAGAATACTACATAGTAAACGAGAATACTACATAGTAAAGGAGAATACTACATAGTAAACGAGAATACTTGGTAATAAACGAGAATACTTGGTAATAAACGAGAATACTTGGTAATAAACGAAAATACTTGGTAATAAACGAGAATACTTGGTAATAAACGAAAATACTTGGTAATAAACGAGAATACTTGGTAATAAACGAGAATACTTGGTAATAAACGAGAATACTTGGTAGTAAACGAGAATACTTGGTAGTAAACGAGAATACTTGGTAGTAAACGAGAATACTTGGTAGTAAACGAGAATACTTGGTAGTAAACGAGAATACTTGATAGTAAACGAGAATACTTGATAGTAAACGAGAATACTTGATAGTAAACGAGAATACTTCATAGTTAACGAGAATACTTCATAGTTAAGGAGAATACTTCATAGTAAACGAGAATACTACATAGTAAACGAGAATACTACATAGTAAAGGAGAATACTACATAGTAAACGAGAATACTACATAGTAAACGAGAATACTTGGTAATAAACGAGAATACTTGATAGTAAACGAGAATACTTGATAGTAAACGAGAATACTTGATAGTAAACGAGAATACTTCATAGTTAACGAGAATACTTCATAGTTAACGAGAATACTTGATAGTTAACGAGAATACTTCATAGTAAACGAGAATACTACATAGTAAACGAGAATACTACATAGTAAACGAGAATACTACATAGTAAACGAGAATACTTGGTAATAAACGAGAATACTTGGTAATAAACGAGAATACTTGATAGTAAACGAGAATACTTGATAGTAAACGAGAATACTTGATAGTTAACGAGAATACTTCATAGTTAACGAGAATACTTGATAGTAAACGAGAATACTTGATAGTAAACGAGAATACTTGATAGTAAACGAGAATACTTGATAGTAAACGAGAATACTTGATAGTAAACGAGAATACTTGATAGTAAACGAGAATACTTCATAGTTAACGAGAATACTTAATAGTAAACGAGAATACTTCATAGTAAACGAGAATACTACATAGTAAACGAGAATACTACATAGTAAAGGAGAATACTACATAGTAAACGAGAATACTACATAGTAAACGAGAATACTTGGTAATAAACGAGAATACTTGATAATAAACGAGAATACTTGATAGTAAACGAGAATACTTGATAGTAAACGAGAATACTTGATAGTAAACGAGAATACTTGATAGTAAACGAGAATACTTCATAGTAAACGAGAATACTTGATAGTAAACGAGAATACTTCATAGTAAAAGAGAATATTACATAGTAAAGGAGAATACTTCATAGTAAACGAGAATACTTCATAGTAAACGAGAATACTACAAAGTAAACGAGAATACTATATAGTAAACGAGAATACTACATAGTAAACGAGAATACTTCATAGTAAACGAGAATACTACATAGTAAAGGAGAATACTTCATAGTAAACGAGAAAACTTCATAGTAAACGAGAATACTTCATAGTAAACGAGAATACTTCATAGTAAACGAGAATACTTCATAGTAAACGATAATACTTGGTAATAACCTAGAACACTCGGCGATAAACGATAATACTTGTAAATACACGCCATGTAGATAATCGTACAGCTGCTCGTCTAGGTAAAATATGCGTTGTCAACCCGCGTATTAAAAAGCAAAATGAGATTTTAGAAAGTAGGTTGTAATTCGGAACGATATTAATACTTTTCGCGAATTTTGTCATCAGTGAATTATAAATATGACTTGAAATAAGTTTCAAGGCTTATTTTAAAGCTAGTTCCATAACTTTTCATCCATCGGTTCGTTCACAATGCATCTTTAAAGAAGACGAAAATTTTAAGGCCGTGAAATCTTGAGTCTTAAACCTCGGTTTAATCTACCGCGTATTTTGAAACGGAAAAACCCGATTACTATCGTTAAATGATGGCGAACACTAATTGTAATACGAAACAAATATTTATTTAACGAAATACGTGGGATTTTTAGCCTTAAGTGGATATAACAATTAATGAAAGTAATTTAATTTTAATTGTCATATAATTTCTATAAAATATTACTCTAGGTTGTACAAGATAGAAGTATTTAAAATTGACCCGGAATCACCGCTCTCTCCCTAGATGTACATCTAGGCATACGCGTGAACTTTGAGCCCGCCTATTTCGAAAATAAAACGATAAAATATATCTCAAAGGCTTTTTTTGTGTTTCTTTTAAATTCATTTATTAAAGAAAAATGTTTATCAAATATTTTTTCTAAAAACGATTTGTTAATTTACTTTAAATCATCGCTACAATTACATTAGCTTCAACGGGAATTGTAGTTTATTTTTAACCAAGTTACGCGCGAGCTCGCCCGTAGAGGCGCTGCGCGTCAATTTTTCGTACTCTATTGGCTTAATAAGTGCGTTTTGGCATGACACCTTTAAAAACATCTACTACGTTAGCAAATTTAGATTGAAATGAGACAATATATTTATCATACGGGCTATAATCAATTGTATTTAATTTTTTAATTCCGTGTCACTTTAAAATAAATTGAAATCTTCTCATCTATTTCCAAAAAAAATAATTTCGTTGTAGTATTTCTTAAGCCTTGTCAAAACTTATTTGTACCTTAATTGAAGCTCAGGTATCCGGGCAATATCCAACCCCCCGTTTCAAGAATATCAGTCTAAAATTGAAAGTCATTTCATTTAATATTAATTCGACCTTGAAACAAACACGATCTGCTGTATGAATTTCGGGTGGAGAAAAATATCTCCGTTTCATATTTTTTCCAAAACTTCAATGATTGGAATAAAATGAAATTGAAAAATATAAAAATCGAAACGTTGGCGTTGTCAAGGAGCCGCGTGTTTTGAGATTTATCGAGAAAGATTTACCTTGAAGATGCCAGCTAGGAGCAACACACACAAGGAGAACGCGGCTAGCCTTTAAACACGCTAACGCAGTGTCGCGTACAACTTTCATTGGACGAGCCTTTTCGCCGAACGTTTTACGGAAAGGGGGAAGACAATTTCCGAATTTTCCCCTTCCGAAGGTAGCAGACGCTAAAGCGTCTAACCAATGAAAAATGTACACTAGAAAATCCTCAACTTTTGACGGGTTGCGTTCTCTTTATGTGGGGTGCTGTATTTGTTGCTTATAGATGCCAGCTTGTCTAGTGCCCAAGATTTCTATTTTTTTTCTGTCCTTCGACGATTCGCGACTGTAGATATAGATGGATAGACTACGATACGAAGCCACTTACACGTTGACATTTTAGACTATGGCTGGAGTATCTGCCGGGATGCGAGCTGATCCCTAAGAGGATGACACGCGGTGTCTACCGAAAATACCGAGTTCACTTTACCACTTGTATCTGCGAGGAAGCGGACGTACGAAGGTCAGGGCGCTAGGGTAGTACTGGAGACTAGACCCTTTTCCTTACCTTCGCGCTATGTGTTCGCTTAAGATATATCTAGGGATAAAAAAACGCCGCTATGGAAGGAAGTTAAGGGTATAAAAATATATGTGATGTTTCCTTATGGAAGGAAATATGTGGATATTTTTTCGCTTCGAGGTATCGTAGGCAATAAAGTTGCGCGTTTCTTCGGGCCATTTTTCTCCTACTTTTCTTTGGACATTTTTTTCCGCGGCATCTTCGCTGCGTGTATAAGACGTTCCCTCCATTAGTATCAAGGACGAATACTAGGGGCGTTTCGTTTTGATACTCGCTCCGATAATTGACATTGATCGCTATAACAGGCAGCTCTAAAGTGCGCCCGCTTCTCTCCGTGTCAATTCTCTATTTATAGCTGGCTGCTCATATCCTATGTTTCGAAGTTTTTCCTGGTTTTCAAAATGTTACTTAATTGGTTTCATTTAAAATACTACACCCTAATTAAATGAAGGAATTTAAGTCTATAAACTTGAAATTTAAATTTCGAATTTGAAGTTTGTAGATTTGTAACCATCGCGGGATGGTTGCAAATCTACAAACTTCTATAACAACGGACACTTGGAAAAAATATTACCTTTCGCGGAAAGCCTTCATAATCAAAATAAACCTATAAGCTTTTTAAAACTATTTCGATATTTTATATACGCTATTCATTATTGCAAATGTCACGATTGTCAAGAAAAGTGGCAGAATCGTTCAGATTCTTAAGAAAAGTGTCATTATTGTCAAGAAAAGGTTCCCCGCGATGCCTTTAACAGCGCTCTCGGAGAGTATAGTAGGCCGGTAAAACATAAAATAGCACGAATCCTTGACATTTGGGAGGCTTAGCAAAAGTTCCCATTTTATGATCGAAAATTCGTGTGGGTAGAAATATGAATCTAAGCCTTATGACACCCGCAAATACGGGACAAGAAAAAAGTTCGTTTATTCGAAACTTCTTCGTAGAGTATGTCTATTTTGGACACTGTTATCGGAGAGGGAAAAATGTTCGCTGCTTTTAGTATTTAGAGTGCTTTCTTTAAAGCCGGGGGGTTCTTTATCTCGGCGAGACCAACTTATAGCGAATCTTGGCCAATCTTCTTTCGCTTTAAACCCTGGCAACGTAGACGCGTTTTCGTCGGTTCTAGCGAATTGGCCGCCCGTATAATTTAAAATCCTGGCCGACCGCCTCCTTTTGACCGCTCCACGTACAAACAATGTTTAAATCCAAGTAACGCGCTCTATCCGCCGCTCCATTCCGTGTCCTTCTGAACTGTATATATTTTAATCCCGTCTTCAAGCCGGGAACCAAGTATAAAACTCTACCACTAGAGGGATTGGACACTACCAAACTCTTCTCTAAACCTCCTGAAAATCCAGCAGTTTTATATCTACCCTCGACCCAAAATTTTTAAAAATTGTTACAGCTTTATAAGGCTGCCTTGTACGGACGGATTGGTCTACTGTTTTTTGGGGGTAACGCTTTTGGGGTGGGATGAAACGCCCTCTTGACGTCACAAGCTGCCGAGAGAGGGGAACAGAAGGATGACCGCGTGGCTCCGTCCGGCGCTACGACAGCTCGACGTCTTGTGACGTAGAACGCATCTGCGCGGTTGCAATTTTTCTATCCTTCTCGAAATAAGGCGGGCGAAAAATGACCCCCTCACGTTTAACCATTCTCGGTTTAGTTTTGACAGTGTTTTTTAAAGTCTTTAAAGGCGCTCTCCATCCTCCGTTCTCCCATAAAGCCTTCTTCTCGAAAACATTACTTAAGACAGTCGTTATGTCTCTATACTATAGTTCCGCGGCAGCGTAAAATTAAAATGGGAGTATCGTAAAATTTTATCTTTTATAGAATTTCGCTCCGAGCGTCTCCGACGTACATTTTAATAGAGAGATTAAGCAAAAGCACTCTAGACGTTCGGACGACAGCGTTTACGTGATCCAGACTACGCCAAGCTTACGTGACATATCGTATAATCATAAGTAACGGTGATAATGTTTGCTAATTGTCATACTTATAGTTATTATGCTACTTATAATATAATTTATTTATATACAGTACTGAATATTTCCGGTCGTGTTTTAGTATTGCTCAAACACGATTTTTTTCCGTCGTCGTGTACCCCAGTTTAGCAACTATGTATTAAAATCCTTTTGGAACGTATAGGTACTCCCGACGTTGTTGTTCAAACGTGTAGACCGCCCTGCTTAATCTCTCTAATGTTTTGATTTTTACTTATACTTAAAGCGGTTATATTTTTTCGCGCATTAAGCTCGCCGGCAAAATATGTAAAATTGGTTTTAAACCTTGCATATAAATTAGACGTAAAACTTCCCATCCTGTTGAATTTTTAAAAGGGGATTTGCGAATAGTTCGAGTCTCTGGAAAGTTTCGAAGAAGCTTTGAAAAAAGATGCATTAATAAGACTTGTTTTATCGAGGGGGGGAAATATGTAATGTTATGATAAAATCTGATATTATTACGTACAGGTGGCGCTAGTGGCGGGAACGCCTGTATATTATCTTCTTCCTGCACACCGAAGCCTCACATGTGGAATACTTCTACAGGCGTTAATAGGTGCAATTTGTCTATTTTCTCGCACGATTGAAATTATTAAACAGCGTTGTTGATTTTTTTTAAATCGAAAAAAAACCGATTTATTTTAAATATAAATTGTATTTATATTGATTTTAATTGTTATTTGATTTTATTGACAAATTAATTTATAATTAAAAGCTAAATTAAAGTTAGTTTGCTCTGAATTAACATTGCTCGAGAGCCTACTTTTGTAAATTACATTGAAGTAAAATAGGTGATTTAAAGCAACTGATATTTTAAAAATTTAATTGATTTAAATCAGACAACACTGCGCCATCTACCTATCGGAATGGAAAGTATCTATTTAAGTATCGAAATTTGTCAACATATTCTTGTTGATATTTAATGAAATAAATGTAGGATATCGCCACGTAAGGAAAATATTTTCGGATTGATTCAGATTTAGAATTATGCGAACTAATAAATTTCATGATAAAATTAGCGAATAAGTAGAAAAGTCCATTATGAAAAGGGATAAGAAAGCTAAACCCTAAACAAATTTGAAGAAATTTAAAAACACACAAATAGCTCTTACCAATTCGGCTACCCCATGGCCAAACCTTTTAACCAACAAATTTTTGAAAAATTTGATTTTTACGCATCAGTAGTTCTAAGGCATGTACAAAAGTACTGTAAAAGTTTCAGGTAAAAGTCATAAATATTTAACTATTTATGACTTAAAAAATGGTTATGGATTTTATAATTTTCGCATTAAAAACTACGTTAATATCTTATAACTTAGGTTTGAAAAAGTCAAATATCTCAAAGTTACGTTCGTGTTGGTTAAAAGGTTTTGCCGTGGGACAGCCGAATAGGGTGAGAGTGGTGGAGAATAGTATATACGAAATGTGCAGTCCATAGGTGGTTCCTTTTTTTTCGTGTCAAATCAGAAGTTTATAGTGATATTTCCCATAAGTGTTCCAATATCCAATCTTTTACGCGTGTTAAAATTTATAGTGAGGGCCATTTTTCGAATGACCACGTTGTAAGCCATTAGGTCTAATACCCCCCCCCTTTTAAGTTGCGTATTTTTCTCACCAGGGGCACCTATCTTTATGAGTATGAAGTCACTCCACACGGAGCTGTTAGAAATTAATTCGACTAACTGGAACATAATCGCCATTTTTTCTATTTCCAATAAAAAATAAAACCAAGTCCTTTTTCGAGGCAGTTTCGATTGACTCAACTCTATTTCGGCAAGTGATCTTTTTAGAAGCGTGGTGGCATTGGTGGGTGGTGCGAAGAAGCCTTAGTGCTTTCAACGTCCAGAAGAGGCTAGAGTTAATCTGTATAGAGCGGCTTTGTAGAAATTAAGGTTAAGCTTATTGCTTCTCTTTCTCGATCATCCAGACTTTTCTATTTATGGAGCGAGAGCGTTTCAAAGTCTCGGGCTTCCCGGATTTCCCGACTCCTCAGACTTCTTCGCTCCTTTCTCCGTTAATCGAACGCGGAGATTGGATTTTCGTCACCCACACCAGCTTTATATTGTATACCGCGTAGTAGCTATCAATTCTCGCGGACTTTCGAGTCGGGCTGCTGCGAATTGTAGTTTCTTTTCCAAATACATCGAGATTTAACGCTTTTCTGTAATGGCATTTTTCTACTTCCGTTCTCAAAAAATAAACTGGTACTTAAGGGTATTATATGTTGGACTTACAGCTACTTTTTACAGGGTGTTCCAAAAGTCCTTTCTTCCGTCTCTGGATTTTTACGATCGAGGTTAGACAAAGAACGTATTTAATGAATTTTGACAGGCTAACATTTTAGCTGGAGAAGGAATTGCCGTCGGATAATGACCAATTTTTTTTGGAATTGGTCAATTTTACTTTATTGGGATGTAACTTTTGATTTCAATCAACGCCTTATTTAGGTGTCTTCTCAAACCGACGAAAATATTTCAACGATACCTCAGTCTAAAGTACACTCTTAAAACAAAGGGTGTTTTAATGGTATATTAAGGGTGTAATATCTGTAAAAAACACTCTTTAATGTTAATTTAAACGATCTAAAGGTATTTTTATTGTCCCAAATTAAAAACTTGAAAAGGTGTATAAAGGGTGTTATATTACCCCGTAAATTGAGTGATTTAACACCTCGTAAGGGTGTAGCTCCCTTAAGGCAGTAGTTTAGTACCCTAAAAGGAGTATTTTAACACTTTAAAAGGAGTATTGTAGCACCCTGAAGGGAGTCGTTTGGTACCCTAAAAGGAGTAGTCTTGTACCCTGAAGGGAATAGGTTTATACCACAAACTGTATAAAAAAGTAACCAAAACGGAGGACCTAAGCATCCCAAACAGTGTAAATAAACACCCTAGCAGGAAAAATGCTTTTTAATGTGTAAAATAGCATCCTTTATAAACCTGTTAAGGTGTTAAATATGGGACAAGAAAATACACCTTTTGTTTTAAGAGTGTAGTGTTTCCAAAGGTCAAGCCGATCCGGTTATTCAGATCCCGTTAATTTTTGATATTCTTCAGAAATCAGATATCAAATTGTATCTGATTCATTATCTCGAGTAACAGATCTGAACTGATATGCTAGGGTCAATGGAGGTAAGTGTGATCAAAATATTTTTTGGGGAGTTTACTTGAAATTACTCTTAAACTAAAAATAGCACCCTCTTAAGAATTGGTACCATTAATACGGCCACTTTATCCTACACAACCACGCAATCAAATCTAATATCAATTAAATAGTGATATAAACATTAATTATTTAATTTAACTCTGTTACTGATCACACTTACCCCCAAAATGCGGGGCAAGTGTGATAGGGGGGGAGGGTAATTGTGATCACTTGAAATCCTTGACTAATCGCAATGAATATGCATACAGAGGTTAAAAATGGTGTCTCAATAAAGCTATTTTTTTTCGTAGCTGTAAAATAATATCTTCGTGTGGTCACACTTAAGCGACACTGCAAATTTTGAAAGACTTTTTTCAGATTAAATTTTGAAAACCTCAAAATATTAGCAAAAACACGAAATTTTCCTAGCAGGTAAAAGTTTAAGCAGACTACAAAATACCAAAATATAAAACCGGTTTGTCAGTTAGAACTTTTCTTTTGGGCATAAAATCTCTAAACACGAGTAGAAGAGTATAACATTTTTTCAACTAAAATTTTTAAAAACTAAATTTAATTTAACTTAATATTGAAAATAAATAAAATGTGTATAATTAAGTATATTTCAATATCCATTCATCAAATATTTTGTTATAATAATATTTGGGGAAATAATAAGGGGTGATCACACTTATCCCCTGATCACACTTACCTCCATTGACCCTATAATTAAAATCATCAGATTCAGTTAGATGAACAATTATCTGACTTATACCTTTAGTATCCATATAATCTTGTGGAAAGCAAAATAAATAAACAATAATTAACTTAAACTTAAACGAGGGACTGTGAGGCATCTGCAATTTGTTCAAATTCTGTCTGTCGGCTCAGGGTGAATTCGGATTAGTTTCGGGTCAATCTACGTGGTTTGCATATCAACTAATCTGATAAAATTTTAGCGTTGTCCCATAGAAAAATAAAAATAAATTATATTTTTAAGAAAGCATTGGGATTCATTTTAGAACTATACTATTTCAAATTAAAAGAGTCGTTTGACCATTTAGTAAACAGTTAACTTTTATTACTTAAATATATATATAAAAATCAAAGTATCCTTTGCTAATCCCGTTTTTATAGGTACCGTGTGAAAAAGGTATTATATAATTTTCAGGTTTTTTATCTAGGTTACTGAGATTAAAATCGTAAAGGTTAACCCGTATTACAGAATTTTTAATCATCCCCAAATTGAAAGTTAGGCATTACCAATTGAAGTTTTATTTTGATACGTTTTTAATAAGAAATCTCTTCCGCTTGGTTTAGAAAAGTCAAATAAGAGACTATATCATATAACTCTCCTCTAAAATTTTCATTTGAAGTTGGTCATTAATTATTTGGATATAAATATGAATATCGGGTTTTTGATATTGTATCAGCGCCCGCATCTTAACTGGAACGATAAATATCAGTTCGAGTGTATTCCTATTTTCGGGAAGCGATTCCGGGGGTACATAGCCGGCCAACCTTTTGATGTTTGCAAACAGATAGTTTAGCCAGTCAAAAATTGTCCCTATTTGGTGGATATTCCGAATTTAGCAACTTTCAAAATCAAAGTAAATATTAATTTAGTACCACCTACTCTGTCCTCTCTTTCGCAAACATCTTCAAAAGGAGTTGGTGGCTCCCCCAGACAGAATTAATCTAAATCTTCTATTAGAGAAATGCGCTCGAGCAATATTTTCGAGACATTCAAGGCAAAGCGTCTATAACGGTGAAAGTAATACCCGCTGTTATATATATTCGAATTATTACGAAATGCCATACCTGAACTTAGAGAGGACATTACTAAATAATCTACAGGTTTTCTTCATTAATAATGACCAACTTGAGAAATGTAGTTCAAATACCTTCAGAAGAAATAGCGATCGAACTTTTCTTCTGGCTAAAGTTAATTGCTTGACCGAATGAAAACAACGCGTATAATTAAATTGACGATAAGTGAGAATATTTATATGGGAATACTTTGAGTAGATTAAACATAAGCACTTTAGGGGTGGAGAAGTAGTTAGCACTCTCGCCGCTCAGCAAGAGGAGCCGGGTTCGATCCCAGATTATGGAACAACGCCTTCCGCGTTGAGTTTGCAAGTTCTCTCCCCGCTGGCTTAAGGGGTTTCCCTCGAGCTCTTCGGTTTCCTCTTCCATAAAAACTTGTTGAGGTTAACCGTAATAGTTAGTGTAGTAAGCTGTCGGCTCGCGTGGCATGAAGGGCTTGCCACCACCCTCCTACGCGTTGTAACCCGGCCACCGGTAATTGGCTTTATTATTATTATTAATCACGATATTTCAAAAAGTCAAGTTGATGCATTTTAATTTAACATCATCCTTAAATCAAAAAACCCGTTAAATTAAAATTTTATAAAATTTGAGAATTACGTTTTTATGAAAACCCAGTGTTGCAAAATACGTATCATTTTACTATTGAGTTATTAAACTCTCATAGTTCCTTGGTCTTTAATGGTTTCACTATGGGAATATTATACATTTGTAAAACCATGTTTATCCCACTTAATTGGTTTCACGTGATTAAAGAATTGGTTCTGGTCAAACAAAGTTATTCTTAACTTAGTTGTTTTACTAAGATAATATTGAATTAGAAAACGATGTAAATCGCATATATTTGGTTTCTCCGTGGGGCAATTGGATGTTTCGTTTTTACACAATCGAAGGGATTTATGTGTATTGGTTTCACGTACAGTGTAGCCGATACATAACTCTTTACCAGTTAGGGTTATAAATTTCAACGATATCTAGTTCGACACTACATTTACCAGCCTCGATATCACAATATACATTTTTTTTTAAATCGGAGCCGAAGAAGTTAATCGTTTTTCCATTTAAGTGGTTTTTCGCGATTTTCGATTTTAAATCTACATACTTTTTTAAATTAAGAGCGACTTGGTTTAAAAATATATTTTAGTTAGTACTGATCATTTCTGAACTACTTTTTCGGTTGCATTAAGAAATTTTAATTGTAAGTGAGATTTCTGGCCAATACGCTAGACCTCATAGCCCGCTTATTTGATATTGTGATATTGGAATTTCGTACCAATTGATACAGGCGCCATCTAACTCTAAAATACATGGCTACCTTATTTCCAAAACTAGGTAACTCGAAAAATTCGGTTTCTCTAAAAATTAAATTAAATGAACGATTGTCGGTTTCGCTGACTTATTTCCAAAACCAGGTAACTCAAAAAATTCATTTTCGATAAAATTGCTCTTGGGCTTATTAAGTTTATGTATAAGATGATTGAAAATTTGTTCAAATTTAAATTTTCTAATTTAAAATATAGTTGTAACATAGTTATACCATCGGGGTTTTTGTGTGTACTTAAATGTCCGTGACATCTTGTTTCAAAACCAAATGATTCCTACGTAATGGGTTTTACAAGGATAATATGTAAATTTATTTGTCGATTCAAAACATCAAATATCTGAAATTTTACTTTTCGCGTTTGTAAGGTTTCGGAAGGAAAGTATTAATATTTTAAATCATTTCTCCCGTGACCTCATTATAAGGCTTATCCTTTCAATTCTGTACCGTGAAAAGTACTAAGACCCAGAATTCATAAAAATAGTTTTATCTTCACACCGATAGATGATAGCGACGCCGATATTAAAATTCCTTACTCGATTAAACTATTTTTGATAGAACCTGCACCAAGAATCTAAGGGGACTCACTGTTCCCGATATGTTGACACAGTAGGCGTGGAATAAATCGGAAAGCTTACTGAGGTACACCAGCCGCTTTGAAGCGCCTCAAGAATTCTGTTCAACTATCGCTACGAGAGGCATAGTCGAGGCCAAAGACTATATAAGCTATATCGCTACATAGACTGGTTTGTGCTACGGAGTACAAGTTGAAATAAATTTACCCCGCATCAGCGCCATCAAGTAGTGGTGGAAAGAACTTTTCATAAGAAAATTTACTATCATACAAGTCGGTTCGCGGTAGCAGCTGTTAAAAACACCATCGTGGACGAATTATAACATGGTGGAAGCTAGGAGCAACAAACACAAAAAGAACGCAGCCAGCCTTTAAACACGCTAACGCAGTGTTGTGTACAAATTTCATTGGACGAGCCTTTACGCTGAACTTTTTAATGGCGGGGGGGAAGACAATATCCGAATTATCTCCTAAAGCGTCTAACCAATGAAAAATGTACGCAAGAAAATGCACGACTTTTGACGGGTTGCGTTCTCCTGGTGTGAGGTGCTGTGTTCTCCTTGTGTGGGGTGCTGTGTTCCTAGGTGGAAGCCACGTGCCCGCTGAATGTTTTGCTACGGAGATTTTCATTAATCTATCTATTTATTTATTTTTAATGATTAATTTTAATAAATAAATTTATCTAAATGGTGAAAGTCTCGGAGTGACAAGTTGCTTCTTTTGTGCATTTATTTACACAAAAAAGAAAAATAAAGATATAACTTTTCATAGATTTCCCAAATATGAACAAAAATAGGGTGATATATTAACCTAATTAAACTAATATCAGGCCTAATATAATATAACCTTGTTAACTTTTAGGTGCAAACTTTGGGTTTTCAATGCTGGTCGCAATTTTTAAAAATAAATCGTCCGCTGTTTGTGGAAAACATTTTGAATCCCATTGTTTTTATACTAAAACTTGTTTGGAATGCAATTGCAATAATTAAAACTAGAGAAATAGGATTCCATAGCCCTTAAGTTTCGTCTGATGGTAAAAAATAAAAATAATTTATTATTAAATAATAAATAGGTAACTAAAGAAACGTTTTATAAACTACAAGATAATTCACTGAAACCGTAATTTCTTTAATACCTTTAAGGAATTGATTGATTGTTAAAGGATTGATTAAACAGGCGACTTTCTTAAATATGAAAAACAAAAATATATATTAATTGGTATTTTTGATCCACCCCATCTGTTGAAGAGCCTTCGAAACAACTTTCCGTGGAAGTTGATACAAATATGACCGAACTATGCCTCTATGCTCCGAAGCTAAAAACAAAACACTTACATCCCACTTCTTTTTCCAAGATGAAAATAAAGTATGTAGCGCGAATTTTTCCCATACAGTTTCAACGGGAGTGTTTCGTATGTCAGTTTAAATTTCATTATGTATTACAGCTGTATGTGTTACTTCGTTTTGCCTATACAGCTGAGTTTATTGCTAAAGGGCAGAATTGCGAAGGAGATTTTGGGGAGATTTTACTAAGTTTAAAATCTTTAAAAAAAAAGATGCAATGAGCAATACAAACTCTGTAGAGTTAAAGAAGAAATTTTCTTAAGCCCACAAAAAATACGGGTTTCAGGGTTAAAAGACATTGACGGAGAAACTGTGGCGGAGGCCTTTGGCAATTCCGTCGACCTGGCCGTATTATCCTATAACACTGGCAGCGTTCTCAGAAAACTGAAAGACTCGCATATTTGCGCAAGTTTTAGTGACGAGACAATATGCCAGTTCTTTACGGAATCGAAACCCAAAGCCAGACATTCACTCACTTTAAAGCATATTCCTACAAAAAGGGAGATTTTGGGGGGTTCAATTATGTTACAAATGGAAAACGTTTTTATAACTTATTTTAACCCAATTTATGGAAGCGGATATTTGCCCGGGTTTAAAAAAAATCAGGGTTATTTAAAAATGATAATTTATTATTATATTTTTAATTTGGAATATAACAGATAAAAGAGAAAAAACCAATGTAACTAAAAAAAATAAAAAGTGGCACATCTTGGATGTTCAAGGGTATTTTATAACTTTATCAGTAATAAAATTTAATTATGGGTATGTATTTCTGGTTTAAATGACTAGGTTTTAAAAAAGTGGCTTATTTTACTTTCTTAGTTCAAGACTACCTGTCATCTAGGAGCAACAAACACGGCACCCCACACAAGGAGAACGCAACCCGTCAAATGTCGTGGATTTTCTTGCGTACGTTTTTCATTGGCTAGACGCTTTAGCGCCTGCTGTCGTCGGAAGGGGAAAATTCGGAAATTGTCTTCCCCCCGCCCGTAAAACGTTCATTGTAAAGGCTCGTGACGCTCGTCCAATGAAATTCGTACATAACCCTTCGTTAGCGTGTTTAAAGGCTAGCTGCGTCCTCCTTGTGTTTGTTGCTCCTAGCTGTCATTATTTCATTAAATGTTATCAATTATAACTACAAAGGAATGTTAAAATTTAAAAATACAGCGTGGAAGCCTCAGCCGTGGTCCAGCCTCGGTACTTCTCCTAGTACACTAGAGTGCTGCACAAATAGACCAATGGGATAATTATAAGCGCATCTTTATCCAATCGCCCGAAAAAGCATTTGTAAGATGCGCTTCTAATTCTCCCATTGGTCTATTTTTAGACTAGGAAAAGTACCGAGGCTGGACCACGGCTGAGGCTTCCAATTCTCCCATTGGTCTATTTTTGGCCTACCAGCGCCTGTAGAAGTGTTCCACCCGCAGTACTCTGATGTACTAGGAGAAGTACCGAGGCTGGACCACGGCTGAGGCTTCCGCCATGTATACTCATTTGGTGGAAACTAATTTTAAGTCACAATTCGCAACTTTAAATGCCGCTGGTAGGTATTGTCAGAAGTATAGAATATATCTCATCAGAAAAGACTACAGCTCGGCGGAACCAATAAATTAACCGTCAAAATTCCGATTATTCATTAAAATTTAGGTTAACTGTTTATTTATGTATATTATTCGCGGTTATAAAAAGATTTAATATGCAAAAAATAAGTTTTAATTCGGATAAAAACAAATAAAATGGATAGTTCTTATCCAAACCCCGAGCTCTACAAAAGACCATGTTTTTGCTTAGTTTATCCCAAGACATTTTACTAAGTTATCCGTATGTAGTTGTCGTGGAAGAAGGGGTCGTTATTTAAGTGAATTTCAAGCCTCGCAACGTACAACTTTCGAGCGGGGCTATTCCCGGAATTAAAACCCGAGTGATGGCGCAAACTTCCCGAAACGAATTCTCTGAGGCTTCAAAGGAGTGTGGGATACCCGCTTCCAAAAGAAGGAAAACCCGAAGAAAATTCACTCCGAATCACTTTACTTAAGTATAATTCGTTAAAGAAAGAGAGAGATGAGAGTAGCCTAGCGTATGACCAAGAATCTATTTAGGTGAACGGAGAATAAGCAGGCAGCAACCTTGTCGCCTCGTGATAAACTACGCCCTCCGCCTTCTCTGGCGTAATTTTTCCCACTTTTATTTCGTAAGAGGGGGAAGACACTCCGCTACGGTTTCTTTCCCCCTCCGCCTTTCCTCCAGTTATCTTTTCCCCTCTCTCCCGGTGAGGGGGTAGACAGTCCGGTACGATTTCTTCCCCCTCTCTACCGGTGAGGGGGTAGACAGTCCAGTACGATTTCTTCACCCCTCGCTCCCGGTGGGGGGGGAAGACAATCCGGTACGATCGCAGCCTCGTTTCTCTCTATCATTATCTGCTTATCTCTCTCGTTGTAGGCGGAGAATATCTTCAGGATATCATGTAAACCGTGGCGACTGCAGATCCTCCGTTAACCCGAGAGCATTCTTGATATAAGCTATCAAAGTCTATTTCGTTTAATTTCCGTTCTCGGTGCCTAAATAATTATCGAGTGAGGGAAATTTGCGCGGAACAAATTTCAAAGAGATAAAAAGGCTCAGATCAGCGACTTTTTAATTTAAGTTTAATTAAGGGGAGGAGATGGGGGGGGGGAGACGGCACTTCTTTCCGCTCTGGGGAAATCTCGGCCGCCCCTCTAAGAATATCGCTGACGATGGTGGGAATTGCTGCCATCGCCGCTAGAGAGCGCGCGCGTGCTGGCGAATTTTAATCGTTTTATTCATGAGGTTGGCAAAATCCGCGGGGAGGCGTGGGAAACCCATCTAACTCCCGTCTTCTTAAGTACGTGACACCTTTTTTCTTATCTCTGATAAAACCTTTTTACGTTATTCTATCACCCCCCTAACAACGAAATTTCGTTTGTTTTTTTATCTCGACACTCGCCAAAAAGTTTCTAATTATCAAGCATCATTTGTGACGGCAGCGAATAACCTTTTTATAGGGGGACGTTCACTAATTACGCCTCGCAATAAATCTACCTTTTCAACTTCTCCCCAGTGACGGATTAAAGACTATAGGCCTACTAGGCACAGGACTATGGGCCCCCACCAATGATGAAATCAATGGATTTTCACTGATTCGGTTTAAGAGAAAAACATATCGTGCTTATTGCTTTGTTAATTGTAAAATCATTTTTCTCTTGACATGAGCTCAGCTTCGGGACACGCGAGTTTTGCGTTTTGATGCCTTCCTTACATAGGCCCCCACCAAAATCTGGCTAGGGACCCACCTTCAGTAAATCCGGTACTGCTTCTCCCTAAAGAAATGATAAAGGTCCGTAGAATTGTTTGAAAAATTCGGGTGAATTTCAGGTAGCTCCTCCAATTTTATCACGTGGTTCAGGAATACCTAAAAAACACGTGATTATGTAGCTCCACCCCCAAATTATGTAACAATTAGACTGACCCACTCATTTATATAATTAACTTGCATTACACGTTGCATTTGTGGCTATAATTTACACATTGCATTTGTGGCTATAAATTACACGTTGCATTTGTGGCTATAAATTACACGTTGCATTTGTGGCTATAAATTACACGTTGCATTTGTGGCTATAAATTACACGTTGCATTTGTGGCTATAAATTACACGTTGCATTTGTGGCTATAAATTACACGTTGCATTTGTGGCTATAAATTACACGTTGCATTTGTGGCTATAATTTACACGTTGCATTTGTGGCTATAAATTACACGTTGCATTTGTGGCTATAAATTACACGTTGCATTTGTGGCTATAAATTACACGTTGCATTTGTTGCTATAAATTACACGTTGCATTTGCAGCTATAAATTACACGTTGCCTTTGCGGCTATAAATTACACGTTGCATTTGTGGCTATAAATTACACGTTGCATTTGTGGCTATAAATTACACGTTGCATTTGTGGCTATAAATTACACGTTGCATTTGTGGCTATAAATTACACGTTGCATTTGTGGCTATAAATTACACGTTGCATTTGTGGCTATAAATTACACGTTGCATTTGTGGCTATAAATTACACGTTGCATTGGTGGCTATAAATTACACGTTGCATTGGTGGCTATAAATTACACGTTGCATTTGTGGCTATAAATTACACGTTGCATTTGTGGCTATAAATTACACGTTGCATTTGTGGCTATAAATTACACGTTGCATTTGTGGCTATAAATTACACGTTGCATTTGTGGCTATAAATTACACGTTGCATTTGTGGCTATAAATTACACGTTGCATTTGTGGCTATAAATTACACGTTGCATTTGTGGCTATAAATTACACGTTGCATTTGTGGCTATAAATTACACGTTGCATTGGTGGCTATAAATTACACGTTGCATTTGTGGCTATAAATTACACGTTGCATTTGTGGCTATAAATTACACGTTGCATTTGTGGCTATAAATTACACGTTGCATTTGTGGCTATAAATTACACGTTGCATTTGTGGCTATAAATTACACGTTGCATTTGTGGCTATAAATTACACGTTGCATTTGTGGCTATAAATTACACGTTGCATTTATGGCTATAAATTACACGTTGCATTTGTGGCTATAAATTACACGTTGCATTTGTGGCTATAAATTACACGTTGCATTTGTGGCTATAAATTACACGTTGCATTTGTGGCTATAATTTACACGTTGCATTTGTGGCTATAAATTACACGTTGCATTTGTGGCTATAAATTACACGTTGCATTTGTGGCTATAAATTACACGTTGCATTTGTTGCTATAAATTACACGTTGCATTTGCAGCTATAAATTACACGTTGCCTTTGCGGCTATAAATTACACGTTGCATTTGTGGCTATAAATTACACGTTGCATTTGTGGCTATAATTTACACGTTGCATTTGTGGCTATAAATTACACGTTGCATTTGTTGCTATAAATTACACGTTGCATTTGCGGCTATAAATTACACGTTGCATTTGTTGCTATAAATTACACGTTGCATTTGCAGCTATAAATTACACGTTGCCTTTGCGGCTATAAATGACCAATGACGTTTTGCACAACTCCTTGAGATCTAAATTAAATGTTATGTGTAGCAGGCACCCTTGATGCCCCCTAGATTTGCCTTAAACGGAATAAAACCGCGTCATCCATAAAGAATGCGTTGAGGTTATATTCCCTTAAGACCCCTTAAAATTTTCCAATTACCGCAGTGGCGTAGACAAGGAGAGGGTTTCCGGGTCCAGACCCCCCCCCCCCCCGTGGGCCTATCTTTGACTGTACTAAATTTCCACCCCCTTCTCGACCCCCTCTTAACACTCACATATTTTGACCCCCCTTGACGAAATTCTGGCTACGCCACTGAATTACCGTGTACAGTGACGCCAATCATTTCTAAAGCCAAACACTCTTAAAAAAAGGGTGTCTTTTCAAACCTTTAAGAGTTTTTTCTTGTCCCATATTTAGCACCTTAACAGGTTTATAAAGGATGTTATTCTACACCTTAAAAAGCAGTTTTCCTGCTAGGGTGTTTATTTACTGTTTGGGGTGCTTATGTCCTCCGTTTTGGTACCTTTGTTAACAGTTTGTGGTATAAAACTATTCCCTTCAGGGTTATTATCCACTCCCTCTAGGGTAAAAGACCACTCCTTTAAGGGTACCAAACGACTCCCTTCAGGGTGTTACACTACCCCCTTCAGGGTTCTGCAATACTCCCTTAAGGGTTCTATAATACTCCCTTAAGGGTTCTATAATACTCCCTTTAAAGTTTTTAACTACTCCCTTTAAGGTTCTAAACTACTGCCGTAAGGGTGCTACAATACTCCCTTTAAAGTGTTAAAATACTCGTTTTAGGGTACTAAACTACTGCCTTAAGGGAGCTACACCCTTACGAGGTGTTAAATCACTCAATTTACGGGGTAATATAACACCCTTTATACACCTTTTCAAGTTTTTAATTTGGGACAATAAAAATCCCTTTAGGGCGTTTAAATTAACATTAAAGAGTGTTTTTTTACAGATATTACACCCTTAATATACCATTAAAACACCCATTTTTTAAGAGTGAAGGCAAGAGCGGCCAGAGCTGTAAACGTTGTTGTTCCACTCCAAATACCCGAGGTTATATTCCCTTTAAAGGTTCCGGTATAGAATTGTGATGCGTGACGTAACATATTACGTGCGTTACGTATTTGGTGAACGGTCCCTATGTAGTTTGTTTTGGAAATTTTTTATATCTTGGAGTTTTGGCGCCTGGGAAAGGGGTCTTGTATAATTAAGGATGAGAAAAAATCAGTGCGTTCATTTTGTTCTTGCATCACGTTATTCTAGTTACGGTTTTATTTTTGTTTTTTTTTAATAAAATTTTAAACGTAATTAGAAGAAATGAGGTACTAGTAAATAACAAAGCTCGAATTTTAAAATTCGAAGATCGATCTAAAATATTTGAGGTAAAACTGAATAAAGCTGTAGCTAACTACTTACGTTAATACTTGACACTAACAAGGAGGGTACCCGACGTGTTTATGGCCGATTTTTTTCACAGTCGGCCGTAATGTAGACCTATATGAGGTATGAAATTTTCCAAAAGGAAAAGTTGCACTACCCATTCGATTTGCCATGGCAAACGAAAATGTTTTTTGACCACTTAAAACCAAAATAAGATTTTTTCTTTATTTTACCCAACAATTGTTACAAATTTACCCCAAAATGTTCCAATTTACCCCAAAATGTTCCAATTTACCCAAAAATGTTCAAATTTACCCAAACTTGATGAAATTTACCTAAATTTTCGTAGGTGAAACAGAGAAAATCCCATGCTTTTTTAAATGGATTGGTCAAAAACATTTTCGGTTTCAACTTCAAAAAAGTACGGATATATTATTTAAAAGCGTTTATAAAGGTAAATTTTCAGTTTTCTTTACACTAATAAAATAATTACCTAGCTGATTTGATTTAATGTTTCCATTTAAAAAATGGATAGGCAATGGTGTATTTTACCGTTTAATTACTACTGTAATTTATCTATCGCTATCATGATTAAAATGATTAATTAATGTTATTACTATTAAATTTTTGGTTGTTATCAATTATTTATATTGTTGTTCATAAATAATTACGTTGATAATATTGTATTCTTTTTTATTGCTGTTATTAATTAACCTTGTTATTAATATTAATTGTTATTATTATTATTAATTATTAATAAACAATTGCGCTGATGTTGAAAAGAAAAACCAGGTAGACCAAAGGTATTCCGAATGGTTAGTAAAATGACAACGCCATTACTTCCCATTTTTTAGTTTCTACAGGCATTGACAATACTTAAAGTAGGGGTGGATAAAATATGAATCGAACAATGTTCTTGATAAGGCAATGGGGGGGGGGGGGGGGGTGAAGGGTGCATACACTAGCGAAAAGTAAGAAAAGAAAAAGTACTAGCTGACAAATTTGAATCGGCAAAATTTTCTAAAGGGAGAGGGGGGGGGGGGGCAGGTTACCCAATAGAACGGCCAACTTCGGGATCAATATTTTTGCACGGGAAACTTGATGAGCGTCTCTGCAGTCTGGCCTTCCTAGTCGTGACTAAGTTGGCCTTTTAACCCCAACCATCCGCGAGTCTTTATACCATTCGTAACTGCTACCAGGTGACATTAGAGGAAAAACTGCGAAACGCTACCTGGTGGCAATTTACGCTACTTCTAAGCTCCTCCCCTTTCCTTTGCCCTTCACTCTCTGTCATTTAGCCCCCGTGTATTTTCCTCTAAGCAACTCTAGAGACCGATAGATGTATCAGAAGTATATAATACTCTTACAGAGAAGTACCGCGTATTCATCTTTATATTCGACTAATCCTTGTTGGCTTAAAAAATGCATTTTCACAGGCTACCACTGATTTTTCAAATGAGGTTTCACAAAAATAAATAGTGTAGTTCGAAAAGGTAATTTAAGTGACTTTCCCGATTTGCATTGGTGCCGATAGATAGTATCGGACAGGGACGTACCTTTGGGGGGGGGGGGCAGGGGGAGGCTCCCCCCCCAAAGTTTTGTAGAGTTGGCAAATCGAGGTGGACTTGGCAAAATGAAAATTATGAAACATGTTAGTTAATTAAAAAAACTCCTAAATCGATAGTAAACAAATCATTTAGAATTTCCCAGCAATTTACTTCCCTAAAGTCATTAACTATGTTTGAGATTTCTATGTAGTTGCTTCTCGTTATGTATAACTTTCAAGACCTGATTTCTACGCTAGGCAGCTAGTGTGTCGGAACTTTAGTTCAGCCTTGTGGTAAAACCTTTTTAAATAGTCATTTTTCCTACAGCACCTTATAAAATGGAAAGGCAGATACACGTGATAGAGAATATCGGTTGTTCGTTATTATTTCAGTGTTCATTTTCTACGTTAAATTTGGCAATCTGTATAAAATTTATAAAAATAGTTTTAATTTCTATAGGAGATGTTGCAGTTTTTTTAGGGAAAATTAGGTAAGTCGTGAATATTATAGTGATATTCTTTAGGAAAGTGAAAATTTCACAAGCCAATATTCCTAAAGTTGCGTTGGATAGAGATAACGTGTGATCATATGGTGTGATACAGTGTCGGTTGCTCTTACGTTAATATTTCAGTAATAAGTGTTTGAATTGTTTATGTTATATTTCGGTATGAATAATTCCAGTCATTCAAAGCAGTTCAGTTAAACAACAACTAGTATTCGTCAAGATGAAATGTATCTATTTTTTACTACAGCGGGTTACACGACGAGAAAATAGTAAGCGGGTTTGATGGGATTTTTAAATTGCTGTAACATCGTTCAATCTCTGTTTTCTTCTTCGTGTATCTCCTTTATATATAAAGAGAGTACGCAAATGCTTCACTCAATATAACTAGAAGCCGAGCCATTTTCGCCATTGAATTGGGAATAGTCCCGCTAGAATGACATAGGCGCGTTCGGTAGTCGTGGTTTCGCGAAACAAATTCTGAAATTTTCAGTCGGCGCACTCAGCCGTCAACTCTATCATTATACTGGTGGCGCCATCTATAACTTCCAAAGTACATTAGTACCATTAATTCAATTATATAGTATATAGTTCCCGCCGCTAACAGCGGATGGCGCCACCGATTATAATTTTAATGAAACATTTAAATTGAAATCTACCGTAACAATCCAAACTTAGACGACTTGACAAACTTTGGTTTTTACTTGGCAAATTTCACTTACCTCCCCCCCCCAAACGTACTCTCTTCGGTACGCCCCTGGTATCAGAAATATACAGGGTGTTGCAAACGGTTATGCAAAAATTTGAAGGAGTCGTAGGGGGTGAGTTGAGAAGTATGCCCGTTTTTTTTTCCATTTTCCTACGATGAGTTAAAAGAGCGCCAGAGAGCTTCAAAGTGTGGCCTACTAGCCCCTGGAAGTAGGCTGCAACAAGCGTAAAACCAAGCAGCAGGGAAATACGAACATTAAGGTTTGGGTTCGTGTGATAGATAAAAAAGGACTTTGTAAACAAATCGAGGTAACCAGCGTAAAAAAGTAAACTTAAACAGTATTTAAAGTCCCTGCTGCTTGGTTATGCGCTTTTTGCAGCCTACTTCCAGGGGCTAGTAGACCACACTTTGAAGCTCTCTGGCGCTCTTTTAACTCATCGTATGGAAATTCGAAAAAACAGGCATACTTGTCAACTCACACCCTAAAACTTCTTAGAATTTTTGCATAACCTTTTGAAACACCCTGTTTAATATATCTCTCTAAGAGAAATATCCAACTCTAGTTTTTCGGAAGAAAAAATAGTATTTGGTGAATGACTTTCTAAAACTATTTCATCGAGAAAATATGGTTTATAAATAAGTAAATAACCCTACAGGTCTTTAATATCTACATTTTACATCGTCAGGTGGAGTAATTCCGGCAGTACATTTCAAGCCCATTGGAAATGTCGTCAAACTTGCTATGGTCATTGTTCCAATTTTATAGCCTATATAGAGGGATACTTATCTTTTAAGAGATATTATTTACTTCTGATAGTGCGCATCTACTTCGTCGCATTTCACTGTAGATTTCAGATTCGTTAGAAAATGTTTTATTATATTTTTTTCTTTATCGCGAAAATAAAAAGTTTCTTTTTTGACATTTACGTTTCTTATTCCTTTTTCTAGTTTCAGGTTCTTACCGAGTCCATTGGGCGTGATTTTGTTTGCCCAATTTAATTCCAGCTAACCCCCACACTCTCCGCTGGGCCTAGCCCCCGTAATTTTCTGTTACATTAAGTCCTAAAGGTCTCCCCTTTGAGATCGTAATCCTTCCTCCTTGAGTTGTTTTCAAAGAAGTTGCTCTATGCTGAAATATTTATCAAAATTTCGTATTTTTTTCCCCCTTATAAGGAACTTTGATAAGCAAAATTAATTTAGGCTTAGTGAAAATGCAGAATGATAAGAAAACTTCATTTAGTCCGAAACCAGTCATTTGGAGGATGAGATGAAAAGTTAATCCCGCTCTCGAAACGGGGCATTTTCCAACTAATTTGCGGGGATTAAATTGATTATTTTTTGAAAATCTTCCAGGATTAATTTGTCACTTTATAAGTCTCTCAAAATATTTCATTGATATTTTAGATTAAAAAACGTAGGTTTCGAGTTACTGATATTTAATGTTATTAGTCCAAGCTATTATATCGCGTGGTTCCTTCACCCACTCAGAGAGCGTACGAAAGCGATTTCCCAATGAGTAAAACCGTATTTTTGAAAGCGGTATTTCGGGACTCATTTTCGGCTAATTTTTAAAATAACGACATATTAAGTTATTGAACTCTTTCTCTAAATATTTATCCTTTACCTTTTACCAAGAACTAATTCACGCAAAAAAAATTTGGGACTGTAGCTTTCAGGTCCGGTGTTTCGCTGTTATACCGACGTCTTGCCATATTTCAGGCTCCATCTGGTTTTTAAGTCTAGAGCGACATCTCTTGAACGGAATACGAAACAGGATTCATAAGTATTATTATATTTATTATATTAAATATATTATTTTATAAATACGTTATATTTTGTAATATAGCACGAATTAATTACATTTAATTCAATTCAATTTCAAATAAAATAATTACTTCAATATATTCCAAATGTATATTTAGAATTAGTTAGAAATTAGGAAACTTTTGGGATTTCTGACATTTGGCTTTATTAATACTTTCGATTTCGCTCAATAGATGGCGCGGTTTGTGTCTTTCAAAACTAAAGAAAAGATTAGTTAGAATTTCATGAAAATGGAAACTAGGCTAGTTCCAAGTTCTCCCTCTCGTAAATAATTTCTTGGTAAAACTTCGTAAGAAAATTTAAATTCTAAAATTATTAAAGTTTTAAAATTCCAATATTTTCTAGTCTCCATATTCTGTCAAAAATATGTTTTCAATTAAATCTTCACAGACCTCGGAACAACAGAGAGCGAAAAATTAGCCGATCTCTCAGGTCAAAATGTAAAAACTTAGTCAGAGCAGTCCAAAGAAAATTGTTGAGCACGCACTGAAATCGCGACGAACTTCGAATTAAGAAATGCTAGAGTAAATCACGCACGCCAAGAAACTGAAATGAAAATTGGGCTCTTGACCGGAGAAAAACACGCTACCTGAAAGCAAAACTCAAGTAAGTCGAGATACGGGACTTTGGAATGGAATACTTGATAATTTCTACGTTAGGCTGACTCATTAATTATTTTATATTATATCTAAAAAAAAATTATTTTGTTTTTAGACTTGCTTAACCTTTGCACCAGTTAGCAACAATGTTCAATTTTAAGACGCTCGGAAACAATGTTCAGTTTTAAGACGCTAAGAAACAATGTTCGGTTTTAAGATGCTAAGAAACAATGTTCAGTTTTAAGACGCTAAGAAACAATTTTCAGTTTTAAGACGCTAAGAAACAGTGATCAGTGTTAAGACGCTAAGAAACAGTGATCAGTGTTAAGACGCTAAGAAACAATGTTCGGTTTTAAGACGCTAAGAAAGAATATGAAAGTTCAAGATGGTAAGAAAGAATATGAAAGTTCAAGACGGTAAGAAACAATTTATTAACCAAGTTTAAGATGGTAAGAAAACTTAAAGGATAGCAAAAAAAAAGAATTAGCTTACTTGGATGCTCTAAGGCAAAGGGTGTGGACAACTATAGCGAGACATACACACAGACAGATAGACAGACAGACAGACAGACAAACAAACTTTGAGAAATATATATTAAATTCGCAGATGCAAGAATGAATGTGGGACTGGAGGATTGTCGCATACTTTTTTAACCAAAGTTAGTCTAGCAATTTAACTTAGAAGTTAGAGAAGGTAAAACTACATCCAAAATTTGTTATAATGTAACAGTTTGCAATTTTTCTACGCCATATTTTTTGTGGGTCTTGATATCTGACTCTTGAAACCTTTTCGTTGCCTAGACAGCATGGTCTAGATACGAGAGAACCTAGTGGCCAAAATTGACGAACTAAAATACGAGAAATGAAAGGCAATACGCGCGTAAGAAGCGTTTATACTTTGAGCACGAGCTATTAATAGTTTAGTGGAATCGATTTAGAAAATGTGGTTTTAAAAATAAGGTTTAACGAAATTGAAATTAGATCTATTGTTATTTCTTCGCCAAGCATCGAGATACTTGAAAATTACAAAAGTATTCGGAGATCAACTAAAGATGACGCGCATACGGGGCTTCCAGGACCTGCCGCAGTCTACGAACGAACTAAGTAACTTCGTTTCTTTTCAAAGGAGAAAGACCATTTAAGTCGATTTGCGTGATATTTGAATCGGTAAACATCTACGTTTTACTTTATTTCATTTCGCGCCTCGATAAAAAATGGCTGGGATTTTCTGCCGTATTGCATTGGTCGAAATGAAACTTCCTTCTCATAAAATATCGTACACTCTCTATAAAAATACATCCTAATATATATATATATATATATATATATATATATATATATACATCCGAATATATATTAATAGAGGACATAAAATAAAGTGGGAACATCGCCAATGGTGGGAACTAGTATTTTCCCGAAACATAAAGAGCTGCGAGGAAATCCTCCAATAAAAGTGAAATGTTTTCATTGCTTTTCATAAGACTTATGTGGCGAATCTTCGCATTTAGAGTCTGTCATGTTCTCATAAGTAACGTAATAGCAATAAGTATGACACTGAACGGTGTTGCCTAGAGATTGCGTTTCGTTAGTTTCGTTGGCAAAATTACTAGCTTGCTCGTGGGTGTGGCTTGTGTTCGTCGCCATGGTAACTCGTATATGTCGGCCATGACCTGATTATTTCGCAGGATCGTATGACGTATTGCCTCGTGATTTTTGACGTGAAATTAATTCCACTAGCGGGGCTTAGCTACGACGTATGCCTACGACGCTGCGAGAAAGCTACGAATTGTGTTAGCAAGTTTAGGTCTTAAATTCGAAATTAGCAACCTTCCGAAACCAAAAGAGTGTTTATAATAATAAATTTTATGTTATTAGCCTTGGCTGATCCTTCAAATCGGATGCTAACGGTGATTTGTCGTTCACCGTTACCTGACACTTCCATTCGATGCTTGCTCTTAGCACCGTAGCTAAGCCCCGCCAAATCAGCCGCCATGAAATATATAACGTGACCACTATTCTGGGGGTTTTATGGTCAAGGCTAGCTCGTTACCATGGCAACGGAAATAGACCACATCCACAGACGAATAGACTAGCAACACCTCGCGGATGATTTAGGTCCGGTGGCGACAAAGTTTGCGATCCTTAAGGTCGCATTTTTTAAGGTTAAAATCACCATGTTTATACTGGCTATTTCCATTAAAATATTTAAGTATATTTTCGAGAGAAACATTTTGAAAGTCGAGGTCTCCATTTTCATGGTGATCTCGACCTTGAAAATCACCCAAAACATCACCGATTTGGGAGAGATCATTAAAACAAGCTATCATTAAAAAATAGCGTCGTGTCATACTTACTATTACTAAGTTACTTATGGTGTTATAGACACACGAAAAACGTTCCTAGGCTGGTATGAAGTCTATCCCGGGATCACTACCCTTGAAGAACATATATTTTAGGAAATTTTCTCCTCTTTTTCAGTTTTTTTTTCTTTTATCTCGTGAACTCTCACACCGCCTGCATCGCGAGTTTTGCTTTCATTACCGATGCCTTCCTTTATTTACGAGCCCCCGGTGTCCTATATAGAGCGCTGTCTAGAGCTTCCCCATTCTTTATGACTCGCACTTTCTCCCCAACCCACCCTCAAAATTAATCTTGAGAACAGAGTTATGAATTTTTGGGATGGTTTTGTTTCCACGACCTTTAGATTTGGAGCGAATAGGAATTCATTGGCGGTTCCCATTATGATTATTTCCTGATACGTCTTCATTTTCTCCATTAGCATAGTTTCTTATTTAGTACAAATAATTGGTTAAAAGTAAGAAAAATATGCTCTTGGAATTGTTCTTTTAATAGTGCGAATTTGGTGGACCGCGCTGTTGTTACTCTTATGACGTTCGTAGATGAAAAATTCCCATTGGCTGATTATTTTAAATTCCGCCCTTGGAGATTCCAAATTGCCCTTAACCACGAAATACAAGGTTCTCACTTGGTACTATATTTTCCTATAATCCTGAACTGTTCCTATATGATCCTATATTTCCTATACCTATTTTTTAATCAAATTGGTTAAAATACAACAGGGATATTTCCATACACACAATCTGCTTTCCAGATTTATTAAATATATTTTAAATATTAAATTTAAATTTGAACCAATTCTCAATAAACCCAAGAGGAATTTTATCGAAACTTAATTTTTCGAGTTACCTGGTTTTGGAAATAAGGTAGCCATATTTTTTGGTGCTGCATCAATTGGTACGAAATTCAAATATCACAATAGTGCGTACGCGGGTTATGAGGTCCCTCGAATTGTCCAGGAATCTTACTTAAATTAAAAAAAATTAATGAAACCGAAAACGTAGTACAGAAATGATCAGTACTAACTAAAAATATAATTTTAAACCAAGTCAGTCTTAATTTAAAAACGTTATGTAGATTTTAAGTCGAAAATCTACTAAAATTATTAAATGGGCAAATTACCAACTTATGGGCCCACTAGTGGCAAAATGAATATTGAGCTACTGAAGATCTGATTTTTTCTATCGATTGACATATCAATGACCTTTCTAAACCTTACGGTTGAAGGGTTACGTCAGATCCGGCGACGGCATCGGATGCTGCGGCAGCGGACAATACGGTACGTGATCTTAGTACACACAAATCCCTTAGGATTGTGTGTAAATAGGTCTAAAGGATATTTTACAATTTTTATATTAAGTTTTTGTAGGGTTTATATATAATTGGTACCTCTATCAATGTTCTAATTGTATCGTATAAAATTTTGCTGTCAGAACCAATGAAATCTCCCACCCATAAATATTAATAGACAGATAAAAACTGGTGCTAAAAAAAACGTGGGAAAAACGTTTAGAAGTATAAACGTAGCTTTACCGTGCGCAGACTGTTTCCCTACACGTTTCTCCCTACCCTATTTAATTTCTCCGCTAGCCGGAATTTATACACAGCGGTAATTTCAATTTTACTAACTCGTAAGTAAGGAATGGTTATTGACATTCCTTAGCGTCATCTGTAAATAGCACCCTCTAGAGTGATATTGGTAAATCTTAAATCAATAGCGGGGGAGCTTTGGCTACCCCCCTTCGAACTCCACCTTATGTAAAGGCGATACAATCCAATATTCCACATTAGAAATTTGATAGGCGTGAGGAGCTTTTGTATAGCTTTATTTCGCTGAAACGGAGAAATGCATTTTTTTCTCTCTCTGGGAATTTCGAGCCAGAAAAACCAGATAAACGTTCCCACAGTTCGATTAAATAACTCCCAGAAAGTATCGAATTTTCCCCTTCTTTAAAACAAGAACGAGTTAGTATACGGAATAGGAATTGTTTCCACCACAACGCGTTTAAAGAAAAAATATTCGAATTCACGAAATCTTACGGAAAATGGGAAAAGTTACATAAAAAAATCTAACCCTTTTTAACCACCTATTTTTTCTAGTTTCTGTACATCTAGGAGCAACAAACACAAGGATAACGCAGATAGCCTTTATAAACACGCTAACGCAGTGTTGTGTACAAATTTCATTTTAACGAACCTTTACGCTAAATATTTTACGGGCGGGGGGAAGACAATTTACGAATTTTCCCCTTCCGACGGCCGCAGGCGCTAAGGCGTCTAACCAATGAAAACTGTACGCAAGAAAATGCACAACTTTTGACGGGTTGCGTTCTCCTTGTGTGGGGTGCTGCGTTTGTTGCTCCTAACTGTACATATACTTTAGGGACAATGTTAAAAACAATTTAATTTAAGAGGTATTGTCGTATTGTTTGGCTACCTTTTGGACGGAAACCCATCTAAAATACTAATTGAATTTGTCAATCACAGTTTGGAAGCTATTCTCTGGAGCACTTCCTATTGGAATTGTTCTATTCCCAGTTGGATCGTGGCCCCTCGCTGCCATTGAAGCGAATTCGTCGCTTGGAAAAACAAAACACAGCCGCCCATTTTGAGTATACACACTATTTCCTGTACGTGGGCTTTCAGGCATTCCGACGGTTCGCTTTTATTTCCGCCGAAACTCGGACCTATTCTTTAAGTTTCGGACAAGGTAACCCGGACATCAGTCTTCTTTTGGGACAGTGATGGCCGTGATTCGCTCGTTTTAGAGCTGGTTCGAGCGTTCGGAATCAGAACGAGATAGGAATTTTCAAATAGTTCAGACGATGAAATAGGGGAAATTTATTCTTCCGTTCTGTCGTCTTCGGGTATTGAAATGTTATTGGTTATTTAAATATATATTAACCGGAAGTCAAATCTAGTATTCCACTACTTTACTTTCTATACTCTCCCTCTTTTGAGAATTTTATACTATTTGGTTGTTGTCGAAACCGGTAATATGATACAATTTCTGAAAGTTTTGAAATTTTTTAAAGAGCAGCATTTAGTTTTATAAATTTTAGTTGAGTCGAGCAGAATCCATGATGTTTTGTTGAGCTATGCGCGTGAGAGCTTTAGTTATAAGCAATCGGAAACAAGAGTTGAGCTATGGGAAAACAAATTTGATCCGAGTGGTTAGGAAAGAGAAACACGAGTCGCTTGTGATCTAAGAATGGGTTTTGTGAAAATGCCCACCACTACTTTGAGAATGGATGTTTCTTTTTTTAGTTAGTGGGTTGTTTTCCTCGTTTGTCGCAACTTCCAAAATCTGAACGTCGTTCATTGCCATAAAGAAACGGCCCTCCGTTTCGGAGTTGCGAGACGCGACCTTCCGCGACCACAGTCCTTAGTATCCTTTTGGTATCGTCCGCCGACGAAAAAACACCCCAGGAAAATTATCGATTTGAAAAGCGCTATTTAAAGGTTCCGTGAAAAAGTATTTTTCAACTGGTTTTCTAAGATGACGGCTCCGCAAGCTGTTGCGCGCTTTTTAATATATCTTCCTTAATTTTTCTCGTATACGAGTATGCAAATTTTCTTTGTTAGTTTCGTTCGCTTATAATTGTTTCTCTTTCATTTTCGGACGTAAATTTAATATAGGATATGAACTTTCTGGTGTCAAGATATATTAATAGCGGCTGTTACCTGGCGTCGCTAGCGCCTTGATTAATTTGTTCCTAAAATAGGTTTTTTTTCGTATGACTAGAGAACAGTTTATCGGATTTACTAATTTATTTATGACTGATATTAGCAGGTGGTTAAAAATATAATTTACAATACGTAATAGGGATACTATTTTAATAATAATAATTGTAGTAAAAATAATCAGTTAGACACAAGGAACTACTGGTTAAGCCAATTACCGGTGGCCGGGTGGTGGCAAGCCCTTCAAGCTACGCGAGCCAACAGCTGCCTACACTTACTATTACCATAAGCCTATCACAAGTCCCCATAAGCCTATCACAAGTCCCCATAAGCATAGGTCTACCATAGGGGCCCGTGTTAACTGCGTTGTCCTGGAGATAAGAAAATTAACGTACGACGATAGGGCAGTAGCGCCATCTTCATTTTAAAAATTTCTACATCTAAAATATTATCTTACTTGGTAGAGCAGCCACGCTCGACGGCGTTAAAATCTCAAATTTTAAAAATAAATACCTGCGGAAACAAGTTCTCTTATTTCTTAAAACCAGTTTTAGGTTCTGATGAATCATTTTGCAACGATGAGTGTTAATTTTAAGTTTGAAGGTGATAAAATTGTGAATAAGCCTTGGCTACGGTGCGAAGGGCTCGCGGCGCAGATTTCTCCCGCGTGGTTCTAAGTTTAAAAACGATCGCGCACGCCTTCTGGGCATTCATAATGCAACGCGCGAAATTCATTTGGGGAAATGCCTAGTTGATAACGTAGCCACTAGGAGGTGCAGATTTTGAATACCTACCTCTTAATAACGGCTATGTGATCGTCAGAAATTGTTTACTAGACCTTTGCTTATGGGGACCTTATGAGAGGCTTATGCTATTAGTGACTATGTACATGGTGAAAATATGTTTTTCAAATAAGTAAATATCCCTAAGCAAAGTAATCTTTACTTTTAACATCCTCAGGTGGAATAGTACAAGCGGTAAATGTTTGTGCAGAGGTGATTTGCAATCTCCGGCGATAGGGTTTTACCGTTTTTGGATTGAAGTCGCTTAAGCCGTAAGCCGTGTATCACTAAATGTGTTTCCGAATTTTGAAATTGAATAAAGGGGACCTTATGAGAGGCTTATGCTATTACCCTTAACCTCAGCAAGTATTTATGGAAAGGGGAAACCAATAGTACTGGTTCGAAACGTGAGGTGTCACTTTCAATTTGGGAGGAGTCGGTTGCATTAAAAGGTGGCCAACTAGATTTCAGTTTATTCAATAGCGAATATATTGTTTATTGCGCTGTTGACACCGAAATGAAGTCTACACAGTGCTCGGTTTCCCGAGCATCGGCGTTTATAAAGTCCATATAGCTATCTATTACTCATTCTGTATTCAAGATCAGGGGCGTAGCTAGGAGGGCGAACCACACCGGGTGCCACCCGTTTGGGGCCATTTTGGGGGTGACACCCGACCGTGAAAAATATAAAAACTTACAAACTAGAGAAATTTGAAAAACCTTTTTTACACGTTTTGACTAGTAAGTAGCACACCATCATATCCACACCGGGTGCCACCCATGCTAGCTACGCCACTGTTCAAGATAATACATCATACTGATTGTTTTCACTTGCCTTAAGCGCAGTTTTATTCGAACTGCAAGGCCCGACAAAAGAGAGGGGAAACCAGTTCAAATTACCGGGGCCCGAGCAGCCTAGGGGCCCGGGTATCAGCAAACTATTTCTACTTCATACCTCCATAGCGTAAGTGTATAATATTGTTACATAAGTGTGACACTTTCTATTCTTCACATGCAAAATTTTACTGACAAGGAGAGTACCCGAGGTGTTTATTGCCGATTTAGTTCAAAGTCGGCCGTAATGTGGACCTATATGAGATATGAAAATTCCCAAAAGGAGACGTTGCACTACCCATTCGATTTGCCATGGCAACCGAAAATGTTTTTGACCACTTACAACCAAAATAAGATTTTTCCCTTATTTTACTCAAAATTTGTTACAAATTTACCCTAAAAATGTTTCAATTTACCCAAACTTGATGAAATTTACCTAAATATGGTCCAAATTACACATTTCGTGATTTTCAAAATTTTTCAAAATTTTCGTAGCTGTGAAACCGAGAAAATCCCATGCTTTTTTAAATGGAGATTTTATTGTTTTAAGTGATCAAAAACATTTTCGGTTGCTATAGCTAAACGAATGGGTAGTGCAACGTCTCCTTTTGGGAAATTTCATATCTCATATAGGTCTACATTACGCCCGACTTTGAACCAAATCGGCAATAAACACCTCGGGTACTCTCCTTGTGAGAGCTATTCACAAGACAGACTGCATTACGGGCTTCGTCGCAGTTTTACGTCTGCTTGCTAACGCGTCACACGTAGCCTTTGACAGCGCCTCGCTAGGGGGAGATTTTCTTCTTGTGATGACGTCACTCCGTTACTAGCTCTCAGTAAAATATTCCTCAAAGTGGCAAACCTATGGAGCAAAATTATAGACTTATGTCCATAGTAACGGCTCTCTTGGGGCCTTGGCCTTATCTTGGCGGCTACACGATCCCCGAGGCAGATCACTATAGTTCGATTATCAGGACACTTTCAAAGAGATTGAATTAATCTTGATTGAATTGATTCAACCGTGTAGGAAGTTGGTGGATAGCGTGGCATCTAGGAGCAACAAACACAAGGTGAACGCAGCTAGCCTTTAAACACGCAGTGTTGAGTACAAATTTCATTGGACGAACCTTTACGCTGAACGTTTTATGGAAAGGGGGAAGACAATTTCCGAATTTCTCCCTTCCGACGCCAGCAGGCGCTACAGCGTCTAACCAATGAAAACTGTACGCAAGAAAATGGACGGGCTGCGTTCTCCTTGTGTGGGTTGCTGTGTTTGTTGCTCCTAGGTGGCATGAAGGGCTTTCCACTACCCCTGAATTAGTGACATTAAAACTCGCTAGCTGACTTGGGCTTAGAGCTCGAGGTTTGGATAAGAAATATCCGTTTTGTTTGTTTTTATCCATAACCGAAAACTATCCGAATAAAAGTTATTTTTTTGCATATTAAACCTTTTTATAACTGCGAATAATATCCATAAATAAACAGTTAACCGAAATTTTTATGAATAATCGAAATTTTGACGGTTTATTTATCCTCTCCGTCGAGCCTATGCTGACCCCAAGGGTATTTGATAAATAAATTATTTTTTTTAGTTTAGTCGCATGCAATTCGAGTTTAATGCTTGTAGTTATACTAGATGGCGCCATTTTAAAACTTACTGACTTTTTCCAAAAAAGACAACTTTTAACTCTACTTTATGTAAAAGCTATGAAAAGGAATTTTTTATCGCGATTTTTAAATAATTTAAAGTTTCTACGATTCAGACTGCTGGCGCCATCTGCTAAGGCTTTGGGTATTAAACAATCGTTCTGAGATGGGGTTAAAAAGGATATCATAATTGAATTAGTCTATTTATATTCCTCCCCCCAAAATTAAATCTCAACGTCACCGGCGTGTGCTTCAATTTCGTTGTAAGGCGTCAGTTTTAGGGAACCAATGAGATTCGGAATTGATTTGATTGGCATTCGAGCATGAGAGGGATTGGGAGCAACTATAAAAATCGTACCGTTATATTAATTCACCTGAAGTAGAAATAAAGACATTTTTATACTATCATTATAATTACTCTTTAGTCAAGTCATTAGTTTGTTTTCTCCCGTCGCGTATCCGGCTATAGTAAAAAAAATGATTTCCAGTAAATCCATGGGGATCTACAAAGGCTAGAATTCAAAGGCTTTCTGGATATTTTCTCGAACGATAAATTTAAAAATGGTGAACTGTGCGATTTTGGAGCGCCACCTATAACCAATACCAAATTACATTAATTATGACGTTATGATAAAAGCTTTTGCCGACACGCCGTCTGTTGGAACCTTATGAGAAATGACTCTTCGTGACTAACTTTCGAAATCTGCGCACTTCTCGTTCTATAATTACTCTGGACTGTGAAATTGAATTTTTAGAGCTACATCTCTCTTATAGTACTATAATAAATTTCCGTAATTGTTGGAAAATATTAGTGTACATTAAACTAATATAACTTTTAAATTCAAATTATTTGTACTATTAATTTTTTTACAATATCAAATTTGAAAAAAGGTGGACTAAATATTATTAAAATATTAAATGGAAATTTATTAGAAATAATAACCGAACCATTTTATATTACCAAGAATGTATTTATTTATACTCAGGCAGAATGACTATGTCGAGACTATCGACGAACACGTTGAGGCCCTAACCCCTTCACGCTAAGGGGGGGGGGGCGAAGAAAAATGGAGGCGGTCTTATTTTTTGCGTCCTCGCGGCAGCGTTAATCGCGTCGAAAAACGTAATTTTTAAGAACCAATGAGATTGCAGTATTATTTGATTTTATTAAAGTGGAGGAGCATACCGGGAGCCCCAACGGGTGGGATTGGAGAAACGCTAAAAATAATCTCGACATATTCATTCTCCCTGAGTATAAATAAATACATTCTTGATATTACGCATATACGATTGAACTCTAACCTTTTTATATATTAAGTAACTTTGATTTTACTTATCAAATATTTTAGGAACATTATTTTTAAAAATTGCTTTGGAACTTTGATAGAACTGACGTCGAAGAAAATCCGCGGTCGAAGCTTTACTTTTAGTAGTAAATTTTGCTTATTGCAACCAAGAACTAGTTTTTTCAAGATCAGGCTTCGGAGAACATACTCGTGCTACGTCCGCCTCTCAAAGAGTCAAAGGGAAACCTGGCATTTTCCCTATTTTATAGCGCCATCTGGTATCGGTCGTAAGAAGTTTACGTTTATCAATCCAAAAAAGGGTAATTAATTATGGAAAAGTTTGATCTAACTCTTAAATAAAAGCTGAATTAAACGATGTAATTAATTTAATAATTAGAAATAGCGCAAATAGTTGGTAGATTCCCAAGTAATATTTCAAGACAAACCATTTGAAAAACTATCTGACAGATGGCGTTACTGCAATCTGACCAGGAAATGTATATACTTGGAATATTGAAAGGTAACATTAGCTATGTACCAAAAAATCAACCAGCTGACTGGTGGTTTAAGAAATACCCAATTAAATTGTACTTTTCAGTACTGTACCATTTAAACTGCCTATTTATAAACAACTATAATAAGTGTTTCCGGTCGTGACTTGTACAAAATGGCGGCGTTCAAATTTCGGCGTGAAACAGTCTCTTGTTTCCTGGTCAACTCGTACATTCTCGGTAGCCTAAATAAGTTCTTGGTTTTATTTATTAGCGCGAGTTTTCTCTTTCTTCCTTACTTTTATTTCCTGGAGTCGCGTGGTTCCAGCAGATAGGCTTTTTTATTTCCGATACTTCGGTGCCGTGATTGGTTCAGTGTACGCTTTCTATTCTCCTTCGCACACAATGAAACTCGCTGTAATTTTTTAGGCATACGGCTTTCGCCATATGCTCGGAATTGCATTGAGATTTGTACGCCTTCTATACGCTTTTATATTTCCTCCATTTTAAGTCAGGCACGTAGCGCCATCTAGGCGTGGTGAAGACTGATCGTTTGAGTTCAAACAGGGTGATTTCAATGCTACCACTATACCCGTAGGCGCAAGGAAAGTGTTAAATTACGCGACTGGTAAAAGGTGAATACATCGCATATTCGCATTGCATCGCATCGGAATTCGTTATGTAGGGGAAGGGATATAGGAGAAAACCCGCCAAAATGTCGGATTTCATCAGAGGAGGGGAAGTGGGGGAAAGCACCGTAGCGCATCACGTCGGATTTCATCAGAGGAGGGGAAGTGGGGGAAAGCACCGTAGCGCATCACGTCGGATTTCGTCAGAGGAGGGGAAGTGGGGGAAAGCACTGTAGCGCATCACGTCGGATTTCGTCAGAGGAGGGGAAGTGGGGAGAGCATCGTAGCGCATCACGTCGGCTTTCGTTAGAGGAGGAGAAATGGGGGAAAGAATCGTATCACGTCACGTTGGATTTCGTCAGAGGAGGGGAAATGAGGGAAAGAATCGTACCGCTTAAAGTTGGATTTCGTCAGAGGAGGGGAAGTGGGGGAAATTATCGTATCGTGTCGCGTTGGATTTCATCAGAGGAGGGGAAGTGGGGGAAAGTATCGTATCACGTCACGTCGGATTTCGTCAGAGGAGGGGAAGTGGGGTAAAGCATCGTAGTACATCAAGTCGGATTTCATCAGAGGAGGAGAAATGAGGGAAAGAATCGTATCACGTCACGTTGGATTTCGTCAGATGAGGGGAAGTGGGGGAAAGTATCGTATCGTGTCGCGTTGGATTTCGTCAGAGGAGGGGAAGTGGGGGAAAACATCTTATCGCGTCGCGTCATATCTCGTCAGAGGAGGGGAAGTGGGGGAAAGTATCGTATCACGTCACGTCGGATTTCGTCAGAGGAGGGGAAGTGGGGTAAAGCATCGTAGTACATCAAGTCGGATTTCATCAGAGGAGGAGAAATGAGGGAAAGAATGGTATCGCGTAACGTTGGATTTCGTCAGAGGAGGGGAAGTGGGGGAAAGAATCGTATCGTGTCGCGTTGGATTTCGTCAGAGGAGGGGAAGTGGGGGAAAGAATCGTATCACGTCACGTTGGATTTCGTCAGAGGAGGGGAAATGAGGGAAAGAATCGTACCGCTTAAAGTTGGATTTCGTCAGAGGAGGGGAAGTGGGGGAAATTATCGTATCGTGTCGCGTTGGATTTCGTCAGAGGAGGACAAATGGGGGAAAGAATCGTATCGCGTCACGTTGGATTTCGTCAGAGGAGGAGAAATGAGGGAAAGAATCGTATCGCGTCACGTTGGATTTCGTCAGAGGAGAGGAAGTGGGGGAAAGTATCGTATCGCGTCACGTCGGATTTCGTCAGAGGAGGAGAAATGAGGGAAAGAATGGTATCGCGTAACGTTGGATTTCGTCAGAGGAGGGGAAGTGGGGGAAAGAATCGTATCGTGTCGCGTTGGATTTCGTCAGAGGAGGGGAAGTGGGGGAAAACATCTTATCCCGTCGCGTCATGTCTCGTCAGAGGAGGGGAAGTGGGGTAAAGTATCGTATCGCGTCACGTCGGATTTCGTCAGAGGAGGGGAAATGAGGGAAAGAATCGTACCGCGTAACGTTGGATTTCGTCAGAGGAGGGGAAGTGGGGGAAAGTATCGTATCGTGTCGCGTTGGATTTCGTCAGAGGAGGGGAAGTGGGGGAAAACATCTTATCGCGTCGCGTCATATCTCGTCAGAGGAGGGGAAGTGGGGTAAAGCATCGTAGTGCATCACGTCGGATTTCATCAGAGGAGGGGAAGTGGGGGAAAGTATCGTATCACGTCACGTTGGATTTCGTCAGAGGAGGGGAAGTGGGGAAAGTATCGTATCGTGTCGCGTTGGATTTCGTCAGAGGAGGATAAATGGGGGAAAGAATGGTATCGCGTCACGTTGGATTTCGTCAGAGGAGGGGAAGTGGGGGAAAGTATCGTATCGCGTCACGTCGGGTTTCGTCAGAGGAGGAGAAATGAGGGAAAGAATGGTATCGCGTAACGTTGGATTTCGTCAGAGGAGGGGAAGTGGGGGAAAGAATCGTATCGTGTCGCGTTGGATTTCGTCAGAGGAGGGGAAGTGGGGTAAAGTATCGTATCGCGTCACGTCGGATTTCGTCAGAGGAGGAGAAATGAGGGAAAGAATGGTATCGCGTAACGTTGGATTTCGTCAGAGGAGGGGAAGTGGGGAAAGTATCGTATCGTGTCGCGTTGGATTTCGTCAGAGGAGGGGAAATGATGGAAAGAATCGTATCGCGTCACGTTGGATTTCGTCAGAGGAGGGGAAATGAGGGAAAGAATCGTAACGCGTCACGTCGGATTTTATAGAGGAGGAGAAATGAGGGAAAGAATGGTATCGCATAACGTTGGATTTCGTCAGAGGAGGGGAAGTGGGGAAAGTATCGTATCGTGTCGCGTTGGATTTCGTCAGAGGAGGAGAAATGGGGGAAAAAATCGTATCGTGTCACGATGGATTTCGTCAGAGGAGGAGAAATGAGGGAAAGAATCGTATCGCATAACGTTGGATTTCGTCAGAGGAGGGGAAATGAGGGAAAGAATCGTATCGCGTCACGTTGGATTTCGTCAGAGGAGGGGAAATGAGGGAAAGAATCGTATCGCGTCACGTTGGATTTCATCAGAGGAGGGGAAGTGGGGGAAAGAATCGTATCGCGTCACGTCGGATTTCGTCAGAGGACGATAAATGAGGGAAAGAATGGTATCGCATAACGTTGGATTTCGTCAGAGGAGGGGAAGTGGGGAAAGTATCGTATCGTGTCGCGTTGGATTTCGTCAGAGGAGGATAAATGGGGGAAAGAATCGTATCGCGTCACGTTGGATTTCGTCAGAGGAGGGGAAATGAGGGAAAGAATCGTATCGCGTCACGTTGGATTTCGTCAGAGGAGGGGAAATGAGGGAAAGAATCGTATCGCGTCACGTTGGATTTCGTCAGAGGAGGAGAAATGAGGGAAAGAATCGTATCGCGTCACGTTGGATTTCGTCAGAGGAGGGGAAATGAGGGAAAGAATCGTATCGCGTAACGTTGGATTTCGTCAGAGGAGGGGAAGTGGGGTAAAGCATCGTAGTGCATCACGTCGGATTTCATCAGAGGAGGGGAAGTGGGGGAAAGTATCGTATCACGTCACGTCGGATTTCGTCAGAGGAGGGGAAGTGTGGTAAAGCATCGTAGTGCATCACGTCGGATTTCATCAGAGGAGGGGAAGTGGGGGAAAGTATCGTATCACGTCACGTTGGATTTCGTCAGAGGAGGGGAAGTGGGGAAAGTATCGTATCGTGTCGCGTTGGATTTCGTCAGAGGAGGATAAATGGGGGAAAGAATGGTATCGCATAACGTTGGATTTCGTCAGAGGAGGGGAAGTGGGGGAAAGAATGGTATCGCATAACGTTGGATTTCGTCAGAGGAGGGGAAGTGGGGAAAGTATCGTAGTGCATCACGTCGGATTTCATCAGAGGAGGGGAAGTGGGGGAAAGTATCGTATCACGTCACGTTGGATTTCGTCAGAGGGGAAGTGGGGGAAAGTATCGTATCGCGTCACGTCGGATTTCGTCAGAGGAGGAGAAATGAGGGAAAGAATGGTATCGCGTAACGTTGGATTTCGTCAGAGGAGGGGAAGTGGGGGAAAGAATCGTATCGTGTCGCGTTGGATTTCGTCAGAGGAGGGGAAGTGGGGTAAAGTATCGTATCGCGTCACGTCGGATTTCGTCAGAGGAGGAGAAATGAGGGAAAGAATGGTATCGCGTAACGTTGGATTTCGTCAGAGGAGGGGAAGTGGGGAAAGTATCGTATCGTGTCGCGTTGGATTTCGTCAGAGGAGGGGAAATGATGGAAAGAATCGTATCGCGTCACGTTGGATTTCGTCAGAGGAGGGGAAATGAGGGAAAGAATCGTATCGCGTCACGTTGGATTTCGTCAGAGGAGGGGAAGTGGGGGAAAGAATCGTAACACGTCACGTCGGATTTCGTCAGAGGAGGAGAAATGAGGGAAAGAATGGTATCGCATAACGTTGGATTTCGTCAGAGGAGGGGAAGTGGGGAAAGTATCGTATCGTGTCGCGTTGGATTTCGTCAGAGGAGGAGAAATGGGGGAAAAAATCGTATCGTGTCACCATGGATTTCGTCAGAGGAGGAGAAATGAGGGAAAGAATCGTATCGCATAACGTTGGATTTCGTCAGAGGAGGGGAAGTGGGGAAAGTATCGTATCGTGTCGCGTTGGATTTCGTCAGAGGAGGGGAAATGAGAGAAAGAATCGTATCGCGTCACGTTGGATTTCGTCAGAGGAGGGGAAATGAGGGAAAGAATCGTATCGCGTCACGTTGGATTTCATCAGAGGAGGGGAAGTGGGGGAAAGAATCGTATCGCGTCACGTCGGATTTCGTCAGAGGATGAGAAATGAGGGAAAGAATGGTATCGCATAACGTTGGATTTCGTCAGAGGAGGGGAAGTGGGGAAAGTATCGTATCGTGTCGCGTTGGATTTCGTCAGAGGAGGATAAATGGGGGAAAGAATCGTATCGCGTCACGTTGGATTTCGTCAGAGGAGGGGAAATGAGGGAAAGAATCGTATCGCGTCACGTTGGATTTCGTCAGAGGAGGGGAAATGAGGGAAAGAATCGTATCGCGTCACGTTGGATTTCGTCAGAGGAGGAGAAATGAGGGAAAGAATCGTATCGCGTCACGTTGGATTTCGTCAGAGGAGGGGAAATGAGGGAAAGAATCGTATCGCGTAGCGTTGGATTTCGTCAGAGGAGGGGAAGTGGGGTAAAGCATCGTAGTGCATCACGTCGGATTTCATCAGAGGAGGGGAAGTGGGGGAAAGTATCGTATCACGTCACGTCGGGTTTCGTTCGAAGAAGGGAAGTGTGGTAAAGCATCGTAGTGCATCACGTCGGATTTCATCAGAGGAGGGGAAGTGTGGTAAAGCATCGTAGTGCATCACGTCGGATTTCATCAGAGGAGGAGAAATGGGGGAAAGAATCGTATCACGTCACGTTGGATTTCGTCAGAGGAGGGGAAGTGGGGAGAGCATCGTAGCGCTTCACGTCGGATTTCGTCAGAGGAGGGGAAGTGGGGTAAAGCATCGTATCGCGTCACGTCAGATCTCGTCAGAGAAGGGGAAACGAGGGAAAGAATCGTACCCCTTAACGTTGGATTTCGTCAGAGGAGGGGAAGTGGGGAAAGCATCGTCACGCATCACGTTGGATATCGTCAGAGGAGGAGAAATGGGGGAAAGAATCGTATCGCGTCCAGTCGGATTTCGTCAGAGGAGGAGAAATGGGGGAAAGAATCGTATCACGTCACGTTGGATTTCGTCAGAGGAGGGGAAATGAGGGAAAGAATCGTAGCGCGTAACGTTGGATTTCGTCAGAGGAGGGGAAGTTGGGGAAAGAATCGTATCGCGTCACGTCGGATTTCGTCAGAGGAGGAGAAATGAGGGAAAGAATGGTATCGCGTCACGTTGGATTCCGTCAGAGGAGGAGAAATGGGGGAAAGAATCGTATCACGTCACGTTGGATTTCGTCAGAGGAGGGGAAATGAGGGAAAGAATCGTACCGCGTAACGTTGGATTTCGTCAGAGGAGGGGAAGTGGGGGAAAGTATCGTATCACGTCACGTTGGATTTCGTCAGAGGGGAAATGAGGGAAAGAATCGTATCGCGTCACGTTGGATTTCGTCAGAGGAGGGGAAATGAGGGAAAGAATGGTATCGCGTAACGTTGGATTTCGTCAGAGGAGGGGAAGTGGGGGAAAGAATCGTATCGCGTCACGTCGGATTTCGTCAGAGGAGGAGAAATGAGGGAAAGAATGGTATCGCGTAACGTTGGATTTCGTCAGAGGAGGGGAAGTGGGGAAAGTATCGTATCGTGTCGCGTTGGATTTCGTCAGAGGAGGAGAAATGGGGAAAGAATCGTATCGCGTCACGTCGGATTTCGTCAGAGGAGGGGAAGTGGGGGAAAACATCTTATTTCGTTGCGTCATGTCTCGTCAGAGTAGGGTAAGTGGGGTAAAGCATCGTAGTGCATCACGTCGGATTTCACCAGAGGAGGGGAAGTGGGGTAAAGCATCGTATCGCGTCACGTCAGATCTCGTCAGAGAAGGGGAAACGAGGGAAAGAATCGTACCGCTTAACGTTGGATTTCGTCAGAGGAGGGGAAGTGGGGAAAGTATCGTATCGTGTCGCGTTGGATTTCGTCAGAGGAGTAGAAATGGGGGAAAGAATCGTATCGCGTCCCGTCGGATTTCGTCAGAGGAGAGGAAGTGGGGGAAAGTATCGTATCGTGTCGCGTTGGATTTCGTCAGAGGAGGGGAAGTGGGGGAAAACATCTTATCGCGTCGCGTCATATCTCGTCAGAGGAGGGGAAGTGGGGGAAAGTATCGTATCACGTCACGTCGGATTTCGTCAGAGGAGGGGAAGTGGGGTAAAGCATCGTAGTACATCAAGTCGGATTTCATCAGAGGAGGAGAAATGAGGGAAAGAATGGTATCGCGTAACGTTGGATTTCGTCAGAGGAGGGGAAGTGGGGGAAAGAATCGTATCGTGTCGCGTTGGATTTCGTCAGAGGAGGGGAAGTGGGGGAAAGAATCGTATCACGTCACGTTGGATTTCGTCAGAGGAGGGGAAATGAGGGAAAGAATCGTACCGCTTAAAGTTGGATTTCGTCAGAGGAGGGGAAGTGGGGGAAATTATCGTATCGTGTCGCGTTGGATTTCGTCAGAGGAGGACAAATGGGGGAAAGAATCGTATCGCGTCACGTTGGATTTCGTCAGAGGAGGAGAAATGAGGGAAAGAATCGTATCGCGTCACGTTGGATTTCGTCAGAGGAGAGGAAGTGGGGGAAAGTATCGTATCGCGTCACGTCGGATTTCGTCAGAGGAGGAGAAATGAGGGAAAGAATGGTATCGCGTAACGTTGGATTTCGTCAGAGGAGGGGAAGTGGGGGAAAGAATCGTATCGTGTCGCGTTGGATTTCGTCAGAGGAGGGGAAGTGGGGGAAAACATCTTATCCCGTCGCGTCATGTCTCGTCAGAGGAGGGGAAGTGGGGTAAAGTATCGTATCGCGTCACGTCGGATTTCGTCAGAGGAGGGGAAATGAGGGAAAGAATCGTACCGCGTAACGTTGGATTTCGTCAGAGGAGGGGAAGTGGGGGAAAGTATCGTATCGTGTCGCGTTGGATTTCGTCAGAGGAGGGGAAGTGGGGGAAAACATCTTATCGCGTCGCGTCATATCTCGTCAGAGGAGGGGAAGTGGGGTAAAGCATCGTAGTGCATCACGTCGGATTTCATCAGAGGAGGGGAAGTGGGGGAAAGTATCGTATCACGTCACGTTGGATTTCGTCAGAGGAGGGGAAGTGGGGAAAGTATCGTATCGTGTCGCGTTGGATTTCGTCAGAGGAGGATAAATGGGGGAAAGAATGGTATCGCGTCACGTTGGATTTCGTCAGAGGAGGGGAAGTGGGGGAAAGTATCGTATCGCGTCACGTCGGGTTTCGTCAGAGGAGGAGAAATGAGGGAAAGAATGGTATCGCGTAACGTTGGATTTCGTCAGAGGAGGGGAAGTGGGGGAAAGAATCGTATCGTGTCGCGTTGGATTTCGTCAGAGGAGGGGAAGTGGGGTAAAGTATCGTATCGCGTCACGTCGGATTTCGTCAGAGGAGGAGAAATGAGGGAAAGAATGGTATCGCGTAACGTTGGATTTCGTCAGAGGAGGGGAAGTGGGGAAAGTATCGTATCGTGTCGCGTTGGATTTCGTCAGAGGAGGGGAAATGATGGAAAGAATCGTATCGCGTCACGTTGGATTTCGTCAGAGGAGGGGAAATGAGGGAAAGAATCGTATCGCGTCACGTTGGATTTCGTCAGAGGAGGGGAAGTGGGGGAAAGAATCGTAACGCGTCACGTCGGATTTTATAGAGGAGGAGAAATGAGGGAAAGAATGGTATCGCATAACGTTGGATTTCGTCAGAGGAGGGGAAGTGGGGAAAGTATCGTATCGTGTCGCGTTGGATTTCGTCAGAGGAGGGGAAATGATGGAAAGAATCGTATCGCGTCACGTTGGATTTCGTCAGAGGAGGAGAAATGGGGGAAAAAATCGTATCGTGTCACGATGGATTTCGTCAGAGGAGGAGAAATGAGGGAAAGAATCGTATCGCATAACGTTGGATTTCGTCAGAGGAGGGGAAATGAGGGAAAGAATCGTATCGCGTCACGTTGGATTTCGTCAGAGGAGGGGAAATGAGGGAAAGAATCGTATCGCGTCACGTTGGATTTCATCAGAGGAGGGGAAGTGGGGGAAAGAATCGTATCGCGTCACGTCGGATTTCGTCAGAGGACGAGAAATGAGGGAAAGAATGGTATCGCATAACGTTGGATTTCGTCAGAGGAGGGGAAGTGGGGAAAGTATCGTATCGTGTCGCGTTGGATTTCGTCAGAGGAGGATAAATGGGGGAAAGAATCGTATCGCGTCACGTTGGATTTCGTCAGAGGAGGGGAAATGAGGGAAAGAATCGTATCGCGTCACGTTGGATTTCGTCAGAGGAGGGGAAATGAGGGAAAGAATCGTATCGCGTCACGTTGGATTTCGTCAGAGGAGGAGAAATGAGGGAAAGAATCGTATCGCGTCACGTTGGATTTCGTCAGAGGAGGGGAAATGAGGGAAAGAATCGTATCGCGTAACGTTGGATTTCGTCAGAGGAGGGGAAGTGGGGTAAAGCATCGTAGTGCATCACGTCGGATTTCATCAGAGGAGGGGAAGTGGGGGAAAGTATCGTATCACGTCACGTCGGATTTCGTCAGAGGAGGGGAAGTGTGGTAAAGCATCGTAGTGCATCACGTCGGATTTCATCAGAGGAGGGGAAGTGGGGGAAAGTATCGTATCACGTCACGTTGGATTTCGTCAGAGGAGGGGAAGTGGGGAAAGTATCGTATCGTGTCGCGTTGGATTTCGTCAGAGGAGGATAAATGGGGGAAAGAATGGTATCGCATAACGTTGGATTTCGTCAGAGGAGGGGAAGTGGGGGAAAGAATGGTATCGCATAACGTTGGATTTCGTCAGAGGAGGGGAAGTGGGGAAAGTATCGTAGTGCATCACGTCGGATTTCATCAGAGGAGGGGAAGTGGGGGAAAGTATCGTATCACGTCACGTTGGATTTCGTCAGAGGGGAAGTGGGGGAAAGTATCGTATCGCGTCACGTCGGATTTCGTCAGAGGAGGAGAAATGAGGGAAAGAATGGTATCGCGTAACGTTGGATTTCGTCAGAGGAGGGGAAGTGGGGGAAAGAATCGTATCGTGTCGCGTTGGATTTCGTCAGAGGAGGGGAAGTGGGGTAAAGTATCGTATCGCGTCACGTCGGATTTCGTCAGAGGAGGAGAAATGAGGGAAAGAATGGTATCGCGTAACGTTGGATTTCGTCAGAGGAGGGGAAGTGGGGAAAGTATCGTATCGTGTCGCGTTGGATTTCGTCAGAGGAGGGGAAATGATGGAAAGAATCGTATCGCGTCACGTTGGATTTCGTCAGAGGAGGGGAAATGAGGGAAAGAATCGTATCGCGTCACGTTGGATTTCGTCAGAGGAGGGGAAGTGGGGGAAAGAATCGTAACACGTCACGTCGGATTTCGTCAGAGGAGGAGAAATGAGGGAAAGAATGGTATCGCATAACGTTGGATTTCGTCAGAGGAGGGGAAGTGGGGAAAGTATCGTATCGTGTCGCGTTGGATTTCGTCAGAGGAGGAGAAATGGGGGAAAAAATCGTATCGTGTCACCATGGATTTCGTCAGAGGAGGAGAAATGAGGGAAAGAATCGTATCGCATAACGTTGGATTTCGTCAGAGGAGGGGAAGTGGGGAAAGTATCGTATCGTGTCGCGTTGGATTTCGTCAGAGGAGGGGAAATGAGAGAAAGAATCGTATCGCGTCACGTTGGATTTCGTCAGAGGAGGGGAAATGAGGGAAAGAATCGTATCGCGTCACGTTGGATTTCATCAGAGGAGGGGAAGTGGGGGAAAGAATCGTATCGCGTCACGTCGGATTTCGTCAGAGGACGAGAAATGAGGGAAAGAATGGTATCGCATAACGTTGGATTTCGTCAGAGGAGGGGAAGTGGGGAAAGTATCGTATCGTGTCGCGTTGGATTTCGTCAGAGGAGGATAAATGGGGGAAAGAATCGTATCGCGTCACGTTGGATTTCGTCAGAGGAGGGGAAATGAGGGAAAGAATCGTATCGCGTCACGTTGGATTTCGTCAGAGGAGGGGAAATGAGGGAAAGAATCGTATCGCGTCACGTTGGATTTCGTCAGAGGAGGAGAAATGAGGGAAAGAATCGTATCGCGTCACGTTGGATTTCGTCAGAGGAGGGGAAATGAGGGAAAGAATCGTATCGCGTAGCGTTGGATTTCGTCAGAGGAGGGGAAGTGGGGTAAAGCATCGTAGTGCATCACGTCGGATTTCATCAGAGGAGGGGAAGTGGGGGAAAGTATCGTATCACGTCACGTCGGGTTTCGTTCGAAGAAGGGAAGTGTGGTAAAGCATCGTAGTGCATCACGTCGGATTTCATCAGAGGAGGGGAAGTGTGGTAAAGCATCGTAGTGCATCACGTCGGATTTCATCAGAGGAGGAGAAATGGGGGAAAGAATCGTATCACGTCACGTTGGATTTCGTCAGAGGAGGGGAAGTGGGGAGAGCATCGTAGCGCTTCACGTCGGATTTCGTCAGAGGAGGGGAAGTGGGGTAAAGCATCGTATCGCGTCACGTCAGATCTCGTCAGAGAAGGGGAAACGAGGGAAAGAATCGTACCCCTTAACGTTGGATTTCGTCAGAGGAGGGGAAGTGGGGAAAGCATCGTCACGCATCACGTTGGATATCGTCAGAGGAGGAGAAATGGGGGAAAGAATCGTATCGCGTCCAGTCGGATTTCGTCAGAGGAGGAGAAATGGGGGAAAGAATCGTATCACGTCACGTTGGATTTCGTCAGAGGAGGGGAAATGAGGGAAAGAATCGTAGCGCGTAACGTTGGATTTCGTCAGAGGAGGGGAAGTTGGGGAAAGAATCGTATCGCGTCACGTCGGATTTCGTCAGAGGAGGAGAAATGAGGGAAAGAATGGTATCGCGTCACGTTGGATTCCGTCAGAGGAGGAGAAATGGGGGAAAGAATCGTATCACGTCACGTTGGATTTCGTCAGAGGAGGGGAAATGAGGGAAAGAATCGTACCGCGTAACGTTGGATTTCGTCAGAGGAGGGGAAGTGGGGGAAAGTATCGTATCACGTCACGTTGGATTTCGTCAGAGGGGAAATGAGGGAAAGAATCGTATCGCGTCACGTTGGATTTCGTCAGAGGAGGGGAAATGAGGGAAAGAATGGTATCGCGTAACGTTGGATTTCGTCAGAGGAGGGGAAGTGGGGGAAAGAATCGTATCGCGTCACGTCGGATTTCGTCAGAGGAGGAGAAATGAGGGAAAGAATGGTATCGCGTAACGTTGGATTTCGTCAGAGGAGGGGAAGTGGGGAAAGTATCGTATCGTGTCGCGTTGGATTTCGTCAGAGGAGGAGAAATGGGGAAAGAATCGTATCGCGTCACGTCGGATTTCGTCAGAGGAGGGGAAGTGGGGGAAAACATCTTATTTCGTTGCGTCATGTCTCGTCAGAGTAGGGTAAGTGGGGTAAAGCATCGTAGTGCATCACGTCGGATTTCACCAGAGGAGGGGAAGTGGGGTAAAGCATCGTATCGCGTCACGTCAGATCTCGTCAGAGAAGGGGAAACGAGGGAAAGAATCGTACCGCTTAACGTTGGATTTCGTCAGAGGAGGGGAAGTGGGGAAAGTATCGTATCGTGTCGCGTTGGATTTCGTCAGAGGAGTAGAAATGGGGGAAAGAATCGTATCGCGTCCCGTCGGATTTCGTCAGAGGAGAGGAAGTGGGGGAAAGCATCGTATCGTGTCGCGTTGGAATTTGTCAGAGGAGGGTAAATGGGGTAAAGCATTGTATTACGTCGCGTTGGATTTCGTCGGAGGAGTGGAAGTGGGGGAACGCGTTTAAACCTGTTTAATATTTTGTTAATATTGTGTTAAGCGTACGCTTAACTTTAGAGTTGTAATTTAGGTTTTAATTCCATGATTAACCTAATATTGTTCGTAAATTTAAAATTCGCGGCATTTTCACCTCATTTTTTCGAATCCAAAAGAAAACTTAATCTTTAGACTAGTCTAAAAAAAACCCCTAAAAAAGTAATTTTCCGTATTAAATTTTAATGTAAATTCAACAATTCTACAAAATTACATTTAAGCCTAATTATAAACGCCGGACTGTATTTTTCGCTGTGAAAACTTGTTTCTCGCAAAATTGTCTAAACCCCGTTTCTGTTACGCAACACTACCGACTTTAAAAAAAGGAATACGTTATATTGGTTTCTAGAATTTCACTTTAATATATTAAATATGAATTGAAGCGAATTTGATTGATCTTTTTTCCAAATGTTATATAAAAGGGAAGATTAAAATGTTTTGTTTTGGCGGCCTACAATGACATTCCGCTTCGACGGTTGGTTGAAGGACCATTCATACGACCTAACTCTCTTGTCTAACATTTTTGGTGAGTAAAACACGCGACATTTTCGTTCAAACGCTCCACCAAAAATTACCGAGATGTCACGCGTTAATCGGAGAAGAACTCTGTTAAAATAAATAACGTTACTACTTTGGTGTGTCTTAATAGTCCAAGAGCCCATGACAAAATAAGTATGTGATAAGGTACACTATGGGTCAAAGTATTTTTTAATTAGGTTAGTGATTTGTAACAAAGAACCCGGTCACCTGAATTAAAGGCTTCAAAAGTCGCTTGATGACTTAGGCCTAAGGTGGTGCCTTGGGTATTATATATTATATATAGCTGATTATAGCTGAACTGTTTGTCTTACTGGTCAAAGTGGGGGCTTTCCGGAAATACGAACCACGTGACGTCACTTCCGGTGACCTTGAAAATTGATAAGACCTGATATTGGAATCATTCGATTGGTCTCAACGTGCTCTTACCAAATATCGTTAAATTAAATTTCAAATCTGAACCAAGTGGCGTATAAGACTAAAAAAGTAATTTGTCTTATACATGTAAATTTGGGAGGGGCTCGAAATTAGTTTTTTAATCTTATATGCCTCTTGGTTCAGATTTGAAGGTTAATTTAGCGAGTACGTTGAGACCAATCGAATGATACAAATCACTAACCTAATTAAAAAAAACTTTGACCCATCGTGTACCTTATCACATGCTTATTTTGTCATGGGCTCTTGGGCTGTAATTACAGGTATATCTAAATAGATGTAAACTTTTTTTTAATATATAAAAGAGGCGAGATACTTCATGACTAAAATTTATTTAAAATTGTAAAATATTTAGATCGACTAGCTATCGGGCCGTGGTTCCGTTTCAAGCAAATTTTTGAATATATACAAGAGAGGAGGTAAGCCGGTACAAATAACGTGGGCCCGCGCAGCTTACGGGCCCATGTATGAACATACGAGGTATACTTCTTCCGGGTTTCTCTCCCAAAAAGTGTAGCTATCTCCAGTAGTAATGGCTCTCCTGGGGCCCGGAATTACATTTTACCGGGGCCCGGGCCCTGTCTCGGCGGCCCTGATAACACAGGTCAAAACGACAAAACGAAATTTCACCTTATTTATAATTTACCATGGAACGGAATTTCATTATTTATAAGAACACAGAAAACTTCGAAAATTGCCTAGTGTACGACTTAAATTAAAATTTTAAACATAAAATGCTATCGGGATAAATCAAAATAATAGCAAGAAAAGTAAACATATGTTAACGAATCTGCACATAAAAAATCGTGGAAAAAGTTATCATGTTAAAGGACCTAATGACACATAATTATTTGTCAAACATTGGCTTGAAAAAGAACCACAGTCCAAGAACTGGTCGATGTAAATATTTTGCAATTCTAAATAAAGGTTTATTATTGGTATTTATACCATGGTTTTTAAAGCGTTTATAAAGGACTAAATGGATGGGTGCAAAAATTATTAGATTTAAATAAGTGAATCAAATTATCGGTCACAATAAACTGGCCGTTTTTTAAATCTTTACGAACATAAGCGTTTCTGAGGTCAACAGGTTGTGAAAATATTATCTCCATTCACACAGAGCATTTCGGTTTTCCACCTGTGTTGACCAACAATATTTTGTGAAGATGTTGACTAATGGGATTCGGCGTTTACTGCGCGCGAGGTTAAGTTTCCAGATAAGTCAAGTTTATTCCCCTTTTTATGATTGTGTTAAAAGAAACAATATAATTTTTTGTCCAGTACGATTAATTTACAAATGCCTATTTCCATTTCCATTTCGGTCTTTACGAAAGGGTTAACGAGGTTAGGCATTTATTAATGTGAGGCCGTTTAGAATGGGCAATTTCACTTTGTAGGTCTCCATTGAACGAGGATGAGAGCCCGAGGTTTAATGGTTTTAATCTTACGGAGACCGCGTTCACTTTTGTTTGTTAGGCGAGCGCATTAAGGTAGAATCGTCTAATTAGCGAAATTTCGGAATGTTAATTAAGCTTTGCCTCAATTATCTCTTTTGTTGACTCTGAGAACGGAGGGAAATCCTTTAACACGGTGATGACTTCGGGGCAGAGAGTACGATCATCGCCAAAAATAAATTGCTAGCGCGTATAAAACAACTAGAAACTACAGAAAATAACTAGTTTGTTTTCCGCTTTACTAGCGGAAACTGGACTTTGGAATTCCGGAATAAAGCCAGATTACGTAATTGAGAATTCCAAAAACTCATAGCCTAACCTTTCACTAAAGCCACGTTCACACTAGAGCCTAAAACCCAGTTTAGGTCGGTTTGAATGCCAGTTTTGACCGCCTACGATAATTCTTATTTCACACGTGCGAAATCGCTTCACCCCGGTTCGCTTATAGCCAAGGCTTAATGTCATTTCAAATTATGACCAGAATTTGAAAATACTAGAATGTATCCCAAAACAATTAGTTAATCATGTTTACTATACATATAGTAATATTATTTGACATTATTTAGAATTTTATCCACATTATTTTTGAAAATACGAGCAATTTTACTTCCCCGCCTTGTCGTGTTGAAAGCGATTCTAAGCGAACCGACTTGGACGAGTTGCTTCCCGAACCAACACGAAGCGATTTCTCATGTTGGTTTAAAAACCAGTTATCTAAACGAATCGAATTTAGGAGCAAGTGTGAACGTAGCTTCAGACTGCTTAGTAAGAATTATAACTGTAACTATTCTTTGGTTTAAGAAACCGCTACTTTTATAGTACAAGCACATCCTAGTATTTATAGCATATAGATAAGGTAACCTACGCCAAGAAAGTAGATTTCAAAATATAGCGATAATTTAAATGGAATATTACCACGACCAATGGTATATTGGTATTTTACTGTATGCAAGGTTTTGTTTAAAAATGTAACTAATAATGAAGTACGAGTTGTCACTAATGTCTACATAATTTAAAAAAACAGAGTTTTTCATGGTTGCCAGATATGTGATAATTATTCGGAGCCTCTCTGGTTCATAAACTTTTGGCTAAACCTTCGATCTTTCTCTCTCGCATAGGAATTTATAGAAGGGTCTTTAGCCAGGGATGGTCCTTTTGGGGGGAATAAAGGAATTTACCCTAATAATAAAGAAGAATACCTTAAATGACGCCAGATTATTTAATTTTCCTCTTTGAGTTAATTACGCTCCTGACCATAATAATGATGGAGCAAGGAAGTATAGAATGTATCTTTTGGAAAAAGGTCTGCTACTAATGTTTATTTTTTATGGACTCGGCATAAACCAATTTATGCAAGGGATAACTTGGAACCGGCCAAGTTTTCAATTCCGTGAATATTTGTACCATATAATGTTTTTTTGCAAGACTGCTTCTATTGAGCGAAATCGAAAGTTTTTAATTATTTATAAATATACTTTTGGAAATTACAATAACGAGAATGATAAATCTAAAGTGAGTACTTATATTATAATATTATAATATAATATTAATGACTACATTTCTATTACACGTAAAAAATATTATAAATTAAATGTAATTTATATGCTATATAACAATATTATAAATGAAATGTAATTCATATGCTATGTAATAATATTATAAAATATTCATGAATAGTGTTTAGTATTCCTTTCAAGAGATGGCGCTTTAGCTCTAAAATCAAGATGGAGCCTAGAATTGGGCGGTGCGTCGGTATAACAGGATAGCGCCGGAACTATAAAGCTGAAGTCCCAGGTTCTTCCTTGCATAAATCTGTTCTTGGTCGTATAATAGAGATTATTACCAAATGACAACTATTCGCCACCAAAACGAATCTTGGTGGTGCTGCGGCGCCAAGTTCTTTTGATGTAGCACCTAAGATCTAGCGTCTGCTATTGTCAAAATAGATAATAATAACTAATGGTCCCTGTTAGCAGGAATCGCCCAAAAAGTGTAAAATTATAATAAAATGCAAATATGAAACTCATCCATCCTAACACACGTAATTGTGTACCAAAAAATTCCTTACGCTAATACCGTCTGCTAATACGCTACCTATCTAGTTTTTGACGGCAACCGAAAGAGGGCAAAGCGATAGCTTTTGGTAGCGAATTGTCGGCCAGTGGAAGTTGAAAAGTGGGAAATTTCAAGTGAATTTAGTCGGGGAACAACTCCGGGCCATCCGCGACTGAAGGACACCCTACGTTTCAGGAATTTCCGAAAACGGTTCCAGCCGGTCAAAACTGATCCCAGTGTGACGTGAGCTCTATAACTCTTTAACGCGACCTTGTTCCAAAGGAAAGGTAGTGATAGAAACAATGGTTGTAGCTGTATGAAAATAATACAGATGTTTTGTAGTTGTTTTGTCCTTGCGTGGATTGTACTCCGCTGTCGCCTGCTTTCCGAAATCAATCAAATCGCTCCTGTGACGCACTGACTTTTTTAACAACACAAAGAAATTGTCTCCTGTCAGCCTCTACTTTTTCTGTTTCGGATGAGACGGACGAATTGTGTTTTAAAAAAGTGTTATTCTCGCATCCGCTATTTCGCTATCTCTCTCAATGGATCGACCCTCCAGAGATTGACTGACTATTTCTTCCGCCTCAATCGATATATTGCATTCCATTTTTTGCAATTCAAATTGTTTCAGATTTATTGTTTTGGATTTTGTTTTACATAAATGTCATTTTTTAATGTTTTTACTTTTTCGATAAACTTTATTATGAAAGATCGAACTTTAAGTTAAACTTTTAACGCGTGAGCTTTTTTCTAATGTAAGCATTTATTTATAACTAAATTGAGCCAATTACAAAATGAACTTGAAAGTTAACTTCTAAATAAATTACTGCCGAAATTACCCAAAACCAAAAATATTGTAACATAAGAATTATCTTTGATAAATTTCAGTTATTTTTTTTTAAATATACATGCCTACTGCGTAATATGTTATTGAAAAATTTATTTAAATTTGTTAAACGTTGAATATACGTTCAAACCAGTAACCAATGTTATTGTTTTTAAAAATGAACTATAGTTTATTTAGCGATTAGAGTACACATGTCTACATTGAAGTGATAAAATATTTGTAAAATTTTCACATTTCAGAGATAAAGGTTAAGTTAAGCTTTTCAAAACCATTTAAGAAAATTGAAAATAATATGTTTTTATCAAATGTGTAAATCCAACAAAGTCATATTTTATCAAAATTTCAATTAACAAGTACAGATGAAAATATCACTCATCTTAAGTCTCATAGAAAAAATATCTAAAAGATATGTTATAAATAAACCTTAGTTGCTGTAAGCTTTTAATTTCATCTAAATTGGATTTCTAACGAAGCATACCGAGATAACATTTTTCAATTTCAGAAAACATGACATAAAATATAACGGTCAAATAAATAACAGCAGCGAGGCAACAAGATGAAAATCGATTATACAAATCAATATACTTTTCAACAAGAGGTTCATTCTTCATAAATTCCGTTCAATCGATCGACGCGTTGCGCAATCGATTAATCGCGCCAAGAGGCCACCCTTGAAAACCTCGGGCGCTCTTTTTTCCGGCGAAACTTTTCCTAATGAAAAGAGTTTGCTGCTAAGACGCTAAGTGTTGCCAAGGCTTATCTTTTTCTCGCTAGGGATGACGTCATTAACAATTGAAGTCTACGTCGAAGTGTTAAGAAAAGACTTTGTCTACGAGGGCGCTGAGAATGGCCGGAAAGATGAGGATGGAGTGAAACAATGATTTGCCGGAGAAGGAGGTGACTTGGCGAAGAGGAAGACACGCCAACTTGGCGAGATCGTCCGCTGAATTCCTTTTCAACTCATTACCCTGTCACTCGTCAGTCGGCCTTACATATCCCGTATCTCGCTGGCCTCCGAAAGAAAAGGTGCCATCAGCGAGAAAATACCGACGCTAGGCATTAATTCGATAACCGCGTTTTGTTGTACCGAACTTCCCACCGTCGCGACTCCGTACTTCGCAGCCTTTCGCGTTACGACGTCCCGGGTCAGAAATTGCGCGGTACCTTTTTCTACCTTTTAGGCGGATCACTTTCCGCGCATTTTTAACCTGGCGCCGTCACTTGTACAATTAGACGAGATTTATGCAATCGACCTATATGTAGTAGCAAGCTGGGTCAAAATTTAATCAAATGTTCATTCATTTATTTGAACCAGATATGATCCAAAATTTATAGAAATTCGATCAAAATTGGAACAAATCTTACTCAAAATTTGATTATTTAATTAAATGTTGATCACATATTGATATAATTTACTAAATTTGATCAAAAATTGCGCGTATCAATCGGGGATCAAATAATCATATGATGAAAATTTTTAATAAGATTCTGATGGAATTTCTAAAAATGTTTAATTAAGAATTACGTCAAAAAAGCTAAAGTAATGTTAAAATCTAAATTTCATTTAGTTAACTGGTAGGGTTAGTCACTTTGCTTAGTTCACCACCCAACAATCGGGTTCTGGTCATGAAGTACCCTATTTTCCATAAATTACTGTAAATCACTGAAAAATTGTGAGAAATCAGTGGAAATCAAAAAATTATTTTCGAAAAACAGTAATCCGGAGAAAACACTATCGTATTGAAAATGTTTTATAAGGCCACATTACAAAAATAGTCAAAGCTAAGGCTAATCGATCCTCAATATTTATAAATTAATATACAAAGCCAGTTTTTGGGGAAAGTATCAGTCCTTAGCCACGTTAAAATTTATACGCTGTCATTGGAAAACATTACAAACATTATCGTTGGGATAATAAAAATGTTCGTATGTTTATTACGATTCTTTGTTTTTCTATAGCGAAATATTAATAATTTAAAAGCTAAGGGTGATTAATGCTAGTCAAGTTAAAACCAAATTATAACGCGTGTTACCAGAGGATTTTTCGATTTAGTCTCTACTCTGAGGGGTCCGACATTCGTACAAATCACGTACACTCTAGAGAAAAATTATTTTAGAAATCTTGAAATCTGGGCGAAAATCAGTTCCAAAATTTCAAAGGCAGCCTAAGAAATCTCAAAAACAGTGTCTGATTTGTGAAATCACATTGAGATTCAAAATTGGCAAATGTCGGAACCATCGCCCTACCCCGTTTAACGCAATACTATTATGAAAACTTAACCTTCTTGTTTTGATATGACATCACGTTTCTGCTCGCCCCCTTTCGGCCCCTTAGAATAAATAAATGTAAAAGTATATTTAAACGGCCACGACGTCAATCCTCGAGCTCGAACCGTATCGTTTGAAGAGGCTCTCAAGTAGCTCAATTTTGCAATTCTTGAAAGAAATTCGCGGCAAAATGTTTACGTTTGCAAAACAAAAATTGACTTTACCCTTCGCCAAATGTATATATATATATACTTCTATATATAGCATACATATCCTTTCCTTACTGGGTTTCGTATATATGTTAAAATATCTTTGTTATCGATGTATAAGCTAAATATTTCAGCCTTGAACGAAGAAGGCGACCACCGTAGTTGTTATCCTTGTTTTTTCTCATTTTTCATTCAATTTATGCCATTCTTTGCAAAAAGCTACGAAAAACTATATTTTTATATATTTTTTCTCAAGATATCCTTATTCCATTTTCTCATATTCTTTAAATCGGTTTGGCCTACTCCAAAGATTGATCTATTTGAAAAATTCAATTTTTGTTTTAATCTTCTATATGACTTTTGTTGCTTTGAAGTTTTTGAAAAATGACCTAAAGTTGTTTTTAAATCAAAAATATACCGGGTGATTCGAATGCGCGTATACATTTGTGCAAAGTTAAAAGACTTTTTTTGAAGAAACTATTATTTTTGTTGTTGACACCAGTGATGTCACCTCGGTCATAATTGCTTGGTCACATTCCTTATGGCCAACGCGTTCAAACTCTTCACCTTTGGCCACTGTTCGTTCGTAGAGATGTTTCTGATATGGTTACACTCTTCAATCTGGATGACCATATGACCCTGAGCACCCGGAGGACCTACCCTACTTACAATCTAAAGTTCGCTAGATGCTTAGCTTTGGACAATTCCTTTTTCTTCAGAAGTGGACGGACCTGAAACTGACATCAGGGTGAATGCTGCTTTTCTTTAAATTCCAGAATTTCCTTTCTTAGTCTCGGAATTTTTCTTTTCGGATTAGCTTCTTCAAAATTCTTAAATTACAGTACAATTTATATTATTTATATTAATTTATTTTTTAATTATTTAGTTTTTTTAATGCTTATTGTAATTATTTGTTTGTATTGTCTGGGTAACCACCTTGTATAGGCTTTGCCTCTGTGGTTGCCTGTAAGCTTTGGGTTGCGAAATAAATTATTATTATTATCATTTCCTTCCCCCCTTATGTGCCAGGGTAAAACTAAACCATGATTCCCGCGGATTGTCTCAACGTAGGCATTCTCCCAATCTATAAATAATTTCATTCTTGGTATAATCAATATTTTCCATAATAATAAAGTGCTATCAAGTAATATCACACCCTAGCGTTGTCTTTGGCTTGGTTTTGTTTTCGCTATGGGAAAAAGCATGACCGATGTCATCTGGCGTGAGACTGAAATCACTGGATATTTAAACGCCTTTCATCGTAAAGCTTCTGTATATTCAGTTGCAGGTTAAGAAAGGCCAAATATCTAGAACATTTGGCGGAAAGATACTAGCACGAATTTCCGGTAAATCGGCGGTGGGAATTTCGAATTTCGCCTATTTTATGTTGAATTCCTAAAGGATTCTACGCGTGTTATATTAATAATAATAATTTTAATAATAAAAATAATAATCAGCTAGGCTAATACCCAAGGCACCACCTAGCACCTTAGGCCTAAGTCATCATGCGACTTTTAAAGCCATTAATTTAGGTGGCCAGGTTATAATGCGTAGAAGGGTGGTGGCAAGCCCTTCATGCCACGCGAGCCATCATCTCACTACACTAACTATTACCGTTAGCCTCAACAAGTTTAATCCAGGATACAAATGACTATTGAGTAAATTTCAAAGTGATTAATAAATATTTAATGTAGATTATTGTTTTTAAGCTTCATTATAGCGTATTTTTGGTATTAAGCTCCTAAACTTTACTCAAATCGCACGTGTACGTACGTCAACGTGGTTATCTCGGCAATACCCGTTCTATACTTACTCTGGACTCGCCAAACCGAATTGTTTTAGGTATACCTCACTTGTAATACTAAAAATAAATTATTGCAACTGTTTTAAAATATTATCTTTGTTAATTAAAGAATTATCACTTTGAAATATAACGCGATAGTCGGTGTTCTCGAAAATTATACAACGCGCGCGGGTATATTTAGAAATTCAACCGTAAACAGAGAGAGAGAGAGAGAGAGAGAGAGAGAGAGAGAGAGAGAGAGAGAGAGAGAGAGAGAGAGAGAGAGAGAGAGAGAGAGAGAGAGAGAGAGAGAGAGAGAGAGAGAGAGAGAGAGAGAGAGACGTCATCAATTAGTTTTTCTGCCCCCTGGCGGGAGGAACTAGTAAATAACTTCCCACTTATTCGCCAGAAACATAGATCATTTACAAGACCGGCACGTCATCGCCGCCATTTCCACTCAGTAGTGGCATAAGTTTATTAATTATGTTTCGGTTAAGTGTGACAGTTTCCTATCTACCACCAAAGATGTTCTTAAAGGAAATACCTTTCCAATAATGACCCATGCTAAAGTTGGTGTTGAAGCAAATACCTTTCCAATAATGACCCGTGCTAAAGATCTTCTTAAAGCAAATACCTTTCCAATAATGACCCGTGCTAAAGATCTTCTTAAAGCAAATACCTTTCCAATAATGACCCGTGCTAAAGATGTTCTTAAAGCAAATACCTTTAAAATAATGACCAGTGCTAAAGATGTTCTTAAAGCAAATACCTTTCCAATAATGATCCGTGCTAAAGGTGTTCTTTAAGCAAATAGCTTCCAATAATGACCCATGCTAAAGTTGGTGTTGAAGCAAATACCTTTCCAATAATGACCCGTGCTAAAGGTGTTCTTAAAGCAAATACCTTTCCAATAATGACCCATTCTAAAGATGTTCTTAAAGCAAATACCTTTCCAATAATGATCCGTGCTATAGGTGTTCTTTAAGCAAATAGCTTCCAATAATGACCCATGCTAAAGTTGTTGTTGAAGCAAATACCTTTCCAATAATGACCCGTGCTAAAGGTGTTCTTTAAGCAAATAGCTTCCAATAATGACCCATGCTAAAGTTGGTGTTGAAGCAAATACCTTTCCAATAATGACCCGTGCCAAAGATGTTCTTAAAGGAAATACCTTTCCAATAATGACCCATGCTAAAGTTGGTGTTGAAGCAAATACCTTTCCAATAATGACCCGTGCTAAAGGTAGTGTTAAAGCAAATACCTTTCCAATAATGACCCGTGCTAAAGGTGCTCTTAAAGCAAATACCTTTCCAATAATGACCCGTGCCAAAGATGTTCTTAAAGGAAATACCTTTCCAATAAGGACCCGTGCTAAAGGTGTTCTTAAAGCAAATACCTTTCCAATAATGACCCGTGCTAAAGATCTTCTTAAAGCAAATACCTTTCCAATAATGACCCGTGCTAAAGATCTTCTTAAAGCAAATACCTTTCCAATAATGACCCGTGCTGAAGATGTTCTTAAAGCAAATACCTTTCCAATAATGACCCGTGCCAAAGGTGTTCTTAAAGCAAATACCTTTCCAATAATGACCCATTCTAAAGATGTTCTTAAAGCAAATACCTTTCCAATAATGACCAGTGCTAAAGATGTTCTTGAAGCAAATACCTTTCCAATAATGACCCGTGCTAAAGATCTTCTTAAAGCAAATACCTTTCCAATAATGACCCGTGCTAAAGATCTTCTTAAAGCAAATACCTTTCAATAATGACCCGTGCTAAAGATGTTCTTAAAGCAAATACCTTTCCAATAATGACCCGTGCCAAAGGTGTTCTTAAAGCAAATACCTTTCCAATAATGACCCATTCTAAAGATGTTCTTAAAGCAAATACCTTTCCAATAATGACCAGTGCTAAAGATATTCTTAAAGCAAATACCTTTCCAATAATGATCCGTGCTAAAGGTGTTCTTTAAGCAAATAGCTTCCAATAATGACCCATGCTAAAGTTGGTGTTGAAGCAAATACCTTTCCAATAATGACCCGTGCTAAAGGTGTTCTTTAAGCAAATAGCTTCCAATAATGACCCATGCTAAAGTTGGTGTTGAAGCAAATACCTTTCCAATAATGACCCGTGCCAAAGGTGTTCTTAAAGCAAATACCTTTCCAATAATGACCCATTCTAAAGATGTTCTTAAAGCAAATACCTTTCCAATAATGACCAGTGCTAAAGATGTTCTTAAAGCAAATACCTTTCCAATAATGACCCGTGCTAAAGATCTTCTTAAAGCAAATACCTTTCCAATAATGACCCGTGCTAAAGATCTTCTTAAAGCAAATACCTTTCCAATAATGACCCGTGCCAAAGGTGTTCTTAAAGCAAATACCTTTCCAATAATGACCCATTCTAAAGATGTTCTTAAAGCAAATACCTTTCCAATAATGACCAGTGCTAAAGATGTTCTTAAAGCAAATACCTTTCCAATAGTGATCCGTGCTAAAGGTGTTCTTTAAGCAAATAGCTTCCAATAATGACCCATGCTAAAGTTGGTGTTGAAGCAAATACCTTTCCAATAATGAACCGTGCTAAGCGCCAGTGTTAAAGCAAATACCTTTCCAATAGTGATCCGTGCTAAAGGTGTTCTTTAAGCAAATAGCTTCCAATAATGACCCATGCTAAAGTTGGTGTTGAAGCAAATACCTTTCCAATAATGACCCGTGCTAAAGGTGTTCTTTAAGCAAATAGCTTCCAATAATGACCCATGCTAAAGTTGGTGTTGAAGCAAATACCTTTCCAATAATGACCCGTGCCAAAGGTGTTCTTAAAGCAAATACCTTTCCAATAATGACCCATTCTAAAGATGTTCTTAAAGCAAATACCTTTCCAATAATGACCAGTGCTAAAGATGTTCTTAAAGCAAATACCTTTCCAATAATGACAAGTGCTAAAGATCTTCTTAAAGCAAATACCTTTCCAATAATGACCCGTGCTAAAGATCTTCTTAAAGCAAATACCTTTCCAATAATGACCCGTGCTAAAGATGTTCTTAAAGCAAATACCTTTCCAATAATGACCCGTGCCAAAGGTGTTCTTAAAGCAAATACCTTTCCAATAATGACCCATTCTAAAGATGTTCTTAAAGCAAATACCTTTCCAATAATGACCAGTGCTAAAGATGTTCTTAAAGCAAATACCTTTCCAATAGTGATCCGTGCTAAAGGTGTTCTTTAAGCAAATAGCTTCCAATAATGACCCATGCTAAAGTTGGTGTTGAAGCAAATACCTTTCCAATAATGACCCGTGCTAAAGGTGTTCTTTAAGCAAATAGCTTCCAATAATGACCCATGCTAAAGTTGGTGTTGAAGCAAATACCTTTCCAATAATGACCCGTGCCAAAGGTGTTCTTTAAGCAAATAGCTTCCAATAATGACCCATGCTAAAGATCTTCTTAAAGCAAATACCTTTCCAACAATGACCCGTGCCAAAGAATGATGTTCTTAAAGCAAATACCTTTCCAATAATGATCCGTGCTAAAGGTGTTCTTTAAGCAAATAGCTTCCAATAATGACCCATGCTAAAGTTGGTGTTGAAGCAAATACCTTTCCAATAATGACCCGTGCCAAAGATGTTCTTAAAGGAAATACCTTTCCAATAATGACCCATGCTAAAGTTGGTGTTGAAGCAAATACCTTTCCAATAATGACCCGTGCTAAAGGTAGTGTTAAAGCAAATACCTTTCCAATAATGACCCGTACTAAAGGTGTTCTTAAAGCAAATACCTTTCCAATAATGACCCGTGCCAAAGATGTTCTTAAAGCAAATACCTTTCCAATAATGACCCGTGCTAAAGATCTTCTTAAAGCAAATACCTTTCCAATAATGATCCGTGCTAAAGATCTTCTTAAAGCAAATACCTTTCCAATAATGACCCATTCTAAAGATGTTCTTAAAGCAAATACCTTTCCAATAATGACCAGTGCTAAAGATGTTCTTAAAGCAAATACCTTTCGAATAATGATCCGTGCTAAAGGTGTTCTTTAAGCAAATAGCTTCCAGTAATGACCCATGCTAAAGTTGGTGTTGAAGCAAATACCTTTCCAATAATGACCCGTGCTAAAGGTGTTCTTTAAGCAAATAGCTTCCAATAATGACCCATGCTAAAGTTGGTGTTGAAGCAAATACCTTTCCAATAATGACCCGTGCCAAAGATGTTCTTAAAGGAAATACCTTTCCAATAAGGACCCGTGCCAAAGATGTTCTTAAAGCAAATACCTTTCCAATAATGACCCGTGCCAAAGATGTTCTTAAAGGAAATACCTTTCCAATAAGGACCCGTGCTAAAGGTGTTCTTAAAGCAAATACCTTTCCAATAATGACCCGTGCTAAAGATCTTCTTAAAGCAAATACCTTTCCAATAATGACCCGTGCCAAAGGTGTTCTTAAAGCAAATACCTTTCCAATAATGACCCATTCTAAAGATGTTCTTAAAGCAAATACCTTTCCAATAATAACCAGTGCTAGAGATGTTCTTAAAGCAAATACCTTTCCAATAATGATCCGTGCTAAAGGTGTTCTTTAAGCAAATAGCTTCCAATAATGACCCATGCTAAAGTTGGTGTTGAAGCAAATACCTTTCCAATAATGACCCGTGCTAAAGGTGTTCTTTAAGCAAATAGCTTCCAATAATGACCCATGCTAAAGTTGGTGTTGAAGCAAATACCTTTCCAATAATGACCCGTGCTAAAGGTGTTCTTTAAGCAAATAGCTTCCAATAATGACCCATGCTAAAGTTGGTGTTGAAGCAAATACCTTTCCAATAATGACCCATGCTAAAGATGATCTTAAAGCAAATACCTTTCCAATAATGAACCGTGCTAAGCGCCAGTGTTAAAGCAAATACCTTTCCAATAATGACCCGTGCTAAAGGTAGTGTTAAAGCAAACACCTTGTCAATAATGACCCGTGCTAAAGGTGTTCTTAAAGCAAATACCTTTCCAATAATGACCCGTGCCAAAGGTGTTCTTTAAGCAAATAGCTTCCAATAATGACCCATGCTAAAGTTGGTGTTGAAGCAAATACCTTTCCAATAATGACCCATGCTAAAGATGTTCTTAAAGCAAATACCTTTCCAATAATGACCCGTGCTAAAGATCTTCTTAAAGCAAATACCTTTCCAACAATGACCCGTGCCAAAGAATGATGTTCTTAAAGCAAATACCTTTCCAATAATGATCCGTGCTAAAGGTGTTCTTTAACCAAATAGCTTCCAATGCTTCCAATAATGACCCATGCTAAAGTTGGTGTTGAAGCAAATACCTTTCCAATAATGACCCATGCTAAAGATGTTCTTAAAGCAAATACCTTTCCAATAATGACCCGTGCTAAAGATCTTCTTAAAGCAAATACCTTTCCAATAATGACCCGTGCTAAAGATGGTCTTAAAGCAAATACCTTTCCAATAATGACCCGTGCCAAAGATGTTCTTAAAGCAAATACCTTTCCAATAAGGACCCCTGCTAAAGATGTTCTTAAAGCAAATACCTTTCCAATAATGACCCGTGCTAAAGATGTTCTTAAAGCAAATACCTTTCCAATAATGACCCGTGATAAAGATGTTCTTAAAGCCAATAACTTTCCAACAATGACCCGTGCCAAAGAATGATGTTCTTAAAGCAAATACCTTTCCAATAATGACCCGTGCCAAAGATGTTCTTAAAGCAAATACCTTTTCAATAAGGACCCGTGCTAAAGGTGTTCTTAAAGCAAATACCTTTCCAATAATGACCCATTCTAAAGATCTTCTTAAAGCAAATACCTTTCCAATAATGACCCGTGCTAAAGATGTTCTTAAAGCAAATACCTTTCCAATAATGACCCGTGCCAAAGGTGTTCTTAAAGCAAATACCTTTCCAATAATGACCCATTCTAAAGATCTTCTTAAAGCAAATACCTTTCCAATAATGACCCGTGCTAAAGATGTTCTTAAAGCAAATACCTTTCCAATAATGACCCGTGCTAAAGATGTTCTTAAAGCAAATACCTTTCCAATAATGACCCGTGCTAAAGATGTTCTTAAAGCAAATACCTTTCCAATAATGACCCGTACCAAAGGTGTTCTTAAAGCAAATACCTTTCCAACAATGACCCGTGCTAAAGGTGGTGTTAAAGCAAATACCTTTCAAAATAAAGGTATTTTAAAAAGCAAATAACCTTAGTAAAATTACTCATACTAGAGGTATTCCTTAGTTATTGCAAAACGTTTGATTGAAAAAACAATGAAGCAATATCTCTAGAGTATTTTTATTTTTATTTTAGAAAGGTAATAGGTTTTTACTGTCACCAAATGATTATAGGAAGTTATTATCTCAAAGTTTTAAAGGGATAAAATGTAGGCGAGGAAAAGGTTATCCTTCTGGTCTGGACGCAATTGTCCACCTCCGTCTCTCTCTCCTTTTGGAGCTTATGAGGTTTCGAGAAATACCTTTCCAGGCGCGTGGCTGGGCTTAATAAAACTATACGGTGCCTCTTCGGCCATTTCGCGGTTTTGATTGATCGAGTTTTAAAGGAATAAGCCGACACACATCGCCTTCTCCGGTCGCGCCGCGTAAAAGGCCCCCTTTCAACATCGATAAGCCTCGGCTATTTTGACTACGCTGAAGCGAAGGGGGAATAGGGGGATACATTTGGGATAATAGCTGGTCCGGGCCGGCTGCTGCCCATTAGAATTCGGTCGTCCTGTTATAAATAGATTAGCCACGCCTAGTTGCTCCGGAGAGAAAGCGACCAAAGGGATCCTACGGGAAACCTTAGTCAGAATATTCTATCCAAGAACTATTTTCCGCTTCGTGTTTTGACGGATAAATTACCGATTATTTCGAATTTATGTCGCCTCTCCTCGCTTGATTCGTAAAATTTAATTCTACGCGGATCGCTTGAACTTTTGGCTTCTTCCTCGAACCGACTTTCCAGGCCTGAATGCCCCCAAATTGGACGCTATTCGAAAGGGAGTTTTTCATTTTGATGACCAATTTAGAACGTTTGTAACCCTCCTCGACTTTATACGATTGCGTATCGTCAAGAGGGCATTCGGGTCAATAGAGAATATTTGGGCCTGGTATTTCAAGGAAGAATAACTACGCTCTTCCACCTTTCCTAGTGTAATATTTCCCCTTTTCTGCTTGAATTAATTACGATGCAGATTGCGAGTCTTTACGCGCGTTTCCTAGCCACAAATTTATGTACATTGAGCTCTTTCCTACAATTGAATCTTTCGTACAAAATGAATGGTGGTTGGACATTCGTAAAATCCACTCATCGAAAAATCGACATAATAAATACAAAACTACCTTTAAAAATACATGATATTTAACAAATTCATAAATGTAGGGACTAAATCTATAAGTCCATCAAAAGATATAGAAAATCATAAACCCAGAAAAATAAACCAAATTGAAATCAGAGAAAAATATTAAATTTTTCTTGAAAATCAAGGTGTTTAACCAAATTGATTTATTAATAAATGAAAACAATCGACAAATCCATGAAATCGTAAAACAAAATCCATAAAACCTCGAACATATTAACTAAAACTCGGAAAGAAAATCGACAAATTTACTAAAATCTGTAAAAACCAGGAAAACAAATCGACAAATTTAACAAAACCAGGAAAAATTACCAAACACTGAAAATTTCCACAAATCTACAAAAAACAGAAAAAATTAACAAATTTACTAAACCCTGGAAAAATCCACAAAAACCACCTAGAAAACAAAATCCACAAATGAACCGAAAGCTTCCACTCTCGTATCTTGGAGATATACTAAAGAAAAAATACGAATCCAGGTGGAAATCCACCAATCCAGAAAGTTCTCGTATAAAATCACAAATCAACCAGAAATATAAAAAATAAACCCGCCGGATTTTCGGAATGTGTGAGCCCTCGATTTGAGCACATTGGCGTTTCTCCGAGCTATTTCGAATCGCTGGCTATTCGACTCCCAAAATAACGATGGCTTAGAAATGGGTTCCTACCCCCTCTTTAAATAGGACACCCATTTTTTATTTCGGAAAAGGTTGCTATTTCAACGAGTTACTATAGTTACCCCAAATATTTTTATGCCAGTATTTTCTATCCGGTTTTTCTTTGGGCAAACTTTTAAATATATTTCGCCCCACCTCCCAAAAGAAGTAGGAGGGAAAAAATATTCTTTTGAATTCGCTTTAATAATCCTAGCTCTGGCCAAAATGACTTCGAGTTCTATTTTATATTTTCCCCGCAGACCGAATATCAAATAACAGAGGTGGGCAAAAAATTGCGAGCGTTCGGAAAAATGAGCATATAGAGTTTTAAACACGGCTTGCTCAAGTGAGCGAGTACTCAAGGCAAACGAGTTTATTTTCTCAATCTCTTATTGAGAAGCCTCTGGGCGAGCGCCGAATAGTTCGCTCTGGCGTTGATGGCTGACGGCGCGCTGAGGGAGATTCCCCCCTCGACGGGTTAGTTCCCTCACTTTTAAGCGCTCACCGCGCGCTGAGCGAGATCTCCCGATCTTCGGAATAGCCCCCTCACTTTTAAGCGACGCGTTAGTACCCTCAGTAGAAAGCGCTGACGCAGCGTTGAGGGAAAATTACCGAGAGAAGGAATAGTTCGCTCAGATTTGTGCGCTAGCTACGCGCGGATTTTGATCACGGTGAGCGACGGTAAAGTTCGTTTACGCAAATCGCTCACAGCGCGGCGAGCAAAAATTTCAAAAATCAAACATTAAACTATTACTCGGCTATGGGTTTATTATATACTTTTTTTATTAATAAAATGAAGGGTACTCTAAACGTCGGGAGTTAATGATATCTCCGATTGAATAAAATTCAAAGGTTCTTCCTAATTTATCCAACGATAAACTAGACTGCAAATATTCCGTTTAGTGTTAAAAGAGCTTTATTAAATATTAAAAGCCACAAATTATAACAATAGGCGCTAGTATACAATCTTTTGGTCTTGACAAACTTGGCAGGTGAAATGGGCTACGCGGTACGCGTTTCTTAATTTTTAGGGGATTGTGGCTCGCGCTACTTTAATGGAAAATATTAATTAATGATCGGTACCATAAAAACAAGTGGACATTTACTAACCCCTAATCCAACTCATTTGTAAATCTCCAGAATTTAATAGACAGTTTTAGCAACTACCTACAGGGGCGGTGCCAGAAGATTCTTAGGTGTAGGCTAATAATGTTTAAAAAATCAATGTAACAAAAATCAACAGTGAAGAAGCTGTCAACGATCACCGTCAAGCTCAGCATGTGGGGAGTGGGGACCCGCTGGCTGCCGGGGAGTATGAACAAGGAGGGAGGGGGTGGCATTACCAAGGTAACCTATTTAAAGTTACTATAGACAATAGGCTATAATCACTATGCTGTAAACATTGTGTCGCGCGAAAGCGATCCAAATCTAACGACTGACGATTACGATAAAAATTACATCATTCTTCCGAACTTCAAAAGGGCGTTATTTTATTTCTGGGGAGGGGGGATTTCTATTTGAACTTGTAATAACTTACACACAAATATTTTCTTTACATTTTTCTGTTTTTATTGCTTACGATGTTACATTTTATATACAATATCGGAGATATTTCAATAATTATTTAAATCTTCGCTCTTGCTTGATACCTACAAAGATTCTCAAAGATAATTGTGTGGAGCGTGTCATTTTCGCTTAATTTGGTTTGACAACAATGAAACGAAACCAAAATTAGTTACCGCCATACGCCAAACGAGGAGGCAATGAACACCGCTAATGCCCCACAATGGAACATTTTGAAATAAAAAAGGATCCACCGTGGAACTTCGGATGTCATTAGAAAGTGTTCATCTTGTAAAATACGGAACAATTAAAACAGCGAATATATTTTAGTTTCAATAGTTCAGCATTTTAGAATCACACAGCCTAATGGCCTTTAGACCAAACGAAGGTGGTCCTGAAAAGGACCGTTTTGGTTTTAGCCAATTATTTGGCTTCTTCTGGTTTTTGAATTTTTGAGACCTTTACGCAAGAACAACCAGCTACAGCCACTTCGGGGGCTTTGTTGGCATTGTCCAACTGCTCCTTATACAACTGGAGTTCAAATTCCATTGCCCCGTTCTTTAACTTGGCATTCATCAGCTCATCTGGCCTTTGGTCGAGTTCTTGTTCGTTACAGAAAATATCAAAATATTTTTCTGTAAATCGTCCTAAAATATAAAAAAACAAAAATTATCAATAATTAGTAACAATAATAATAACTATAGGTAAAACTAATTTGCTGTATTTACGTTTTAGCGATCGGCTTTCAACTTGAAGCTTGAAAAGAGGGGGGGGGGGGGTGGAACCTCAACCCCTTTCCAAACTATCCCAATCGTTTCAATTTTGGGACCCGCAGGTGGAGTCCAGACACGAAGGCGTCTCTTTCGGCATCTTAACGAGAAGGGAAAGGTTGACCACTCATAGGAAACGTCCCTTCGTCGCAGCGGGACATGACTAACCAAATATTTCCCCGAAATAGGCATTCACTCGCTAATTTAGGCTTGACTTATAATATACATATATAAATATACTTTTCGCTAAACTAAACTCCCCCTAAAAATGAGTCGTATAGCTTCATAGACTAGATCAAAACTAGCCCTTCTGAAACCGAAATAAGTATTCTATAATAAAATACCATATAGGAAAACGGAGAAAACCATGTATATTCGGGCCGCGTCTACGGAACGTTAGCTCCAAAGTATATTTTTCTGGACTACGGATAGACTAACATGAAAACGTTAATCAATAAAAATAAAAATACTACGTAATATCATAAATCCATAATTTAATGGAAATAATTCACTAAAACCTATTTACAGAGTGACGTCATCACGGTAAAAAATCACCCCTAGCGAGATGCTGATAAAGGGCACGTCATACACGAGAAGCCCTCTGTATAGAGTGTCTCTTGTGGCTAGTTATCAGTAAACGTTTTGCATATAAAGAATAAGACGTGTCATACTTATGTAACAATATTATTAACTAATGGTATTATTAGCTATTTTTACTACATTTATTTACAATGTTTATTTATTCTGTGTTACTATTTACTAAGTTGCGACTAATCGGGCCGATTAGATATTATTGAACCTTGGAATCTATAGCCGACATATTCAGACATTAGAATAATATTAGTTAATTCAAAAGCATTGAATTGGCGGCTTGGCCCGATTCATAAAATCCTATTTGGCTCTGCAAACCTTTTTTCCCACTTTGGGCTTTTTTTTCCAACACTGCCCATTCCAGACAGCAAGGGCGCCACTTACTCCTTACTGCACCTGACAAAAATATTAAAATAGGGGGACAGTCGATGGAGGTTTTTTTCTATTTAGCATCGAACCCATTTTCTTCATTCTCGCAGTTTTCAATTTCAACAATAGCGTGTACTTCTTAACGTCATATGACGGGGTCAACGCCAGAATTCCGAACTGACGCCAATGAGTCGCCCCTCCCTTGGGTCTTAGCCGTTTAAGATAGCCAATGCTAGGGCAATTTCGAAGTTTCCTATACTTATACCTCGCTTCGTAATCCTTTCTACAATAATAGTATAAATAGTAGGTTCCTTTCTCATTTCGTTACAGTTTCTTGTCGACTTTTCTCAAGTCTGCGTCTTTCGATTCGTATTTCGGTCCTTCCTTAGTTTAATTTTTTCGTGTTTTTTGCTTTAGCTGTTCATAATTTTTCTCGCCTTCGAAGTTTAATTTTTTCGAGTCCATAGTTTTGGAGTTATAGTACTTCGACTGTGGCTTGAGTTTTTTTATTCAGTTTCAGGCTTTAAGTTCGCTTCCGTATTTTACAAGATGAACACTTTCTAATGACATCCGAAGTTCCACGGTTGATCCTTTTTTTCAAAATGTTCCATTGTGGGGCATTAGCGGTGTTCATTGCCTCCTCGTTTGGCGTATGGCGGTAACTAATTTTGGTTTCGTTTCATTGTTGTCAAACCAAATTAGGCGAAAATGACACGCTCCACACAATGTTTTTGAGAATCTTTGTAGGTATCAAGCAAGAGCGAAGATTTAAATAATTATTGAAATATTTCCAATATTGTATATAAAATGTAACATCGTAAGCAATAAAAACAGAAAAATGTAAAGAAAATATTTGTGTGTAAGTTATTACAAGTTCAAATAGAAATCCCCCCCCCCAGAAATAAAATAACGCCCTTTTGAAGTTCGGAAGAATGATGTAATTTTTATCGTAATCGTCAGTCGTTACATTTGGATCGCTTTCGCGCGACACAGATGTTTACAGCATAGTGATTATAGCCTATTGTCTATAGTAACTTTAAATAGGTTACCTTGGTAATGCCACCCCCCTTATTCCTTGTTCATACTCCCCGGCAGCCAGCGGGTCCCCACTCCCCACATGCTGAGCTTGACGGTGATCGTTGACAGCTTCTTCACTGTTGATTTTTGTTACATTGATTTTTTAAACATTATTAGCCTACACCTAAGAATCTTCTGGCACCGCCCCTGTAGGTAGTTGCTAAAACTGTCTATTAAATTCTGGAGATTTACAAATGAGTTGGATTAGGGGTTAGTAAATGTCCACTTGTTTTTATGGTACCGATCGTTGACAGCTTCTTCACTGTTGATTTTTGTTACCCGCACAAACTAGACATTAGAATTATTCAAACATTTTTATTATTACTAAAATTCGGTGTGAAATAAAAACGAAAAGAACGCTATTAGTTTCAAAACCAGGTATCTAAAAAATATTATTTAAATTTGATAAAAATTTATAACGTAATTCTTTTTAAAAATGGAAAATAATCGATAACTTTGTAACTATACATTGGCCGCTATTTGTAATATTTATATTTTTAGTGTAAAAGAAGTTTGAAAAACGGCAAAAAAGAAAATTCGCGTAAATCGAGTTACCTCAATTTGGAACTAAAACAGTTTTAATATTGGCACAGGCTGGCCATTATATTAATTCCAACCCCTCCCTTTTTTCCTGAAAAAAATTATTATTTAAAAACCGTGAATCTTCGCAATTAGCTTGATCATTTGATGATATGGTTATTTTTGTCGATGTCATAAACAATGGACAAAATCGAAGATGGTTATATGCACAGATATTGTATTATATTTTACATATACATTAAAAATAATCTTATTATTAACTTATTCATACCGTCAAATGTGAAGTTTAATTTTTGAAATGTTTGCTCTTCGCGATTTACCGTAAACGAACTCTGTCGTCGTTCACTGTGATTAAAATCCTGGTGTAGGTAGTCAGGAGCGGCGTTATAGGGGTAGGAAACTAGAGCTATAACCTACTTTTGTGTTCAAATAGGGGCCCACAAATCGATCTGACGGGGCCACATCAAGTCGATTTTTAAATTCAAATAAAATATGTGATGATAGTTAATACTGTAAAATTTTAAAAACCGCACTAATATCAAATAATAAATAAATTACCTGAATTTGCAAAATTGAATTTTAAGTCAATACATAGAGGGGCCCAATATTGAGGAACAGGGGGCCCACAAATGATAAACATTATTAGCCTACACCTAAGAATCTTCTGGCACCGCCCCTGTAGGTAGTTGCTAAAACTGTCTATTAAATTCTGGAGATTTACAAATGAGTTCGATTAGGGGTTAGTAAATGTCCACTTGTTTTTATGGTACCGATCATTAATTAATATTTTCCATTAAAGTAGCGCGAGCCACAATCCCCTAAAAATGAAGAAACGCGTACCGCGTAGCCCATTTCACCTGCCAAGTTTGTCAAGACCAAAAGATTGTATACTAGCGCCTATTGTTATAATTTGTGGCTTTTAATATTTAATAAAGCACTTTTAACACTAAACGGAATATTTGCAGTCTAGTTTATCGTTGGATAAATTAGGAAGAACCTTTGAATTTTATTCAATCGGAGATATCATTAACTCCCGACGTTTAGAGTACCCTTCATTTTATTAATAAAAAAGTAAATAATAAACCCATAGCCGAGTAATGGTTTAATGTTTGATTTTTGAAATTTTTGCTCGCCGCGCTGTGAGCGATTTGCGTAAACGAACTTTACCGTCGCTCACCGTGATCAAAATCCGCGCGTAGCTAGCGCACAAATCTGAGCGAACTATTCCTTCTCTCGGTAATTTTCCCTCAACGCTGCGTCAGCGCTTTCTACTGAGGGTACTAACGCGTCGCTTAAAAGTGAGGGGGCTATTCCGAAGATCGGGAGATCTCGCTCAGCGCGCGGTGAGCGCTTAAAAGTGAGGGAACTAACCCGTTGAGGGGGGAATCTCCCTCAGCGCGCCGTCAGCCATCAACGCCGGAGCGAACTATTCGGCGCTCGCCCAGAGGCTGCTCAATTTAGCCCTCTCGCTGAACAAGAGCAGCTGGAATTCGAATTTGAAGCGCTCGCTCATTACTGCAGGATTTTCAAAAACGAGTGCTCACTATTTTTGCCCACCTCTGTCAAATAATGGAGTGACATTATATTTTGTCGCGGTCTCGGTTCTTTTAGGTCGTTATAAAAAGGAGCGATATATTTAAGCTAACGTGGTCGTTATTGTAGCGGGTCTTTTATCGGTCTACTGGCTCCTGTAGAAGTGTTCTATCCGCCGTGCGCCGGTGCTCAAGGTGAAGTTAACTTACATGATTTGGTTTTTATCTACTTTCATTTTTTATGAATTAATTTAATAATAATATTATAAGTATTACTATAGTAAGTATGACACAATAAGTATGACATACACAGCGATATTGAAAATTTCACTATTTGATGAGAAAATGTGATTTTTACTTTTTGGAACGTTCAATAAGTCTTGTCCGCTCTATAAAAAAGTCTGAAGCCCCATTTTCATGCTCGCTGGTAGCGGATAAAAATCGTCAAAATTCGCTTCCGCCACTCGCAAGCGTGAAAATAAAGCTAAAATATCTGTTTGAAACAGATCGACGCGGAAAGTGGAAAAAGTGTATAGCTGAAGCGGATTTTGTCGATTTTTACCCGCTACCAGCGAGCATGAAAATGGGGCTTGACAGTTCCAAATATTAGTAACAACTAAAGAAGAGTCACCAGTCGCTCGGTCCTTAGCACCATTATAATATATGTGGTCATTGTCGAAACCGTATATCCGTAGTAAAAATGTTGAGTTTTAATTATATGATGTGGTTTACTTACGACTTTTACGTTACTTATACCAATATCGATTTAAACTTTTCTCATTGAGAGTAAAATAATAAATAGAAAGTAAATCTTGATACCAAAGGGTCGAATTGAGTAAAAGTTTCGAACAATAGACGTCTTAAATTACGCGGAACAATTAAGGTAATGTGATCGACGGCTTTCGTACCTTCCGCTATTTGGCAGAGTCATTTTTCCATTGTGTTTCTGGCGTGATATTTTATCTCTCCATCCGTCCGTGTCGATTCCTCGAGGTTCGTTTAACCTGGGAAATGACGGCTCGTTCCAAGATGACGGTTAGGAGCCCACCAAAGAGGCGCGGTTATCGGCCGTTATATTAGTAGAGCGCGTGGATGACTTTACGCGTGAGGAGGTCTAATATTCGCCGCATCAATGTCCGCTCTCTCAGTCTCTCTTGTTGGCCGGCGTGTAAAAATTTGCAGCTTGGATGGCTAAAAGCATATATAGCGCCAATGCCAATGGACCCCAGAGCTAAAGAGAGTGAACATGAGCGTTTTTCCTGGGACGTGGTTTTCCTTAAATTGACTCAATTGAAGGGAAATGCCCGAATCGGTACGAATATAAATATATATATATATATATATATATATATATATATATATATATATATATATATTATACTACATTTTGAAGCTGTTAAGAAATATCTGTATATGTACAGATGTGTTTCAAAAGGTTATGCAAAAATTTTAAGGAGTTGTAGGGGTTAGTTGAGAAGTATGCCAGTTTTCCCCCATTTTCCTACGATGAGTTAAAAGAGCGCCAGCGAGCTTCAAAGTGTGGCCTACTAGCCCCTGGAAGAAGGCTGCAACGAGCGCAAAACCAAACAGCAGAGGAATGCGAACATTAAGGTTTGGGTTCCTCTGATAGGTAAAAAAGGACTTTGTAAACAAATCGAGGTAACCAGCGTAAAAGAGTAAACTTAAACAGCATTTAAAGTCCCTGCTGCTTGGGTTTGCGCTTGTTGCAGCCTACTTCCCAGGGCTTGTAGGCCACACTGTGAAGCTCTCTGGCGCTCTTTTAACTCATCGTAGGGAAATGGGAAAAAACAGGCATACTTCTCAACTGACCCTCTACAACGCCTTAAGCCTTTTGCATAACCTTTTCAAACACTCTGTATAACATTATTGTTATCTTAACTAATCTGCTTTATAATTTAAAATTCGTTAATCAAACATCTATCTGATACAAAGCTACTTTAAAAAACACTTGAAGTAAATGAAACGTTTAATTTCTGATCTGATATCTCAGTATCTCAGATAAAAAAATGTAAATTCGATTGAAGAAAACTACAAACTTGCTAACTGGGTTCGTATTTCTTACAGTTGAAAAAATCAGAAACAAAAAACAGTACACCAATGGTGATTGGAATACTATATCATACAAATAAGTATTAGTGATTATGAACATGGTGAAAACATAGTTGTCAAATAAGTAAATATCCCTAAGCAAAGTAATCTTTACTTTTAACATCCTCAGGTGGAATAGTACAAGCGGTAAATGTTTGTGCAGAGGTGATTTGCAATCTCCAACGATAGGGTTTTACCGTTTTTGGATTGAAGTCGCTTAAGCCGTAAGCCGTGTATCACTAAATGTGTTTCCAAATTTTGAAATTGAATAAAGGGTTGATTTTACGATCATTTTGACCAATCTAGGGTGGATGGTGCAAAACGAAACATTTTTACGTTTTAATAATAATAATCAGTTAGGCTAATACCCAAGGCGATATATGCTAGGCCTTAATGGTGTCCAAAAAGGACCACAAAAACCCACCACACCTAGGTGTCTCAAATACACATAAAAACTTTACTACGTGCAAAAAGTGTAGGCAGAGGCTTCAGAATTATTGGAGGTGGCTCAAGCGCCCCTTAACACAACCTAGCGACGCCACCGCGAGCCTACAAAGATACATGTTTCACTTTTATAGTCTAGATGGATACTTATCCCTTAAGAGAGATATTCAATTACATTATACAGGGTGTGTTGAATTGCTCTGACAGGGCATTTATTTCAGAAACTGCAAGAGATAGAGTTGCGAAATTCTCACGGTATAATTTTTAGTGTGGGATAATAATTTCGGGTTTTTGTAAAAAACATTTTTCACCGGTAGGTGCTAGAAAAAACGTTTCGATGAGAAAGTTGTAGTTGTCGAAAATGTTCAAAGAAATTGGTTTCATTGGAAAAGAACACTTTTTCACGAAGATATGAGTTCAGAAACAATACCCTGAAAATTTATCAACTCTATCTCTTGCAGTTTCTGAAAACATTGCCCAGTTAGAGCATTCAAAACATCTTGTATTATATAGAAATACTCTGAAGAGGATTTACTAACTACCTAGGTTAGTAAACTTGATTATAAGACTTTATTTTTTATTTACTTGTATTGCAGAAAGGGATATTTCTTCCTTGTACGAGTTATATAGATAAAGTCGATGTTTTAGGGAGTCTACCCCTGAGGTTAAATATCGAGGCTTTTATACTCTCGGCCGTTTGGCCACGACTTTCGATACGGATCCCCGCAGATTATCCAATAATTCGACGTACGTTCCTCTCTGACTTCAGCCAAATATCCGACGGAAATGTAACTCGTTATAAGTACACACCAGGGGCCCTTAGAGAGATTCGGGCTTCGTAACCTTCTGGGCAAATGCCCCTGCTTCGGGGCGTATGTGGATTGAATGCTATGGCCGCGCGCTTTAAGCTTAAACGAGTTTGCCCCTTTTCTTAATGGTGTAGGTACACCCTCCCCCTCTTACAATTCCCCCTATAATGCCCCCTTTGCGAAGAACCATGACTAGGAACTATAATATTGATCTTAGGAAATGTTCCTCGTCCCTAGGGGGGAGGGGGTTATTTAATTTGGAAACTGATCATTTATTTCGGTTTTGAGTACCCTAATACCTGTTTCATCGTCCAAAAGTGTATTTATAAAAACCAAATTATTTTCCTCGAATTTTGTCCGCAATAGTCTGGATTATATTAAGCTGATCCTTTTAATAAATTATCTTTATGACCGAAACATCATTTATAGAAGGCAAAATTTCAATAACGTTCTTAAGCTTCTTTCACATTAGATAAAAATCGGTCCAACTAGTTGGCCGATCGATCCGTGAACGATTCAACTTTTTTCAACAATTCATCATCTTTGAGCGGACCAATGAAAATGCGTTATACTTTTCCGTCACGTTTACTACAAATATATCACAGATAGTATTAAATTTTTGTATAATATATGCTGAATTTAATAATAATCAATAATAATAGTAATAATAATCAGCTAGGCTAATACCCAAGGCACCACCTTAGACCCAAGTCATTTAGCGATTTTTAATGCTTTTAAACAGGTGGCCGTGTTACAATGCGTAGGAGGGTGGTCGAAAGCCCTTCATGCCTCCACAAGTTTAAACTGTGGGGAGAGAGCTCGCAAACTCAACGCAGATGGAGTGGTTCCGAGTTTTCACCCAGTGCCACAAGCTGGGATCGAACGCGTCTCCTGCTGTGAGGCGAGAGTGCTAACCACTCCACCACCCCACTACCTAATTATGTTCAAATGCATGACAATTAGACCCTATTAAAATAGTTCGTGCCACGTGGAAATTCACACGGACTAATAAAATACTGTTACTTAATTATTTTAAACTTCATTTTGTAAGAAATGAACATAATTTTAAATCTTAATGTTACAGTACAAATACAATTGTTTATTCTTGGCGTCTCGCCAATGCTTCACCTCACGACAAAGGTGTAAAATCAGTGTGATGGACTGGTACACAAATAGTAAAGATGTTCTAGAAATCATCAATTAGTAGTATACAAATACAAATTGTTGAGGTCAAAGCGCCATCCGTTGAAGTTTAAAATGGTATCAATAAACACCTTGCCATTGATGCCCTATATACCTATCACCTGAAGTCCAAACTATATATTCCTGGAGTAAGTCTGGAAGCCAAAGAAAATAGAGATATTAATAAAAAATAAACAAAACAGAAGGCAGTGGCGTAGCTAAGATCTCCACCCCACTCGCGAAATTCTTTTGAGAGCTATTATAATCAGTGGAGTTTATGGAGGGTGAGTGAATATCTAGCCCATAGGCTAAATATTATTCTAAAATTAAATATTTGAAATTGAAATTAGGTTAATAGAAATGTTATTAATTGAAGGCTCTTAGGTGGATTACAATCGCCGCAGTGAGAATACCGACACTTTGCAGAAAATGGTTTTATGAAATAATGCAATTGAGAATAAAGTTTTATTAAATTAGAATCAATTTAAGGCCAAAGTCGCGGTGAATCTTAGATAGAGTAGTTTAATCAATATTTTCGTACGAAACCCTGGCGTCTTCCAAATCGGCTAAAGCGCGTTTGTAAGTCAGTAATTGGATTGCGTTAGAAATTTTCGTTCTGGGTATTGGTAACCTATTTCAACTAAAAGTTTACTGAACCATTACGTTTGTAATTAAGTCAGGTATTTCGAAAGACTTTGTGGGATAAATATAATAAAACCATTTTATGAATATTAACCTTCGCCTGCTGAATATTTAACGAAATCTGTGTTATCAGAAGTACATAATATATCTCTGACGAAAAAAGTAATCGTATTTTTATGTTGCTATGATGTTATTTGAATTTACCTCTAATAGTGGAAGGCTTAATGACTGGTTGAGTTTCAAATACTATTAAATCCCCAAAACGTGGTTTATAAATAATTTTAATTTCTACATTTTTGCGGTTGTTTTTGTGTCGTGATATAGCCTGGATCAAAATGGTGATCTAGATGGATACTTTTGATATAAACTTATGTTTTTATACCAGAAGAATTAGCGAAAATGAATTTCACATTGTCAGGCGTGGCTCCTAATTTCCTTAATTATATTTCGAGCTACGTTCCGAGTGTTATGACGGGCGAACTGTCACTCTTATATAGACTGTCAACTAAAGCCATTGTCCGACTAGACCGAGTTGTTCGAAATGTTTCGCAGAACCGCTTTTGTTAACTTTTAAAATTGTTATAGGAAAATATTTCACGGGTTAATTCGAAGTGAAATGACGGGGGCTCAACAGTTTCTAGTTTTAAATTGCTCCGGGCGTTATCGGCAAAACCATTCCGGATTTTTGGTGGCTCTGAAATATGATCACGAGGTCCCTCCGTTATGGAACCGCTTTACGTGTCCCGCCTATTCAATTCCCAAAAATTTTGAGCCCCGTAGTTAGGCTACGCTCCAAGTATACATTCTACCCTTCGTGCCACCGAGAGAAACTTTTCAACTTTTAGCTACGGTAATTTGAGGCTATCGCCGGTTGCGAAAGTTGAAAACCGCGGAGCGTAAGGATTTTTTCTTCTCGTGTCGGATATGACGAGTTGTATAAGGAAAATGATTCCGTCACTATGGCAACCGCCTCGGAGGATGAGCTAGTTTCCCGGCGCGTATAATGGCGACTATTAAAGGGACATATTCAACCCCGCTTTTTATTAGCCAGCCAGAATGGAATGGCGGGTGCGTAACGATTTAAACCAATTTATAGAGCTATTTTTGGCTTCGTCAAATAAAAGAAGCCATCTTTCACTCCGCGAGTAACCAGCATTCGCCCAATATAGGGTCTTCCCCAGAGGCGTTTTTATATTTTCCTTAGTTTGGGGTATTGGCCGTTGGGGGGCGCTCCTTCTCTCTCTCATTTCGTCGTCGTTTTCTTCTAACGATAATTGCCTCCTTTCCTTCTTCGCCTTATACGCTTCTGGCGCTAAGGGCATTATCGAAATCCGTTTGCCTAATACTTGTCGGCCCTCAGAGGCCAAAGCCGCTCGCCGTTATTGAAGAGCGAATATTCGGATCCCGTCAGCTTGAGATATACGAAGCCTTAATCCCTACGACTAAGACGACGTTTCCTTTCAGATTCATATTCTTTGAAGTCTGCTATATACATTTTATGATTTCCTAATCTCGATTTTACCCAAAACTAGACGGGTAATTACTTATTTCGAATTTCCCGTGTTTATTTGCTCCAAGATCTCCCTGGACAATTGAAGGGGTGAATCCAATATTTTGGTCGAACTCAATTAGAAAATAATAAAAATAAAACAGACTAGGGTAAATAAATATGTCTTCAAAGCGGATACGTGATTTAAGATAATAATAAGCAGCAAGGCTAATACCCAAAGCACCACATTAGGCCCAAGTCGTCGAGCGACTTTTAATGCCTTTAAACAGGTGGCCGGGTTGCAATGCGTAGGATGGTAGTGGCAAGCCCTTCATGCCACGCGAGCCAACAGCTCCCTACATATGTCTCTATGGCTGGCACAGGATGTAACACACGTGTCTTTATGGTGGAAACAGGCTTTCAACCGATTCTAAGATATTTTAAGTACATTTTACGCTTTACAGTAAAATCCGAGGTAAAATCTGTACGCTCTAAAATTACCAGTGTAAGATTTACCACCACCGCAACGAAAAAATTTCATATAGAAACAGTTGCGAAGCGAAGCCACTCCGCCTTATATTAAACGCTTTATAATCACAAAAACATAAGTGACGAAGTACGAAGTAAAGTACGCGGAGTAGTACAGCAAACGTACAGGTAGAAATGCGCACCAAAAGTACGAACCAAAGGACGCAACAACACTCTGTAGAAATAAATGACCGCTAGATGCCACCGTTGAAAATTTCAAGGTCGAGATGACATTTTGGGGATGGGTGTCTTAACAAACAACATTTAAAATAATTGTATAACGTGACTATAACGTTAGTCTAACATTGGCTTAACCAAAAATATACTACTCCAGCAGTATATTCTATCTATGTAGTTTTAATTGAAAAATCGCCAAAAAAAACATTAATATGGACAAATAACCAATTTGTTTGCCGCCGATCGACTACACTGTTTGTGAAACTAATACATACAAATCCCTAAATCTAATAAAACAGTTACGGAAAAAGAGGCTGGCTACCGAAGGACCATGGTACGAAAGCTTCAGTGGCGTAACGACAACGTTTGGGCTCCGCCGAAGGATATCAAAAGGGCCCTTTATAAAAGAAAACTGTTTTATTGGTTATCAAGCATTAGTACAATTTTCGTAGCAAAAAATTAATTCTTAAGACGAAAGGGCCCCTATTTTCTGAAAATGTCATGCCCCCCCCCCCGTGTTTGCGGGCTCTGCGGGTCCCTAGTTACGCCACTGGAAAGGTTCTGTGTTTTTTTTTAAATAAACGAATTTTATCCATCGATTAGCAGTCTTTTTTGATTATTAATATTTTAAATATTTATTTACATTCTGATATTTTCAGATGCGTCGATATGGATGTAAATGAAAGCCAGATACTTTCAACTTATCTCAATTCATAGCAAACCAACAGTCAAAAAGTGAATAGATTTCAGTTGCCTCGCATTTATCACTCCATTTAATTCCCTTTAAAATTTTAACCACTGTTTGAGTAGTTTTAACAGGGCTATCTACTAAATATCAGTTTGCTGACCTAACTAATTTATTCATTAATTAATTGATTAATTATCTGGAAAATTAAGACTAGAATAACTTGAGCACTTGACCGTTGGAAGGACTATATCTACGTGACAAGATATATTTAACGGCAGATGTGAAATTATACTACACTTTGATCTTAGCAAAACGACGAAGAAGCTCATAATTAAATTTTAATTATTCGAAATCATCTATTTTTACAAAAGAAATTATTTTAGAGATGCCGATTTACACATGTTTTATTTGCATTCCTAAAACGTACATTATAAAATTACACCAAACATTATGTGAATTGGCAAGCCTTTCATATTTAAACCGTTTTCTAGAAACCTAGCCGTTGCTATCGCCTCAGAACAAAAACACAACGCAAATATGAAACGTCTTAAAGTTAATAAGCCAGAAATCGAGAGGTTAAGCAGATCACTTTAGAAGTTTGAACGACAACGTCGAGAGTCAGGTGATTATAAAGGCCTGTGCAAGCGTTTGATTTCATTTTCGTTTTTGGAAGTTTTAGTTCGCCGGTATTTCCCGATAGAGGCGCTCTTCCTTTACATTAGAGTTTTGAATTTCCGAAGTTCCCGCGTATAATCATTGTGGAGTCGGTGTCTTATAAGGAGGAAGGCGGAAATGTTTGTCGAGAGTTTTAAGTAAGATATTTTCAAAATCTTTCATGACTAAAATAAATTAGAGAATATTTTATTTTCTAATAAATTCATTAATTATAATCAATTTATTAGAAAAGACTGTTATTTATAAAACTAGGTTATTTTAACTGATAAAATTTTTGCCAAGAACTATTGTAACATACTTCATTATTTAGATTTTAATTTGAGGATTTACAGTGAAAATTCCATTAATAAAATGGTATTAGACAGGATATTAGCAAAATTAGCCCGCCGAACGATTCAAACTTTCGGCGCGAATCTCGAAATATTTGAAAAGTAAAAGACAACGCATAAGTCGCAAGCTCCTGGCACCCCCTAGCTGAGCAGTTTGCACAGGCCTTTATAATAACGTAGGCACCGTTATAATCCACAACTTGCGATTCGCGTCTCTACTTCCGACTCAAAACTCTTTATAACTTGAAGACGGGACTATTTTTCTGTCGAGCTTATGTGCGTGTTACCAATCCTAAATACTGGTTTAAATTCAAATGCGCCTAAGCGGTAAACCAGGGTACACGAAAACCAAACAATATTTTGGTTAATCAATGCTCACAGCCATACATAAGGTGCGGCTTAGTATTAGATAAACATATTTTTCATTTCGTCGTGTACCTTGAGTTAAAAAGGATCGTGTTGACAAAATAAAATGATTTTTAAACAACTTCAAAGGTTTGTTTGTTACGAGAAATCATACAGATTCGCGAAAAAATTCAATTGCAAAATAGTTGCAACCACTAGAGACAGATGCCGCCACGGTAGAACGATAAAGTTGATATAGTCTCCTCATGGAACGAAATTGGTCCCACGCCAGCCAGATTTAGTTGTACCTCTATTTATTCCCAACTCAATGGTTTAACCTATCTACTATTCGTAATTTTGCTTATATTGCTATAAGTTCTTTACTTCTGCCTCCATAATATTATTATGTGTAGCAGAATACACGACGAAGAATATTTTGACTGGACATTCTAATTTTAATATGATTTTCATAGAGTAATGTATTTTCCTTATCGTGAGGAACTATGGAAATTGTGATATGGTACCTAGTGCAATAGTAAACATTCTAAATGACGTTACTATATTCACTTACATTTCAACGTAGTATTGGCCAACTACTTTCCAATATTATCTTGCGGTTAGAAGTAAAGAACACCCATTTTACTAAAACTATCGATAAGAATCTCTAGTTTTTCTAAATCAAAGAGTATATCGTAAATTTAATTTTATCTTTATCTTCCATTTTTCACTGGTTGATTTGGTCTCGACGCCTTTCATCGAGTCAAATTGTAAATTTATTCGTTCTAGAGTTCGCGTTTATTTTTCTACGGCCTATTTCTTTCCGGCCTTCTCCAAATATTGACGCTCCGCGATCAGGGACTTGATAATCGGAAACCAACTGTTGATAGCAACGACTCCGCCCACTTTTTAGCGTCACCAACTTCCGCGTCGTGGCATCCGCTTTCAAAAGGTAATTTAATTCTCTCTCTTCTGCCACCATCGACCTCCTTATCATCCTGGTCGCTGCAAATACGGAAAGTCGCCCACTTCGGAAGCGCGAAACCCAGAGTTCAGCGGATAAAATGGCCGTATTAAAGGCGTGTAGAAATCTTTTACGGAATTTCCGTCGTTCTACCGTGTTTACCGTTCGGTCACTCTATTTTCCAACCGTATTCTCCAGCCCCTCGCGTGAGTTTTATAGTTGATTCGACGTTCAATTCAAAATCTCTCCGTCATAGCTGACGGGGCGAACGAAGGAGATAAGGGGTGTTGAGCCTGTGCCGAGTATAGACGGGAAGGTTGTCCGTCTGGATTGGCCCCTCGCATTCACTCGTGGATATTAAAATCCTGTCGCTTCCCGGTCATCCGGTCTCCGCCGCAGCCTAGTGTCCGCTCAATCGATGACCAAATCGAATCAAGAAGAAATGGCTGGAGAAACGCGATAGTGGAATAAAGGCGGCTCTTCCGAGGGACAGATATAGCTCAAAGGGGGCAGAATCTAACGAGGCCTTTCGCCTAGTAGGACCTACAGGGTCGTCCCTGAAAGATCAACACCGAACTCCGTCGTCGGTATAGTTTTTTACTATGGCGGACTATAGAACATTTGATTAGACGCGAGCCGTACTAAAACGTGTTTGTTCTCGTTTCTCAATTGCCTTTGGTCAAGCCTTTCTTTCCCTCAAACTATAAACGCGCCTACCTGCCCGAGGGGGTTTTCGTTGGACGCTCGGAAATGAGACTACCCGCCCGTGCCTTCTCCGTAATTTATCACCTTCCAGGACTGGCTCAGAGAAAGCTGTTTTCCCAAATCTATACGTTTGGAAGTCGCGCCAGGATGGAAACCCGATCGGAATCGTGGCTCTGATATAACTAGCTGAGCTGACATTTTGAAAGGTCGCTGTGGGGTCTCTTTATTACATTACGAGCAGAGAGAGAGACGGATAAACGCTAGCCAACTGTCCATGATGCGTCACACTCGTATGTCCTGATAGTCGTGATTTACAAGAAGCTCGAAATCCTTAATCCTAACGCGAATTATATATATATACATATATATATATATCTTCGCCTCGTACTACCAAAAAAAATATTAATTAAAATTGTATTAACGATTACCGAAGGACTAATATCGAAAAAGGTCTGCACAGTCGATACAAGTTTATTTGATAAATATGTAAAGGATTATCTGGTAGTTTAATATTTATCATTATAATCGTAAATAATATAATAACATTAAGTATGACAATGCTATTGTTTTAATGATAATTACCCAACCGAACCTTATTTCGACACTGACACTCTCGCGAAGCTCCGACTTGGACTCGCACTTGAACACATGTTATCATCTTTGGTAGTGGTATATTTCGCCTTAGGTATATTTAGACACTAGAGGACTCTGTGCTGAAAACCTTTGAAAATCAGTTCGTGGTAATTCTTGATAATTGTCATACTTATAGTTTTAATGTTGCTTAAGTTAAAATCAATGGGTATTTCGGTGAAAAAATTTCCAAATTGAACTATCACCATTTTGAAGGCATACAAATTTTGAAGGTGAAAATGGACATTTACTAAAGATCACTTATTTAAAATTTCAATCTCCTAAAATTTAAGATTTTCTAACTAAAGTATCGGAATCTTTATCCACGCAGTTTTCGAATTCGATTAAGAATAAGATTTGTACAGATTTCCCAATTCATCTCCTAACTCGATTAGATATTAGAGGTTTTTTTCAATAAAAAGCTTCACGTTTAGGTATTTCGCGACAAATCAGATGTAATGAAGAAATCGTCTGCTTATTTTCACAGGTATTGTGACGTCATAGCACTTACGATTGTTAGTATAAAGAAAAATAAAAAAACTTGCTACGATCTAGATTGCAGATAAAGATTATTCTTACCAGAAGTATATAATAGACCCTTATGAGATAAGTATCCATATAGGCAATATAAATGAAACCTGTAATAATAACAATAAGTCATCGAGCGACTTTTAAAGCCATTAGTTCAGGTGGCCGGGTTGCAATGCGTAGGAGGGTGGTGGCCAGCCCTGCATGCTACGCGAGCCAACAGCTCACTACACTAACTAACTGCCCGGGCCTTGGCAAAATATAAATTACGGGCCCCGTGACAGCTGTTACTACTGGAGACTGCTGTAACCTTTTTGGAGAGACGTATACCTCATTCGCTCAAACCCGGGTCCCCAGTCTGCCCGGTACCCGGTTATTTGAACCGGCTTCCCCCCTCTCTTATCGGGCCTGGTTCGAGGCAGTCTACAAACCATCGATGTTTACAGCGCATTTCAGCTCAAAATTAACCACCGTTGTAGAAATTAAACTGCATAGTGATATGCGGGGATATTTAACCATTTTTTTCCGGATGTATTACTTTTAGCAAACCGGTATGACGTATTTTTCAACAAAAAAAATGAATTTCAAAAAATCATCCTGAGCCTGCGTAGTCAGAATTTTAGTTCCGGGGGTGGGCGGGAGCACACCATTAAAAAAAGAAATACATAATAAAAAGATTTGTACGTACGACCGTACGTTTTGGACCCCCCTGGCTACGCCACTGAACTCCTTAAGCAAATAAAATACTTGTTTCTAAGAAATGTCTTATACACTTCTGTTGTCGTGAATGAAAAATGAAGCTAAAAGTACCTCGATTTTATTTAGTCATTTTATTTTATTTTCAACTATTTTATGAAAACACAAATCAATTAATAAATAATTGTAGATCTTTAGGAATTAGTGAGACGTTTTATAGTTTCCATTATTAATGTAATTTATTTTTGTCACAGTGTTAATTGTTTCTGCGCAATAACGAAGGTCGCCGAAACAAGATCCGTATGAAAATGTACGTAATCGCAGTTCGAACCAAATAATAGCGGAACTGTTCTGTCGGTCGGTATAAATATTCATTTGGGAAAAAAACAGGAAACTCTGTCGAAGGTTGATAACGGGCGTAATGTGGTTTCTTATCGCTAATTAACTGCTTTTTTGCTTGTTTATTAATTTCCACCAAGAATGCATTTATATTTCAGGAGAATAACTCGCTATCCCCCTCTCGCTACAAGCAAATCAAATCAGCAGGCCTGATACTCACTTACACAGTAGAATTTAGTCAGTTTAGTGACTAAAAAGTTTTAAAAAGTTACTGAAAATCTACCAAAAAATTGTAAAAACAAAACTGTTTTATTGCGTTTTATGACTAGTTATACAACCAAATTAGTAACTATATAACCAAAGGAAGTTATATCACTTAGACTAATTCCACGTCTAGAAAGTTTTTATCACTAATAGCTGTTTTCAACCCAGTGGCGTAGCTGATGGTCCGAAGTGGGGGGGGGGGCAGCTAACCATAAAAATATTAAAAAGGGGGCCTCATAGAGATTTTTGCGGGGGGGGGAGCCTCTGAATTCTCAGCTACGCCACTGTTTCAACCGCTTATTTGTTAATTAAAAAAAATTAAAAGCCAACGGAGTTTGATTTTGTTTTATTATTTGTAAAAAAGGGTTGTAAGACAGTTTTCTAACGTTCAACGCTAAGGAAAATTCGAATAAAGTGATAAATAGTAACTAATAGTAACTTTTAGTGACAGATTTAAAAAAAGTGATTTTAAGTGAGAAAAGGGACTCAGTATCAGGCCTGAATCAGCTATTTTGTGATTAATATTTTCTTTTAAACCATTGTTAATGTATTATATTAAAAATGTTAAATAAAAGTACCACTACTTCATAGTTAAAATTTTGGTCATAAGTATTACCGCCTACCGAACGAGTTTTAAATTGAATATGTGAAAGCTGTCTGTTCGTTCAAAATTATCTCGGCGCAACAGCTGAAAGTTTCAACCGAAAAACATTCAAAAGTCGTCTGCTATTTCTTCACATATGGCGGTTTATTTTCGCTTGTTCCGGGATTTGGGAGTAGGGTAAGAAGAGTAAGGCTATGACGTCATTTTACTCCGATTCTGTGGTGGCGAATAGTTGGAGTCGGAGTAAAAACATTTTTCCAAAATGGATTCCTGTGGCCTTTTTTGCGGATAAATTTTGGCTAGCAGACGACAAAATACGATTCACTCCTTTACACCTCCTTTTCAGAAGGAGTAAAAAGAGTAGCGCTAATACTCCGGAACCATCTAAAGTCATTATAATAAATATATTCTTGATTCGACCGAGGGGCGCTGGAAATGTTTTATTTTGAAAGGGGATAATTAATGCTTGGCAAGTGTTCACTTCATTTTTCTCTGAAATACTTTAAAATGGATCAACGTTTTCGTATTTCCAACACCAGTTATAACAGAGCGATTGGCGCTAGTTAGCCTAGTTAGGTTAAAATCAAGAAACATCGCGTGTTCCTAATAATTTTAACTAGTCAATGTGGCCCCCTCCCCGTTGTTTCGCACCTGGTGTCATTGCCCTTTACTGGAAAGGTCAACCCGTGTAATTGGCTTTTCGGTTTACGGTTGGTTTAAAACTTAACGAAGGAAAGATTAGACCCAGTCGAGAAAAGTGAACACTTCAGGAAATTTGATAACCCGCGCTACGTCTTAAATGTTGCCTTATTATATATCAAGGAAATTTGCTATATTTCAACAGGATTTGGGTTCTGGGTAGAGGTTCTAGGGTTTGAATTTCCTTACCCCTTTCGAACTCCTAGCCCCGTGAATTCGACAATTTAATATTTGTGAAAATTGCCTTTCTCAATTTCTAACGGAAGCCACTCAAACTTGACAGCGGCGTTTGTGGTTGTGGCTGTTCGTTGCTGGCTCGGTGCCCACTGATTAGAACAAGGATTACGTGCATATTGTAAATACATTTGGAGACGAAGTCGAAGCCTAATATCTCGTTATCTCAATTACAGTCTTTAGTAGTAGGATTGTGTCACAGCTACCGATAACAAACGTATTATCGTTATGAAAATATAAACAAGGCTAAAAGGGAGTAGAACTCTCCTTGTTTGGTAGGGTGCGCCAAACAAGGGTTAAACCATCCTTTTTTATTAGGGTGCGCCATAGCTTCTCTCTTTTCTCGCTCATGGCGCTAGTCTAGAACGATAGTAGAAACACCCAATTCTTCTATTAGAGTGCCCGCCCTGAAGAGGTTTTCTCACTTGAAATCTTTATTGTTTCATATTTAGTGTTTATTTTTAAATGCACCCTTAATTAACGTATAAACAACAATATCCGAGCTATAAATTAATTATTTTCATTATAGGTTGGATATTTATTCAACTATAATTTCTTAATAATGAGGTAGATATGAGAAATTAAAGTACCAAAGCGGGGATATTATTAGTGGGATAATTCCTCAAAAACCACTGTATTTCACACTACGTATAACACGTGGTTAGAAAAATGAGGGGAGGGAATTATGTATTCCCCCAAATTCCCGAGAAGGTTATACTCCCTTTAAGCGAGGGTTTAGGGCTAACGAACCGAAGTAGGAAACGAGCATTGATTGAATAAACCAATCCCACTTACTGTCATAGCAGACGGCAAAGCTTAAATAGTTTATTTTAGGTGGATACGTTTCGCTTGATCCGGGATTTCAAAGTAGGATAAGAAGAGTAACCCTAGGACGTCATTTTACTTCCATTCTGTGGTGAAGAATAGTTTGAGCCAAGGTAAAAACGTTTACCGAAAATGGTTGCCTGTGGCCATTTTACCAGAATAATTCTGGACAAGCAGACGATTTATCAGTTTTCTCTCTTTTTCCCACTTTGGTGAAGTGGTGAAAAGTGTATCCTCAATACTGTGACCTCAGGGCCGTTTTATCCAATGGGCACTGTGCCCAGGGCCTACGGTGGTTTGAAGGGGCCCAGGAAAGTTTGAGTGTGAAAAAAGTCTAGTAAAAAATGTAATTCAATTTAATCTTTAGTCATTACCGTTATAAGAATATTTCATTTTTCAGTAACCGAAGGTCACTTAATATAATATTCGAGTCATACCAAAAGTATATAATTAATCTCTTACGAGAGAATTATTCACAAAAAATAGTGCGGGGTTAAATGCATTATATATAGCACTGGATTTTATAAAAGTCCAAGTAATACAGGCCGTAAATAATAACGTTGTAGAATGATTAGTTAGACTAATACCTTAGGCCCAAATCATCTAGCGACCTTTAATAATAATAATAAAAAGCTAGGCTAATACCCTTGGCACCACGTTAGGCCTAAGTCATCTAGCTACTTTTAATGACTATTAAAAGAGGTGGCCGGGTTACAACGCGTAGGAGGGTGATGGCAAGCCCTCACGCCACGCGAGCCAACTGCTCCCTACATTAACTATTACCGTTCACCTATACAAGTTTTTATGGAAAGGGGAAACCGAAGAACTCGAGGGAAAACCCCTTAAACCAGTGGGGAGATAGCTCGCGAAGAAGTAGTTTAGAGGTTTCAAGCAGGGTCACAAGCTGAGATCGAACCCGGCTGCTCTCGCTGCGAAGACATGTGCTCCATTTTAACGACCTAAATGGATACTTCAATATTATAAACTTCTGGTCATAAAATGAAATTCGAAAAGTTTTTTTTCCTACGATTGCCCTAAGCATTAATTTGTTTCGCAATTAAAAAAGTCACAATTGGTTCCCGTCTCAATGAAAGTGTAATTTTAGAAACAACCCGCGTATCTTTTCGTCGAACCCTCGGCAGATATATTTCTGTACAGTGAACCCCCATCTTCCTTTCCTCAAAAATCTGCATTTTTTTATCTCTCGGTCATCGCTTCTGAAATCGGTATAATTAAACCTTGGGCGCCTCCAAAATAAACACGTTAATGCTAATGCGCTATAAACCTCTCTTCGAGATATTCTTTAAACGGGAGAAAAGTGAGAGTGGGAAAAAAACGGCAAGCTTCGGTCGAAATCGTCTTACTTTGCAAAGTCACTTTAATTTGCATCGGATTAGATGGTGAGCCAAGCGTATGATTGATCATTTTATCAAGTCTTCTCCATCCTAGCCAGCCCCTTCCCGCGTAGTCTATTTTTTCCTCTCCCAGCTCGTAAGGCGTTAAGTTGTAAGTTTGGATTTTAATATTTATCGCGAGAACTTTCGTATTAAGGCGATATCGTTAATATTTCCCGTCCGCGAAATTTTGTTTCGAATTTCGAAATTTAGAAAAGTCATCTATCAATGGGTTATTTATGGCTCTAAATATCCGTTACATAAAATGCTATCAGTCACTTCGTATTTGGTAATTTTGTAATTTGAGATTTCAATCATCAATTATTTGTCTAAGGAAAACGTATATTTTTTTACATTTAACTCGCTTTGAGTTCTGTTATATACAAGACATATAATATCAGGAATGTGTACACTTGGAGTTTCTAAGGAAGATTAAGGTGGTCCTGATCAGTGTGAGAAATAAGACACTATCACAGGCCAATCTCCAGTTTAAAAATTAGCAGGGTCAGTTTAAAAATGAAATGCGTGGGGTGTTAATGGCCCTGGTGACCACTTAATTAATTCAAAGTTTTTTCCCTTCAAGATTTTAGTTCATTAAAAAAATACTTTATTAATCCCTAAAATTGCGTGGTCTTTGCTTCTACGCTGTGTGCTTGGACTTGTGTCAATTGCGTGTATGGGTAGGTGACTGGTGTCTACTCCGCACTCTACACACGGTATAGAAGTAGCGAATTTAGCTGTTAGCAAAAAGAAATATAAACAGTCTCTCTCTCAGTAGGCTTGTTCGGGTCGGGTCTATAGCGCATATTGTCAAGAATAGATAATTTGACCATCAATTATGAAAGCCTGATTTTGAATGTTAAAAATGGTAAGTGGCCAGTGGCCAGTTTTTTAATTAAACTACTGGCCACAGGTCCAGTTTAAAAAAATTCCCAATGATAAACGGCCGTGGTTTACGGAAGAGATTTTTGCTCGCGACGTGCTAACCGAAACACGGCCCTAGTCAACATTAAACTTTGTCTATTACCTTCTTTACTCTTTTTACACACAATCCCCAGAGATTTGTGTGTACTGGATTCACGTAGAGTGTAGCCGATGTCGCTGTGTCGTTTATATATCTTTGACAGTTAGGTCCAGAAGGGTCAATGATACGTCAATTTATAGGGGGAAAACACCTACTTGATAGCCCAATATTTATTTTTGGAACAGGGTGCCAAAACTTTAATATCGTCCATATCTGTGATTTGGTCATTCTTCTATTGAACTCTTCAACCGATGGAGTTAAAGAGAGTAAATGATGTATCAATCGATTGAAAATGCCCCCACCTTGTTGGAATTTATATCAATTTCTTCGATTCGAACCCAAAACTCGAGCAATGTCCAATTTTAATTTCATCCATGGCCTGTTTTTTGATTTCTCATATTAGTAACGTTTTCCGCGTATTGGAGCTGGGGGAGTATTTTTCAGCTATAGGAGCAACAAACACAAGGAGAACGCAGCTAGCATTTAAACACGCTAAAGCCGTGTTGCGTACAAATTTCATTGGACGAGCCTTTACGCAGAACATCTTACGGGCGGGGGGAAAGCAATTTCCTAATTTTCCTCATCCGACGGGACTGACGGCAGCAGGCGCTAGAGCGTCTAACCAATTAAATAAGCGCAAGAAAATGCACGACTTTTGACGGGTTGCGTTCTCCTTGTGTGGGGTGCTGTGTTTGTTGCTCCTAGCTGCCAGTAAGCGGACAAAGTCTGAAATCGGACAACTTTAATCAGGTGCTAGTTTTAGTAGCGTCGCGTTACTTTTTACTCTTTTATCAATGGTCATGTTTATTGAGAAGGCGTTGTAACGGATTTTTCACGAGGTAAGTAACACGTTGAATGGGATATTGTTCTTAAAGAATGGGTAATCTATAATTATAAGTCTTAAAGTTTGTCCTTTTATTTATTTATTTATTTAATTGTATGTCATGTTCCTAAAAACTCGAGAACGGTTAGCTCTAGAGCTTTGAAATTTTAACTCAATGTTCAAGGCCTGATTTCCAACTAAACGCGCCTAATTCCAAATACCTGACATGGTTATTAATCTAATTAAATTTTTCTCATAATTCAATTTTATTTTTCTCGACTTCCCTTAACTCATCTTTTGAGTTCCTCGCGCCCGTCCCGACCTTTAAACTTTTTTTACGGGGTTAGTGTGAAATTCGTAGAAGGGGAGTTAGTGTGAAAGAAAGGGACTTCGTAGAAGGGGAGGTTTAGTTGGGTTTTTTAAGTAGTTCAGGACTTTTTGCTGCGCGTGTTACGTGTGTTACGTTTTTGCTACAGCGTTTACCTTTCTTACGTAAAGACCCCGGGCGAAGCCGGGTATTAAAGCTAGTAGAGATATAGTTCTTCTACTGGGTTTTTATTGCTCAGTGCGCTTTGCGTTAACTATCAAAATACGAGATTCTACACGGAATTTGATCAGTCTCCTAAGAACGTGACAATTTCTCACTAATCCTTCTTTCTTAAATTCATTTTTTAGTAAGTCTATTTTCCGAGTGAGTGTCCTTCATTCTCCGCTTAGCGACAGCAGCCAGACAATCAATTTGGAAAACCCGCACTACACATTTTCCGTTTCTCCTTAGACATTCCAAGTGTATATGGTGTGTCAGAATTTATAGCCCGGTGTACCTAGTAACAGAGACCATACCACCGGAGGCCTATCATTATAGTGCCCTACGCCAGCGTCCATCTAGCCCGGACAGGTGACAAATCCAGCATGGGTAGTAGTACCCTACTACTGATGGTCGCACCTTTGACGCGAGCCACTCAACCCAGCAGAAGGTGCAGCAATGGGTGGACCAATCCCCACTTCGCACACAGCAGTGCGATTAAGAATGGACGCTGTAGCAACTCCAGCCGACACCCTACCTACACAGGTAAGGAGTCAAACCCTTTGGAGAGAGCTCCTAAAGGGGAACGACGAGCGCACAGCAGTCCAAGTAACCCGGCACAGCCGGTACCGGAGATCCCGGTGTTGTTCCAAAAGGCCGGAAAACAGGACCGCCGTGCCCGCATATGGAGGCCCGCCGCCCCACAGCAGGCTACCCAATCCGCCGAGGCGGCCAGTTTGCACGGACCCTCTCCGTTAGCCTGAGCCAAAGCTCAGTATCCAGCCCAAACCTGACCGAAGTCGGAGGTGGAGATAGGACCATTTGATCGAAGCTAACATCTCCCAGTGCGCTACCGCCCTTATGGGTTACAAGAGCCGGACCCCGACTCCCCGGTAAAGCCACCAGTTATTGCACACTCCGACCCATTTAGGGTATACAAATATGATTTCCTGATATTAAATACGTCAGACTTTATTACCATAAGTATATTATAAACTTCTTTAGAAAGAAGTGCTCGTCTAAGCCTTTAAATTGAAATACACGCTCAAGGCATTTTTCAGACCGGGCAAGCCTACCCCGCATCACGGTTGTAAATCTACGATGCAAGACGGTAAAATTACAGTGCCTGAGGTTATTTGCTTATATTCACTAAATGAAATCTCGGCCCGGTTTTATAAGCCTCGTCTGAAAAGTATATAAGATATAATCAGCTACGCTAATACCCCAGGCACCACCTTAGGCCCAAGTCATCGAGCGACTTTTTTAATTCCTATATACTATATACTTCCGATAAAACCTATAACAACAAATTGCCGAGGGCTAGAATCTATTAGACCTACGAAAATACATCTACTATTTAAAATATGTCTATTTACAATAATAACCCTTGCCCCTCGGGTATAAGGCTGTTTTTCAAAAAACGGTGTGGGAGGATTTTGTTTCGGGGGGGGGGGGGCACGCCATTGAAAAAAAAAGTAAAAAAATAAAAATATTTGTACGTACGACCATACGTTTCGGGGGGGGCTGTCCCCCCCCCGGCTACGCCACAGGTGGGAGGAAATACACCTTATAGTTATGTAGTTAAACTATTACAACAATTTGCCGAGGGCTAGAATCTAATAGTCCTACGAAAATACATCTACTATTTAAAATATGTCTATTTACAATAATAACCCTTGCCAAAATGGTTTATTAAATGTCATTCCAAAATTATATCCAAATTCAACTCTAATTGAAAATTACAATTCAAAATCAGTTATATCTCATCCAATTACAATGTATGAAATTCAACTTCATTCCGATTTGATCAAAATTATTTGATACAAACCGAATCCGATTAAAATTGGATGTATCATTATTCCACTTAGATTTAAATTTGGATATTAGATCAAGACATTTTCGTAAGGGATTCAACATTTTAATTACACCTAGAGCTTTTTGGTCTCGGTATAGAATTAAATTAAAAATTTAGAATACGGTTTGTAACGTCAGTCGACTGTTCCGTTATCAATCAACCCGAATTGCTACTACTATCGAAGGCTAAACGCCCCTTGTACGCGTAAGAGTTTGATAATAATAAAGTTTATTAAACAGGAAAAGAAAGTTTACACTTATTGCGCCCTGCTTTAGTAGGGAATGGAGATAATATAAAATACCATGAAAGTTACACAAAAATAAGAATGAAATAACAGCAATGACAAAGGAATGGCGATGGATATGGCATAAGGTACAGTTAGGAAAACTAAGATATCATTTTTTTTTCGTTATGTTATGTAAATATGATTTCTAGAAAAGGAAATATTCTTTCAAAGTAGCGGATCTTAGCGGATTTTGTTACAAAAGAACGCTAAATACTTCTTAAAGTGTTGGTTGCACGAAATTTTAGCTATGGCTAATTAATGATTCATTAGAAAGAGCAAACATTTTATAGCAAGTACAGAAAATTTCATCAAAATCAGTTAAGTGGTCTTTGAATTATTATAATAAGAAGTCGAAATGGTGGAAATCGAGTTTTTCGGCGAATTTCCAGACTTCTAAAATTCTTCTCGGCACCCATGACGTCAGAAAATGCGAAGCGTATCATTGGCTAATTGTCTGTAATACATTTCTTTACATCTGGGATTAAAAGCGGGTTGATTTAACCCCCAGGAAAAAGTCCTACGCAGTAGTAATTGAAATAGGCATACACAAGCCTACGTAGTAGAAAAACGATATGAAACCGACGGCTCCTCGTAAATTTTTTGTTAAACGTCGGGTCGCGCGCGCCGCTTAGCGCGCGTGTAAAAAAAAATTTATTTCGATAATAAGCCTAATATTATGATTAAAAACCTCTGGTTTGAAAACTTCAATAAGTAAACAGAATCCCTCCACTTCAGTTCCTTCTATTTTAGGAATAAAACTACAGCTTTGATTTGCCCCAAATTGCTCGTGCTACGGAGGAGAGATATTCACCGAAAATTTCAGGATTTTGAGGAGCGAAAAAGGTCAGTTTCGGACTCAAAGTTAATACACTTAGGCTTGGAAATTTGTTTCGACAATGACATTTTTGGAAAGAGAACGTCCTGGGCTTCAAAACCAGCTCGCATTCATTCGTTTTTATTACTATCGATTTTTCGTGCAACCAACACTTTAATATAATTAAGAAGCGAGAAATAAAGTTGCCGAAACTGAAGTGCAGCTCGCTAGTAATTCTAATTCTAGATATTTTGTCCACTAGTATTAATAAAAATAGAAACAATGTTCCAAATATAATTCTAAAATAACTTAATTAGCAATTAAATTTAACGCTGTTGATCCTCGATCCTCCTTCGGAACACCTCATGGATAAGAGGTTATTGAGTTAACGTTAATTATATTTGGAAGTGCAAACTCTGCTTTCGGTGCATATGACAGCTTTTGTCAATATTAAACCATAGGCTCAACGTGGGTAGCTTTTGCCATTGTTATAAAAGGGTAACCGTGTAATTTTGAAAGGTCAAAGCGTCAACGTTAATTGTGTTTGGAAACAAAACGCAATATTCAATTTATGGTGCTTATGTAAAACTTCCATAATAAACCAAACGGGGAAGTTTTTACTTTCATAGATTATAGTTGCTTACTATTTTTCAAAAGGGAAAAATTATATTTTCGGTATATGGTCAATAAATTTATGTCTTAATGACAAAAAATGCACTTCGATCTCATTCAAAAGCCGAGAAGCTATTGTTTCCCGTAGACTTCATATTATGAACTTTGACCTCAAATATCTCGGGTACCAATTCTAAAATCAAAATTATGTCATCGTGAGATCCCAAGAATTGTTCGTTCTCTACGTATTCAAAGTTTGACTACATTTGGTCGAACAGTGTTTCAGAAACAGCCTTCCAGTCCAAACGCCATTTGAGTCGCGAGTGTGGAGGCTACACAGTTAGAAAAAAGGGTTTCCATGGGTTTTATTAGGGTTTGCTTTGGGTTTAAAAAAGGTTTAGGAAATTTTTTTTAAACCTTTAAGGTTTGTTTTGGCAACTTGCATGGTTTGAAAAGGGTTGAAATGTTTAAAGGAAACTCCTATAGGTCAATGGAAAACCCTTAGGATTCCAATTTAAGAACCTATAGAAAAAAAATAATAATTTATCACTTTTTAAAACCCTTTTCAAACCCTGCACGTTTTAAACTATCTCACGCCATCTACGCCAAAATTTGATATCAAGCCGTATAATAATTTCATAAAACATAAAGGAAGACGGACTTTCCCCAAAATGGTTTCTCTAAACATCGTTGCAATCATGCATCTTTCGGTGGTTCTGTGGTAAAACGCCCGCCTGTCGTGCTAAAGGGCTCAGGTTCGAAACGCGCCCGTTGCAATCGCCAAAATTTGTAATAGTCGTAAATTAAATTAATTGATTTTAATTATATCTATAAATACAAACCCTAGGAAGTGTTTAAAGGGTTTGAAAAGAGTTTAAATATAAACCGTGTTGTGTCGATTGTCTGTATTTACGGGGTTTTGTTGCAGACCCTAAGAAGTTTCTAAGGGTTCAATTTATAATCATAAAAGTGCTCATTTTTAAGCCTTTTGGGTTTGAAAATTTCCGTTAAAGGGTTTTGGATGGTTTGAATTTGTGGAATTGTTTGTAAGAACCTTGGGGGTTTATAATCAAACCCTTTTTTCTAACTGTGTACGCTCCAAAATGTATCTTTATTTGTCTTTTATCGAGATACTTTAGTAAAGTAAATAGTTACTAGCGCGGTTTATTAAAAATTCAACGGATCATTTTATGTTGGCCAAGTTTCGTTTACCGAGCCGAGCGCGTTCTAGACCTTCGGGGGAATAATAAACTTGGTTTGTTGTCTCTTATTGGTGATAGTTATCTCGATCGTCGTATTTGAGAGTGGGTCGACTGCTTGATATTGTTGCGCATTATCATAGGTAACATGATCACTCCTAAGTATGCCTGTGTACAACATTTCCATAGAAACAAATTGCAATGAGACCTTTTTTTCACACGGAACACGCAATTAGTGGACCGCACATTTACAATTCTTATATTCCACACGCTATTCGTAAGTTGCTCGTCGGTGTTGCCATGGTAACTAGTTTATGTCGGCCATGATATAAAGACGCCCATGGTGGTCACGTGATTGTTTGCCAAACAGTATCGCGGTGTTTTGCCTCGTGATTTGTGACGTAATGTCATGGCGGTTGCTTTAGGGAGGGGCGACGTATGCCACAACGAGCAAGCAACGGTATTAAAAAGTTACCATGGAAACCAAATCTCGTGATCACGAGGTACCAGCTAAACTATATTTATGGTCCTTTAAAAATGTTGGTGACGCGTTTTCGTCACGGAGTCGGAAGTGACGTAATTTACGGCATATCCCCTAAACAAGAAAATACCTTTTATTGCTATCCCTTTAAGAATTCGCTACGCTATCCCTTTAAGAATTTGCTACGATATCCCTTTAAGAACTTGGTAGGCTATCTATCCCTTTAAGAGTTAATTTGTTACTTATGATTTTACAAATATATTTCTGGCGATATTTATTTGTATGTGGGTGGTACGAATAGAATGAGACTTCGTCTGTGACTTCAAAAATATTGATATAATTTTTTTTTAAGTAGCCGAAATTTTGGAAGAGGTGTATTTTGAGAGTACATACCTTTCCGTTCTAAATCATTTCAGTCGATTACATTATTAACGCCTAAGACACCAGTGGTTAAAAACTCTTTTACCGCTATAAATAAATACTACGCCAGTAGGCGTGCGCTATTTGTACTCCACTAAACATTTCTTCGAAATTGAAATGATTTTTCCCAGAAATGATGAAGATTGTACAATTTAATTTTCTGTTGAGTAAAGGGAAAATGAAATTTTAAATCATTTATTAGTGTATATATATATATATATATATATATATTGGGATATATTAGGATATATTAGGATATGTATTGGGGCTAGGAAAGTAATTAGTAATTTATAATGGGGCTAGTGTGTCAAGTACTTAAAGGGATAGCGTACCAAGTTCTTAAAGGGATAGCGTACCAAGTTCTTAAAGGGATAGCGTACCAAGTTCTTAAAGGGATAGCGTACCAAGTTCTTAAAGGGATAGCGTACCAAGTTCTTAAAGGGATAGCGTACCAAGTTCTTAAAGGGATAGCGTACCAAGTTCTTAAAGGGATAGCGTACCAAGTTCTTAAAGGGATAGCGTACCAAGTTCTTAAAGGGATAGCGTACCAAGTTCTTAAAGGGATATCGTAGCAAATTCTTAAAGGGATATCGTAGCAAATTCTTAAAGGGATAGCGTAGCAAATTCTTAAAGGGATAGCGTAGCAAATTCTTAAAGGGATAGCGTAGCAAATTCTTAAAGGGATAGCGTAGCAAATTCTTAAAGGGATAGCGTAGCAAGTACTTAAAGGGATAGCGTACCAAGTACTTAAAGGGATAGCGTACCAAGTACTTAAAGGGATAGCGTACCAAGTACTTAAAGGGATAGCGTACCAAGTTCTTAAAGGGATAGCGTACCAAGTTCTTAAAGGGATAGCGTACCAAGTTCTTAAAGGGATAGCGTACCAAGTTCTTAAAGGGATAGCGTACCAAGTTCTTAAAGGGATAGCGTACCAAGTTCTTAAAGGGATAGCGTACCAAGTTCTTAAAGGGATAGCGTACCAAGTTCTTAAAGGGATAGCGTACCAAGTTCTTAAAGGGATAGCGTACCAAGTTCTTAAAGGGATAGCGTACCAAGTTCTTAAAGGGATAGCGTACCAAGTTCTTAAAGGGATAGCGTACCAAGTTCTTAAAGGGATAGCGTACCAAGTTCTTAAAGGGATAGCGTACCAAGTTCTTAAAGGGATAGCGTACCAAGTTCTTAAAGGGATAGCGTACCAAGTTCTTAAAGGGATAGCGTACCAAGTTCTTAAAGGGATAGCGTACCAAGTTCTTAAAGGGATAGCGTACCAAGTTCTTAAAGGGATAGCGTACCAAGTTCTTAAAGGGATAGCGTACCAAGTTCTTAAAGGGATAGCGTACCAAGTTCTTAAAGGGATAGCGTACCAAGTTCTTAAAGGGATAGCGTACCAAGTTCTTAAAGGGATAGCGTACCAAGTTCTTAAAGGGATAGCGTACCAAGTTCTTAAAGGGATAGCGTACCAAGTTCTTAAAGGGATAGCGTACCAAGTTCTTAAAGGGATAGCGTACCAAGTTCTTAAAGGGATAGCGTACCAAGTTCTTAAAGGGATAGCGTACCAAGTTCTTAAAGGGATAGCGTACCAAGTTCTTAAAGGGATAGCGTACCAAGTTCTTAAAGGGATAGCGTACCAAGTTCTTAAAGGGATAGCGTACCAAGTTCTTAAAGGGATAGCGTACCAAGTTCTTAAAGGGATAGCGTACCAAGTTCTTAAAGGGATAGCGTACCAAGTTCTTAAAGGGATAGCGTACCAAGTTCTTAAAGGGATAGCGTACCAAGTTCTTAAAGGGATAGCGTACCAAGTTCTTAAAGGGATAGCGTACCAAGTTCTTAAAGGGATAGCGTACCAAGTTCTTAAAGGGATAGCGTACCAAGTTCTTAAAGGGATAGCGTACCAAGTTCTTAAAGGGATAGCGTACCAAGTTCTTAAAGGGATAGCGTACCAAGTTCTTAAAGGGATAGCGTACCAAGTTCTTAAAGGGATAGCGTACCAAGTTCTTAAAGGGATAGCGTACCAAGTTCTTAAAGGGATAGCGTACCAAGTTCTTAAAGGGATAGCGTACCAAGTTCTTAAAGGGATAGCGTACCAAGTTCTTAAAGGGATAGCGTACCAAGTTCTTAAAGGGATAGCGTACCAAGTTCTTAAAGGGATAGCGTACCAAGTTCTTAAAGGGATAGCGTACCAAGTTCTTAAAGGGATAGCGTACCAAGTTCTTAAAGGGATAGCGTACCAAGTTCTTAAAGGGATAGCGTACCAAGTTCTTAAAGGGATAGCGTACCAAGTTCTTAAAGGGATAGCGTACCAAGTTCTTAAAGGGATAGCGTACCACGTTCTTAAAGGGATAGCGTACCACGTTCTTAAAGGGATAGCGTACCACGTTCTTAAAGGGATAGCGTACCACGTTCTTAAAGGGATAGCGTACCACGTTCTTAAAGGGATAGCGTACCACGTTCTTAAAGGGATAGCGTACCACGTTCTTAAAGGGATAGCGTACCACGTTCTTAAAGGGATAGCGTACCACGTTCTTAAAGGGATAGCGTACCACGTTCTTAAAGGGATAGCGTACCACGTTCTTAAAGGGATAGCGTACCACGTTCTTAAAGGGATAGCGTACCACGTTCTTAAAGGGATAGCGTACCACGTTCTTAAAGGGATAGCGTACCAAGTTCTTAAAGGGATAGCGTACCAAATTCTTAAAGGGATAGCGTAGCAAATTCTTAAAGGGATAGCGTAGCAAATTCTTAAAGGGATAGCGTAGCAAATTCTTAAAGGGATAGCGTAGCAAATTCTTAAAGGGATAGCGTAGCAAATTCTTAAAGGGATAGCGTAGCAAATTCTTAAAGGGATAGCGTAGCAAATTCTTAACGGGATAGCGTACCAAATTCTTAACGGGATAGCGTACCAAGTTCTTAAAGGGATAGCGTACCAAATTCTTAACGGGATAGCGTAGCAAATTCTTAAAGGGATAGCGTAGCAAATTCTTAAAGGGATAGCGTAGCAAATTCTTAAAGGGATAGCGTAGCAAATTCTTAAAGGGATAGGCATAGTAAAAGGTCCTTAAGGGATAGTGAAACACATTTTTTTAGATGCTGCTGATAACAAGTTTTAGTAAACCCAAGTCTATTTTCATACATATTTAATAATACAAAGTTAATTTGGTTTTTTTAAACGGAGTTTAAACCTTAGTTTTAAAGCATCATCTGAAAAGGGTATAACCGAGGGGCAGGTTACTAGGCCTTAGGGTGTCGTAATAATCATGATTAAATGATTAAAAATATAATCACGATTTAATCCTTTCAATCTCGATTTAATCCTTTCAATCTCGATTTAATCATTAAAAATTTCGATTTAATCATTTATATTTAGATTTAATCGTTTTAATCTCGATTTAATCGTTTTAATCTCGATTTAATCATTTTAATTTCGATTTAATCGTTTTAATCTTGATTTAATCGTTTTAATCTTGATTTAATCATTTTAATCTTGATTTAATCATTTTAATCTCGATTTAATCATTTTAATCCCGATTTAATCATTTTAATCTCGATTTAATCATTTTAATCTCGATTTAATCATTTTAATTTCGATTTAATCGTTTTAATTTCGATTTAATCGTTTTAATCTTGATTTAATCGTTTTAATCTCGATTTAATCGTTTTAACCTCGATTTAATCGTTTTAATCTTGATTTATTCATTTTAATCTTGATTTAATCGTTTTGATCTTGATTTAATCGTTTTAGCTTTGAATTAATCGTTTTATTCTTGATTTAATCGTTTTAATATTGATTTATTTTTTTGATAGTGTAATTATAATCGCGATAGTGACCTTCCCCTCGGGTATAAGGCTGTTTTTCAAAAAACGGTATGGGAGGAAATTCACCTTATAGTTATGTAGTTTACTATTACAACAGTTGAGTATCCTTTAAAAATAAGAAAAGTAACTTTAGCATTTTAGTATTTCAAAGTTGTTGAATTTTTTATTTGTTTTTAATAAAATCGAAACAAATTATTTTAATTGATTTTTTTATATTATTGATTTTTAAATGCTCTATGAATCTTTTCCCTGACAAATTGATTATTAATTTGCGTGCAGCGGTAATGTCAACTAAAAACAATCGATTTTCATCGTGTCTGAAATAGCTGATTTTTATTAAAATCAAAAGACTCTATTATACACGGTCAAATGTGCAAGCCCGCTTTTTCGGTTTGTCACGAAATTCACATCCATTGAAAGCCGTGTGGCAAACAAGAATTCTTTTTTCGTAAGAATATACATGACGTAATAAGTATAATGATTCCTATACAGGGTGTTAACTAAAAATGGACCAGGGCGAATATCTCAAAATCTGTTTTAGCTACGATTTTGAAATTTTAGGTTGTTATAGAGTGCTCAGGGGGTCAACCAACTATGAAAATGTCAATGACCTTGAACCATGTCTTCAAGGTCATTCGAAAATTAACTTGAGAACCGTAAGAGCTACGAATTTGGTTCCAATTAGAAAGTTGTTCCCCGTCACATTTTATTTGCGAAATAGGAAGTTGAGCAATGTTAGGCCAAAATCAAGAAGGCCACCTCCCCCTTTTCCCCATGTGATAATTACCGTGGTACCTACCTCCCCCTTTTTCCCATGTGATAATTACCGTGGTACCCACCTCCCCCTTTTTCCCATGTGATAATTACCGTGGTACCCACCTCCCCCTTTTCCCCATGTTATAATTACCGTGGTACCCACCTCACCTCCCCCTTTTCCCATGTGATAATTACCGTGGTACCCACCTCCCCCTTTTCCCCATGTTATAATTACCGTGGTACCCACCTCCCCCTTTTCCCCATGTTATAATTACCGTGGTACCCACCTCCCCCTTTTTCCCATGTGATAATTACCGTGGTACCCACCTCCCCCTTTTCCCCATGTTATAATTACCGTGGTACCCACCTCCCCCTTTTTCCCATGTGATAATTACCGGGGTACCCCTCCCACTTTTGCCCATGTGATAATTACCGTGGTACCCCCTCTCCGCTTTTCCCATGTGATAATTTCCGTAGTACTCCCCTTCCTTTCCAATGCGAGAATTTCCGTGGTACCTTTTTCCCAGCAAAAATAACTCAACCCTGTACCCCTTTAAACCCCCTGTATCCGATGGCTGATGCATGAAGGCCACGGGACTAGCGTACGCCGAGAGCGCCACGGGACTTTCAAATCGGAACGACCCCGAAACTCCCCCCCCCCCTCCCCGTTTCCGAAACTACCCCATACGATCCCCTTCCGCTCCGATATTCGCGGCGGAAAGAGATAAAATTTCGGGTGTATTGCGTGTTGGGACAAACACG